>NC_059125.1:64250539-65593039 GCF_020740685.1 Jaculus jaculus
TCCTGTCTAGCTTCCTGTCTCACAGTCTTGCCACCATGTGAGAAGCAGCATGTGCATGTTCCTGCTGCCATGGAGTACTTTCCACCATGTCTTCTCTGCTAGGATGGACGGAAGTGCCATGAAACCAAGAGCCCATGTCAACCTTTCCCTTTAAATTGTTCTGCTAAGTAGTGTGTCACAGTAAAAAGGAACAAAAACAGTATAGAATGTTGAGCAAATGGGTGAACTTTTAAGATAAATATTGTTACTAGAGACAAAATAGGATATTTTAGGACAAAGGGTTCATTGGTCAAATACACATAACAATTAAGCCCCAAAATACTCATGACAAAGGAGAAATAGAAAACATTTGGAAGCTTTCATACTTTGCTCTCTTTTACTGATAGAAGAACTGAAGAAAATCAGTTAACACATAGAAAACTTGAACTTTGCTATCTACTAACTCAAGATAGAAACCATTTCAGGCCGTAAACTAATCTCAATAACTTTAAAAGGTTAAGAATCATACAAAGATGGAGCCCTGCTATAGTACAGGTATGTAACATGTGAGCATACATTGTGTTAACTTTTTTTCAGGAGATATAAAGAAACAGGAACTTCCTCCAGACAGGGCTTTAATGAAAAACCACTGTCATAATTCCACTCATGTCTAGCTTAGTGAACCACTGAGTTTATTTGGGCTTAATTACCAGGGCATGGGTGAGAGGTTTCTTACAGAAGCATAGGGAACCCCCACATAGCTATCTCACCAAAACTTCTTACCCCAGTATTGAAGGTAACTTTCCCCATGGTTTATAGGTGGAGCCCCTTCTTCAATTAATCTCCTACCCTCTATGGACTCTAACATCTCCTAAGACCACCTGCAACTAGGGAAGTAGTACATATAGCCAGGAGAGAAATGCAGTCGGAGTGGAGTGATGGGACACTCAGGTGAGCATCCAATTACCATATCTACTCACACCTATGAAGGAACATGTAATAGGTCTGATCTTTCAGCTTGCATGTGCGTAATCACACCGGTTTTGATTAAGCTGGTAATTGTTACTATGCCCAGAGGATAGCATTCCACAATATTCCACTCCTCCTTTTGGCTCTTAAATTATTCCCATCCCCTTTTCCATGATGTTCCCTGAGATTTAGGGGGAGTAATAAAGACAAGTGGTTATTTTCTTCCATTTGTGACAGAACATTGGGCCACTATGCTATAGTAACAGTTATTTATACTTCAGCAGCTTGATTGATTGAAAGCTTTTGTAATAACCACCACTCACTGAAAAAAGAAGCTTCTCTGACCAAGGCTAAAAACAATAATAATCTATGGGCATAAACATAAATATTAGAAGGTAATTTGATAGGTGGATTATATCAATTTAGCAAAACAACAGCAGTGGCTTTTACACTAGGACTTAAGAACTGCCCAGCCACAGGCTTTTAAAAGACAGAAATTATCTCCTGTGGAGTGAGCTTTAAATACCATCAGAAAGTAGTTTTTGGCATCCATAACAGTTGTACCACTATTGTACCAGTGGGTATATTTGGTTGGCATGCTGATAGTGCAGCATACAAGGTCCACACCTAAGTAGAACCATTGGTGACAATCCCTTTTCAGTAGTCTGCATAGAACCATCTAACACAATAAAAACTAGACAACCAGGAGGAAGCTGCCATCTCAGTCATGATTTCTACATGTCCTGCATCCAAAGCACATAGTATCTTCAGCAATGCGGTCTTATTTACCTGCTTGTCAGCCACAGGGCTCCAGGCCAGTGCCATGGTCATGCTTCTCCATAGGCAAAACCTGGATACTTAAAAGGCCCCAGCTCTCCTACTTCATAACTCTCATGCCCCACCATAGGATCAAGCAAAGCTACATACCAGTGTCAAGGCACCTGCTGGATTCACTTCCTTAACACTTTTGTTAACAGAGTGCTATCTGTCCCAGTGAACTTGTGCATCACATATCACCTCTGTTCTGCTCAGTTCTGTCACTATCATTTCTATCTCCTCACTGTTCAATTAGTCCCATAGGCTCTAAGGGCTGAGGTCCCAGGGGAGACTATTTAGCACAAATCTAAATTTGTACTTTCTTTTCCTTTTGTTCCCCCAGCCATAAGAATCAGCAATCTAGTACCTCCATAGCATTTTCTACTTTATCCAATTTACGCACCAAAGCAGGGGCTTACATAGGGGATGCCACCTGTGACAGTTAAGTTCTGTTGTCAATTTGATCAGATTAGGGGACTGGCTGAGGTAATCAACACCCCATGAGAATCAACTGAGAGACATGCCTCTTGAATAGGTCTGTGTTTCCGGGAAGGATTGATGGAGGGAAGAAAACTTCTCCCAGAGGGCAGCTCTTCTAGTTGGTGAAGTATATATAAAGACCTTACTTGTTGCACACATCTACCTGGTTGCTGCTATCTTTTGTGGATATTGGAACCAAGCTTCTTCAACCTTGCAATGTAGACTAAAGATGGGTGGCTTTTTAGGAATCCTTTGGGACTTCAGTGCCAGAATGACACTGCTCAAGCCTCCAGCCTCAGGGACTGACCAAGCTACCAGGATCTTAGACTTGATCTCAATGCTATAAATAGCTATTTTGGGGCTACCTAGCTTATGACCTATAATTGCCTGTATAATATGTATTCAATCTATTGGTTCTGTTCTGCTAGAGAACCCTGGTTAATACACAAACTGCATGCTTTTTTCTCATAATTGTCCCTTAGGTAGCACGTCCTCTTTAGGCAGACAGCTGAGCCTCAGGTGCTTGTCTCATCATCCACAGCAGAAGTGAGGCAAGCTCTGCTGAAGCTCCCTAACAATCCTGTTCTTCTTTCGCTTTCAGAGACGGCAATATACTCTCTGGTCTACTAGCTATTCTTGGGGTGTCCCTGTACTCCCTCGGCAGACCACATTTCTCAAGGAGGAATGCCCTTCTATACCACATGGAGTACAGTCACATTGGGATTGCCCCTGCAGATGCCCCATTCTCAGATGGCTTCACTTTCATATCTCATCATCCACTACAAAGATGATGTGAGTTCTCCTCCCAAATTCATCTTTGGTCCTGTCATATCCTTGTTTAGATGCCAAATGATGTGTGAACGTTTCTTCAGAAGCCAAGAACAAACTTATGCTCCCCTCAAATGGGGCACCAATGGGAGAACATAATAATGTCACTTAACCCTAGTTACGCAAACCAATAAGTTCATTTGGACTTACTTAGAGTAGTGTGAGTAACACCAAGCCAGCTGTCTCACCAAAAAGTCTCACCCCAGCATGGATGATGAGTTCCCCATGGCTGCATAGGTGTATTCATTCCCCCCTTCAGCTTACCTTCCACCTCCATATACTCTAGCATTACGTTTTATAATATAATATATTATTTATTTATTTATGGAGAGACAATGGGTGTGGCAGGGACTCTAGCCACTGCAAATGAACTCCAAATGCAAGCACCACCATGAGCATCTGGCATACATGAATATTGGGGAATTGCATCTGGTTCCTTAGGCTTTTCAGGCAAGCACCATAACCACTAAGCCATTTCTCCAGCCCCCCAGCACTTCTTAAAATAACATTCAACTGGAACAGAATTACATATAGCAGAGAGTGGCTAGAACCTCAGGTGAAGATCTACTGACTTCCGTATACCCTTTCTGTGAGCGAACATCAAAAGGCCCAGTCTTGAGGTGCTCCTGTGGATAATCATAGCTGCTCTGATCAAGATGGTAATAATGCTTGGAGGACAGTGTTTTACCACAGCTTCAAAGATAGCAACAATCTTAGTGAACAGCCATCTTAAAGTTAAGGAAAAAGATGAGGAACAAATCCGTAGAAGTTAAGAAGCTGGGGCACTTACTACTCATGAACCATGTTTATCCTCAACTGATGATCTATTATTTTACTGAGAACATATAGGGAATCAGAAGAAAACTTCCCTCCTTCGTCATATTTTCCTGAATTATGGATCATTTGTGCCAGAACACAATAGCATCAGTTTTCTCAAATCCTCAAAGATGTTCATTTGTTCCTAGAGAGCACTTCTGCAGACATTGCTCTAATTACTATTGATTGCTAAGGTTGTTGTACAAATCTAAAGCATTCTTTATCTGATGGAAGACATCATTCAATTTTTTTGGTAATTAAAAGTTAGGTTGTTATGAACTTTTTTCTCTCAGAGTAAGGTCATACTCTAGCCCAGGTTGACCTGGAACTCACTCTGTAGTCCCAAACTGGCTTTGAACTCACAGCAATCTTCCTACCTCTGCCTCCCAAGTGGTAGGCTTAAAGGGATATGCTACCATGCCAGGCTTGTTATGAACTTTTATGTGCAATTTTAAATTTATTATTTATTTGAAAGGAGATAGAGTAAAAGAGAGAGAATGGGCATTCCAGTGCCTCTTGCCACTGCAAATGAACTCCAGATTCATGTGCCACTTTGTTCATCTGGCTTTATGTGGGTACCGGGGAATAGAAACCAGATGTCAGGCTTTGCAAACAAGTGCCTTTAACCACTTATCCAACTATCCAGCCCCTTATTCACATTTTTGTGTGAAAGTAAGTTCACATTTCCTTAGAGGATACACCTATGAGTGATTTCAGTGGATATTTGTTTAGGTTTAAAACGAAGTGTCAAAAACATGAGAAAAGCATGGAGAACTTAATATCAATGAGAAGACTAGAGCTGAACTTTAGATTTGGTGATTACATTAGGTTAGATTAAAAGACCAGGGAGAAATCAGGATTTTGTAATACCCTGAAAATGAAGGTAGAATGTTGCTTCAAGAAAGTGGATGGGGGCTGGAAGGATGACATAGCAGTGACGGTGTTTGCCTGTAAAGCCAAAGGACTCAGGCTTGATTCCCCAGGACCCACATAAGCCAGATGAAGAAGGTGGCACATATATCTGGAGTTCATTTACAGCAGCTAGAGACCCTGGTACGCCCATTCTCTCTCCCTCTTTCACTCTGTCAAATAAATAAATAAAAATAAAATATATTGTTTTCAAAAAGATGGTGGGTGGGCTGGAGAGATGGCTTAGTGATTAATCGCTTGCCTATGAAGCCTAAGGACCCCGGTTGGAGGCTCAATTCCCCAGGACCCACGTTAGCCAGATGCACAAGGGGGCGCACGTGTCTGGAGTTTGTTTGCTGGAAGTCCTGGCATGCCCATTCTCTCTCTCTCTCTCTCTCTGCCTCTTTCTCTCTCTCTGTCTGTTGCTCTCAGATAAATAGATAAAATAAACAAAAAAATTTAAAAGATGGTGGGTGGACCCCAGGTGTAAACCTAAGAAGCTATAGCCATTTTTTTTTACAAAAATAATAAAACATTTCACTGGAGGAAAGACAGTCTGTTTAACAAATGGTACTGGAAAAACTGGATAGCAATATGTAGATGGATGTAGATGGATGGAAATATATCCTTATCTCTCTCCATGTACAAGAATGGACTCCAGATGGGTCCAAGACCTTAATATCCAACCTGGAACTCTGAAACTGCTGGAGGAAAAAGTGGGGGAAATACTTTAACATACAGACATAGGCTAGGACTTTGTGGATAGAACCCCAGTCATTCAGCAATAAGTAATTAACCATTGGGACCTCATTGAACTTATAAGACTTATGTACAGGGCTGGAAGATGGCTCTGTGGTTAAGATGCTTGCCTACAAAGCCTGAGGACATGGGTTTGACTCCCCAGCACCCACAATAAGCCAGATGCACAAGGTGGTGCATGTGTCTGCTTGTTTGCAGTGGCAGAAGGCCCTAACATGCCCATTCTCTCCTTCTCTCTAACAAATGAATAAATAAATAAAATATTTTTAAAACACAAATCATATGTACTGCAAAGGAGACTGAATGGAACCAAAAGGCAACATAGAGAATGGGAGAAAATCTTTGTCAGGTATACATCTGATAGAGAATTAATATCTAGGATACAGAAAGAATTCAACAAACTAAACACTAACAAATAAACTATCCCAACCAGAAATGGACTATGGGGTAGAGGGATTCCTTAGCAGTCAAGGCACTTACCTGCAAAGCCAAAGGACCCGGGTTCAATTCCCCAGAACCCACGTAGGCCACATGTACAAGGTGGCACGTGCATGTGGAGTTTGTTTGCAGCAGCTGGGGGCCATGATGTGCCCATTCTCTGACTCTCATTCTATCTGCCTCTTTCTCTTTCTCCCAAATAAATAAAAAAATATTTTTTAAATGGACTATGGAGCTGAAAAGAGAGTTCTCAAAAGAAAAAAAAAACCATATAAATATCCAATAAATATCTAAAAATATGTTCTGCATCCTTAGTCATCAGGGAAATGCAAATTAAAATTACTTTGAGATTCCATCTCACTCCTGTCAGAATGGTTATTCTCAAGAAATCAAATGACGATAAATGCTGGCAAAGATGTGTGGAAAGAGGAACGCTTCTCCATTGTTGGTGGAAATATCACTTTGTACAGCCATTGTGGAAATTGGGTTGGAAGTCCCTGAAACAGCCAAAAGTACACTTACCATATGATCCATCTATACCACTCTTTGGTAAGGACTCTACCTATTACAATAGAGATACTTGCTAATTCATGTTTATTGCTTCTCTATTCAGAATACTTAAGAAATGCAATCAACCTAGATGCCCATGAAGTGATGAATGGATACTAAAGATGTGGTACACACGCACAATGGAATTTTATACAGCCATTAAGAAAAAAGAAATTTGCTGGGAAATGGATGGGTCTGGAAAATATTATGCTAAGTGAGGTAACATGGGCTCAGAACATCAAATGGAAGGGGGAAAAGAGAGGGTTGTGGGAGGGGAGTATAATTATGGTATCATGTTCATTTAAATTTTTGGGAGTTGTCAATAAAAAGATTTTTAGAAGGTGTATGTGGCCATTAATGACAAATGATACTGCAAGGCCAAGTATAGTAAGTGTGATGGTTTGAATAAGATGTTTCCCATAAACTCCTGTGCTGTGAATGTTTGGTCCCCCGATGGAGGCAATTTGTGAGTTTGAGCTTTGCTGGAGGACGTGTGTTTCTTGGGGTGGGCATTGCAGTGCTATATCTCAGCTTCCTCCTTTCCAGAGATCAGCTTACTCTTGATGCTGTTTTCCACCTGCTTTTTCAAGGGATGATGTTCAGCCTTTGCTCGTGCCATGACTTGTTTTTTGTTTGTTTGTTTGTTTGTTTGTTTTGTGTGTTTGCTTGTTTTTGTTTTTGCCACCATGAAGCTTTCCCTTGAGATTATAAGCCAAAATAAACCTTTCCTCCCTTAAGCTTCTTTTAGTCAGGTGTTTGTCCCAGCAATACAAAGTTTACTACAACAATAAGGATGGAGAAAAAGTTACCAAGTTAGTTGGTTATTGGCTGAGCCTGGGTCCTCTAAGGAACAGATACTATAAAAATATTGGAAAAGAAACAGGGGAAGGAGACATGGCTCAGATGTTCAAGACACTTCCTTGCAAAGCCTGACCACCTGGGTTTGATTCCCAGTACCCATGTTAAACCAGATATACACAGTAGCACATGTGTCTGGAGTTTGTTTACAGTGGCAAGTGACCCTGTGGGGCCCATACTCACCCTCTATCTGTCTGCCTCTTTCTCTTTCTGTCTCAAATAAGTAAAAACATACACACACACACACACACACACACACACACACACTTTTTTTTTTTTTTTGATTTTTCGAGGTAGAGTCTCCCTCTGGTCCAGGCTGACCTGGAATTAACTCTATAGTCTCAGGGTGGCCTTGAACTCATGGTGATCCTCCTACGACTGCCTCACGAGTGCTGGGATTAAAGGTATGTCCCACCACGCCTGGCTCTAAAAAAACATTATTTTTATTTATGTATTTGAGAGAGAGAAAGAAGTAAATAGAGAGAGACAGAGAGAGAGAAAGTAAATGGGTGTGCCAGGACCTCTAGAAACTGAAAATGAACACCATATGTATACCATTGTGTGCAACTGGTTTACATGGGTCTTGGAGATTTGAGCCTTGGTCCTTTGGATTTGCAGGCAAGTGCCTTAACCACTAAACCATCCCTCCAGTCTGTCTGTCTGTCTATCTATCTATCTATCTATCTATCTATCTATCTATCTATCTATCTATATATCTATGTGAATATATATATATGTATGTATGTATGTATGTATGTATGTATGTATGTATGTATATTTCAAGGTAGAGTCACACTCTACCTCAGGCTCACCTGGAATTCACTATGAAATCTCAGGATGGCCTTGAACTCATGGCGATTCTCCTACCTCTGCTTCCCAAGCGCTGGGAATAAAGGTGTGCACCACCATGTCAGGCTCCAAAATACATTTTTTAAAAGAATCATACTTGGGGACTTCTGGTTAAGATGGCAGCATAGGAACCACCCCAAAGCAGCCTAGGAGAGAAAAAGCCAAAGAAAATGCAGCAAACTACACACTTTTACTAAAAAGTGAGGTGTACAAGAAATAAAAATGGCAGCAGAGAAGTAGGAGACATCCAGAGCCCACATAGGCAGGCCGTAGCAGCTCCGGCAGCAGCAGCAGAAACGGTGGTGCAAGCCACGGCTCCGGCTCCAGGAGCAACAGCAGCAGCTCCGAAACCAGCAACAGCAGCTCCAGCAACGGCTGATCCAGCAGCGGCAGTAACAGCTCCAGTAGCAGCAGCGGCAGCAGCTACAGCAGTAGAAGATCCAGCAGCGGCAGCTTCAGCAGCAGCAGTGCTGGGTCCACCAGCAGCAGCTTCAGCAGCAGCAGCAGCAGATCCAACAGTGGCATTGCCAGTCTGCAGGGCCACAGTTGCCAGGGTCAGTTTGCCCCACAGGAAAAGCCAGTGCCCATCTCCAGAAAAGAGAACAGCAGTCCAGTGACCCAGCCAGCCTACTTAACTGAGACCAAAATCATCCTAAAAGGTGACTGGGATTGCACCAGGGAAGGGTCTCACGTGGTCACAAGCTGACTTGGATCCATCAAAGACCAGAAATCTTAACCTCTTTGTTGATAGAAGATCTGGTTGTTATAATAATTACTATTGCATAAATATTTGATACAGATTTTGATTGAATGTGTACAGTTTTTAGTTAAATTTTAGAATTTTATTCCACTAAGCCTACTTGAATACTCCCATAGCAGGCAAGCTCAACCCCTAGGAACACCTTTGTAGATACTGTGAGAGTCTTAAGAGCCACACCTAACACCTTAAGTTCCTACCCTGAAGATATACAACATGAGATCAATTGATACAGCTAAGAACACACAGCTAGCTAGAAAATCCAAGCATTAACTTAATCCAAGATGCAAAAAATATATATACATTATAACACAAGAAATACCAAAAATCAAGACAATATAAATCCACCAAAAAGTATTAATGCATCAGAAATGACCTATAATGAGAACGAGTTAGAGGAAATGCCTGAAAAAGATTTCAAAAGAATGTTTGTAAATATGTTCAAAGAAATCAAAGGAATCAAAGAGGAAATCAATGGAATCAAAGAGGAAATCAAAGGAATCAAAGAAGACACAGGACACCAATTTAACAAAATAAAGTCAATACTAGACATAAATAAGGAAATAGAAATAATAAAGAAAAACCAGTCAGAATTACTAGCAATGAAGAACACAGCTAATGAAATAAAAAACTCTGTAGAAAATCTCACCAGTAGAATGGATGAAGGAGAGGACAGAATATCTAAACTAGAAGACCAGGTGGCAGTTCTAATATAGTCCAACAAAGAGAAAGACAAACTAATAGAAAAGTATGAATGGGAATTTCAAGATATTCGGGACACTTTGAAAAGATCAAACATAAGAATTCAGGGCATAGTAGAAAGAAAATAATTTCACTTCAAAGGCACAGTAGGCGTCCTCAACAAAATCATAGAAGAAAACTTCCCCCAAATTGGGAAAGAGGTGCCAATGCACATACAGGAAGCCAGACAAATCCTAGAAAGAACTTCCCCTTGCCATATTATAATCAAACTACCAAACACACAATCCAAAGAAAAAAATATTTAAAGCAGTTACAGAGAAAAATCAAATTACCTACAAAGGCAACCCATCAGGATTACAGCAGATTACTCAACACAAACTTTAAAAGCCAGAAGGGTTTGCAGTGATGTATTCCAAGTTCTGAAAGATAACAACTGTCAACCAAGGTTACTTTATGCTGCAAAGCTATCCATTCAAATAGACAGAGAAATAAAAAACATTCCAAGACAAAAGCAAGCTAAAGGAGTATTTGAAGACAAAACCAGCTCTACAGAAAATACTTGAAAGAATCCTCCATGCCAAAGAGAAGGAAAAGTACACAAATAAAGAACCTGGAAAAAAACAAGCAATACTCAAATACTAGTTAACACAAGAGAGAAAAGGTAGAACTGGAACTACAAAACAAAAAGGCAAACATAAATACACACCGTTAAATAATATCTCTTAATATCAATGGCCTCAATGTCCCAACCAAAAGCCATAGGTTTGCAGACTGGATTAAAAAGCAGGATCCCACAATTTGTTGTCTTCAAGAAACTCACCTTTCTACAAAGGATGTACATTATCTTAGTGTGAAAGGTTGGAAAATGTTGTTTCAAGCAAATGGGCCTAGAAACAAGCAGGGGTTGCTATCCTAATATCTGACAAGGTATAATTCAGTCCGACATTAGTCAAGAAAGATAAGGAAGGTCATTTTATATTTATTAAGGGCACACTCCAACAGGAGGGCATTACAATCCTAAACATATATGCACCTAACATGGGGGCTCCCAAATTCATCAAACAAACACTATTAGAACTAAGGTCACAGATAACACCAAACACAGTGGTAGTGGGGGACTTCAACACCCCACTCTCATTAATTAACAGGTCATCCTGGGAAAAAATAAACAGAGAGGCATCTGGACTAAATGATGTCATAGAAGGAATGGGCCTAACAGATATATACAGGACATTTCATCCAAGTGCTACAGAATATACATTCTTTACAGCACCACATGGAACATTCTCTAAAATAGACCATATATTAGCATACAAAGCAAATCTTAACAAATTTAGGAAATTTGAAATAATTCTTTGCATTCTTTCTGACCACAATGGAATCGAACTACAAATCAATAGCAAGAAAGGCTATAGAGCATACACAAAATCATGGAAACTAAACAATACACTACTAAATGATGAATGGGTCAATTAACAAACCAAGAAGGAAATAAAAAATTTATACAGTCAAACAATAATGACAACACAACATACCAAAACCTCTGGGACACAATGATGGTAGTTCTAAGAGGTAAATGTATAGCTTTAAGTGCCTATATTAAGAAATTAGAAAGGTCACAAGTAAACGACCTAATGCTTCGCCTTAAAGCCTTGGAAAAAGAAGAACAAGGCAAACCAAAAATCAATAGACAGGAAGAAATAATAAAGATTAGGGCAGAAATTAATGAAATAGAAATAAAAAAAAATAATCCAAAGAATTAATGAAACAAAGAGTTGGTTCTTTGAAAGGATAAACAAGATGGATAAACCCTTAGCAACTCTGACCAAAAGAAAGAGAGAAGACACAAATTAATAAAATCAGAGATGAAAAAGGTAACATCACAACAGATTCCAGAGAAATTCAAAAAATCATAGGGACATATTATAAAAACATATACTCTACAAAGTATGGAAATCTGAAAGAAATGGCTGATTTCCTTGATTTATATGACCTACCTAAATTAAATCAAGATGAGATTAGTCACTTAAATAGACCTATAACAAGCATGGAGATCCAAACTGTTATCAAAAATTTCCCAACAAAAAAAGGCAGGGCCCAGATGGATTCACTGCTGAATTTTACCAGACCTTCAAGGAAGAGCTAACACCATTGCTTCTTAAGCTTTTCCTGGAAATAGAAAAAGAAGGAATTCTACCAAACTCCTTCTATGAGGCCAGCATCACCCTGATACCAAATCCAGGCAAAGATAGAATAAAAAAAGAAAATTACCACCAATCTCCCTCATGAACATAGATGCAAAAATTCTCAACAAAATATTGGCAAACAGAATACAAGACTATATCAGAAAGATCATTCACCCTGACCAAGTAGGCTTTATCCCAGAGACACAGGGATGGTTCAATATACACAAATCTATAAATGCAATACAATATATAAATGGGTTGAAGGACAAAAATCACATGATCATCTGCTTCGATGCAGAGAAAGCGTTCGACAAAATCCAACATCCCTTCATGATATAAAAGTCCTACAGAGATTGGGAATTGAAGGAACATATCTCAATATCATAAAGGCTATTTATGATAAGGCTACAGCCAACATATTACTAAATGGGGAAAAACTGGAAGCTTTTGTACTAAAATCAGGAACAAGACAAGGGTGTCTACTGTCCTCACTTTTATTTTTATTTTTTTGTTTTACTTTTTTATCTTTTCACAATTTTTATTCACGTTTTCAATGATTATAAAAAAATATCCCATGGTAATACACCCTCCAACTTCCCCTTTTATTTAATATAGTTTGGGAAGTCTTAGCCATAGCAATAAGGCAAGAGACACACATAAAAGGAATACAAATTGGAAAGGAAGAGATCAAGTTATCATTATTTGCAGATGAGATGATTCTATACATAAAGGACCTTAAAGACTCTACTAGCAAACTGTTAGAGCTGATAAAAACCTACAGCAATGTAGCAGGATACAAAATAAATACACAAAAATCAGTAGCCTTCATATATGCTAACAACAAACACACAGAGGATGACATCAGAGAATCACTCCCATTCACAATTGCATCAAAAATAAATAATAAAGTAGGTTGGAATAAACCTAACCAAGGAAGTAAAGCATCTCTACAATGAGAACTTTAAAACACTCAAGTGAGAAATTGCAGAAGACACTAGAAAGTGGAAAAACATCCCTTGTTCCTGGATTGGAAGTATCAACATTGTGAAAATGGCAATCTTACCAAAAGCAATCTACATATTTAATGCAATCCCTATCAAAATTCCAAAGGCATTCTTCATGGAAATAGAAAAAACAATCCAAAAATTCATTTGGAATCACAAAAAACCTCGAATATCTAAAATAATACTGAGCAACAAAAATAAGGCTGGTGGTATCACCATACCTGATTTTAACCTATACTACAGAGTCATAGGAACAAAAACAGCATGGTACTGGCACAAAAACAGACATATGGATCAATGGAACAGAATAGAGGACCCAGATGTAAGTCAGGTAGCTAGAGCCACTTGATATTCGATAAAAATGGCAAAAATACTCATTGGACAAAAGACAGCCTCTTCAGCAAATGGTGTTGGGAAAACTGGATATATATCTGTAGGATGAAAATAGATTCTTCTCTCTCTCCATGCACAAGAATTAAGTCCAAATGGATTAAAGACCTTAACATCAGACCTGAAACTCTGAAACTGCTAGAGGACAAAGTAGGGGAAACCCTTCAACATATTGGTGTTGCCAAAGACTTTCTGAATACAACCCCAATTGCTCAGGCAATAAAACCACAGATCAATCACTGGGACCTCAAGAAATTACAAAGATTTTGCACTGCAAAGGACACGGTGAATAAAGCAAAGAAGCAACCTACAGAATGGGAAAAAATCTTCGCCAGCTATAGCACTCCTAGGCATATATCCTAAGGACTCATGTCATTTCCTTAGAAGTACATGCCCAACCATGTTTATTGCAGCTTAATTTATAATAGCTGGGAAATGGAACCAGCCTAGATGTCCCTCAACTGATGAGTGGATAATGAAGATATGGCACATTTATACAGTGGAGTTCTACTCAATGGTAAAGAAAAGTGAAGTTATGAAATTTGCAGAAAAATGGATGGATCTGGAAAGGATTACACTAAGTGAGGTAACCCAGGCCCAGAAAGCCAAGCGTCACATGTTCTCCCTCATATGTGGATCCTAGCTACAGATGAATGGGCTTCTGCCTGAAAAGGAAAAAACTCAGTAGCAGAGGCTAGCAAATTATAAAGGAGATATAAAGGGAAGATAAAGGAAGGGAAGAGGGTACTTAATAGGCTGGTATTGTATATATGTAAGCAGAATGATTGAGATGGGGAGGGGATATGATGGAGAATGGAATTTGAAAGGGAAAGTTGGGGGAGGGAGGTTATTACCATGGGATATTTTTTATAATCATGGAAAAATTTTTTTAAAAATTGAGAAAGAAAATAAAAAGAATCATACTTGAGCTGGAGTGAGGGCTTAGCAGTTAAGGCACTTGCCTGCAAAACCAAAGGAACTAAGTTCAATTCCCTAGGACCCACGTAAGCCATATTCACAAGGTGGCACATTCATATGAAGTTTCTTTGCAGTGGCTGTAGACACTGCCCTGCCCATTCTCTCTCCAAAATAAAAATAATAAAAAATGTAAATATCTTTATTAGGAAAAATAAAAATAAATAAATAGAGCCATGGGTAGTGGCACGTGCCTTTATTTTTATTTATTTTTTATTTTTTTGGCACGTGCCTTTGAAAAAGTACGAAACATACTAAGACACGATTAGGTATGCAGGAAAAGTATGTGAGAAGTAGTGTGGAGGCTCTGTGAGAGCAATCAGTCCATGATTCAGGTCACTTTTGAGGAATATTTGAGCTGTTGAGTATTCCTCAAGCCATAGATGGCCACCAGAGGAGCCTCTTGTCTCACAGGATTAGAGTTGCCTTAGCATTATTACTGCACTCACCTTTTATTTTTACTTGTATTCATCCCATACCTGGTTCCAGGTTTGTGCTGATAATATGTCAGCGTAATGTGACAGATCCATGAAACAGAGATGAGTACTTGTTCAATAAAGATGGAGAGAAATATTTAATTCCATGGTTGAGGGGGGTATTTTATTTATTCTCTTCTTTCAGATTTTATTTTATTACTTACTTCTTGCAATGTTGTGTATGGAAGGCAGGACCTTGCACATGCTAGGCCAGCCCTCTACCCCTGAGCTCTACCCTCATTCCTGGATTTAAATGAAGAAGAAGCAACTCCTAAATGACATGTAGCCTGGTGATAAAGCCAATGGGATGAGGAGGGAAGGACAGAGACCTGGTTCTTGCATGATGCCAAGCACCTGAGCTAACCAAGCTTAACCTTTTCCCTAGATTTATGGTTTTATGACATAATAAATGTCATTTAAATGACTATCAGTTAGCTTTTCTGTTGCTTTCAGCCAAAACATCTTAGCATACAAGGCCAGGACTCATTATCCTAGTGTTTACTGGACCATATTTTTTCTTGCTTCTCTGAATGTTTGCCTAACATGTGTGGTGTGAAGTGTGTGTGTGTGTGTGTGTGTGTGTGTGTGTGTGTGTGTGTACATGCATATGCAGATGCATTTGCCCTATGAATACTCCTGCACAAACCAGAGGAAAACATGTGGTGACATCTACCATTACACATCCCTGTATTTCCTTCAGTCTCTCATTAAACCCAAAGCTCTTTTGTTGTTGTTATTGGGGTGTGTGTGTGTGTGTGTGTGTGTGTGTGTGTGTGTGTGTGTGTTTTGGCCAGAATGGCTGACCAGTGAGCCTCAGTGATTTTCCAGTCTGTTTCCCACAGGATTAGGGTTTAAGAAGTACCCATGTAAGCCAGATGCACAAGGTGGCACATGTGTCTGGAATTACTTTGTAGTGGTTAGCAACCCTGGCACACCCATTCTCTCTCTCTCTCTCTCTCTCTCTCTCTCTCTCTCTCTCTTTCTCTCCCTTTTTCTTTTCTTCTCAAATAAATGCATTAAATTAAAAAATAGAAAGAGGATGCTGTGGATTGAATTTAAGATGAATTAGGATCTCTCAGACTCTCATGCTTTCATAGCTAGAGTTCTTACCCACTGAGCCATCTTCTGAGCCCCAGGGTGAGGCTTCTTAAATTCTCCATGCTATGGTTTCTTCATTCAAATCATAGACAAGTGTAGCAGTTATCTTCTCACTGCTGGAAAAAAAAATTAGAGCAGAAGTAGTTTATGGGAAGAAAGGGTTTATTTCAGGCTTACAGTTTTAAGTGAAAGTTTCACCGTGGTGGAGGCAGCATGGCTACTGGTTCACATCCTCATTATCACTATTATCAGCAGCAGCAACAGAAGCGAAGGAGGGAGGGGGAGAGAGAGAGAACAGCAAGAGCAAGCTAGCTCTGAACATCTGTGGGATGGACTTTTAAACCTCAAAGCTGCTGCCAGCAACACCCCTCCTCCGGCAACTCTCCACCTCCTAAAGACTCCACCATGTGGGGACTAATTAGGAAGCTGAATTATAAACATTTAACACTTTAAGACTATGGGGGACATTTACATTCAAACCACCACAACAAGGCAAATATTCAGTTGGTGTGTGTTGATAGTGACTGAAGAATTGAACTTATTTTCCTTTACAATATGAAATGCTTTATCTGGTTTCTAGTGGTGGATAATGCTTTTTTGTCTGGAATGGATGATCTTGCATTTGCAGATTGATAGTCATTTTTAGTGTAAATATGGAAAATCATCAGGGAATTTGGAAACCGTTCTCTAGGTAACTGCAGAAACTGGATTTCTTAAGAGGGTAAGCAACTGTCCCTTTGGATTGCTTGAGGTAATGGTTTTAGGTTGGAAAGTAACCAATGGTAGAATTCTATTTATTTAGGGTACAGCAGAGACAATTAGAAAGTGTGGCAAACAAGACATAACATGTGGATAAAAATTGTCACTGGTCGTTTCCATGAGTTACAATCTAGTTTAATCCAATGTGGTGGTTAATCTCTAGTTACCAATTTGACAAGATTTAGAATCATCATGGAAAAAAAAAATTCTTGTGATGTCTGTGAGGGATTTTCTAGATTAAGTGAAAAGGCACCTTCCCATTGTTAGGGTTCCTGTACTATATTAAAAGGAGAAAGCTAGGGCTGGAGAGATGGCATCGTAGGAAGGGTTTCTGCATGTTATATAAAGGAGAAAGCTAGGGCTGGAGAGATGGCAAAGCAGTTAAGGTACTTTCCGGTGAAGCCTATGGAACCAGGTTTGGTTCCTCAGTACCCACATAAGGCAGATGCACAGAGTGGAACATGCATTTAGAGTTCATTTACAGTGGCTAGAGGCCCTGGCATGCACTTGCTCGTTCGTTCTCTCTCTCTCTCTCTCTCTCAAATAAACAAATAAAAACATATTTTTTAAAACAGGAGAAAGCTAGCTTATCACCCAATACTGATCTCTCTCTTTCCTTCTTGCTGATATGAAGATGTAATGCTGTTAATGATGCTTCTTTCATGCTTTTCCTGCCATCATGGACTTCCTCTCGAAAACTGTGAGCCAAAAAAAAAAGTTTTCTTCCTTAAACTGTGTCTGGTCAAGTACTTTTTTCCTAGCAACAAGAAAATAACTGATACACCCTTTATGCTTTATTGGATGATAAATGCTTAATAAAGAAACTGGAGGATGTACAGATGGCTGAGCAGTTAAGCCGCTTGCCTGCAAAGCCAAAGGACCCAGGTTTAATTCCACAGGACCCACATAAACTAGAGGCACAAGGTGACCATGCACCTCGAGTTGGTTTCCAGTGCCTAGAGGCCCCAATGTGCCCATTCTCTCTCCTTCTCTCTCTTTTTCTTGCCCCCTTACTTTCTGTCCCTCTCTCTCACACACATAGAAATAACTAAATGAAATGTTTTTCTTAAAAAAAACTGGAAAAATTCTATTCATGTGAAGGAAGTGGAAAAGTAAAAGAGTCTATACACCTTGAGGGAAAAAAAAATAAATTAAGACATTTGAAGTGAGAAACCCTTTTATAAATGAAAAGGAAAATTTGGTAAGAGATGAGAGTTGGAGGATTTCTGATTATAGTGAATCTTGTGTAACAACAGAAACTTTCAGGCAAAGACTGGAGGTTATGTTAGCAGACTTAGTAATGGGAGCTAGTATTTCCCGGATGTCCATATACCAAGCAGAGTGTTAAGCACTTTTGTAAATTATATTATGTCATCCTCGGAACAATCCTATAAATAAATCCCATTATTTTTCTTTTAGGAATGATACTCAAAATATGTAACCCATGGCATAGTCCCTGACCACCCAGAAGGGAATCCTGTAGAAAGTCAGTGTAGTCATATACATGCACAGTGATTGAATATGGGGTTTCTCCTATTCATGGATTAGGTACTGAGGAGCTTTATGTACTCTGCCTAAGACACAACAATGAGCTGTGGATCATCAAATCTGTGACTGGCTGTTGTCACAGTGCTGGGCGTCATAGCTCTTGTGGCAGAGGGAAGGGTGATCACACATCTAACCATGTTTGGGTGCTTGATGAAGTAGACACATTAGTTATTATGGGTACGGTGTTTTCTATTTATTGTGTGTGTGTGTGTGTGTGTGTGTGTGTGTGTGTGTGTGTGTGTGTGTGTCATAGCATTTTTAGGGGGGGGGCAGGCAGGGGACAGCTTCAATATTTTTGTGGTCCACTGTCCTTGAGACAGTATGTCTTGTTGCTGTGAATGAGCTGCCAGAATGTAGAGGACTAGCTGGTCCATGAGCTTCAGACTCTCCTGCCTTTGTCTCCCATTGTCATAGCAAAGGGATCACAGTTGCATGTACCACTTTGCATCTGGCAATATGTGGATTCTGGGGAATTGAATCCAGGCAGGCAAGGCTTTGTTAGAAAGCACCTCTAACCACTGAGCAATCTCTCTAGGCCCTGGGTTATGTTTCTTTTTCATTAACCACAAAGTCCTGTATAATAATCCCTCTTAATCTACCACTACCACCACTACCACCAAATTCACTTGTTGAAACCCAATTCCTGATGTGGTGGTATTAGAAGGTGAGGCTTTTTGGAGGTAATTACACTATGAGGAATTTCCTTTCATGAATGGAACTTGTGTCCTCATTAAAGAGGTCACGAGAGAGCTGCCTTACTTCTTTCTACCATGTAAGGACAACACCTGCTAGGAAACAGCCCTTACTAGATGATGAATCTGCCAGTGCCTCAATATTGTACTTCACAGCCTCCAGACCTGTAAGAGATTAATTTATGTTGCTGATAAACAACCCAGTTTATGGTATTTTGTTACAGTAATTTATATGGACTAAGACAATCTCTAAGTTAATGTTGTAGAGGAGGATGCAATCTTTGCCCAAATCCAGCCTTAATACCAAACACATTGAAGACATGACATCATGTGGCATATACGGCCCATGTTGTGGATATAAAGGACTTCTACTGCTTTAGAATTTTGGAGAGAGACAGGGATTTGCAGGGGAGACACACTGGTTGCTAAGTCATGAGTATGATAAGCAAGAAGTGGCCTAATAAGATTTTTCATGAGTGGATTTAGAGTGTTCTTGAGATAAAAATTGCCTACTGGATGTAACACTTGAACATTCCTAAAGATAGTGTCATCCCAACAAGGTAGGAAGGGGAAACATGATGACTGTGTGTAGGGTGGAAGGCTGGTAGTGAGAAGATCCACATACAACATGAATGTGAGTGATGGAAAAATAATCTGTTCACATTCTGCTGAAGTCTCCCATTGTTCCTTTCAAAATACCACAAATCTTTTCTAGCAGCTTCAGCTGGGCTCAGAGTCAGGGACAAAGTTCAAGTAACATCAGAGTTTATTTTTGAAATAAAGGTTTATTTCCTCATGGAATTCTTGAAGGGTTTACCCTGTGTGTGTGAAGCATTGAGTCTGGTCTGAAAGGAATTTATTTTAGGACCTTGAGCCATCTTTGGCTCTCATGCCTATTGCCCGATGAGGTGATTGATGGTCATGTAACTTTCCAGTCCACCCCTGGAGGCCCAGCTCTGAGTCTGCACTCCTGCAGACTCTGGAAGCTTCTGTTGCCTCCAAGGCAGAAGTATATACTTTTGCCCCTCGGATTGTGTATCCCTGATGCCCTCAGTCTCCCCACTTCTTCCATGGTGTAGTATTGATTAGCATGAATGTGTGCACTGTTGTTTCAATTGTAGGCCTGCTTCTGATTGAAAAGCTGCCACTTCCATTTTCGTTGGACCACCAGGCTGTGTTTGAAAAAGTGCATTTGTGTTATTAACTGCAGAGCCAAGCATTAATATAAAAAAAAAGGTAAATGACACTTAGAGGAAAGACTCCATCTAACATCTGCCAATTCTTATTCTCTTAGTGAAGAAAATTACAACTAAGGAAAAACGGAATATTATAGTTGGGGTTCACAAGCAGACTATAAACATATATAATTTATTTATTTGAGAAAGAAAGAGAGAGAGAGAGAGAGCATTCCAGGACCTCCAGCCACTGCAAAGGAACTCCAGATGCATGCATCCCCTTGTGCATCTGGCTTACTTGGGCCCTGGAGAGTTGAACTGAGATCCTTGGGCTTTGCAGGTAAGCACCTTAACCACTAAGCTATCTCTCCAGCCAGACAAGAAGACTTTTTAATCCCCTTCTGGCTGTGTACTTTTTCCATTCATAATGAAAGCATTGTTCCTGAAGTCTCATGGCAAGAGCATGTGAGTAGAGTGTATATTCTTTCTGTTGTTTGTTTATTGAGGTAGGGTCTTGTTGTAGCTCAGGCTGACCTGGAATTCTATGTAGTCTCAGCATGGCTTTAAACTCTCCGAGATCCTCCTACCTCTGCATCCCAAATGCTGGGATTAAAGGCATGCACCACCATGCCAGGCGGAGTGTATATTCTTAAAACTCAGATTAATGCCAGACGTGGTGGCATACACCCAGAACTCGGGAGGCAGAGGGAGGAGGATCGCTGTGAGTTTGAGGCCACCCTGAGACTCCATAGTAAATTCCAGGACAGCCTGAGCTAGAGTGAGACACTAACTCAAAAAACAAAAATAAATAAACTTAGATTAAACAGACTCGTGTATAGTTAAGCAGTAAAGTGTCTCTCTACCATGTGGGGTTGATCCCCAGCTGCATAAAAAGGCATAAAACAAACAAAACCTATCACATAAAACAACTCACTATGGGGGAACAGCAAGGAGAAAATCCAGCATCTTCCTTAGCTACCAAGTTGTTATTTGTGCATATTTGAGAAATGGAAACATAGAGGCAGCTTTCTCATTCCTCATTCTGAAATAGAACAGAGGGCTATACTAGGAAGCTTGGCAGGCCCTATGATGAGGTTTGCTCATACATTTTCACTTTGCAGTCATGGAAATTGCCAGGTTAAAGGAAAAATGGTGTTTCCTATATCTGCTATTCATTCTTAAAAATTCATTTGTACTAAAATTCTAGGCTCTTTATTGTAAGCTAGAGAGGCAGGATGGGAAGGGGAAGGAAAGTGGAGTGGCCAACACTTGTGACTCCCTCCTGCCTCGATTGCCAGTCATTCTGTCTCTGCTTCTAGTTGGGGCTATACCCAATTACACAGGTGGGCCCAATTGAGGCTGAGATGGTGTCACCAAGCATGGGCCCAAGAGCAACTACTACAGGCTTCGAAGGTAAGGGAATTGCCTGGTGGGTAGGAAGCACCCAGCGCTTGGAGATGTGGTATGGTAATTCAGTGCCTCCCCTTATTCCTCTAAGCACCTTCCTTCCCACTCTCTTCTTGAAGCCTTAGTGCCAAGGCGTATAGGCAAACTAAAGCAAATGTCTAATTCACAGGGCACTTTTTGGTAATCTGGCCCTGATGACGTGGGCACAGGTGCAGCAGCCTTGGACTCCAGGTTGACTCCAGATGAAGGTCTTAAGCACTTCCTCCCTTGTGCCAGGCAGTGCTCTGTTCCAGATACTACAGTGACCTTTTCTTGACCCTTTGGTAAGCTAAATCCTTTAGTAAGACTCCTCATATCTGGCTCTGCCTACAATCCAACTTTTATTTATTTACTTAATATTTTATTTACTTATTTGATAGTGAAAGAGAGAAAGAGGCAGGAAGAGAGAGAATGGGTGCACCAGTGCCTTAGCCACTGCAAACAAACTCCAGAGGCAAGCATCACCTTGTGCATCTGGCTTTACATGGGTACTGGGGAATCAAACTCGTGCCTTTGGGCTTTGCAGGCAAGTGTCTTAACTGCCAAACAATCTCTCCAGCCCCAGCTTCATTTGTTGATTCACTCAACAGGCAATCTGTGAGTATCTAACATGTGCTACTCAGTGGCTTGGCGATGGGCATTCAATGGGCAAGCAGTGCAAGTCACTGGGCCTGACAATGGGCAAACACCAGTGAACAAGTGGTTCCTGTCTTTGGGAGCTAATAAGGTGAGGAAGACTATATTATTGCAAAGAAATATTATTACTATTCATGTTATTACGAAGTATTATTACTAATATAGACAATCATACTACCCTCAGTACACTGTGCCTGAGAGATGCTATGCTAGAGGGTGACGATACTGTCACCCCACCTGCTTTCCTGCTACTGAGTTTGGATGGAGTGTGGCACTACTTGAACAAAAACTGACAGTCCATAGATTAAAGGCAGGCCTCCGATGCTGCATCCCTTAAGGCGGTATCTAGCCAGTTTTGCTTCTTGAACCCCAAGGCAGATCTTCTCTGGAGGTCTCACCTTCCATGCTGGGAAAAGACCAGAGCTAACAAGGAAGATGAAGACTTGTATTCCCTGGCCTTCTTCCATCTGCATTCAGTCCCCCTGTAGCCCTGGGAAGGGAGGAGGGGCTCTGCTCTGAGGTGGCTCCATTGTAAGTCCTTGATGTTTCCTTGATGAAAGCCAGGACCCTCTCATTGGAGAGGCTGGAGTGAGAGAGCAGACTAGGCTGGGGGGAAGGGCATGGGGCCAAAACTGAGTGCTTGGAATTGAGCTGGCTATTATGAAGCTCTGCAAGACTCATAGACTACAGGAACCAGAGAGGTGTGTGCGGGTGACTGGGCCATCAGACCTTGCCCAGTCCTGCTGCACTCACTCAAAGCATTGCCCACACAGTCTCCTTCAATCTGTTTGTACCTCATTTCTCCTCCTCTGGAGCAGAGATCTAAACAGCTCATAGGTCAGGAAAAAGTATCTCTGCAAAGTACAGCCAAGTTCCCTACTTCCTGCCAGTCACTCTCTTGGCTGAGCTTTGAGTTCATCAAGCAAAGAACTTTGAATTCTGATTCCACAGATGGACTTTACAGTTCAAAAGGGATTGCCTGTTTGTGGATTAATATTTTAATTAGAACCCAACTTTGCTAGTAGCCATGTTCTAACTTACTAAACAAGAAAAAAACTACTGACTAGAATAAAAAATACTCTATTCTAAAGCCGGGTGTGGTGACACACACGTTTAATCCCAGCACTCAGGAGGCAGAGGTAGGAGAATTGCCATGAGTTTGAGGCCACCCTGAGACTACATAGTGAATTCCAGGTCAGCCTGGGCCAGAATGAGACCCTACATTGAAAAACAAGGAAAAAAAAAAAAAACAGAAAAAAACACTCTATTTTATTTCAAATTGAAAAATAATAGGTAAATATTTATTTGTGGAGTATGATGTATTATTTTGATATATGCATACATTGAAGTTATTAAATCAAGCTGGTAAGCATATCTTTCGCCAGGAGTGGTGATGAATGCCTTTAATCTCAGCACTCATGGGCAGAGGTAGGAGGATTACTGGGAGTCCAAGGCCAGCCTGAGACTACAGAGTGACTTCTAGGTCAGCCTGGGCTAGAGCAAGGCCCTACCTCAAAAAAAAAAAAAAAAAAAGAAAAGAAAAGAAAAGAAAAAAAGAGAAAAGAAAAGAAAGTAGAAAACACATCCTTCGTGTCACATGCTAAGTTTTTGTAGTAAAATATATAAATCTACTCTTTATCAATTTTGAGATACAGCAACTGCAGGGCATTCTTGAACTGTGAAAAGGAATGGATGGGAACAATCCTCCCTGGGGATCATTAGTGCAGATACAAGTCTTCTGCTCAGTGTTTTGCTAGTAGATTCTAAGGGATTATAAGGAAGTGGAACATTTGTAGGGTGAAAGATTAGCGAATTAGGGTGAAGAAATGAAAGCACGTCGAATTCAAAGAAGTGGGCAAGAGGAGAATCACATGAGACTTCAGAGTGTCAAAAAGAAGTGGCCTAAGTGGAAACTTCCCAAATGCAGGAAGAAATAGACACAGTTAGGCACTCTGGTGTACTGAGAACAATGCCCTTCTTCGTTTTGACCTTCTGGAATGTAGACAAATCAGATTTGTCAGCACTGAGTGCAAATCTCTGCTCCTGAGCCCCTCCGTGGGACATCACAGGAGCTAGCTCTGTGTGATCAAGAAGGGAACCCATCCCAGTGAGCAGGAACACCACCACCGCCCCCTCCCTAAGGAAGCAGGTCTGGACTCCTTTTGCTTCACATATGGAGTGGTATCCCTCTGCTTTTACTTATTCATCCCAATATGGTTAGAGCAGTCCAGGCATAGTGGGACTCCCCTGAGACACTTCCCTCCTCAGCAGTCAGAGAAGATACTGGGTTCTCTCCCCCATGTTTCCAAGGTCCTGGCTGCCAGCAGGCTGCACTCACAGTCTGGTGTAGCCCAGGCATGGGCCCCAGGCATGCATTTGAAGAAGCAAACCTACATGAATGAAGCGAGACTATGATGCTGGTGTTTGCTGTGACTCCCTGGTGTGAGTGTCTGTGCGCTTGAATTTTTAGTCTTTACAAAGAAGAAAGTTTGAAGTTAGAAAAGAAAGCGGAAAACCGCCTTAACAGCCATCAGTACTAGGACTTGAGCTCCGCAGGAGGACGCGTGCACACACCCTGAACCAAACACCACCCCCCCACACACACACACATGCACACTTACACAGACCTCCCCTTTTCACGCTCCAGCTCGCTCTTGCTACCCTTCCTTCCCTTTCCCTATTCTCCCAGATCAAGCACTAGTCTGAGAATCTCTGACCACAAAAGGGAAAGAGAGAGAGAGAGAAAGAAAGAGAAAGCAAGCAAAAGGGGGAAAAAAGGTGGGTGGTGGGGGGGTGCAGATGTAGCAGAGCGAGGGAGGAGGAGAAGCAGGAGAAAGGCGGGGAGGAGGAAGAGGAGGAGGAGCCCGGCGGAGCCAAGTCCTAGGGACTGGTGGCTCCGAGGAGTGTGCAGCCCGGGGGGAGCCGGCGCTGTGGGCTGTGAACCCGTCAGCCCGCTCATCCGCCCCGCACGGCGCTCGCTCTCGCTCACTCGCGGGCCCGTGCCTAGGGGCCTGCTACGCCCGGAGCCGGGGCCGCCTCTCGGGGGGCCCCTGTGCCACGGACGCCACTCCGGGCGAACCTGCCGCACCGAGCGGGCTGGTCCCTCGCGCCGGGGATGCCGTTTTACAGGCGCACGGTGGTGCCCCAATGTCTGTGCCCGCGCAACCCTCCGCAGCCGCTGGCCGAACTCCGCGACGTGAGCCACCTGGCCGCGCTCAGCCTGCTTCGGCAGCTCGCCGACCTCTGTGGTCACTCGCTGGCCCTGCTCGAGGACCTCGAGGGGCACCTGCTGGCCCTGGGACGCCGCGCCCACAGCCTGTACCGGCGCACCGTGCGCCTCCGCCGCCGCCTTCCCTGCCGCCTGCCGGGCCCCGAGGACGACGAAGAGCTAGGTAAACCGGCGCCCCGCGGCTCGCGGCCCCGCGTCTCCGCCGCCTGTGGGGCGGCCAGCGCGCGCCCACCCTTCGTGCTCCTGCCGGCGCCTCACCTCACGTCTCTCGTCGAGGAGAGTGAGGGGATGCGGCTCCACTGACGGTCCCTGCCGCGCCACCGCTGCGGCTCCCGTCCTCAGTGGCCCCGGCCCTGATGGCGCTCTCGTCAGGGTTTGGGGAAGGGAGGAGAGCCCGTGGGGTCCGGGCTCGTCAGCTCCTAGGCAACCCCGTCACTGAGGTACTAGGAACACCCGAATGGTTCGGTGCGCCAGCGTCTTTGGTGCCCGGCCACTTGGGAAAACGCCGCCAAACGGCCCGCTGCCACCCAGGCGGCGGCTGGAGCCGGCGACGGCGCCTCCCGCCACTAAACCTGCGCGACTTAGCGCCGGAGCGTGGACGCCGCTCGCGCTCCAGCGGCGCCTGAGCGCTCTTCCCGCCGCTTCCCTCCTCACGTTCCGCGTTGCTGTGCCGGGAGCGGCCGGTAGGGGGGGAGACGGCCCTGGGCTTCGCTGACCCCAACCAAACCCCTCAGGTCCACTCCTCAGACTTGCTGGCGAGAACTTTTTTTTAAGGAAACGTCATCCCTTTACTGAAGCGCGTTCACTTTAGGAATCCGACGTGCCTGGGAAGCGCTAGGCCCCAGGGGCGCCTCCAACTTAATTCGCAGGACCTATGAGAGGATGGGCAGGCAAATGGCCCCTGGTCTTTACTACCTTGGATCCCAACATTTTGAATGCAGGACTCTCTCTCTGTAGAAATGCAACTTTCCCTCACAACAGTGTGGGCCTTATGCTGGAAACAGGGGCACCGAGTATGCTGGAAATGCTGACTACAGCTAAGGCAGGCCAGGTAACAGGGCCAACTGGCACCTCCAGAAAGTTAGGGGGGATAGGGGGCAGTGTGACCAGAATGTCTCAGATGGATGCAGAAGATGGCTACTGGCTGACTTCTGAGTACAAGTTTCCAGCTCCAGAAAGGAGTTGCTTGGGTCAGCCCTTCTTCATTGCAAACCCCACCCATTACTGAAGGACAGGAGTCAGGGGTCCTGGCACCCTTCTTCGTACAGGTCTCTGACCTCTGAGGTCGATGGCAGAGGTCACTGGTGGAGAAAAATAAACTGAGTCCAGTGAGAAAAGGAAGGTGGAAAACACAGATGACTGCCAGATGGAATGTGGTCATGGAACCAGAAGCCTCTGCAAGGCAGGGGACAAGGACAGCTGGTGTCCCAGGTCTGTCTCCTTCTCAGTTAACAAAGAGGGTAAGAAGGTTCTGGGTGTTTTTTATACCCGCGGTTCCACTGATTACTGGGATTAGTCTAGGAGAAATTTGATAAGAGAGGTTGGGGAACACTTTTCCAAATCCCTGTGCAGCCTGCAGAGATGTACCTACTGAGTTCAGCAGTGCAAGCTGAGGACAGAGAGGAAGCTCTGCTTTGACAAGGCATAGCTTCCTGTCAGCTGAATCAGCAAACCCTTTCCATGGGGTGGGGATGAGCAGTCACCTGGGGACCTAACCCTTCCCAGGGTTAGAATGATGCCTTTACTCCATGGATTAATTTTATTTCGTTAGTTTGTTTTTGAGGTACGTTCTCATTCTAGTCCACGCTGACCTGGAATTCACTCTGTAGTCCCAGGTGGCCTCGAACTCACAGGGATCCTTCTACTTCTCCCTTCTAAATGCTGGGATTAAAGACGTGCACCACCATGCCCTGCTTCTCCATGCATATTTTGTGAAGGAAGGGAACAATTCTTAAGATAAATTGTCACTGATATGGCTTCTTGGAAGTTTGCAAGAGGTGGGAGGCTGCCCATCTTTTGCCTTCAATGTGGCTATTTGCCTTTGAGAATGTATATGTTTCTTGCCTCTGAAGCACCCCAGGTACCCAGGTACTGCTGTGTTCACAGATCATGGCTACCTTCTGTAAACAAGTTGCCAAAAAAAAAAAATCTGCTTTCCTATTTTCCACCACAGACTCCCCTTGAGGTCCCATTGTGCACTTGTTAGGAGCCATGATTGTGTAGCACTTTAAATTAGGCCTTCTCACCAATGAGCTGAAGGTAAGTGCCAAATGCAGAGAGTCGGGGAGCTTAATCAGTGCACCATCTGGCACCCCGTTTTTACTCAGGCAGAAGCTTCAACAAGGTGTCCAGCAGGCTGGATATTAGAGTTTGACCATAAATAGACAAATAACTAGACATTGTGAGGCCTTATTTTGTTTTCTTTTTAGTACCTTTTCCTCTTAGCATTGTAATTTTCTTACTGACCATCTGCTGGGAGTCAACACTTATGGTGAGCATTTTACTCTATGTAGTGCCCATTGCTGGACTTCCCTTCGTATTCTTTGTAGTTATTTTATTTTTATTAGCATACAAAGAATTAAGTTCCATTATGGTGTTTTCAACTGAATATTTTATTCCCCTTCCCCCTTTCTTCCTCTTGCCTCCCCCCTCATGCTTTCCTTTAGCTTGGCCTCTTTCCTGCTTTTCCACTGTGTTTTCTTTTGCCTTTCCCCCTTCTCATCACTTCTTGTCCCCCCCCCCGTGGTCTCCTATTTTGAGCCACAGCCCAAACTCAGTCTCACATCTTCTTATTTACATACACAGAATCCTCAACAACCTTGCATATAAGACACTCTTATTCCCATTATAGATATTAGCAAACCATGACTTGGAGAGGATAAGCAAGTGACATAATTGGAAGGCAGCTAATGATAGAGCAGACCTCACTCTTGCAGTTTCAGTGACCATCCTGTCTATCCCAGGACAGTTTACTCATCTAATTATACAATTACAATATAGTACGTATTGTCCTTCTGGGCATGTGTTTCCTCATTTAGTATAATTTTTCTAATTCCATCTATTTCCTGCAAATTTCATAACTTCATTTTTCTTTACAGCTGAGTAAAACTGTGCTGTATACATGCACCACATTTTCATTATCTTGTTATCAGTTGATGACCATTTAGATATGGTTCCATTTCCAAGCTATTTTGTTACTAGAGTAGTGTAGTAGTCAGCCTACATTGCTGACATGAACTTTCAAATGGGCACAGTTATGGAGGAAGGGATAATTGTTGAAGATAGAGAAGTTTCCATAATGGCATAAGAAGCTGGCCCGCCTTTACAGGTCCAGGCAAAGAGAGAAATGCCATAAGCCACCACCAAAAAGCAGCAAGCACACTACATGAACTCCAGAAACAACTAAAGCACTTTGTATATCTTTAGATTGGAGTTTTAAATTTACCACCACACATTAGGACTGGACCCAAAGATCTGCCCAGTGACACCTCCTCCAGCCAGGTGGCTGTGAAATCTTAATTTCAAAATAAATAAAATCCCAAATATATTGGGGGGCATCCATTTAAACTACCACATTTTTCCCTGTCCTCCAATACATTTATAATTATTTTACATTATAAATTGTATTTAGTTCAGATTTAAAGACCTCCATAGTCTTTATCAACATAAGATAGTTTTGAAGTCCCAATTTTCATATGATATTTAAAACTGTCTTTTAGCTGTGAGTGTTATAAAATTAAATAAGTTATATACTTTTTTTTTTTTTTTTTTGGTTTTTCGAGATAGGGTTTTAATCTAGCCCAGGCTGACCTGGAGTTCACTTGGCCTTGAACTCACGGCGATCCTCCTACCTCTGCCTCCCAAGTGCTGGGATTAAAGGCGTGCGCCACCCCCGGCTCTAGTTATATACTTTTAACATTTAAAGGCACAGAGTAAACATTTTAACTGCTATAAGACATAGCAAGGAGAGCCTGAAACAATGTAAACTCAGTAACCATCAAGCAAATATTAAACATCTGTAGTTTAAGTCCAATATCATAACCAGTGACCAGTAATGAATGAGTTTCTGAATCTTTAAATTTTGCCCTGCCAGCTGGGCTGAACAGCCAGGGAAAACTTTTATTTCAGGTCCAAACAGAAAAAAAAGCCATAAACCACCACCAAAAAGCAAACACACTACAAAAACTCCAAACACAATTCAAATAATTTGTATATCTTTAAATTGGATTTTTTTTTTTTTTTTTTTTTTTTGGTTTTTCGAGGTAGGATCTCACTCTAGTCCAGGCTGACCTGGAATTCAATCTGTATTCTCTGGGTGGCTGCAAACTCACAGCGCTCCTCCTACCTCTGCCTCCTGAGTGCTGGGATTAAAGGCATGCACCACCATGCCTGGCCAGATTGGAATTTTAAATCCACCATCACACCTTAGGCTACAGCCCAAGATCTGCCCAATGACACCTCCTCCAGCCATATAGTGACATGAACTAAATTACCAACTTAATAAAATCCTAAATATATTGGGGGACAGCCATTTAAACTACCACAAGTAGCAATGAATATGGACTTGTAAGTACATTTGTGGTAGAATATGGAATCCTTTGGGCATATACACAGGAGTGGTATAGCTGGGTCATATGGTGGTTCAATTTTTAGCTTTTTGAGAAACCTCCACACTAATATCCATAGTGATTGCACAAGCTAACATTCTCACCAACAGTGACAACATCTGTTGACATTAGTTTTCTTGATGATAGCCATTTTGACGAAGGTAAGATTAAATCTCAAAGTGTTTAATTTGCATTTTTCTGATGGATAAGGATGTTGGACACTTTTAAAGATATTTGTTTGACATTTATATTTTATTTTTTGAGAGATATCTGTTCTTTTTATTAGCCCAACTTATTGTTTGGCAGTTTTGATTTGGTTTTTTTTTTAGTTTTTGCAAATCTTTACATAATCTATATGTCAACCCCCTATCAGAGAAATGGATAGCAAAAAAGATTTTCTCATATTACGGATTCCTTTTAACTCTGCTGGAAAGAAACTTTTAATTTCATGTAGTCCCAATTGTTATTTTGGGGGATAAGTTCCTGTACTATTGGTTTTCTGTTCAGAAAGTCCTTACCTATCCCTATAAGTTCTGGTATATTGTCTATTTTACATCTCTAGCTTTGCATAAAGGTCTTTGGTCCATTTATAATTGATCTTTGAGCAGTGTAAGAGATATGGGCTTAATTTCATTCTTCTGCAGGTGGATATTCAGTTTTGCCAGCAACATCTGCATCTGTTGGACAGGTCATCTTTTTCATTAGATTGTTTGAGATTTCTCAAAATTGTTAATGTATGAGTTCAGGCCAACAAAATTTCTTTCTATGACTACCTGTTTGCATCCCAGAGGATCTGGTAGGTTTTGCTACCTTTTTCATAAATTTATAGAAAAAAATATTTTCTCTCAGATTTTCAATGACCCATGGTTGATGAAAAACGTATTGTTCAGAAGACTTCCGGTTAAGATGGTGGTGTAAGTACCACGCCAAAGCAGCCTGAGGGGGGGGGAAAGACCAAAAACCTCAGCAAAATACACACTTGTACTAAAAAGCAAGGTGTATAGGAAATTGAAATGGCAGTGGAGAATTAGAAGAGATCCAGAGCATCCAGAGCCCACACAGGCCAGCAAAAGCGGCCCCAGCAGGTCTGCCAACCACGGCGGTGGCACACCAAAAAGCCACCAGGCTCAGCTTGAGCCACAGGAAAAGCCAGCTGAGGTGATTTTCCACTCACACCTGCGCTCTCAGCAAACTCTAGAAATATGTAGGGAGAGGGGCAGTGAACAACGGAGGAGCAGATCACAAGGTAGAAAAACACGTGGAACAGTGAGAGAACTAGAGCAGCATCGGCTCTCTCCCCTCCCCCACCACCTGTGCCCAGCTCCAGCGAACAGAACAGCAGTCCTGGACCTGGCCATGCCAACTTGAGGCAACAGCAGGACCCAAGCAGGAGCAGAGTCCGGCAGCAACATCAGAGGCTCCAGCACTGGCAACAGCGGCCTTAGTGGCAGCAGATCCAGCAGTGGAAGCTTCAGTGGCAGCAGCGGCAGATCCAGCAGCAGCAGCTTCAGAGGCAGTAGCGGAGGATCCAGCAGTGGCAGCTAAAGCAGCAGCAGCAGCAGCGGTGGACCCAGAAGAGGCAACAGACCCAGCAGTGGCAGCTTTAGCAGCAGTGGCGACAGATCCAGCAGCGGCAGCTTTAGGAGCAGCAGTGGCAGTTCCAACAGTGGGGGTGCTGATCTGCAGGGCCACAGTTACCAAGCTCGGTTTGCCCCGCAGGAAAAGCAAATGCCCAGCTCCAGAAATCAGAACAGCAACCCAACGACCCAGCCAGCAACTTGACTGAGACCAAAATCATCCAAAAAGGTAACTGGGATTGATTACACCAGGGAAGGGTCTCACTTGGTCATAAACTGACTTGGATCCCTCAACAGACCAGAAATCTTAACCTCTTTGTTGATAGAGGATCTGGTTGTTATAATAACTACTCTTGCATAAATATTTGGTGCTGTTTTTGATTAAATGTGTACAGTGTTTAGTTAAATTTTAGAATCTACCTGTATTTTATTCCACTCAGCCTGCTTGAATACTCCTATAGCAGGGAAACTCAACCCCTAAGAACATCTTTGTAGATACCCTGAGAGTCTTAAGAGCCACACCTAACACCTTAAGCTCCTATCCTGAAGATATATAACATCAGATCAATTGATACAGCTAAGAATACCTAGCTAGCTAGAAAATCCAAGCATTAACTTAATCAAAGATGCAAAAATATATACATTATAACCCAAGAAACACTAAAAAGCAAGACACTATAAATCCACCTAGAAGTATTAATGCATCAGAAATGACCTCCAGTGAGAACGAATTAGAGGAAATGCCTGAGAAAGATTTCAAAAGAATGATTGTAAATATGTTCAAAGAAGTCAAAGAACAAATCAAAGGAGTCAAAGAGGAACTCCAAGAGGAAATCAAAGGAATCAAAGAAGATGCAGGACACCAGTTTCATGAAATAAAGAAGGCAATACAAGACATAAATAAGGAAATAGAAATAATAAAGAAAAACCAGTCAGAATTACTAGCAATGAAGAACACAGTTAATGAAATAAAAAACTCTGTAGAAAATCTCACCAGTAGAATGGATGAAGGAGAGGACAGAATATCTAAGCTAGAAGACAAGGTGTCAGATCTAATACAGTCCAACAAAGAGAAAGACAAACTTATAGAAAAGTATGAGTGGGAATTTCAAGATATTCGGGACACTATGAAAAGATCAAATATAAGAATTCAGGGCATAGTAGAAGGAGAAGAATTCCACTCCAAAGGCATAGTAGGCATCTTCAACAAAATCATAGAAGAAAACTTCCCCCAAATTGGGAAAGAGGTGCCAAGGCAGATACAGGAAACCTTTAGAACCCCAGCCAGACAAAACCTAGAAAGAACCTCTCCTCGTCATGTTATAATCAAACTACCAAACACACAAACCAAAGAAAAAATATTGAAAGCAGTTAGAGAAAAAAATCAAGTTACCTACAAAAGCAAGCCCAATCAGGATTACAGAAGACTATTCAAAAATGTATTGTTCAGTCTCCAAGTATTTCTGTAGTTGCTGAATCCTCTCTACTCCTGGTTTGCTGGTTTCTTCTTTTATTGTACTGTGATCTGATAGGATATAGGGTTTTATCTCATTTTTTTTTTCATTTATTAAGTCTTACTTGTGGTCAATTTTAGAGAAGCTTTTGTGTATTGCTGCAAAGAATGTATCTTCCTTATGTTTTAAGATGGGATGTTCTGTAGATATTTGTTAAATCCATCTGCTCTATAGTATCAATTAGCTCTGAAGTATCTTTACTGATTTTTATGTATTCTTCACTAATTTTGAGCTGCAAGGACCTGTCTAAAAATATGAGTGGGGTATTAAATCTCCCAATATTACTATATCTGGATATATGTGACCTTTTAACTTTTTTTGTATTTATGAAATCAGAAACCACAATATTTGGTTCACAAATGTTTAAAATTATTAAATCTTCGGGATGAATTGTTCCCTTTATTAATGTGAAGTATTCTTCTTTATCTCTTTTTATTATCTTTGCTTTGAAGTCTACTTGATCAGTTATAAGAATAGCCAAGTCTGCTCGTTTTCTGTTTCCATCTGCTTGATAGGTTGCTTTCCGTCCTTTAACACTCAGTTTGTATGTGTCTTTGCTAAGTATGTGAGCTTGTGGAAGACAACAGATAGTTGTATCTTGTTTTTAATCTAGTCAGTTAGTCTGTGACTTTTTATTGGTGAGTTGAGGACATTTACATTTAAAGTGATTATTGGGAGTATTTTTGCCTTTGGTTTTGTTGGGTGAAGCTCTGGTTAGCTAGGTGTTGGTATTTCTTTTTCACTTCCCTTGTTAGCTGTGGAGGTGTGCTGGCTAGTTGTGCTAAACATGGTTGCTTCATTTCAAAGTCATTGCTCACCTTTGCCTTTCTTGATGGGAATACTTCTTATTTTATTTTATTTTATTTTATTTTATTTACTTGAGAGAGAAAGAGGAAGAATGAGAAAGAGAGACAGAAAAACTAGGTGCACAAACAAACACCAGACACATGTGCCACCATGTGCATCTGGGTCCTGGAGAATTGAACCTGGGTCCTTTGGCTTTACAGGCAAGCGCCTTAGCTGCTAAGCCATCTCTCCAGCCCTCTTTGTCAGAATTCTTATGCATGTTCACATGGATGAGACTGTTTTTATTCTTTCTACTGTATTCTTTTAAGAATTTTCTGTAGTGCTTGTTTGGTTGTCCTGAATTGCCTTGATTTGTATTTATTTTATAATGTACTTATTTCTCCATTAATTTGAAAGATAATTTTGCTGGATATAGCATTCTTTGTTGGGTATTGTTTACCTTAAAGACCTGAAACATATTGTCCTATGGGTTTCTGGCTTTCAGAGTTGCTGAGGAAATATCTGAAATTACTTTGAAATTCTTGCTTTTGTATGTGAGTTGGCGTTTTCCCCTTACAACTTTCAGTGTTTTTTTCCCTTACTTTGTATTTTTGATAATTAGACTATGATGTGTCATGGAGAAGTTCTTCTGAGGTCATATGTATGTGTAGTTCTAAGCACCTCTTGTGTTTACATATCAACTTCTCTCTCTATGTTTTGGAAGTTTTCTGTTATCATTTTATTGAATTATCCTTCAATTCTGCTTCATATTATGTCTGCTGCCTCCTCTACTGTATGTATTCTAGGTTTAGTCTTTTTGAATATATCCCAGCTACTTAGAAATTATGATTTAGGGCTGGAAAAATGGCTTAGCACTTAAGACACTTGCCTGCAAAGCCAGATGACCCAAGTTCGATTTAGCAGGACCCACATAAGCCAGATACATTAGGTGGCACAAGCGTCAAGAAGCATTAAATTCATTGGCAGTGGCTAGAGGCCCTGAATGCCCTTTCTTATCCCTCTCTCTCTTTCTCTCTCTCTCTTTCTCCATACATATTTCTGCCTCCTTTTCTCACAAATAAATTAATGATAAAAATATTTTTATAAATTATTTTTTGATGTGAGTGTGTGTGAAGTGTTGTCTTCAGTTTGTGTTTCATCTCAGAAATTCAGGCTTCTGCATGGTCTTGCCTATTGACAAGGCTTTCTGTGGTGATTTTTTGTTTGTTTGTTTGTTTGTTTGTTTCTTTTGTTTCATTTTCAGTTGCTCGAGGTAGTGTCTCTCTCTAGCCCAGGCTTACCTGGAATTCACTGTGTAGTCTCAGGCTGACCTTGAACCCATGGTGATTCTCCTAACTCTGCTTCCTGAGTGCTGGGATTAAAGGCATGCACCACTATGCCTGGCCTTGTGGTGAATTTTTTTCAGTGATTGCTCTTTCATTTTTAGAATTTGTTTAGTTCTTTTTTCAGTGTTTCAATTTTTTGGTGAATTGATCCTCCATGTTTTGGACTTTCTCCTCCATTTTGCTTACACTTTTATTCACATTGTAGACTACTTTGTCAAGATCTAAAATGGATTCCTTGGTTCCTTAATCTGGTTGTTTGATCCTTTTATGTGTTCATTGATCTTTTTAGAAGTAGGATTCTGACACCTCATTACTGAAGCAGTCCAAAAATGAACCCAACATGGCTCAGGGAAATTTTGCGGAAGAGGGGGCAGAAAGAATGTCAGAGCCACATGTTGGGTCATGATATGCAGAGACATTTATCGTACCAATAACTGTGGGCTAACTTCACCATGCACGACCCATATACCTCAACAAGGAGGGGCCAATGGAGAGTGGGTAGGTCACAGATGAGCCTAATAATGGTACCAAACTGCCTGTATTTGCTGAATAGAAAATAAAAAAATAAATAATAAAAGAAGTAGGATTCTGAATTCTTTCCCTGACATTTCCCTATCTCAGTTGTTATGTCTCCCATTATTAGGGAGTTAGGAGGCTGGGAATGGGTTGAGGTAGGATGTCTAATAATCTTTGTCTTTCTTTGCAGTGTTTTCATCCAGATTTAACTTACCTCTCTGTTCAGTACTAGTTGGTGGTTTGTTTTGTTGTCTGTGACACCTGCTATATGCTCTGTCACTAGTGATTGTGGTGCTCACCTCTTATTTATTAGTCAATCTGGTTATACTTACCTGTAGAGACCCTTTGTATTACCTGTGTGACCCTGGGTGGGGATTGCCCTTAGAAGATGATGTCATGCTGGGTGGAATTCTCCACTGTAGGTCTGGTGGGTTGGCTGGGTTCAAGACCCTTCCTTCCACTGGTAGTGTCTCCTGGAGACCCCCCTTGCTGGAGGGTGCCAGGGCCTTTGCCCACCATGCTGAGGTCCTGGAGGTCTGTGTGGACCAGGGCACACATGTCTGACTGGCTGCTTCTGCTGGATTGGAAGGTCTGTTCCCTTCATATTCTTCCAGTAGCTCTTTCTTTCAACATAGGGGTGAAGAATTCTGGGAAGGTGGGAGGGAGGAAGGTTTAGAAACAACATTGCCAGAATGAATGCTGACTGGCAGGCCAGCAGCTTGTTGCGTCTCTGCTGTGACAACTTAGCTATCAGTGAATGGCTGAAGAGTGGCAAGTCATAGAATGTAGGCTGCACTGGGGCTACAGGAAGCAGCAGGGGAAGGACAGGAGAGAAAGTGAAATAGGAGAAAGTGAATGCTAAATGAACCCAAGTGCTTCTCTACACTATTAAGGGTCATGCTCCCACTATCTTCAAGGTCATAGATATTGAATTCCTTTGAGACTGCTGTTGAAGCTCTTGTAACTAGCATAGAGTATGGCGGATGACAGTGACGGGGGAGAAGGTCCACTTAGGTAGGCATTAGGTCCCTCTGGTTATGGATCTGAGGCAGTTGCCACACTCATTTATAGCCCTGCCTATAAATTATTTTCTCCACATTTAGGTATGGATGCCATCTGTTTTGTGGCATCATCTATACTCCATACTCTTTTCTCTCCATCTCAAGAATGAGAGAACCAATGGGAGGGCTGGAGAGATGGCTTAGCAGTTAAGGCACTTGCCTGCAAAGTCCAAGGACATGAGTTGTATTCCCCATTATCTAAGTAAGCCTGATAGACTTGGTGGAGCATGTATCTGGAGTTCACTTGCAGTGACTGGAGACACTGACATGTCCATTCTCTCTTTAATAAAAAAAAAAAGGAAATGGGGCTGGAGAGACTGCCTATTAATTAAGCGCTTGCCTGTGAAGCCTAAGGATCCCGGTTTGAGGCTCAATTCCCCAGGACCCACGTAAACCAGAAGGACAAGGTGGCACATGCATCTGGAGATCATTTGCAGTGGCTGGAGGCCCTGAAGCACCCATTCTCTCTCTCTCTCTCCCTCTTTCTCTCTCTGTCTTTTGCTCTCAAATAAATAAATAAAATAAACAAAAATAAATCTTTTAAAAAAAAAAAAAAGCAAATGGGAAGTAGCTCTTAGTTTGCTGCCATAGGCTGACTCAATCCAATCTTTACAACTCCAACCTCCGAGAACTCCTTGATATTTATAGGTGCTGGATGATAATTCCTAAATCAAGCAGGCCGCCAGCTTAGAGCTATAATAGTTCTTTTCAGTTTCAGAAATTTACTGAAGCACTCCCTATATAAGTCTAGCTTTGGTTAATACACTGAGCAGCTATCATTTTACAGTAAACCATGGACTTACTGTGGGACAGATGCTCTGTTGCTTCTAGCAATTATTTTGGCTTACACATAGTCACTGGGGTCCATGGTAGAAATTTCTTCATTGTTAGGTAAAACTCCTGTTCTTGACTTTCCAGCTTTGTGGCAATTCTGACTCCAAAACAGCTGGTTTGTTTTGGTTTAAATCAAAGTTCTAGTGTGTTATAAATCTACATGAGATGGAAGAATTGAAAACTGTACCTCTTTGCTTCAGCCAGTTTACCACTACTGAGGTGTTGCACCTGGAGTGAGACTGCTCTTGTTTAGGAAGGTGGAGCATGGCCCTTTGAGCCCCATGGAGCAGGGGGGACATTTGAGGGATTTGGGACAGACATTGCGAGGGCTGATTTTGTCTCTGTCCTATTTGTCCCAGAGGCTTTTTGGACAGTGAATGGACAGAAGGTGGCAGGGAAAACAAACCCATTTTCTTTCCTTTTTTCCTTACTTTCTACTTTCTTTTTAAATTCCATGAAATTCTTGGTCCACTTCACGGTATTTTCATGTGTTGAAAATATCTTCCTGAGAAATGTGAACACCAAAATGTCCACTAAAATTTATTCCACTTTAGAAACAAGAAATTTAACCTTCTCCTTTTAAATGCATGAACAGCTACAGTGATGAAAGCATCAGGGTGTGGGAATGGTACAGCATAATAGAAGACTCATGTTATGGCTCTTGGACTCACCTTCGACCTTGATGAAGTCGATTGGGTTTCAGGAAAATAGTGGAGCTTTTGCATCATCAATCCCTGTCTATATCTCTCTGTCTTGGGTAGAGTCTGGTTACACTGTGTGAACCCAAGTTTTAGTCATTAACCACTGAGAACACCATAGCATCTGATAACCAATGCCCGGCAAAGGGAAAGGACCAGCCCATGGCCACTCAGCTGCATTAACTTTAGAAAACCTGAGTGCTGAGAAGATTTTAGTGCCTTCTTACATGTAATTCCAAATGAAAGGAATAGGAATGTTCTAGTAAAATTACATTTTTTGAAATGACTCAAAGTGCAATTGTTGAAATAGCCTCTTACTATATTCATTCTTTCTTCCTTCTCCACTCCTGTTTATTGTGGTCTAAATTTGTATTTATTCTGCCAGTTTTGGAATGTGGCACTGCTACATCACACGGCTGACCACTGACAGGGGGCTTCGATCTAGAAACCAGGGATTCTGACATTGCAAACCTGTGTTCTGCCCTGTACAGTCAGGCTAAGCTCAAAGTCATTTGCTTTTTGTATGGCATGCTCTTCAGATGAATCTTGTCCAAAATAAAGGAATGATTCTTTCCACCTTTAATCAGTGAGGGATGCTTTAAAGAATGGGTTTCATGGTTTCTATAGTTGTGACGTGACCTGAGAGACCAGGTGGGATGGATATGAAGAAGGAAGGTGGCTCAAGCTTGTGTTATACAGAAAATAGGTGAGGCTTGGGTAAAATTTGCCCTGGAAAAAGATCATCAGGTGGGGAAGAGTGGCTGACCAGTAATTCTGACAGAGTCTTCTGAATGACTTCTTACCATTGGGGTCATTCACTATCCTTTTTTTTTTTTTTTTTGAAGCAAGCCCAACAGACTGGCCTTTTCTTTAATGTGGGGGGACAATTGTCACACCAGGGCCTTCAGCCACTGCAGTCAAACTCCAGATGTTTGTGCCCCTTTGTGCGCATGTACAACATTGTGTGCTTGCCTCAATGCATCTAGTTTACATGGGACCTGGAAAGTCGAACATGAGTCCTTAGCCTTCACAGGCAAGTGTCTTAACTGCTAACCCATCTCTCCAGCACTCTTTCACTCTTTATTCTTCTGTTATTTTTACACCAGCTTTTCCCCACTGTACATTGCAATTCATTGTTGACACTAGGCTGCGACCTGCATCTTGGCTATTTTCTGTTATTACAGTACAGCCTAGTTGACATTTTAAAAGGAACATATTTTGGGTTTCAGTATGGTATAACTGTACATATAGTGTATACTGATCAATTCATAATAGATACTTCCATTTCTTTGTCCTTACATTGTGTTTGGAGGCTTCAGGTGCCTCCTAATCATTTATAAAATATGTAAAGGATTACTGTGAACTACAGTCACCCCACTGTGATAAAGAACATGAGAACTCATTCCATATAACTAAATGTATTTTGGTACCCAGTATCTAGCTTTACTATAAATGCCTCCCCCATCATTCTCAGCTTCTGGTAATTATTGAATCTATATTGGTAAACATTTTTAAGCTTCCATGTAAGAAGGAGAACAGACAGTGTTAGTCTTTCTTTTCCTGGCTTATTTCATCCAAGATAGTGTCCTTCAGTTCCATCTATTTTGCTACAAATGATACAGTGTATAAGAAGTCAGCATTTTAATGGACAAGACTGATTTTTAATGCCATGAATAAGTTGATTAGGAGCTTGTACAAGTAGTTTGTAGCATGGGCTGCATGTGACTGGCAGTGGGACTGATCTTGCAGGAGACCACTAGATACCAGTCCTTTAATTTGGGAGGTTGGTGTGCTCAGACAGCTCCCCCTTCTTCCCTTAGCTCCTTCCTCCCTTCTTCCTTCTCCTTCTCTTGCTCTCTTTTTAAATGTAAGCATTGTATATATTTGTAAAATTGTTAACATAGTAGTGACAAATTACCTTTATTCTATTTAGTTCTACTCTTGCTGAAAACTGAATTTACATATAAAATGATGAAACAGGTTTAATAAAAGTAAAAAGAAAACATTTTTACTTATGGCTTCATGGAGTAGAATTGGTATGCAACCAGACCTTTCCTGGTGTGGGTACCTGGAGTCAATCTAAAAGAAGCTAAGGGAAACTGTTATATCTTTGTTATCCACTTGCAACACCTTCAACTAGATATAATGCATTAATCAGAAATGTTTTGAAATACATATTTTAAAAAAATGAACTTATAGTAAAAGATCATATACCCACCCTGATAGGTGGAATGTTGAAATGCCTGGGATGTTATATTTTACAAAAGAAAAAAAAATGTACTGCTCTGACTGCTAGCCCCAGGTTGATAATGACAAAAACTGTGGTCAACCAAAACACATCAAAACTAGATATCCAGAGGCTATAGAGACCTCAACACTAAGTCAGATTGCTAACAGGCCTGCCATGGCTCAGGGACACTGCAGAAGAAGGGGTGGAAAGATTGTAAGAACTACAGTGTGGGTAGGAATACCCTGAGTCAGTCTTTCCTTCCCCAGAGATGAACTGAGGCCTTTATGACCTCACCGTGAATACTACAACCCCTCTGAGGATGCCACCAGGGAAACAGAAGTGGGGCTTAAGGGGATAAAAGAGCATAACCCTATATAAAAATTAAATAAATTTAAATAAACTTGAAAATTATATCAGAAACACTCTGGGCATGATAATTCAGGTCTTTCCATCCTCTCCCTCTTCCCTAAAAATTGTTGGAAGGAATTTTTGTACCTTGCTTCCTTGCTCAGTTAAAAAAAAAGAAAGTGTCACAATCACAATGGAAATACAACCAATAAAAATAAAAATTAATAAAAAATAATAAAATAATAAAAATTTTAAAAATGCAGTTTGCATAAATTTCCTCTAACTTTTCATTTCATTTCTTAGTAGTATTTAATTTTGGTATTGAATATATCAGTGAGTAAGTATAAAATTATTCAGTTCACTAATACTGGATTTCAAGTAATTTAAGGTGAAAATAAAAACAGGAAGTTTTCTTAAACTGGACTTTCATCTGCCATAGTACCTAACTTCACCTTCTGCTTTGGCTTATTAGTCTTCTCTGGGATGGAAGGAGGATATTTGTCCTGGTTGAGACCTGAAGGAGGTGATGGTGTCTTTGTACGGGAACTTACAGTACCAAGACCTACTGAAAAACTTTATGGACACAGAAAAGTTTGGAAAAATCTTTCTCTTCATCAATGTTTTGTATACGTTTGTAGGCAGCAGTGTAGAACTCTAGAGCTCGGCCATAAAATAACATTTCAATTGTGATAAATTCCGAAAATATATACTTTTTCTTTTAATTTCTGCCGCTCAAACTTATCCTTATTGTCCAGCAGGTATTGAGTTGATTGAGCAGAGTTTGTTTCAGCTCTTTGTAGTTTAAGCTCTGCCTGTGTGGCGGCACATCTGTTCCAAGGGTTTTGGCGATGTGTTTTCTCTAACTTCATTCTCTGCTTGATTTCTTGACTTTTTGATGCCATTTGTGCTTTAAGGTCTTCTTGTTTCAGCTTAATAATGGTTCCATATGTTCTCAATGTTTCAACTATTTTAGATTCAAATCTTTTGATTTGGGCTTGACAATAATGCTGAATCTTGGTAAATCCTTTGGCAAAGTTTTGCAATCCCTGCTTCAAAGTAGGTGTCTAGTTAGCGGCGTACATTTTGATCTCACTGGCCAGCAGGTCTCCTTTGTCTCTCACTCTAGCAGTTTTCTGTGCATAAGCAGCAAAGATTTGGCACAGTTTACCAAAATGTTTCTCCACATTTGTGACCATACAGACCATTTCTCTTATTCTGTCATCTCTGTTATCTTCAGTACACCTACACATCTTCTCTTGTGCAACTGCAAGAGACATTGGGTTGGTGCCCAATGACCAGGGTTTTGAGGCCTCTTTGAATGGAGCAGAGGGTTCACCAGTCTCAGTGAGAGGCTGGGAGAAGTTTCCAGGAGAGTGAGTTCTGATGGACCATATGGGCTATTATGACCCATGGGTGTGGTCTATTATGACCCTTTCCTATGTGAGGCCCTGGATATATGAGTGGGCTGCTGTGGGTGTGAAGTGGAAGGGCTACTAGGGATTCAGAGAGAGGGACCAGACCATATCCCCCTTCTGAAAGGCCAGCTCAGCAGCAACAGTGGCAGAATTGGGATGGGAAGCCCCTCAAATACTGCTTGTTGGTCTCAGAATTTCAGATGGAGAGTGTTAGGTTGATCTTTTTTAAAGTGTGGTTAAAATAAAGCTATAATATTAATGTCAAGGAGAAACTGAAGAGTTAGGCACCAAAATGCTAACAATGGCTCTTTCAGGGTGGTAAGATTAAGGAATGAGTGTGATGTAGTTTTAATCTTGACTATCCCTCAAAAGTCCATGTGTGGAAGACTTGATCCTAGCCTGTGGTGCTATTAGAAGATGGTGGGAGTCAGAGGAAGGGTCCAATGGGAGGTTTTCTGGTCATTTGTGGTGTGCCCTTGATGGGAAATGATGAGACCATGGTCCCTTCCTATCTCCCTTCACTGACCAGTACAGGGAGAATAGGCCTCCCTCCTCTGCGTCATGCTTCCACCACCACAGGCCCACAGCTGTAGGGCTAAGTGGCCATGTGCTGAAACCTTTGAAATGTGATTCAAAATAAATCTTTCCTCTTATAAGTTGTTTAGGTCAGGTATTTGTCATAATAATGGAAAGCTGATTAATACAGAATTTTTTCCCCTATACTGTTCTGCATTTTTCAAATTTTCCCAATTGGTCATAGGCAAAAAACAGTGGAGATAGGGTGTGGTCATTGCACATCTTTCATCCCAGCACTTGGGAGCCAGAGGTAAGAGGATCACCAGGAGTTCAAAGCCACCCTGACAATACATAGTGAATTCCAGGTCAGCATGGGATAGAGCAAGACCCTACCTCGAAAAACCAAAACCACAACCAACAAACAAACAGTGGATAACAGGTTAAGGAATAGAATCATGGGATTTGGAATCCACACATTTAAATCCCACTAGGTTAGAATTTCTAACACAGTTCCTTATCTGGAAAATGGTCTCCACACTACACAATTCCAAAAGGTCATTGTGAAGGTCCACATAATGTACAAGATGCCTGGTGCATATGCCATGATCACACACACCATCACTAAATACCAAATAAAAATATGCAATTCCACTAAGTCTGTTTTGAGATAGGATCTCACTACATAGCCTATACTGGCCTTAAACTTTCAGTCCTTCTGCCTCCCCCTCTAGAGTGCTGGGATTACAAATTTATGCCACCAGGCCTGGATGCCATGAGCCTTTTGAAACTTGTAGAGGGGATACTGTCAAGACAAAGTTATAATAATGTTTCCTAGACAGCTGAGAATTGCAGCCGTTTTTCCCTTTCTAGAATATGTGAAGAAAGCTTGTGTGCCTCCAGAGGGGTGCATGTAGCTTTTTTTTTTTTTTTTTTTTTTTTTTTTTGGTTTTTTGAGGTAGGGTTTTGCTCTAGCCCAGGGACATCTAGCTTTTTATACTGTCAGTTTATCTCTCCCAACCCATAGATTTTCCTTTCTTTTGACTCCTCCCTTCATTCTCCCCCACTGACATCTGTTCAGTGCTTCGCCCACCAGCCAAGGGGGAAACATCCTTTGGAACTGAAGCCAAGGCACCAGAGTTCTGACAGCCTTGGGTTGTTTATTTTCACAGAGCTATGTGGCGCTGGGTGAGTATGGACCCTGTCAGGGTGGGATGTCAAGGAGAGGCTTTAAGGAAGCAGCAGAGGGAGGATGCAAGCCTGGCAGCTAAGTAGCAATTCTAGCCTTCAGGCTGGGCTCCTGTGCAAGTGTCCCCTTGGCTCTTTTCATGTCTCTGCTGTGTGGAGGGTGTGACTTCTAGTTTGGCTCTTCAGTTTGACATAACAGAATCACCCTGGTTAATGGGGGTAGAATGTCTTTTTCCTAACAAGTCCTATAGAGCCTAAGTGTGTTTCAGTGAAGTTTTGAACACTTTGCATGGGGGTTCAAAAGGCCTAACTCTTATCAGTACAGAGACTGAGTAAGCCCTGTGTTCATGGCTGTAAAGCCTCAAGGTAATGGGTATACCTTGGTAATGTCTACAAGATGCCTGGACAATCAGGCAATTCCATTATCTCTCTGGGTAGATTCATTCACAGTGTTTGCCTGATAGTCCCAGAATCGTATTTACTCTTGGTACGAAGCCAACTCATAATAAGTATATGTATAATTTTTATTTATTCAGAAAGACATAGAGATAAGAGAGAAAGAGAGAATGGACATGCCAGGGCCTCCAGCCACTGGAAAATTGAACCCAGGTCTTTAGTCTTTGCAGGCAAGCACTTTAATGTCTGAGTCATCTCTCCAGTCCATAAGAAGAGAGTTTAAATATTTTTTATTTATTTGCAAGAAGAGAGAGGTGAAGATAAGAGAGACAGATAGAGACAAAGTATGCTCCAGGGACTCCAGCCACTGCAAGTGAACTCCAGACACTTGTACGACTTTATGCATCTGGCTTTATGTGGGTACAGGGTAATCAAACTTGAGTCCTTAGGCTTTGTAGGCAAGTGCCTTAACCACTGAGCAATCTCCCAGCCCACGAAGATATTTTAAAAGAATTTGTAATGGATAGGGAGCAGGAACCATCATTCTTTTTCAAGTTTCCAAGTGACTGTATTGTGTAGGTTGGGTAAAGACTTGTGCTATAGATGGTTAAGGCTGGAAGAGACCAGGCCTGAGTAATCCAACTTATTTGATAACATAATCTTTCTTTCTTTCTTTTCTTACTTATCTATTTTCAGTGCTAGGAAGAGCGTTGAGCATGGTAGGTGTTAATAATGAGCTGTATCCCCAGTGCTTAGCCATATGATCTTTTAGAAATTACAATATATTTGTGGAAGTGAACGTGATGTATAATGCAGGCTTGGATTTAAAAATAAGTGGAAAAATGATATTACATATGGATTAATTGAAAACAGTTATACTTTTAAAGTTATATAATAGAGTTTTCAATTTTATAAGAGGACAAAGGAAATTAGAAGAATTAAAGTACTTAATTTTAAAAATTTTTTATTGACAATCTCCATAAATATAAACAATATACCATGATCATAATTCACTGCCACCACCCCCTCTTTTCCTCCTCCCAAACCGCCCCCTGCACTGAATCCCTTCTTTTTTCCATCTAGTCTCTCTTCTATTTTAATGACATCATTTTCCCTCCTATTATGTAGGTATTATGTAGGTAGCATCAGCCACTGTGAAGTTATGAATACCACAGCCACTTTGTGTCTGAAGACAGTATTGTATGTAATACTCCTTTCTTTCCTTGGGCTTTTACATTCTTTCCTCTATCTCTTCCTCATTGGTCCCTGGGCCTTGGAAGGTGTGATAGAGATGTCTTATTTAGTCCTGAACACTCCATTGTCACTTCTTCTAAGCACTTTGCTGAGTTATGAGTCACCCTAGTTATCACTAACTTCTGCCAAGAGAATATTTTCTACATTGAGTATGAAGCTGGTTCCCTCTTGATTTTATTAATATAAAGATGTAGTATGGTAATCTATCTTACATTTTTACTCATGCCATCAAAAATGTCTAACATTTTAAATGAAGGTAATATTTTTGTTTCATTATGTCAATGAGAGGAAGATGGGGTTCAGTAGAAGTGGGAAGGAAACAAGAGGAGGTAATGGGATGAACATGATCAAAATATATTATATGCCTGTCAAAAATATTTTTAAAAAGCCAAAAAGCAACAGTGAGTGGATTAGGTCAATTAAAAAAGCATGAATACACTATGTTGATAGAAGTAGAGATTAACTAAAAATTTAAATACCATTAAATATACATTGCACAAAATACCTCAAAAAAGGAACTGATAGAATGTTCATGAAGATAGGTATGTTTTGCCTGATTAAGACATTATAGTTAGCTATGCATGGTGGCATGTACCTATCATCCCAGCTACTAGGGTGGTTGAGGTAGGAGTATGACTTGATCCCTGAGTTTAAGACCAGCCTAGCCAACATGATGAAGCCAAATCCTGAAGATAAAGTAAGATAAACATTATGCTATGTACACAAGATTTAAAACATTGCCTAATACTCCATTCAATGTATGTTTTGTGCTTTTATCAGTTATTTTTTTTAATTCTCCAACAAAAGCTTCCGTTTATTTTATTTGGTTTTTCAAGGTAGGGTCTCACTGTAGCCCCAGGCTGATCTGGAATTCACTCTGTATTCTCAAGGTGGTCTCAAACTCATGGCAATCCTACCTCTGCCTCCCTAGTGCTGGGATTAAAGGTGTGCACCACTACTCCCGGCACCATTTAAATTTTTAAAAGAAGAATCTAGTTAAGAAGGCTGAGAGGTAGTTCTGAGGAAAGATTTCGAAATGCTACAAACTATAGAAAATGTTCATTAATGAAATGCAAGAGCAGTTTAGCTCTCAGGAAACTTCACTGTGAACTCATTTTGTGAGGATTCTGAATAGTAAAATCTCACTGTATTCCACTTCTGGCCTATATTACTTCCTGGAATAATGGGTTATATAAGTCCACTCCCTGTTGTGAAAAAGCTTAGTGAAATATTTTCCCCATAAGTCCAAGTTAATGAAAACAGTAGATTTAGGAAACAAAAATGTTATTGGTGTGCAGAGAGGTTTTATATTTTGTGCCTGTAGCTTCCAGACTATCTGAGGCACATGAGACTGGAATGGGAAGTGAGGGAGGGAGACAGCAAAGGTCAAGAATCTCTCTGTTCCAGGAAGTATTGAATTTCTGTTAGATGTCAGAGAGTGCCGCTAGCATATGTGGTAAATAAATATCCCCTATAGGTAGAGGAGTGATGAATGGGTGCCTAATGTAGACAGACCCATTGAGAAAAGCCACCCTTTATGGTGAAACTTGAGACCAAGTCACTACTGGTCATAACTATTAAAAATGGAACATCATCCAAGAGGACTTATTTTTTTTTAAAGCTGTCCTTTTTGGAGATAAAAACTAATTAAAGGTGCCCCTTCATTCAGGAGATATCAGACAGGACAGGAGACTTGACTGAATTGTGTCCCCAATTTGAGACCCCAACTTGCCGGGTACCCTTGTAGGAATACAAGTTTTAGAACAACAGTCTTAAGTGTGCCTACAGTGCCAGGCAACACTGGGTAATAGGGATACAGAAAGTGATCATAGATAGACCCTGTTCTGGAGGAATTTCCAAGCTAACCCTTGAAACTTCATTCTATTTAACTGGCCCCACTCAGTGCCACCTCTACTCCTGCTGCATCTCTCCTGGCAGGACTTCTTTGTGTAATGGTAAACTGGCTGCCATCCAGATGCCTGGTTGTTGACTGCTGTTTGAAGGGGTGGGCCATTCCTCTGTCTGGGGCTCCAGGCAAAATGTCTGTCTCCTTTCTAGAATGAACAACCAAGCCAGGTGCGGTGGCACATGCCTTTAATCTCAGCACTCAGGAGGCAGAGGTAGGTGGCTTTCGATGAAGTTGAGGCCACCCTTGGATTACATAGTGAATTCCAGGTCAGCGTGGGCCAGAGTGAGACCCTACCTCGAAAAAAAAAAAAAAAAAAAGCAACTTGTTGATTGTGGTAGCAACATTGCTAGAGGGTTTTAGGTGGGAAAATGTCATCATCATTTTACAATTCACCATTGCCCTCAAAATTTGGTGTGTTCTGTTAAAATGCACTTTAAAATGGGAGTGTAGAGCCAGGTATGGTGGCACATTCTGTATTCCAAGCACTTGGGAGGTTGAAGCAGGATGAGTTCTAGGCTAGCCTAAGCTACATAACAAGACCTTGACTGAAAAAAAAGGGTGAGTTTAGTCATAGCTGAGATATTTCTCCTTTAATTTTTCTGTTGTTTAATAAAGAAAAGCAGTTTATGTCTAATCTGTTGATTGAGCTTTGGTTATAAGGGCTAATTCCTATCCCGATCATTGCCCTAAGCCTATGCCAGGCTCTGTGCCAGATATTGGTGATACTGAATTGTTAAGACTTGCCATTGGCTTCTGAGTCTTAACTTTTTTTTTTTTTTTTTTTGAGGTAGGGTCTCACTCTAACCCAGACTGACCTGGAATTCACCAGTAGTCTCAGACTGGCCTTGAACTCACAGTGATCCTCCTACCTCTGCCTCCTGAGTGCTGGTAGTGAGTCTTAACTTTTAGTTAGGGTGACAGTGGAAGGAGAAAAATCTCTCTACACACACTGTTAAATCTTGTGTGAAAAGTATAGGACACAGAGGCAGGGAAGGTTTCAATAATGCCTTTCTCTTGTTTTTCTATTTGTCCTCCAACTCTCCTTCTCATCGATTCTCTCTTCTTTTACAGTCCCCTGACTCCCTCCACTACATTCCTGCATTGCAACTTTTCCTTCCTCCAGATTGAGGGAGATAATTGAGACAGAGGTTGCCAATAAGTACTGACCAGATAGAATCCTTTCCTTGACCACTTCTTGAAAGTCATGTGCCCATTGTGTGTAGAACTTCGAAGAACACTCTGGCAACTCCTTCTACTAAGATGAACCAGAAGCTAGACATGTGAGGAGTCTCTCCCTGGTAGGTAAAGCCTACCTTAAAGGTTGTGGAGATCCAGTTAATCACAGAACTACTAAGCCATTCAGTTCTAGAGAGGTCAGATATACACCACATGTCTCCTCTCGGCTGGGAGGGAGAGTCAGACTTCAGTCAGGTAGCAACAGGCCTTTGGGGGAGAAAGAAGGCTGGTTGAGCCTACTTTCCTTTGATTATTTTGCTCTGGGTAGAAGCTTAGTTCCAGTAATTGCCAAAGGGGTCTTTCAATTCTGAGCTTCTATTTTCTCTCAGGAGAATCTAGTTCACTCCTATGTAGAAAACAAACTTGGTAAACAAAAATTCACTCCCAAAAGGCCTATTGCAAGACTTACTCTTCCCAGACTTAATTACAGATCCTCTTCATTTAAGAGACAGAAATTTACAACAACCCCCAAATGGGTGAACAAGTCTTTTTTTTTTTTTAATTTTGTAAATATTTATTTATTTATTTATTTATTTGAGAGAGAGAGAGAGATAATGGGCATGCCAAGTCCTTCAGCCACTGCAAATGAACTCCAGATGCATGCACAACCTTGTACATCTGGTTTACATGGGTCGTGGGGAATAGAACCTGGGTCCTTTGGCTTTGCAGGCAAACACCTTAACTGCCAAGCCATCCCTTCAGCCCTGAACAAGTCTTTTCTTTCATATTAAGCAGTTCATCCACAAGGGGCAAATGGATTCTTCTTGCTTCAGCTTGATCAGGATCTTGCTGACCACTGAGTTTGCCACTCAGATGGTCATATAAGGGGAGGACTAGGGGGAATAACTCTATTTGGTTAGACTTTGAAATCAGCTGGATAAAAACAGAAAACAAACCCATGTGCCTTGAATCAAAAGCACCTGGAGTAGGAAAAAGCAAGCTAGAAGAAGGCAGCCACTTGGCCTTGTTTTCTTTGCACTTGTTATTGGTCTAACACTGGCACAAAAATGAGGCCCAGGTAGTGGTTAAGTGCTGGGCCTTTGAGCCCACCCTCCCTGGTCTGTTTCTCTATGACATGGTCAAGTAGCCTGATACCTTTTTTGCATCAGTTTCACTCTCTGTAAGTAAGGGATTGTTTTCTTGTTTCTCTTTTTAAAAACTTTTTTATTGAAAACCTCTGTGCATACAGACAAGACACCATGATCAAAATGCCCTCCTGCCACCCTTCCCTTTCCTCCTCCTGAACCCCCTCTCCACTGAATGCCTACTGTCAGACATCTTTCTTCTATTTTTCTTTTTCTTTCTTTTCTTTTTTTGAGGTAAGGTCTCACTCTAGCTGACACTGACCTGGAATTCACTATGTAGTCTCAGGGCGGCCTCAAACAGCGATCCTCCTACTTCACCCTCCTGAACGCTGGTATTAAAGGCATGTGCCACCACACCTGGCTCTTCTATCTTTTTAAATATTTAATTTATTTATTTGAGATAGAGGAAGAGAAAGAAAAAGGAAGACAGAGAGAGAGAATGAGCACGCCAAGGCCTCCTGCCACTGCAAATAAACTCCAGACACACATGAGCCACTTTTTGCATTTTGCATTATGTGGGTACTAGGGAATCCAGGCTTTTAGGCTTTGCAAACGACCACCTTTAACCACTGAGCAATCTCTCCATCCCCTCTCTTTTGTTTAAAAACAATTTTAGATATTAATTTTCAGGGAGAGAGAGAATGAATGGGTTTGTCAGGGCCTCCAGCAACTGCAAATGAACTCCAAATGCATGCGCCACTTTGTGCACCTGGCTTTACGTGGGTACTGGGGAGTCAAGCCCAGGTCTTTAGGCTTTGCAGGCAAGTACTTTAACCACTGAGCCATTTTACCAGTCCCCATCTGTTACAATCAGGTTAGCATTGCTGGCAGAAATCACTCAACCAAGAGCAGCTTTTGGGGAAAAAAACAGGGTTATTTTGGCTTATAGACTCAAGGAGAAGCTTCATGATGGCAGGGGAAAACGATGGCATGAGCAGAGGGTGGACAGCACCCCCTGGCTAACATAAGGTGGACAATAGCCACAGGAGGGTGTGCCAAACACTGGCATGGGGAAACTGGCTATAATACCTATAAGCCTGCCCCCAACAATACACTCCCTCCAGGAGGCATTAATTCCCAAATATCCATCAGCTGAGAACCTAGCATTCAGAACACCCAAGTTTGTGGGGGACACCTGAATCAAACCACCACCCCATCTCTTCTATTTTGATGCCATCATTTTTCCCTCCCGTTTTGTAGGTCTTACCTCAGCTACTGTGAGGTCATGAGTACCATGGCCACTTTGTGTCTGGGAGACAGTATTGCAAAGCACAGCTCCAATAAGGGATCATTTGAATGACAATGCATACTTCATATCCATGTTAGGAAAACTATAAGCCTAAAAAATTGTGCTTGTTATTCAAAATCTGTACATAATACTTCCGGTTAAGTTACTTGTATTTGTTCCTTAATCTTTTATGTGAAGTAAGTACTACTTCTCTAATTATTAGGAAAAGTTCAGAGTATCCAGTCACAGCTTTGTTGTAATACTTGGCTTTGAACTGGGTTTGTTTGCTTTTTTTTTTTTTTTTTTTTTTTTTTTGGTTTTTTAAGGTAGGGTCTCACACTAGTCCAGGCTGACCTGGAATGCACTCTGTCGTCTCAGGGTGGCCTTGAACTCACACTGATCCTCCTACCTCTGCCTCCCGAGTGCTGGGATTAAAGGTGTGCGCCACCACGCCCGGCAGAACTGGGTTCTTAACAGACACAGAGAGGGAGTTTTGAATAGGGAAAGATGTTCAAGGAGAATACAGTGGGTAGCAAGTTTGGAGTTAGGGAAAGCACCTTCTCCCCTTTTACCATATTGTTAGAGAATTCTTGGGAGGCCCTGGGAACTCAGTGTCAGGGTCAAGGTAGTGCCTAGTGCTATGGGGCTTTATTTTGGGGATCCCACAGACACAAGCAGTGCAGAAGTATACACCTAGTATGTCACAGCTGCATAGGCCATAAGATCATCCAGTCCAAACTTGTCATGGCATAGATGGGGAAACTGAGGCCTACATGTGTGAAATGATAAGCTCCAGAAAGCCAGCCACAACTCTCACATGGTATACAAATGTCTGTGATTTCTATTATTGACAAAGTCACAGGTACTGTTAACTTTCCTGTGCTTTGTTCCCTATATCTCTCATTTCAGCTAGAGGTTAGTAAAAATAAAGTGTCTTCCTTCCACCACATCTGAGTTCTTAACTCTTTTCCTGTAGCTCTTTGTTAAGAATGTCATGTAATTTATGATGGATTCCCCCAATCTAAGGCAAAGCTGATGCTGAGAAACAGAGCAGCATGGAATACCAATCCCACTGCAGGGAGCTGACTTGAAGGAAGGGCTTGAGCCTGAAATTATATTCAAGATTGGGCAGGGGCACATGAATGATCCATTGCTGCTAGTCACAATTTGGTAACTCTGATATTTATATTGGAACTTTCTACTTCAAATAACCTAATTTAGAAGATCTGCCCCTCCTTCCAGCCAAGTGTCAGGAATGAACTTCCTCACTCCCTTACAGTTAAGGATAGGCATGTGACTTACTTTGACAAATGAAATACTGTATCCACTTCCTTTCTCCAAAACTTCCTGTGGCTCCTCATCATATCATATATTTCACATGCTAGCTGTCTTGCTATAGTAGTTACTTTGTCATTGCTGTGTGAAGCAAGTTAAGGAAGGAAAGGTTTATTTCAGCTTACAGTTCGAGGTGACAGTCCATCATGGCGAGGAAGTCATGGCAATAGGAGGATGAAGCAGCTGGTCGCATTGCATCTGATCAGGAGGGAGAGAGCAATGAAATGGTTTGTACAAGGCTAACTCTCTACAATCCCATAGAATGGTGCCACCCACACTTAGGTTGGTTCTGTCTATCTCAAATAACCTAATTTAGAAAATCTCTCACAGACATGCCCAGGGGTTTCTTTCCATGGTGATTCTAAATCGCATCAAGTTGACAAGATACCCCTTCACACTTACCGATCTTTCTGACCTCACCTCCCACCACTTTAGCTGTATTGGTCTCACCTCTGACCCACATCAGCTCATTTCTGCTCCAGTATCCTTGCACTAGCTATTCTTTATGGCTGGAGTGCTCATCCCCCAAATTTTTCCATGTTAACACTTTATTTTACAGCAGCTTTATTGAGATTTAATTTGCATACTACCTAATTTCCCCATTTAAAATACATAATTCTGGGCTGGAGAGATGGCTTAGCAGTTAAGCGCTTGCCTGTGAAGCCTAAGGACCCCGGTTCGAGGCTCGGTTCCCCAGGTCCCATGTTAGCCAGATGCACAAGGGGGCGCACGCGTCTGGAGTTCCTTTGCAGAGGCTGGAAGCCCTGGCGCGCCCATTCTCTCTCTCTCCCTCTATCTGTCTTTCTCTCTGTGTCTGTAGCTCTCAAATAAATAAATAAAAATTAAAAAAAATAATATAAAATAAAATACATAATTCAATGGCTTTTTAGATGGCGTTATGCAACCATCACCACAATAAATTTTTATAACATTATTACCCCCAAAGAAACAGTTTTCCTTACCCATCCAGTTCCTCATCCTTTTACTGATCCCAAATAACCACAAATATCCTTTATGCCTCTGTTCGCCTATTCTAGACATTTCATATAAATGAAATCACATAACATATAATTTTTTGTGTCTGTCTTCTTTCCATGAGAGTGACATTTGCATGGTTCATTCATATTTTGCTTCATTCTTTTTGTTTATTGGTTGACTGGTTTTGAGGTAAGGTCTCACTCTGCATCCCAGGCTGGCCAGGAATTCATTCTATGGCCCAGGCTGGCCTTGAACTCATAGTGATCTTCCTGGGTCTCCTAAGTGCTCAGATAACAGGCATGTGATGCCATACCTAGCTTTTCTTTTAAAAATTTTTTATTGACAACTTCCATATTTAGAAACAATAAACCATGATATGGCCCTCCCCTCTCCCACTTTCTCCTTCACAACTCCACTTTCCATCATGTTACCTCCCTCTCTCCATTACTGTCTTTTATTTTGATATCATTGTCTTTTCCTCCTATTATGAGGGTCTTGTGAAAGTATTGCTACATGCCTAGCTTTTCATTCTTTAAGCCATAAATTTGTATGGATATATATTTATTCACTCACACATTAAAAGACATCTGGCATGTTTCTGAGCTTTGGCTGTTATGTTTACTACTGCTGTGAATATTTCTGTTCAATATTTTTGTACACACGTTTTTCATTTCTCTTTGGTTATACCTAAGAAGTGGAATTGCTGCGTCATATGGTAACTCTTGTTTAATTTTTTGTTTGTTTGTTTGTTTTTCAAGGTAGGGTTTCACTCTAGCCCAAGCTGACCTGGAATTCACTATGTAGTCTCAGGGTGGTCTTGAACTCACAGTGATTCTTCTACCTCTACTTCCTGAGTACTGAGATTAAAGGCATGTAACACCACATCCTGCTTTAATATTTTTTATATTTTATTTATTTATTTATTTAAGAGAGAAGAAAGAAAGGGAAAGGAAGAGGCAGACAGAGGAAAGAGAGAGAGAATGGGCACATCAGGGCCTCCAGCCAATGCAAACAAATTCCAGGCACATGTGCCACCTTGTGCATCTGGCTTACTTGAGCCCTTGGGGACCAAACCTGGGTCCTTAGGATTCACAGGCTAGTGCCTTAACAACTAAGCAATATCTCCAGCCCTGTGTATAATATTTTGAGAGATTCCCAGATTGTTTGCCACAGAGATAGTGCTACTTTACATTCCTACCAGTAATATTTATCTGCATCCTTGCCAGCATTCATTAGTGATCTGTATGTTTGGTATATCACTGTGGGTTTGCCCTTATGACTGTGATAATGAGTACATTTTTATGCACATAGTGGCTTATCTTTTTGGAGATATATTTATTTAAATCTTTTACTCATTTTTGAGTTAGGTTCTGTTTTTTATTTGTGAGGTGGGACACAGAAAAAGAGAGAGAATTGGCACATCAGGACCTCTTGCCACTGCAAACGAACCCAGATGCATGTGCCACTTTGTGCATCTGGATTATATGGGTACTGAGGAATCAAACCCAGGCCACCAGGTTCGGCAAGCAAGTGCCTTTAACTACTTAGCCATCTTTCCAGCCCTATTTTGTAGTGGATTTATAGGAATTATTTTTCTCTTCTTCCCTTCCTTCTTCCCTCCCTTCCTTCTTTTCTTCTTTTCTTAACAGAGTCTTGATGTGTAGCCCAAGCTAATCTTGAACTTGCAATACTTCTGCTTCAGACTCTCAAGTGCTGTGATCACACTACATCTGCCTTATAGGAGTTCATTGTGTAGTCTATATATTAATCTCTGATAAGATATAGAATTTGTAGACTTTTATCTCAGTTTTTTGGGTTGCTTTTTCAGCTTCTTGATAGCATCCTTTAAGACACAAGACATTTTGTAATATTTTATTCATTCATTCATTTATTTATTTAAGAGAGAAAGAGAGAGAATGGTGCACCAAGGCCTGTAGCCACTGCAAATGAGCTCCAGATGCATCCGCCACGTTTTACATCTGGCTGTACTTGGGTACTGGGGAATTGAACCTGGGTCCTTTGGCTTTCCAGGAAGCACCTTAATCACTAAGTCATCTAACTTGCCCAAAACGCTTTTAAAAAAATTTCTGAAGACACCAGCATCTGTTTTTGCTTTTGTGCCTCATTGTCTTAGTATCATATGTAAAAAACTCTTAGCTGGGTATATCAGTATTTGTTTAGCATGCATGAGGCCTTGGGTTTGATATCAGCACTACAAAATATAAAAATTACTGTTTAATCCAAGGCCATATTTTTTTTACATTTAAGTTTCAGAATTTTGTAGTTTTAGGCTCTTATATTTTAGTATTTGATACATTCCAAGTTAAGTTTTGTGTATGTTTTGAATGTAATAGTCCATGTTGTTGAATATGGCATTATCTCAGCACTTTTGTTGAAGAAACTCTTTTTTCCCTTCATTGAATGATATTGGTACCTTTACCAAAAATCAACTACACTAACTTTAATCAATTAAAGCATATGAGTTTGTTTCGGGACTCAATTCTATGCCAATATCATTGATCCATATGCCAATACCATATCGTCTTGATTATTTTGATTACAACTTCTTTTTGTTAATTTTGATTACTTTGTAGTAACTTCTGAAATTGGGAAGTATTAGTCCTCCGATCTTGTCTTGCATTTCTAAGATTGTTTTGGCTCTTCTGGGGCCCTTGAATTTCCACATGATCCCTAGAATCAGTTTTTGTGTCACTTATTTTTGCCCAGCTCTTTGCTATTTGTCAAGGATATCAACATGTAATTAAGAAATATTGACTGAACACCTACCAGGTGCCAGGCTCTGTGTCAAGTGGTGGGTGGCAAAAATTGAACAAAAATTACCAAGGTCTTTCTCTAGAGGGACCCAAGAATATATTAAAAGAGACAAGCATTAATGAAATAATGACTAATAAAAAGATAGCATGTATTTACCTTATCTAGGAGGGGGAGGCAATGAAATCTTTCATGGGGAAATCAACCAGGAAGGTTCCTGGAGCTGGAGGGAGTTTGGGAAGAGTACTTTAGGTAATAAGAACACCAGACACCAAATCTCTGTGGCAGAGGAAAATATAGTGAATTCAAGGGGCTGAAAGCTGGCCAGTATTGATGGAACACTAATGAACTAGAGAAAAGCAGCACTAGGTGAGGGTCACCACTGATCATGTGGGCACTGAAAGAGTTCCGAAGAGTTGATCCTAAAAGCAATAGGAAGATACTGCAGCAGAAAAGTAACAGGATCTGATTTTGATTCTCAAAATATTTGATCCAGCTGCTGAACAGAGAATGGATTGGAGAGCCAGGGTATGGCCATAGTCCAAGAGAGATGGCAGAAGTTTTGATGGGGTTTTGGCAACTCTGGAGAGAAGGTACAAATGAAATCAAGGTTTTAGAGATAGTCTCTGGGTGGTGAGAGGGACATGATGATATTGGCAGAGTAGTCTTTATCGAGAACACTGAACAGCTTTGAAGGGTCACAGCCATCAACTTGAGATTATTTGATCCTCACTCCAAATCAACCATGTGAAGAAGTTATAAAATGTGTTCTCATTTTACAGATAGGGAAACTGAGTACCAGAGAAGTGAGTAGCAAGGTTTCCCAGAATTCCATCAGCCTAAAAGCAAACCCTGTACTCTTTTTGTTCCAGGATACCAGAGCAGACTCTCTAGAAAGGTCTGTCCCAAATAATTTGAGAGTATCAACACTAGCGCTTCCCTTCCCTACTGTCTACAGATTTCATCCTTATAGTGTTACTGCAAACCCCTCTCCAGGACTGTTTAGAATTCCCAAATCCCTAATTTCTAGACCCAGATTGCTGCTCAAGCACAGAGATCTGACTGCTTCTTCTCCCTGTGTTGTTTACTCTATCCAGAAGACTTCCTGCTTCTCATTGATAGAGACTAGAATCATTTATCAGTAGCCAATGTATAGATAGCTGACATACTGAAACATGGAGCTAATGAGATATGGACTAATGGATAACACTTCAAGGAGTACTCAGTTTTATCATGTTCAGTGGGAATTATGGTAAAAAGGAACTGAACAGGTAATAGGAAGTGAGATGGAATGAGAACTTGGAGAAATGAAAGCAAGCACATAAATTCAAACAATAGGAGGAAGAGAAAATAAAGTGGCTGAAGGAATAGGTTGGGGAAGAAACATCTTGCTTTCGAATCAGGACTCTGACATTTACTAGCTATATGATGTTAGGCAAGTTAAAGTCTCAAAGTGAAGATAAAATTTCACTAACTTTATGAGGTTTGTGTAAGGATTATAGGGAAAGCATGCATATAATGTCCTGCACACAGTGTGTGCCATATGAAAAGCATATGATAACTGTCAGCTGTTATTCTCACTGCACCAGCTCCTTCTCATTTCTCATGTTTCTGCTTCCCCAAGCAGCTCCAGGCCTCGTCAGCTTCGGTCACCATGCCTGGATCAAGCAGGGAATATCCTATGAACTTCAACAAACCTAGGAGCTAAAGGACCTGTGACAATAGTTGTTGTTTTGCATTGGTCCCAAAGTACCTGCTGTCACTTCCAAAAGTGACCATAGAAGGTCCATGCTGCCTTTAAGTTTTTTCTCTTCCTTCCCATCTCCTCTTCTCTTCCACCCCTGCCATGTCAATTCTCAGTCCTAAGCTCTACCCAGTCACTCACTATTGTACTCCAATTCCCCTCCAGGACAAAAATCTTGTCCCTTCACCTCTTTTAGACACAAGTTGTCTTACTGCTAAAGAGTCTGATTTCTTGGCTTACTTCATCAACATGATGTCCCTGTAGCATACTTAGCTAGGCTTGTTAATTATACCTTTTGAACAGTGTGCTTCAGGCAGCTCCCTTCTCCTTCTAGAACAGTAGCTAAAATAATCCTTTGAGATTACAGTCACACTTAGGAATTAGCTGAAGCCCAAAAGCCTGCTCCAGAATTTTGCATGGATTCCATGCATCAGTTAGGACAAGGGAGGTTAAGCTGCCATAACAAATGTCTACTACTTTCTCATGGATGTTCTACCATGTTTCTCACAGGCATTCAGTGATACAGACTATGTAGAATCCATTTTGAACATGTGTTTTCATAATTGTCATAATGGGAAAATGATATATATGCTATCGATTGTGTGTTTAAAAGATACCCACAATAGCTGTGTAAAAGTGGACTATATTGCAGAAAAGGTGGAAGCAGGAAGACCATTGAGGAAGTTTGATCTAGAGAAAGTATTGGTGATTTGAACCCGTTGGTGGCAGCAGGGACCTGGAGGGGGAGTTAGTAACTTGGGATATATACCAAAGAAAGGCAAGCGAGGTGTTGGGTTGGATGTGAGGAGTGAGGAGAATAAGAGTCAAGGATGGATTTTGGCTAGTTTGGGATTGAACATGTAAGTAGATGATATCCATTCTTAACCGGAATTCAAACTGTGGATTTCTAAAGAAGTGTTTTAACCGCTGAGCCATCTCCCCAGCCAGAAACCATGGACTTGTCAAGACAAACCTCAATGATAACTGAAAGGAACCTCAGATTAGAGCTCTTTTAGCATTCTCCTCCAGCTATTTTGCAATGACGTAACAGAAAGGAACTTTGTTTTGGTTTCAAGATGCCTGGTTAAGGACACGCATGTATGGCCACAGGAGCACAAACCTATCCACACATCACCCACACACTGCTGAGACAGCCCCTCTGGACTTTACATGGTAGTATTCCCTTTGGTACTTTAGGATCCTTTTTGTTGTTGTTGTTGTTTCTAGTGGCAGCAGTGAGTGACCTAAATGATCTGAAGGACTTTTTAATGCTGTCAAATTACTTTCCAGCTTAGGGAAATGTCAAAAACGGTGGTAGCACATCTATTAAAAAATGTGCACAGTCCAAAGTAGCAATCTGTGGCTGTTAAGTGCAGTTGCTAACTAAATGCAGAGCCTGTTGTCTGGGCAGCTAATTAGAATGGGTGGGGGTTGTGGAAAACTGGAAATATAATGAAGGTGTCTTGGCCACTGACCAGTTGGTTCCAGGCAGTCAGTTCTGATTGAAGTTCACTTTATAGCCTCTGTGTTTCCAGCACCCCAGGGCAGGAGTTTGCATCAGTGATGCAAACAGGTACTAATGGGCTCAATTCCGCTGTGGATTGCCAAACTTTCTCAGAAATGGCCAGTTGGGCAGAGATTCAGGCTGTGTGCTTGAAGGAGGGGATAGAAGTAAAAGGAGACTGAGTCTGGGAAGGGGGATGAGCCTTATTTCAGCTCCGGCTGGGAAGCATCCTCTTTGCCAAGGAAAAGCCCAGGGAATTTGTGAGAGGTCGGAGGCTACTCTTGAGTAGTAACCAATGATTTCGGGGCATGGAGTGACTATCCCACCTACCGGGGAAAACCTGTGAAGCAACTATCTTCCTTCACACCATCATTGACTGTATCCTTTGTAAAAATTCAGAAAGTAAAGTGTCTTACAGAGAGGAAGACTAGTTACATATGACTTCTGTGAGACAGGTGATATCACCTGGTTTTATAGAAGGATAATGGAGTCATGGAGAAAGGGAGCCATTTGCCTCCAGGCAATATGATACCCCAAGCCACACGACTATCGAATGGATATCTAGGCTTTGAATCCAAGTTGTTATGCTTTTGGCATTATACATGAAGCTCTTTCCTATGCCTAGAGATAGGAGCAGGAGGCTACCACCTGTTAGTCAGCTTTGGGGCTTACTTGACTTTCTAGCCCTGGGAACCAAAAGCTCTTTCAATCTCTAGACATGTTTCCCACCCAAAAACTTAGGCATTAGGTCAGTGGATGACCCCCAAGGGGCCTGCTCTGGCATTCTATAGATCTGAAAAAGGCAGAGCTTAGCTTAGCATTTTTTGTTTATTTTGTTTCTTTTTCTTCCTTTCTTTTATTTTCTTTTTTTGTGTCTAGCCCAGGCTGACCTGGAATTCACTATGTAGTCTCAGGGTGACCTCAAACTAACGGTAATCCTCCTACCTCTGCCTCTGGAGTGCTGGGAGTAAAGGCGTTTTGTGGGCAAACCATTTTATTAATCATGAAGGTGGAGAGGGGCTGAAGACATCCACGGAGCCCAACATCCTTGGCAGCATGGATCTCCATGTTCCCCTGGCTGCTGATTTTTTTTTTTTTTTGAGACAAGGTTTGGTATATAGTCCAGCTGATATCATACTCCCAGAAATTCTCCTGCTTCTCAACTGCCGAGTGCTAGAAGTTCAGGTGTAAGCCACTATGCTCAGTATAAGGTTTTGTTGTTATTTCTTTGTTTGTAGTACTAAATATGGAACCTCATGCATGCCAGACAAGCACTGTACCAACTGAGCTACATTCCCTCCCACCTTCCATTTTGTAGTGTTTGAAATGGAATTTAGGGCTATATACATGCTAGGCAAATGCTGTACCACTGAGCTACATTCCTTGCCTGTCCTGACTATCTGTGTGTGATCCATTGAGCTTTAGGGAGGCCCCACAGAAATGTTTCAAAAGCCACACTGAGTGGGTCTGATTCTGTCTCATATGTTGGAGATCTACATAGGTGATTTTTTTCAAATGGTGGCACTTTTGTTGTTTTGTTGCTGCTGTTGTGCTGGAGAAGGAACCCAGAGAGAGCTTCAACATGTTAGCCAGTGCTCTATTATCTACCTACACCCCAAGTCCAGAGATGCCACATATAATCACAAATAAGTGAACAAAACAAGGAAATCACATTTAGGGTCTCCAAACTTGATAGTGAATGAAAGGCAAGGAAAATGTCTGTTATTGTGAAAGTGGTTCTTTCTCTTTCTCTCTCTCTCTCTTTCTCTCTCTCTCTCTCTCTCTCTCTCTCTCTCTCTCTCTCTCTCTCTCTCTGTGTGTGTGTGTGTGTGTGTGTGTGTGTGTGTGTGTGTGTGTGTGTGTGTTGGGGTGGGTTAGGCTTGAAGGACAAAATAATGGGATTTGAGTTTGAGTCAATAGCATAGTCAGTTGTCATTTTGAAGAAGAAACAGTAGAAAGAGAAAGAAAAGAAAGAAAGGACTACTTACCGAGTACCTGTCATGAGTCAGTTTTTTGCTCACAGCCTCACTCACTGAACTCAATACCAGTCTCCCCTCTCAAGGTCCACCCCTTGGCTCACCATGGCTATGATTCTACCAACCCCACTGTAAGCTGAAAATACTGTAAATTAAAAATGTGTTTAGTGGAGGCTGGGAGATGACTCAAAGGTTAAAGGTACTTGCTTGAAAAAAATGTGTTTAATACAGCTGATGCTACAGAACTTTCCAGGTTAGTCTAGCCTACTTTCAATGTGCTCAGATACCCACATTAGCCTACAAGTAAGCAAGATTATCTACCACATTTTTTGGGTACATGAGTATTTACTTTATCTTAGGCTTTTCCATATACTTAAAATATCTCATGGTTAAAATATATCGTAAATGTGAGATCACAGATCTAAAATATAGTGGGGAACAAAATTAAGTTTCAAACAAGTTCTAAAATCCATCAAAGACTGACTGGCATGAGTTCATATGAAAAACGGTCTCATGGTGTTTCACTCACTGCAACTCTTATGAATACACAACATGAATATATTTTCTCATATTTTAGAGGCTAGAAGTACAATATCAAGGTAATAATTTCTTCTGTTCCTCTCCCCCCCCCTCTCTCTCTCTCTGTCTCTCACTTGTAGCTGCCCACCTTCCTGTGACTTGTTTTACAATAAAGTATTACATATCTCATAATTTATTGGACACCTGTATCCAAAAAAATGCCAATCATATAGTATGTTGTAAAGTAGCCATTGTTTATATTTGTGACCATGTAGTTCACTGGGAGCTGGGGTTCACTGCTGTTGTCCAGCATCAGGAGAGAATATTATACCACATATAATTAAAATAAGATATTTTCTTTTGCATTATTATTGAGTCCAAAAAACATTACTTAGAATTGGGGAGAGAGCTCAGTCAGTAAAATGTTTGCCTTTCAAGCATGTGGCCTTGAGTTTGATTCCAAGAACCCACATAGAAAAGCTGGATGGGGTGGTATGTTGGGGAGATGGAGACAGGGGAATACCTGGGGCTCACTGACCAGCCAGTCTAGCCTACCTGATGAATTCCAGGACACTGAAAGACCCTATATAAAAATCAAGGTGGGGGCTGGAGAGATGGTTTAGTGGCTAAGGTGCTTGCTTGTGAAGTCTAAGGACCTAGGTTCAATTCCCAGTCCCCACATAAGACAGATGTGTAACATGACACATGTGTCTGGAGTTCATTTGCAGTGGCAAGGCCCTAGTGTGCCTATTCTTTCTCTATCTGCCACTTTCTATCTCTATCTCTCTCTCTCTCTTTCTCATAAGTGAAAAAAAAAAAAACTAGGTGGGTAGCCCTGAGGAATAACATCTTAAGATTGTCATCTGGCCTCCCTTTGCATGCTCATACACATGCAAACACACACACATACACACACAAATAATTAGTCAAGCCATAAGTCAATGATCATCTATATAATTGTTCCTATTTTAGTTTTTAAATATTTTTGCAAAATTTATTTATTTATTTATTTGAGAGAGAGATAATGGACACACTAGGGCTTCTAACTATTGTAAACAAACTCCAGATGCATGTGCTACTTTGTGAATCTGGCCTTACATGGTTACTGGGGAATTAAACCTAGATTCTTAGGCTTTGCAAACAAGTGCCATAACTGCTGAGCCATATCTCCAGCCCCTAATTGATACTATTTTAAAGATGAAGACATTGAGGCTCAGAGAGAAAAAAAATGCCTTGGCTAAGATTGTATAGTATGTAAATCATATTGCTGAACTTTGTTTGTTTTCAAAACTCCTACCTTATACTGGGATACACAGTACCTTCCTTTGGTGATGAGCATAGATCTTGGAGTGCTTGTGGAGAATCACAACAGAGCTTACATTCTTAGTGATCAGGGGCTTGTATTCAGGGAAGGTGTAGAACCAGAGCAAACCTTAGGAAGAGAAAGCAGCAGTTCCACAGGCCTGGAGAGTTACAATGGGTAGGGAAAGGCATGGATTTAGGAGTGGACAATAGAACCTAGAACCTCTTAGGATTTATTGAATGGGTTGGTTTAAACAATTGCATAGTGCTATCTTAGAATTGCTGATTGTATCCCAAGTATCATCACACCTGTAGAAGTCATTCCTTCTCATCTATTGTAATAATATAGTGAGCATTCATGAACCTACCATGAAAAATCATGATCTACAAGATTGATAATGACTCACTTGCCAATATACTTAGCATGTTTTAGTGATTGTGTTGATAAGTTATTGTGTTTCTCTCACAGTGCCAAACCCGAAAGGGAAGATTTAGATTGTTTTCCAGTTATGATGGGGTAGGACATCCCCTTAACAGACACCGTGGGAATCTTAGTGGCTCCTAATGGCAAAGGTCCATTGCTTGCTTTTGCTTCATGTCTGTGATGAGTTAGCTGAGGGTTTTGCTTTTTGTCTCCATACCCTAAAACCCAGTTGGGAGGCCTGGAGAGATTGTTCAGTGGTTAAAGTCATTTGCTTGCAAAGTATACTGATCTGAATTCAATTCCAGTACCCATGTAAAGCCATATGCACCAAATGTCACAAGCATCTAGAGCTTGTTTAAGAGGTCTTGGTGTGTTCATACATACACTCTCTATTTTAAAATAAATAAGTAACATAAAAATAAAAACTCCAGGGCTGGAGGGATGGCTTAGCACTTAAGTCGTTTACCTGCAAAGCCAAAGAACCCAGGTTCTATTCCACAGGACTCACGTTAGCCAGATGCACAAGGTGGCGCATGCGTCTGGAGTTCGTTTGCAGTGGCTGGAGGCCCTGGCGCCCCCATTCTCCCTCTCTTTCCCTCTTTCTCTCTGTCAAATAAATAAATAAAAATAAAAATAAATTTAAAACTCCAGGTAGTCAGAGGCTGTACCATCCCAAATATTTCTGTTTACTGTAGGAAAGGGATCTGTGGTTGAAGTGTTTCAGCCTCGAAGTGACATATGCCACTGCCAGAATTTGTCATATGTTTCCACCTAATCATAAGGCCCAAGAAAAACAGTATCACTGTGGGCTCAAAAGGCACAGTGCTGAAAATATTTGGGTAACATAACTAATGACAGTGACAGCCCACTCTGAGGCAGCCTGTGGTTCTGGCCTGCTTTTACCTGGCATAGTCCTGGAGAGGAAAGAGACTGTATGAGAGCAGGGTTGAGGAAGCCCACCTGAGTTTAATTCTTCCCTGTATCCTTTTAGATGATACTGTCAAAACAACTTGTACCAGTCTATACCTATTTCTTAGCCAGGGTTCTTTTCAGCACTTTTTGCCTACTTATGTCTTCTTCCTCAAAGCATGGAACAGCATAAAGGTATAAAGTTGTCACGAGATCTCACATGAGGTCTTACCTTAGCTGCTGTTTCTCCTACACATACTGTCTTAGATAACCAGGGAGCTGCATCTCCTACATCTTGAATGAGACATGCCTTCACAGTAGTGAGATTGCATTCTGTGCCAAGTGGTGAGGGGAGGAGAGACTGACTGGGTGAGTCATCATTGTTATTTCCGCTGCATTCCCATCAATCTCAAAGGGTATTAAAAGAGTTAGTAACTAAGCCATAGCTTGAGTCTAGTTCTAAAAGTCAAGTGACAATTAAAATTCACAATGCAAAGCTAGTTCAGGAAGTGGAGTAATGGGAGGGCACTGGATCTTGGCTCTGCTGCTGGGAAAGAAGTTCTGAGTTGACAGGCTCAGAGAACACATCCTTGGCCAGGGAGCACAAGACCTGTGTCCAACATCTGTTGCTGGCATGCTTCCTCAGACCACTGAGTATAACTTGGAGAAAGAAGGGACAGTGATTCGCCACAGTTTATATACACATGACATTAACCCATCTTGTTGAGTGAGTCATACTTCATCACTGTGACAAGATATGTGACACAGCAGGAGGAAAGATTTAATTTTAGCTTGGGATTTGGGGATTTTAGTCCATTGTCATTGGCTCTGGTGAATCTGGGCCCATGGTGAAACACCATGGCAGCAGGAACAAGTGACATAGCAGGCAGAAAGCAGAGAAAAAGAAAACAAGAAGGATCCCAGATCAAGATATAAACCCCTAAGGATTCATTCCCAGTAATGTACTTCCTCCAACTAGGTCCCCCTTATAGTTTCCAGCACCTTCTAACGTAATGTCACCAGCTGGTGACCAAGTGTTCAATACATGAACCTGTGGGGAACATTTCATATTTAAACCCTAATATTTGGCCAGACATGAGGATGGATGCAGAGATGAACAAAGCAGACAGTGTCCCTCATCTCATAGAACTGAATCTAGTTGGGAAAACATTATTATATCACATAAAGCATGAGAAGTACTTTGACCAAGATGAGTACAGGGTAATAAAAGAGGGGCGCCTGAACTAGGCTTGGATAGTAACGATTATCTTCCCAAATCTAAGGAAGGAACAGTCCCTTATCTAGACAGAGAGCTGAAGGATAAGTAGCTTGTAGCCAAGTGACAGCCAGCAAGAAGGAAGGAAGTTGCAGAAAGTTAGGAGGTGCAGGGGACTGGACCTACTATAGACCTACTTCCAAAAAACTAGCTACTCCTGATTTTTCTCTTGCATGTTGGTGTGTTGCCCAGCTGCCTCAGTGGTTTCTTTTGCCTCTGACCATACCAGAAGTGGAGTAATGGGAGGGCACTGGATCTTATGCCCAGAGAGGTAAATAGAATCTAGATCACAAAGGACCAGATAAACCATGTAAAGGGACTTGGATGATATCCTGATGGCAGTGGGGAACTATGGAATGGTGTATAGTCTGGATCTTGAATATCCCCCAAAGGCCTGTATGACACTATTGGGAGGTGGTGGGACCTTTAAAACATGGGCCATATGGGGAGGAAGATCGGTCACTGAGTGTGCTCTTAAAAGGGATATTGGGATCCTGGGGCCTTTTTCTCTTTTGTGTCCGAGTCACCACAAGGTGTAGCTTCCTTTAATACATGCTCCCACCATGGTGTGTGGCCTCAGCTCAGGCCCCAAAGCAAAAAGCTAACTGGCCATGGACTGAATCCTACAAAACTATGAGCCAAAACAAACATTTTTTCTTCTTTTTTTGTATGCATGTGTATGGTATGTATTTGTATAGTGTATGCCTGTGTGTGTGGATGTGAACACATGCAGAGGCCAGAGGAGAATGCTGGGTGTCCTCTTCTATTGCTCTTGTGCTTTTGCTCTTATGAGACACAATCTGTAACTGAAGTAGGAGCTGCCATTTTTGGTCAGACTGACTGAGTAGTAATCCCCAGTGATTCTCCAGTCTTCACTTCTAGTAGGACTGGGTTATAGACATACATGGCCATACCCAGCTATTTATGTGGGTGCTGGGGAATTGAATTCAGGGCCAATCAGGCCTACATGCTTGCATAGCAAGCCATCTCCCCAACCACTTCTTCTTTTTGAAGTTGATTATCTTAGATACTTGCTATAGGAATGTCAATCTGACTAACCCTACTCAAATCAAACTTGCTTTTCAGGCATCACTCTGGATGCAGTATAGACGCAATAGCATCAGAGGCTGGGAATTGGGCAACAGTTGATACTGACTCAGATACGATGCTCATAAGAGAGAGAGAGAGAGAGAGAGAGAGAGAAAGAAAGAAAGAAAGAAAGAAAGAAAGAAAGAAAGAAAGAAAGAAAGAAAGAAAGAAGGGAAGGAAGGAAGGAAGGAAGGAAGGAAGGAAGGAAGGAAGGAAGGAAGGAAGGAAGGAAGGAAGGAAGGAAGGAATTGATCTGAGCATGTTTAGGAACTAGACTAGACTAATGTGGAAATTGAAGGAAAATAGGAATCAGTGATGGTGCCTAGAGGCTGGCCTGACCAGCTGATAGCAGTGCTGAGTACAGTGTGACAGTTAGGAACAGAGGTTCTGAAGCTATTCTGCCTGGGTTTTTAATTTCAAATTTTCCATTATCTGTGTGAGTTCCTTACCTTTTCTGTTCTTTGAGTTCCTCGCTTGTGAGACTATTAATACTATATTCCTTATAATGATTAAGTGAAATAATACATATAGAATACTTTCAAGTATGCCCAGAAGGTAGGAAGCATTCAATCAATGTTACTTATTACAGGCAAGAAGGAAGACCAGCCTTCATAGGAAAGATGGCAAGCTCAGTTCTGAGCATACCAACTTCAACTTGTCTGTGTCATTTGAGTGGAAAATAGCTACATAAGTCTGAGGGTCAGGAGATATTTGAACCAGAAATATAAACTTGAGAGTGATCAATTTATAAATGGTCATTGAAACTTGGGAAATTGTGAAGGAAAACTATGTAGAATGGAAACCCTCAGCATCTCTGGTATGGTCAGAGGCAAAGGAAACCACTGAGGCAGCTGGGCAACACACCAACATGCAAGAGAAAAATCAGGAGTTGTTTGGAAGTAGGTCTATAGTCTCAGCTATTCAGAAAGCTGACACAGAATTTTGAGTCAAGGCTTGCCTGAGCTACAGAGTGAATTCAAGGCCAGCCTTGGAAACTTAATGAGCCTCTGTCTCAAAATTTTACAAAAGTAAAAAGAGGGCTGGAGCCAGGCATGGTGGTGCATGATTTAATCCCAGCACTTGGGAGGCAGAGGTAGGAGGGTTGCTGTGAGTTCGAGGCCAGCCTGAGACTACATGGTGAATTCCAAGTCAGCCTGGGCTAAAGCGAGGCCCTACCTCAAAAAACAAACAAATAAATAAACAGGGCTGGGGACACTGCTCAGTGGTAGAATGTTTGCCTAGCAAGTATGCGGCCCTAGGTTCAATCTCCAGTACAGTACAAAAAGTTAATTTTGGAACTAGACTTCTAGGCCTGAATCTAGGCTGACCTCCTTAGTGTGCGGCCTTGCGAAATTTACCTCACTTCCTTGACTCCTAATTTTCTCCTTTCTAAAATGAGTTCTTAAGAGCACTGGCTCATCAACACTTAGCACATTAGCACTTAGTACATGTAAACACTATTACTATTAGTGTGATCGGTTTCTTGTGAAAAGGAGGCATGAAGGGCCTAGTAGACTTTTTTGTTTCTTTGTTTTTGTTTTTCGAGGTAGGCTCTCACTCTAGCCCAGGCTGACCTGGAATTCACTATGTAATCTCAGGCTGGACTCAAACTCACGGCGATCCTCCTACCTCTGCCTCCTGAGTGCTGGGGTTAAGGGCGTGCACTACCACACCCAGCTCCTAGTAGACTTCTAAACAAAGCATGGGGAAACAGGATCCAGACTCCAGTGCTGCTGAATGAACAGTCTTCCTTCCTTTCCATCAATGCTTTGCCATTTTCTGCTCTGCTAACCTTTCCCCGGGGAATGTTTGTTACCCTGTGGACTCAAAGGTCAGAAACCTTTGGACAATTGTGTCTGCCATGGTCCAGGGACCCAGCTGCTGGCTTTGCTTATTGTCAGCTGGAAAAAAATCCTAGCAGCCAGCCCCTCCAGCCCAGACATTGGCTTGTATGAGTCATGTGTACCTCTTCTACTGAGCCCACTCCACTCAAAAGGGGTCTGGGGGAGTGGAGCTGGGACAAAGACAAAAGGAGAAAGTCAGCTGCAGCTTTGCCTCTTTCTTTTATTATTTTATGTTTTGGTTTTTCGAGGTAGGGTCTTTTTCTAGCCCAGGCTGACCTGGAATTCACTTTGTAATCTCAGGGTGGGCTCAAACTCACAGCAATCTTCCTTCCTCTGCCTCCCAAGAGTACTGGGATTAAAGGCATGCACTACCACGCCTGGAAGCCTTGCCTCTTTCCAACTGTCTTGGTTGCCTCAAGTTGTAGGAGTCTTTCCTGACCGTCTTCACGTGATTTGCGTCCTCACTGAGACCAGACTGGTATGCAGGGACCTTTCATCTGGTTCAGAGAGCCCAAGATGGCTGACATCATGTGAGCAATACCTCCTCATGCACCCTGACAACTAGGGTGTCCTCTCTCTCATATAGCTCCCCACACACATATAAATTGCTGTCACAAGGAAGGGGCATGCATCGTGGAGGCTGGTGGGACAAACAGAAATTGAACTTCTAAAAACGCTTCTCTCTTGTAGAACAGGATCCTGGCCACTTGGGTCTGAACTGCTGTTTTCCCAATATTCTTTGGTTAAGACTAATGCCTGGTAGAACATGAAATAACCTCAGGTGGTATATGGCTAAACATTTTTTTGGAAATTTAGTAGCCATTAACTTATTTTAATGTGTTTTATTAAAACCTTTTTTTAAAAAAATGATTTATTTATTTGAGAAAGAGAGTCAGATAGAGAGAGAATAGGCACACCAGGGCCTTCAGCCACTGAAAACAAACTCCAGACACATGTGCCACCTTGTGCATCTGGCTTATATGGGTCCTGGGGAATTGAACCTGGGTCCTTAGGCTTCACAGGCAAGTGCCTTAACCGCTAAGCCATCTCTCCATCCCTAAAATCTTTTTAACATATGCATGTGCATGTGGTGTGTGTACATGTAAGCATGCATATGCATATGTAAATGCATATGTGCTTCTGTGTGTGTGTGTGGAAGTGTACTTGCACACATGGCTATATGCTTATGGAGGCCAGAGGTCAATGTCAGGTGTCTTCCTTAATCACTCTGTAGCTTATTTTTATTTATTTTTTTCATGTGTATGCATGTGCTATGTGTGAGTTATATGCATGTGCCTATGTGACGCCCTATGCAATTGCCTGTGGCAGGATACGTTTTCCATATGGTGGACAGAGAAGAACATAAGATGCCCCCTTTCATCGTTCTTCTGCCTGTTCTTCTTTGATCCAGAGTCTCTTACTGCTCCTGGAACTTGCCATTTTTTCATGAGCCCCAGCAATGCTCTGGTCTCTGCCCTCCACAAGACAGGGCTTATAGACATGTGTGCCCCATACCCAGCTATTTATGTTGGTCCTGCAGAGCAAACTCAAGCGATCTCTCAGGCCTCCTCAGGCCCTCATGCTTGCACAGGAAGTATTCTTATACAATGAGACATCTCTCCAGCCCCTCTACCTTATTTCTTGAGGATTTCTCTCACTGAGCCTAGAGTTTATCACAGCTCTAGGGATCATCTTATCTCTACCTTTCTTGCACTGAGATTATAGGCACATGTCACCATGCCTGTAATATAGGTTCTGAAGATCTGAACTCAGGTCCTCATGCTTATGTGGCAAGCACTTTACCTATGAAGTTATCTCCATATCCCCTAGAATAAACTTTAGTTAGCATGCTAAAGCTGGTACCTTCAAGGATATTGTTGCTTAGAACCATGCTAATGTGTTCTAAGGAAATTTGTTTAAGGAAAAAAAATATTAAGTAGATTAGTGGGGTAGTTGTTACATATGTGACAAAATCATGAAGGTGAGTGGTGTTTGAGACTCACTAGTCTTAACCAAATAACATTGTCTTTTTTGGTGCCTCTTTTGTTCTCACTCCCAGACTTGGAGCTTTTCTTTGGGAATGGTTTGGTAGACATATTAACCTGTCAACTCATATCTCAACAGGACAAAGTCAAGAGTCTCATCTCCCTTCTTCGGTTTTCTGTGTTCAATCAACTGTCAAGTGCTCTTGCTTATTCATCCTCTCTCTCTCTCTCTCTCTCTCTCTCTTTTCTTACTCCTTTTGCCCCCCCCCTTTTTTATTTTAGTTTTTCGAGGTAGGGTTTCACTCTAGCCCAGTCTGACCTGGAATTCACTATATAATCTCAGGGTAGCTTTGAACTCATGGTGATCCTCCTCTTGCTGTCTCCTGAGTTCTAGGATTAAAGGTGTGCGCCACCATGCCCAGCTTGCCCCTTCTTTTCTGAAGTCAGTCATTGCATTAACCAATTCCTATTCATTCTTCCTTCAAAATATCTCTTTTATAATTTAATTATTTACTTATTTGAGAGAGAGAGAGAGAATGGACATGCCAGGGCTTCTAGCCACTGCAAACAAACTCCATATGCAAGCACCACCTTGTGCATCTGGCTTACGTGGGTACTGGGGAATCCATCCTAGGTCCTTAGACTTCTCAGGCAAGTGCTGTAACTGCTAAACCATCTTTCCAGACCCAGAATATCTCTTATCCTATACCTTTTCAGTTGTCATCACCCATTTGGGTACCACAGCTTCAGCTGCACCACCCAATTCATCTCCCTCCAGCACAGTGTTCACCATGACTTTCTCCTACATTAGTTCTCCAGTATTTGTTCACAGTCAACTCCTGAATGAGCAATCCTTAGCTTTGGAACACAGCTTCAGCCTACTGTCTGACCATATTATCCATTCTGTCAAGGATCCATCTTAGTCGTTGCTACTTCTCAGGTGCACTCCATAGACTTCCACCTCTAGCTCTCCCCTATACACCTTGACTGAGGTCATTTCCTCACTCCTTGCAATTCTCTATTTGTGTTGCTTTTTTTTTGAGACAGGGCCTTACTCTGTAGCATAGACTAGTCTTGAACTCATGGCAGTCCTGCTTCACCTTCCCAATAGCTGGGATTATAGTTGTAAGCCACAATGCAATTTATGGGTTTTTTGTGCTTCCCTAAGTGGACTCAGTTTGCTTGAGTAAAAAGGTGTGTTTTCCATTTATTTTGTAACCTCTTTGGTACTTAACAAAGTGTCAGACACATGATAGATGCAACTGGGTATGCTCTGGGATAAAAGTAACAGAAAGCAAGCCGGGCGTGGTGGCGCACGCCTTTAATCCCAGCACTCGGGAGGCAGAGGTAGGAGGATCGCCGTGAGTTCAAGGCCACCCTGAGACTACATAGTGAATTCCAGGTCAGCCAGTAATAGTGTGAGACCCTACCTCGAAAAACCAAAAAAAAAAAAAAGTAACAGAAAGCAACCTACAATGGCTTAAACAAATAGAATTAGTTTTTTTTTTTTTTCATGTAACAAAAATTTTGGAGGCTATCTTCTTTGTGTCCACCCAGCTGTACCTAAGTGTCCCTGCCTTCCCATTGAAAGAAAGATATAGGTTTTCTTAGCTCTGTGTCTCCAGCTGAGAGACTGGATACATCCTGGGGCTGCTTCATTCAGCAACTGCTGGTGGAGTGACTTCCTTCTGGGCCTGACTGACTGCAAGGACTGAGTGGAAAGGGAATGGAAAGGCCTGCTTCTTCATGGAGGAAATCATCTCTGTCTTTGGCTATTTGGTTTCCATGTTTCCTGAAGTAGTTCTTAAATTTATATGTAGTGAAACAATACAAAAGAGGAAATTTCCAGAAGCAATTATACAGTACTGTTTATTATAACAACAAACAGATACAATCTGAACCATGAATAATAGGAATTTGACTAAGCAGACTGCATTTTAGTACAGTAGTTTATATGATGTGGCCACCAAATGTAACAACTATGTGAACTGTGCTGATAGGTTATATATATATATATGTGTGTGTGTGTGTGTGTGTGTGTGTGTGTGTGTGTGTGTGCATAGAATAATATTAAGTGGAAAGGCAGAACAAGATAGTAGATAACTGTGTAAAATGTATGCTTTAACAAATATCAGAGGACAGTTGCTCCATTTGAAGTCAAAGTGGCTTGGGATATAGCTCAGGTGTAGCACAATTGGAGAGTACTTGTTGACATGCACCTAGGCCCTGCACCTGCACCCTAGCATCTCAGGGGGCAAAGGAGGTATAAAACAATCAAGACCCTTGTATTGAAATTGAACCACAATTTTAAGGTAGTTGGAGATCACTCATGGGGAGTTCCGTTCAGCTGGTTTAGGATGAGGGAGGTTAGGTATGCAGTGCTGTCCCCTTTGACCATGAAGGTAGAAAGGCTAAGCGAGAGCATGAACTGGAACTGGCTTTACTCCTCGCAGATTGATTCTGAGTGTGGTGAGACCCAGCTCCCACAGGCCCCCTTCACTCTGCCTCACAGCTGGGAGGACCCGTTTCTTCTCTCTCACAGCTGACAAAGCATTCTGATGGAAGTCTCCACTCCCATTCCAGAATAGCATGTGTTACCATACAGAGACCCAGTGTGAATTCCTTCCTGATGTTTCTTGGCAGGGTCCATGCTCCCCCTCCCACTATAATCCAAGGTTTACACTGTAAATATGTAGACAGGACATGAAGAAAAGCCAGACCTCCAACTTGGGTTGCTCTGCCGGAATCTATGCCAAGGGTGTGGTATTGATCCAAAAGATAGCTCTTTCCCAAGAGTTTACTGAAAATGGAGTGGTTTCTTTTGGCGGGGGTTGCTAGTCCAGGTTTTCTAGCTTTTTTCAAGAAGCTAAAGACAGGAGGGAAGCAGGATGGGTGTGTATAAGGGCAAGCTGGGAGGAGAGCCTTATTTTTCTCTTTTCTTCATCAGTTGCTTTCCAACAAGAGCTACCATTTATTGAGCACTTACTCCATGGGCTGTCCTTCACATATGTATCTCATTTAGCCCTCCCAACAGCTCGGCCAAATATTACTCCCACATTTTATCAGTGGGCGTACAGGCTCAGACACAACTTATCCAGAGTCTCTTATACAGGGAAGTAAGAATGAAGTCATGATTCACTTAGTACAATCTTGAGCCATTTACTCCGTAACAAGTCTTCTGCTGAGTACTAGATATATATCTGTGGACAAGATCAGTTTTCTACCTTCAGCAATCTGTATCCACTGAGGGACATATTACAGATAAGGCTTGGCAGAGGAAGAAGCTAGATCTGGGATGGATCTGGAGGAAGAACAGTCAGCAAGTGATGGAGATGGAAGGATAAAAGGGACCCAGGCAGAGGACAGAGCATTGCCAAGAGCCAGTATCAAGAGAGAACACAGAAGCTAGGTATGCTGGAACATGTACCTGTAATCCTAGTACTTGGGAGACTGAGGCAGAAGGATTGCAAGTTCAAGGATAAGGTGAGTGACATAGGAAGTTCAAAGCCAGCCTATGCTACAGAGTCTGAGAGAAAGAAGCAGAAGAGAATGAGGGAAGGAGGAGGACAAGGAAGAAGTGGAGAGGAGAAGAAGCTTGAGAAACTGGGGAGGGACATTCAGTATGTAATTATATATTCAGACTGTGCAGTAAGACTGAGAATGGGTCTGGGGCTCTTTGGGAAATGCCTGTGAGTGACAGAAAGGAGTTTGGGTTCCACTCTAAGAAAGAGAGTGGTGTGGTCCGATTGGCAGTCTAATTGGCTCAGCATGGCCCCCTATAAGGAGATTATGTTGTAAGGAACCAAGAACACAAGTAAAACTATCCTAGTCATGTTGGGGACATCACAATAGCTTGGGCCAGGATGGTAGAACAAAGGAAGCGATCTAGGTGGCTTGTGTTTCCTGTAGAGAATGGCACTTCCTGATGGATCTGAGGTAGGGAGGGAGAGCAGGAGAGGAAGAGTTGAATCATGTCCACTGGACTCAAAAGATCTCAGCTTGCTGTTGAAGCTTCCTGAGCTCAGGTTTGACATCTGAGAAAGAAATGTGTCCTCACTTGTCACTGAGGCAAAAGTGTGATTGTTGATTTATGTAAGTGTTCACTTTATGCATGCATACATATTATCATGTGTCCAGTACTGTTTAAGTGCTTTATAATACTTTATTCTCATAACTGCTTTTGTTAAATCAGTTTTCCTGATATGGAAACTGAGGCACTTTAGAAAGGTTAAATAACTTGACTAACACCACACAGCTAATGAGTGGTAGATGTGGAATTCAAACTCTGGTAGTCTCACTTCATAGCTCTATACAGTTGGCTGTGAGTCATTCATCTGTCCTTTTCATGAGTAATTACAGAAGCATAGTATTGCTAGAACTAGAGTCAGAATGATCTACAAAACAGCACTCATCTTTGCCCTCATAGAGTTCACAGTTCAGTGGAGGAGTCAGATATTAACCAAATAAAAAAACACACAGAAAGATGGACACATGCTCATGGGATAGAGACATTGACCTAGCCAAGCAGACAATAAAATGCTTCTTTGAGGAGTGGATACTTGAGGTGATATATAACAGATGCATTGGAATTAACAAAGAAAGGAGAGAAGAACAGTGTCCAGACAGAGGAGCTAGCATATACAGGGACCCTTTAGTGGGAGTATATTCCCCTTCAACTGCTACCCAGCTTCTTTTGCTTTCCTTATGCCTGTTCCTCTCCTCCCTTCCATTCTGGCAAAACTGAACAATGATCCTTAGCACTGTTTTTCTGGATTCATCCTCAGCTATCCCATGCTCAGTGTTCCTCTGTTGGGAGCAGGAAGTTGCCTGCCCTTCACCAGCCCTGGCTTTTCCCTCCTGTCTCTCTCTCATTTTAAATTTTTTTGGTTTTTTATGTTTATTTATTTATTTGAAAGTGACAGACAGAGAAATAGGCAGAGAGAGAGAGAAAGTGAGAGAGAATGGGCATGCCAGGGCCTCCAGCCACTGCAAACGAACTGCAGACGCATATGCACCCTTGTGCATCTGGCTAACGTGGGTCCTGGGGAATCGAGCCTCGAACCGGGGTCCTTAGGCTTCACAGGCAAGCACTTAACCACTAAGCCATCTCTCCAGCCCTCCCTCCTGTCTCTCTAGCAGATCCTTGACTCCTACTCTTATGTGTTTTTTTTTAAAAAAATTGTTTGATTATAGAACCGGGGCTCATGTAGCCCAGGCTAGCCTAGAACTCTTGATCCTCCTGCCTCTGCCTCTCAAGTGCTGGGGTCAATCTTTGACTCTTGATTCCTTCAACACTTCCCTGGGCTATGTGGCTCCCTTATTAACTTCATCCCACAGATGCATTCACCCTCAGCTCCTGCATATGTACTAAAGGACTGGTATGAACTGCATCAAATGTGAGGAAACACATTTCTAGGAGTCCCCAGCACTTGGCATCCACACTTGGTGGTTGCAGAGCTGTTTTCTAAATCATTCCTTAATGCTTTGAAGAAAGGGAAGGAAGTTAGGAAACTAATAGTTATTGAATGCCTGTTCATGCTAGAGGCCTTGATAAGTTATGTCATTTATTGTCACCACAAACCTTATGAGGTAGTAATATTCAAGTTGTCTTTAGTGTCCCTGCTTCCCTGTGTACTGTGAGAATATGGGACACACAGTCTTTGACTTTGCATCTCATAGACCACAGGACCTCTGATCAGTAAGTTTGGTAATTATTTTTTACATGGTTAGGGATTGAACACAGGGCCTTGTTTGTGCTATGCAGGTACTCTGCCACTAAGCTGCCCCCTTCCCCCACCAGGTCCCATAAATATTTTTGCAGGCCACTGCAACAGACAGAAATAGAGCACCTCCACTGAAACCTCAAAGTGGCTGCTTCTGCAGGCCACCCTGGAGGTTGTGGTCATAGGGCATTAGATGCCTAACCTGCTTTTTGCCTGCTATTCCCCACCTCTCCTGTGTAGGCAGCTTCAGTGAGGCAGGAGTCACTTAGCCCTATGGGAGCTCACAGCTAGAACACACAGGTTTGTTACAAACTCCAGATACTCCCTCTCCCACCTTGCATACCCTAAGCCATATGCAGGGAGAAGGAAGAGATGGGAAAGGGGCTAGGCTAGTTCCTTGTCCTAGGATGCCACATAGCCTTCCTGGGGGGGGAGGTGGATGGGGAGATAAGGCATAACTCAGGGTCTGCTATGTGACCTCTGGCCTCTACAGACTACACTGTTACTTTTAGAAGGCAGCTGAAAGCCCTGTGGTGCTGGACAGACAGGCCTTTCCATGAGGGCTGTCAGCATCATCTCCTGAGTGAGCATGTGCTTTTGCATTCCAAGTGGGAGTCTGGATTATCCATTTATTGCATTTCTATAAACCTCTGCTCTATCCATTAGAGTATTTTTTTCCACCTGGAATCCTTTGGCCAGTGGGTAGAGCCACAAGTTAGTCCAACCAGTGACAGAGGCCAGGTGCCTGCTGGCTGCCCATCTGGCCCAGGCAAGAGGCCATGGATAACTTTCAGAAGGGAGAGGAAGCCTATAGGGGGAAGAGGAAAAGCAAGGCCAAAGAACTACAGTAGCAGTCTCAATGCTCAGCCCAGTGACCCAAGCCTAGTCAACAATATTTGGCAGGCATTTCGGGCTCCCCATTTAGAACAGGTCACCATTATGTTTTTCATGCTGGCACCATGAGGCTGGGAACAGAGCAGAGGAGGAAGCCCAAGAATGGAGAGTGAGCGTGGTTCCTAACAGGGGAGAGTAGGACATCTTGCTCCAGTTCCAACTGGCATTTAAGTCATCCACTAAGTTATGTAGCTGATAGAAGGAGTGTCCCTGTGGCCCCGGGTATTCCTACCACTGTAAATGCCCAGCTATCACATATACCTACTGCCTTCCCAAAGTTCCCATTATGTATTTGTGCCATGGCTCTGCTTCCACCTCTGGAAGGTCTCACTTAATGCTGGTAAGCTTTCCTTGTTGCTGTAGCTGGCCTTGTACCACTTTGCTTATCATTACCCACCCTGAGCCAACCAGTCACTTCTGCAGATGGGTATCACCCATGTCCTCCTAGTGGCTACTCTGGGGAAAGGGGTTAATGCTCATTTTGAAGGAAGCATTGGAGTTAAGTTCAAACTCCTGGGCTTGGCATTCAAAGACTTCAGCAACTGATCTTTTATAATACTCAACATTCCAACATCAAAACACACATGCATGCACACACACACACACACACACACACACACACACACACACACACACAAATACATGTACACCTGGTATTGTGTTAAAAAAAATATAGAGAATGTGGATTTTTGCTTTCATTTTTCCTTTTGTATATGACTTCTCATAGGCATAGGTATGATATCAAACTTCATTTGTAAATTGATGATTTCTAACTCTGTGTGTCTCAGTATATTTGAGTGGTCAGTATATGATCTAGAAGTTCGTCCATGTGATCTGTGTCTATGCCTTCCATGCACTGGAAGGCCAAGCAAACCAGCTTGTCCTCACTGATTTCAGATGCAAAGAAAGTCTGGAGTATTATAAATTATGACAATAAAAGATCTCATTCTAACATCCATGCCAAGGCTCAGGGAACATTGCGGAAGATAGGCAGAAAGAATGTAAGAGCCACAGGGTAGGAATGTGTGCTGGGAGACATTGTCCTCCCCACAGGAAATGACTGGTGAATCCATGTCCCCACAGTGACTACCAATGCCCCCACTGAGGAGGGCCCTCAGTGAAATGGGGAGATATAAGAGGATAATCCAATGGGAATATGATTAACTTGCAGTATAGTCATGTATTAAAGTTCCCAGTTAAAAAAAAAATTAAGAAGAAGATCTTAGTTCTCAAGCAGTACAAATGATAAAAATCAAATAATCTACCAGGTATAGTGGTTGTCTAATGCTTGTAATCCCAGCAGTTGAGAGGCTGGGGCAAGTGAATGGCCATGAGTTCCAGGCAAGCCTAGACTAAATAGTGAGAACTTGTCTCAGAAAAAAAAAAAAACCATGAAAAAAGAATCATTGACATCAATTCTACCCATCTGCCAATACCCAAATTAAAGGTCACCTCCTCCATGGGGCCCCTAGGCCTCTTCTAGCCAGACAGCCTTTATCCCTCCTAGCTGTGCCCCAGGAGTTTCTCAACTTTGCTTTAGGGTGTCTGGTGCATTGCATCTGGAATTGTGATTAGTGGTATTTGGCTCTCTCTATATCTCTTGGACCAGCATTTTCTGAAAACAAGTGTCTTTTCTGGTTCCTTCTGGACACTACCAACCTTTACCAGAGTCTACACTTGAATAGCCACTCTAAGAAAACTGCTGAAGGTGAGTGACTTTTCTCCATGTTGGAGTTTGATTGAGGTGAAGGAAGCTGCTAAAATCTCCAGGGTTTCTCTTTGGGGAAAACAAGTGCTTCCTCTCTGCCTTCATCCAGATTCCCTTTCCCATGAGCCCGTGAAGTGGTACACTCCTCCCTCCATGATTACCTTCTTGGTCATAAGTAGGGGTGGCAGTCTAAGGGAACTGAACTCAACCGTGTCCCTTTCCTCCATTTACCTTTAATGATGGGCAGGTAAGTGTGTGTGTGTGTGTGTGTGTGTGTGTGTGTGTGTGTGTGTGTGTGTGTGTTAAAATGTACATAATACTTAGCATCTTAGCTATATTAAGTGCACACATTAGATAGCATTGAGTACATTCATATTGTTGTGCAATTGTCACCATCATCTACCTCCAGAAATTTTCCAGTCTCTCAAACAAAATCTCTATGCCAATTAATTAGTGACATATCCTTTCTGTCTTCCTCTGGTCCCTTATAAACCAAAATTTTACATTTTATATCTATGAATTTGACTGAGCACCTCATAAAAATGGAATAATATAATATCTGTCCTTTGTGTCTGGCTTTATTTCACTGATCATAATATCTTCGAGGTTCATCCATATTGTATGTAACATGTGTCAGAAGTTCCTTTTCTTTACAGGCTGAAGGATATTCTATTGAATATCAAGTAGTGTTTATTCATTCAACTGTCAATTGGCATTTAGGTAACATTCACCTTTTGTCTGTTGTGAACTACAGTTGCTATGAATATAGATGTCCAAGCTTTCAAGTCTAAGTCCCTGCTTTCAATTCTTTTAGGTAAATGCACAAGAGGAAAATTATTAGTTTTTAAAAAAATATTTAATTTATTTGAGAGAGAGAATTAATGAATGAATATGGGCATGTCAGGGACTCTTGTTGCTGCAAATGAACTCCAGGATCATGTACCACCTTGTGCATCTGTCTTTACATGGGCACTGGAGCATCAAACCCCAAGCTAGAAGTCTTCAAGCACTGAGAAATCTCCCCAGCCCTTGTTAGCTTTTTTTAAAAGTCAAGGTCTCGGCCGGGCGTGGTGGCACACGCCTTTAATCCCAGCACTTGGGAGGCAGAGGTAGGAGGATCGCCATGAGTTCAAGGCCACCCTGAGACTACAGTTAATTCCAGGTCAGCCTGGACCAGAGTGAGACCCTACCTCAAAAAAATAAAAAATAAAAGTCAAGGTCTCATAGCCCAGGTTGGCATGTAACTCTGTATATCCTAGACTAACCTTGAATTCACTATCTGATTACAAGCATATGTCTAGCTGGATCATGTAATTCTTCATCCAACTGCTAACCAGTCCCAATCCTATATAGCTTCCAAGATCAAATAAGATTGGGTGTTTTTAGGGTGGTATGGCTTTTGACTGGTCCATGTAATTCTGTGTTTAATTTTTTGATGAACCACTATAGAGTTTTCCACAGTGGCTGTGCCATTTCACAACTATACCAGTGATATATAAGGGTTCCCATTTCCCCACATCCTCACCAATACCTCTCCACTGTGATGAATATAAAGTGGTATCTTCCTGTGTCTTTGGTTTGAGTTTCTCAAATGACTGTTGATGTTGAGTATTTTTTCTATTTTTTGTTTATTTTTATTTATTTGAGAACCACAGACAGAGATAGAAAGAGGCAGATATCGAGAGAGAAAGGATGTGCCAGGGCTTCCAGCCACTGCAAGTGAACTCTAGATGTGTGTGCCCCTTTTTTGCATCTGGCTAACGTGGGTCCTGGGGAATTGAGCCTCAAACCAGAGTTCTTAGACTTTACTGGCAAGCACTTAACAGCTAAACCATCTCTCCAGCCCGAGTATTTTTCTTTCTTTCTTTCTTTCTTTTTTTTTTTTTTTCTTTTTTTTTTTTTTTTTTTTTTTTGGTTTTTCAAGGTAGGGTCTCACCTGGAATTAACTCTGTAGTCTCAGGGTGGCCTCGAACTCATGGCGATCCTCCTACCTCTGCCTCCTGAGTGCTGGGATTAAAGGCATGCACCACCACGCCCGGCCTCCGAGTATTTTTCTTATATGCTTGGCTGGTAAGCTCTTGACCTGTCTTTGAGAGTGTGCATGTAGCATTATTTCCCAGGAACTCTTGGAAATCAGATGTGCCGGTGGTTTCACAGGTTTGGATGACCTTGATTTAAAGAAGGCATTGTTGTGTGGTCAGTTAACTCTCAACTCTCCACAGAATGAAGATGGAAAACCTATAGCCACCCAGTCCTGCAGCTTCTCTTTTCTTCAATCCATGTTTCCTTCCTCTGTCTCTTTTCTTCTTCTGTGGTACTGAGGATTGAGCCCAAGGGCTCATGGGTGTTAGGCCTATTCTCTACCACTATGCTTTAGCCCTAGCCCTTTTAAAAAATATTTTCAGGCTGGAGAAATGGCTAGGCTGTTAAGGCGCTTGCTTGCCTGTGAAGCTTAAGGACTCATGTTTTTGACTCTCCAGGTCTCATGTAAGCCAGATGCACAGTGATGCAAGCAGACATGGTCACACATGTGCACCGGGAACACACATATCTGAAGTTTGATTGCAGTGGCCAGAGGCCCTGGTGCACCAATTCCCACCCCCAACTCTTGCATTTAAAAAAAATGTTTTCATTTTGATGCATAGTTTTGCTAAGTTGCCCAGGCTGGCCTTGAATTTATTCAGTAGCCTAGGTAGGCCTTGAATTCAATTCTCCTGCCTCAGCCTCCTGAATAGCTGGGATTACAGGCCTTTGCCACCAAGCATGGCTCTGACCATACTTTTTGACCTGGCCTTCCCATAGCCCTTGGGTTTCTTTGATTCTCCGTTTTTGTTTACGTTTTTTGCTTGTGTGTGTGAGAGAGAGATGTGTGGAGTATCACATGTGTGTACAGATGCATGTGTACCATACATGTGCTTGCAGATGCCAGAGGAGGCTTTTGGGTATCCTGTTATTGCTAATCCACATATCTCCTTCCTTGCAACAGGGTCTCTTCCTCAAGCCAGAGCTGTCTTTCAGTGATACCAATTATAATGTGATCTCTGACCCCACCCCCACAGACTGGGCTTACAGACATGCATGGCCATGCTCAGGTATTTACATGGGTTCTAGGGACTGAAACTTGGTAGTGACGGGTCTGAGAGGCCCCCATGCTTATGTGGCAAGCACTCTTAACCACCGAGCCATCTCCCTAGCCCTTCTGTTGGCTTTGATCCATGTAGTCTCACCTTACTGTGATAAACAGCCAGCTATCCTAAAGAACAAGAGTACAAGGGCTGGAGAGATGGCTTAGCGGTTAAATGCTTGCCTGTGAAGCCTAAGGACCCCGGTTCGAGGCTTGGTTCCCCAGGTCCCACGTTAGCCAGATGCACAAGGGGGCGCACGCATCTGGAGTTCGTTTGCAGAGGCTGGAAGCCCTGGCGCGCCCATTTTCTCTCTCTCCCTCTATCTGTCCTTCTCTCTGTGTGTCTGTCACTCTCAAATAAATAAATAAAAATTTTAAAAAAAGAACAAGAATACAAGACTGGAGAAGGGGAGAAAAGCAAGAGGCAGCAGATTTCTTGGAACTCATTTTCTGGTTTTTAAAAGATATATAAATCTGTTTCTCCATGCAAAACAAATAAACTTTACCTTTTTTCTATCGATGAGTTCTATCCCTTCTTAGAAACTTACAAATTCTCCATCAGTACAGATAAGAATAGGAAAGTATCTGAAAGGGGAAGTGTCAGATGCCTGGATTTGTCACTAAAAATATCATCCAGGAATTTCCTTTGCTCTTTGCTCTCTGAGTGTAAAGAGCTAATGACCCTGTGGGGCATTAAAATAAGCCTGTAATCTCAGGAAATTGAGGCAGGAGGATCACAAGTTCAAGGCCAACATGAGCAGTTTAGCCCTTTTTCAAAGAAAACAGATGATTCAATCTCCAATACTGAACAAATTAAAAAGGAATTCCCTTCGGGTTTCCCATTGAAATAGGGACACTATCTGAGCCCATTTGGGCTGCTGTACCTAAATATCATACAATGTATCATTGGTTAATGATAAGAATTTATTACTTAAAGCTCTGGAGACTATGAATTCAAAGATCAACGAACTGTTAAATTTGGTGTCTGGTGAGGGACTGTTCCTCATAGATGCCATCTTCTGTGTGTTCTCACATGAAAAAAAAGGAGAAAACAACCCCCCTTCTCTCAAATCCTCCTTTTTTGGAATATTTTATTTATTTATTTATTTATTTATTTATTTATTTTGGTTTTTTGAGGTAGGTCTCATTCTAGCCCAGGCTGACTTGGAATTCACTATGTAGTCTCAGGGTAGCCTTGAACTCATAGTGACCCTTCTGCCTCTGCTCCCAAGTGCTGATATTAAAGGCATGTGCCACCACACCTGGCATTTATTTATTTATTTATTTATTCAAGAGAGAGGAGGAGGCTGATATATAGAGAGATAATGGGTGGGCCTGGGCCTCTAGCCACTGCAAATAATCTCCAGTTGCATGCACTACCTTGTGCATCTGGCTTACTTGAGTACTGGGGAATCAAAGGTGGGTCCTTAAGATTCTTGGGCAAGAACCTTAACTACTAAGCCAGCTCTCCAGTCCAATCCTCTTTTCCTCAACTTTTAAAAATTATTTTCTTATTTACATGTGTGATTGCATTGTGGGGGAATGCACCTCTTGGTGGTACAAATGAATATTGCTTTAGAGGAATTTCAGTCCATCATGATGGGGAAGGCAAGGTAGAGTGGTTCTGTCTGTAATGGAAGAAGCATGAGGTAGCAGCTCTTCACATGGTGATACACCAGGAAGCAGAGTTCGTGGTAGGAATCAGAGGTGGGTATAACTTTCAAAGGCCCGCTCCTAGTGACCTACCTTTCCAGCTAGGCCCCACTTCTTAAAGGGTTGCACTGCCTTTAAAATAGTGCCACAAGCTAGAAACAGCAGTCAATTTAGGACCCTATGGGAAACATTCCAGATTCAAACTATAATACTCATCTAGTCCTAATGATCCTCCAGAGAACCCCCCACCTCAAAATGCCATCAACATATGGTTATGGGAACTCATCTTCTGTATTTCCTTACTTGTTCACTGCTGTAGCCAAATACCTGATGGAAGAAACTTAAAGGAGAAAAGATTTCTTTTTATCTCATGGTTCAGAAAGTATAGTTCAACATGACAGGCAAAGCATGGCAGAGTGGGTCAGTATGTGGTAGTGTGAGGTGTTTGTTGACCAGGAAATGGATTGAGGTTGGGGAGAAAGTATGCCTGGTCTATATTCCCTCAGTGAGCTGCCACCAGTGACTTATCACTGGCATCTATGCCTCTTGCCCTACAGGTTCCATAGCTTCCCAAAATAGTACCAGTGGCTGGGAAACAATTACTAATTCTTCAAAACACATTAGCATGTGGGGCACACATTATCACAACAGTTTCCAACATGTGAACTTGGCTGGAGGAGGGGGGAATGATGATGGCATAGTTAAGCCATAGCATAGTGGTTTGGGTCAAATGTCCACCATAAACTCATGTGTTTGGCGTACTTTTATTCTCTAGGTGGTAGCAATTTGGGAGGTGGAGACTTTCTGGAGTAGGTGTGTTGTTGGGGCAGGTTTAGGGGTGTTATAGCCACCTCCTCCTTGCCAGAGCTTGGCTCACTGTCTTGCTGATGCTTTTCACCTGCTGTGGCAGAAGTGATGTCCAGCCTCTGCTCATGCCATGTTTTCTCTGCCATCATGCAGATTCCCTTTGAGACTGGAAGCCAAAATAAACCCTTTCCTTCCATCAGCTGCATGTTCTCAGGTGGTTTTTCCCAGCAATGTGAAGATAACTACAGCATCTTCTTTGAAAGTATCTCTCTAGCTCACAAGTTCACCTCCTATCTCTGACCTGACTCTTCCAGAAAGAAGGTCAGTTCTTTTGTCCTTTGACTCCACAGTTTCCCAGTTCATGTTCTCTCAAAGCACTATATGGAAAGCATTCATTAGCAGTTTTTGCCCTGAAGAAATCCATACTAGGTCTATCCTTTTGTTTGTAAGAGCCCCTTGCTCCACTGCGAGTGGACATGTTTGGTGAGCTAGTCATATGTAGTCCGTACCTTGACTCAAGGTGCTACACTGGACATTCTATCTTATTGAGCTCTTTGAGTTCTTGCACTATTCAGGCAGAGGTCTGTGGTAGTTTAAATGCATGTCCTCCATAGACTCAGTGCTTTATTAAAACTTGTAACTTTTGGGTCTCCAGCTGCCTGGCTAGAGTAAGTGCCACTGGGAACAGATGCTGGGGTCCAGCCCAAAAGTGTGCAGAGATCTGAGCTCTGGAGGACCAGCTTGCTGTCAGTTCATGTTTTGCTGCTTTTGAGTTGTTTGTCTCCGCTTGGATCTGGAAGAAGGGCCAAGCTTCTTCTACCATTAATGAAACTTCTCATGTCTCTGTAAGCTGAAATAAATCCTATTCCTCCATAAAACCGTGTTCGGTTGAATGCTCATCCCAGTATTATGGAACTGGCAACTACAGGGTCATTTCAGGACCTGAGGACATTGAGGCACTGAGGATCTCAAGAACTTGGCCAAGATCTGCTAATGAAGAATGGGCTGAAGCCAGAATACCTCAGGCCTTGCACACACTTCCTACTTGCTTCTGCTTCAACAACTAGTTAAAGTTCTCCACACAGGCTTTCTCTTTTGCCTGTAACAACAGTGAGCTAAAGGGGAAAACAGATTGTTTAGAGTCCAATCTGTCCTAGTGGGAAGCAGGCCAGAGCATCTCTGGAGAGCTTGGGCCCAGGCCCGGCCGGCTGTCAGGATATGGCCTGGAGCCTTGCTTCCCTTTTCTGGCCCCCTCTTTATCTTCCTCCTCTCCTTCCCTGCCTTCTGCTCCCTGACCCTGCTGCCCTTTCTATGGGAGCTGCAAAGCAAGCTGCTCAGAAGGAAGTGACTTTTGTATTTAACCAGAAATGTCTCCCCATGCCTGCTCCGCAAATCTACTCATGGCTGAAGAGTATTATTTGTTTTGATGGGGGCCATAAATTCAAGTGAAGGCAGTCCCTTCTACACATCACTGCTTTTGTTCCCATATCCCCTCCAATCAGTGATTTAAACCCTACTCGTCTCTGTTCTCTCCTATGTTCTCCCCTACTCTCCTCTTCCTCCCTTCCTCCTTAGGATCTTTCCCCTTCCCCTTCCCCTTCCTTTTCCTTCTGGGATCTTAACTATGTTGATTAGGCTAGGCTGGAACTCCTGGGATCAAGTTGTCCTCCTGCCTCAGATTCTCCAGTAGTTTGGACTCTATTCTTTAAAAACATCATGAATAAATGATAAATATGTAAAGCCTTCACCTGGAGTTTCAAGCTACCAATAAGCTAGTCTCAAACAGCTTTTCCAGTCTCATGATCTCCAATTTCCCACTTAATCCTCATTTCTCTGCCAACGAAAATACCTCCCATAACCAAAATGTTTTTGACCTTCTGGATTCCTTGGTCTTCCCACTTCTGCCTATTTAACAGCTGCATGGGACAGTGAGAGAACTCCAAGAAAAATCCCTGAATTCAGGGGCACACCTACCAGGCTTATCCTCCACCAGCCTCAGTTTGCTTGTCTCAAATATGGCCAATTATATAGCCTGCCTTCTTTATCAAATGGTTGTGATGATAAGACAAAATGATCGAAAAATCCCTTTGTAAAATACAACACACCAACCAAATGACATTTGCTCCCTTCCTTCCTCTTCCCCACCATCTTTTTTTAAGTTTAGAAAGATTCTATTAGACCAGCTCAGGCTGGTCTGGAACTCACAATCCTCCTGCCTCAGCCTTCTGAGTCCTGGGATTATAGGCATGTGCCATCATGCTCAGCTCATATGCCATCTCATTGGTAATGGGAAATTACCCATCCTTGTTTTTGTAATTGTTTGCTTTGAGATAGGGTCTCATTCTATCCCACCCTGATCTGGAACTCCCTCTGTAGCCTAAGTTGGCCTTGAACTCACAATGATCCTCCTACCTCAGCTTCCCAAGTACTTGGTATTTAAAGGCATGAGCCACCATACCCAGCTGACCCATCTTTTAAGGTTCAGTCCAGTGGCTCCTCATCAGTGCCTTGGAGAACACTACTCTCTTTGCACTTGGAGATTCTTCATGAGAAATATCTTTCCGAGTCCTGCAGGAGTTGTTTCCAAGTCTGATTATCACTCTTCCAGGCTGTGAGTTTATGCGGAGGGCAGAAAAGTGGCTTAGACATCTTCTGTTTCTCATTCTCTACATGGTTAATTCTCATAAGGAGTTTATTGAGCTGTGGAGGCAAAAATAAAGAGCTGACTTCTTGGCTTGGAAGCTAATTTTAGCACCTCATATGTGCCCCCTCTAGGAGCTGTGAGGTGAGGGAAAATGACAGGGGTGAGGATAGGATGATTGTACATGGAGGTGATGGGAATCTTTTCAAATAATGTAAATTAACTTATTTTATTGATTCCTAATTTTTTGGTTTTCATTTGATTCAATCAGCAGGTTTTGCATGAATCCCTAGGGAGACAGACAAGTTAGTCCTGCCCCATCCCTGCCTTGCCCCCAACTACCACTTGGGTGAGCCAAAGAGCAGAACACAGAGCCAAGGGACACTGAATCCACTGAGAAGCAAGGGTAAGTGCCAGGGCTCTGGATGACCCCAGTTATGAAAGCTGCCTTAGAAGTGATACATCCGAGAAACAAGAGAGGAGTGAGTGCTGACTGCCAACAACAAAGCTATTTGGAGTCCATGGCAGCCATACTGAGGCACTCCTAAGTTCTTTCTTGGGGCTACATTTGGGTCCTCTTATGACAGTTCCTTTTTACATTATTGAAGTAAAATTGACATCTACAAATGGCATGTGGAAGTAGGCAAGTTGTTGAGTTTGATTATGTTTGAATCCATGGACCTATTACTAAAGCCAATATAATGGCCATTTCCATCACACCCAAAGTTTCTTTTTGTTGGCCAACTTATCTTTCTCTACAGCCTAAGTGAGAGAAAGAACAAGGATTTGTTCCTCATGGATTATTCTTAAAGTAGAAAATTCTCATAAGTGGCCTTAGGTTTTGATGTCTGAGGCAGGCAGATCCTTGGAAGTCAGTTCTTCATAAAAGCTTGGGTGACCTGAGGCAAACCTTACCCTTTCTGGACTTCACTTTTTCCATCAAGAAAATGAAACAATTGGACAAGATTTCCAAGGTTTCCTACTAGTCTAGATGGTAGGCCTTATCTATGATACAATCTTTCTTTTTAAAAATCTTTGTGTATGTATGTGTATTCATGTGTGTAAGTGTGGTTACACATGTGACATGGCATGCACATGGAGGTCAGCGGACAATCTTAGGTATAGATTTGTATCTTCTACCTTGTTTGAAGCAGGAAACTTTAGAAAAATATTTTTATAAAAAGTTAAACTCTAAATCCCCTCACCCCTTGAATGCCTGTTCCCTTTTTCCTGAGGGCCCTCCTCCATGGGGTTGTGGGTGTTCACTGTGGGGTCATGAAGGCCTCATTCTATGTGGGATATTGTACCTCAGGATATTCCTACCCACTCTGTGGCTCTTAAAATCTTTCCAAACCCTCCTCCACAATGTTCCCTGAGCCATGGTATGTTAACAGCTTGATTTAGTGTTGCATTTTCTGTGGCCTCTGTGTTTTTGCTTTGATGGGTTTTGATTGGCCATGTTGTATATCACCATCTTCCTGGTTCTGGTTGTGGAGCTAGTGGTGAGAGCAGTATTCATGCTTCCTCTGCAGTGTCTCCTGGACCCTGGCTGATGTGTTATACATGGGATGTCTCATGTGGACTGTCAGCTATCATTTCTTGTTGTATTGGTGGATCATTGATCTTCTCAATATTTTCTGCCATCTGTAAAATAAAACAGATTCTCCAACAAAGAGTGAGAGAACAGTTTGGATTAAAGGGTGTATGCAGTTATTGGAGACTTTTTAATATGTATGCTCACTCTTGATGTCCAGAGACAGTGGGAGCTTTTCTCTGGAATCTCTCAATTTCCAGTCCATGGGATACTGACTTGGTTCCTAGCACCAGCTATGAGTCTCTTCCCCTGAACAGGTCTCATGTCCAATCATGGAGCAGTTGGTTACTAATGTAGGCTGTGTGCCACTATTGCACAGGTGTGTTTTCCTGGCCCAGCTGGTTGGTTTTGTAGCTTGCTGATCCCCCTAATTATTCATGCTGTTGGTAACCATTGTCTCCAAGCAGCTCCCATAGCATTTTCCAGTGCCAAGAGGACAAGCCAGGAGGGAACTGGCTCCCCTTTCAGTTCCAGTGTGGTGACTTGATGTCCTGTTACCACAACCTATAGTGTGTTACTTTTTTTAGCTCAGGCAGATGACTCAGTGCTTTGGCAATGGCCGAAGCAGGTATCTTGTTGTTTAAAGACAGCTGGCCCACAGGATTCTAGGCATTCTTCTGTCTCCACCTCCCATCTTGCAGTAGGTAAACTGGGGCTATTGTCATGTGCCAAACTAAGAATCTGAACTCAGGTCCTAACAGTTGCATAGCTAGTGCTTTACCCACTAAACCATCTTCCCAGGAGACATAATCTTTCTAAACAACTAATTTAAAAAAAAAAAAAACTATAAGAGAAGAATAAACTATCTCCTTTGCTATGTCATACCCTGAGTCATATTCTGTCAGGGCCTTGGCTGGTGGGCTGACCCATCAAAGTGGATCAATGACACCATTTTACAGATTAGGAAACAGAATTTCAGAAGGAAGAGATGATTTGCTCAGAGTTACTATGTAGCTGAGCAGGGATGAATTCCAGCCATGACTACTGATGCAGAATCTTGACACAGCTTTTCTCTCCCTTCTGTCCAACTTGCTAGCATGAGCACGGGTCCTTGCCTTGCCTCTAAAAAGTAGTCATGCCCCACCCTGTCTACCTGGGGAACCATGGTTCACTTCCCCAGGTGAGTATAAAAGAGCAAAATGGTGAGTACCTCTGTCCTAAATACCAAATCAGACCATAAAACATGAGCTTTAACTTTTCTTAGCCTGGTGGTTTCCAGAAAGCAAGAGTTCTCTGGACATATAATAACTGTGAAGCATTCAGTTTCCAGACATCCATGTGGGCATATGCCAGTGAGCCTTGGTGGTAGAAGCACAAGGTAAGCAGGAGAGTGTGGTATCTCTCAGGGAGGGGAGAGCTCCATCTGGCATGCTGGTACTTCTGGACGCCTGGTGCCCACAGAGTCCAGTGTTTCAAGGGGTTCTGCTATGAGCTAGGGTTGGGGAAGCATGGGGCTATGTGGCACGGGGCTTTTGAAGCAAATGCAGGCTCCCAAGGACTTTCATCACTCCCCACAGTAAAAGAGGGCCCCTTTGTCTGCCTTGCCTGCTATGCCCAGGGAACAGAGTACATACAGGCAAAAGGTGGTAACAGAGTTCTGATCAGGTTCCAGTTTACTTCCAGAGTACTCAGTAAGTGACTGGTAGGTGCTCAGTCTGTCTGTTGGCAGAATGTACTCAAAAGCCATGCCAGGCACTGTGGGGGCTGCATAGATGAACTGGCCCAGTCCCTGACTATGGTAGAGAAGAAGGGATAAGATAAGCACTTAAATAACTTTACAGAGGACAAAACATGATAAACACCTTAGGAGACAAACTGTGGAAAGTCATGGAGGAGGGACATTCACATTTGGCAGAAGGACTGGGGGGGGGGGGCTCCAGAGAAAATGATCTGCTGGTGGTGACATTAAAGCTGATCTGGAATAGGGATGGGTTTCTACAGTGGCTCAAATATGTTTGTATGGTGAGTGTGAGGAGTGAGGGCAGCCTGCATTCCAGCCCTCAGGAGCAGACAGGGCCAGAAAGCTCCCTCAGGCTGTCTCCAGAAAACACAGAGATAATAAATCACTGATAGCCTGGAGACTCACTATAGCTAAGGGATTTTTACCTTCTTCCCTTGATCTGAGTCCCCAAGTTGCTTAATGGACTTAGCTAGGGTCTTTGTTGGTTTATGGGCTGATTAGCTCAAAGAAGTGATAGATAGTCTGGTTAGTCAAGAAGTGATTTCCTAGCAGTGATTCTGTAAAGGCCTTTCTTCCCAGCTCACAGCATTGCTAGAACAACAAAACTCCTTGGCCCTGAGAGTAGGCATGCAGGGATCAACAGTTCACTTCTTCCATCATTCATGTGGTCATTTCTGGGCAGCAGTGGGGGCAAGTGCCAGTGGCACATTTTTTTGCATGAGATTGTTTATTGGGCTGCCCCCAAATTACACAGAAGGGAATTGGGCGGCAACATTCTTGGTTGTTGTATATACATAGGCATGTGCCTGAGAATCAAATCCAGCCCCTTCCTATGCTTTTGGACTCTCTCTTTGTTCCTTACTTTTGTTCTAAAGGAAGTTAGTTGTTGTTAACTGGTATGTTGAATAGTTCCACTTGACAAGGGACAAGATGTTAGATTTAGTTCAGCAGACATTTTCAACTTTATTATGTTATTGAATCTTCAGAACAGTCTCATAAGTGAGGCTTGTTATATTCACTTGACATGTGAGGAAACAATCTCAGAAAAGTTAAGTGCCCTGCCCAAGGTCATAGCTAAGAAACTGAAAGTTGAACACAGATTGCCTTACTACAGGTGCCCCCAGCTGCAGAAAGCCTGACATCTGGGAGTTTCAAATTTGTTACAATTGTGAAAATACAGGGACTCTGAACAAAGTAAAAATTGGAAATGCAAAAGGTAGGCAGATACCAGACTAGAATGTGCCACCATGGAGAACAAGTTCAAGGGTAGAAAAGAAAACACAATGCTTCAAGTTCAATATGGAGGGGTCTAAGAATTCTCAAGAATAGGGTAGAGACGGAGTCCTTGTTTACCTGCCCATTGTGCTGTAGCCATGTATCTATAGCTGGTCAGCAGTGCCCACCGAACATCTTTGTTCATTGCCTCAGGGTTAATGTGGCCAAAGAGGGCCCTGACCCTGAGCAAATTGAATCCACAAATCTCTGTGACCTATATAGGAGCAAGATTAAAAGTAGTATACTTCTGATGGTAGTATATTTCCTCTGTCAAGAGAAAAAAACTTCTGAACCAGTCTGGGCTACATAGCAAGACTGTCTCAGAAAAAGGTACAGTGGTCTGGAGAGATGGCTTGACAGTTAAGAAACTTGCCTGTGAAGCCTAAGGAACCAGGTTGGACTCTGCAGAACCCACATAAGCCAGATGCACAAGGTGATGCATGCACATAGGTAGCGCATGTATCTGGAGTTGGTTTGGAGTGGCTAAGGCCCTGGTTCATTCCCCCCACTCTCTCTCTCTCACACATAAAAAATAAAAAAGTTACAGGTACTACCCCAATCAATTCTTAAATATTCCATCACCCCTTACCCTAAATAAGGATTGTACCCTTTTGCCTTGACCCCCAATCCTTTAGCTTCCCCAACTCCCTGCTTGCCAGACCTAGGCAATGACTAATTGCCTTTCTGTCTATGGATTTGATATTAAAGACATTTCATTTAAATAATATTGTACACTATGTGTTCTTTCATGAATGGCTTCTTTCACTTAACAAGCTGTTTAAAAATTCATCTATAATGTAAGATATATCAGTATAGCATTGCTTCTTTGTGAAAAGATACTCAATTATATAGATATACCACATTTTGTTTTTCTGTTCATCAGTTGATAGACCTTTTACATTACAAATTATTATCACTTCTCTTGGGAACCTGGGAATGAAATTTTAACATCAAAGAGTAACTCAGTCTCACCTTTAGAACAACAGCCAGAGTTTTTTCTAAAGTAGAAGCATCATCTCTCCACATTGTTATCTGATGTCATGTGCCTTGCATTTCCTTAATGACTCATTATGTTAAACATTTTTTTGTAATACTGGGAATTAAACCCAAGGTTTCTTGCATGCTAGGCAAGTGCTCTACCACTATACTGTAGCCCCAGGCCAAACATTTGTTGATGTTACTTGGCTAGCTGTACATTTTCCTTGGAAAAGTATCTATTCAAATCTTTTTCCCACTTGTAATTGGGTGGCTTGTTTTTTTTATTGTTGAGTTGCAATTGTTCTTTATACATTTTGGATACTAGAGCCTTGTCAGGTAAGTAGTTTACAAATATTTTATTCTATTTTGTAAGTTATTGTGATGGTTAATCTGTAGTTGTGAACCTGACAGGATTTAGAATAACCATGAAAATAAGTCTCTGGTCAAGTTTGTGAGGGATTAGCTTGATATGGTTAATTAAGGAGGGGAGAACCACCTTAACTAACTAACTAACCTGAACTGCATAAAAAGAAGGTATGGGGGCTGGAGAGATGGTTTAGCAGTTAAGGTACTTGCCTGCAAAGCTTAAGGATCCACCAAGGTTCGACACCCCAAGACTCACATAAGGCAGTTGCACAAGGTCATGTATGTGCACAAGATGGTGCATGTGTCTGGCATTCAATTGCAGTGGCTAAAGGCACTAGAGCCCCAATTCTCTCTCTCTCTCTCATGAAAAAAATTAAAAAGAAGGTATAATGCTGGAAAGATGCCCCAGTAATTAAGAGCACTTCCTGTGCAATCATGGGGGCCGAAGGAATTCTGAAAGGTCATTTAAGTTTGAGCCCCAGGACCAACAGAAACCACTGGGTGTGGCCATGTGTATCAGTTACATCAGCCCCATTAGTCAAGGCCCAAGAATCACTGGAGCTTGCAGAAAAAAAAATTGGCAAACTCTGGAATCAAGAGAATTTTTCTCTGTCTCTTTGTCTCTCTCAAATAAAAAAAAAAAAAGTTTAAAAAATTAATGGGCTAGAGAGACAGCTTAGCAGGGTTAAGGTGCTTATCTGCAAAACCTAAGGACCCAGGCTCAATTCCCCAGTACCCATGTAAGCCAGATGCATGAGGTGGCTTATGCTTCTGTAGTTCGTTTGCAGTGGCTGAGGCCCTGACATGCACATTCTGTCTTTCTTGTCTCACTGCTTCTTTTTTTTTAAATTTTTTGGTTTGTTATTTATTTATTTGAGAGTGACAGACAGAGAAAGAGGGGCAGAGAGAGAGAGAGGGAGGGAAGGAGAGAGAATGGGCACGCCAGGGCTTCCAGCCACTGCAAATGAACTCCAGACGCGTGCGCCCCCTTGTGCATCTGGCTAATGTGGGTCCTGGGGAATTGAGCCTCGAACCAGGGTTCTTAGGCTTCACAGGCAAGTGCTTAACCGCTAAGCCATCTCTCCAGCCCTATCACTGCTTCTTTCTCTGTCTCTCTCTCCAATTAAAAAAAGTACTAAAAATGAAAATTTGGCTCAAATAAGAATAGGTGGAAGAGCAATAGAGTGAGACACTTGACTTTCTACTCAGGCCAGCACTGGTGAGTGTGTACCCAGTGAGCACTGGGGTGCCATATGGACATATACATGTGCATATACCACACCACATCCCCCCCACGCACCACATTACATACACACAAGCAAAAATAAAAAATAAAAAGAAACCAGCTGAGCATGCAGCATTAATTCTCTACTTCTTACCTGCTGATATGACGATGTGAGCTGGCTTCCTGCTTCTCTGCTGTTTTCTTCACCATAATAGATTTTACCCTCTGGAACTGTAAACTGACATAAACCCCTCCTCCCTTACACTGATTTTTCTCAGCAACAAGAAGTTGACTAGTACAGTTTACTCTCACTGTCTTGATAGGATTTATTAATGCATAAATGTTTTTGGGGTTTTTTGTTGTATAATTTTATTATTGACAACTTCTATACTTACAGGCAATAAATCATGGTAATTCCCTCCCCTCCCCAACTTTCCTTTCTCAACTCTACTCTCCATCATATCCCTTCCCTCTCTCCATTTGTCTCTCTTTTATTTTGATGTCATCGTCTTTTCTTATTATTATGAGGGCCTTGTGCAGGTATTGCTAGGTACTGCAAGGTTGTGGATATCGAGGCCAATTTCTGTCTGAACAGTAGCATTGTAAGGAGTTGTACCCTTCCTTTGGCTCTTACATTCATTCCTCCACCTCTTCCACAATGGACCCTGAGCCTCGTAGGGTGTGATAGAGATGTTTCAGTGCTGGACACTCCTCTGTCACTTTTTTCAGCACTATGTTGCCTTTTGGGTCATCCCACTGGTCACCCCCATCAGAAAAGAGAAGCTTCTCTAACCAAAAGTGAGAGTAGTATTAATATATGAATATGAACATTAAGTGTAGTGCTTACTGGGAGGTTTGGTGGGCATAATATATGCATTTAACCAGACAAGAGCAGGGCCTAGGCTTTTGATCAGGTTTTCAGTACCAGGCATGTATTCCCTCCCATAGAGCAGGCTTCTAGTCCAATTAGAGATCAGTTGGTTTCCCCTAGAATGAAGTTGAATTTAATCATTTCTTTTGTGGCAAAGGTGTTTTTAAAATTTTATGTATTTATTTAAGAGACAGAGGAAGGCAGAAAGAGACTAAGTATGGGCACACCAGGGCCTCCTGCCACTGAAAACAAACTCAAGACATATGTGCCACTTTGTGCATCTGGTTTTACATGGGCACTGAGAAATAGAACCTTGGCTGTCATGTTTTACAAATACCTTTAACCACTGAGCATATATTTCTTTTATTATCTTTTCGGTTTTTCAAGGTAGGGTCTTGCTTTCTATCCCAGGCTGACCTGAAATTTACTATGTACCTCTCAGGGTGGCCTCAAACTCATGGTGATCCACCTACCTCTGCCTCCCAAGTGCTGGGATTAAAGGTATATGCCACCATGCCCAGTTTGACTGAGTCATTTCTCCAGCCTTGATGCAAAGATTTTGGTATCATATATGTTGCAGTTAGGTTCACATTGCTGGTAGAAATCACCCAACCGAGAGCAGCTTGTGGAAAAAACAGGTTTATTTTGGCTTACAGGCTCAAGAGGAAGCTCCATGATGGCAGGAGAAAACCATGGCATGAGCAGAGGGTGAACATCACTCCCTGGCCAACATAAGTTGGACAATAGCAACAGGGGAGTGTGCCAAACACTGGCATGGGGAAACTAGCTATAACATCCATAAGCCCACCCCCAACAATACACTGCCTCCTGGAGGTGTTAATTCCCAAATCTCCATCAGCTGGGAACGTAGCATTCAGAAAACCTAAGTTTATGGGGGACACCTGAATTAAACCACCACAATATCTAAGAAACCATTGCTAAACTCAAAGTCATGATGGTAGATTCTTGTGTTTTCTTCTAAGAATTTTATAGAGTTAGCTTTGATGTTTTGGTCTTTGATCTTTTTGTTACATTGATGGAAGGGAATAATCCAACTTTATTCCTTTACCTGTGACTATCTTGTTGTCTCAGCCCCATTTGTTGAAGTGGCTATTCTTTTCCCATTGAATGGTTGCTGGCACTCCTGTCAAAAATCAATTGCCCATAAATGTGTTATTTGGGTTCTCAATTTTATTCCATTTGTTTGTATGTCAATCTTTATGGAAGTACAATATATTTTTATTACTGTTGCTTTGTAGTATTGATATGGGTGTATATTGAGATTTGGTGGGCACTTCAGAGGGGTTACAGACATCCTAGAACAAGGAATTGGACAAAGATACCTGGATAGTAGAAAAAAACAGGGATAGTTTATTAGAAGAATATACTTCTAAGGGAGGAAGTAGGTAGAAGCAGAGAAAAAGAAATTCAATGGCTGTACAAAGGACCAGGACTTTTATGTAACATAGTCTGGGTTTTGGGGGTCATTTAGTGTGGATTTTCTCATACAGATTCTGTCATTATATATAGTTCTAAATAAACTTAATGCATCACATGCATCATTTGCATCTTAAATATTTACTCTGAGCTTTCAACTTCCTTTGTCAGATGTACCATGGTCCTGGCATCCCCATCATCCTGAGGTCTTCATTGCAACTTAGGTATCATCTTCATAGCTTCATGCTCTTCTCAGGGCATCCTATCCTGCCATGCTTTACCTGGCCTCAGTAGTTCTCTGTAATCATGCCACCTAAATTTTGCATTGTACATGCCTATAAAACCAGTACAGTGTGGACAGTGCTGCCAAGTTCTGCTGCCATCTTGGGACGAAGTCTGGTTCCTATGGATCTCAGTAACATTGACTTTTGTATGCCTTAGTTGTTGAGCTTGTGAAAACAATTTCTTAGGCAACTATTTCTTTTAATTTTTGCATTTTTTAAGAGAGAGAGAGAGAATTGGCATGTCGGGGCCTTCAGCCACTGATGTCGAACTCCAGATGTGTGTACTACCTTGTGTGCATGTGAAACTGTGCATTTGCATCACCTTGTGTGTCTGGCTTACGGGGAATCTGGAGAGTCAAACAAGTGTCCTTAGGCTTCGTGGGCAAGCACCTTAACTGCTAAGCCATCTCTTGAGCCCTTAGGCAGCTATTTTTTAGCAGGGAACCATTTCTGTAGCATTTTCCCCTTAGGTCTTCTTGTTTAAAAGAATTTGAACTTTATATTTACTTATTGATTTAAGAGAGAGTGAGAGAAAGAAGGAGAGAGAGAGAAAAAATGGGCACAGCAGGGCCTCCAGCCACTTAAGATGAACAAGAAGATTCATGTGCTACCTTGGGGATCTGGCTTGCATGGGTACTGGGGAATCAAACCAGGGTCCTTAGGCTTTGCAGGCCTTAACTACTGAGCCAGCTCTCAAGCCCAAGAATTAGCATTTTCATAAGATACACAGCCTTTAATGGGTGGGGTTTTGCCCTCAAGGCATCTTTCCTGTTGTCCCAATCCAGAGCACTAAGGTCTTCTTTTTTTTTATTATTTATTTATTTGAGAGCAACAGACACAGAGAGAAAGACAGATAGAGGGAGAGAGAGAGAATGGGTGCACCAGGGCTTCCAGCCTCTGCAAACGAACTCCAGATGCGTGCGCCCCCTTGTGCATCTGGCTAACGTGGGACCTGGGGAACCGAGCCTCAAACTGGGGTCCTTAGGCATCACAGGCAAGCGCTTAACCGCTAAGCCATCTCTCCAGCCCTAAGGTCTTCTTTATTAGTGCTAAACTCTTTAACAATTGCAGCCATCCTTGTCCAGAACTTTAAACTTGCTCAAATTTCTTTCCTTGCCAACTTTTGTTTTCATGTTTTCTGTTCTGTATTTTGATTTCTTTTAATGTTTTTGTTTGTTTTGAGGTAGGGTCTCACCCTAACCCAGTCTGACTTAGAATTCACTCTTTAGTCTCAGGGTGGCCTCAAACTCATGGCATTCCTCCTACCTCAGCCTCCCAAGTACTGGGATTAAAGACATGTGCCACCATTTCTGGCCTCTATTTTGCTCTTTCACTGTAAATGTGAATAAGAGAAGTTAACAGAAGCCATAACATAGACTGAGAGCTATTCTGCCTTGAAATTGTCTCCACCATCAATTAATTACTTTAATGAATCCATTAACTTTCTTTCTCCTTTTTTTAGTTTTGGATTTTTGAGGTAGGGCCTCACTCCATTCCAGGTTGACCTGGAACTCACTATGTTGTCTCAGACTGCCTTTGTATTCACAGTGATCCTCCTCCTACCTTTGCCTCCCCCTTACCTTTCTTTTTTTTTTTTTTTGTTGGTTTTTCAAGACAGGGTCTCACTCGAGCTCAGGCTGACCTGGAATTCACTATGTAGTCTCAGGGTGGCCTCAAACTCCCATGGTGATCCTCCTACTTTTGCCTCCCAAGTGCTGGGATTGGGATTAAAGATGTATGCCACCATTCCCAGCTTCATTGCCTTTCAATTCAACTTTGCTCAAGTTCTCAGGACATAGGCAGAATATCGCAGCTTTTTGCCATAATATCATATGAACTACCTGTAGCCCAGTTCCTGATGGAGTCCTTATTTTCCTCTGAAACATTATGAGCTGAGCCTCCATAGCCCACATTTCCTCCAGCATTTAGGCCTTCCATACTCCCACCAGAATGGCTCATTAATATCCACTTACAGAACTGTAAACGTTTCAAACTTTTCCACATTCCTCCTGAAAACTAGTCCCAAAGGCATACAAGCCATATGGTCAGTTTTATAACAGCTATGGCCTCACTTCTTTGATACCAATTTTCAGTATTAGTTTCTCTTTCATTGCTGTGAACAAATACCAGACCAGAAGTAACTTAGGGATAGAAGGGTTTATTTTGGCTTATCTTTTGAGAGCATAGAGTCCAATATGGCAGGAAAGGTTTTTCAGGAAGGCTCATTACATTTCAGTCAAGAAGAAAAGAGCAAACAGGAAGTGAGGCCAGGCTATAAAACCTTAAGGTCTGCCCCCAATGACCCACTGCCTCCACCAAGGGTCTACATCCTAAAGACTTCAAACCTTCCCAAACACTGTCACTAGCTAAGGTCCAAGTAGTCAAATACATGAGCCTATAGGTGATATTTCACATTCAATCCGCAATAACCTGTTTAGCCATCTTCCCAGCTCCTCCACCTTATTTTATTTTATTTTTTTGGTTTTCTGAGGTAGGGTCTCACTCTGGTCCAGGCTGACCTGGAATTAATTCTGTAGTCTCAGGGTGGCCTTGAACTCATGGTGATCCTCCTACCTCTGCCTCCCAAGTGCTGGGATTAAAGGTGTGTGCCACCACACCCAGCTTCCTCCACCTTATTTTTTGACATGAGATTTCTCACTGAATATGGAGCTCACCAATTCAACTAGATGTGTACTACCACACACAACTTTTACATGAGTGCTTGGATCTCAACTTAAACTCTCATGGTATATGACAAGCCCTTTACTAACTGAGCCATCTCCCCAGCCTGGTTTTTAAGGATTATATAAGGTTATATTGGACAGGTATGATGGCTCATGCCTATAATTCTAATACTTGAGAGGCTAAAGTAGGAGGAGCATCATGAGTTCCAGGTCAGACTGGGCTACAACGAGGCCCTGCCAAATACATGTATGTATGTATGTACGTATGTATGTATGTATGTACACCATGCCATCTTCAAATAGAAATAGTTTTGTTTAAAGTCTTTACTTAAATATTTGGATAAATTTCTTCATCTGCATCTACTCCCTGCCTCTCTCCTTTTCCTGTTTTTTTCTAGAAATGATCTTTATCTCATTTCTGGTCTTAAGAAGAAAGTTTTCAGTCTTTTGCCATTGTGACCTTAGCACCGTTTTTTTTTTTTTTTTTCATATATGCCCCTTATCATGTTTTGAAATTTTCTTTCACTTCTCATTTGTTGAGTGTTTTTATCATGAAATGTATGAATATTGTCAAACAAATTTCTGTATCATTTGAAGTGATCATGTGGACTTTTTTCTACTAATATGAGAGAATAATATTCTCTTAACATAAGAACTCTGGGAAAATAAATTTCAGTTGTTTAAAGCCACTCAGTTTGTGTGTGTTTGTTTGCTTGTTTGTTTCTTGAGGTAGGGTTTCACTTAGCCCAGGCTGACCTAGAATTCACTATGTAGCCTCAGGGTGGCCTCGAACTCACTTGTGTGCCTCTCAAATTCTAGGATTAATGATGTGTGTCACCATACCCAGATTGTGGTATTTGTGAGATGTGGTCTCATGTAGGCCAGGCTGAACTTAAACTCTCTATGTAACTGAGGAAGATCTTGAATTTTTGATCCTCTTGCCTCCACCTTCTGGGTTCTGGGGGATCAAACCCAGGGCTTCCTGCATGCTGGGCAAGCATTCTAACAACTGAGCCACATCTGCAGCCCTGGCTTCTTTTTTCTCCATCTCTTCTTTCTTCCTTTTTGGAAATAAACTCTTCCTATGTGACCCAGGCTGACCTCAAACTGTGGCTCTTCCTGCCTCAGTCTTCTGAGTGCTGGCATTACATGTGTGCACCACCACAAATGACTCTGTCTGGCATCTTTCTGGTATATGACTTATACTTTCCTGGTTCTTCATGTTTCATACTCTTATTTTTTTTTATTTTTATTTTTTAAGAAACTGGACACTTTAGGTAAGTAACATATTGTGGCACCTCTGAGTACTGGTCTCCTGAATCCCAAACCAGGGTTTATTTATATTACACATTTAGTCCAGAATGCATCATTTCCATGAAGTCTATTTCCCCACAGCCTAGCAGCAGGTGAGCTCTGAGATACACACACATATTCTGGGTTTTGGCTGAGCTATTTGGCTAGTTCCCTGACCAAACCCAGTGGGTAATCCCCACTAATTGTTGAATGATTCCTCTATCTTTAAAAAAAAAAAAATACTCCAGGGCATAACTTGCTGCCTAAACTGATCCAGTCAAATTCTGGATTCTTTGAAGTGATAATTCCCCAGATTAGAGTTTGATATTTGTTCTTACCTCCAGAGAATTCATCTCAGTTGTCTTGGTTCTTGTTTTTGTCCAGGAAACTAGCTAGCCTACAGTTTAGCCTATATTTCCAAGGCATCTCCCATTCTCCTATCCATTCCTTTTTATCTGGACCTCTACTGGCACTGCTTGAATTTCTCTACACTGTTAGAAATGAGTTCAGTTCCTTTGAGGGAACATTCAAAGTTCTCACTTCCATGCCCTGCTTTCCTCCTGTGGCAAAAATCTCTGAGCCAAAGTTCTATGCTGGATTCAAGGACAGGTGGGATTCTGAGTAAACCACCATTTTACTTCAGGATCTGAGCACTTTCTAGAAAGAAACACACTGCTTGTTTTGGCTTGCCTCTCTCCAGCTGGCATCTGCACTCCAGAAGTGGGTGTGGGAAGTGGAAGTTGGGGATAGTTAGTATTTTCAGTGGTACCACAACCTTGTTAGACTTCCCCATCCCATCAGCAGGGGCTGGGTAGGAGAAGGGAGCCCTCACCTCTCAGCCTTATTTACCTGGAAATGAACCGGAGCAACAGGTCACTGAGGACAGGATAAGAAATGCTCCGATCCTGCTCCTCCCAGAAAGACAGCCCCCTGTTGTGAGCATGCTATGTCAGAAACATATATGAATATGCTTGTGTCTTTGTACAATGTCAAGATTTATTGAATACCAATCAATTCACAAGGTGCAGTGGTTTCAGTAGCAGCAATTTACCAGATATTCTCATTTTCCTTGATAACCCTGACCAATATAAACATAGCTACTTTTATTCCAATTTTATTACTAATGTTAACTCTCAAATCACATATCACACTAGATAGATAGATAGATAGATAGATAGATAGATAGATATAGATATAGATATAGATATAGATATAGATATAGATATAGATAGATGTAGATGTAGATGTAGATGTAGATGTAGATGTAGATATAGATGTAGATAGATGTATATATGTATCATATATATATGACTACAAGGTATTATAAAGGCAAAGAGTTTCAAAGAGGCCTGAGGCCTAAGCTGAGAAACTGATAGAAATGCAAATGTCTCTGTGTTGATATGCTGACCTGCTGCAGGAGAGGCTGAAGAAGCAGATGATGCTAGAGGCAGAGTCAGGATGTAGGGTCAGACCTGAGCTGCAGTTGCTGCAAGAGTGACGTGCAGGACCATGTCCATCTGATCAGATGGATGAACAGACAGCAGATCGTGATGGATGAACTGACAGATAAACAGACAGCAACTAAGTAGGCCACATCAACAGAGGGACCAAGTCAAGCTGAAGCCCTTGGAGCAGTTGGAAGTTCTTTGGCCCACATATTGGGTGGTCAGGTTGCAGGTTGGTGGGAACCATCAACATCACAAGCCCACATCTTTATGGGATTCAGGTGAGGGAGTTAAACCCTTTCCTCAGTCTGGTGTGATAAGTTCTGTTTTTCTGATATGATTTTAAAATGCCTAAGTGTCCTTATAGTCCTAGTTCACCCTGATAAATTTACAGGGTGGCATCCTTTCTACTCCCAAGAATAAATCATTTATCACGCTATATTGGTGGTACCAGACAGATGGTGCTGTTCACATTTCCACCTAAGTAATAATCTACCCTCAAAGTAGTTAAAAGCTGCTTGTAAAATGGAGTCTTCCATAAATATAGATAATATGCCATGGTCATAATTCCCTCCCATTCACATCATTTTCCTCCTCTCATTTCTCCCCTCCACTGAATACCCTCTTTCCAAGTAGACTCTCTTCTATTTTGATGTCATATTTTCCTCCTATGATGCAGGTCTTGTGTAGGTAGTGTTAACCACTATGAGCTCATGAATATCAAGGCCACTTTGTGTCTGTTTTTTGTTTTGTTTTGTTTTGTTTTGTTTGAGGTAAGACCTCACTTTAGCCCAGGCTGGTCTCCAACTCATAGCAATTCTCCTATTTCTGCCTCCTGAGTGCTAAAATTAAAGGCATGCACCACAACGCCCAGCTTCTACTTTGTGTCTGGGTGATAGCATTATAAGGAGTCCTCTTCTTCCTTTGGCTCTTATATTCTTTCCAACACCTCTTTCACAATGGGCCCTGAGAGTTGGCGGGTTGATAGAGATGTCTCATTTAATACTTAGCACTCCACTGTCACTTCTTCTCAGTGCTTTGGCCATTATTGAGTCATCCCCATGGTCACTGTCATTGGAAAAGAGAAGCTTCTCTAACCAAAAGTGAGAGCAGCATTAATATATGGGCATAAACAAAAGTGTTTAGAGGGCAGTTTGGCAGGCATATTATTTAGTCATAAAATAGCGCAGTTTTTCCCCTAAGATTTATGACCTCTTCAACCATAGACTTTTGATACATTTTTAGTACCAGGTAGGAATTCCCTCCAGTGGAGCAGACCTCAAGCCCAATCAGAGAGCAATTGGTTTCCCCCAAACCAAACATGCCACCATTGCACCAGCTTGCAAGGTCCACTGCTGGTTAAAACCATTGAATACTTTTCTCCTCCCAAAGTCTGTGTGCTACATAGCTCTTTCCAGAATACTGAGAGTCAACAGGGAAGAGGCTTCCAGCTCAGCTCCAGCTTGATCTCTCATGCAGCCCAAGCAGGTGAAGTCTTCAGCAACAGGGTCTTAGCACCTAGTTCTGATGGGCAACCTTTTGGGGGGCATCACAAGCCTTCCTGGCCAGCAATTTGCTAGAGGGTATCTCACTCCTCGCACTGAATGTTTTGTAAGGTATCCCACCTCTGGCAGTGAACTTTTTCTAATAATCTGTGGCTTATGAGCACAACATTATCCAACTCCACAGGATACTTCTGCCCAAACACACACACTCTCTCTCTTTATATATAATTAGCTAGTAAAGAAATAGGTTGCAGCCAGGTGTGGTGGCACACACTATTAATCCCAGAATTTGGGAGGCAGAGATAGGAGGATCGCCATGAGTTTGAGGGCAGCCTGAGACTACATAGTGAATTCCAGGTCAGCCTGATCTACAGTGAAACCCTACCTCAAAAAACTGAAAGAAAAAAAAAAGGAAATAGGTTTCCACATGACTTATTAGTAGCATTTTAAATTTTGATTAACCTTTCTCCCATTCCTCCTTCCTCCATTCCCTTCCCTTAGAATATTTACTTTTAATAAGTCCAACATTTCAACTACTTCATTATTTATTTATTTGAGAGAGGGAAAAAGGCAGAACCAGAGAGAGAGAGAGAAAGAGAGAATGGGCATGCCAGGGCTTCCAGCCACTGCAAATGAACCCCAGACACATGAGCCACCTTGTGCATCTGCCTTATGTGGGTCCTGGGGAATCGAACCTAGGTCCTTTAGCTGTGCAGGCAAGCGCCTTAACCACTAAGCCATCTCTCCATCCCTCAACTACTTCTTTCATAGAATGCACTATTGGTATCACATCTTAAAAATCATTGCAGTGTAGGCTCATTGATTTTAATAAACACAAATTCTGATACAAGATATTGAAAGTGGGGGAAGTTGCATATGTATGGGGACAGAGTTTATATTGGGACTGTACTTTCCATTCAGTTTTGCTACGAATCCAAAAGTATTTGAAAACTAGTTTGTTTGCTTTGGATTTTTGAAACAGGTTCTTTGTAGCCCAGGCTGACCTGGAACTCACTACATAGACCAGACTGGCCTCAAACTTGTGGCAATCTTCTGGATGCTGAGATTACAGGCATGTACTACCATGCCTGACTAAAGTTTATCAATTTATAAAAACTATATTGCTGGAGAGATGGCTTAGCGGTTAAGGCGCTTGCCTGCAAAGCCAAAGGACTTAGATTTTATTCCTCAGGACTCATGTAAGCCAAATGCACAAGGTGATGCATGCATTTGGAGTTTGTTTGCAGTGGCTGGTGGCCCTGGTGCACCCATTCTCTCTATCTGCCCCTCTCTCTCTCTTTCTCTCAAATAAATTAATAAAATTTTTAAAAAGAAAAGCTATAAAGGCCTAGATGAAGACAGGTTGTCAAAATTGTAAGTAAACTAAAATCAAAGGAGAAAAAAATCATCATTATATACAAGATCATCTAGATTTTGAATTATATTACCTTCTAGCAGTTGTATAGTTTTACATTTAGGCCTGTACACCATTATGAGTTAATTTTTGTGAAGGGTCCTAAGGTCTGTTTAAATTCATTATCTTTTTGGCATGTAGATGTCCAGTTGTTCCAGCACCATTTATTGAGAAGACTTTCTTTTCTCCTTTGTATCGCCTTTGTTCCTTTCTCAAAAAGCAGTTGACTATATTTGAATAAGCCTACTTTTGTCCTCCATTAATCTATTTGTCTCCTCATTCACTAACAACATAGTCTTCATGACTGCAGATTTATAGTAAGTCTTGTGATTGGATAGTGTCAGTCCTCCAACGTTTTTTCTCTCCTTCAATATTGTTTGTTATTCTCACCGCCCCCCGCCGTGTGTGTGTGTGTGTGTGTGTGTGTGTGTGTGTGTGTGTGTGTGTTGATAGCCACAAAATAATTTTCTAGGATCTCCATTGAAGTTGCATAGACTTCACAGAGCAAGTTAGGAAGAACTAATATCTTGACAATATTTAATGTTTCTATGTGTAAAATTAAATATCTCCCCATTTATTATTTGAGATTTTCATGATAGTTTTGTAGTTTTTCTCATACGGAGGATGTCAGACTTATTCTTAAGTATTTCATACTTTGGGAGATATAAATGGCAGTATGTTTTTAATAATTTATGGATATATGATTATATATAACAATTTACACATATTTAATATATACAGCTGAATGAGTTTGAGGTAAATAACCAAAAGTATGAAACATTTCACAACTTTGCTTTTCATCCTTACACAGGAGCCACATTCATCTTCTTTGCATTGTTACAATTTTATTATATGCACCACTGGGAAAAATACACCATAGTAATGTGGTTTTTAGATTCATATTCCACTTGTTCATTGCCCTTCACTTTGGTATATGAACCCTATGCCCTGCAGTCTAAATATGATGGCTTATTTGTTGTCAGAGTTTGTTGATTCTTTCAGATTGTTCACATAGGCAATCATGTCACATGTGAGCAGCATTCTATTTGTTCCTTCTCTGTTTACCTTTAATCTCTCATTGCCTTAACTATGCTTTCCTGGGTGATACTGAACACCCCTGTCATTTTCCTGATCTTTTAGGGCTTAACGATATTTGCTATAGGTATTTGATAGCTATTTGGCTTTTTATTTGTTTTTTTTTTAACCTTTTTTTTTTGTTTTTTTGGTTTTTCAGAGTAGGATCTCACGCTAGCCCAGGCTGACCTGGAATTAACTATGGAGTCTCAGGGTGGCCCCAAAATCACTGTGATCCTCCTACTTCCTGAGTGCTGGGATTAAAGATGTGCTCCACCATGCCCGGCTTTTGTTTGCCTATTTTTTTTTTTTTATTTATTTGACAGTGACAGAGGAAGAGACAGAGAGAGAGCGAGAGAGAGAATGGGCGTGCCAGGGCTTCCAACCACTGCAAACGAACTCCAGACGCATGCGCCCCCTTGTGCATCTGGCTAACGTGGGTCCTGGAGAATCGAGCCTTGAACCGGGGTCCTTAGGCTTCACAGGCAAGCGCTTAACCACTAAGCCATCTCTCCAGCCCTGCCTATTTTTTAAGACAGGATCTGGCCATGTAGCTCAGGCTTGGCCTAAACTTGAGATCCTCAAGTCTGGAGTGCTGGGATGACAGGGATGTGTCACCACAATGGCTTGTATATATTATTAGTGAACTCAACGTTGTCCCTTGTAGTCCTAATCTGCTGAAGACATTTTTGCTTTTCCTTATTTTATTGACAATTTGTATACATGTACATAATGTATTTTGATCATAATCTCTTCCCATTAACTTCTTTTATTCCTCCTTTTTCACCCTACCACTGAACTCTTTTTTTTTCCTTTGGCCTCTTCCACCATCCATGATAAAATGTTGATGGACCAAATATTGTGTATGTCTTATGCAGATAACAACAGCTTTTTTGAGGTCATGAATACAAGGGCCCTCTTCATAGCCAAATGACAGCATTCCAAAATGCTCCTTTCCATCCTCTGGCTATTACATTCTTTAAAAATAAAACTTTTTAGTGACCATTTTCATACATGTACATAAGGTACTTTAATTATAATCCACTCCCATTACCTTTTTTTTTATACATTGCTGGATTTGATTTTGTCTTTTTTCCAGTAGTAGGATAATGCAGGTCTCATGGGATGAGTTAGGTAATATTCCCCTGGCTTCTATCTTCTCTAATAGATTATAGGAAACTGCCACATTTTCCCCTAAATACTTTGTAGACTTAACCAATGAGGCAATCTGAGCTCAGTGTTTTCTGTTTTGAAAGGTTATTAATTAATGGTTCAATTTCTTTAATAAATATAGACCTATTCAGATTGTATAGTTTTGACAGGGTGTTTCTTTCAAAAATTGACCGATTTTGTCTACACTATTTAATTTGGGAGCATAAGGCTGTTCATTTTATTCCTTCTGATGTCCATGGGTTCTGTATCAATGTCCTTTCATTTGTGACATTAGTAATTCATGCCCTCGTTTTTCTCAGCCTGGCTCAGGCTTATTGATGTTTGCTGATATTTTCTTTTGGTGTGTGAGTATCTGTGTGGGTGATGTGGGGGGGCTGGAGGAGTATAAGAGTAGGAGCATGCCACAGTGCGTATGTGGAGCTCAGTGGACAACTTTTAGGTGTCAGCCCTCACCTTCTATTTCATTTGAGGCAGGGACTCTTGTTCTTATTCACAGTTGTGTTTGCCAAGCTAGTTGCAAACTCCCAGGAAATTCTCCTGTTCCCACCTTCCAACTATCTCACTGCTGGCATAATTGAATCACAGAAGCCTGTAGCTACTGACTTCTGGCTTCTTATGTGGGGTCTGGAGATTGGAACTCCAGTACTTAAACTTTTGCAGCAAGCGTTTTGTCAACTGAGCCATTTTCCCAGCCCTTACTGATCTCTTCAATGAGCCCATTTTTGGTTTTGATGATTTTCTCTAATGATTTCTTATTTTCAATTTCATCGACATCTGCTCCGATTTGGCTTACTTTTTATTTAATTTGTTCTTTTCTAATTGTTCAAAGGCAGAAGCCTAGATTACTCTTTCTTCTTTTCTAATATTTGTCTTCCATTCTATAATTTTCCTTCTAAGCACTATTCTTGTTTAATTCTACACATTTTGGTAAGTTGTAGTTGCATTTTCATGTAGTTAAAAATATGTTTTATCTTAGCCAATTGTGGTGCTGCACGCCTTTAATCCCAGCACTTGGGAGGCAGAGGTAGGAGGATCACCGAGAGTTCAAGACTATACCCTAAGACTACATAGTTAATTCCAGGTCAGCCTGGACCACAGTGAGACCCTACCTCAAAAAAAATCTGTTTTATCTTTCTGGAATTTTTTTTTTATTCGTGTGTTATTGACAAGTGCATATTTTGGCTTTTATTTATATTTTTAAACCTTTTATTTTATTTTATTTGGAGAGAGAGAAAGATAATGGGAGCACCAGGGCCCCCAGTCGCTGCAAATGAACTCCAGATGCATGCACCACCTTGTGCGTGTGGCTTATGTGGGTCCTGGGGAATCGAACTTGGGTCCTTTGGCTTTGCAAGCATGCACCTTAACCACTAAGCCATCTGTCCAGCCCTTGGCTTTTATTTTTTTGAAGCAGAGTCTCCCTTTAGCCCAGGCTGACCTGGAACTCACTCTGTAGTGGAGGTTGGCATCAAATTCACTATGATCCTCCTACCTCAGCCTTCTGAGTGCTGGGATTAAAGACATGAGCCACCACACCTGGCACAAGTATATTTTTAAATATCTAAGTATCAGAGATTTTACAGATATCTTTCCAGTATAAATTTCTAGTTTAGTTCTATTATAGTGAGAAAGAACAAGCATTGTGTGATTTATTTAACTTTAAATTTGCTAAGGTATTTTATGACCCATAAAACGTTATTATTAAGTAACTTTTGTCAAACTTGGCCTCATTGAACTTGAAATAACTAGTCAAATACAATTCATGTTTTCCTATCCCAGTACTGGTTTTTGCATATGAGATCTTTTCCCTCCACCCATCCACCCCAATTTCCTTTCTTGAAACATTGTTTTGCCATAGTTCCCTGGCTGACCTTGGAACTCCTGAACTCAAGTGATCCTCCTGCCTCAGACTCCCAAATACATGAAACTATATACATGGATAAACATACTGTGCCTGTCAGCTTCTGTTGCCCTTATTTGTGCTTCCCTATATCTACCCATCTGTTTCCAATTTTGAAGATGCCAGTTTGGCTTGTGACTTTACCTCTTTTTTAAAAAATATATTTATTTGCTAGTTTGTTTAAAAGAGAGAGAGAGAGGCAGACAGACAGAAAGACAGAGAGAATAGATATGTCAGAGCTTCATGCTGCTTCATATGAACTCCAGATGCATGTGTAACTTTGTGCATCTGGTTTTACATGAGTACTGGGGAATCTAATCCAGGCCATCAGGGTTTGCAAACAAGTGTCTTTAACAGCTTAGCTATCTTCCCAGCCATTTTTATTAAAAAAAAAATTTATCCATGATGGATATAAGAAGAGCTCCTTTGGGCTGGAGGGATGGCTCAGCGGTTAAGCGCTTGCCTGTGAAGCCTAAGGACCCCAGTTCAAGGCTCGATTCCCCAGGACCCACGTTAGCCAGATGTACAAGGGGGCACACACATCTGGAGTCATTTGCAGTGGCTGGAGGCCCTGGTGCATACTTCTCTCTCTCTCTTTCTCTCTCTCTCTCTCTCTCTCTCTCTCTCTCTCTCTCTCTCTCTCTTTCTCTCTCTGTCTCTGTCTGTCAAATAAATAAATAAATAAAATTTCAAAAGAGAAGAGCTGCTGCTTCATCAATATGTTCAGCTTGTTACCTATTGTTAGGAGGGGGTGTTTACTTCTCAGCTCCTTCTATGCTGAACCACAACTTTGAAATCAAAAAGGCAATTTTAAGGAATTGATTTTTTGTTGTTGTTTTGTGGGGTTTTTTTGTGTGCGTGTGTGTGGAGCCAAGGTAGCCTAGGTGAGCCTGGAATTCTCTATGTAGTCCATGCTAGTCTCAAACTTGCTATCTACCTGCTTCAGCATCCCTAGTTGTAAGATGACAGGTATGTGCCATCATGCCAGTCTTTGGTGTTAATTTTTTCCCATTGAAGGACAATATATATATATATATATATATATATATATATATATATATATATATATATATATATATATAACAGGTTAGAGTCTTGTATCCCTTCAACCTAGTCCCCATTTACCTGAGGGCCCTCCACAGTAGGTCCTTGGTGTAAACTGTGGGGTAATTAGGGCCTCTGTCAGTTGTGGGGTAGCTATGCCTCAGGATATATCTACCCACCCTGTGTATCTTATTATCTTCCCACCCCTTCTGCAACAGTCCCTGAGCTTTGGAGGTTGTGTTAGCAGTTTGTTTTTAGTGTTGAGTTCTCTGTAGTCTGTGTGTTTCTGTTAGGATATGTTTCAATTTCCCACTGTGTTTTTTGCTATTTCTTTGGAGGTGGGGCTAGCATTGGGAGCAATGCTCATTACTGCTTCTTTTGCAGTTTCTTCTGGACCCCAGAGAATGTGGTAGAGGTGGTGAATCTCCTGGTGGGCATTCAACTGTCTTTTCTTGTCACATTGATGAATCTTGGACCTCCTTAGCATTATCTGCCATCTGTAAAAAAAAAAAAAAAAATTCTCCAAACAAGGGTGAGAGTAGCTTTAATTGTGGGGAGGGTATACATATAATTTTGAAAGACATTTTGATGAGGGTATCCACTCAGCTTGTCCAGAGAACAATAGGGGCTTCTGTCTTGGGGATTGTGAGTTACCTACTTATGGAGCACTGACTTGGTTCCCAGTACCAGTCATGAGTTCTTTCCCACTAAGAAACCCATTGAAAGTTTTTTTTTAATTTTTTATTTATTATTTGAGAGCGACAGACACAGAGAGAAAGACAGATAGAGGGAGAGAGAGAGAATGGGCGTGCCAGGGCTTCCAGCCTCTGCAAACGAACTCCAGACGCGTGCGCCCCCTTGTGCATCTGGCTAACGTGGGACCTGGGGAACCGAGCCTCGAACCGGGGTCCTTAGGCTTCACAGGCAAGCACTTAACCGCTAGGCCATCTCTCCAGCCCCCATTGAAAGTTTTAAAATGATTAATTCAGGGTTGGAGAGATGGCTTAGTGGTTAAGGCATTTGCCTATGAGGCCAAAGGACCTAGGTTCGATTCCCCAAGACCCATGTAAGCCAGATGCACAAGGGGCACATACATCTGGAGTTCGTTTGCAGTGGCTAGAGACCCTGGTGTGCCCATTCTCTATCTGTCTGTCCTCTCTCTCTCTCTCTCTCACTCTCTCTCTCTCTCTCTCTCTCTCTGTTTGCAAATAAATAAATAAAATTTAAAAAATATTTAATTACAACTTTTTTATTTTATTTTTTATTTGTTTATTTTTATTTACTTATTTGAGAGTGACAGAGAGAAGGAGGGAGAGAAAGAGAGAGAATTGGCACGCCAAGGCTTCCAGCCACTGCAAATGAACTCCAGACGTGTGCGCCCCCTCCTGCATCTGGCTAATGTGGATCCTGGGGAATCGAGCCTCAAACTGGGGTCCTTAGGCCTCACAGGCAAGCGCTTAACTGCTGAGCCATCTCTCCAGACCTAATTAAAACTCTTTTGTATATTCATTATATTCAGGTTTTCCACTTATTCTTGAGTCCATTGCTGTCTAGGAATTTGTCCATTTCATCTTATTTATCAAATTTGTTTCCATATAATTATTCATAGTAATGTATTTATTTCTTTTCCTTTTTATTTCTGTAATGAGTCTTCTCTACTTTTCTATTAGTCTAATAATTTATCAATTTTGTGTTCTTTAAACAATCCAAAATTTCATTTTGTAGATTTTATCTATTTGTATTTTATTTTTATTTTTTATAATTTTCTTCTTGAGTTTAGTTTGGTCTTTTTTAATTTCTTAGGCCATATTTTGGCTTTCATTCTCAATATATGTCACATCTTTGTTTCTCTATGTCTCTTAAGTAAACATTTTCTAGTATGGAATTATAACTCATTTAATAATTATTCAATTGTAGTATTTTTATTGTTTTCTTAATTGACCCAAAACTTACAATATACATCTTAGCTTGTCATAATCTACTTCCTATTTATGCTAATCTAACTCAAATAAGATACAGAAACTTATCTTCATGTAGTTCCCTTCTCTCCTTATTGTGTGCTATTATTTTATGTTCATGTATATTCCAAATCTAATAGCACCTGCTTATAATTATTGCTGTATATAACCTTATATATTTTAAAGAAGCTAGTAGAAGAACAGAAAGGTCAAAAATGTTTATAAAGTTTTCAAAATGCTAAACTTAATTACCGTTAATGGTCCTCTGTGGGGCCTCATTGTGGAATATGGGTTGTCTGTGTCTCTGAATATCTGGTTTGGTAGGAATTGAGTGTTCTCTGTGTCTATCTCCTTCACCCTTGTGCTGGTACCAGGTTCACAAAGAAAGCCACACTCTTGCCCACTTCCCCAAATTCTCTTGATTTCAGCTGGGTCCCTGTTGAGGTGTGATGGGCTGATTCTCTCCTCTGAAAAAGAGAAGCAAATTCTCCAATGAAGAGTGAAGTCAGCACCAGATATATGGGATAACCATTGCTATTTTAGAGAGAATTTAATAGATGTAGGCCCTCCTGTAGCCCACGATTGGTGGTAGCTTGATAATGGAGAGTGGGCTCATTTTCTCGATATGGTTCTGACTTGTTTCCCAGCTCCATCTATGGGTCCCATTCCAATAAGAGGATCATTTAGCCAAATCAAGAGCAGTTGGTTACCCACCATGGCTGTGTGCCAGTAGTGCACCTGTGTGAGCATCATATCAGGTTGTTTGCTGCTGAGTAGCTTAGACCACAAGTTGCTTGGACAAATATTGGTCATTTTCCCCCAGTTGCTAATGTAGCTCCTTCTGGCTAACTGTCTGGGGATTGACTCTCTTCCAGATTCCAGCCAGGTCACCCCATGTTCCATACCAACTGCATATGGTATCTTCAGCAGTAGGGTCTTACCACTAACCTCTGGTGGGTCATCAAGTACTCAGACAGAAATCTGTCTTGTTTTGGGAAACCTTGTAGGTCTCTCTGATCAACAGCACATTGTGGATGTTAACTACATGCTGGTACTGGAAGTTACAGGCCAGCACCAAGAAAAAGAAGGAAGAAAAGATAGGTTATATAAAAGAGATAGAGAAGCCGGGCATGGTGGCACCCACCTTTAATCCCAGCACTCAGGAGGCAGAGGTAGGAGGATCGCCGTGAGTTTGAAGCCATCCTAAGACTACATGGCGAATTCCAGGTCAGCCTGAGCTATAGTGAAACCCTACCTCGAAAAATCAAAAAAAGGGCTCTAAAACATTTTTTTAAAGGATATAGAGAGGAGGGAGAGAGAGGAGAAACAGGAGAAGATTAAGGCTAATTTTCATCAGACCCTTTCCAGGGCCCTGTGGTTCAGGTGTTCCCTCTAAGGACCTGATGAAGGGTCAGCCATTTAGTCTGTCTTTTAGGATGTAAACTTTTATGGTACCATTGCCATTTGGGTCCAGTTTTGTGTCCTCCACTCCCACCCTTACCTTCCCCTCCTGCCCCACCCTCCCTAATGTCTGGTCCTTGAGATGCTTATTACGCATGTCAGCATCTTGGGTAGATTCTGGTTAGGAGCCACAGATGAGTAAGACCATGTGATGATTATCTTTCTGTGATTGGGTAAGTTCAATGACAATGATCTGTTCCAGGTTTGACCATTTTTCTTCAAATTTCATTGTTTCATATTTCCTTACTGCTGTATAGAATTCCATCATGCAGATATACCACGTCTTGGTTATCCATTTGTCTAATGATGGACATCTAGGTTGATCCCAGATCCTAGCTATTATGAATTTAGCACCTATAAACATAGTTGAGCATATTTCTCTGAACTGAGACATGGAACTTTTAGGATAAATGCCTAGTAAGAGAATAACGGGGTCTATTGGTAACTCTATAGTCAACCATTTTAGGAGTCTCCATATTGCTTTTTATAGTGGTTGTACCATCTTACATTCCCACCAACAGTGAATGAGGGTTAATATTTCTCTACATCCTTGCCAGCATTTGTTTTCATTTGATTTTTTTTTAATGTTTGCTATCCTTACTGGGGTAAAATGGAATCTCATGGCTGTTTTAATTTGCATTTCCCTGGTGACTAGGGATGATGAACATGTTTTTAAGTGTTTGCTATTTGTATTTCTTCCTCTGAAAACTCCCTGTCCAGTTATTTGCCCCATTTTGTGAGTGGGTTGTTTGATTTCTTCTGGTTTAGGTTTTTGAGTTCTTTGTAGAAATTAGGCCTCTGTCAGTTGGATAGACAACAAAAAATTTCTCCCATTCTGTGGGTAATCTATTGGCTCTGCTTATTGGGAAAAACTTTTCAGCTTCATGAGATCCCAATGGTTGAGTGATTGTTTAAGTTGCTGAGCTACTGGGGTATTGTTCAGGAAGTCTTTCCCATTCCTGAATAATGGAAAGTTCCTCCTATTTTTTTCTTCCAGTAGTAGCCGAGTTTCTGGTCTTGTATTGAGGTCTTTGATCCATTTGGACTTGATATTTTTACATGGAGAGATGTGTGTATTGAGTTTCATTTTTCTGCATATGGTTATCCAGTTTGTCTAGCACCATTTGTTGAAGATGCTATCTTTTTCCCAGCCTACATTGTTAGGGCATTTGTCAAATATCAAGTAGCTATGGTTATTTGACCCAAAGTCTGGATACTCGATTCTATTCCATTGGTCTATACTCCTGTTTTCATGCCAGTACAATGCTGTTTTTATTACTATGGCTTTGTAATGTAGGTTTAGATCAGGTATGGTGATGCCACCAGAGGTGTTTCTTTTGCTGAGGTCATGCTTGGATATCCCAGGCCTTCTGCCATTCCATATGAATTTTTAGTTCATTTTTTCTGTCTCTGTGAAGAACAATGTTGGAATATTTATTGGTATTGCAGTAAATCTGTATATTGCTTCTGGTAAGATTGCCATTTTCACAATGTTAATTCTGCCTATCCAGGAGCATGGGAGGTCTTTCCATTTTCTCAAGTCCTCCTCAATTTCTTTCTTGAGTGTTTTTATGTTTTCATTGTATAGGTCTTCCACATCCTTGGTTAATGTTATTCCAAGGGTTTTTGTTGTTGTTGTTGTTGCTATTGAAAATGGGACAATGTCACTTATTTCTTTCTCTGTACCTTTGTCTTTTGCATATAGAAGTGCTACTGATTTTTGTGCTTTGGGTTTGAATCCTGAAACTTTGCTGAAGGAGTTTATCACCTTTAAAAGTTTTGAGATGGAGGTTCTCTGGCCACTTATGTATAGAATCATGTCATCTGAAAATAGACCTAATGTATTCCTTTCCAATTTGTATCTCTTTTATTTCTTTTTCCTGTCTTATTGCTTGATCTAGGCCTCCCAGTACGATGTTGAAGGGCAGAGGTGAGAGTGGACACCCCTGTCTTGTTCCTGATCTCAATGGGAATTCCTTCAGTCTCTCTCCATTGAGTATTATTCAGGCTTTAGGAGCTTTATATATAGCCTTTATTATGTTGAGATATAAACCGTCCATGCCTATCTTCTCCAATGTTTTGATCATGAAGTGATGTTGTATTTTGTCAAAGATCTTTTCTGCATCTATCAAAACGATCATGTGGTTTTTGTGTTTAAACTTATTTATGTGGTGTATTACATTGACAGATTTCCATATGTTGAACCACTCTTGCGTTCCTGGGATGAAGCATACTTGATCAAGGTGGATAATGCTTTTGATGTGTTTTTGAATTTGGTTTGGGAAGATTTTGTTCACGATCTTTACATCTAAGTTCATCACAGAAACAGGCCTATAGTTTCCTTGTGGCATCTCTGCCTGGTTTTGGTATTAGGGTGATACTACATTCATAAAGGAGTTGGGGAGATTTTCCTGTTCTCAAGTGTGTGGCACAGTTTAAGAAAAATTTGTTTGAGTTCTTCCCTGACAGTTTAATAGAATTCAGCTGAGAGGATATCTGGTCCTGGACTCTTCTTTTGGGGGAGGTTTTTGGTTACCTTTTCAATCTCAATGGTTATGATAGGTTTGTTTAGGTGATTAATCAGCTCTGAGTTTAGCTTTGGTAGGTGGTATATCCAGGAATTCATCCATTTCCTCCATATTATCCAGTTTTGTGGAGTAGAGGTTTTTTAAAATAAGTCCTGATGGTTTTCCCTTTTTTTTTTTTTTTTTTTTTTTTTTTTTTTTTTTTTGGTTTTTCGAGGTAGGGTCTCACTCTGGTCCAGGCTGGCCTGGAATTCACTTTGTCATCTCAGGGTGGCCTTGAACTCATGGCAGTCCTCCTACCTGCTGGGATTAAAGGCGTGCGCCACCACGCCCAGCCTGGTTCTCCCATTTTCACTTATGTCTGTTGTGATCTGTCCTTTTTCATTTCTAATTTTGTTAATTTGAAGCATCTCCTTTTTATGCTTGGTCAAATTGGACAGAGCTTTATTAATCTTGCTTATTTTTTCAAAGAACCAGTTCTTTGTTTCATCAATTTTCTTAATTGTTTTCTTAGTTTTCAATTCATTAATTTTTGCTCTGATCTTAATTATTTCATTCTGTCTGAAGCTTTTTGGGTTGGATTCTACTTTCTTTTTCAGAGCCATTAGGTGGATGGTTGGTTATTGATTTGGGATCCCTCTGGTCTTCATTACGAAGGCATTTAGTACTATGATATTTCCCCTGCAGACTGCCTTCATTTTGTCCCATACGTTTTGGTATGATGTGTTCTCATTGTCATTCATTTCTAGAAATTTTGCAATTTCATTTTTGATTTTATCCACTACTGTGCAGTAATGCCTGGTACAGTCATGGCAGGAAACCACATCTGCAGGAAGTTCATGAGTATAGCAGACTCATGTCAAGAAGGAAACATTTCATAGCCATGCTTTCATCCTCCTTCTCTTACATTCTTTCTGTCCCTTCTTCCATAGAGTTCCCTGAGCTTGACAGGTGTTGTTTAAATGTCATGTTTAAGGCTGAGCACAAACTAAATACTTATTCTTGGCAAACTATGTATCACAATCTTCACCTCTACACATTGCATAAAGAAATTTCTGTGTTCAAGTCTATGAGGTATACCAATCTATGAGAACAAGCAGATATTTAGAAGGCAGTTTGGCATGATGTCCAGTTGGTATAACCACAGTAGTGAGGGCCTCACTAGGGCCTATGTACCTAGCCACAAACCCTTGGTCAACTTTACAGTACTAGGTATGAGTTCCTTCTTGTGAAGCAGGCCTCAAATCCAATCAGAAAGAAGTTAGTTACTACCATAACTACCATGCTACTATTGCACCAGCAGACACATCTTGCCTGGCAAGTCAGTTGTGCACAGGGTCCATAACCGGGTATGATTGATGATGTCTTTTCTCCACCAAAAGCAAGTAGGGGAACCCTTCTACACTGTTGGTGGGAATGCAATCTGGTCCAGCCATTGTGGAAATCAGTAGGGAGGTTCCTGAGACAGCTAAAAATAGATTTACCATTTGACCCAGCTATACCTCTCCTAGGCATATATCCTAAGGATTCATCTCAGTACCTTAGAGATACTTGCTAACCATGTTTATTGCCACTCTGTTCACAATAGCAAGGAAATGGAACCAGCCTAGATGTCCCTCAACTGATGAGTGGATAATGAAGGTGTGGCACATTTACACAATAAAGTTCTACTCAGTGATAAAGAAAAATGAAGTTATGAATTTACAGGAAAATGGTTGGATCTAGACAGCATTATACTTAGTGAGGTAACCCAAGCCTAGAAAGCCCGATGTCACATTCTCTCTCATATTTGTATCCTAGCTACAAATTATTGGATTTCTATGTGAAAAGGCCTACATGAGGTCAGGGGAAGAGATTAAGTAAAGGAAAGGTGGAAGGAGGGATAATCAAAATCTAAGAGGATATAAATAAGTCATATGGAAACCTATTTTTTCGAGAATGGAACACCCCAAAGCCTTATAGTATTATTAGAAAATGTTCAGTGACAGGGATGGGATACCTTCCAGTGAGTTGTTGGTCAAAAAGGTCACTGATGCCCCCAAAGCATTACAGGACATTGCTGAGGCTCTTGGTTTCCCACCAGGAGTAGATGGTAAGATCCTATTGCTGAAGACTCCACATACTTGGGCTACAATATCAGTGAAAAACCCTGCTGGAGCTGAGTTGAAAACCTCTTCCATGTAAGCCATCTGATAGAAAGCTGGAAAAAGATATGTTGCATGCAGTTCAATGGAAGAGAGAGAAATCACCAGTGGAGATACTCAACAGTGGACACTGCAAGCCTTAAATTTGGCCAGCTAAGACAAATGAGCCAAATGGTACAATAGTGGAATGTCTGTTATGGGAGAAAACAACCTTTCTCTTATTGGACTGGCGGCCTGCTCCATGGGTGGGAATACATCCCTGATACTGAAAACCTACAACAGGGGTAGTCATGAGCCCTAGGGGTGTAACATCTGCTGGTGTCTGGCTAAATGTTTACCATATGCTCACCAAACTGTCCAGTAAACACTTCTCTTAATGTGCATACCCATATATTAATGCTACTCTCACTTTCGGTTAGAGAAGTTTCTCTTTTCAGATGGCAGTGACCTTGGGATGACTCAGAAGGCACCTTGGTGCTGAGGAGAAGTGACAGAGGAGTGCTCAGCACTGAAATATCTCTATCACACCTTCCTAAGCTCAGGGTTCATTGTTGAAGAGGTAGAAAAAAAGAATGTAAGAGTCAAAGGAAGGGTAAGACTCCTTACAACATGCTCCTCCAGACACAAAATGGCCTGGATATCCATGACCTCACAGTGCCTGACACTGCTTACACAAGACCATCATAATAGGAGGAAAAGAGGATAGCATCAAAATGAAGGAGAGACTAATTGAGGGAGGGTGGGTATATGATGGAGCATAGAGTTTCAAAGGGGAAAGTGGGGGAAGGGAGGGAATTACCATGGGTTGTTGTCTACATATGGAAGTTACTAATAAAGAAAAATAAAAATTAAAAGAGAAAAATAAAACTAGATAGTGGGGAGGAAGATTCCAGCTCAGTATCAGCTTACTTTCTTATAGCCTGCAACCAAAGCATGTGGTATCTTTAAGAATAGGGACTTACCATCTAGTTTTGATGCACAAACAAAACCAGTGGTAATAACGCCAGGTGTGGTGGTATATGCCTTTAATCGCAGCACTCAGAAGGTAGAGGTAGGAGAATCACCATGAGTTCGAAGCCACCCTGAGACTACATAGTGAATTCCAGGTCAGCCTGAGCTAGAGTGAAACCCTACTTCAAAAAACAAAATAAAAACAATGGTAATAGCAATATTGTTTAGGGACCTCTTTGGCCTCTCTAATCAGTAACTCATTGGGAGGTATCTCATCCCTGTCACTGGGACTTCCAGTTAGTACCCTATGGCTACTGGGAATTATGTTTCAAGTTGACTTACCAAAGTAATAGGGTTCTATATGGCTTATCCATATTTTCTTAGTTTTCTTACATCTTCCCATCACCCCCATCTCTCCCTCATCTCCAAAACCTTATCCCTACTTAAACCTTTTCCTCCCATTATTACCCACCTCTCCTTTCATGTCCCATGTGTTCTACTATCCTCCTACATAAACTGTTAACCAATCGTGGCCCTTTTCTAGCTTCCTAACTTCTACATTCATTCTGACTTATACTCACTAATCATAAAATTCAAACTTGGATCCACATAAGAGAGAACATGTGTCATCTGTGTTTCTGAATCTGGATTACTTCACTCAGTATGATCTTTTTCAGTTCAATCCTTTTTGTGTATTGCAGTTATCTTCACACTGCTGGGACAAAACACCCAACCAAAAGCAAATGATGTGAGGCAAGGGTTTGGTTTTGGCTGGTAGTCTTTAAGGAAGTTTAATATTGGCAGGGGAAAGCATGGAACAAGCAGAGGCTGGACATCACCTCTTGCCTCACCAGGTGGCAAATAGTAACAAAATGTTAGCTGAGTTCTGATAAGGTGTAAGATGGGCTATAACATCCCAAAGCAATCTTCCTCCCAGTAACACACCTCCTTCAGCAAGGCTGTATTTCCCAAATTGCCACCAGCTGGGAACCAAGCATTAAAAACACATGAGTTTATGAGGGAAATCCGATTCAAACCACCACCACATTCTGAAAATTTCATAACTTCAATTTTCCTATTTTAAGCCAGAAATAAACCCTTTCCTTTCATAATCTGCTTTTGGTGAGGTGTTTAGTCCAGCAACAAAAAGGTAGTTGGTACAATAAGTGTGTAATAATTATATTTATGAGATACATGTCAATGATATGTCCTTATAAAGCCAGAATAGGGCTGGAGAGATGGCTTAGCAATTAAGATGCTGGCCTGCAAAGCCAAAGGACCCAGGTTCGACTCCCCAGGATCCACATAAGCCATATGCACAAGGGGTGCACGCATCTGGAGTTCATTTGCAGTGGCTGGAAGCCCTGGTGCATCCATTCTCTTTCTCTCTCTACCTGCCTATTTCTGTATCTCTCTCTCTCTCTCTCTCAAGTAAATAAAATAAAATAAAGCCAGCATACAGCTTCCTCTTCTCATTAAGTTTGATGTCTAGCATTCCTCTCTTCTAGTTACTCATGAAGTATATTATAGATTATTGTGTGTCATCATCCCCCATTGAGCAGTAGAACACTAAAGATTCCTATTTGCCTTTGAGTCTCTCCAAGATACTATCACACCTGCATTTTTTTTGCTATAAAAAAATTTTTTTTAATTTTAATGTAATTGTGGGCCAATTTGTCAATTGCTAACTTTATTTCCTGAGTGACTGGAGTGCTATTCAGAAAATCCCTATCTATACTTGCATCTTTTAGTTTGCTCCATACTCTTCTTCTTTAGCTGTTTGATACTTTCAGGTTTTACACTAAGATTGTTGACCCATTTGGAGGTTTGTTTTTTGTGTGTGTGTGTGTGCAGGGTGAAAGGTAAGGGTCTAGCTTCATTCTTTTACATGAGACTATCCAGTTTTCTCAGCACCATTTATGGAAATAGTTTCTCTTCTCCTTTGTGTATTTTTGGCATCTTCGTCAAAAATCAGGTGGCTGTAGTTGCATGTATTGATATATGGGTCCTCCATTCTATTCCACTGATGTACTGCCTATTTTGTGATAGTACCAAGCTGATTTTATTGTTATGTCTCTCTGTAATATAACTTTCAATCAGGTATGGTGATACCCCAGCAACATTTTCTTAAGATTGCTTTAGCTATCTGTCATCTTTTGTGCTTCCATATGAATTTTGGGATTATTTCTTCTATTTCTGTGAAGAATGGTGCTGGATAATTGTGACTTAGATTGCATTTTATTTGAAGATTGCTTTTGGTAGGATGGTCGTTGCACAATATTAATTCTTCTGATCCATGAGCATAGGAGGTCTTTCCAACTTCTAGTGTCTTCATCAGTTTCTTCCTTCAGTGCTTTAAGTTTTAATTGAAGTGGTATTTCACTTCTTTAGTTAGGTTTATTCCAAGGTATTTTTGAGGCTATTATGAATGGGATTATTTCTGATTCGTTTTTCCATATGTTTGCTATTGGTATATAATAAGTCTACCAATTTTGTGTGTTAATTTTGTATCCTGTCCCTTTTCTAAAAGTGTTTTATCATCTCTTGGCATTTTCTGGTGGAGTCTTTAGGGTCCCTTGTGTATAGAATCCTATCATTTATCTGCAAATAAGAATGTACTAACTTCATTCTTTTCTATTTATATCCCTATTATTTCCATTTCTAGGTAAGACTCCAAGTACTATTTTGAATATGAGTGGAGTAGGTAGATACCCTTGTGTTGTTCTTAATATTAGTGAGAATACCTTGAGGTTTTTATGCCACATAGCATGATGTTGAAGTATGTTTCATCTATCCCTAGCTTCTCTAAAACTTTTATCATGAAGGAGTGTTGGATTTTATCAAAGGCCTTTTCTGCATCAATTGAGATGATCATATGATTTCTGTCCTTAAATCCATTTATTGATTACATATGTTGAAACATTCCTCTGTCTATGGATTGAAACCTACTTGATCATGGTACATGATCTCCTTTATGTGTTCTTGAATTCAATTTGCAAGTATTTTACTGAGATTTTTGCATCTATGTTCACCAAGGAAATTGGTCTATAATTTTCATTTTTGGTTGGGTCTTTACCTGGTTTTAGTATCAGAATAATACTGGCTTCAGAGAAAGAGATTTGAAGCATTCCTTTCCTTTTTATGGAATAATTGAAGAAGTATTGGTTTTAGTTAGCATTCTTTCCCTTTTTTATGGAGTTGGAGAAGTATCAGTTTCAGTTCTTTAAAAGTCTGGTAGAATTCCCCTATGAATCCATCTGAGCCTGAGCATTTTCAGTCAGGATTTTTATTACTGCTTCATTCTTGCTACTTGCTATAGATCTCTTTAAATTGTTAATCTTATCCTGGTTTAAATTTGGTAAATCTTTTAGATTAGCCAATTTGGTAGAGTACAGATTTTTTAAAGTATGTCTCTATGATTTTTTGAATTTTGTTGGTATCTGTTGTAATGTCTCCCTTTTCAGCTCTATTTTGTTAATTCTGGGTTGTATCTCCCTTTCGTTGGTTGGTTTGGCTAAGGATTTGTTAATCTTATTTGTCTTTTTCAAAGAAGCAACTCCTCATTTCCTTGATTTATTTTTGTATTTTTTATTTCTATTTCATTAATTGCTGACCTAACCTTAATTATTTTTCATGTTTACTGTTTTGTGGATTAATTGGTTCTTATTTTTACAAGTCATTTATTTGAGAGCTCCTTGGTTTTTTAAAAATATTTTTTCTATTTATTTGCAAGCAGAAAGAGACAAATAGAAAGAGAGAGAGCGAATGGGCATGCCAGGGCCTCTAGCCACTGTAATCAAATTCCAGATGCATGTGCCACTTTGTGCACCTGTCTTTATATGGATACTAGGGAATCAAACTCGGGTTGTTAGGTTTGGCAAGCAAATGCCTTAACCACTGAGCCATCTATCCAGCCCAAGTTGACTCTGATTTTTTTTTATTTTTATTTATTTGAGAGCGACAGAGAGAGAGAGAGAGAGAGAGAGAGAGAGAGAGGCACATAGAGAGAGAATGGGCGCACCAGGGCCTCCAGCCACTGCAAACGAACTCCAGATGCGTGCGCCCCCTTGTGCATCTGGCTAACGTGGCACCTGGTGAACCGAGCCTCGAACCAGGGTCCTTAGGCTTCACAGGCAATCACTTAACCGCTAAGCCATCTCTCCAGCCCAGACTCTGATTTTTAATGTAAGCATTTGAGTTATAACCTTTCCTCTTAGGACTGCCTTCATTGTGTCCCATGGGTTTGGGTGTGTTGCATTTTCATTTCCATTCAATTCTAGGAATGTTTTGATTTCCTTCTTGATTTCTTCAATAACCCATTCATTATTCAATAACATGTTGTTTAATCTCCAGGAGTTTGTGTGTTTTCTGTATTTTTGCTTGTTAATTTCTAGCTTTATTGCATTGTGGTCAGTTAAAGTATAAAGAGATATTTTGATTTTTCAAAATTTTTGAAACTTGCTTTATGTCTCAATATGTAATCTATTTCTGAGTAACTCTTATGGACTGCTGAGAAGAATGGATATTCTATGGTTTGGGGTGGAATGCACTATATGCATTAGTTAAGTCTATTTGCTCTAGAATACCATTTAGCTCAATGTTTCAGTCGGTCGGTCAGTTGGTTGGTTGGCTGGTTGGCCTAGTTGACCTTTCTGTTAGTTAGAGCAATGTGTTGAAGTTACTTACCATATGGGTTACATTTTGTTGCTGGAACAAAACACCCAACCAGAAGCAGCTTATGGAAAGAAAGAGTTTATTTCATCTTATAAATTCAAGAGGAAGTTTCATCATAGCATAGAAAACATGGCATGAATAGACAGCAGGGCATCACATCTTCTGGGTGGAAGTTTTTTGAGTGGGCTAGCCCTGAGCACCCAGTGTACTAAACTAATACATCTCAAGGTTCATACCTAGTGACACACCTCCTCCATCAAGGCTCCACCACCCAAAGGCTCCACCAGTTTGGGATTGAGTATGAGGCATAATCCCTAATACATGAGGTTATGGAAGATATTTCACATTCAAACTGTCACACCTACTATAGCTATGTTTCAGTTAATCTGTGCCTTAATCTCTAGTATTTTTATTTTATATAACATTTTATTTTTAATCAATTGATGGGTATTTAGGCTGATTATATATTCTGGCTAAAATGGCTAGTGCCATCATGAACACAGATGTGCAGGCATCTCTATGCTGTGCTTATATTCTTTTGGTTATACACTCAGAAGTGGGATAGCTGGACCTGATTGAGGTTCTGCTATTAGGTTTTGTTTATTTGCTTGTTTGTGTTTGTTTTTGTTTTTGTTTATTTTTTTGATGAAACTGGGTACTCCTCTATTCAGTGCATATATACTTAGGATTATAAGATCCTCTTGGTACGTTGTCACCTTGATCAATATGAAGTGTCCTCTTTATCATTTCTGATGAGTTTTGGTTTGAAGTTTATATTGCCAGTTATTAGATTATAACACATGCTTTTTTCTTAGTTACATTTGCTTGGAATACCTTTTACCCTGAGGTAGTGTCTGTTTTTAAGATTGAGGTGAGTTTCTTGAAGACAATAAACAGATGGATCCTGTTTTCTGATATCTGATAGCTGCTGTGCTTTTTTAAACTTTTTTATTTTTTTCTTTATTTATTTGAGACAGAGAGAAAAAGAGGCAGAGAAAGGGAGAGAGAGAAAATAGGTGCACCAGGGCTTCCAGCCACTGCATACGAACTCCAAATGCATGCATACCCTTGTGCATCTGACTTACGTGGATCCTGGGGAATTGAACCAAGGTCCTGTGGCTTTGCAGGCAAACACCTTAACCACTAAGCCATCTCTCCAGCCCCCGTTGCTATGCTTTTTGATTGGGGAATTGAAACATTGACACAACTAATAGAGTTATTATGAAAGGTGGGAGTTAATTCCTATTATGGTAATGATTTTATGATGTCCATATGCCTACTTATCTGAATGGGCATCTCTTTCTCTATTTTTTGGAAGATTTCCCTATGATTTTATTGAAAATACTTTCTATTCTTTTGGCCTGAAGTTTTTCTCATTTTTATTGGTCATTTCATAGTGTCTCAAATTTCTTTCATGTTCTGTTTATGGTTTTTTTTTAAACTTGTCATTGATTTTGGCTACCTGGTCTGTTTCCTCTACCTTGTCCTCAAGTCCCAATCTTCTGTCCTCTACAAGGTCTAGTCTATTGATAAGGCTTTCCAGAGAGCTTTTATTTGACTTACTGCATTTTCCTTTTTGCTTGGTTTTTCTTCACCATTTCTATCTCTTTATTGAGTTCAATATTCATATCTTGGTTTGACATTCTCATTTCATTTGGCTGCTTATTTGTATTTTCTTGGAGTTCATTCAGGCATTGTCATGTCCTCTGAATGTATTTGTGGGTTTATTGAGGTTTTCCAGTTGCTTGTTTATGCTCTCCTGGATTTCATTCAAGTGTTTATGTCCTCTTTCGGTTCATCATATAAAGTTATCGTAATTATGCTTTTGAATGCTTTGTCTTGAATTTCCTCTAAGTAGCTGTCATGAGAGGCCTCAATTATGGAATTGGAGACATAGTGCTTTGGTTTTTACAGACTAATATTTGTTGTTGTTTTTTTCTTTCAGTACTTTGAATATGTTATGTCACTTTCTTTGTCTTCGGTTGTTTTTGATTTTTTGTTTTTTTCTTTTCTTTGGTTTTTTGAGGCAGGATCTTGCTCTAGCTCATGCTGACCTGGAATTCACTATGTAATTAGTCTCACGCAGGCCTCAAACTCATGGTGATAGTCCTACCTCTGCTTCCTGAGTGCTGGGATTAAAAGTGTGTGCCACCACACAGGACTTTTTTTTAAAGTATTCTTTTTTATTTTATTTATTTATGAGAGAGAGAAAGAGGAAGAGAGAGAGAGAATGGGTGCAACAGGGTCTCCAGCCACTGCAAACAAACTCCAGACACATGTGCCACTTTGTTCATCTGGCCCACATAGGTACTGGGGAATCAAACCTGGGTCCCCAGGCAAGCACCTTAACCACTAGGCAATTTCTCCAGCCCCCTCATTGTTTTTGTTGAGAAGTCAACTGAATGCCAGGCATGATGGTGCATGCCTTTAATCCCAGCATTTGGGAGGCTGAGATAGGAGGATCTCTGAGATTAAGGCCAGCCAGAAACTACATAATGAATTCCAGGTCAGTTCTGGGCTAGAGTGAGACCCTACCTCAAAAGATTAAAAAAAAAAGAAAATGAGAAGTCCACTAATAGTTAATCTTATTGGGATTTCCTTATACATGATGGTTTACTTTTTTCTCTTCTTGCTTTCAATATATTCTTTGCTTTTGAACAGTTCAACATTTCTACAACTGTGATGTGTCTGCCTGTGGATCTCTTTTGTCTTTATCTTACTTGAAATTCATTGAACTTCTTGGATGTGCATATTAATGATTTTCATCCACTTGGTATTGTTTGCAGCCAATAGTTCTTTTAATATTTTCTCTATTCCTTTGTCCTATTTCTGATATATATGCAAGTATCTGTGTGCATATACATACGTGTGTATGTGTGTTCTTATGACTTGGACACTGACTTCACACAATACATATACAATTTTACCCTCTGTTCAACCAGGAATGAGTAACTTAAAGGTTCTGTCCTAAGTCATTCTTGAGAGAACACATTCTTAGGCATATGTACAGCTTTCAAGACTATCAGGGATTCGTGATTTAATTTTAAACTTGACTTCCTAAGAGTGATTCTTGGGTCTGAGTTAGTGATTGTTCAACCAGTGTTGTATGAGATGCTGTGAGCTGGCAAGGCTTCTGTTTCTTGTTGTTTCATCTATATGTGCCTTGGGACTGTTTCCTAATTTGTCCTATATCCTGCTGTCATTGATCCTCATCTGGGCATTGCCTTCTGGGTCTGCAGGGATGAATGTGATAACTGCATAGCTGTTTATTTCACTGGATTTCTCTGGTAGCCTTCTGACTGGTCTGCCATTTTTCTTATTATTATTAGTTTCATGAAGCTACTAGACTCCTTTTAACTGCTCACCACTAGGCTCTCCACTGTTTTCAACAATGCCCTTAGGTGTGTCTCCATGGTCTGTTCTAAATAATCCTTCTCTGTAGGGCAGAACTGAGGAACAATCCATCCTTATGGCCTGTCTGTGGGGTCTGTAGCAATAGAAATTCTAGGCTACTGCACTTGAGCTGATGATGGCAATAGTGCTTGCTTCATCTGGAGTGACACCCTTGCACTGTGAATGAGCACTAAGAATGCAATGGTAGTTACTGGACCTCTCATCTTGCCTTTTTCATTTTGGAACTTCCATGTTGTGAGCAAGCTGGCATAGGATGAAGGTGGTCAGTATCTTTGGCCTGTCAGGCTTGGAGAAAAAAATTCTACCCTGTAGGTGTGGAGAAAACCAGCCCATTCCTCCTGTCCACTTATACACATAAAAGAGCTTCTCTGATACTGATCCTGGGAGGTGTTGCTCCTGGGGCAAAATCATAGCCCCTAGATGGTGAAGCAGGGATGAAAGAACACTGTTTTCTTGGCTACCGGGCAGTGCTTCTGTAGCATGGAGTGGGGATCCAGGCAGAACTGGATCAGACCATGGCTCAGATGCCACACTCACTGTTCTTACAAAGATTTAGTAGATTTTCCTGGATAAATATTCCTTCATTTGTTCATAGACTGAGGATACTTTCTGGAAACTTTAACTTAGGTTCTTTAAAATTTTTCACCAGTGAAATAGTTATTTCAGGAGAGAGAAGCATTAGCTTCCCACACAGCCATTCTGGAAGTTCCACCCCCTTATGATTTTTCCAGAGGAAAAATGTTTCTTTTAATGGGGGCTTTTCTACGTTTCACCTGTGCTAGAACTCAATTGGGTCCAAAACCCAAGATTTTATGCAAGGGAAAAGAAAGCATGCACAATGGCTAAGTAGGGTTTCAAAATGGTTTATTTCAAAAATCAACCCCATAAATAGTTTGAAGTTTATCATATAAGTGCTGATGCTTTGCAGAGTAGCTGCTCTCCCGAATAGGGTGATAATCAGAGGAAAACAGTAGTAATTATGTGCAGATCTTTCTGATCCCCAAAGCAATAGAAATAATCTTATCCCTGAGAAATGCTTGAGGGTTATGTCAGGACTTGTCTTTACTGCCAATACAACTATAGTTTTGAAAATTAAATTTAATTTTTATTGGAAAAGAAGGCAAATATTTTCAATAAATATTGGCAAGACCACACAATAGCCCTGATTTGGTTTCTAGAAGCACAGGACAGGTTTCAAAGTAGATTGTCCAAAACTGCAGACAGGTCAGTAGACTGTGACATTGCTGTGCGTTTGAGCTACTTGAGTACTGGGAAACGGGTTCCCTTCTCTGTGCTTCACTTCTACGTCTCAGAACTAGAGTCAGGCTGTGCTGCCATTCTGGCCTCAGTGGCCTGTGATAAGGCCTGTGCTGCTGGGACAGGTGTTTTCTGATGGAACACCCTCTCCCCAGTTGGATCTCTTCTCTGCCTGCTCATTAGCACTGTGTTTTCAAGAGAACTGTCAGTTGTGAAGAAGAGCAATACTCTGAAGATATGGCACAGTCCTAGCAGCTGCACTTCTCTTCCTCTGTTCAGTGTGTCTTGATTCTGGACAGCTACTGCTCCTTGTGCTGAATCCAACAGCCGCATTCCCTGACTTCAGAATTAGCAGGCCTGAAGGGGCAGATACTGATTCCATTGTTTCCTGAAGATACTCCCTTATTTGCCTTTGTGTAGGAAGTTCAGGGCTGATGACTAAGGGCATTCTGAGGATAGGCCACTGGCAGACTGACTACCACAGAGGTGACCTAGTCTCTCCATCTCTGATCCTAATCGCCTCTCATTTATTCTCCCCATCATTCCTAGACATATTTGTATTAGGATATCTCACTCTGATTCTCTGTTCTAAGCATAGACTCTCTCCTCCTACAGTTCCCTGGCACATCTGCAATGGGGCCTCTTAGCTTTTGCTAGAACATTGGCATTTTAGACACTGCCTCCTCACTTCCCTGCCTGCCTGTCTCTATCTGCTCTCTCCATGTCTTTCCCTTTCCCTCTCACTCCATCAGTAAGTGATGTCAATTCCTTCTCTAAACAAACTCCATGATGTCCTCACCTCCTTGACCTTTGGCCCTGCTTGTCTTGCCAGCTGTCTCAATGCCTCTTCCATGATGCTTCCATAACTTTCTTCTCTCCTCAGTTCTTGACCTGAACATTCTTTCTTTATGGAGACAGTAGTGCCTCTCTCCTCTCCCAAACTTGCTTCTCTCAAACCCCATTCTCTGTCCAGGTTTGCAGCTTCATAGAAGACAGTATTCCAGGACCCCTATTGGTCAACAAAGAGTGATGGTGATGGAGAAAAATGGGCATAGAGGGACCTACACCATGTCCATGCATCCAAGAAGGAAGCTGCTGACTCTCACCCACTGTGTCCTATGGCTGTGTCTGCTCAGTGCTGTCCTCAGTAAGACAGGAAAGAAATCCACGCATTAATGTAAATGGTTCCACTTTTAAATGTTGACTACTATTCATTTTCTCCCCTACAAACTTGGACCATTAGCAAAAACAAAAAAAATCTGGGTTATATTTAACCCCCTATTTCCTACAGTTGCTCAATGCCCAGTTCTGAAAGGTTGTCTGCTCCAAGTTTATACTGCTTTCTCCATTTTAGTGGTCCACTAGAAATAATAGCCAGGTGTAATGGCACATGCCTGTAATTACAGCACTTGAGAGGCTAAGGCAAGAGGACTGCCAAGCGTTTGAGCCCAACCTAGACTACACTGTGGGTTTGATGACAACCTGAGCTACAGAATGAGATCCTATCTGGAAGAAACAACAAAAAGTGGAACTAGGGACTGGAGGGATGGCTTAGTGGTTAAGGCATTTGCCTGCAAAGCCAAAGGACCCAGGTTCCCCTAGGATCCATGTTAGCCAGATGCACAAGGGGGCACATGTGTATAGAGTTCATTTACAGTGGCTGGGGGCCCTGGTGCACCCATTCTCTCCCTCTCTCTCTCTCTCTCCCTCTTTCTCTGTCAAATAAATAAAAATAAAAATTTTTTAAATGTGGAGCTAATTATATATAATATATATAATTAATATATATAATATATATAATATATATAATATATATAATATATATAATATATATAATATATATAATGTATATAATGGGGTTACCATAAGGAGTGAAGTGCTTAGCCTATTGCACTTGGCTCATAGGAAGTCATAAATTGAGTAGCAATCATTAACACTATTGGAAAATAAATTAAGTCTTCTTGAAGTTTTTCTTGGGGTTTTCTTTACTAGTTTACTTTCACATCCCCATGCATTTTGAGCCCTTGGTCAAAGTTCTGTCCCATACAAGAGTTCCTTCTCTTGGTTCTGCCAGCCCCCATCCTTGGCTGCTTTAGTTCCAATCTAAGCCATGGGACTCCCACGTGATGCCAGGACTCTTCTCAGAACAGCTTCTTGGAAATCCTTCTCAGATAGTGAGGTCTTCACTCTGTGTGGGTTAGGAGAAAGAATGTTTCAAGGGAGATGTTCTATTATTCGGTAGTGTAAGGGCAGAATGCGTCTCCACATCATCCCTGAAATTGTATGTACGTTCCTACTCAAACTGAGATTTTGGCCCGATGTGGTATCGTATCCCAGCACTTGGGAAGCTGGGATAGGAGGATTGTGAGTTGCAGGACATCCTGGGCTACAAAGCAAGGCCCAGTCTCAAAAACCCCTCAAATGGCACCAAATGCTGCAGTTTCATTTATGTTGCCCTTAGGCTGGCATTGGCTGTGACACCTTTCAGCCTATCTTAGCCTCATAGCCTTTTCTAACACTAGCCATTGTCCAAACAACCTGTGCTTATCTAGTCACTCAGCTCATGCATCTGAAGCAGTTAGTGATGTCAAACACACACAAGCACAAGAGAGAGAGAGAGAGAGAGAGAGCACAAGTTGAGAATACAGGGTCAGCTCAGCTTAGTGTAGCACTGTGAGTCTGGACTTTGGTGACACTTGGGTCCTTTGCACATTCTGGCTCTGCTTCATTCATTGTGTGTCATAAGACAAATTCATCTGTCGCACTTTGATCAACTATAAAATGAAAATAGTATAAAAGTCTACTCGGAAAGATTACTGTAAAAACAAGGAGTAGCTTAGGTGAGCACCTAACAGAGGCCTACTCAGTGATATTTGTAATTATTAGTCATGATTTTTGTCTAAATCTAATGCCCAACTATAATGTTTCTCCTGGAAATAAAAAGAAAGAGGAATCCACATGAAAAAAATTAAGTTGAGCCCCTAACCATGTACAAAAGTTAACTCAAAATGGATTGATCAAAGACACTTATCTAAGAGCTAAAGCTGTAAAAAAAAAATTCTTAGAAGATATCACAGGTATAAATCTTCACAACCTTGGAGTAGGTGATGGTTTCCTAGATATGACACCAAAGGCACAAATTACAAAAGAAAAAATTAGAAACATTGAACTTTATCAAAAGTCAAAAATTTTGTGCTTCAAAGGACACCATCAAGAAAGTGAAAAGATCTCCCTACAAAGAAAAGCCCACGGCTGGATGGCTTCACTGCTAAATTCCACCAAACTGAAAACAAAGAGTCCCTTAAAGTACTCAAAAAATGAAAAAGAAGTAATTCTAGATTCATTCTATGAGATTAATATTACCCTGATGCAAAGAAAAGGCATAATAAAAATAAAGACCACAGGGCTGGAGAGATGGCTCAGTGATTAAGGTGCTTGTTTGCAAAGCCTGATAGTCTGGGTTTGGTTCCCCAGTACCCACTTATAGATGGATGCACAAAGTGGCACATGTATCTAGAGTTCATATGCAGAAGTGTGAGGCCCTGGCACTGTGTCCATTCTCTCCCTCCTCCTCCTCGTCCTCTTTCTTCTCTCTCTGTATCTCTCTCTCCTTGCAAATAAATAAATAAAAATATTTTTAAATGCAGACTGTTATCTCAGATGCACATAGATATATAGATGAAAAATTCAACAAAATATTGGCAAACTGAATCTAACAATACATCAAAATGATCATTCCCCATGATGAAGTTGGACTTATCCCACACATATAAGCCAATGCAAGTGATGTACCATATCAACAGATTGAAGGATGCAAACCATATGATCATCTTAAGAGCTGCAGAAAAAGCATTTAGTAAACTTTACCATCATCTCCTCATGATAAAACTCTCAACAAATTAGATATATATAATCCTGGGTGCATAAACAAAAGAAAAAAAGCCAACTTATAATGATAGAGATACTATCCCTCAACACATGAAGTGATAAAGAAAATGTGATGAGCCCATCTTGATTGTACAGGTTTATAATTCCTCCTACTCTGGAGACTAAGGCAAGAGGATTATAAATTAAAGGCCTGCCTGGTCTATAGAGTGACTTTAAGGTCAGTCTGGACTACTTAATAAGATCTTGACTCAGCCAGGCATGGTGGCACATGCCTTTAATCCGAGCATTTGAGAGGCAGGGGTAGGAGGGTTGCTATGAGTTGATGCCACCCTGAGACAACATAGTGAATTCCAGATCAGCCTGGGCTAGAACAAGACCCTACCTCGAAAAAAAAATTGTCTCAAAAATTGAAAAAAAAAAAAAACAACGAAATTTATTCAGTAGTGTTTCTATACACTAATAGTGAACTACCTTAAAAGGAAGTCAAAATAGCAATCCCATTTACATTAGCTATGCCTATCAATACAAGGAGATGAGAGGATTCTACAATGAAAACTAAAACACTAGGGTAGGGTGTATGGCACATGCCTATAATGCCAGCATTTGGGGTGCTGAGGCAGAAGAATGGAGAGGGAGAGAGAGAGAGAGAGAGAGAGAGAGAGAGAGAGAGAGAGGCAAAGAGAGAGAGAGAAAATGAGTGCACCAGGGCCTCTAGCTACTGCAAATGAACTCCAGATACATGTGTCTCCTTGTGCATCTGGCTTTAGGCAGGTACTGGGGAATCAAACCCAGGTCATTACATTTTGCAGACAAGCACCTTAACCACTGAGAAATCACTCCAGCCCATTTTTGGTCATTTTTGAAACAGAGTCTTATATAGTCCAGGCTGGCCTCAAACTCAGAGTCAAGGATTACCTTGAACTCCTGGTCCTGCTGCCTATACCTCTAATGTTCTGAGATTACATATGTTAGCCAGCACATCAGCTGGTTCTTTATTTTAAAAATATTTTTTGAAAAACTTTTCTGCAATGGTAAGTTGCATGTGCTCTGTTAAATAATCCCCCACCCATGCTCATGCAGGCCACCTAATTAACTCAGTGACTCTCTCTCTCTTTCTCTCTCTCTCTCTCATACATAAACACATACACAGAGAGGGGAAAAGACATCAAAATAGAAGAGGGACTAGTTGGGAAGAAAAAAGTGTTCAGTGGAAAGGGTGGACTTGAGAAGGTAATGGAAGGAGATTATGAGCAAAATACATTATATGTATAAATAAAATTATCAATAAAAATTAAATTAAAATTTTAAGAAACCATAATTTCTTAAAACAACATGAAACTACTTTTTACTGAGCATTTACTATGTGCCAAGCACTAAGCACACACCATCACATTTAATCCTTACAACAATCCTCAGAAGGAAATATGATAATTGCAATTTTAGACATGAGAAAACTGTGACCAAACCACACATCTGGTAGGGACTCAAGCTGAGATGTGAGCCAAAGCTGGACTCCAAAGGGTATGCTTTTCCAGAGGCCCATACATCCTTTAGCTTCAGCTTCAGCCTCATCTGCAGCATTTCAAGTCCCCTTTCTATGGCCAAGGGTTGGACTGAAAGTCATTATCTATTTTTGGAACCCCACAGTGATTCTGGCTCATTCACCCAGAGGGCACAGGAAAGGGCGACTTGAGAAGAAACTGAAGTCCAGTGAACTGTCCCTAGGGTGAAAGGAGGGGGCATTTGATGGGATTGATGGCTCAGTTGCATGCCTGTAGGCCTCCCTCTCTCCCTGGGGCCTAGGCCTTGTCCTTTGGAAGCCAGCACAGAAATCCCAGGTGGTGTCTGAAGTGACACTGGGAACAATTTGACAGCACCACCAGGGCCTATCCAAGTTAACATCCTGCCTTAGATATGAAGCAAATTCAGAATTTTGAAGGTTGTAGCTGACTCAGATTATTGCTGTGCCATTGCGGTCATAGACATGTGGGAAATTCCCAAACTGACTTTCCCACAGAGCCGTTTTGGAGTAGGGGACATAAAGAGAATGGGGGTGGAGAATTATTTTAGTTATTTATTTGATTAGTATTTGTTAACTCGGTGGACCATTTCAACCAGAGGCTCTGAGTAGGATTTCCCTAGTGGTCACACTTCCGGGCATATAGAAGAGTCTAGAGGTCAGAAGGCCCAGGCTCAATTTTCCATACAGAGGAAGGACAGGCCACAAAAACGTAAAACAGACTATCCAGATTCCTTTTACTTGTCTTCAGACTGCTGTCATAGAAAATCATTTGAACATCCACACCCACCCTCTTTCCCTGAACCACAGCCTCTTGGTTCTTCCTCTCTGTTGGGGTGCCAGCCATCTACTCAGTCCTTCATATCCTTGCTTCAGCCCTTCTTGACCCCTGGCCTGTCCCCCATATCATACCTCCAAAGCTCCCTACCATTCATTTGCAGTGTCTGGTATATTACCCTTCCCCTTCTCTTCAGAGTGACTTCCAACCTCATGACTTTAGATGTGGGTAGTTGGTTTCTTCAACAGTCCTCTGCACCTCTAGTTCAACATCCCTCCACCCACTGGCCTGGTCACATTCCATCTTTAACCACTGCTAGATGAACCTGCCTATGGAACAGCTGTCTGAGGTTTGTTCAGGATTCCCCAAGGCTGCTGTGCCACTTATAGCATAAAATCCAGCTGCCTCAGCTTTGCACTCCAAGCCCCGCACTACCTGCTCTCAGCCTCCATCCCATGGCTCAGTTCTTGTCATTGGACAACCTTTCTAGTATATTGTGGGGCTGTGGTAGTATAGGAGGATGTTTAGGTTACTGTGGGGTCAGAACTTATTTGCTGAGGGAATGAAAGGACAAGTGTAATAAAGGGTGGAGGAGTAGCTCAGTGGTAGAGCACTTTGCCTAGCACAAGGCCTATATTCAATCTCCATGCCACAAAAAAACCTAACTAGCTGCATTTTTTTTTTAATTTTTATTAACATTTTCCATGATTATAAAATATATCCCATGGTAATTCCCTCCCTCCCCACCCCCACACTTTCCCGTTTGAAATTCCATTCTCAATCATATTACCTCCCCATTACAATCATTGTAATTACATATATACAATATCAACCTATTAAGTATCCTCCTCCCTTCCTTTCTCCACCCTTTATGTCTCCTTTTCAACTTACTGGCCTCTGCTACTAAGTATTTTCATTCTCACACAGAAGCCCAGTCATCTGTAGCTAGGATCCCCATATGAGAGAGAACATGTGGCACTTGGCTTTCTGGGCCTGGGTTACCTGACTTAGTATAATACTTTCCAGGTCCATCCATTTTTCTGCAAATTTCATAACTTCATTTTTCTTTACCGCTGAGTAGAACTCCATTGTATAAATGTACCACATCTTCATTATCCACTCATCTGTTGAGGGACATCTAGGCTGGTTCCATTTCCCAGCTATTATAAATTGAGCAGCAATAAACATGGTTGAGCATGTACTTCTAAGGAAATGAGATGAGTCCTTTGGATATATGCCTAGGAGTGCTATAGCTGGGTCATATGGTAGATCAATCTCTAGCTGCTTTAGGAACCCTCACACTGTTTTCCACAATGGCTGGACCAGATTGCATTCCCACCAGCAGTGCAGAAGGGTTCCTTTTCTTCCACATCCCTGCCAACATTTATGATCATTTGTTTTCATGATGGTGGCCAATCTGACAGGAGTGAGATGGAATCTCAATGTAGTTTTAATCTGCATTTCCCTGATGACTAGTGACGTAGAACATTTTTTTAGGTGCTTATATGCCATTCGTATTTCTTCCTTTGAGAACTCTCTATTTAGCTCCTTAGCCCATTTTTTGATTGGCTTGTTTGATTCCTTATTGGTTAACTTTTTGAGTTCTTTGTATATCCTAGATATTAATCCTCTATCAGATATATAGCTGGCGAAGATTTTTTCCCATTCTGTAGGTTGCCTCTTTGCTTTTTTCACTGTGTCCTTTGCGGTGCAAAATCTTTGTAATTTCATTAGGTCCCAGTGGTTAATCTGTGGTTTTATTGCCTGAGCAATTGGGGTTGTATTCAGAAAGTCTTTGCCAAGACCAATATGTTGAAGGGTTTCCCCTACTTTTTCCTCTAGCAGTTTCAAAGTTTCCGGTCTGATGTTAAGGTCTTTAATCCATTTGGACTTAATTCTTGTGCATGGCGAGAGAGAAGAATCTATTTTCATCCTTCTGCAGATATTTATCCAGTTTTCAAAACACCATTTGCTGAAGAGGCTGTCTCTTCTCCAATGAGTATTTTTGGCATTTTTATCGAATATCAGGTGGCTATAGCTACTTGGGCTTACATCTGGGTCCTCTATTCTGTTCCACTGGTCTACATGTCTGTTTTTGTGCCAGTACCATGCTGTTTTTGTTACTATGGCTCTGTAATATAGGTTAAAATCAGGTATGGTGATACCACCAGCCTCTTTTTTGTTGCTCAGTATTATTTTAGATATTCGAGGTTTTTTGTGATTCCAAATGAATTTTTGGATTGTTTTTTCTATTTCCATGAAGAAAGCCTTTGGAATTTTGATAGGGATTGCATTAAATGTGTAGATTGCTTTAGGTAAGATTGCCATTTTCACGATATTGATTCTTCCAAGCCAGGAACAAGGGATGTTTCTCCACTTTCTAGTGTCTTCTGCAATTTCTCGCTTGAGTGTTTTAAAGTTCTCATTGTATAGATTCTTTACTTCCTTGGTTAGGTTTATTCCAAGGTATTTTATTTTTTTTGATGCAATTGTGAATGGGAGTGATTCTCTGATTTCATCCTCTGTGTGTTTGTTGTTAGCATATACGAAGGCTACTGATTTCTGTGTATTTATTTTGTATCCTGCTACATTGCTGTAGGTTTTGATCAGCTCTAACAGCTTGCTAGTAGAGTCTTTAGGGTCCTTTATGTATAGAATCATGTCATCTGCAAATAATGATAACTTGATTTCTTCCTTTCCAATTTGTATCCCTTTTATGTGTGTCTCTTGCCTTATTGCTATGGCTAAGACTTCCAAAACTATATTAAATAGAAGTGGAGACAGTGGACACCCTTGTCTTGTTCCTGATTTTAGTGGAAAAGCTTCCAGTTTTTCCCCATTTAGTAATATGTTGGCTGTAGGCTTGTCATAAATAGCCTTTATTATATTGAGATATGTTCCTTCTATTCCCAGTCTCTGTAGGACTTTTATCATGAAGGGATGTTGGATTTTGTCAAATGCTTTCTCTGCATCTAATGAGATGATCATGTGATTTTTGTCCTTCAACCCGTTTGTGTAATGTATTACATTTATAGGTTTGCGTATGTTGAACCATCCCTGCATCTCTGGGATAAAGCCTACTTGGTCAGGGTGAATGATCTTTTTGATATACTCTTGTATTCTGTTTGCCAATATTTTGTTGAGAATTTTTGCATCTATGTTCATGAGGGAGATTGGTCTGTAATTTTCTTTTTTTGTTCTATCTTTGCCTGGTTTTGGTATCAGGGTGATGCTGGCCTCATAGAAGGAGTTTGGTAGGATTCCTTCTTTTTCTATTTCCTGGAAAAGCTTAAGAAGCAATGGTGTTAGCTCTTCCTTAAAAGTCTGGTAAAATTCAGCAGTGAATCCATACGGGCCTGGACTTTTTTTAGTTGGGAGATTATTGATAACTGCTCGGATCTCCATGTTTGTTATAGGTCTATTTAAGTGATTAATCTCATTTTGATTTAATTTAGGTAGGTCATATAGATCAAGGAAATCATCCATTTCTTTCAGATTTTCATACTTTGTGGAGTATATGCTTTTATAGTATGTCCCTATAATTTTTTGAATTTCTCTGGAATCTGTTGTGATGTTACCTTGTTCATCTCTGATTTTATTAATTTGTGTCTCTTCTCTCTTTCTTATGGTCAGATTTGCTAAGGGTTTATCAATCTTGTTTATCCTTTCAAAGAACCAACTCTTTGTTTCATTAATTCTTTGGATTGTTCTTTTTGTTTATATTTCATTAATTTCTGCCCTAATCTTTATTATTTCTTCCCGTCTACTACTTTTTGGTTTGCCTTGTTCTTCTTTTTCCAAGGCTTTAAGGCGAAGCATTAGGTCGTTTACTTGCAACCTTTCCAATTTCTTAATATAGGCACTTAAGGCTATAAATTTACTTCTTAGAACTGCCTTCATTGTGTCCCAGAGATTTTGGTATGTTGTGTTCTCATTATCATTTGACTCTATAATTTTTTTGATTTCCTTTTTGATTTCTTCATTGACCCACTCATCATTTAGTAGTGTATTGTTTAGTTTCCATGATTTTGTGTATGCTCTATAGCCTTTCTTGCTACTGATTTGTAGTTTAATTCCATTGTGGTCAGATAGAATGCAAGGAATTATTTCAATTTTCCTGAATTTGTTAAGATTTGCTTTGTGTCCTAATATATGGTCTATTTTAGAGAATGTTCCCTGTGCTGCTGAAAAGAATGTATATTCTGCAGCCTTTGGATGAAATGTCCTGTATATATCTGTTAGGTCCATTCCTTCTATGACCTCATTTAGTCCAGATGCCTCTCTGTTTATTCTTTCCCTGGATGACCTGTCAATTGATGAGAGTGGGGTGTTAAAGTCACCCACCACCACTGTGTTTGGTGTTATCTGTGACCTTAGTTCTAATAGTGTTTGTTTGACGAATTTGGGAGCCCCCATGTTAGGTGCATATATGTTTAGGATTGTAATGTCCTCCTGTTGGAGTGTGCCCTTAATCAATATAAAGTGACCTTCCTTATCTTTCTTGACTAACGTCGGACTAAAGTCTACCCTGTCTTATATTAGGATAGCAACCCCTGCTTGTTTTCTAGGTCCATTTGCTTGAAACACCGTCTTCCAACCTTTCACCCTAAGATAATGTCTATCCTTTGTAGAAAGGTGAGTTTCTTGGAGACAACAAATTGTAGGATCCTGCTTTTTAACCCAGTCTGCAAATCTATGTCTTTTCGTTGGGGCATTGAGACCGTTGATATTAAGAGATATTATTGAAAGGTGTGTATTTATGTTTGCCATTTGTGTGTGTGTGTGTGTGTGTTACTTGTTCTACCTGTGCTCTCTTCTGTTAACTGGTATTTGAGTATAGCTGGTTTTTTCTAGGTTCCTTATATGTGTGCTTTTCCTTTTGTTCAGCATGGAGGATTCTATCAAGTATTTTCTGTAGAGCTGGTTTTGTCTTCAGATACTCCTTTAACCTGCTTTTGTCATGGAATGTCTTTATTTCTCCATCTATTTGGATGGATAACTTTGCAGGATAAAGTAACCTTGGTTGACAGTTGTTATCTTTCAGAACTTGGAATATATCACTCCAAGCCCTTCTGGCTTTAAAAGTTTGTGTTGAATAATCTGCTGTAATCCTGATGGGCTTGCTTTTGTAGGTAACTTGATTTTTCTCTCTAACTGCTTTCAATATTTTTTCTTTGGTTTGTGTGTTTGGAAGTTTGAGTATAATGTGTCGAGGAGAGTTTCTTTCTGGGTTTTGTCTGGCTGGGGTTCTAAAGGCTTCCTGTATCTGTATTGGCACCTCTTTCCCAATTTGGGGAAAATTTTCCTCTATGATTTTGTTGAAGATGCCTACTATGCCTCTGGAGTGGAGTTCTTCTCCTTCTACTATGCCCTGAATTCTTATATTGGATCTTTTCATAGTGTCCCAAATATCTTGAAATTACCACTCATACTTTTCTATAAGTTTGTCTTTCTCTTTGTTGGACTGCATTAGGTCTGCCACCTGATCTTCTAGCTTAGATATTCTGTCCTCTCCCTCATCCATCCTACTGGTGAGATTTTCTACAGAGTTTTTTATTTCATTAACTGTGTTCTTCATTGCTAGTAATTCTGACTGGTTTTTCTTTATTATTTCTATTTCCCTATTTATGTCTTGTATTGCCTTCTTTATTTCATTAAATTGGTGTCCTGCCTCTTCTTTGATTCCTTTGATTTCCTCTTTGATTTCTTCTTTGATTGTTTTCATGTGTTCTTTGACCTCTTTGAACATATTTATAATTATTCTTTTGAACTCTTTCTCAGGCATTTCCTCTAACTTTCTCACTGGAGGACATTTCTGATGCATTAATACTTTTAGGTGGATTTATATCGTCTTGCTTTTTAGTGTTTCTTGTGTTATAATGTATATATTTTTGCATCTTGGATTAAGTTAATGCTTGGATTTTCTAGCTAGCTGTGTATTCTTAGCTGTATCAATTGATTTGATGTAATATATTTTCAGGGTAGGACCTTAAGGTATTAGGTGTGGCTCTTAAGACTCTCAGAGTATCTACAAAGATGTTCTTAGGGGTTGAGTTTCCCTGCTATAGGAGTATTCAAGCAGGCTGAGTGGAATAAAATACAGGTAGATTCTAAAATTTAACTAAACACTGTACACATTCAATCAAAAACAGCCCCGAGTATGTATGCAAGAGTAGTTATTATAATGGCCAGATCCTCTATCAACAAAGAGGTTAAGATTTCTGGTCTGTTGAGGTATCCAAGTCAGCTTGTGACCAAGTGAGACCCTTCCCTGGTGCAATCCCAGTTACCTTGGGTGATTGTGGTCTCAGTCAAGTTGCTGCCTGGGTCGTCGGGCTGCTGTTCTGATTTCTGGAGCTGGGCACTTGCTTTTCCTACGGGGCAAACTGAGCCGCTGCTGCTGCCCCGAAGCCGCTGCTGCGGGATCTGCCGCCGCTGCCGCTCCTGGGTCCGCTGCTGTTGGGGCCACTGGTACCGGTGCTGGAGCCGCTGAAGTTGCTGCCGAACTCTGCTCCTGCTTGGGTCCCTCTGTCAGCCCAAGTTGGCGTGGCCGGGTCCCGGGCCGCTGCTGTGTTCGCTGGAGCTGGGTTCAGGTGGTGGGGGAGGGGAGGGAGCCGGGGCTGCTCTGGTTGTATCGCTGTTCCACGTGTGCTTCTACCTCGCGGTCTGCTCTTCCCTCTGGTGCTCGCTGCCGCTCTCCCCTCACGTTTCCCGAGTTGCGGAGAGCGTGGCGTGAGGGGAAAATCCCGCACCTGGCTTGTCCTGTGGCTCGAGCCGAGAGTCCGGCGGCTTTCTGCCGCTCCACGGCTGCGGCGGGTGGCCGAGCCGCCCCGGAGCCGCTGTTCCCGCCTGTGCAGGCTCTGGATGCTCTGGAACTCTTCTACTTCTCCGCTGCCGCCTCAATTTCCTATACACCTCACTTTTTAGTAAAAGTGTGTATTTTGCTGAGTTTTTTTGGTCTTTTTCCCCCCTAGGCTGCTTTGGCGTGGTGCCTACGCCGCCATTTTAACCGGAAGTCCCCTAGCTGCATTTTTTTTACAAAGTAATATTTGTTGGAGAAGTGGCTCATGTTGTAAAACCACATACCACAAGCATGAGGGTCTGAAGGCTCTGAGTTCAATTCCCCAGGACCCACATAAACTTCTGGGTGTGGCCACACACATCTCTAATGCCAATTCTGCAGGAAGCCAAGACTGGAGAATCACTACAGCTCTTGAAAACCCCAGCTCCAGTTCAGAGGGAGACTCCATCTCAAGGAAATATGTGAACAACTGATAGAGGAAGGACACCTTACATTCTCCTCTGACCTCCACATGCACAAACATGTGCATGCATGCACACACACCTCCACCATACATACTATGCATGAAAAAAAAGGGGCAGAGAGAGAGAAAGATCATATGACTCATTTTGCCAAATAGCTGTGTCTTTATCAACTGGCCGGTTGGATGATCTTCAATAAGTCTTCCTCTTTCCAGGCTTCCTGTCTTCCATAGTCATCTCAAACTTGTCTCAGGCCCGAATGGCCCACAGAGGTGTTTGCTGATGAGCATAGGAAAACCATTCGAAATACCTCATCAGGAACATTTGCTAGAGCTGAACACTTCACTACTTGCTCTTTCCCACATTTTTATTAGCTACCAGTACCCAAAGGCATTTATATTTGTGACCTTGGTATTAGATGGTGTCTACTCCCCTTTCAACTCAGCAAGGGTGGAATTCTGTTTCGCCTGCTTTGAAATGAAAATTGCTAGTGCTTTGCTTAAGTGGTTTCCAATGTCATCCAATATGCAGCAGCCAGGTGGGACTGATTGTACCTTCCTAAAACTGGCCACCAAAGAACAGTGATGTGAGCCTTTACTATTTCATACTTGAGCAGTCAGCTGCAGAGTGAGATGCTATCCCATTGAAAGAGCTTGTCTTTACATAACCCAGCACAAGTGGTACCCGTCTACACTGTAGAAAGGACCAAACACAGCATGCCATTGGCAGTCAGCTGGGCATACAGAGGGCATTGGTTGAAGGCACAAAGTGTGAATTTAGCCCAAGATGCCTGGCAGGGTACTTTTAAGGACAGTGTTGAATGGGGTGTGCCCTAGATCTGGCCCAGTCTATTCTGGAACTCCACAGAGCCACACACAGAGGATGGGGAATGGCAGGGAGGCATTATCACCACTGGGTTCCTTAGAATAAGCCAGTCCCAAGGGCCACATGAGCTGCAATTCTGTCTAGTCACAGGCCGGCACAGAAGGGCTCTCTGGGAGATGTTAGACAGACACAGCAGGGCTGGAAGGCACTGGTCTGGACTTGGCAGCAGTTGAACACCACACATTTGGCCAGCATCTGGGTGAGAAATGGGCAGAGGGCTGGGAGTGGGGTGTACCCACCACTGGGCACAATCAGGCACTGGATAAAAGTGATACCCCTGATCTGTACAGCCAAAGGGCTGCAGTCACAGGGTGTGTGCAAAGCCCAGCTCCCCCTAAATTTGGCTTGGATGCTACAGACAAACTGTCCTATTAGGGGATACATAGTTCCCCTATTCACCAGCATGTAGCACTTGTAGGTGGGTGGTGACTGGAGGAGAGGGGAAGGGAGGGAGGAGGAAAAGGTAACATTTCTGACTAAGCCACCTCATGTGCCTGGAACAACCCTAGAGTGCTGCCCAGGTGAAAGGGATTGAGTCTGGGATTTGTCCCCCTGATTCTCTTTCCTGTTCAGCTGCTCATGGACTTAGGGAGACAGATCTGCCATAGTGCTGTTTTTCAAAGTCAAATAGAATGGAGAAGGTAAACTTTTGAAAGCAACTCCACAGAACATAATATAAAGCCCTAGAGAAATGGTGTTAAAATGCTTGTTGCAGGTGGTTTCTTTTGTATGGCTACCATGAATTTATGTCAGCCATGCATTGAGTTGGACACAATTAAAACTTGGGGCTATAAAGGGGAACAGGCACTTAAGGAATGGGGCTAGGATACCCCACAGATGCTAAAGGCTGACAGAGGCTGGCTGGTAGAAGCTGGCTGGCAGGGCTTTGCTATGGCCATGACCAAAGACTGGGAACATGAGGTGCCTGGGGCTGAGCAGTTGGTGTGACTATGGGTGTGCTATGTGTTACATACATTTTTGTGACATGACTTGAGAATCTGGCTATGGGCTGTTTGTGTGGATTTGTTATGTGCAGTGTGAAACCAGGATGCTCTAACAGTGATGGGGTGGCCAGGACACACATGAGGAGGAAAGCAAAGAGCTTAGTGTCAGAAACTGCCAGCTGGGCCTGGGCCTGGGCCTGGCAGGAGTTGATGTGTCAAGGCTTCCATACCTCCTCTATTGGCTGACAGTGTGCCAACTGAAAGCCACAGAACCCTGCACATCAACTTGTGCCATTCCTGGCTCATTCGGGTGCTCCCAGCACCCGAGAAGCCCAGTTTCGGTGCCCAGCAGGGAGAAGACGTGAAGCCACATGTACCTGAGCCACACCACAGACAAGGCCTAGTCATCATTACCCAGAGAAGCTTCTTGCTAGAATGCAATTGTCTGCTGAGCTGGGAGCCACGGACCAGGGGTCTGGGAGTGGTGTTGTCTATTTTTTTAAATACTTACAGATCAAAGCAATTCTTGCCTCTGCAGTTACTATCTGTACCCTGCTTACCATCTCCATCCCCTCCTATAAGCATAAAGAGAGTTCTGGAAAACATGAGAGGGTTTGAGGCAGAGATGGTGATCCTGTAGCTGGCAGGCACTTGGGGCACCCGTGACTGCTAGGCAGTTGGCCAGGCTTCAATAATGGAGGATCCTGTGGCATAAGGGCTCCATGTGAGTGAGCCAACAGTGAAAATCCCTTAAAGCAACAGGACTAATGCCCAGTGAACCAACCCTGAGATTCCATGGCCAGGGGAGACAAACAGGAATACAATCCCCACCCAAGCCCTGGCAGGTAGCATAAGGGTGAGAGTCAGCCAAGTGTGAGACAACTTGTGGTATGACCAACCACAACGCTTGTCTCCTCACATTACTTTTGAAAACAGTGTTCAGGGGGAAGACGGCCAAACCCAAAGCATCTGTGAGCCACATTCAGCCTCCTTGCTGCCAGGATGTTACCAATGTGAAAAGCAAGATTGGATTGCACATCTTTGAGAATTCTTTTTGCCTGGTGAACTCTTTGCTTGGTCTTATAACTCCAGCTCCAAATGTATCACTTTCTCTGACTTCTTCCTTGGGACAAATAAATATTTCTCTGTTCCATCTCTTAGTATCTCTACTGAAACATATTAGGATATTCATTCATTCATTTGATAATTTTTAGGAAACAGTGTCTTGCACGTGCCTATAATCCTAGCACTGGAGAGGATGAGGGAGAAGAATGGTAAAATGAGACCAGCTTGGACCCTGACAAAAGGAAGGGAAAAGAAAATGGAGGGCTGAAGGAATGGCTTGGCAGTTAAGGTGTTTGCATGCAAAGGCAAAGGACCTAACTTCAATTCTCCAGGACTCACATTAGCCAGATTCACAAGGTGGCACACATGTCTGGAGTTTATTTGCAGTGGCTGGAGGCCCTGATGTGTTCTTTATCTCTCTAACTTTCTCTCTCTCTCTCTCTCTCTCTCTCTCTCTCTGTCAAATAAATAAGTAAAATTATTTTTAAAAAAGAAAATGGAAAGAAAAGAGGTTACACTATGTTGTATAAGCTGGTCTCGAACTCCTTGGTTCAAGCCATCCATCCCACAACCTCACAAGTAGCTGGAATTACTGGCACACACCACAAAACCTGGCTTTAAATAAGCATCAAGTATATTGTCAGGGGCTGTAGAGAAAATGCAGAGATGAAGAAACAAAAAAACAATTCCTGCTCCTGAGAAGCAATTAGTCCAGTAGGGAGAGAAAAAGAAAACAGTGACTCAAGTGTGTAAATGTTCTCATAGAATGCCCTGAGGAGGGTTGACCTTGTGGATGGAAACAGAGAAAAGAGATAGCTCTTCAAGTCCTAGAGGACAAAAGCAAGTGAACCAAGCTGAGGAGCACACAGTTTTCCTGACCCAGAGAAACCCTGGACAGATGCCAAATTCTGGAAAGCCAATGGCATGTACAGGCCCTAATGAGTAGCTCTGTGACTAGAGTATAAGGAATGGGGAGGTGGAAGGGGCAGGAAGCAAGGGGGATCATTTATGTCCTCATGTGCTGTGCTGTGAATCTTGGCCATTTTTCCTCTGCAGGCATTGGGGAGCCAGCTGAAACAGGGAAATAACAGGTCTACCTAATCATGGCTTTGGGATTCCCACACTTGAGCCTGCATATGTCAGATGGGCAAGTGCGGGACAGGACTGTGGCTAGGAGGCCGTTAGAAGCTAATTCCCCAGTGCCTATACTTGCTTGCTTTAGATTTACAGAATGAGAGTGCAATAAGGCAGGGTGATGTGCTGATCAGCTTCCCCCATCACTGTGACAAATGCCTATGATTTAAAAAAAAAAACTTATCGGGAGGAAAAGTTTGGTGATTTGAGCTGACAATTTCAGAGGTTTCAGTACATGGTTGATTGACCCCCTTGATTTGGGCCTGTGACAAGGTAGGACATCCTGATGGGGAGCATGTGGTGAAACAAGAGTACCCTTCATATGGAGGCCAGGAAGTGGAGAGAGGAAGGGGTCAGGATTTCAATATTCACTTTAAGAAGCCCCCCACAGGCACCTAACTTTCTTCTACTAAGCTTTACCCACTAAAGATTCCACTGCCTCCCTTCAGCGCCATAAATTGAGCAACAAAGGTTTTAGTACATGGGCTCTCCGGGAGATGCTCCCAATCCAGGCTATAGCAGAAGAGATGTGTAAAGCTGTTTGTGGAACACTCTATTTACTGTTAATATTGGGCCTGCATTTCATTGACATCCATCCTGGTGTCCCATTGGCATTGCAAACATGACCTGTTCAAAACCAGACCCCTAGCCTTGTCTCCAAGCCTCATGCTGATATCATTCTCCCTGTCTCTGTCTCTGTTAATGGCAACCCCAACTTTCCAATTGCTGAGAACCCAAACCTCAACATCATTCTCAACTCCTTTCTTCCGTCCTCCATACCATCAACAGTCCATGTTTCCACCTTCATAATACATCTGGGATCAAACTGCATGCCACTACCTTCATGCTCTGTGGCCCTGACACCTCTCACCTGGAGTACTGCACCAGCTTCCTAATGGGTATCCCTGCAGATTCCACACTGTGTCCTCTCTACTTTGTTCTCAGTACAGCAACCAGAGTGATCCTGACAACAGTAAGATCTGCCCTGCCTCTGCTGAAAGCCCTCTGTAATGGCTCTGTCTGTCAAATGAAGAGCTGAAGTCCCAGCCACACTGACCTCTTTGCAATTCCACAAACAGCCTCCAGGGCCTTTGCACTTGCTCTAGCCTTTGCCCAGAGACCTTTCCTCTACATCCTGCCTGGCTGCCTCCCCTCCCTTTGATACAAATATCATCTTCTCAATGAAAATTTTTTGCCATTCTTTTAGAGAGTAGCACCCCGCCTCTCCCAGGCCCCTGAACACCTCCCTTGATTCATTTTTCTCCAAACCAATTATTGGCTTCTTACTATCTACATATTTTACTCGTTCATCTTGCTGTCTATCTCTCCACCAGAATGTAAGCTTCATGACAGCAGACGTTTTTCCTCTGCTATTGATTTCTAGTGTTTGGACCACTGACAAGCACATAGAGAATACTCTTTAAAATTACTAAATGATGAGCAGGTAAACAGTGGGGCTCAGGGAGATTACCCTGATTCACTTCCAGACCATGTGATAGAATTCTCAGGAACAGATTTTTGAGGACAGCAAAAAAGTCCCCTGGATTATAGGAGTTGGCAGTTCTAGCTAGAGTGACCTTGTAGAGTTCCTTTCCTTCACTGGTCCTCAGTTTGTTCAATTAAAAAGAGATTTGTGAGGGCCAGGGCTGTATCTCAGTGGTATAGTTATTTATGTAGTGCAATGATCTTTAAACACCAGCACTACAGCCAGGCCTTGTAGCACAGGTTTGTAATCCCAGATACTCATAGGACTAAAGTAGAAGGATGGAAAGTTCAAGGCCTGTCTGGGTTGTAGAGTGAGTTTAAATCTGAGAAATTTGTAGAGATTACCCCAAAATTCAAAGCTAAAAAGGAAAAAAAGAAAAAGGATGGGGATATACCTCAGTGGTGGAGCACTTACTTAGCATGCATATGGTTCTAGGTTCAATCCCCAGTACTGCAAAAAGTAAATAAGTAAAGCCAGTGTTGTGAGCCTTTCAGAGGCAAGATCAGGACCTGGTCAACTGGGCTTGCCACTCAGGCCGTAGGGCAGAAGGCAGAGGTTCTCATTCCTATCATTGGCCGTTTCTTTCTTTACTTCTTCCAAAATATAGTCTTATCTTCAACCCACATCTATAAATATACCCTGTTACAGCTGTTTAAATAATAATGGCTCCAAGCTTGCTGCATTCAGCTGAGTGAGCACTGTTCTCTTCCTTATGCAGGGTAAAAGTCTGGAAGAGGCCAGTGGTAATATGACATCCCAGCCCACTTCCCACCATACCTACCCCTTAGGCAGACCCACCTTTTCTCCTCTTTTTTAATTTTAATTTTATTTTATTTGCAAGCAGAGAGAGAGAGAGAGAGAGAGAGAAGGAAGAGACAGAATGAAGAAGAAAGAATGAGCCGGGCGTGGTGGCGCACGCCTTTAATCCCAGCACTCGGGAGGCAGAGGTAGGAGGATCGCCGTGAGTTCAAGGCCACCCTGATACAGAGTTAATTCCAGGTCAGCCTGGACGAGAGTGAGACCCTACCTTGAAAAAAAAAATGCCATGGCCTGCAGCCACTGCTGCAAACAAACTCCAGGTACATGTGCCACTTTGTGCAATGGGCTTTATGTGGGTACTGGGGAATTGAACTCAGGTTGTTAGTTTTTACAGGTAAATCCCTTAACTGCTGAGCCATCACTCTAGCCTCAACCAAACTCTTTTATCTACTCTAGTGGGGACTTAAAGTTTACAAAGCATCTATTATTTAAGGTTTTTTGATGTATGTATTTATGTTGGTGCATATGCAGGTTCACATGCATATATCTGTGTGCATGTGAACTCAAGAAGACAGCCTCAGGTGTTGTTCTTCAGGCAACACCCAATTCTTTTGTGCATGTGCATGTGTGTGCATGGTGTGTGCATGTGGAGATGTATGTCTGCCATATGCATGCAGGGGCCTCTTTTGAACATTGGGTATCTTCCTTTATTGCTCATGCACATGTTTCCTTGAGTCTCTCACTGAACCTGGGTTGCTGTTTATGTTTTTTTAAATTTTTGCTTTTTTGTGAGGATTTTAGGGGGAGTCAGACTGTAAGTCTGTGAGCCCCAATGATTCTTAGGTATCCTCTCCCCACAGGACTGGGTTTACAAGCATTTATGGCCAAGCCCAGCTGTTTTACATGGGTGTGAAAAGCCAACACAGAGCAAATCAAGCTCTTTCAGGCCCTCATGTTTCATAGCAAGCACTGTTACCCACAGAGCCATCTCCCTAGCTCCTTCACCTCTCTAGAGACAGAATTTCTCACAGGCCTGGAGCTCACCAGTTAGGCTACACTAGCTGGTCAGTGAGCCCCAGGGAGCCTCCTGTCTTCACTTCTCCAGTGCTGGGATTACAAAGGTGTTCAACACACCTGTCATTTTTATGTGAGTTCTGGGGATTGAACTCAGGTTCTTATACTTGCAAAGTAAGTACTTTATACTGAGCCATCTCCCTAGTCCCTATCATTTTAAATTTTTTTAATTCATTAATTTATTTACACACACACACATACACACACACACACACACCAGTCTTTTGCAAATGCATGTGGCACTTTACATGAGTGCTGGGGAATTAAGCCCAGGCCAGCAGGCTTTGTAAGCAAATGCCTTTAACTGCTGAGCCATCTCCCCAGTCCCATTTTAAGGTTTTAATCCTCACTGTAATTGTATGCAGTAGGCATTATTAGGGTAGTTTTTTGTTTTAGTTTTGTTTTTTGGTTTTTTTTTTTTTTTTGCAGAGAACACTGGGTCTCTGCAAAATTAAGAGATTGGCCCAAAGGCCCACACAACCTTTTTTCTTCTACAGGAATCACCTGGAAACCTGTTAACCAATGTCTAGGATAAAGGAGAAACACACACACATGGGGCGGTGGGGGGAAGCTAGAGAGAGATTCATTCTTCCTTTGGCTCCTTCTAGGCTGCAGGTGGAGCCTAAAGGGTGGAAAGCAGGCCAGGCCAGATGGAAGTCATCACTATCCCACCGGTTCCCTGAGGGCTAAGCAAAAGGGAGGCGCCTTCCCTGCCTAGCCCTGCTAGGAATGCTGGACCTTCCTAAGACCAGTGATGAGGGCGGTATGCGGGTTGCTCTGTGTGATGAACTATTTTCCTTTCTCATTCCAAGGATCAGAGAGCACTTGCTGAGCTGTTCTTTGTTCCGGTAGAAACAGAAAACCAGAAAAGCCCAGTGGGGACTGGCCAAAGTTTTCCTTTGTCCTCCTGAATAGGAGGAGTAGGCAAGGGGTTGGGACAAGACCACCACAAAGGCAATGAGTCAGTGGATGGGAGACTAGCATGGAATTCTAGTGAAAATAATAACTATAACAAAAGTGCAAACAGCTAAATGTATGCCAGTGCAGAGGCCTCACAGCCCCTGCTGCAATCAGGTTTGCTAAGTCTCCAGTCTCCAGACTGGGGCCAATTGGATCCTAGAGTCCTAACAACTAGAGATATCCTGGCTCAAGATGTACAAAAGGTCACTCCCAGGATTCCTGCACTCCATGGACCAGTAACTTTCCCACCCTTAAAACACATCATGTTCCTACTATGAACAATAAGAGGTCAAATTTGTCAAAGTATTTGAAAGCTTGCCAAGCATGTTCCCGCAGTGCTTCAGAAGGTAGGGTTGCCTAGTGGGTGAGAACACAGGCTCAGGGCCCAATCTTCCTAACGCTGACATTGCACAGCTGTTTGACCTTCAGAAAGTTACTCAGCCTCTACACCTCAAGTTCCTTTCCTTAAAATGGAAATAATCACAGGCTGTATATAGTAAGGCTGTTTTCAGATTAACTGAGCTGATAACTATGCTGTCTAAAAGCAAGAATTTCATCTTTTATTCACTGCACCATCTATGGGGCCTCCAAGGTGCCTGGCGCTCAATAAGAGAGACTCAAGAAATACCTATTACACATACATATGGCTTGGAATGGAAAGTGGCACTTAGCACCAGAGTTGTCAGTTACTACCAATGTGTTACCTTTCACATTCTCAGAGTTGCAAAAGGAGTATTCTGAATTCCATGCACATCAGTATTGGTACTCCATGTAAGGAGTAGGAAATAGACTTAAAATTGAGGGAGGAACTTTGAGCCACAGAGGGTTAAAAATACAGCCCTGAAATCTTGAATTTTAGAATCCATTTATTCAACAAATATTTCACAAATGCTGGGGAGATACTGATAATAAATCAGACAAGTAAACACTGGGGAATTAGCTCAATAGGTAAAGTGCTTGCCTCAGGAACATAAGGATGTAAGCTCAATCCCCACATAAATGCCAGGCATGGTAGCACACACCTGTAATCCTAGCAGTGGAGAAGTTCAGATGGGAAAATCCTAGAGTTTGCTGGCTACCTATTCAGGCCTAGTCAATGAGCTAGCTCAGGCCAAGAGAACCTGTCTCAGAACAGGTAAACAATGTTCTTAGGATGACACTCAAGATTGTCCTCCACTTATGCATGCTCACACATGCACTCATACTCCCATGTACACTGGCACATACACACACATATAGCATATACACATGATACCATATGCATACATGACCTAATGTGTAGAGAAGCTATCTCATCTTTCATGACAGCACAGGCACCCTGGACGCACTTGAGTGCCCTCATTCAATACATGCTTGGGCCTCTGAAGCCCAGTACACAGTTGATACCAAATAAATACTTATCACAAGCTGGGTGTGGTGGTGCACACCTTTAGCCCCAGCACTGGGGAGGCTGAGGTAGAAGGTTCACTGTGAGTTCAAGGCTAGCCTGGGGCTACAGCATAAGTTCCAGGTCAGTCTGGGCTAGAGTGAGGCCCTACCTCAAAAAACAAAAACAAAAGAAAGAAAGAGGGCTGGAATGATGGCTTAGCAGTTAAGGTGCTTCCCTCCAAAGCCTAAGGACCTGTGTTTGACTCTACAGATCCCATGCAAGCCAGGCACACAAGGTGACACAAGCATTCAAGGTTGCATATGTGCACAAGATGGTGCACACATCTAGAGTTCGGTTTCAGTGGCTAGAGGCCTTGGTGCACCAATTCTCTCCCCCCCCCTCATAAGAAAGTGAACAAAGAGGGATGGAGAGATTGCTTAGTGGTTAAGGCACTTGCCTGCAAAATCAAAGAAAGGACCCAGGTTAAACTTCCTAAGACTCATGTAAGCCAGGTAAGCCAGATGCACAGGTGCATGTATCTGGAGTTCATTTACAGTGGCTGGAGGCCCTGTTGTGCCCATATTCTTTCTCTCTCTCTCTCTCTCTCTCTCTCTCTCTCTCTCTCAAATAAATAAATAAAAATATAAATAAATAAATTTTTTAAAAAAGTAAATAGAAAATAAGGAGAGAGAGAGAGAGAGACCCTACCCTATCATAGAAGGAATAAATAGATGACTGTTGTTTCTTCTGTTTCATCAGCTGACTGGGTCATTGCCAGTTGTATGTCAAGACATAATTCACCCTTGAGAAGTCTTCCTCAATCTCCTTACATCCATCTTGGAGCTATCTCCTATTTTTGATATCCCTCTATGAAGCCTTTCTTGACTTCCCCAGGCAGAAATTTTCCTCTCACCTCTGAGTGTTCCAACACAATCTATATCCTCCATCGTACCTCGGTCACCCTGTGGGCATTGTCTGCCCCTACTCTGTCACCTCCCCTAACTTGCGATTTTCTCAGTGTCAAGGACCATGTTTTGGTCATCTATATCCCCAGCACTAGCCCTGAGAGTGTGATTAATAAATATTTGTGGGATTAGGACCCAGTGGCAGAGCTCCTGCCTGACATGCACAAGGTTTTGTTTAATCCCCTGAACAAAATAAAGTAGAGTTAATGGGGAAAAACAATGAATTTTTTGTCAGCTTTTCCTTGAGTAGTATGCTGGACCTGGCTTGTAGCCATTAGTGACAGCCAATTGTTAAATATTTAGTAAATGCATGAGCCAACTGGTAAACACAGCCATTGTTAAAAATTAAATCACACCAGGAAATAGAAAACAAACTGAAATTGAGAGACATTCAACAAAATAAATGACCAAAAATTTGCAATATGGGTTCCCGGATCTGATCCTAAAATAGAAAAGGGACTTTAGTAGGAAGCCTGGTAAAATCCCAATAATTTTCTACTTTTTAACTTTTTTTTACTTTATTTGAGAGAGATAGATAGAGGCAGAGAGAGGGGGATGGGTATGCCAGGGCCTTCAGCAGCTACAGACAAACTTCAGACACATGCGCCACCTTGGGCACCTGGCTTATGTGGGTACTAGGGAATCCAACCTGGGTCCTTTGGCTTTGCAAGCAAGTACCTTAACCACTAAGCCATCTCTCCAGCCCCAATTTTCTACTTTTAACAGTATTGTGTTAAGGCTACCTTCTTAGTTTTGATAAATGCTTTGTACTTACATGAGATATTGGCATAAAGGGAAGCTTGGTGAATGTCACCCAAGGAATAAACAATATTGAGTGTTATTTTGCAACTCTTATGTGTCTAAAATTATCTCAACATTTAAAAATTAATTGTTAAAGGCCCCAGCTGAAACCATAGAGGAATTAGGGAAATGAGCAAGAGTGCTGCTTTCTCAGTGAACCTGATATCAGCACAAGGGTGATGGAGACAGACACTGAGGACACTCAACACCTACCATACCAGAGATCCAGAGGCTCCTAAGTGCCCATCACTGAAATAGACTTAAAATGCTCCTGGCATGGCTCAGGAGGGACAGAAAGATTGTTAGAGCCACAAGTTGGGACATTTTTCAGGGGCATTACCTCCCCCCCATAACTGGCTGCTGCCCCCACAATGCACGACCCACATTCCCCATGGGGATGACTTGCATCCCCAAATAAAGAGGGTACCTTTGGAGGAGGGCAGAGATGAGGGAAAGGAGGGTACCAACATGTGCTGTTTACATACTGAATATGTCCATAACTTATAAAAAATTTACTGCTAAACAAAAATATTAGATTATATAAACCTACAATTAAATAAATTACGTTTTAACAATGGTAATAAGTACAATTTACCACTTCCTAATTATTTTGCTGCATTTCACTATGATCTTGAGGTTCTTGTCATCTCTTGCATCTACATGATGTTCTCTTCTGCATTTCTTCCCACTTCAGGCTGGGCAACTTCACTTTGGAAACTTGAAATAGGCCATGTAGAAAGTATGTACACCATGTAAATCTGTAAGTGCTACAAACCAGAGCTTGGGTCATGGTTTGAGACATTGGGCTTAAGAAAATGGGGGGCCCTCAATGATAGAGCATGTGTTTAGCATGCATGACACCTTGGATTCCACCCATTCTCTCTCTCTCTCTATCTACCTCTCTCTTTCTCTCTCCCTCTGAAATGAATACATAAATAAACAAAATATTGGTGGGGGATGGTGGGGCACATTTTTAGTCCCAGCACTTGCAAGGCTGAGGTAGGAGGATCGTCATGAATACAAGGCCACCCTGGAACTACAGAGTGAATTGAAGCTCAGCCTGAGCTAGAACAAGACCCTACCTTGAAAAAATAAAAAAGACAGTGAGAGAGAGGGCGGGGGAGGAGAGAGGCAAGGAGGGTAAGAAATATTAGTAAGATTAAATTTTCAAGTTTAATTAAATAAATCACATTAAATTTGAAAAACATAATTAAAGAAATAATGTTTCCAGTAAGTGTATCTTGTTCAGCAAAAAAATTCACATCATAAGGAATACATGAATTTCCAATACCTCTTTACTATTTCACTTCCTTCTTATTCACAAACATAAATGAAAACATCAATCACCATTTTTTCCTCTTATAACTAGAGGTTAGCTTTGGGTGCAAAAGGTCAGATAAATCAATGAAATTGACTGGGCATGGTGGCACATGCCTTTAATTTCAGCACTTGAGAGACAGAGGTAGAAGAATCACTGTGAGCTCAAGGATAGCCTAAGACAATTCACATAGTGAATTCCAGGTCAGCCTGGGCTAGAGCAAGACCCTGTCTCAAAAAAAAAAAAATGAAATCATCATGTGAGAATGAATTGACTATCTAGAATTTGCAACAAAGAATATTTTCAAGGCTGGGCTTGGTGGTGCATGACTTTTTAATGCCAACACTTGGGAGGCAGAGGTAGGAGAATTGCTGAGTTTGAGGCCAACCTGAAGCTACAAAGTAGATTCAAGATCAGCCTGACTTAGAGTGAGGCCTTACCTCAAAAACAAACAAAAAATAATATTATCTATTTCATAATTGTAAATTGTGTTTCATTTCCTTTTAAAAAATATTTTGAGGGCTTGAGAGATTGCTTAGTGGTTAAGATGCTTGCCTGGGAAGCCTAAGGACCCAGGTTTGATTCCCCAAAACCCACATAAGCCAGATGCACAAGGTGACACATGCGTCTGGAGTTCGTTTGCAGTGGCAGGAGGCCCTGGCGTACCCATTCTCCCTCCCTCTCTCTCTCTTAAATAAAAAAAAAAACTTAAAATACATTAAAAATATTTTATTTGAAAGAGAGGGAGAGAAAGAAAGGTAGATAGAGAGATAATGAACACACCAGAGCCTCCAGCCACTACAAATGAATTCCAGATGCCTATGCCACCTTGTGCGTCTGGCTTACATGGGTACTGGGGAATTGAACCTTGGTCTTTAGGATTCGCAGACAAATGCCTTAACCACTAAGACATATCTCCAGCCCTCATTTTCTTACATAAGTAAATTTGCATTAAACTTGTCGACATATGTATTTACACATTTTCAGAGCCTGTTGCTGAGCATTTATTAGAATACTAGATGTTTCAAGTATTCATTATATCTTGTTCAATGGCATTGAAGGAAAGAACACTGGCATCTTCTCTGTGTCAGTCCAAGCCATCTTTTTTTTTTTTTTTTTTTGGTGTAACACCTCAGTTGCTCTTCAGCTCCACTGTCGGAAGGCATTGTGGTGTCCATTTTATAAATGAGACTATCGAGACAGAGATGTTAAATGACTAGGCCAGTGTCAAGTCACTGATAATTACTGAGCCATTATGAAATACTACTGTCTGTTTCCAAAGCTAGTTATATTAGTTACTGTTGATGCTGTAAGAATACCACAAATGTAGTGGCTTAAGGCAATACATATTTGTTATCTTGTAGATCTGGAGGTCTGAAGTCCAAATGTGTCTCCCTGGACAAAAGTCAAGAATGTCAGTAAGGCTGCGTTTTATGGTTCTAGGAAAGGATCCTTTTAGTCTTTCCTAGCTTCTAGAGGTCACCTATGATTCCTTGGCTTCAGAATTATCCATGGCTGATCAAGTCTTTTCTTACATACTGCCACCGATTCTGCTTCTACCCTCACACCTGCCTCTCTGCCTCTGACTCTCCTACTTCTCTTTTCAGCTTCAGAAGGACCCCACCATAGTCAGGGGCAGTTTATTAGTAACCTTCATACTATCTGCAAGCCTTACTTCCCTTTGCCATGTGGCCTAACATGGCCAGGTTCTGTGGATTAGGCACTGGCACCATTGGAGGCTGGCGTCTGCCTAGTGCACTTGTGTCTTGGCCGTGAGCCTTCACTGCACTCCTCTTGTTTTAGTGCTCATGTAACCCAGCGCAGGACCCCCTTAACTCTGCTTATTGCATGCACAAGACTCTGTGCTCTCCTCTTTGGGGTAAGATGCTCTCATCAGTTGTTTTCCAAGCCTGCCAAGGAGCCCAGGGGAATGACTTCTAAGGCCTGGGACTTTTGATCTGGAAAAGGTATGTTCTCTATCTATACAATATTTTTTTATTTTTGAATGTAAATGATGTATATATGTATTTCCTTGTATGTTTGAGGGCATGTGTGTGCCACAGTGTGCATGTGGAGGTCGGAGGACAACCTCTGGTGTGCATCCTCACCTTCTACTGTGTTTGAAATGAGGTCTCTTGTTCTCCACTGTGAATGCCAAGTTGTTTGCCCAATGAGCCTCTGCCCATTGAGCCATTTCCCCCATCCCAGTAAATAATTTTTAAATATTTTTATTTATTTGCAAGCAGAGCGAGATTAAGAGAAAAGAAACAGGTAGAGAGAATGAGTGTGCCAGGGCCTCCTAACCACTGCAAATGCACTCCAGATGCATGTGCCACTATGTACATTTAGCTTTATGTGGATACTAAGGAATCACACCCAGGTCATTAGGCTTTGTAGGCAAGCACCTTAACCATTAAGCAATCTCTGCAGCCCCTGATAAATGATTTTTTTTAAGTATATAGGGACTAGGGAGATGGTTCAACATTTAAAGACAGTTGCTTGCAAAGCCTGCCAGCCCTAGTTCAATTCCCTAGCCGCCATGCAAAGCTGGATGGACATTTGTTTGCAAGAGACCCTGCATTCATGCATGCTTATACACACACACATGCACACGCATGCACGCAAATCAATAAATATTTTTGGTCTTGGTGGTTGAACCAGACAAAGTCTTGTCTACCACTGAGCAACACTTCCAGTCCCTGGACATATGTTTTATCTGTGTTTTTACTAATATGCTTTAAAAATATTCTCTAGGATTTTTGTTAGTGGCCAGCTTTCTAAAGTCTCCTGTTCAGGTTCTTCCTTCTCCTAGCACTTGCATAGTTTAGCACTCTCCACTGTGGCAGGCTTCATACCTTATTTATTGTTTTCTTCCTATATTTTTACATCAACTTATTCTAGAAAAGTCCTTGGCCTTACAAAGTATTCTTTTCTCACACTTGCCAATGACGCTCCTTTTGTCTGTGTTCATGATTCCTTTCCAAGTGGCTTTTCAGACTCAGAGTCTCCAAGGAATGGTTTCTTACCTTTTCTTGTTTCCTCCACACTGAGTTCCCTGGTTCTGGTCACACAAAAAAAGTTTTATCCACTGTGTCAATCCAGTAGCCAGAAGTCACCCTGCCTTGAAATGGGCTTGCTTGAGGGAAAAATTTATAGATCACACCAGCCCAAGGGGCTCATATCATTCTTTGGTCACATCTAGTACTGTAACTAGCACATATTTTGATAAATTTAACACAACACTGTAGAGAAGCCACAAACTGGTGACCAGTAGGTCAAGTAATGCCCACAAATTATGTCACTTGCTATCCATACAGTTTATTTAAAAAAAAAAAAAAAAAAACAACTATTTCAAGGCTGGAGGGGTGGCTTAGCAATTAAGGCACCTGCCTGCAAAGCCAAATTTGTCTTCAGTGGCTAAAGGCCCTGGCATGCCCATTCTCTCTCTATCTGCATCTCTCTCTCTCTCTCTCTCTTTCTGTGTGTGTGTGTGTGTGTGTGTGTGTGTGTGTGTGTGTGTGAAATAAATAACATAAATAGTTTTTTAACAAAATGCTATTTCCTAGCATATAACAATAAGTCATCTCATTTATTTATTTTATGTTGGGTGCTGGGGATAGCACCCAAGGTGTTGTACATATTGGGCAAGCATTCTTTGCTAAGCTATGTCCTTAGCCCTCTTTCTAATTTTTATTTCATTTACAAATTTTATTTTTTATTTATTTGAGAGAAGGAGGGGGAGGGAATGAGAGAGGAAGGGAAGAAAGGAGGAGGGAGGGAGAGAAGGAAGGAGGGATGGAGGAAGGGAGAATGGGCACACTAGGACCTCCAGCTTCTGTAAACAAACTCCAGACACATGTGTCACCTTGTGCTGTGTCTAGCTTATGTGGGCCCTGGGAGACCAAACTTGGGTCCTTTGACTTTGCAGGCAAGTGCCTTAACTGCTAAGCCATCTCTCCAGCCATCTAATTTTAATTTTTTAATTGAAAATTTTAATACAGGAACATACTTTAACTTGAACATAATCCCCTCCCACTACCCTCTTTTGTTCCCCTACCCCCATTTCATTGAACCCCTTCTCTTTCCAAGTAGTCCTTCTTCTATTTTGATGTCTCATTCTTTTTGGTCTCCACCATCCTCACCATCCTCTATGTCAAAATGTTGATGGGCTCAATATTGTTCAGGTCTTGTGGAGGTAACAACCTCCACTGTGAGATCATGAATGCAGTAGGCAATTTATGTCTAGAGGACAGTGCCTCTCCCAAAGTACTTTGCCACACTCTGTGGTACTTACATTCTTTCTGCTCCCTCTTCCATAATGTTCCCTGAGCCTTGGAGGGAATGGTAGAGTTGTTTCATTTAACACTGAGATCTCAACAGCCTCTTATTTTTAGATTTTTAAAAATCATTTTTTTTTATTTGAGCAAGAGAGAGAAAGAGAAGAGAGACAGAAAGAATGGGTGCACCAGGAACTCTAGCCACTGCAAATGGACTCTAGATGCATGCACTACTTTGTGCATCTGGCTTATGTGAGTACTAAGGAATCAATCCTGGGTCCTTAGGCTTCACAGGCAAACACTTTTAACTGCTAAGGCATCCCTCTTATTTTTAGCACTTGGACGTATTTTGGGTCTCTTCAGTTTCCACAGCCATCTCCAAAGAGAAGCTTCTCTGGCCAGTGCTGAGAGCACCACTAATGTTGTTTTCATCACCTCCTCCACAATGTTCCCTGAGTTCTAGAAGGTGTGATAGAGGTATCTCATCCAGTACTGAACACTTGACTGTTGTTTCTCATCACCTTGATGAATCTTGTGGCTTCCCAGTAGTCATTGCCAACTGCAAAAAGAAGCTTCTCTAACCAAAAGTGAGAACAGTTCTAATCTATGAGTATAAACATAGCCATTTAGGGAGAAATTTGATGATCTCAACATATCCATTTAGCCAAAGAGCAACGGTAGTTTCCCTCCAAGGGCCTATGGCCTTCTAAATCATAGGCTATAACTATTTCCAGTACCAGACATGAATTCTTTCCACTGGAATTGATCTCGAAAACCAGAGAGCAGTTGGTTATCCCCATAACTGACACGCTGCTGTTACACCAATGGCTAATTGCCTGACTTGCTGGTTGTGTAGACTTTTTATTTTAAGACAAAGCCTTGAACTTACTTTGTAGCCCAGATGAGCCTTGAACTTTTGATCCTACTGCCTCAGCCTTCCTAGTGCTGGGATTACAGGTATGTACTATGAGGCCCAGAACAATTAGTAATCTTTCCATACAGGCTGGATTTCTGACTCCCTTGAAAAAGAGAAAAATCTGGTTACACTGGGCCTATATTCCCACTGGACAATAGTTTACTATATTGGGGTGGCAGTTTTTCTGCTGTCCAGGTCAACACAAACCTCTTCTTATTGTCTGCCTCCAGCTTCCTTCACTCATCTATTGTCTGTGCCTGGCATTTGAGGAAAGGCATTTGAGTTATCTGAAATATTTCATACATGCCAAAATTCCCAGCTATACTACAGTCTCTTACGTATGTGTGAAGCTTTTTAAACTTCTTTTGTTTGTCTCCTGCTGCTATGGACATAGTAGATGCTCCATCAATACTGAGAGAAGAAATAATTTTTAATGTTTTATTTATTTATTTACAAGTAGAGAGAGAGAATGGGTGCACCAGAGTCACTTGCCACTACAAATAAACCCAGACACATGTCCCATCATGTGCATCTGGCTTACATGGGTACTGGGTAATCGAACCTGGGTCCTTTCGCTTTGCAGGCCTTAATTGCTAAGCCATCCCTCCAGCCCCAGAAATAATTTTATCTAGGTGATTCTAGAATGTGTATTAATTACTTTTGTAACAAGGAGATGCTTCATACATGTAATATTTATGGAGTAACTCGCATGACCCCAACTCAGTGTTAGATGCCTCAGAGCAATGCTGTGGGAGAGGTGAGATTGTTCCTTTGCTTGGACAGAGGCGAAGCATGTGGCATGCACCCACTCCTGCACTTTTGGACACTCTAAGCCTCCTGGCAATCCACAGAGAAGGTGAGATAGATGAAACCGAATCCCTGCTGGGATTTGGTGAGTCACGTTCAGTTGACAGGAGCGTCACCAGTTTCCTTTTCCATATGTGTCTGGGGCTTGCTATTCCCTCATGCCGCCACTGGTGCTGCTGACGCGTGGTGGGGGGTGGGAAAACACGGAAAAATTATGCGTGGTTAATTGTGCAGCAGCAAGCAGAAAGGAATGTGCGAATGCCAAGGGCTCCCACTGGGGCAGAAGTCTGGTGTCATGTGTTGCTGAACAGCTGCAGGAAAATGTGTCTGGACCCTTGGCTGCAGAGGGGTGGGTCTGCCAGACTTTGGTTCTGTGTAACTTTGCAGGCAAAGAGGATTTATAAAAGGCAGATATTGTGCATCTAGAAACTTGACTCTGGACCCTTTGTCTACTTTTTTTTTTTTTTTTGTCACCCTGTCCCCTCCAGCCACCAGAAGTTCCAGACATGGCTAGAGAGGAACAAAGTGTAAAGACCTCAGTCTCAGGGCCCTCGCATTCCTCCAGACCTGACATGTTCACAGACTCTGCTTAGGACCACCAAAATGCTCCTACCTGGCTAGATGCACTAAAGCTCTGCATAGGAGGAAAGTTCTGGGAATCCCTAAAGAAGGAAGGTGTAAGGTGGGTCACCTAAGGAATCTTATCCTTCAGACTCTAGAGGAAGACTGGAACCCATGGCCCTGGACTCAGCTAGAGTGAACTCAAATACATCTCCTGGTCCTACAAGTTTAGACAGGCCACTTAGTATCTCTATACCCAAGTTCACCCCTCTCTCTCTCTCTCTCTCATGAGAGAAGGCACAAAGTAATATTTGTCTAAGATCTGGCCCTCTTTCAAGAGATGAGAGTTTAAGATCAACAATAAAATTTCATATTCCTTACTCTGTGTGTGTGTGGTGGGGGGGGGGAATGGTGTGGTATACTGTGGTGCTGGAGTTAGAGATGGAATCCAGGACCTCACACATGCTTAGCAAATACTGTACCACTGAGATACAGCCAAGCTCTCTTTATTCCATATTGAGAAGTTCCTATGAGCCAGGCACTATGCTAAGCCATTTAACTTATTTATCTCTTAGGGAAAAAAAAATGAGAACTTGAGTTAGAAGAGGAAGACTGATTCATCAAAGGTTATACAGGGAGTAAACAACAGAACCAGCATGTGCTCCATGCAGAGCAACTCCAGAGCCAACAGTCACAAGCATACCACCTTCCAGGCATTAGTCCCACTTGATACATGAGAAAACTGAGGTTTAGGAGGTAATAACATCGTGGGCGAGGCTTGGGCTTTCTACTTCTGTCTCTGCTGTTTAACTTGCTATGTGACCTTAGCCATATTACTCAAACCTCTCAGAACTCTGTTTCCTATTTGGGAAAAGAAAGAGTCAGAGTTGGGAAGTGTCAGAGTCCAAAGCCTCTGGTGGTCTATACAGTGAGAAATAATATCTGTGGATGAAAATGGAGAGGAGGAGGCTCCGAACGCCCAGAGACAGAATGAGAAGGCGGCCTGGGTGTGGCTGTGTCTTTAGGAGATGGAGGGAGGCAGGTCTGGTAAAGAAGCTTGCCAGAGAGAATGTAGCTCATCCTTCCCACTCAGAAGCCATTCTGTGAGAAGTTGGGCCAGGTGGGCAGGACGATAGCCAGGCTCTGCAGGCACACCTACACTGTGGGCTACTGCTGCCACCTAGGGCACAGTGGTGGCCCTGAGCCCAGGCTGAGCCATGGCTGCCATTTAGCAGCTGCACATTCCCTGTCTCCTGCTGGTTTCCGGAGTGGAGAGGGGCAGCCAGGCCGTGTTCAGCAGTGGGGAGGGGAAGAAGGCAAAGAGGGCGAGTGCTGTCTCTGATTTGGGAGTTATAAATAAATCCATCTGGAAGTGTTTGGGGCTGTGGGAGCCGGAGGCCGGCCCTGCAATTCAGGCCATGTGGCGCATATTTCCATCCACACCAGCCCCCCAGTCCCAAGAGACTGTCTGATTGGACCTGTCTGCTCCAGCGAGCAGGGCAGGAACGTCTCAGGCCCCCAGCCCAGCCCTGCTCTCCTCTCAGCCTAATTCCAGCAAGATCATGGCTGAGGACTGCTTTGAAACATTTCACAGGCTCCTGGAGTGTTGGTTGAATAAATGAATGAATGATTTTTCAGTTCAGCATTTAGCTTGCAAAGAAGGGGCCCCATGGAGGTCACAGGGAGGTGAGGCATTTTGGGTTTCTAGGATGTCTTTCCCAGGACCTAACCAAAGCTAGTAGGGATACAGAGACACTGCCCAAAACTTGTTTGTCCCCCTGACCCAGCACTAAGCATAGTGCTCAGTTCAAGCTGGTTGTGTGAAGTGATGGGATAATTTATTAATATAACAAACACTGATTACACCTCCTCATATGCTAGGTACTAGAGTGCATGCAGTAAGGTTCAACAGTGAGTCCTAGCCTCATGGAGCTTGATCTTAGTCTCCAGCCACCTATCCACAGGGCATCTGTTCCAAGGCCTTCAGGGAGTCTGAACAGAAACTTTTCATGCACCGCATGATTTCTTGTAAATACACACTGATGATGAGGCTCAGTAGATAAACTAGTCACAGTAAGAGCTTAACAACAACTAGTAATAAAATAGAATTCTTATGATCATATACTGTCATGAAAGTTATTTAAGACTTATGAATTATTTATTTCAGAAATTTTTCTTTTAAGATTTTTGGATTGCAGTTGGCAGTGAGTGGTGGAAGCTGCAAAAATCAAAACCATGAGAAAGGAGTGCTACTGTGTGGTCAGCACTTGGGGTGAGACCCTTCTTTGCAGTATGAGATGCACCTTTACTTGCATGACCAATGCTCAATGTCCTGACTCCCTGGTCTGAAATGCAAGTTGTACTCTGGAGTCAACCAGAAATGTGCCCCCACATTTCCAGCTGTTTCCAGGGGAAAGGAAGAGAAAACCCTGGCTATAGGCCATTTCTAAGGAGCATGATAATTGAGAATGAAGGAAGAGTGTCCCCAGTGTGGGAGCATGCTAAGCTAGCCCTCTGTGTAACCATTTAAATTGGTGCTATAAGACTGGGAAATAATGTTTGCCCCAGAAAGGTATAAAAATGATCCTCAGTTGCTGGGGCAGGTCCCAGAAGCCCAGCTAATGTAGCTGAGGCCCATAGATTGATCAAGCTGGGTCAGGGCAGAGAGGCAGACAGCAACATGAACATTTGAGACATGTTGATGACATGATATTGGGAATATCCAGAAGGCAGCCTGAATCTGGTCCCAGGTCTCAAGATAGACTTGGGGTATGAGCACACTGTGATGGGAGTTGGAATGGAGGCCCAAGCTCCATTGAGATGGTTACAAGAGAAGGTATGGGGAACAGGAAGAATGGAACCAGAGTAAAGTCCCAACATAGAGGCAGCAGACACCAGGGCATTTCCTCTCTGCCCTCTTGCTTCCATTACTATGGTCAGCACCCTCGTCCAGGGCTTCAACTTGTGTCAGGATATGGTGACAGTCTTCTTAATTAGCCCCTTCCTTCCTTCCTTCCTTCCTTCCTTACTTACTTACTTACTTACTTACTTTTCTCTTCCTTCTGGAATATTTTTCTTTTAGTGACACTGGGGATCTAATCCAAGGCCTTCTGTAGCTAGGCAAGCCACATCATCAAGCAGATTATCTTTTTAAATTTTTTTTATTTTTATTTATTTATTGGAGAGAGAGAAAGATGCAGGGGAAAAGTGGTGGGGAGACAATAGGTGTGCCAGGGCCTCCAGCCACTGCAAACGAACTCCAGATGCATGTGTCACCTTGCACATCTGGCTTATGTGGGTCCTGGGGAATCGAACCGAGGTCCTTTGCTTTGCAGGCAGGCGCCTTAACTGCTAAGCCATCTCTTCAGCTCTGTCTTCTTTTTTTGCATGAATCTATGTGTGTGGTTTGTGTCTGTGTATATGCCTGTTTGTTTTGTGTATGTGCATGTGCACGTGTGTGTGCCTACATGTAGAAGGCCAAAGAAAACCTTGGGTGTTATCTCCAGGTATGCTATCCACTTCTTTTTGAACAGGTGTTTCTCACTGACCTGCAGCCCACACATTAGGTATGACTTAGCTAGTAAGTTCTAGGGATCTTCCAGTATCCATTTCCCCAACACTGGGATTACAGCACATGCCACCACATTTGAGGTTATGTGGATGCTTGGGATCTGCAGTCAGGTCCTCATGCTTGCCCTCATGCTTTACCCATTGAGCCATCTCCTCAGCCCCAGAATTATCTTCCTTGAGACATGGCTTTCATCATGTCCTCCCAACATTCACCAAGTACCTTGTGCTCTGACCCCTGAGGCCCAGTTTCTGTTAACAGTCACCCTCGCTAACTGGTTCCAGGTGCCCTTTTCCAAGTGCCAGCTTCCCCTTCTCCAAGAGCTTACTGTGTGGCCACCCAGAGCCCCAAATGCATCTTCTCTTCTGTTCTTCCTGGCCTCTCCACCCCTGAAATGTCCTTTGACCCTTTCTCCATTACAGGGTGAATGTTCAGGCATCAGGGTCCAATTGAAGTCTCCTCTCTCTAGTAAAGCTTTCCCTGGCCTTGACGCAAGCAGATGCTCCCCACCTTTGTCTCCTTACTAATCAATGAGCAGCCTGGCCACACTTGGTTTCACCATATTTTTATACCCCAATGGGAACAAAAGGGAAGGTGGGACTGGCAATCACAGAGTGGCACAGTGGGATGGTTTCCCCAAAGATGGGCTAGGGGTCCATTCAAACCACCCTGCATAGCTATCTCCCTGTATCTGCTGTTCTTTGGATGACAGTTTGTAAAGGCCAGAAAAGGGAAGGACAAAATGGAGAGCCAAAGCCAAAGTCAAGACCAGCACCAGGCTGAGAGTACAGAATGGAGAGAGAAGAGACTGAAAACATGGAAGAGGGAGAGGGGAAAACAGGGACCCCATTACATGTTCACAAACATAGAACATTCTGGTAAGCTGGGGTGGAATAAAGAAAGATTTGGAATTCTGGAAATGAAAGCAGCTGCTTTGATGGGCCAGCTGACCATGTAGTTAATATTAGGCATTTGGTGCCAAGTGGCTCATGCAACCATGACTCCGTTATGATCAAATGCCATCACCCAGAGCACCCTTTTAATAAAGAGCAAAAAGCAAGTATTGGCATGTAAGAGCTGGCAAGCTCCTTGGAGAGTTCTCAAGGGCACCAGGGATGACTAGAAAGCCACAGTGCCTCACACCACAAGCCTAGCTCCGCCAGGAAAGGTGGGTATGAGGAGAGTGCCAGTTCTGAGCAGCTTGGATTTCACGGGCTGTGCCACACACATTTAATCCTCACCCAGAGCTAATTTTGATCCTTCCTGTGGCTCTGTTATATGGGGGGATTACCCCAATTTTACATGTGGTGTACGCCTCTAATCTCAGCACTTAAGGAAGCACAGGAAGGAGGACTGTAGTGAGTTTGAGGCCACCCTGAGACTAAATAGTGAATTTCAGATCAGCCTGGGCTAGAACAAAACCCTACCTCAAAAAAAAAAGAAAAAAGAAAAAAAGAAAGAAAGAAACAGAGGTCTTGACAGGGTTCAGAATCTTGCCCAAGGGCACCCAACCTGGAAGATGTTGATCCAAGATTCCAATGTGGGACATCCCTCCCCTTGATGAGAGGCCCAGGACCCAGAGGCTGGCAGCAATTTGTTCTTCAGTCCTGTTGACTTTAGCTGTGGGGCTGATCTTTCTGGACTGATTTCTTTGAACATAAACAAAATACCATCCTTTTTTTTTCTAGCTTCAGAATGTGCCTTCAGAATCATGTGCTGTCCTCCACGTTTCAGCTCAGTGCCTTTACTGAGGGATTCACAAATCAGAAGCAACAGGTTTTAACTTTAGTCCCCACAATGTGTACCAAAATACACCAGTGTACTTTTGCTCCCAGAACATACCCAACCCAGGTGGTTTCAGCTAGAAGTCAGGCTTTCCATTTCCTCCTCCATCTCAGCAATCCACATGGTATGGTTGGGCTTGCCTGAGCTTCCAGGCCTGTTTTAAAAATCTCTTTGAGGGCTGGAGAGATGGCGTAGCGGTTAAGCGCTTGCCTGTGAAGCCTAAGGACCCCGGTTCGAGGCTCGGTTCCCCAGGTCCCACGTTAGCCAGATGCACAAGGGGGCGCACGCATCTGGAGTTCGTTTGCAGAGGCTGGAAGCCCTGGCGCGCCCATTCTCTCTCTCTCCCTCTATCTGTCTTTCTCTCTGTGTCTGTCGCTCTCAAATAAATAAATAAAATTTTAAAAAATTATTTAAAAAAAATCTCTTTGAGATGTCTCCCACACACTGTGGCCCACATCACTCTTGGTTAATGGATGTAGTCTGTCCTTTCATAGCCATGAGTGACACTGAAGAAAGTATTGGTGTTTACAAAAGAGCAAATTGAGACCTTGTGTCTTAGAATTCTGGCTTTGACAAGATTAGGACTGCTCTTGTATGTAGAGCTGCTGGTGCCAACCAAGAGTCCAGAGCATGTGACAAATTACATCTGGCACCAACCATAGAGGTTAGGCTTTGGGGAGGGAAGAGTTGGCTAGAAAGCCTGTGATTATAGTTTTCTGGAATTGCTCCAGATTTGAGAACACACTGGAACCCTTTGGGCTGGGCCTTGGGACGTAGCATTGTGTGTCCCACAGAAGTGATAAGATGTTGGGATGATCATGCTAAATCTTGTAAGAGCAGAACTTTCAGTGATGCAAACTGACATGCAGAGGACTAAGTCTCCTGTCTTGGGCTGGGTTTGTGCTCTGGAAATCTAACTCTTCCCAATCTACTCAGAGACAAAGAGGCAAGAGAAGTTAAGGGGGATGAATATGAGCAAAGTACCTGATATACACACGTGAACATGTCATAATGAAGTCATCATTTTGTACAATGAATATACATTAATGATAAAATTAAATCTATTGAGAATCTGAGCCAACTGTCATGCCTTAAGCCTGTACTCCCAGCAGCACTCTGGAAACTGAGGTAGAAGGATCATGAGTTTGAGGCCAGCCTGGATTACATAGTGGGATCCTGGCTCAAAAAGTGAAACAACAACAAAGAATCTGAACTCTTCTTAACCCTGCCAACACCAAACAAGTCTAGGCCACCTTCCATTCTTACCTGAATTGTTATAGTAGCCTTGTCACTAGTTTCTCAAAAGTAATATTGTAAGGACATAGTCCGAGCACGCCAATCTCACCAGCGTCCTCAAGTTGCTCTCATTTTTTTTAGGAAAAGAGCCAAAGTCTGAAGTTGGATATGTAGCTAAGTAGTAGGACTCTTGCCTAGCTTCTTTCTCTCCCTGTAATGCCACCCCTGGAACATCAAGCAGGGTCCTGGCCACTGGGAGAGTGTTCGCCTCCAGGAGTTGTAGTGCTTAAGGGAATGGAATGCAACCAGCTCACAGAGGCCCTGCACAGAGAGAGCAGAGGAAGCCTTGCCCTTAACCTCACTTTCCTTTTCCTTCTCACTTTCCTGCAGGTGCCTCCCACTGGGTGAATGGCGCATGTGGCCAGAGGGCGAGGGAGCCTGTGGATGAAGCCAGCACAGGTCAGCCTACCAGGGCACAAACTGGGAGGAGAAAGGTGGAGCAAGTCTGCAGGGACAACTAGAAAATAGCCAGCACAACTCTAATCTTCATAGCTGACTCATCTCCTTCCAACCTCCACCAAAATATAACCTTCTAGCCACCTCACATCCCACCCCACAGTCCCTATCACCTTACACCGTCTTTCCATGCTGTTTTTATTTTTATTTTTTAGCAGCACTTAATACTGCCTGCCAGTTAAGTTCTTCATTTAGCTTACCTATTTTCCCAATAGATTGGGATCTCCACAAGAGAAAGGACTTTGTTTCAATCACTGTTGTTGTTAGTACTGGGCCCATGCTGAGGGAGTCTGCTTTATTCAAGTACAGTGGAGTGTAGACATGGAGGGTTTAGTCATGCCTGCTGTCATCAATTTCCTCCAAAGAGACTCAGCTGATGCTGTGTGCTCAGGTTTGGAGCAGGAAGCCTTTGCTACATGCAGGATGGAAACTGATGTAACATTTTGTTAACTTGAGCCTTACAGGAACTATTGCTGGGATGCTTGGCACCTGCTTCACTTTGTGTATTATCTAAGTGGTTACCAGTGGCAGTAGGAGAATGGACCCTTCCAAGTGTAACTTCCGTACCACAAAGATAACCTTGGCTGCTGGTGAGGCTCAGAGACACTCCCTTCAGGCTCAAGTACCAGGGAGCTGTGAGGTGGAATCCCTTGCCACAATGATAGTGAGACAAGGACAAGTCAAATCCAGATAAACAAAGCAGATTTGAATTCCTATAACACTGTGGTTGTGTTGAGGACTTATTCTGTGATCATTGTAGAGTCACCTGTGGTTTCAAAAATACTACAGAGAGATCCCATGTGCCCTTCACACAACTTTTCTGACTACTTCTTATAGAAAACCAAGAAAACACACAAGAAAGATTCTGCCACTGACATTTCCATCACCACCATAAAGCTACCAGTTGTACTGTCATAGCTACATCCACCTTCCTCCCACACAACCTCCCACTTAACCATTAGCAACCACTAGTCTTCTCTATTTCTTTATTTTTCATTTATTTGTGTGGGTGCTGTGTGTATGTATATATGGAGGGGGGGCTTGTGTGCCATACCACTTTGTGTCTGGCTTTATATGGGTGCTAGGGAAGATAGAACTCTGGTCAGCAAGCTTGAAAGCCATCTCCCCGGCCTTCCATTTCTTAAAGTAGGTTGTTTTGACAAAGTTAGGTATAAACTACAATAATACAGTATGTCGCCTTCAAGAATTTTGTTTTGTCATCACAATTATCTGGAAAGTCATCAGAGATGTCCCTTATGTCAATACTCTGTTCCTTTGTGTTTGCTGAGTAATTTTCTGTGGCCTGGATGTATCACGGGTAGTTTATCTACCGAAGGGCATTTGCACTGTTTCCTGGATATGGCTATTGCAATTGAGCTGCTATGTACATTTACCTAATAGATTTTTATGTGGATGTGAGTTTTCATTTCTCTGAAATATATGCTCAAAAACACACTGGCTGTATCATATTGTACTTGCTTGCTTAGTTTTAAAAGAAACTGCCAAGCTATTTTCCAGAATGCCTTACCATTTTATGTTCCCACCAACAACTACAAGGGATCCAATTCCTACGCATTCTCATCAACATTTGGTGTTGTCACATTTTAGTAAAATATTAGCTATTCGGATAGGTGCATGATGATGCCTCATTGTGGTTTTAAGTTACATTTCCCTAATGGCTACTGAATCCTTTCATGGACTTATGTGACAACCATGTATCCTCTTCAGCAAAATGTCTATTTATGTCTTTAGCCTGTTTTCTGGGTGGGTTGATTGATTTTTTTTTTTTTTCATTTTCGAGGTAGGGTCTTGCTCTAGCCCAGGCTGAGCTGGAATTCACTATGTAATCTCAGGGTTGCTAGGATGTCCTTGAACTCACAGTGATCCATGATCCACCTAATTCTGCCTCCCAAGTGCTAGGCTTAAAGACGTGCGCCACCACGCCTGGCTCGTGATTGAATTTTTAATTGCTGAGTTTTCAGAATTCTTTATACATTCTAGATTCTAGTACTTTGTCAGACATATGGTTTGCAAATAGTTCTAGTATTTAGCTTTTTTAAAGTCCTCTTGGGGCTGAGGATATGGCTCAGTGGTTAAAGGCTCTTGCTTGCAAAATAAAACCTTAAGTGACTGGGAAGATGGGTCAGATGGTAACAGCTCTTGCTGCACAAGCATGGGAACCCAGTACCAACCTAAAAAGCTATGCATGGCTGCTCATGCCTATACCCCCAGTACTGAGTGGAGCAGAGGCAGGAAGATAGCTGGAGTTCTCTAGTCAGCCAGCCTAAGTGAAAAATGGGGAGCTGAAGGTTTAGTGAAAAAGTGTTTCAGGGAAATAAGGTGAAAGCACAATAGAGTACACTCAACATCTTCCATGCACATGTATATGGAGCACATATAGTTGCACACACATGTGCATATACCACACACACCAACAGGATCTTCCACAGGGCAAATGTTTTAACCTTGATTCAGCTCTATTTATCAATTCTTCTTTTATGATTTTTTTTTGAGTCAGAATCTCATTAGCTCAGGCTGACCTTAAACTTGATATCCTCCTGTCTCATCATCCAGACCATAGGGATTACAGGTGTGTGCCACCACTCCCAGATATGAATAGGTTTTGAATGTCAGGTATATGGTCTGGCCTGTATACATACCCAACCATGGATTTCAACTTGAAGTTTCCTTCTTTTCCTATTTATCAGAAATTTTGTTTTTCCATTTGTCATGAGTTTGGGACTTAGATCAGACACTTATCTGCAGTGACATGATCATGTGATTTTTTTCTGTTAATATATTGGATCACATTGTATAGAATTATACAATTGTAAAATTATATAATTTTATACAACTACACAATTATGTAGAATTAGTGTACAATTTTTGGTAGAATTCTCCAGTGAAACCCAATGGACCTGGAGATTTCTATTTTAAGTTTGAAAATTATAAACTCAGTTTTCTTTTTTCTTTTTTTAATTATTTATTTGAGAGAGAGAGAGGCAGAGAGAGAGAATGGGCACACCAGGGCCTTCAGCCACTTCAAACACAGTCTAGATTTGTGTGCCCCCTTGTGTGCATGTTCAACATTGCACACTTGTGTCATTGTGTGTCTGGCTTATAGGGCTAGAGTTTGGAACAGAAGTTTTTAGGCTTTGCAGGCAAGCACCTTAACTGCTAAGCCATCTCTCCAGTTCTAAACTCAAAAATAACTTTGAACAGTCCTATAGCCATTAAGAAAACTGATCTTAATGGCTATAGGAATGTTCAAAGTTATTTCTTATTAGGTTGATTTTGGGAGTTTTTATTTTTCAAGAAGTTGGTTCATTTTATCAAAGTTGCAAATGTGCACAGTTATTCACATGATTCTTATATTATCCACTTGATGTCTAGAGAGTCTATAGTGATGTTCATTTCATTCTTGATATTATTTGTATGAGTCATTTGAATGAGTGTGGCTAGAGGTTTGTCAAGTTTACTGATATAATTTAAGATTTTTTTTTAATAAAAAGCCAGTTGTGCTGGGCGTGGTGGCTCATGCCTTTAATCCCAGCACTCAGGAGGCAGAGGTAGAAGGATCACCGTGAGTTCAAGGCCACCCTGAGACTCCATAGTGAATTCCTAGAGTGAGATCATAACTCGAAAAAAAAAAAAAAGCCAGTTGTCTCAACACTAATATAGCCTAAGCTCTCCTTCCACTACGGGCTTATAAATGTCACTCTGATTATTTATTTAAGATCTTTGCTGTGAATTCAGTTGAAAGCTCTCTTTCACTCCTTTACTTGTCTACTTCTCTCTCAATAGCAGGTCCACTAATTACTATAGATTTGATACTTCAGATAGATATCCTTCATTCTTTTGTTCTCCAAAATGTATTTTGCTACTCTTTTTGTTGTTGTTGTTGTTTGTATTTTCGAGGTAGGATCTCACTCTGGTCCAGGCTGAACTGGAATTACCTATGTAGTCTCAGAGTGGCCTCAAACTCACGGTGATCCTCTTACCTCTGCCTCCTGAGTGCTGGGATTATAGGCGTGTGTCACCATGCCCAGCATCAATTTGCTGCTCTTTACATGTTCTCTTTCAGTTGAGAATTTAAGAATCAGTTTTTCAGTTTCAATGAAAAATTCCTATGGAAATTTATATAGTTTAATTTAAGGAGACTTTTTAAAAATTTATTTCCGAGAGAGAGGGAGAGAGAATGGGTATGCCAGGGCCTTCAGCTGCTGTAAACAAACTCCAGATGCATGTGCCACCTTGTGCTTCTGGCTTACATGGGTACAGAGGAATCAAACCTGGATCCTTTGGCTTCACAGGCAAATGCCCTAACAGCTAAGTCATCTCTCCAGCCTGTAAGGAGAATTTTTTTTTAAGTTTTTTTTTTGTTTTGTTTTGTTTTGTTTTGTTTTTTGAGAGAGAGTGAAAGAAACAGAGAGAGAGAGAGGGAGACAGATAGAGGATGGGCATGCCAGGGCCTCCAGCGACTGCAAACGAACTCCAGATGCATGTGCCACCTTGTGCATCTGGCTTATGTGGGTCCTGAGAATAAAACCTAGGTCCTTTGGCTTTGCAGGCAAGCGCCTTAACCACTAAGCCATCTCTCCAGGCCCATGTAAGGAGAATTTTTAATTGAGGCCTTTTCTTTCTTCCTTCCTTCCTTTTTTTTCCTTTTTTTTTTTGTTTTTTTGTTTTGTTTGTTTTTGTTTTTTCGAGGTAGGATCTCATTCTACCTCAAGCTAACCTGGAATGTATTTATGTGCTCTCAGGCTGGCCTTGAACTCACAGCAGTCCTCCTACCTCAGCCTCCCAAGAGACTAAGCTTTTTATCTCCTTCACAAAGATCACTGGGGCCTGCATGAAAGATGGTTATGACTAGAGAACTCACATAATCCACATCCCTGACATATACCACACTCACTCCCCCACAGTTGTATTCGTGAAGGCCTGAACTCCCAAGGTTAAGTATTTGCTATAAGCTGACTCTGGACACATAGTGTGTTGCTCAGTGGTACAGTCAAGGTACAGACGAACATCTCTTTTTCCAGATCAGAAAGAAACAAACCAAGAGCGGACAGGCAAGTACAGGATGACAGCGAGCCAAGATGGATGGGGGGAGGAATCAAAATAGGTTACAGTCCTGAGGAACTGGGAACAACCCGTCTGGCAGCTTATTCTCATTCATTGTGCCCATGTCTATAGAGGAGGACAGACTGGGTTGTAACTGGATCTCTTGGGTCTGATGTTCTGGATAGAACAAAGTGTGGTAGACCTCATGGTCTTTGGATCTAATGCTCACATAACCCACCCCAGTTATATGGCATTTTGTCTTGATGGTCACAGAGGCCTGAAGGCAATCCCTTATCTAACTTTGTTCTGTTGCTCTAGAGCCATGCTGTCTTCCCAGTGACATGTCCACTTAGTGGTGCAGCTGGCAGTAGGTACAGTCAGTTGCACAGTTCTTTATGCCTGGCTCAGGATGGGGCTTCCGCAGTGACTCAAACAGCCCACTCAGGTGCTCCAGTAAAACTTAGATCTACAAGGGCATTCACTAGTGTGAGATAGCCTTGGGAACTAGCTGGAGCCCTCCAGATTTCCCCCTGGTGAGGGGGGCAGTGGGGACTGGGTTATCATTTTATTGATACCTGCAGATGCTGTCTCCTCAAGCAGCTGTGCCCCAACCTGTGTTTTATTCATCCCACAGGATGGGTACCGCCCTCACACATCTGGATATTCCTCCCACAAGGTCATGGTCTCTAAACCAAGATGGGGCCTGAGCTACCCACAGCACCCTGTGGATCTTACTTTCTAACAAGACCTGCAACATATTACTAATATAAAAAGCAAAACTGAGGCTGAAAAACTCCTGAGGCAAGATGCAAAGTGCTATGTGAACTTGACCTGCCCTGCTTTTGAGCTATTAATGAATCCTTTTTGACCCCAGATCTGCACCTAAGAAGTACACATTTGTCTCAGTATTTGGCACAGAGAAACAAATCCTTCCTGACTCAAGTGCAGACCCTACCTACCTAGGCACAAAGGCCACCTGAGATGCCTCTCCTCCCATCTGCTCCAATATTTGCTGAATCTTCCTGATTCACAGTTCCCATCATTGTCCCCTGCTCCATAATCTAAAACATCTTTATAGAATCAAGCCCAACAGCAGCCTGACTCTCCTCTTAAATGCCTTTTTAAAAAATATATACATTGATTGATTGATCGATTTGAGAGAGCATGAGTGAGTGAATACGACACGTTAGGGTCTCTTACCACTGTAAACAAACTCTAGACTCACGTGCCATTTTGTGCATCTGCTTACCTAGGTACTGGGTAATCGAACCTGAGCCTGCAGGCTTTGCAAACAAGTGCCTTTAAGCACTTGGCCCCAGCATCTTTTCTTTCATTTCTAAAACAGTAAATGTTGGGGCTGGAGAGATGGCTTAGCGGTTAAGCGCTTGCCTGTGAAGCCTAAGGACCTCGATTCCCCAGGACCCATGTTAGCCAGATGCACAAGGGGGCGCACGCGTCTGGAGTTCGTTTGCAGTGGCTGGAGGCCTTGGCGCGCCCATTCCATTCTCTCTCTCTCTCCCTCTCCCTCTCCCTCTCCCTCTCCCTCTTTCTCTCTCTGTTGCTCTCAAATAAATAAATAAATAAATATAAACAAAAAATTTAATAAAAAAAAAGTAGATGTTTATGCCAGTGCATGATTTCAAAGGCCTTTAGGGTGTGGTCCATGGACCCTCCCCGTATGTTGGGGTATTGGGTACAGCAATGCATCTTGATGCTGCGGAAAGTGCACTTTGAACTTTGGAGTCACATATGATTGGGTCATGTAGTCCCTCCCTACTCCTTAGCATCTTGATCCTGACCTTTATCACACCTTTCTCTCGCCTTCAGTTGCCCCCTGCATAAGGAAGTGTAATGAAACAATGCCTATCACGGTTTATGGGCACGGGGCCGGAAGCTCGCTCGGTGCTGGGGTTCAAATGGGGCGAGGTCACAGACTGGCCAAGCAGGTGCTGCCGCGCCGCTGTTGTCGGGGCTCGGTGCCCCGGGCTGCTTTGCTTGCGCAGAGCAACTCGGCGCGTCTTGGCACGTCAGCCGACGCGTGCGGAGGCGGCGAGCCCGCGGGGGCGCCCGGCGCGATGAGTCACCATCCCCGTCCCTCCGCAGCTCCGGAACTGGAGGCTGTTTGGCAGCGGCGCGGCCCCCGCAGAGATCCAGCCTCCTCCCTTGCAGGCGAGTGGTGGCACCGGGCCGGTGCAGGGCACCAGAGGGCGCTGCAGTGCCGCTGAGGACTGCCGGGCACGCCCGCTGCAGTCTCTAGCGGGAGGACAGAGCCCCTGGCTGAGGGCGTGGCGTGTGCAGAATGTACTACTTGACAGTCTCAGTGGTGGCGTTTTCGTTGTTCTTTTTTGAACAAAAACATTATTTATTTACTTATTTATTTGTTTATTTATTTTTATTTGAACGAGAGACCGAGAGAATGGGTATAGGCGCGTCAGGGCTTTTTGCCACTGCAAACGAATTCCAAGTACATGTGCCACTTTGTGCATCTGGCTGTACGTGGGTACTGGGGAATTGAACCCAGGCCATAGGGCTTTCAAGCAAGCACCTTTTACCCACAGGCGGTGTTGTTTTTAACAGAGAAACGAAGTGTACTTCAAGATGATTAGACTCTGCACAGAGGAACTGGGCCGTCAGGGCCTCCACAGTAGAGTTGTATCTTCTTTCTTGGCCCAGGCTGTGGAGCAGGGTTATCTGAACCTGCCCTCTTCTCCCCAGAGAGGGTCCTTGATACAGTGGGTTACTTCTTTCCAAAATGGATCTGCCCAGGGGACCCAGCCCAAGAACTTCTGTTTTCTGATCAATCCCTCCTGAGGTGATGGAGGCAGCAATGATTTGAGCTGACAGAAACATGGGGCAGAAGAAAGACCAAGGTTTCAGCACTGACTTTGTCTTAGATTTTCTTGTGGTGCTGAGGATGGAACCCAGGGCCTTGTGCATATCCTAAGAGAGTGCCTCTACCACTGACCTGCATCTCTACACCCAGTCTTCAGCTCGTCATTCATTCAGAAAACATTCACAGTGTCCATAAGATAGCTACCTGACAGGGAAGGGAGGAAGCCAAACACATAAACAATTACCTCCACCAGAAAACAATTTATGCCAGACACAGAGCCATGCACTTGGGTGATCCATAGATATTTGCTGAATGAATTAATGCAGTAGGTTCATTGACACACCTTAGGAAAGAACTTGTTTGGGTCACTGATGCATTCTGAGGGCCTACACACAATAAGCAGTCCTTTGTCAAACGAATGGTAAAGAAATGCTTTGAATGTTTTATGAGCACATGGAACATAAAAGAGTATAGGATGAAGACTTTAGCTGGGCAAAACCGGGTCAGATGGAGGGTAATACAGGCAGAGAACAGTCTGGGCCAAGTGCAAAGCTCTCTGGCCTCAGTTCCTCCTGCAAAATGGAAGGATAAGGATGGCTCTGCAAACTCTCATATTCTTCTATGTCTAAGATTCTGTGCATCCAGAAATGAACCCAGTTATGTAGGTTAGGGCCTGACCAGATCTGGGCAGATTGCAGTTCAACAGACTGAAGTTTTGAACTCTAACTCAGCCATCTTCAGAATAAAGGCTTGCCCATCTTCCAGGCTCCTCCATCCCCTTGCTCTACCTTGAAACTTAAGACTCTTCCTCTCACATCTACATAAAATAAATGAGCTATAGCACAAATCTACACTAATTTGTTTTTATATTTTTTAATTTTGTAAATTTATATTTATTTATTTATTTATTAGAGAGAGAGAATGGGCATGACAGGGCCTCTAGTCACTGCAAAAACTCTAGATGCATGCACCACCTTGGACATCTGACTTACATGGGTCCTGAAAAATCACACCTGGGTCCTTTGGCTTTGCAGGCAAGCACCTTAACAGCTAAGCCATCTCTTCAGCCCTGTTCTTATATATTTTTCTTTATTTATTTGCAAGCAGAGAGAGAGAGAATACACCATTGCAAATTAATACCAGATACATTTGCCACTTTGTGCATCTTGGCTCTACATGTGTACTGGGGAATCAAACCCAGGCCTCTAGGTTTTGCAAACAAGCACCTTAACTGCTGAGCCATCTCTCCAGCCCTGGGTTGTGTTCTGCCATAATTTTTCTTTGTATTAATTTATAGTCTTTGTTATTTACAGATCCTGTGTTAACACAGTTTAGTTATGGGGGAAAAAAGAACAGAAAAGTAATAAGAAAAAAAAAAACACTTCCCAATGTAGTTCCTGGATTTTTGGTATTTTCATTAAAGTGTGCACACACTGGCACTCATGCCACAGATTGCTGTGGGTCTCATGGCAAAAGATGTTGACTGGAACCCCCCAAAACTCTGATTCTTTAGCCAGTTGCAGCCTGCCTTGCTAAGTCCTTGAAGAATGTACTGTGCAGAGGGCTCTCGCTGATGTGGCTGCCTCCCGCTGCCAGAAGCCCGACCAGAAGTACCTTAGGTCATGTGGTGGCCAACAGTCCTCCTTTGCACCACACTGGCGACATTGCTGAGCTGCTTGCTATATGGGAGGACAATGGAGGGGTGCTTAGAAGCCTGTGCCCCACCCATCTCCAAAATAAGCCCCATTACCTTGGCTAATTCAGATTGCCTTGGCCTCTAAATTCCAATCCAAGCACAAGGACTCTTTTGTGTCTCTGTTACTTGCTTTTCAATGTGTGGCCAGTGACATAAATAGCAAAATCTCTAGATGGTAGTTTGTATGTTGAAGATTAAGAGACACAGCCTGACATGGTGATGCACTCAGGAGGCAGAGGCAGAATTGCTACGAGTTTTGAGACCAGCCTGATCTACATATTGAGTTCCAAACCAGCCAGAGCTACAGAGCATGACCCTGTCTCAAAAACAAATATTAAGAGACAAAGTGTAGACTATGTTATCTTTCACTTTTAAATTTAGATGGACAGATCGACAATGCATATGGCTAGATAGCCCTGCCAACCTTTTGCGCAAAATCCTCTCACCTTGGCCTGAAATAGGCATATGCCATCACATCCAGCCAGATTCTATTTTAGAAACTAATATTTTTTGTTTTGTTTGTTTGTTGATTTTTAAATTACAAGGTTATATTTATTGAAATGCTGTAAAACATTCAATATCCACATGCTTTATAAGTGAGTAACATATAAAAATTGATTTTTTTAATAGACTCACACTATAGCCTAGGCCGGCCTGGAACTCACTATGTAACCCAAATTGGCTCACAACTCACAGAAATCCTCCTTTCTCAGTCTCCTGAGTGTTGGAATTACAGGCATGAGTAATCAAGCCCAGCTTATTTTGAGACAGGGTCAGGTTATGTTGCTCAGGTTAGTCTTGAACTCCTGGGCCATGAGATACCCCCGCCTTCACCTCCCAAGTAGCTGGGACTACAGGCTCACACAGCCAGCATGCAGAACTGCATTTTTATTTTTTATTTTTTAAACAGATCTAGGGAGGAAGCTCCTTTATTTTTAACTTTATTTATTTATTTCAGAGAGAGAAAGAGGCAGATAGAGAGAGAGAATGTGCACATCAGGGCCTTCAGCCGCTGCAAATGAACTCCAGACACATGTGCCACCTTGTGCATCTGGCTTACGTAGGTCCTGCGGAATCGAACTTGGGTCCTTTGGCTTTGCATGCAAATGTCTTAACCACTAAGCCATCTCTCCAGCCCAGGGCTGCATTTTTCATCCCAACAGGCTTTGAAGACATCATATAGTGATTCATGGGAAAATATATATATATATATACATGCTGGTTTTTGAGATAGGGTCTCACTCTGGTCCAGGATGACCTGGAATTAACTATGTAGTCTCAGGGTAGCCTCAAACTCCTACCTCTGTCTCCCGAGTGCTGGAATTAAAGACATGTGCCACCACACCTGGCTCATGGACCATATTTTGAGTAGGAAAGATCAAGATGCTTTTTCACCTTGTCTGCCCTAAAGGTAGAGGGGAGGATAGGGAAAGCTAGGTCTGAGCTCTCTCTAGATATTAGAGTATGTAAACACACCAACCTCCACCCCCTCCCCACCAATCCCTCCACACACACACACACACCATTCAGGACTAAGCACTGGGTTGTTTGTGAATGCTTAGTAAAGTGAGTATCTAAACTTGAGAAGTGAAAAGACTTAAAATGACACTTCCACCCCTTCCAATGATTTGCTCATTTCAGTGACAATATTAGCTTCCTAATCACCAAATGGTATTCATTTCTTTAAAAGATTTTTCCCTGGCTGTCTTTCCTTTTTCACTGCTTCTATTCTCATACACTTATATCTATCCCTTGCATTCTTATTGCTGGTTCCTTCCCCATCCAACTTAAAATCACTGGCTGTAGAGAGAATGTAGGTGGGTAGAGAAAGAGAGCCTCTCTTCAGGCCCAGGGCCCATGAGGGGCTTTAAATCTTTTACTATGAATCTTTACAGTAGGTCTGTGAGGCTGGCATGATTATTTCCTAGGTGATTGAAACTCAGAGAAGTTAAGTAATTTGTTCAAGGTCACCCAGAAAGGACTTGATGCATTAAGATTTGAATCTAGGCAAATCTCATTTCAAAGCCTGCCTTTCACCATAGCACCCTTCCTCTTACTCATTTTGAATGGATGGTATAGGTAATAACTTGTTTAAGGTCATGCTGATATGGGAAATGGAGGCTCACAGAACCAGCACCAGAGACTGAGTGGAGAATCAGTTTATTTTCATGCCAGCGTGGGCCCAGGGGAATCTCTTCCAAAGGCTGGACCCTGATTCTTGGTGGTTCAGAATTTATATACCTTATCTTTGAATACTCTCATTATTATTAAGTCTCAGTGCCCAGAGCCCTGGCTGAGTGCCAGAGACCTTGAATATGAGATAGGCAAGTTTTACAAAAACAGAAAAATGGTTAGTTAGAAGACAGATGTCTGCAGCCATGCTGTGGAGATAAAAAGGAAACACACGATGATTTACAGTATGGAATAGGAGCTGCAATACAGATCATGGCCTTGAAACAATAAAATAAAAACCACAGTGTGGGACATAACCAGCATGAAAGACTATACAGTACAGGCTATGACCAATACAAAAGTCTGTACAGCACAGGACATAACTTTGGGGCAGGGGCTCCTAAATCTCCTTACCACAAGTTCCATCTCAATTAGAGAGTCAGAGATGGATTTGAAACTGGAAAGTTCCTTCTTGTGATATTTTTTAATACTTATTTGACAGATTGAGAGAGAATGTGCAGGCCAGGGCCTTCAGCCACTGTAAACAAACTCCAGATGCATGCGCCCCCTTGTGCATCTGGCTAACATGGGTCCTGGGGAACCGAACCTAGATCCTTTAGCTTTGCAGGCAAACACCTTAACCGCTAAGCCATCCCTCCAGCCCCTTTTTGTTATATTTTAACTAAATTTTCATTAAGTAACCCCTCTATTCAGAAGCCTTCAGAAATAAATCTTTACCTATAGACTAAATAGAGTAGATACTTCTGAGCCTGACAAGTCAAGGCCTTCCATGGTTCCCTTATTTCAGCTGGGCTCTACTTCTCCCCCACTCTGACTGTTTGGTCCCACCTGTAGTGACTTCCCTGAGTCTTCTTCCTCCATACCCTCAGCTATGTCTTTGAATTTCCTTGCCACAGTGCCCCCAGATCTCTCACTTTTGTGGGGGTGGCAGGGTCTCACTCTGTAGCCCAGGCTGGCCTTTTGAGCGCTGGGATCATGGTTGTGCACTTCTCTAGTTTTAATTTTTTATTGTTTATTTTTATTTATTTGAGAGCAACATACAGAGAAAGAGGCAGAGAGAGAATGAGCGTGCCAGGGCCTCCAGCCAACTGCAAATGAACTCCAGATGCACGTGTCCCCTTGTGCATCTGGCTAACGTGGGTCCTGGGGAATCAAGCCTCGAACCGGGGGTCCTTAAGCTTCACATCTGGAAACTTAATTGCCACATCATGCTTTGCTTCTTCTCCAATTTTCCCCATGCTGGCCCCTCCCTCACCATCTGTGCTCCCCACTCCCCTGAATCCCTAAACTTTAACCTCCAATTCTGTCACTTAATAGTGACGTGACTATTCGTGGTCTGAAGTGGAAAACAAGACATGCACTGTAATAAATCCTTGTAGCTACACACTGGAGAGATCTTTCCTCTCCATTCCAGTGCACTCACTGTGATTACTTTAATGTCAGTCAGTTGAGGCTATTATAACAAGATACCATACACTGAGAGGCTTATATAACATATATTTCATAGTTCTGGAAGTCAGAAGTCCAAATTAAGGCAGATCTGGTGTCTAGAGAGAGCCTGAGACCTGGCTTGTCCTCACATGATAGACATTAGAGTTTGGAAGCAAGCTTGCTGATATATTTTCTTATAATGGCACTAATCCCATCATGCATGCCCCACCCTCATCACTTAATCACCTCCCATGAGCCCCACCTCCAAATACCATCACACTGGGGATCAGGCCTTCAACACATGAATGGTGGGGAAGGGGAGACACAGATATTCATTCCATAGCACTTAGAATCTCCAGCTCCTAGAAAGCATATCTGGGTTTTCTAACCCACCGTCTCCAGCCCTTTATAGTCTGATGCTTAACTTAATCCCTACTTACTGATCCTAGATGCTACCTCAGTTCTCCCCACCTCCATGATCTATTGTACAACATCTCACACCCAACAACATTTTGCATTCCATCCTGGGACCAGCACCCCAGACCCCTTCCTGGTGTGAAGGGAAAAATTCATGTCTCTGTGACTGCTTTCTATATCTTGTCTTCAGAACTAAACTGTAAGCTCCTGGGGATGGGGGTGGGGCAGGACTGTCTATCTACGTTACAATCATCTGTCTCTTTTTTTCTTTTTCCTTTTTTTTCATTTTATTTATTTGAGAGAGAGAAAGAGGAATGTATATAGAGAGAGTGGGTGCACCAGGGCCTCTAGCTACTGCAAATGAACTCCAGATGCATATGCCACTTTGTGAATCTGGCCTTATGTGGGTACTGGGGAATCAAACCTGGATCCTTAGGCTTTGTAGACAAGTGCCTTCTCTCCAGACCGTTTTTGTTTTCCTTCTTTAAACAGAGTCTTGTTTAGCCCAGGCTGGTCTCAAATTCACTATGTAACCAGAGACAACCTTGAACTCATGATCCTTCTGGCCCCACCTCCCAAGTGCTAAGATTATAGGCGAGTACCACCACACAATATTCCTCATTTCTCAAAGACCAAGCATTCAATCCCAGCCGGGCATGATACTAAGGGAAGGCAAAGATGGTCTAGTAGGCTCAAGGCAACCAGGAATTCAATAACAAGAGACTGGCAAATTGATTTTGGACCCAAGCCAATAGAAATATTTGTGAAAATGGTTGGTGAATAGGCAGGGCCCACCCATGCGTAGAACAGATAAGGAGGGAAGCCGGGCGGGTGGGTGCTGGAGGCTAGCTTTAGGAGTCTTGCAGAGAAGTGGGAGAAGGAGATGGAGCATTGTCTACTTTTTCCAAAATGAGCACATAGAAGGGGAAATAGTGATTATGGTCCTGTTGAAAACAATATTTCCACTTGTTACCTGAAACAATAGGATCTGGGAGTGTAGTTCTGAGACGTGGTGATGTCATGGGAATAGCATGAATGTAAACTTCTTGCAGCTCCCAACAACCCATGACCCTTTGACCTGGGGTTTAGTCCCAGCTATACCTCAGTCTTACTCACTGTCAGACCTCACTGGACGTATTCCCTTGGCCTGTCCTCAGTTTCTTCTCTCTGACATGGCAGGGTGGGGAGTATGGTAGTAAGTGAACAGCCTTAACACAAGAGCTGTGGGAAGATGAACATTCTTGCATGCCACAGAGGAAGAAGCACAGATGACATAGGTCCTCCTGAGTCAGGAAGGCTGGGGAAGACGCTGGGGTCCCAGGGCCTAGAGGAAAGGGAGAGACAAAGAATATGAAGATTTGGTTCTTCCCTAGGAGACCTGAGTGTCAGCAATCTTGTGTTCTAAGCCTAGCTCTGCTGGTATACTGCTGAGTGGCTTTAAGCAAGTCTTTGCCTCCTTCTGGGTCTCTGTTGCCACATATGCACAGTGAGGGGATGGGGATGACACTCCCAAACCCCTTCCCTGGCCCAACTTGCTGAGACTGCAGCAAGTTAAGGGACTCTTCAGGCTTCCAAATTACTCTTTGCTTGTGAGAACTTTGCAGGAAAATTCCAGTCCAGAATCTTTAATGTTTTTTTTTTCTTTTTTAAAAAATATATTTTTTATATATTTATTTGCAAGCAGACAAAGATAGAGAGAAGACAGACAGAAAGATTGTATGTCCCAAGGCCTCCAGCCACTGCAAATGAACTCCAGATGCATGAGCTAATTTGTGCATCTTGCTTTACATGTCCACTGGGGAATCAATCTGGGGCCATTGGGCTTTGCAGGCAGGCACCTTAACCTAGCTGAGCCATCTCTCCAGCCCTGGTTTGTTATTTTTAATTTTTTGTTCATTTTTATTTATTTATTTGAGAGTGACAGAGAGAGAGAGAAAGAGGCAGATATATATAGAGAGAATGGGCGCGCCAGGGCTTTCAGCCACTGCAAACGAACTCCAGACACGTGTGCCCTCTTGTGCATCTGTCTAACGTGGGTCCTGGGGAATAGAGCCTTGAACAGGGGTCCTTAGGCTTCACAGGCAAGCACTTAACCACTAAGCTATCTCTCCAGCCTTCTGGTTTGTTATTTTTAATTGTTATTGCTTGTTTTGTTTTGAGACAAGGTCCCACTATGTAGCCCAGGCTCACTACCTGCTACCTCTGCATCTCAAGTTCTAGACTCTTCAGTGGAATGGCAGAGGTTATAATGAGAGTGAGTTGGGGGGGGGGGGCAAAGAAGGCAATACAAGTCGGACTACCAAGAGAGGTCTTGGGGACTCTCACCCAAATGTAGGCATTTCCTGAAAAAGAGCTTGCTTCTAGACCTGGAAAGAACTGAACTTGACAGTATTGTGAAAAGAGGTCACAGCCAGGTGTGGTGGTTCATGCCTTTAATCCCAGCACTCAGGAGGCTAAGGCTAAGGATCATTGTGAGATCGAGGGCAGCCTGTGGCTAATTCCAGAGCAACCTGGGCTTGGGAAAGATCCTACCTCAAAAAAGAAAGAAATAAAGAAAGAGCCAGGCGTGGTGGCGCACGCCTTTAATCCCAGCACTTGGGAGGCAGAGGTAGGAGGATCGCCATGAGTTCAAGGCCACCCTGAGATGACAGAATTAATTCCAGGTCAGCCTGGACCAGAGTGAGACCCTACCTCGAAAAACAAAAAAAAAAAAAAAAAAGAAAGAAAGAAAGAGAGAGAGGGAGGGAGGGAGGGAGGGAGGGAGGGAGGGAGGGAGGGAGGGAAGGAAGGAAGGAAGGAAGGAAGGAAGGAAGGAAGGAAGGAAGGAAGGAAGGAAGGAAGGAAGGAAGGAATCAAAAGATCTCAGGTCCCGAAAGAATGCAAATAATATGGCACTGTGTTGGCAAACCTGGGGCAGTGAGCACTCTAGGCAAGCATTCTATCACTGAGCTATATCACCAGCCACATCAGAATTTGGGGTTTTATATTTTATACAAGGATAATTTAGCTGGAAGTGGGGCTTTGGGTTTGGATAAATAAACTCTGCACTCTAATCTATAGAGGTCCTTTTGCAGACAAGAGCAAGAGCTAACCCTCAGTGAGCTTCTCCAATGTCCTCAACCCAGAACTCAGCACATTGCCTGTGTTTACCATATCTCTTCCTCATAGAAACTCGCATTTAGTGGATGAGAAGATAGGCACAGAAAGGCTAATTAAGGTATCCAGATCACACAGCTGATGAGTAGAGGAGCATGCACATCTGTCTCCTGAGCAATAAAACACAGTGCTATTAACAATACTGCCACCAGTAGAATTATAGCTATTTTCTGATCACATTACAGCTGGTGCAGGTATCTCAAAAAATCATGTATGCTGTTCACTACATACTTGGGAATTATGATAGTCATTAGATCCATTGCTGTGTCTTGTTATATCGAATATATTAATCAAGACGTACACATGACTATATTATAAATTGCATTTCAGTATATGGCCATCAGTTTCCTCTGTGATCCTAGGGAAGTTACTTACAGCATTTAAAACACTTTTCCCTAGGAAGGATTGATAAGCAGTGCCAGACAGTCAACAGGGTCCATAGCATACCTAGTCAGGCTCTACTGATAGAATATGGGGTACTGGAGGCTCACAAGCACCACTCTGGGCATGGCATGTGACTTACACTCTTCCTTCCCCCTCATGACTCCCTGAACGTGGAATGATGATCTCTTTTCATCCATGAGTAGACCTGGGGAGACTATAGTCACCAGCAAGTCAGTGTCCTGGCTGGTGCATGCATCCTGCCCTGCCTGACCACAGAATCCATGCTATATCCATTGCAGCTCTCTGCCTTCTCTGGAAGATGAAGGGTAGTCCTCCTATGCAGTGCCCTAAACACAAATGGTCCACTTAGTGCAAAGAATACCTGATTGGACAGTAGGTGACACCACTTTTTTAGCCTCGGTATGGCTCCAGAGCTGGAGTGTAGAGAAGGAGCCTTTTTGATTAGTAGGGAAATATCTGAGACTAGTGCAGGGTTTCGTGGCTGGCCTTAGGACAATGTATCCTGATGACTACTAGCCAGAACATGCTTGAGTCCACATCTCACCTTTGCCACTGCCTACCTGTACACACTTGGACCCATGCTCTGCGACTTAATGCTTCAGTTTCCTCAGCTATTAAATAAAGATGATAACATTGCCTCCTTAGGTAGCTGAGAGGAGCCAGAGAGATAATACGCATACAACTATCAGTCTCATGCCTGCTGCCATGGTATGAGACATTATCACTGTGTTCTGCCAGAGTGATGCATGAAGGGAGTCCAAGGCTTCTGGAAGACCTTGGGAGATAGGTTCTTTCCCCATACTTGTTTCAGCTGGGTCTCATTTGGTCTGATTCTCTGCTGTAACCAATAGCAGAAACCTTTACATTTATATTTCACACCTCTCTCTCCATATCAGAATCATCTACAGAATTGTTTTGTTTTCTTCGTTTGTTTTGAGACAGTGTCACCCTGTAGTACAGGCTGGCCTTGAACCCAGTATCCCACTACCTCAGCCTCCTAAGTGCTGAAATTCCAGGAGCTTTTGTTCTTAGGCAGGGTCTCATTTTATCATTCTAGCCCAAGCTATCTAAGACTCAATCTATAGCCCAGGCTGGCCTCAAACCGAGGGCAACCTTCCTATCTCAGCCTTCTGAGTGTGTGAGCCAGCATGCCCAGCTACTAGGAAGCTAATAAAACCGCAAAGCCCATGCTTCACCCCAGACTAATGAGACTAAGAAGCAATAGTTTTTTCCAAAGCTCCTCAGGAGATTCAAATGTGGAGACAGAGATAAAAAACATGACCTCAAAAGGAAATTGGTCTGTGCATTGCTTTGGGGGGGTATGAAGAAGGAGGGGAACTTGAAGCCCTTGTCTGGCTCTGCAGACAGGATGAGAAGGAACAGAAGAAGCCCAGGCATAAAGGAGGGAATGCTTTCAGGAGGAGGAAGAAATGGGGCTTGCAGTAAGAAAGAGCTGGGGGAAGTCACTATGGTGAGAGCTTTTCCTCAAGACCTGCCGAACAGTGACCCCATTCGTTTTCCTGCCAAAAGAAGTGGAAAAACAGGCAAAGGATAAATGAAAATGTGCCGCTTAGCGTCTTTCTGCATCCCAGAATGTTAGCTATGAGGAATGTTAATGGAACATGGGGGCCAGGTCAGTTTCCCCCATTCCTCAACCTATCCTCTTATGTCTGGATACCACTAAATACCACCATCACCCAACTGGGCAGAAGCCCATGCCCATGCCCCCCCCACCCCATGCTCTAGTAAATCTCTTTTGTCCAAGCAAAACAATATTCTGAAGGCAAACTCTAGGTCCCCAAGGATGCTGCCTTTTGCTCCAACAGGAGATTACATCTATCAATTTGGGTGCAGGGCAGGGCTGCCAGAATTATCTTTCACTGTGTCCAGAAAGAAAGCTGTGGCCAGCAAAGGAAAGTGGCTTGCTCATGGTGACCGTAAAAGTCATGCAAGCAGGATTCCTAGCCCAGTGTTCCTTGTCTCACACACTCAGCTTTCAGCTCTGGCCCCTAATCTGCCAATGCTGGGAAACTGATCTGCTTCCTGATACAGTCCTGTGGCTCTGACAGGTCGGTGGAGTTACTCTGTGGAGAGATCCTGAGTCCCTCACAGCAGCCTCCAACTCTGAGTCCGGATCAGGGTGGAGGAATGCAGACATTTCAGACTTCCAGCTTGTGTAGCCCTCCCTGTCCTTTGCTCTAGGATGGCTTGTACCCAGGTGAGAGCTGCCTTGCTCCCCACCCCACCCCCACAGGGAGTCTATGACTTTAAGAGAAGAAGAGCCAAGGCTGTGGGGATCAGTTTCAAGCAGCCCTCAGAAGAAAATCTGGATTGAGTTTAGGAAGAAAAAAAGGGGGGTAGCTTTGGTCCTGCCTCCTTGCGCTTCTTGAAAGCTCACCCTCCTCCAGCCTGCGCCTGGAAATTCAGCTCATTTGGCCCCAGAGTTAGGAGCCCGCTAGCAGCCTGTATTCTCACCTAGTCCTCCTCCAGCTCCCAAGCACACCATCTACAGGACTGCTACAATGAGTAGGTATGTGTCTGACACTTCTTTCACTTTGCCAGGTAGATGGGGGAAGAGTAGAAGGCCTCGGGGCCTCCACGGACCTTGGCAACTGAGGTGGGAAGAAGATGGGTGGGCTTTGGTAACCCAACCAAAGTATCTGTGTTCAGGCATCTTTAGGCTCAGAAAGAGGCCTAGTCTGTGTGGCCGGCCCACTACCACCCCAAGTTGCCTACCAAATGCCTGGTGGGTAGGAACTTGATAGAATAGAGATTTGAGTTTGTTGTTGCTGCTGCTATGGTGGTGGTGATGGCAGCAGCAGCTGTTGGAAGACTTGAGGCCAGAGAGAGGTACTAAGAATCCCACAAGCAAAGAATATGGCAGCATATCCAGCCCCAAACATCCGTCCGCCTGTTCGTACCACCCTGATAGCATATAAACTGGTAGATAAGGAAAATGGAATTCCGCCTGTTTGAGCTGCATGTTTGCTTGGCAGGGACCATGGGAAGACTTCTGGGGCTTTATTTCAACTTTGTTAGATGACTGTGGGCAAGGTTTTTAAAGTTTTTAAAGACTGGTTCACATTTCAGAGAAAATGACCCTTAGCTAAAAGCGGGAAGAACAAAGGAAGAGGAGCAAAGGCAAACTGGGTTGATGATAGACAGATCAAGGGAAACCTGGGATTTCTTGAGTTAAAGCATGCCCCTCACCATTTTTGGGATTCGTTTATGTACTTGTTTATATCTTTACTCAGCACATGCCTGTAACAATCATATCGATGCCCATAGCTGGTATGTCTGACAGGGAGGACTGGCAAGCCAATATGTCAGCTGATGCTTTGATTGGCATCCTTCTCCTGATCTCCATTCCACCTTCTCTCCACCCCAGCTTATATGAGACAGAAGAAGCACTAGCTTCCAGTGTCCCAAGGTGACCTGATAAGGACATGATAGGTGCTGATGCTGTTGGCACTAGAGTGGGTACATCTCACCTGACCACAGCCACTGTGAAAGAGACTTGGACCTGGGCCCTAAATATTACCTCAGCCACTGCAGAGGACTTTGAAGGTCAGAACCTGTCAAGATCAGCAAGTTCAACCCAAACCCTCTCACATGGAAGGGACAGATTCAATATCTCTGGTCACTGGGGGTACAAGCAAGGCCCTTGCCCAGGCATTCAGTGTCATGTGCAGACCAAACGTTGTTTGCAGTTGTCAAGAACATCTGAGAACATGGATCTTGGTCACTTGAGTGAGTTGTCATAACTTGGGCAGAAGGTATGCTAGGATCACAGCCATCTAGGATGCTGAGGAGTGATGGAATTGGAAATATTGATTCTTAAGTGTTTTTTGCTAGCAGGAACATTTGGCATTGCTCAGATCAAGCATGCGTGTGTGTGTGTGTGTGTGTGTGTGTGTGTGTGTGTGTGTGTGTGTAATAGAAAGTAGACCCCCAGAGAAGGCTTGGCAAAAGCAAGGTAGAGATCTCTAACTCCAACAAAGTAGACTTGAGATTTGAGACTGAACTCTTACAGCAGGAAGCTTACGCCAGGCCTCAGTTAATACAGTGAATGAGCACTGAAGCCAATGCCAGGTCCTGCTCACCTTGTCCTTCCACTGCTCAGGGCTAGGATGGGGAAGAAGATAGTTTAACTTCATGACTTCAGCCCCTAGAGAGCTGAGCAAGCCTTCCAGTGGCTTTACCATCTTATATAAAAATGAGTCCCCCAGCCAGGTGTGGTGGCACACACCTTTAATCCCAGCACTCAGGAGGCAGAGGTAGGAGGCTTGTTGTGAGTTCGAGGCCACCTTGAGACTACATAGTGAATTCCAGGTCAGCCTGAGCTAGAATGAGATACTAACTTGGAAAAAAAAAAAAAAAAAGAGTCCCCCTGCAGAGGTTGTGGTACACACTTGTAATACCAGCACTTGGGGGGGCAGAGGCAGGAGAATGGTGAATTCCAGACCAACCTGGGTTACATAGCAAGTCCCTGCCTTCAGCAGCAATAAAAATTAAGCCCTAGTTTATCTGTATACACTCTGGGTATTTGGGCTTGAGCTGGGCTGGAAAGGAAGGGCGATGGCCCATGACTTCCTGAGTCTATGACAGTGTTGCTTTGCTGACATACCCTTGTTCGCACTTCCATCCCACTGTGCTGCTCCTGACTCTGTGATGGGAGGTCATCCAGCTGAACCTCCCACTTCCTGCAGGGAAGCCCACTGCCCTATCCTTGTGGTCTTGGAGCCCAACATTCCATTGAAGACTAAAGCAGCACCCCAAAGCAAATGGCTCAGCTGCAGGGTTTGGAATGGGGACAGGGAAAGTGCCAGCATCCTAGAAATCAAATAGGGAACATGGGTGATTTCATGGAAGAAGTCCAGTCAAGGTTGCTCCCTCTTTCTTGTGAATGTGCACTTTTGTGAAGTACTTTATTTCCTTGCCTGTTTCTTCCCAAGTTTGTTTGACAGGAGCTAAAGGTTTCCAGTGTCATTATTTTAATGTGGAAAACAAGCCATCCCTTCAATGTAAAGCTGAGTAATTCCAGTAAAAGGATCCAAGTGAATGAAACTTCTGCCCAAGTATGGGAAAATATCCATCCATCTCTCCCCTTAATTAGAAAAATGGTCAGCTGGGTAGTGAGTCATGCTGCCTGACAGCAAAACACCACCATTCCTCATCAGCAGGCCAGGGACAATGGAGGTGAGAGATGACAGTGTTTGTGATGGAAAATAAAAAGATGTATGAAGGAACTTGGATTCCTAATGCCAATAGCTGCTTGGTCCTCTTTTTCAGGCTCCTGTACCATAGATAATGCGCCAGCCTGCATTGCCATCAATCCAAATGCTTGATTGGCATGTCGAGGCTCCTCTGTCCACCCTCATAAAGAAGTGGATCTCACAGCAGGCACACAGTAGAGTTCTGTTTGCTTGTGGAAAGCATACACAACAAATTGCATAAAGTGCACTAGGTTGCAAAGGTACAGCCAGAGTTTTTCCATATGTGGACATCTGTGCATAAGCACTGCCCAGCATACAGAGCATTTGTGCAGCCCAGAAGGCTCATATTTGTCCCTTCCATCTGGAACCTCTTTATTTATACATGGCAAATGCTGTGATCCAATACTCATGGCTGGTGCTGTGCTGGGAAATTCTTACAAACCAGTTCTGGTGTGCATGTGGGGATGACCTGCTTTTAGGGTTTTCTAAATTTTTTAATATGAATATCCCCAACTGGGCTCATTTCAAACTACCAATGGTTTAACAACTGGCTCAAAAAAAATCTGAAAAATGGACAATTGGCTCTTGTGAGCCTGGGCAAGCTGACTCCAGAACACCACTGTTCATGAAGAGGAAAGGGATCAGAGAGCCAAGTCCACTTCTCTACCCATCTCAGCCTAGAAGGTGGCAGTTAGAGGTCTCCCAATAATCTCAGCCTGCTTACTGGAGACTGAATTGTGTGAAGATTTAGAGTGATCTCTAACTTCTTCCTTCCATACAATTGGCATCAGTCATGCCACTACCTCATGAAAGTTTCAGTGTCACAAACATAAGCAAATTATTGTCTCTATCCCTTGAGAGGCTTTCATAATTTAACACTTAGAAAGAAGGACAGACAAGAAATTATAGAGTAGCCTTCCCACATAGGGGATATGTGCCACCATCCCTTTGGCAGGGCCTAAAACCTCATATAGTACTGGACCCTATAGAAACTATGTTTTCTCTAAACATACATATATCTGATGAATTTTGAATCATAAGTAAACTCTGTAAGAGATTAACAGCAATGACAAATAAGAAAATAGAATAATTAAACAATATGCTGTAATAAAATTATAAATATTCTCTCTCTGTCTCTCTCTCTCTCTCTCTCTCTCTCACACACACACACACACACACACACACACACTTACCCTCTCTCTCTCTCTTTCTCTCCCTCTCTCCCTCTCTCTCTCTCTCTCTCTTCTCCCCCAATATTTACAAAGGTAGAATTGGTGGTACATAACTGTAATCCCAGGAGGTTGAGTCCAGCTTGAGATACATAGTGAGACCCTGTCTTTAAAAAGGTTTATAGCATGCAGTTGTCTGTAGTAACTAAAACTGTGCAAAGTGAAACTGTGGACAAGGGAGACCCCTGCTTATGCAATGAAGGACTCTAGGGGCTGTGGTTGATGACCACATGAGACTTTATAAAGGCACAAATTAGGGATCATTTCTATGTTGGAATCAGAAATACATTTCTTCACTTTACTTTGAGAGATATCCTGGGGCAGAGGAAAAGAGCATCACACTTCTAAACACTTGCCTTGGATCCTAGTTCTACCTTTTCCATGATGTGTCATCATAGGCAGATCAGTTGACTACTCTGAGCCTCAGGTCTCACATTTTTAAAATGAAGGTAATAGTTCCTACTTTTCACAGCTATTGTGAACATTCAGTGAGATAATTCATGTGTAGCAAGCTCTTAGCACACATAAACACTTCTCGAAGACTTACTTTCTTCTCTATGAAGTGGGAATAAACTGGCAACTTTGTCATTGCTGTCATGAGAATTGAACAAGATCATGTGAGTGAATGGCATAATCAGAACAGGCTCCCCATATGTGCAGGTCTTCCTTCTTCCCTATTTTCCTCTCTTTATCAGTAGACTCTATCACTGAGTTGCACCTCTACCTTTTTAAAATGAATGTGTATGTGGTGTGTGAGAGAGAGTATGAATGTAGACCTGAGAACAACCTCAAATGTTGGTCTTCAGGAGCACTATCCACTTTTTTTTTTTTTTTTTTTGAGGTAGGGTTTCACTCTAGCCCAGGCTGACCTGGAATTCACTATGTACTCTCAGGGTGGCCTTGAACTCATGGCTGATCCTCCTATCTCTGCCTCCTGAGTGCTGGTATGTGTCACCAGGCTCAGCTCCTAATATCCACTTTTTTTTGAAATAGGTTATCTCATTGGTATAAAGCTTGCCAATTAGGCTACATTGGCTGACCAGAAAGCTCCAGGAATCCTCCTGTATCTGCCTCAGCAGTACTTGTATTACAGGTATGTGTCACCATGACCAACATTTTTACATTGGTTCTGGGCATGCAAATCAGGTCCTCTTGCTTGGGAGGTAAACACTTTACTGATTGAGCTATCTCTCTATGCCCCATCCCTACCTTTTTTGTTTGTGTTTGGGGGGAGGGGGTTGGTTGTGTTCATTTGTTTGCTATTTGTTTGTTTTGAGACAGGGTCTCACGTAGCCCAGCCTAACCTTCAACTCATTACATAGCTGAGAATAACTCTGAAATACTGATCTTCCTATTCTGCTACCTTCACCTCAGGAGTACTAGGAGTATACCACATCTGACTTGCCTTTTTTATTTAAATATTGAGACAAATTGGGATTACAGGCGTGTACCACCATGCCAACCTGAGTTAATATTTTTCTCTAAAGCATGAGGTTTAGGTAAAGACTCTTTTTGCCTATGGATGCCAATTGATTCAGTAGGCTACCCCTCTATTGAATTGTTTCTGCACCTTGGTTAAAAAATCAGTCAGAAAAGAAAATCAGTCAGGGGCTGGTGAAATGGCTCAACAGTTAAGGTGCTTGCCTGCAAAGACTAAGGACCTCGGTTTGATTCCCCAGTACCCATATAAAGCCAGATGTACAAAGTGATATGTGCATCTGGGGTTTGTTTGCAGTGGCTAGAAGCCCTGGCATGCTCATTCTCTCTCCCTCCCTTCCTCTCCCCCTCTCTCTTTCTGCTTGCAAACAAATAAATAAAAATTAATTTTAAAAATATGTCAGACCATGCATAGTGATGTGCACCTTCAATCCCAACACTCAGGAGGCAGAGGTAGGAGGATCGGCCATGAGTTCAAGGCCACCCTGAGACTACATAGTGAATTCCAGGTCAACCTGGGATAGAGTGAGACCCTACCTTGAGAAAAAAAAAATCAGTAAGGCATAGTTTGTAGCTGTGTTCCTGGATTCTCCTTTCTGACCCATTGATCTGTATATGTGTCTCTTTCACTAGTACCACATAGTCTTAATTAGTATAGGTACATATTAGGCCTCATCACTGAGTAAAGTGGTTCCTCTCTCTTTACTCCCTTTTTCCACCAAAATTAAGCAAGTGAAATTTTAAATAAGGTATAAGTATATGAAATATATTTATATATGACAGATATAAGACATGCTTATATTCAATATAAATTACATACATCCTGTATAAGGTGTTCAATTTTTTGAGACAGAATTTCATGCATCCCAGGCCAACCTCAAACTTGAATGTGGAACCACATGTTGTGTACATATATGTGAAGACCAGAGGTCAATGCAGTATCTCCTCAATTTATTTTTTATTTTATTTATTTTATTTTTTTATTTATTTTCAAGCAGAGAGAAACCAGAGAGAAATGAGAGGGAGAGACAGAGACAGAGACAGAGAGAGAATGGGCATGCCAGGGCCTCTAGCCACTACAAATGAACTACAGATGCATACACCACCATGTGCATATAGCTTATGTGGGTACTGGAGAATTGAACCTGGGTCCTTATGCTTTGTAGGTGAGCACCTTACCTGCTAAGTCATCTCTCTAGTCCCAATTTATTTTTTGAGATTAAAAAAAATCACTGAACCCAGAACTCACTGAGTTGTCTAGACTAGCTAGCTGATAAACTCCAAGGAATCTGTTTCCAAGTAGCAAGCACTCTCTATCTCAGCCCACGCTGGTCATCTGCCCAGCCCAGGTTGGCCTCAGACTTGCTATGTAGCCAAGGATATAATCTTGGACTTTTGATCCTCCTGTCTCCATCTCTGAAGTTCTGAGATTATAGGCATGGGCTACCATACCCAGTTTATGCAGCACTGAGAATCAAACCCAGGGCTTTTATGTGCTAGACAGTCACGCTACCAACTGAACTACATCCCCAGCCCTGTATCTTGTTTTTAGGAGTAGTTATAAGTGATGGTGTTTTTTATATGTACTTGAGAGAGAGAAAGAGGCAGAGAGAGACAGAATGGGTATGCCAAGGCCTCCAGCCACTGCGAACGAACTCCAGATACATGCACCACCTTGTGCATCTGGCTTACACGGGTCCTGGAGAATCAAACCAGGATCCTTTGGCTTTGCAGGCAAATGCCTTAACCAGTAATCCATCTTTGCAGCCCAATAGTGTGTTTTTAAGCTGTCTTGCACGTAGTACAGAAATACAACTGTGTTTTCTGTGTTTATCTGCTAAATGCAAACCTTGATGAATTTATTTATTAGTTATGAGTTTTTGTAGTTGGGATTTTCTAGGTTGATAATTATGTCATCAGAAAATAGGGACACTTTCATTTTTCCTTTCCAATAGGTATCCCTTTTATTTCTTCTAATTGTCTTATTGTATGGCTAGAACTTCTCTAGTATGTTGGATAAGAGTAGTGAGAGTTGGGCTGATGAGATGGCTTAGTGGTTAAGGCACTTGCCTGTGAAGCCTAAAGACCCAGGTTCAATTCCTCAGTACCCACGTAAGCTGGATGCACAAGGTGGCACATGCATCTGGAGTTCATTTGCAGTAGCTGGAGGCTATAGCATGCTTCTCTGTCTCTTTCTGTCTTCCTTCCTCTCCCTCTCTTTCTCTCAAATAAATAAATAGGGCTGAAGAGATGACTTAGCAGTTAAGGCATTTGCATGCAAAGCCAAAGGACCCAGGTTCAATTCCACAGGACCCACATAAGCCACATACACAAGGTGGCACATGTCTCTGGAGTTGGTTGCAGAGGCTAAAGGCCCTGATGTACCCATTATCTATCTGCCCCTCCCTCCTCTAAAATTAATAAATAATAAAATAAAATTAAAATCAAATAAATAAATAAAGTATTTACAAAAAGAGTAGTGAGAGTAGCTCAGTGGTGGAGTACTGACCAAATATACATGAGGTCCTAGGATTGATCCTCAACACTGAGAAAAAAAACAGTGAGAGCAAACATCATTGCCTTGTTTCTGCTCTTCAGAGGAATACAGTCAACTCTCTACCATTATGGTCATGTTAGTTGTAGGATTTGGGGTGTCAGTTTTAGTTTTGTTATGGGAAGTTATGATGGTTTTTGATTGAACCATGAAACACAATGTAGAAAAATTAAGTCAAGAGGAAACAATCCATTGTATTTTCCCAGTTTTTGCTTACCATATTCTTCCTTCCTGGTGTGTTCCTTCATGCTTAACTTCCTTTAGCTATTCATTCAGAGCAGGCTTCATGGTGACAAATTCCTAGTTTTCCTTCCTCTGAATGTCTTACTTTTCCTATTATTTATGAAGGATATTTTCAATGGATACAAGATTCTGAATTAGGCATGGTGACACACACCTCCTCCTTCTGGGGCTCTGGTGATACAAACCTGAGATCTTATTGTCCACACATCTCTAATGCTTTGCTCAGGTTATGTCAATCTCTTTTTTGCTCTGCTGTTCAGATTGTGTCATTTCTATTTGTCTACCTTCAAATTCAATTTCTCTTCTATATTATATTCTTTCTGCTACTGAGTCTATCCACTGAGTTTTTAATTTCTGCTATTACATTTGTCAGTGCAGTCATTTTCATTGTGTTATTTATTTAGTGTTGCTAGAGATAGAACCCAGGGCTTTGAACATGCTAGGCAAAAATTCTGCAGCTGAACTATAGCCTCAAGCTCCCATTTGGGGTTTTTTGGTATCTACTACTTTGGAGAAGTTTTCCATTGTTTTTAGGATTTGTTTTTTCTTTTTGGTTTTTCAAGGACAGTGTCATTCTAGCCCAGGCTGACCTGGAATTCTCTGTGTAGTCTCAGGGTGGTCTTGAACTCACAGCAATTCTCCTACCTCTGCCTCCTGAGTGCTGGGATTAAAGGCATGCAGCACCATGCCTGGTGGAATATTTGTTTTTTTAAAACAATATTTTTATTTATTTATTTGCAAACAGAGAGAGATAGAGAGAAGGGAGACAGACAGAATGGGTGCTCTAGGGTCTCTAGCCTCTGCAAACAAACTCTAGATACATGTGCTATTTTGTGCATATGGCTTTACATGGGTACTAGGAAATTAAACTTGGACCAGCAAGCTTTGCAAGCAAGTATCTTTAACCTATGAGCTCTCCAGCCCAGGAATATTTGTTGAAGTATTTTGTAATGATTGCATTAAAATTGCTGCCCAGGTATTGGTATGTATTGATGGCCTTTTCTCATTCAGGTTGTTTTTTATTTATTGTGTGTATATGTGTGCACACACGCATGCATCAAGGCCTCTTGATACTATGTGTACCCACTTTGGTGTTTGGCTCTATGTGGGTGATAGAAAATCAAATCTGGGTTGGAAGGCTTTGCAAGAAAGCACATTTAACCTCTGAGCCACCTTCCCAGCTCCTCATGTTGTAATTTTCTGGTTCTTGGTATGGTGTTTGATTATTGATTATATCCTGGACTATTGAACAGTATGTTAGGAAATTTGGATCCCGTTTTAGTTTTCTATTTTAGTAGGTCCTGGCCTACTTTTGTTGTTGTTTCAAGGTGGGATAACACTACCTAAAGCTGACCTGGAACTCACGCTGTAGCCCCAGGCTGGCCTCAAACTCACAGCGAACCTTCTCTGTCAGCCTCCTAAGGGCTGAGATTCAAAGCATGTGCCACAATACCCTGCCTGGTCTCCTTTTGTGGCCTGTGGTTTCAGTGACAATTTAGTTTTCAAAGCCCTTTTAGTGTTTTACTGGTATGGTTTGTTTGACCAGTGCAGCTCTGACTTCCTGGCATGCTCCCTACTGGAGCTTCATGTAAGGACAGAATGCACCTGCCCTGGCCTGACTTGGCTGGATTTGGATGGGAGACAGTTCAGTAGGGCTAGGAAAACTCTTTTCCAGATCAGGTGCCTATGAGGCTACCACTTGATCCCTAATAATGCCCCCGATTGTGGCAGAAGATGTCTCTCTTGATCTCACACTGACTTCCTTTAGGTAAAGACTGCAGAATAGAGAGCCACTCAGAGCCAACTTTCTGCCCAACCCCATGCCAACAAAGCTCCCACTCAATCACCACCAGTGCCTCCAAGGAAGAAAGGACAACCTTGTCACTGGATTGAGAGTTGAAAAACCTGATCAACCCTTTTAACAAAGAATTCAAACATCAAAAGTATAAAATTTCCCAGTTTGAGCCAGGCTTGTCAAAGGAGGCTATAACCCAAGCTGGGAAGTTGAGGCAGGAGGATCACTGTGAGTTTGAGGCCATCTTGGGCTACATAGTAAATTCTAGACCAGCCTAGGGTATGGAGTGAGAGAGACCCTGTCTCAAAGTAAAACATTTGAGGCTAGCCTGAGACTACATAGTAACTCCAAGTCAGCCTAGGCTAGAGTGCAACCCTACCTCAAAAAAAAAAAAAATGGGGCTGGAGAGATGGCTCAGCAGTAAAGGTTCTTGCCTGAAAAGTCTGATGACCTAGGTTTGATTCCCCAGTACCCACATAGAGCCAGATGCATGAAGTGGCACATGCATCTGGAGTTCGTTTGCAGTGGCTGGAGGTCCTGGCTTATCCATTCTTTCTCTCTCTCTCTCCCTCTATCTCTCTCTCTCCCTCTAATCCTCTAATAAATAAATAAAATTACAAAATAAGGGCTGGAGAGATGGCTTAGCAGTTAAGCGCTTGCCTGTGAAGCCTTAGGACCCCAGTTCAAGGCTTGATTTCTCAGGACCCACGTTAACCAGATACACAAGGGGGCGCACGCGTCTGGAGTTCGTTTGCAGTGGCTGGAGGCCCTGGCATGCCCATTGTCTCCCTCCCCCCCTCCTCCTTCTCTCTGTCTGTCACTCTCAAATAAATAAATAAAAATAAACAAACAAAAAAAAATTCCATCTACTTGGCAGCACAGGACTTATATTCCCAGATGTAAGACATGAGAGTGTGAACTGGGACACATATCCTTAGACAAGACACTTAACTAGTCTGCACCTCAAGGGCTTCCTTTATAGAATGAGGTGAGAGTGGTACCTCTTTCCTAGGACTGGCAAAGGTTTGGATAGCCATGGTCTGTGATGCCCCATGCATATGCCCTTATCAAAGGCACATGGTTAAAAAATAAAATTTTCTAAATGGGCTGGAGATATGGTTTAGCAGTTAAGGCACTTGCCTGTGAAGCCTAAGGACCCAGGTTCAACTTCTTAGAGCCCATGTAAGCCAGATGCACATGGTGGCACATGCTTCTGGAATTTGTTTGCAATGGCTAGAGACCCTGGCTCACTCATTCCTTCTCTCTCATAACATAATATAATACAATATAATGTAATATAATATAAAGGAACATGAACAGAAAAGATAAGGCAGCCTCAAATATCCCCTAAGTTTCAAAATTATAAACTCTTTCCAATATATAGCAAAGTAAGGGAGAAAATGCCATATCTAAACATTTTGTCACATTTGCTAAAAATCTTTTCTAGGAAACAGCTCATTAAGTACAGCTGTGAGCCCCACCCCATCTCAGCCTAGAAGTAACCAGTATCCTAAATTGGCTATCCCATTCATAGATTTCTACTTCCACATATAGATCCATAAATAATATTTAATATTATTTTAAAACTTTATATAAATAGCATCACACTGTGTATGCATATTCTTTTGCAGCTCTTTAATATGTTTTTAGGATTTCTCCATGTTGACACATCAGTTATATTCATTTTAATTGCTGCATAGTATTCTATAGCATGACTGAACCACAAATTACCTATTCTCAGGTATCACTCAGTGGGAGAACCCTTGCCTAGCATGTGATCCCCAGCACTTACAAAACAACCCAAAACAAAAGCAAAAAACAACAATCAATATTGCTCCATTCTAGAGTTCTTCAGACATTTAGGTTGCCTCTCATTTTCACTATGTATAAGCAATACTATTACGAAATGCCTTTTGAGGCCACTAAACAGATCTACAACTTTAAGTTCAGTCAAGTTTAGTGGCAGGTTCACTTCTAGTCAAATCCCCATGTAGTATCTGTGGGAAATCTCAGACAGATCTGTTATTTATAGTCTGGCCCTTTTTGGTGGATGGGGGCTGTTTGTATCTGGCCAGCTGAGTCCCATGTGAAGTTGGTGTGGGCATTCAGGACTCCACCAGAAATCTTCCCCCTTCCCCGCATATACACATTTAGGAGTCACATGTGTATCTTCTTTGCCCAGTCTCACACTTGGACTCATCTCATTATGGTCCTATTGAAAATCCGCTAGTCTCTGTCACTTTCATGCCCGCACTCTGCAGTATATGAGACACACTCTTGATGTTCTGCCAACATTCTTCATGAGGAAACCTGCAGCTCTGGGTAATATGGATGAGAAGTGGGTGCAGCTGAGCTCAGCTCGGCATAGGTGGCTTTTAGTGGAAGAATGGGGCTTTGCCATCTCTTTCCTGTAGCAGGATTATTCCTTTCAGGGGAAGGTACCCTAACCTTCCTTTGAAAAGGTAGCTGGAGGAATCAGAGCTGAGTGGAAACACAGATCCTAGATGTGCTTTTGTTTACTGTTTTGGTTGTTTTTGGTGCTTAGGGATGGAACCCAGGGCATTGAGTTCCATCCTCAGACCCATACCTATGCTTTTGTATTGCATTTTCATATTTCACTTGCCATATCCACCCACTATCAGACACAGCCTCTTACTCAGGATCCAAATATTCGTTAACTGTCTGCCAATCACTTAACATAGAGGTAGGTACCTTGTTTAGTCCCCATTCCCATTCTGCAGTCAAGAAGTATTGTTTCTTTCTCATTGTTTTTGGTTTGGATGTTCAGCCTCAGATAGTGTCACTTGCCCTGGGTCTCAGAGCTAGGATGTGCTGGAAGCAGCATTGCAGTGACATGTGCAGGATGGCACTTGGAGAACTCCAATTCCAAATTAAAGTTCAAATGTCATGCTCAATGTCAGAAAGGCTTTGTTCTTTTATTCTGTGAGCACCCACTGAGCCTTTGGAGTGGGGCAAGCTCTGTGGTAAGCACTTGGTGCCAAATGACTTCACAGAACTGTCCTTTCAAGGAAATGAAAACTTCTTTGCTGTACAACCCAGCTTGCTTGTGGTTCCCATCAAGAAACAGTCACTGTCTTATTTGAGTGGGTGGTATGTAATTCCCTGATAATTCCTCCATATAGTTGTTACACTATTCCACAGCCTCCACTCCATATATCAGACCCCATGCCAAGAACTAGAGATTCACAGATGAAGAAGACCCAGTGCCTGACCTTCAGGAACACACACCTTAAGAGAAGAAACATGCATACAAATGTACTTGCAATATAACAAGTGACAGTGGTGAAACATTGGACTAGATGTTCTGTGTCACTGTGACCATAGTGCTTGGCAGAAACAAGGGGAAACAGTGTATTTGGCTCATGGTTCAGCTGATTTCAGTCCATAATAGATGAGAAGGCATGTCAGAACAGCTCAGTCCATGGTGTTAGGGGGAACATGGAGAAAGTTATTCACTAAGTGACAGAACCAGGAGCCAAATATAACTTTCAAAGGCCTGTACCTTGTGACTAGCCATACTCTATATCCAAAATGTTCTACAGTCCCCCAGAATAGTACCACAAGTCCAGGAGCAAGCACCCAAACCCTGAGCCCCTGGAGAAAATTTCAGATTCACCCCACAACACAATAAAAGTCCAGAGGAGGAAATCATGACTGCTTCTATGAGTAAAGCAAGGGAATTTTCAGTTGTGTACCAGGTTGGCTGTGGATGACATTCCATAAACAAAGTAAAGCAAATATGGAGAGCATGGTGTGGTGGGATAGGCCTGCAACTCTAGCATTTAGGAAGTTGAGGCAGGAGGATCATGAATATGAGGCCAGCCTTGGTTACATAGCAAGACCTTGTCTCCAAAAAATGAAAAAGAGGGCTGGAGAGATGACTTAGCAGTTAAGGCACTTGGCTGTGAAGCCTAGGGACTCAGGTTAGATTCCCTAGTACCCATATAAGCCAGATGCACAAGGTGATGCATACATCTGGAGTTTGTTTGCAGTGGCTGGAGGCCCTAGTGTGCCCATTCTCTTTCTTTCTATCTGCCTCTCTCTCTCTTTCTCTCTCATAACTAAATAATATTTTTAGAAAACAAGAGGCAAGTATGAAGGTGTCTTAGAAACAGTAACTAGCTGGGTATATATCAGAGGTTTCTTAATGGAAGTCTTGGAGGACCCAAAAGTTGACACAGTGAGTGAACAGGTCATGTTGTAGCAACAAAGACTGCAAGAGCATAACCAGCAGCCCTCCTTGCCTCAAGCATGCAAGTAAGATGAGGCGATCAGGGAAAACTATTGTCCAAGCTCTACTCAAGGGAACAACTGCTTCTGAGCTGTGCTGCTACTTGTCATTTGTCACAACCAGCCTAGGGTTGCTACATTTACAGTTCTTCAAGAGCTACCAGAGAGCTAGACTTTTTTTCATTTAAAATATTATCACGTTTCAACATTGATAACAGTTTCAATTTTGTAAGGTCTGCCATCAAAGCATGTCTGCTGGATACTCCTCCACAGCCTCTGGCATAGTGACATGTGAGAGTGACATGGAGAGCAGAGAGGACTGGAAAAAAATGAATTGGAAAGGCTGTCAGGCCCAGAGGCCTTGCGCTACTCCTAGCAAATAGCCCACACCCTAGTTGGTGAGGAATGCATTCACCTGACTGCAAGAACCACTGTCTGTGGGGTGCATACGTGTGTGTGTGTGTGTGTGTGTGTGTGTGTGTGTGTGTGTGTGTGTGTGTGAAGGTACATGCATGTGAAGGTCAGAGGACCACCTCAGGTGTTTGTCCTCACCTTACACCTTGTTGGAGGCAGGATCTCTTTTTTGCCACTACATATGCCAGAATATCTGACCTGAAAGCTTCCAGGAATTCTCCTGTCTACTCCCATCTTGCTATAGAAGTGCTGAGATTACTGACTTGTATGTACTACTATGTCTAGCTTTACATGAGTTCTGAGATTTTGAGGATCTGAACTCAGTTCCTCACACTTTCACAAGTACTTTACACATTAAACCATCTCCCAACCCCCAGAACTGCCTTTGAAATGCAAGGCAGCACAGATAAGATCCAAGAAGTTGGAGAAGAAATTTCATGTGTGGCTTACTTGGCCATCTGAGTTTTTGCAAAAGCCAGGATTTGGCTGGAGTGAAAAACAAACAAAAAGAGCCTAAGGGTGTGGTAGATGCTCCCTAGGGAGCTGCCTCATTGGATGTTGCTCAGCCCACAATTCCAGGCATCCCTACAAAGCCTGCCAGCTCAGACACAAACAGCTGCTAGCGATCCCAAGCAGTTTCTTCTGGCTGCAACAGTCACACGGACCTCAAGTACAGACTGGACAAGTCTTAAGGTCATGCCTGGTGACAAGGGACTTATGGACATTTGGATAAAGCTACCCCCTCAGAACCTACCCCACCAAGTGTTTCTCTACCTTCCCAATCTTTCTTTGCTCCCCAGTCCTGTGATTTCAGCAGGAAACCGTCTTGAATGTGTTCAGAGCATAATGGCGGGCAGAATGAGCTAGTTTTTTTTTTTGAAAGAAACACTGACACCTTGGACTTCAAATTCATGTGGCAAAATGGTGGCTACCAGTCTGAAACTACCTCTGTGAAAGATTGACTCCTCTAGCCTACCCTAATAGGCATCTATGACAGGCATGTCACCAACTGTCTTCCTCACCCCCATACTTCACTGTTCTTTCATGCCATACTCTAACCCATCCACGTCCTCTCTGAGGACAGGACTCCATGGCTTCGATGTTTTTCAGCAGTGAGCTGCTGCTAACTCTCCACCTGCTAAAGGGATAGGCCAAGCAGGACCTTCTGGGGCCAATAGTGGGAGGAGCTTGAAGGAGAGCCTTTAAGAGGCAGAATCTTGGGGGAAAAAAGCTGAAATCAAGGCTAAGCAGTACTTAGACAAGGAGACAGACCCTAATCCAACAAAAGGAAATATAAGGACTTTACAGAGTGAGCAGGGAGCTGTGGACTGGTGTTGAAGATGTGGGCCTGTTCTGAGCCTGGTGCACTGTAGGTGTGCAATGAATACATGAAAACTGAGGGAGTGCCTACAAGTAGGCATGTAATTTAGGGTTCTCCCAGGTTCAAGTCAGATAACTCTGCTGCTCCAAATAGTTATCCTCTCACCCTCATACCTCTAGTCTGTCCCAGGCCTGGACTTAGTATACAAGAGAGATGGGGTGAGGCTCAGTCTGGCCATTGGGGTGGCCATAGTTGGCTTGGGAAAAATGAGCCTTATGATGGTTAATCTGGACTGTCAGCTTGACAAGCTTTGGATGACCAAAGAGACATCCCTCTGGGTGTCTATGAAGGTGTATCCAGAAAGGCTTATCTGAGGAGGGAAGACTCACCCTGAATATAGGTGTCACCATCCTGCGGGATGGGGGCCCACACTGAATAAAATGGGAAAAGGAAGGCTGGAGAGATGGCCAGGTTCGTTAACCTAGGTCCCACATAAGCCAGATGCACAAGGTGACACATGTGTCTGGAGTTCGTTTGCAGTGGTTAGAGGCCCTGGTTTACCCATTCTCCCTCTCTCTATGTCTCTGTGTGTGTGTGTGTGTGTGTGTGTGTGTGTGTGTGTGTGTGTGTGTGTGTGTCCCTCCCTCCCTCCCTCCCTCCCTCTGTCTCTAATGCATAAATAAAAATAAAAATTGGGGAAAACGAAAAAGCCTTATAAGCATTGGCATTCATTTCTCTTTTTCTCTATGCCCCCTCTCTCTCTTCTTCCTGATCTGCCCAGTTGTGAGCAGCTCCTGCTGCCATTTCTTCCCTATCATGTTGGGCAGTATCTCCTCCAACCATGAGCCAAACTATCTCTTCTATCTCTTAAGTAGCCTTTATCAAGTATTTGAGCACAGCAACAAAAAGTAACTAATAAAAAGGCCAGGCCACAACCTGTTTCTTTCCTTCCTCTACTTCACTTCTCAACCTATCACACCTCATACCCCTTTATATAGCAGTTCACTATCATTTGCTATCTGAAATTGAAATTACTAGATAATATAACCCCACCCAGGCATAACTTCACCCTGAAGACCCTGATAAAGGCCTTTGCAAACTCAACCGGGTTAAATTTTTTGACATTAGGATCAATCACATCTCAGAATTATTACTATCTACCACTTCTTGAGAGTACTCTATGCTAGTAGGTACTATTTAGGCATTTTAATCTTTTTACTAATTTCATGAAAACAATGTTATCATCATCATTTTTATACAACAAAAGTTTTCTTTGGACTGGAGAGATGGCTTAGCGGTTAAGTGCTTACCTGTGAAGCCTAAGGACCCCAGTTCAAGGCTTGATTCCCCAGGACCCACGTAAGCCAGATACACAAGGTGGTGCATGCTTCTGGAATTTGTTCTCAGTGGCTGGAGGCCCTGGCGCACCCATTCTCTCTCTCTTGCTCTCACTCTCAAATAAATAATAATAAATAAAATATTTTTTTTTCCTCAAGGGCTAGAAAGATGGCTTAGCAGTTAGGCACTTGCCTTTGAAGCCTAAGGACCCAGGTTTGATTCCCCAGATCCCACATAAGCCAGATGCACATGGTGGTACATGCATCTGGAATTCATTTGCAGTGGCTAGAGACCCTAGTGTACCTGTTCTCTCTCTCTTTCTCTATCATAAATAAAAATAAAATATATATATTTAAACACTTTAATTTTCCTCAAGAATTTGTCCAAAGTCACACAGTAAATAGCAAAGCAGGGGGTCTGGAGAGATAGCTCAGCAGTTAAAAGCATTTGCTTCCAAAGCCTGCCAACCTGGGTTCAATTCCCTAGCAATTCAGTAAAGCTGGACGTTTGCAACAACATACACACACACACACACACACGCAAACAAGTAAATACTTCTTTAACTTTTTTTAGTGTTTCAAGGTAGGGTTTCACTCTAGTCCAGGTTGTCCTGAAATTCACTATGGAGTCTCAGGATGGCCTTTAATTCATAGCGATCCTCCTACCTCTGCCTCCCGAGTGCTGGGATTAAAAGGGTATGGCACCATGCCTGGCTTCTTTAACTTTTTTTTTTTTTTTTTTTTTGGTTTTTCAAGGTAGGGTCTCACTCTAGCTCAGGCTGACCTAGAATTCACTATGGAGTCTCAGGGTAGCCTCAAACTCACGGTGATCCTCTTACCTCTGCCTTCCGAGTGCTGGGATTAAAAGTGTGCACCAACTTGCCCGGCTTTTCTTTAACTTTTTATTGCAAATTTTCATACATATAAGCAATACACTATGATCATACAATAAATGTTTTTAAAATATTTATTTAAAATTTACTTAAAATTTAAATTAAAAAAAATAAAATATTTATTTTAAAAGGCCAGGGGTGGTGATGCACACCTTTAATCCCAGCACTTCGGAGGCAGACGTAGGAGGATCGCTATGAATTAAAGGCCATCCTGAGACTCCATAGTGAATTTCAGGACAACCTGGACTAGAATGAAACCCTACCTCACAAAAAAAAAAAAAAAAAAAAAAAGCAGAGTTGAGATTCAACCCTAGGAACTCTGGCCTCAAGGCTTTTCTTCTTTCCATTAAACTTTGCTTCTTCAGAAACATTTTTTGCAGTGCTGAGAATCAAACCTAGGGCTTTGCCAGACTGGGCAAATGTTCCACCACTGAGCTAAATTCCAAGATTCTTTTTGTTTGCTACTTCTGATACTTTTGTTTATTTGTTTGTTTTTGTTTTGTTGTGTTGTGTTATGTTGTGTTTTGTGGCAGGGTCAAAACTTCTTTAGTGTGTCCCCTTCCCCAGAGGCTGTCATGCATCAAAACTTCTGTGGCCTCCTATTGACCATTGTGGTCCCTGTCCCTTTCAGGCCCCACACAGTTGATTATTTCGGCAAACATTTGCTCTCCATTGCACCTGGGGTCTACATTCTTAAGTCTTGGTCTTTCCCTCACTCCAGGCAAACACGAATTCGAATTGAAAGCAAACACTTTCTTAGAAAAGACTGGAGATTCTTCAAGTGGGAGAGAATGAGTAAGCTGAGAGGAAACCAGCTTGGTCCTCCACTCAGAATTCAGGGTTCTATTTGCTCTACCCACACTAAGCAGACCTTCTTTTATGTCACACATTCCATTTGTGACAATGGGGATAACAGAGATGAATGAGACTTAAGTAAAGAGCTGCCAGGCTAATTGGGAGGGTGGTGGGGAATGAATTTCCAATATGGCTAGTGATGGGATTGGTAAAGACACAGCTGACGAGAGAAAAGGGCAGAGCTAAAGAAAGCAGGTCAGTCCTGGGCCCAGTAGACTGAAATTCAAGGCAGGGCTAATTCATGATGGGGAAAATGGCTATATATTAGGAAAACAGAGAAACAGAATTGTATGATCAGAAGCAACATGTTAGCATCAGAGAACATTTTGATTGTTTTGGAGTCTCACATGTTTGGGGCTCACTTAAAACAAGAAACCGGAATTTAGGGTGACAGTTCACCGAATTTAGATTCCAGGTATTTCTTGAATTCTTGTCCTAGGCAAGTGATAGGGCCTCCTTAATATGAGTACCAACCTTTGTTGCTAGATTTTCCCTCTCCTCCCTGCCCCTGGCACATTTGGGGTGCCAGAATGCTAGAGATTTCAGAGGGAAAGTGGTCAAAAGAAACTTTCTAACTGATTCACCCCTGGCCACACAGCATACTGGAGGCTCCCTCATGTAGATATGAGGTCATTGGGGTCCATGCTGGCACTAAGGAGAAAGGCTAGGGACAAAGGGAACTTAGCACCCTTCCTAGATTCTAGCACATAATAGAGACTAAAACTAAATAAGCAAGGACATGAATCAGATGGGAATGGGGAAAACTCAAGGCTGTGTTGGTACAGGTGGCATTACCTAGGGAGCACAGAAGAGCAGGGTATAATGGTTGTCCTTGGCATCCATGGCCATCTCCATAGGCCCACAAATGGCCTGCAGGAATAACCAGAAGTCTAACAGTGAAAGGTGGACTGGCAGAAGATATAACTGCAAACCTGGTTTCCCCGATGCCAGTGGAGGCTCAGGACTGGGTGGAAGGCCTTTGCAGGTTGGGCTGGTGGAGTGACCAAGGACATTGGCCCACATGTAGGTGAAGAAGCTGACTTCTTATGGCAGGGTGAAGAGAATGAGGCAGTAGGAGACAACTTATGCCCTCTGGGACTCATTTGGCTTCCATCCTCACATGCAGCACCCAGAGCAGCTGCATTAGATACTTGTCTCATTGCTGTGACTAGACTCCTCACAAGAAGCAACTTAAGGGGGGAAAGGTTTATTTATTTATTTATTTTTTTTTTTTTTGGCTCATGCTTTGAGAGTTGAGTGGATCATATTGGGGAAAGTATGGCATTGGGTACTTGAGGCAGCTGGTCAGGAAGCAGAGAGCAAGGAATGTTAATACTCAGCTGGCTTTCTCTTTTCTTCCTTTGAATTCAGTCCTATCCCAAGCCCATGGAATGGTACCATCCACATTCAGAGTGGGTTTTCCATCCTCAACAGAACTTCTCTGGAAGTGTCCTCATAAACACACTCAAAGATATGTCTCAGTTATGCCATAGATGTTTCTAAATCCACTAAAGTTGGCAATGAAGATTAACCATTACAGCAGACACCATCACACTATTTGCAGTCATCCTTGGATTTGGGACATTGGAGAAGGGAACCCCACAGTGGCCTATCAGGATTGGATAACATTGGTTCCAGAGTTGGGCCAGGTTGAACAAGAAGGGCTTAGACCAACCCTGCCAAGTGCAACAGGCCTAGATCAGACAAAGACTAAAATGTAACTAGCTTCTCCTTCAGTAGAGGTTTCAGATGACCATACATGCCTTTTTGTATTATGCACTGATCACATACCTACAGCCCACACAATTTGCCTTTGCAAGGAAAAGTCTGCTAAACTGCTTTAGTTTTCTGCTGTGATTGACAACTTACAAGTGCCAGGGGCACTTTCTAAGCTCCTTCATTGACAGGTATAAACACCTAAACAGAGCTGCAAGCACTCCCCCGCCCCCACCCCTTTCAGGGAGAAGTCTTAGTTCATGGACAATGAGAGTCAAAACTGCCTCATAGCAACAGAAGGATGAATCCTTATTGGTCCTAGGATGTTACTAAGCACTTTCATTGGTCATTTCTCTTAATTCCCTGGGTCCTGCATTCCTAGCCTTTTAAGGTTTGGGAGTTTCTTGACTGCTGGGACTGTCGTTCTCTTCATTTGACAGATGAAGGACAGTCTCTTAGACAACATCAGGCAGCTTGTCTTCCTGGACAAGTACTGAATGACACTGGACTCCACAAATACGTCTGGAAAATTCCAACCATAGGAAGACAATTCTTTGTACCTAGAAGAGAGGACTAGGCCAAGTGCTGGAAATGGCAAAAAGCTTGTTCTTCTCAACTCCTCCTTCTTCAAAACAAAGTATTGCTTTTGCCTCCTGAGGACTGCTGTGAGAGAGATGCCAATGCACTTTTCCAGTGTGAAAGTGAGCTGGCTGTGCTTATCATGAAGGAATCTGGCTCACTTCCTCCTCTTCCTGTGCTCACAAATGCAGAAAGCTTATTAAACTTGAGAGTCTGCTGGTGCTCACTCATAAATGGGCCAGGCCATATGGATTGTGGCTCCCAAATCCTGAGCTGAGGATCATGCTCTGGGGCTTTTCAAAGGCAGAACTGCAAAGCAAGGGTACAGGAATCACCTTTGCTCTGTGTTTCTGTTTCTCCATGTCTGCATTTGCAGGCAAAACCCTTATTGCTTACCCAGAGGAAGATTCAGATACAAAAAAGAAATGAGTGTTTCATGATAGGCACCTGTGAGTTTCTCCATGTATTTTTAAATTTCAGCTCCAAAACATTACTGGTTTGGTATTGATATTACCATTATCAGGCTTGTACAGATGGGGAAACTGAGATATAAAGAAGTTAAGTGACTTGCTCAGGGTCACACAGCCATAAGTGGCAGAGCTGGAATTAAAAACTCCAAGTGGTGGTGCACACCTTTAATCCCAGCACTCACGAGGCAGAGTTTGAAGGATCACTGTGAGCTTGAGGCCAGCCTGAGACTACAGAGTGAATTCCAGGTCAGCCTGAGCTACAATAAGACCCTACCTCAAAAACAACAACAAAAACAATACAAAATACAAAAAATCCAGGTAGGCTAGGGATATAGTTCAGCCACAGAGCACTTACTTGTCTCATGCAAGGGTTTTATACATAGTGCATATGCATGGACGGGCATGCACACATACACAAAACCAGGTTTATTTCATTTAAATTATAGTGTGATGCGTATACGTAAGTGTCTGTAGTGCATCTTGAGGGTAGTAAAGTTAAAACATGGCTATGTCCTTGGTTTCCCCAAGCCCCCACCTCATTTTCACAGTCTTCTCACCCACTGTCCTGAAACTATGCGCAGGAGCCTAGTTCCTTACGCCTTCCCTGAGGGACTCTGCCACCTTCCCCTGTCCTCTGTGTTTTGCTGTCTCTGAGCAGGTAGATTGGGGAGAAGGGAGCTGGTACCAGTTGTCTTCTAAAATCTTGCAGAGGCTTTTCATGAAGGGTCTTACGAAGGCCAATGATACTAGAGAGAGAGTCACTCTGTCCCTCATGTTGCCATTCTCAGGGCCTGTGTGTTCTCACAGGGAAAATGGCTCTGAGTATACAACAAAGAATTTTAATGGTGGAACTTTCGCCAGCATTCCATGGATGACAGAGGAGACACCTTGGGGCTTTTCTTTTGCTCTTCACATCCTAAACATCTATACCAAGACTGTCCCCATTGGTAGATATCTTAGCTCAATAGTTGTCTCTGCAAATTGGGTTGTAGGGACTCCATACAAGTATTTCAGGATGGGAAAGGTGGGCCTTAAACTTTAGTTCAGTGAGGCAATACCAAAGCCAGCTCCTAGTGCTAGCAGCCCTTGGGACTGCCCAGTCAGTTCACATCAGTGGATCCAAGTACAAATGGTATAAGGGGGAAGGAACATGGGAAGCCAAAAATATCAAGAGGCAAGGGTCACCAACTGCCACACAGAAGCATGTGCCCTGAGGGCTCCTGGTACAACCCTTTTGTTATGATATCCAACCCAGACCTGGTTGTCCATAGTGATTCAGTGTCATGAACAGTTCATCGTCCTTCACACCTATGAAGATAATATTCAGCATTTATTGAGCACCTACTGTATTATAGGCACTAAACTGAACATTTTATGTTGACTAATTCCCCCAGTCCACATGACAACCCTATCAGGGAGATGCTCTTTTCTCCCCATAATATAGATGAAAAAGCAGAGTCCTAAAGAGATTAGGTGTCTTTTACACACTGGAGTTCAAGGAAAGGATGGTTAGCGTGATGAAACTGGATCCAGAATACAGAAAGGACCAGCTAACCCAAAAGAAAGGAAAGGCAGGTGCAGATATTGATGCGGTGTGAGCAGAGTGACAAAGCTCCTGTCCATAAGCCACTATATTCTTGGAATTAGGAAGCTGAGTTCTGTCGTTTGAGAAAGGATGCCGAGATTCCACCTGGGTCCTGAGGAGGGTGCTGATGCTGTAGCTCCACTGTATACCATGCATGGCCTACTCTAAACAACCTAGGGCCAGGACGGGCTTTTCTTTCTCCTCCATAGTACCAGAAAAATGTCCTCAGCAATTCTTTTACGTAGCACCAGGGGGCGCAGCAGCTTTTTTTTTGGCATCTGGCTTCTTGGATTTTTTTCACTTGTTTGGGGAAGGTAGAAAAACTTGAACCTCCCTAACTGAGATGTACAACACAGAGTCTTTGCACACAGAATAATATTCAAAACTCACTTGAGAGCTCATGGCCGTCTGTTGGCTCAGTGGCTCTTCCTGCTGGGAAAGGTCTAGAGCAAGGTGGACTAGCAGCACTGGGAAGCAGAGATGGAAGCCAGGATGATGTCAGTGCTCCCAGCAGGCAGTGGTGGGTTGCCCTATGATGGGATACTAGAAAGAACCTAGCTACCACCAATGCCAGTCTAGGGGAAAGGACGGCTGTGTACAGTTGTGCAAGCTGTGACCTGTGAAGGACACTCGAGTCAATAGGGACTGAGGGGGGCTGGAGAGATGGCTTAGCGGTTAAGCGCTCACCTATGAAGCCTATGGACCCCGGTTCGAGGCTCGGTTCCCCAGGTCCCACGTTAGCCAGATGCACAAGGGGGCGCATGCGTCTGGAGTTCGTTTGCAGAGGCTGGAAGCCCTGGTGCGCCCATTCTCTCTCTCTCCCTCTATCTGTCTTTCTCTCTGTGTCTGTCGCTCTCAAATAAATAAATTAAAAAAAAAATAGGGACTGAGATGGAGCCCAAGATCCAATAGGCAAGCCCCATGTCTTGTGACCACTTTGTCCTGATTGCAGCTCTGTAAGCTAGTGGAGGCCAGACCCAACTGCCTTCTTTATGGTCTCTGGTATTCATTTTGCTTCCTATCCTCCATCCCACACCTATTTATCCCTGTGCAGGTTTTTTTGTTTTGTAGGGACATGCCTTGCCTAAGCCTCCAGGCTCATGAAACCTCGCTTCTCTATAATTCCATCACCCTTTCTCCTGCCAGTCTTCCTATCCCAACCCCCAACCCCTACTCAGGCAGTCATAGAAATTCACTGGAAACATAGAAAGTGCCTGCTTTTGTACATCAGAAATTTATTCATTTGAGCAATCAAGATGACAGAGACCTGGCAACACTTCAAGGCTCTTTCCTAATGTCCATGCCAGTCACTGCTCTCTGTCACTGCCTTGACATGTATTAACTAAGCACCTACTATGTGCTAGGCACTGTTCTAGACAGACACAATAAAATCCTTCTGGAGCTTACTGTGTTCTGGTTTTTCCACCCTTCTTTCTTGGTCTGATGCCATGGAAGCCTTCCTTATCTCCCTTCCAGAAGGCACCCCACAGGGGCTTGACCTGCCACAGTGTTTGGGCACCTGCTTCTTTTTCATGTGGGGAACATATGTGTAAATTTTGTTTTTCATGTGTCTTTGCATCTAGGCCTGGCAAAAGCCAATGAGCACCATGCTCCACCTCATCCACTTTCATATAGTTTCTTCCTGTTCTCTGGGCTGAGCCAGCCAGGCAGGTAGGGGCAAGGGTGGATCTGGACTCAGGCTCTAAGATATGGCATTGATTAGGAGCTGTGGGGTCATTCTTCCTGTTATTCTTCCTGCTCCTTGCCCTGACATACTTCAGTAGGGGTCATGGGCTTCTATTTGCTACATGGGATAGTGGCCATCTCTCTACCTTTCATCCCTCCTTTTACTTTCTTAGAAAATGCTAAGGGCTGGGGAGATGGTTTAGTACTTAAAGCACTTGCCTGCAAAGCCAAAGGACCTAGGTTCAATTCTCCAGGACCCACGTAAGTCAGATGCACAAGGTGGCACATGCATCTGGAGTTTGTTTACAGAGGCTGGAGGCCCTGATACGCCCATTCTCTTCCTCCCCCACCCCTTTTTAAAAAATTTTTATTCAATTTTTATTTATTCATTTGAGAGAGACAGACAGAAAGAGAAAGAGGCAGAGAGAAAGAGAGAGAGACAGAATGAGCATGCCAGGGCCTCCAGCCACTGCAAACGAACTCCAGATGCCTGGGTCCCCTTGTGCATCTGGCTAACGTGGGTCCTGGGGAATCGAGCCTCGAACCGGGATCCTTAGGCTTCACAGGCAAGCGCTTAACCACTAAGCCATCTCTCCAGCCCTCTCTCTCTCTCTTTTAAATAAATAAAAATAAAATATTTAAAAAGAAAATTGTAAGAGAAGCATGAAAAGATAATTACGGAAGATGATCAAACACCCTCTACCCAAAATGAACACATGTTAACATGTGTTTGCCTGTGACATTGGGGGAGTTCTTTCTCTTTTCTGTTTGTAGTACTGGGGATGAAACCCAATGCTTCTACATGCCAGACAAGCACTTTCCCAATTGAGCCACATCCTCAGCCTGCCTGTGTTTTCTAGCAAAACAAAGCATTCCAGGTGAGGCAAGATAGAAATGCAAGGAAAAATATGAGAACATGGGAAGGGAAATGAGCCCCTCACTGGAATATGGTTGAAGCCTCTCACCAGCTGAGAATCAAGAATTCCAACACAAGCCGTGTGTGGTGGCACACGCCTTTAATCTCAGCACTCAGGAGGCAGAGGTAGGAGGATCGCCCTTGAATTCGAGGCCACCCTGAGACTACATAGTGAATTCCAGGTCAGCCTGTGCTACAGTGAGAGCCTACCTTGAAAAAAAAAAAAAGATTTCCAACACAATTAATTTGCTTAAGGCCTTTCTTCATTCCCAGCTCTAACCCTACAATTTTTCAGGAATCTTACCAGAAACCCCTTTACAGTAAAAGGACATGTCCTATTCCTATCCCCCTTGTGTAACTCTAGTTACTCCTTGGATTTACCTTATCAGACTATAATGATCCCTTCCAAGGCACCTTCAGAGTCACCCTATAATCTCACTTATCAAGAAGAGAGAGAAGGAAGAAAAGGGTTTCTTAACAACCCTTAGAGATGTAACTTGAAAGCCACTAAATGGATATGTATATATGTGAACACTTAATGGTGAATATCATTTGAGGAAACCATACAAGCATTTAGGTATGTCTTACTGTTTTCTTGAACAACTCCTCCTCCTCCCTTCTTCTTTTTCTCTTCCTCCTCCTCCTCCTCCTGCTTCTTCTTTTTTTTTTTTTTTTTTTTTGAGGTAGGATCTCACTTTAGACCAGGCTGATCTGGAATTCACTATGTAGTTTCAGGCTAGCCTCAAACTCACACCGATCCTCCTTCCTCTGCCTCTCCAGTGCTGGGATTAAAGGCATGTGTCACCATACCCAGCCTGAGTGACTCTTCTTTGAGAAGCCCACACTCAAGTTCTCCAGTGTGCTTTATTCTTTTCCTAAGCATTTTTCTTTCTATTTTTAAAAAAAATTTTATTTGCAAGCAGAGACAGAGAGAAGAGAAAGATAGAGAATATGGGTGCACCAAGGTCCCTAGCCGCTTCAAACAAACTCCAGACACATGTCTCACTTTGTGCATCTGATTTTACGTGACTATGGGGGAATTAAACCCTGGTCATTTGGCTCTTTAGGCAAGCCCCTCAACCACTGAGCCATCTCTCCAGCCCTCTTTCCATGGTTTTTTTTTTTTTTTGAGAGAGAGAGAGAGAGAATTGACACACCAATGCCTCAGCTACTGAAATTGAACACCAGAAGCTTGCACCACCTAGTGGGCATGTGTGACCTCACGCTTGCCTCACCTTTGTGCATCTGGCTAATGTGAGATCTGGAGAGTAGAATATGGGTCCTGTGGCTTTGCAGGCAAGTGCCTTAACCATTAAAATATCTCTCCAGCCCTGTCTTTCTATTTTTTAAAATATATTTCATTTATTTATTTATTTACTTTTGAAAGAGAGAGGCAGAGAGAAAGAGAGAGAGATAATGGTTGCACCAGGGCCTCCAGCCACTGAAAATGAACTCCAGATGCATGTGCCGTCTAGTGCATATTGCTTACGTGGGTCCTGGAGAGTCGAACCAGGATCCTTTGACTTTGCAGGCAAATGTCTTAACCAGTGAGCCATCTCTCCAGCCCCCCTTTCTATTTTTAATAAAGCCCCAATTCTTCTTTATACTGGCTAGTTCTGAAATTCTCTTCTTAATTGAAGCCAGGAATCCTGGGTTTGCCTGAGTCAAGGTCTTTAGTAGGTTAAAGGAACTCCTCAGGCTATTAAGGATGACTGTGTGGATCTGTGTCTCCATCCACTCATTGCTGACACAGGTACCACTGAAGACCCTCTGCTCTCCTTTCCACTTCCATCCATAGAGTGCATTGGCTACTGCCAGGCTCCATGGTCACCTCTTAGCCATCCCTTCCCTTCTGGCTTCTCCCACACCATGGCCAGGCCAGTGTGATTTCTTATATCTCTCTGTGAAACATGCCCTGATCTACTCCCCCAGTTGACTTTATGTATCTGGCTTATGTGGGATCTGGAGTGTCAAACATGGGTCCTTAGGCTTTGCAGGCAAGCACTTTAACTGATAAACAGTCTCTCCAGCTCAGATGGGAATCATTCTTTTTAAAAATATTTTTATTTATTTATTTGAGAGAGAGAGAGGCAGATAGAAAAGGGGTGTGCCAGGGCCTCCAGCTGCTGTAAACAAGCTCCAGACACATGCATCACCTTGTGCCTCTGGCTTACGTGGGTCCTGGGAAATCAAACCTGGGTCCTTTGGCTTTGCAGGCAAGGACCTTAACTGCTAAGCCATCTCTCCACCCAGGGGATCATTCTTTAACCAGAAGAAACAAATGTGGATTGCATGCCTACTAGGCTAGGTGCTGAACTGTGGCTGCACCAGGTGAGGGCACTATCTTATGGCAGTTGGGACCGGACGGGATGAGAGGCGGCTTGCATAAAGCTAGCATCTTCCTTCTGAGGAAGCTGGTCTGTTTGGTCCTCTGAAGTGCATGGAACAGCACAGTTTCTGTCCCTAGTGCACAGCATCAACTGGGGATGAGAATGGGCTTGCTGCAAGCCAGGCGAAGCACTGGAAGACTTGGGAAAATGAGGAAAGAGGAGGCCAGGTGACTGTGACCTCCAAACCACTTGACCTGGCAGTAGTCTAGGAGGTCACAGGATTTCTGGACAGGGAAGGGTCTCAGCTATAGGCACTGGCCTGGGGAGGGAAGGGGAGCATGGGGCAAAGGCCATGGTTGTTCTCTAGCCCTCCCTAACCTCTGCCACTTCCAAATCAGCTTCCCTATGGGCCTCCCCCTTAGGCCATTACCAAGTGGGGCTCAGGCTCAGTGGTTTCCTCATGTGTTGTTTCCAATCTTGGTCTTTGCGATGGGGAGGCCCCCTCCCAGATTGCAAATGGGAAAGACAGGCAGGGTCCTCTCTCAGGCTGCCATTACACGCTTAGCTGGCCCAGCCAGGCTGGCTTTCTCTCTAGACATGTCCTGATAGGTATGTCTCTGGAAAAGAAGAATTTCTCTCCTATTAGAACCTATTGGAAGGGGGTATATCCTCTGAAGGAGGAGGCCTGATTTCAATGTACAAGACAAAAGGCCACAGGGATATGATGAGAACCTTTTACAGCAACATTTCCTGACTTACCTGGTCCCTTGGTACCTTGTTTAAACAGCTGTAACAATATGTCCCCTGTGGGTGAAGGGACTAGGAGAGGAGTATCCCTGGCATGACAGGAGTGAATGGGAGCCCTTCCACTTTATAGTCCAGTAGGTCCTCTCTCGCATGTGCAGGCTTCTGGCAATTCCTCCACCTTCAAGAGGGAAGGCTGAATTTTTGAACACTTACACATTTATTTTCCACATATTAGAGAAAAGTGTAACCAGCCTATGAACTCTATGATTTTGCAGAGGTGTTACTGAGGATGGTGCTGAAGTTCAGCATCATAAACTGGCAGAGCTGAAAGGGGCCTTGGAGATCCTTTCACCCATGTGTCTTTGCCATCCAGTTCCTATTCCATCTCCAATGCCTCTGCTCCTATTCAACCTTCAAAGCCCATTCTAAACTCTATCCCTTTTCTAAGTTACATATTATCTCCTGGAAGGATTGGTAACTCTTAGCAACTCTTCTCCACTTACCACAAGGAGTCCTCTTCTCCACCCTCCTCTCATGGCTAACACAGAATGGGTGTCAAGGAATATTTGTGAGAGAAAGTAATCATCCTACTCAGCTATAGCAACACAAACTAGGTCCACTACCCCTTGTCAGAACCTGAGCTTAAAACAATCACAAGGGGCTCCTGGTGAGGTCTCTGGGAAGATGGAACCTGCCTTTGAAGGTTGCTTGGTGTTAGAGTCTAAGAGCTCTCTGTCCATCCTGCTCTCACTTTCCCCTACCACCAGGCCAATGTTAACCCAGAGACTCTGGGACTGCCCCTACCTCTGCACATCACCCAGGGGCCCCGCCCTCACAGAGCAGAACAGTTTCCCAGCTCTTCCCATAAAACCCACTCCCTGGCCAGCCCTGGCTTTCTTTCTGGATCTCCTGCTTCTCTGGTGCATACACCCCTCTTCCTCTCCCCCTCCCTTCTTCTCTCTCTCCTTCTTTGGTTCTTTCTGTCTCACCCCCTCCTTCTCTTCTCTTATAATATGATCTTAGATCCAAGAAGCTGTTTGTTTTGGCCCTCCATTGCAAACCCCAAAATCTAACACTTGGGGGCAGAGACTCCACCTAAGGACTTTACCACAATGAAGAGGAGACACTTACAGAGTTTCTAGCAAGGCCTCATTGAGCACTTGCTTACTCTAGGCCAGGCTCATCATTAGGTGCTGGGGATACTGGCCCACTCCCCAAGGCAATGTTACTGATAGATATGTAGGCATAAATTTTTTCCTGGTCATGAGATAAAGAACTCCACAGTATGAAAATCTTCAATACTGGAATGATGGAACCAGTCTCTGCCATGTTCCCCTCTACATTGTAGGGGAAAGCAGAGCTATCTTTCTTGCCTATGTCAATGGCAGGTTCTAGTGCCATTTTGATAGGTTGTTCTAAAAGGTTTGGTTTTAGATTGGTGCAGAAAGACTTAAGAGACACCTCCATTCCCATTTCTCTAGTGCAATAAGCAGAACATGTTCACACCATCCCTTCTCTGGACCACTTTTTTGTGAAGGGTGCTAGGCATGGAACCAGGGTCTCTACATGCTAGGCAAGTGTTCTGTCACTGAGCTGCATGCAATCCCAATCATTTTGACAATTTTTTGAGCTTTCAAAGAATAAAGGTACTCTTTGATCTCTTTCCTTGGAGCTTTTTTTATGATTAAACGAGTAAAACATGTGTGTCCTCTTACTCTTTGGTGATGAGATCATTACTTGAGGGGATTTTTAAAAGACAGGGTCTCACTTTCCCAGGCTGATGGGGAACTCAGAACAATCCTCCTACCTTCCTCGGCCTCCTGAGGGCACCACAGGTGAGATTATTACTTAAAGTAATAGTAAGTAGTAAAGATAGCAATCCTTTTCTGTCCTCTACTGCAGACCCCTTTTTAACTGGTGTACTATGCTTCAGGATTTATTTTTGAGGTAGGGTCTCACTGTAGCCCAGGCCAATCTGGAACTCACTATGTAGTCTCAGGGTGGCCTCAAACTCACAGCAATCCTACCTTAACCTCCTGAGTGCTAGGATTAAAGCAGTGTGCTACCACGCCCATCTCTGTACTTTTTAATAATGATGCCAAACATGTTTTTCTTTGTGATTTCTATGCTTAGGAAGTCTCTTCCTCCTTGACCATTTATACTCTCATGAGTGGTAAGGATGATATTCGTGGAACCTGCCCCATTCCAATTCTGTTTGGCTCCTCTTTCCAAGCTTCCAGGCAGCCCTACCCCCCCCCATACTTAACACAACCTTTCTCCAGAAGAAACACAAAGCAATCAATTAAGGAGAGTCTTAAATATGCTAATGAGGTTAACCTCCCCCATCTATCCCCATCCTTTCAGCCCCTTAGAAAATGGACAGCTTGGAGTGAGTCCTTTTTGCTGATGTCCGGTCTTCTTAGTAGGAGGGAAGGAAATACAATGCATACTACAACTATTGGGTGCTACTTACCTGTCACCCCACTTTTCACCTCTCCTAAGCAATATAGTTAATAGAAAGTCCCTGGCCCCCCACACATAGAGTTGAGCAAAGTCATGAGGCCAGCAGCCCGGGTTCACCCAACAACAAGCCTGGCTGCTGCATCTGCTCCATCGAGCCAGCACGGTTGCCATGGGAATGTGAGCGCTAAATTGCTTTGCGTGTTTGGAAGCTAAAGACCTCAGCTTTGACGCAAATAGCCCAGAAATCAATTGACCTCCAATTAGGTTTATGTTGTTTTCTTGAGGCATCTTTCTGCTTACAGCCCATGTCTCTTAAGGACTGCATCACAGACTCAAGCATTTAGCTCAATTTTTGTAAAATATATATATATATATATATATATATATATATATATATATATATATATTATTTATACTTAGACTTATTCCAAGAAAGATTTAAGGTGGCTTATACAGATACAACCAAGACTTGTGGAAAGCTGAAATTTGATGCAAGAGAAGAATGAGGCAAAGAAAAAACAAGGGTAACTGGTGAAGAAGTAAGAGAAAGTGAATGTCAGGAAGTCCCTGCATAATAAATAATGATCCCAAGTGTGGCCTTTAAGCTTTCGTGATAGATAAGGGAAAGGTGACATGATCGATGCAAGATCTACAGATAAAAGCAAATCACATACATAATAGCAGCACAAATGTTCCTGACCTCGAGACTAAAAGTTGGCTTTATTTTTTGTCTGGAGACTAAAACCATGTCCTCTTTCTACTCCTGTCACTCAGCAGATTACTTAAACCAATAAAAGTATAGCCTACCTTTGTATGATGGGCTTTCTTTCAAAATTCTCTTATTTTTGCCAGGCATGGTGGCGCACGCCTTTAATCCCAGCACTTGAGAGGCAGAGGTAGGAGGATCACTGTGTGTTTGAGGCCACCCTTAGACTACATAGTGAATTTCAGGTCAGCCTGGGCTAAAGAGAGACCTGCCTCAAAAAAATCTCTATTTTTATGTATTGTTTTTGATAAATGATTAACACAATCTTTTGTAATGGCGAAAGAACAGAATACTATGCAAACTTAAAAATCAGGGCAATATGGGCTTATAGAGATGGCTTAGCAGTTAAGACACTTGCCTGCAAAGCCAAAGGACCCAGGTTCAGTTCCCTAGGACCCACATAAGCCAGATACATAAGGTGGTGCATGTGTCTAGAGTTTGTTTGCAGCAGCTGGAAGCCCTGGTGCACCCATTCTCTCTATGTATATCTGCCTCTTTCTCCCCTCCATTCTCTCTCTCAAATAAATAAATAAATAATTTTTAATTTTAAAAATTAGGTGACTATTAGCCAGGTGTATTTGGCACACACCTGTAATCCTAGCACTTGTGAGGCAGAGGTAGAAAGCCACTCTGAGACTACATGTTGAATTCCAGTTTAGCCTGGGCTACAGCAAGACCTACCTTGAAAAGAAAAAAATAATAGGTGGCTATTATGAAACATGCAAGGTACAGAACCATATTCACAGTATGATGTCATCAGTACTACCAAAAATATTTTTCAATCACGTATGATATTGCATATCTGTGATCCTACCACTTGAAGCATCACTCGTCTGGGCCTACAGAATGAAACTCTGTCTCAAAAAACAAAAACAAAATAAATTGCATGGTTTATATTGATTGTCAACTTGACAGGACCTAGAATGGCCTGTGAGGGATTATCTTGATTAGGTTAATTAAGGTGGGAAAACCCACCATAACTGAGGGTGGCACCATTCCATAGGGTGGGGTTCTGAGCTGTATAACATGGAGAGAGCTGGCTGAGCTCCAGCATTCCTAGCTCTCTGCTTCCTCACTGTGGACTAAATTGACCAGCTTCAAGCTGTTTCAAGCTGGTTTTGCTATGTTTTCTCCACCAAGGTGGACTATAACCTGGAAGTGTAAACTGAAATAAACTCTTCTTCCTTTACATTGTTTTTTGGTTAGATATTTTGTCTCAGCAACAAGAAGATAACTAATACATGGTATTCACAAAAGGTTAATGCATTGAATATCTCTGGCAATATACCCAAGAATTAGAACTAGGGGGTCAGAAAGACTCATTTCTATGAATTCATATTTTAGAGGTAGGGCTTCCCTCTAGCCCAGGCTGACCTGGAATTCACTGTGTAGTTTCAGGCTGACCTGAAATTCACAGTGATCCTCCTACCTTTGCTTCCCAAGTGCTGGAATTAAAGGCATGCACTACCATACTCAGCTTTCTGAGTTTTTTTGTTTTGTTTTGTTTGTTTGTTTTGTTTTGCTTTGTTAAGATTTGGTCTCACTCTAGCCTAGGCTGACCTGGAATTCAATATGTAGTCTCAGGCTGGCCTCAAACTCCAGGTGATTCTCCTACCTTGGCCTCCCGAGTTCTGGGATTAAAGGCATACACCACTACACTTAGCTCTCTGAGTTCTTGATAGCATTATAAATACTGTTGGCATCTCTCATGCTAGACAAACATTCTACCACTGAGCATTCTCAAATATTTTTAAATGATTAGCATATACATTACAGTGTTAGGCTAGAACACTTTTGGACACAGAGTCTTACTATGTAGCACTGGTGCCTTGGAACTCACTATTAAGACCAGGAATGGCCTTGAACTTGTGGCAATCCTCCTGCCTCTACCTTTCAAATGCTGGAATCATAGGTGTATACAACTCTGCCTATTTCTTTTTAGGCATACTTTTGGTTGCTCAGAGTACTGAACTCAAGACCTCAAAAATGCTAAGCAAGTGCTGTTCCACTGAGCTATATCCCCAGCACATAGGCAGCCTATTTCCCATGAAAATTGCTGTGACCTTTCTGCAGAGCAGTTTGGTAGTGTATTTCAAAAGACTAAAATGTGCCATAGCCTTTGGCCTGACAGTTTTACCTCTAGAAATGCATACTAAGGAAATAAAGTGAAGGGCCAGAGATGTGTGTACAAAGTTACACATGAAAATATTGAAAACACTGGTTATACAGAGAAAAGAAGAACACTACATGCCTTCCAGTAGGCTGGAGAAATGATGGGGCATATAGTGGGGTACTAGTTAGCTATTGAAAACAAGGATTAAAATTCCTATTTACCAACAAGCCTCTCAGACAACACCAGTAATCTCACTACTGTAATACCTTGTACCCTTTCTTCAATACACCTATTATGTCTTAGTTATATATGTGCTTATTTAATTTACACATGCATGTGCAGATGCATACACACACACACACACACACACACACAAGATGATGGAAGCTATGCCTCCTTTACCACCATATCCTAATTCAGACAAAGAAAATTAAGAAAGCTTCCAGTTTAATTGCAGAGTAACTTTGATAAAACAGTGCAAATTGTTCCTTTTATTAAATCTTCACCCTTGTCCTCACACCTCTTTAATATGCCTTGTGAGGAAATGGGAAGAACAGGGAAAGTGCTGCTGCTGCCTCTGCTGCTGAAGACAGTGGCCATTCTTCTCTAGATGTACCAGGAGTGGCTGAGGTGTGAGCTCAGCAGGCCACTTTTCTGCTGAACATCATTTTTAGTTGAAAGAACTATTACAGTAGTCAGATGGGTACTTGACAGACATTATTTTTTTCTCCAAGATGAATGAAGTGAACCTGTTGATTCAAAGAAAGCAGCTGATGGCAATTGCTTTTTTCTTGTTTGTTTTTTAAAGTGGGGGAGGTAAAATTTGAACTTTCAAGTGAAAAATAAGAATTTTAGAAAATTTGTTTCTGCCACCAGAGGTTTGGCAGGTTTCCAATAATTAAAGTGCCCTCTCTCCCCCCCCCCCCCGCTCTCTCTCTGTCTCTCTCTCTCTCTGTCCTCTCTCTTCTTGCCCGTCACTTCTTTATGATCTGCTGGGATTATCAAGTTCCCTCTTCTACAGATTGTAAGATGCCAAGGTCACTTTCTACCCTGGTTTGCTAATGACCAATACATGTCCATGCATACAAAAGTGCACCACCTCTACATACCCCATGGCATGCAGACCTTGGCCATATGGCAGAGAGCCTCACAGATGTTGTACTAGTGACACACAAAGTCACAACTCAAAGTTTCAACATCCAACTGGGTATGGTGGGGTATGCCTTCAATCCCAGCACTCAGGAGGCAGAGGTAAGAAGATCACTGTGAGTTCAAAGCCAGCTGGGACTGCAGAGTGAGTTTAAGGTCAACCTGAGCTAAAGTGAGACCATGCCTTGAAAAAAAATTCATGCTTCCCTTTCTTTCCAAATGGCCACTGAATCTGGGCCATTCCAGGAGCTAGGAGAGGTTCTCTTTCTAGCCCTGCCCACATCTGAGTTTCCAATTGTATGTCTCTGCTACTTCCGCATCACATGCACAGTGTCCACTTTTGTCCTCCCAGTCCACACCCACATTGCCCTTCTTCCATAAGTTAAGGATGGACACTGTCAATTCTAAACTCCTCCTCACCACCAAGGTCTGCTCTTCCTTGTTTCTGTCTGTCCCCACCCCAGACAGGTTTCTATGCTACTCACCACATGCATCCACAGCCTCTCGACTACTCTCCTGGTCTTTTTCCCATCAGCCTTCACAAGCAGATTTTCAGACCATGCCCTCACCCCAAAATATCTATTGTTTCTATCACTTTCTCCACAAAACCCACACCCCTTCCTATGACATCTATGGTCTCCTACCTGTCTATTCCACCTCACTAGATCAGCTCTTATTCTCCCAAGACACATTATCCTTATGCTTACTCAAAAATGTTCTGACTAGAATGTTCTCTCTCCAACCTTCATTTTACTACTTCATTTTTTCTACTGCTGCTTCCTCCTCCTCTTCTTCTCCTCATCCTCCATCTTCTTATTCTTTTTTTTTTTTTTTTTTTTTTTTTTTTTTTTTTTTTTTGGTTTTTCAAGGTAGAGTCTCACTCTGGTCCAGGCTGATCTGGAATTAATGGCAATCCTCCTATCTCTGCCTCCCGAGTGCTGGGATTAAAGACGTGCGCCACCACGCCCTGCTAATCCTCCATCTTCTTGTACTTGAGGCAGGGTCTCACTCTAGCCTAGGCTGTCTTAGAACTTACTCTGTAGTCCAGGTTGGCTTCAAAGTCAGGGTGATTCTTCTACCTCTGCTTCCCAAGTGCTGATATTAAAGTCCCGAGCCACCAGACCTGGCTTCATTTACTTATTTATTTATGTATTGGGTTTTCGAGGGAGGGTCTCGCTCTATCTAAAGCTGACCTGAAATTCACTGTGTAGTCTTGGGGTGGCCTTGAACTCATGGTGATCCTCTTATCTCTGCCTCCCGTGCGCTGGGATTAAAGGTGTGTGCCACCATGTCTGGCTCCCAGGTTACTTAGTTTTTAAAAAATATTTTATTGTTGATTTATTTGCGAGAGTGAGGGAGAGGGGCAGACAGAGAATGTGTATGAGTTCATCAGGGTCTCCTATTGCTGCAAATGAACTCCAGACACATGCACCACTTTCTGCATATGGCTTTATGTGGGTTCTAGGGAATCAAACCTGGGTAGTCAAGCTTTGCAAGAAAGCAACGTTAGCCTCTGAGCCATCTCTCAACCCCATACTTTTTAATTTTTAATGTCTCCTCTTTAGGTGTCACCCGTGTGTTTGTAGGCATGCACTGTGCCACTAAGCCACATGCCCAGCAACAAGAACTACTTTTCTACCATCTTTTATTTTCTTTTTTATTATCTTCTCTTCTCTCCTCTTCTCTTCCCTCCCCTCTCCTCTTCTCTCTTCTACTCTCCTTTTTTCTGTCTTCTTGCTTTGATACAGGGTTTTGTGGTTGAACTCAAACTGTTCATCCTCTTTCCTTAAGCTCCCAAGTACTGGGATTACAGACATGAACCACCATGCTCACCTTAGAGATGAGGAGCCCGGGGCACAGTCATCAGTGCTTGCTGGTCTTTGCTAAGTGGGAGCCTGATGATCTGCTGCAAAACACTTTTTGACCATAAATGACAGAATAGGGACAACATGTAGAATTCCTTGAGATTGTGTATGTCTTTCACACAGAAGGGAAAGAACTGTGTTTGCCCTCAGAAGCTCGAGGCCAAGTGGTTAGGGGCAGGGGCAGTCTTTGAAGTTGAACACCAGCTCTACCTCTTCATAGTGTAACCTTGAGCCAATTTCTTAACCTCTATGAACTTCAGTTTCCTAACTAGTGAATTGGGCCTAGTAAGAGTTCCCTTACAGGTTTATGGTGCAGGTGAGCTATGAAGAATGTGAAAAAATTAAGCTAGGTTGAGATCCATGGAGGAGTTACGTTAGTGATTCACTTTCCTCTCTCCTCTGCACCCACAGGAAAAAAAAAAAAAAGCATGGTTTGGTGAAACTCACACAAGTCAAGGGAACAATGCTCTGACACTGGTACCACCAAGACTGTGCAATCTTTAGCAAGTTACTTTCCTTCTCTGAGCTTCAGTATTTTCCTATACTGTTTTTCACGGTTTGTTTCACAGAAGATGGACATTTCTAATTTTTGCTCATTATATAGCCACTCCAAAACGAATGGAGGACTAGGAGTGTAGCCCACTTGTAGAGCACTTACCTGACATGCATGAGGCTATGAACTCAGTCCCCAGCATTAAGAAGAGAGGGGAAGGCTGGAGAGATGGCTTAGTGGTTAAGGCACTTGCCTGTGAAACCTAAGGACCCAGGTTCAATTCCCCACTACTCTTGTAAGCTAGATGCACAAGGTGGCGCATGAGTCTGGAGTTTGTTTGCAGTGACTAGGGACCCTGGCATGCCCATTCTCTTTCACTTGCTCTATCTGCTTCTCTCTCTCTCTCTCTCTTTCTCTCTCTCAAATAAATAAATGATTTTTTTAAAAAAAGAAGAAGAATGCCAGGCATGATGGCTCAAGCCTTTAATCCCAGCACTGGGGAGTCTGAGGTGGGAAGATCGCTGTGAGTTTGAGGCCAGCCTGGGACTACAGAGTGAATTCCAGGTCAGCCTGTGCTAGAGTAAGACCCTTCCTCAAAAATACAAAAAATAAATAAGAAGAAGAAGAAAAGGGAGGTAAAAGAAAGAGGAAGGAAGGAAGGAAGAACGGAGCGAGGGAAAGAGAAAAGGAAGAAGCTGGAAGGAAGGAATAAAGGAAGGGAGGGAGAGAGGGAGGGAGGGAGGGAGGGAGGGAGGGAGGAAGGAAGGAAGGAAGGAAGGAAGGAAGGAAGGAAGGAAGGAAGGAAGGAAGGAAGGAAGGAAGGAAGGGAGGAAGGCAGGCAAGCAACCACCAGGGAACAACTTTGATCAGGTGACTCTAACCTGGAGGGCAATGTTTGTGGAAGTTAGGAATCTCAGGAAGTATTTCCCCAAGACACAGCTATGGAGCCTGGTGACCTGGAAGGGAACTCTGGACTCCTTCCTAATCAATACACACAAAGCCAGCTCCTCCCACCCGGCCTCCCTGGGAGATGTCCTCACAAGCTTGGGCCTCTCTGCCAAGGCAGGGCTGGAGCTGATTCAGGGCCCCAGCTGCCTGTTGCCATGGCAACATTCCAGCACACTTTGCATAGTGACAGGGATGCTAGGCTTTGCTAACAAAGTGCTCTGTAAAGGACTTCGTGTCTTTGGCAGGGACAATTCCGCCTTCTTTTTCACACAAATAACTGTGGGGGCTGTGAGGAGGAACTTGGCAAGTCACTTTCCCAGTCTTGGCCTGCCCCCCTGGGTTTTCCTTGAAGGCACAAGTTGGCAGCTTTTTCTTTCTTTAATTCCAAATATACCCTCACCACCCTCCTCCTGTCCACTCCTTCGTCCAAAGGAAAGAATGGTTTTTCCCTTACTTAGAGCTCAGCATGTTTATGAAAACAGGAGGAATGCACTGTTCTAATCACTTGTATCCCTTTGGCTGACGGCTAGGTCAAATAGTCCTCAATCCCTTTTCCTTTGTTCACAATGCCCAGAGGTTTGCAGGATTGAAGCACGAAGACCCTGTCCAGTCCTGGGGAATGAGTCTCTGGGGCAGGAAATAGGCCCTGAATTCTGAGTGGGTTGGGAAGGAAGCCAGGCAGCTGGGCAAATACTGCTTTTATCCAAGCTGTGTGATCTTGGGCATGTTACTGAACTTCTCTGGGCCTCTGTTTCCTCATACATGCAATGGGGATAATAATACAGGCCTTACATGAGCATGATGGTAGGAACGTTCCAAGGTTTAAATAGATTTTGTGCTTGCCTGCTGATGTTTATTTTGCCCTGATCCTGGTCCATCTCACTAGCACAATACCTCCTAACCTCCTTCCAGCCCATCCAGACATTGTGCTCATATAGATATTTTAACTAAATTCTGGGGCCAGGGTGTGGCTCAGTGGTAGAGTGCTTACCTAGCATGTGTGAAGCCCTGGCGTCTATCCACTCCCCTACCACAATGAAAAATACTGAAAATGGGAGGAGAGGGGAGAGGAGGGGAAGGAAGGGGAGAAAAAAGGAGAGGAGAGGAAATCAACCTGAGCCTGATGGTACAGGCCTGTAATCCCACTTACTCAGGACATGAAGGCAAGATGACTGCTAGTCCAAAGCCAGCCTGTGCTACAGAATGAGTCCCAGGCCAATCTGGGCAACTTAATAAGACTCTGGAGGCAGAAATAAGAGGATTGCCGTGAGTTCAAGTCTAGCCTGAGACCTGAGACTACATAGTGAATTCTAAATCAGCCTGGGCTAGAGCTGGACCCTACCTTGGAAAAAAAAAAAGTGGGAGGAACACACACATATGATTAATTACTGGAAATCTGAGGCAGGAAGATTTCAAGTTCAATGCTAGCCTAAACTACATAGCAAGACTAATTCTACAAACACCACATCTCTCTCTTTCTGCCCTCGCCCCATATTACTTCTTTGCTTTATCTGGTAGTAGGAGCTGGGGAGATGGCACAATATTTAAAGATGTTTGCTATCAAGTATGTTGATCACAGTTTGGATCTTCAGCACTAGACATGCAGTGGTGCATGTGTGAATAATCCCCAAACTCTTTCAGCAATGGGAGGTGGAGCCAGGAGAGTTCTGAAGCCCACAAGCCAGCTAGTGAGTCTCAAAAAAGTAGAGAGGAGCAAGGCATGGTGGCGCATGACTTGAATCCCAGCACTCGGAAGGCAGAGGTAGGAGGATCTGCCAGAGTTTGAGGCCACCCTGAGACTACATAATGAATTCCAGGTCAGCCTGACCTAGAGTGAGACCCTACCTCAGAAGAACCAAAAAAAAAAAAAGTAGAGAGAGGCTGGTGAGATTGCTCAATGGTTAAAGTCACTTGTTTTTAAAGCCTGAAGGCCTGGGTGCAATTACCCAGTACCCATGTAATGCCAGATGCACAAAGTGGCAGGTGCATCTGGAGTTTATTTATTTTCAAGGAGAGACAGGGAGAATGTGTGCACCAGGGCCTCTAGCCACTGCAAACAAACTACAGACACATGTGCCACTTTGTGCACCTGGTTTTACATGGGTACTGGAGAATCAAACCTAGGTCGTTAGACATTGCAGGCCAGCATCTTAACCACTGAGCAATATCTCTAGCCCAATAAAAATGTTTTTTAAAAGGTAGAGAGGGGCTGGAGAGATGGCTTAGCTGTTCAGGCATTTGCCTGTGAAGCTTAAGAACTCCTTTTCAAATCTCTAGGTCCCACATAAGCCAGGCACAGTGATGCAAATGCACAATGTCACACTTGTGCACATGGGGGTGCATGTGTCTGGAGTTCATTTGCAGTGGCTAAAGGTCCTGGTGCACCCATTCTCATTCTCTCTCTCTCTCTCTCATAAATAATTTTTTAAAAAATTTTAAATAGAGAGAGCCAACACCCCAGAGTTATCCTGTGACCGCCACACGTGCACACCCATACATACATTTCTAATTTTTAAATTTTTTGTTTACGACAGAGAGAAAGAGAGAGAGTGGGGGGACGCAAATTAACTCCAGATACATACACCACTCTGGACATCTGGCTTTATGTAGCTACAGGGGGAATCAAATCCAGGCTGACAGGCTTTGCAAGCAAGCACCTTTAACCACTGAGCCATCTCCCCAGCCCCACATAATGTTAAAAAAAATTCTGGTGGCTTCTCATTACACTTAAAAAAAAACACCCAACCCTTCTTCCTCATTTCCCCTACCCTCATCCTTTCCACTTCTCAGAGACATCAGGGTCTTTCCCACACCACGGATATGGCAAATTTTATTCCTTCTACTGGTGCCTTCTCATGCTCAGTTCTCAGTGCAGAGAGGCCTTCCCCCATCACTCAATGACACTGGTTCCCCACAAGCTCTGTCCAGCAGCATAACCCTTTGCTGATTTTCTTCATAACACTGCTCACCAGCTAGCCTTGATTTGCCCATTTGGTTGTGGTCTCCTCTGATTGGATTTTATACTCTATACCTGCCTCCTTCAACTCTCTATCTCCAGTGTCCAGTACAAAGCCTTCATATTCTGGTTTAGTACCATCTACTGAGTGGATGAAGAGATGAATGACAAAGGCAGGTAAAGCATTAAAAGCAAGTATCAGCTGACATAAAGCATGGTTTTGCCTTCTTCCACCATCTGGCTGGAAGAGTTCTTTGCCAGACCTGTACCCTCCAAAGCAGAGGGTGCATTCTTCATCTATTAGGGCACAGGAAGAAAATATTAGAATTTCTATTAGCACTCATTTTAGTGATTTTAATTCCCATGTTTGTCTATATTTTATAATTTATAAAACCAATTAGCACAACATTATATGGATATAGTTTATATATAAATATGCATATCTTAAAACTACTTGGAGACCAAGCTGGTGGAAAGCCAACAAGCAGATTGTTGGCAGAATGTGGCCTAGAGATAGGTTGGATTTACAGATTAGAGGGTTGGAAGTTGAATGCCTTGGGACAAGGGTAGCAGGGATGGGGGCAGCAGGAATGAGGGGGGCAGAAGGTATGCACCAGGTTGCTCTTTATTCCATATTGCTTACTCTGACCTTCTTCACACATAACACTGTCATTCCAGCCTTCAGACTTGTATCTTTCCAATCCTGGGAGAGTTTCCTTCAAAAGTCTCTAGAGAACCTTTTACTCCATCCCCAGGAGCACCCTGCACCCACTCACTGCCCAAGTGGAGAAGTTGACCAGAATTAGGACTATAAAACACTCTTTTAAAGATTCTTTAAGCCATCATTGCATATCTTCTCTCCCAAAATCCCTGTATACAGATACCAATTTATTTTCTTTAAACTAACTCATTAATTTTGGATCAAATTTCAATCAATTGTGCTTTTTATGCACTCAGTTTTTCTTCTATTTATTAGAGTCTAACACACATTAGGATAAATATATAACTATTGAGGTTACAAAGATCATACATGTATTTTTAAAAATATATATAATTTATTTAAGAAGGAGAATGAGAGAGAGATAAGGAGAGAGAGAGAATGGGCACACCAGGGGCTCCAGCCACTGCAAATGAATTCCAGATGCATGCATCACCTTGTGCATCTGGCTTATGTGGGTACTGGGGAATCAAACCTGGGTCCTTAGGCTTAACAGGAAAATGCTTTAACCACTGAATCATCTCTCTAGCTCCATATGTGTATTTCTAAAACTCTCCCCTTTATTATCATCTTGTACCACTAAGAAAGTGTGTGCCGCATTTTGAGACATTGAACCATGGACATTAGCATGAGGGGAAGGCTGTTTCTACTTGTGAAGGTCAGAAAGAGTTTGGAGTCCATTGAGAAGGTGTCTGAATGAACCAGAAAATCTGGAAGAGGATGCGGCTGTACAGAGGAGAGTTCCATTCTGGTTTTATTTAAGTTATTTATTTATTTATTTATTTATTTATTTATTTATTTATTTGAGAGACAGACAGACACACAGAGAGAATGGGTGTGCCAAGGCCTCCAGCCACTGCAAACAACCTCCAGATGTATGTGCCACCTTGTGCATCTGGCTTACATGGGTCCTGGGGAATTGAACCTGGGTCCTTTGGCTTTGCAGGCAAACACCTTAACTGCTAAACCATCACTCCAGCCTGCCATTCTGGTTTTTTTTTAATTTTGTTCATTTTTATTTATTTGAGAGCAACAGACACAGAGAGAAAGAGGCAGATAGACAGAGAGAGAGAGGGAGAGAGGGAGAGATTGGGCATACCAGGGACTCCAGCCACTGCAAATGAACTCCAGATGCATGTGCCACCTTGTGCATCTGGCTTATGTAGGTCCTGGGGAATCGAGCCTTGAACTGGGGTCTTTAGGCTTCACAGGCAAGTGCTTAACAACAGCTAAGCCATCTCTCCAGCCCCTATTCTGTTTTATAATGTTCTGAGACAGTATCCTGAGGATGTTGGGGCTGGAACTTGAGAGACAAGTATGGCTTTTTACAAATAGAAATAGAAAGAAAAGTGCTTTTAGGCAGAAGGAATGGAAAATAAAACTTCACTTCTTGCTTCAGACTTGAGGAACTATGAATGCAATGGAGTTGAACAGTGTCTCTAGGACCAAAGCTAGGTGAGTTTGCGCATGATGGACAAGCTCTTCCAAGGATAGCCTACAGTGGGTGCTGTACTGGAGTCACATTGAGCTGTGTTGTGGAATTCAGTGCCTCCTATGGGACTCGTACCTGAAAGGCCCCACAACAGGGCATAGCTTATGCAGATCAGGACAGACAGGGCCAGCAGAGTGACCAAAATCTGGGCTTACAGTTGGCTAACTTAGGTTTAAATTACAATCATGCAGTTTTTCTAGCTCCCTCTGTTTGTCTCATTTTGTTTCTTCATCATCTTCTTTTTTATTCATTTTAAAAAATATTTTATTTTTATTTATTTTTATTTATTTTTTTAAGAGAGAATTTCTTTTTTTTAATTTTTTTTTGTTCATTTTTTATTTATTTATTTGAGAGCGACAGACACAGGGAGAAAGACAGATAGAGGGAGAGAGAGAGAATGGGCGTGCCAGGGCTTCCAGCCACTGCAAACGAACTCCAGACGCGTGCGCCCCCTTGTGCATCTGGCTAACGTGGGACCTGGGGAACCGAGCCTTGAACCGGGGTCCTTAGGCTTCAGAGGCAAGCGCTTAACTGCTAAGCCATCTCTCCAGCCCTATTTTTATTTATTTATTTGACAGACAAAGAGGGAGAGAGAGAGAATGAGAGAGAATGGGTGCACCAGGGCCTCCAGCCACTTCAAATGAACTCCAAACACATGCGTCCTCTTGTACATCTGGCTAACGTGGATCCTGGGGAATCAAACCAAGGTCCTTTGGCATTACAGGCAAATGCTTTAACCACTAAGCAATCCCTCCAACCCATACCCCCCTTCTTCTTCTTTTTTAAATATTTTGTTATCATTTATTTATTTGAGATAGAGGAATAGGCAGGTAGAGTGAGAGAGAGGGAGAGAGAGAGAGAGAGGAGAGAGAATGGGTACGCCAGGGCCTCCAGCTGGTGTAAACAAACTCCAGATACATGTGCCCCCTTATGCATCTGGCTTACATAGGTCCTAGGACATCAAACCTGAGTCTGTTGGCTTTGCAGGCAAGCACCTTAACCACTAAGCCATCTCTCCAGCCCCTCCCCTTTTTAAATATTTTATTTTTATTTATTTATTTGAGAGAGAGAAATAGGCAGGTGTGTGTGGGGGGGGATTCTTCTTTTGTTGTTGCTCTTGTTGTTGTTTTTGAGGTTCTGGCTCTAGCCCAGTCTGACCTGGTCTCAGCATGGCCTCGGACTCATGGTGATCCTCCTACCTCTGCCGCCTGAGTGCTGAAATTAAAGGTTTGTGCCACCACACTCAGCTTTATTTCTTCATCTTAAAATTGGTTCTGAAAACCCAGGGATTGTGAGGAGTGAAAATATGACTAAAGTGACAGCTGGTTCTTGTCCCAGCTTTTCGGCTGCAGGTGGCAGCCTGGAGATAGCATTGTTCCCGCCCAGTTGTCTGTCCTTCCCTTTGCCATTTTCAAGTATAGGCAGGTCTGGCTGATGAGCTAATAAAAAGAACCTTAGGGCTGGAGAGATGGCTTAGCAGTTAAGGCACTTGCCTGCGAAGACTAAGGACCCATGTTTGACTCTCCAAGTCCCATGTAAGCCACACGCACAAGGTGATGGCAAATGTGCAAGGTCGCACAGGAGCACAAGGGGGTGCATGCGTTTGGAGTTCAATTGCAGTGGCTAGAAGCCCTGGTGTGCCAGCGCGCGCTCACTCTGGCTCGCTCTCTCTCTCTCTCTCTCTCTCTCTCATTTGTATATTCTTAATCTCTTCTACTCTGGGGACATGGACTCCAAGTTTCTTCTTTGAAGCCTCACACTTCTCTGTTTCATCTGCCAGTGTATCTGAAATACCAGGCATCGCAGCAGACTGGCCAAAGTGTGGGGCTTCACTTTTTCTCCTTTATAGACATGGCTGCTCCTTTGCAGGCTAAACCTGAGCACATGGAAGGAACCCCCAATCTCTGTCCATGTGAAGACACCATGGGAGTTGAGCCCCCTCTTCGTGCCACTGCACCCCCACCCCAAGCACAGTACACAATGACAAGGGTAGCTGACCTTCCCAGCCCCTTTCCACAGGCAGACACCTTACATCAGGGAACCCATCAGAAGAGCCAACAGAACCTTGTGCAACCCAGATGTATTTACTGATAAGCTGACAGAGATGAAAAGATGGGGGCATGGAGACATGAAGATCAATGTAAGGAGCTTTTAGAGGGGTCAGCTGGGAGCAAAAGAGCAGTAGGAGGAAGAGATCAGGGAAGGTCTTTAGGGCAGAGTAGATTAGTCCACATCCTTTCAGAGGATAACGCTCACTGAGCCATCCTCCATATCAGATCCTCCCCAAGGGAGAGATTTAAAGCACTTAACTTCCACCCAGCCCCCAAAGAACTTATGCCTGAGGCCAGGTAGTCTTTTTGAACACATGGAGGATTTCAAACCATTCCAAGACATCTATGTTTAAGATATGGCTCAGACAGCCAGAGCTGAAGATACTCAGAGGAGAGACTTCCCCTACAGACTGGGAGTGTGGGTAAGGAGCAAGAAGGGCTTTCAGGAGGTGGTGGCATTTTACTGGAGCTTGAAAATCAGCCTGTAGGGTTTGGGAGTTGTAGAGGGAGGTATTGAGAAAGAGGTGAGAAGCGCTTTATAGCAAGCACCTACTATGTACATGGTGTTACCTCAGACACATCTTATAATACAGTACCTGCCCCCCATCATCCACAGGAAATATACTCCAGGAGCCCCAGTGGCTTGAAACTGCTGATAAGATTGAATCTTGGATATACTATGTTTATTCCTATGTACACATGCCTATGATACAGTTTCACTTATAAATTAAGAATGGTAAGAGATTAACAAGTATAATAAATAATAACATAGAACAATAACAATATACAGTAACAAGTTATGTCAATGAAGGTTCTCTCTGTCTCTCAAAATATTTTATTATAGGGCCTGGGGAGGTAGCTTGGCACTTAAAGGTATTTCTTGCAAAGCCTGCTGGACTGGGTTCAGTTCCCCAGCCACCCTACATAAAGTTAGATAAGCATTTGATTGCAGCAGCTGCAAGAGACTCAGATGCAAGCACATGCATGCATGCTAGATAAATATTTGAAATATTATTGTACTGTACTTGCCTTTGTTGTTACTATGTGAGGTGATACAAAGCCCATGAGATGAGGTGAGTGATGTGAGCACAGTGACATAGCATTAGCCTACTAATGACCTTTCTTTCTGACAATTTGTCAAGAGGGTCAGGTGGGATGGCTCACCCTTATCATCCTAGCACCTGAAGGATAAAGCAGGACGATTGCCATGAATTCAAGGCTAACCTGGACTACATAGTGGGTTTCAGGCCAGCCTGATGTACAGTGAAAGTGTCTCAAAAATTAAACATAAACATATGGAAGAAGGGGGGATTGACAAGTCATGACAATGTGAATAATTGGGTGTAAGGAGCAGATGATGTCAATGAATAGGGATCTTTGATAGGTGATGATTTGTTTGCTTGTTTGTTTGTTTTTTGAGGTAGAGTTTCACTCTAGCCCAGGCTAACCTGGAATTCACTATGTAATCTCAGGGTGTCTTTGAACTCACAGCAATCCTCCTACCTTTGCCTCCTGAGTTCTGGGATTAAAAGTGTACACCATCATGCCCAGCTGAAGATTTTATTTAATTTATTTTTTAATTTTAGTTATTTATTTAACAGAGAGAATGGGCACACCAGGGCTTCCAATCACTGCAAAAGAACTCCAGACAGATGCACCACTTTGTGCATCTGGCTTACATGGGTATTAGGGAATCAAACCCGATCCTTAGGCTTCACAGGCAAATGCTATAACCATTAAGCCATCTCTCCAGTCCCAGTGAAGTGTGTTTTTTTTTTTGACACAAGCCCAACAGACTGCCTTTTTAAAAAATTTTTTATTTATTTATTTGAGAGCGACAGACACAGAGAGAAAGACAGATAGAGGGAGAGAGAGAGAATGGGCGCGCCAGGGCTTCCAGCCTCTGCAAACGAACTCCAGACGCGTGCGCCCCCTTGTGCATCTGGCTAATGTGGGACCTGGGGAACCGAGCCTCGAAACCGGGGTCCTTAGGCTTCACAGGCGAGCGCTTAACCGCTAAGCCATCTCTCCAGCCCACAGACTGCCTTTTTATGTGAAAGTGAAAGAGAGAGAGAGAGAGAATTGGCATGGTAGGGCCTTCAGCCACTGAAATTGAACTCCAGACACATACATCCCCTTGTGCGCATGTGCTACCTTACACACTTGCTTCACTGTGCATCTGGCTTACATGGGACCTGGAGAATTGAATATGAGTCCTTAGGCTTCACAGGCAAGCACCTTAAATGCTAAGCCATCTCTTCAGCCCAGTGAAGATTTAATTTTTTCTCCAAAACCTTTTGGGGTGGCTGGAGAGATAGTTCAGCACTTAAAGGCACTTGCTTACAAAGCTAACTGCCTAGGTTCAATGCCCCAGTACCCAGATCCACCAAAAATGGGCGTGCATCAGGAGTTCGTTTGCAGTGGTAAGATACCCTGGTAAGCCCATTCCCTGTCTCGTTCTTATTCTCTCACTCTCTCCACACCTCTCTCTGCTTGCAAATAAGTAAATAGATTAAATATTAAAAGAAAACCTTTTGGGGCCAGGCTTAGTGGTGCACACCTTTAATCCCAGCACTTTGGAGGCAGAGGTAGGAAGATGACTGTGGGTTCAAGGCCAGCCTGGGACTAGAGTGAGACCCTACCTCAAAAACAACAACAAAAAAAAAAAAACTTTTTGGAAGAGTTTGGGATCCAAAGTTCTTCTCTCTGTTTTATGCCCAACTCACTCCTATGTACTTTTAGTATGTAGATTCTATTGGGCTTATTTGTCTAGTAGTGCATGTTGAAGACTTACTTTAGGGTTGGAGTGTACTTCACTGATAGAGCACTTGCCTAGCATGCCCAAGATCTTAGGTTGGATCCCCAGACCTCAGAAAAGACTTGCTTTGGTTTTTAGCCTTTCTCATTAATCAAGTTCTTCAACTGCTGGAAATGTGGCAGAGCTTCCTCAGTAGAACAGACTGTCCTGTGAGTTTTATATTTTGCAGTCCAAACCTATTCTTGAATCTGTGTAACCATCCCTTACTTGGAAAAAAAAAATGGCTTGGTGTCACTCACTTCACAAGTTTCCTTCTGAAATTTTCAAATAGGCTCAATGGTTTCTGATGCCACACGTTGCCAACAACAGTTGGAACACGTTTTCTGTTCTTCCACCCACAAATTTAAGTCCTTTTGCATGAATTTCTTCTTTCTTCACAGTTTCATAGATAGATTTGTTGTTACCATAGTCTTAGCAACCTTGGCATACAGTGTTTCCTTTCCTCATTAAGCTGAGAACTTTTCACCTTTTCACTTGAAGGAAGCACTTTATGGATTTTCTTTGGCACATCTGAATTAAGTAGCTGGTTAGACTTCAGCGAGATTAGAGAACATGAGGGGTGGACCACTCCCTTATGATCAACAGCTTGTAAAACCAAGTGCTGGAACTGTAGGACTCTGATGACTGGTCAAAGGAAAGGGATTTGTGTCTTATCTGTGGCCCTGGGAGGAGCTGTGACATCCTGAACTGCCCCAAAGGTCATTAATTGAAACTATCTAAACTTGGTTCCAGGAGTTCTGAACCATAAAAGATTACTGTATAGTAAATGGCTTCCTGATACAAAACAAGGATTTACCATTGCCTCCTCCTTGACGAATAAATCCAAATTGGCCTATCACATGGATAGGAAAATGCTCCTCAGGAAAGCTGTCAGTTCCAGAGATTTTACAAATATTATAAAGCTTGCATAAGATGTAATTTGACACAGTGGTTTCTCTCACCATTACTGATCCTCACCCCTTGGGAGCATGCCCTGTATAATTGTCTCTTTGGCCATTGTTCTCTCTCACCCTTGAGAGTGTGCTGTTCTCCACTGGACAGTAAACACTACCTGTCTTCTGTACCACTCTCATCTGCATTGTTCCATAGAGATTTCAAGGGCTGAGTAGCCAAGGTGAGTCTACAGCAAGATCCCAGTGACAGAATTGCCACTATCACTACTATTAGGCTTTTTTTGGGGGGGTAATAATAAGTAAAATAAGGGTTGCATGAACACAAGTGCTGTGTACCAAGACAGTTGATTGGATAACTGAAGTGGCTACTAAGTGACTAACATGTGGGCAGAACATACAGTATATGGACAAAAGGATGGTTTAAGTCACCAGTGGGATGGAGTGGGATGGTGTGAGATTTTACCATACTAATCACAATGAGGCATAATCTGAAACTTATGAATTGTGTATTTCTAAAATTTTCCATTTAATATTTGGACCTTGATTGACCATGGGCAACTGAAACTTCAGAAAGCAAAATTAGAATAAGGGAAGAACACTATAGCTTATAAGTTATTTCTTTCTTATTTTCTTTCTTTTGAGGTGGGGTTGCTGACCTGCAATTCAATATATAGTCTTAGGGTGGCCTTGAACTCATGGCAATACTATTTCTACCTCCTGAGTGGGATTGAAGTCTGGCTTTAATTATTTGAGAGAGAGAGAGAGAATGGGCATGCCAGGGCCTCTAGCCACTTCCAGACACATGTGCCATTTTATACATCTAGCTTTCATGGGTACTGGGGAAATTGAACCTGGGTCCTTAGGCTTCAAAGGCAAGCACCTTAACTGCTATGCCATCTATCCAGCCCTAATTTGGGTATTTCTATTACCTACCCACTGTACAGATGAGGAAAATGAAGGCCCAGGAGGTTAAGTAACTTACAAAAAGGTTATTCAAGTAGAAATAGAAGCATGAGGATTTGAATCCAGGTTTCTCTGACCTTACCTTTGTTGCATTACTATAGAGTGATAAATCATAAGGACAATGTAGAGATAAAATAGCCCAAACTGAAGGGGAAGAGGGATTTGTGTCCTGGAAATAGCCAGAAGGCAAGGGGGTCATGTAATGCAGGTTCTGGCTATAAGCTAGAGAGCATGAACTTGATGCTTTAGGCAAGAGATCAATAGAAGATTCTAAACCATGAAGTGGTATGAAGTATGATTTGGTTGGGTTTTTCAATGCTCACTCTTGCTGCTGTGTGAGGAACAGAGTATGGGATACAGGAGTAGAAGCAAAGAGCACAAGGATGAAGTCTGTTGCTGTGATCCAGAAGCAGGATTATGGATGGCTGGGACCAAGGTGAGAGAAGTGGATGTGGAAGGCTGATGGGAAAAGGACTAGGAGAGTAGTTGAGAGGCTGTGGATGCACGTGGTGAGAAGCATAGAAACCTGTCTGGGGTGTGGGCAGAGAGAAGCGAGGAAGAGCAGACCTTGGTGGTGAGGAAGAGTGAGAACTGACATCGTCCTTCCTCAAGTTATGGAAGAAGAGCAGTGTGGGTGTGGACTGGGAGGACAGAGATGGGCTCTGAGAAGTGCTCAGATTTGTCATAGTTTCTACAGAAAAATTACAATGCTCAATGAGTAGATGAGAAGAGATTGCAATGGGAATTTTGAGGTTCCTTGCCAATATGCCAAGGCACCAAAAAATGTAGGGTACCACAAAGGGTAAGGTTGAGAGAGACTATATTAGATTAAGAGAAGGAAAAAGGAAAAATTGCAAAGAGCTCCTGCCATGAGGAGGGCAGGATCAGGTAGAGAGCCCATGTGGAAGTAAGGGGGGGCTCTCCCCTCATCTCAGTGCAGAGGGAAGATTTCCCAGAACCTGGAAGTTCAGGAGAGATGATCAGGCAACCAAGAGAGCTTGTCCCCTGGTAAGGGTCTATTTATAACCTTATTGTGATGGACTTCACCTTCAGGATCAAGTGAGCCACAAGGAGGGCTGATTGGTCTGGGCTAGGGCCTAGTTCCGGAAGAGGCCAGCCATGATGCTGAGTTCCGAGAGCTGAGCTTGACCAACCACAATGTCAGGATTAGATTAAAATTCTAGGAAAGGGAAACTCCTTTCCAAGAGAAGCTCAGGTTCTTTGTGGAAAAACAGATCTAGGGAACTCCTTTAGTCAAGAGAGAAAGAGAAGCCAGATTCTCTGATCTCAAACAAAGTGGAGACAGCAAGGGCATACTTAAGGACATTCCCGCCTTTACTTTCAGGGGCCCAGTCACCCTAACTGCCTCAATATGACAGTGTTAAAGGTTTCTGAAAATATTCCCTGCCTACTTTATATGATAAAGAATGCTGTGATAGGGTAAGTACTAAATTTGGGATTATATTGCCAGGGATCTTGTGTTAGTCAGCTTTTTGTCACCATGACAAAACAACAACACACCTGAGATCATTTATAAAGAGGAAAGATTTCAGCTCACGTTTTTGGAGTTTCTAGTCCATTGATTCAAGCATCTTCACTTCATATAATCTAGGGTCTCATGTGCACAATCCAATCAAATTTTGTTCTGTTTGGACTTTCCGAGTGTCCCATATATTTTAGAATCATCTCTAGATATCATGGCTACCATTCCTGGTTGTTCTAAGCTTTATTTCAGTCCATATTTATAACCTTGAGCCTACCAAGACTCCTACCTAGGATCTGTCACAAAGAGATAAAAAAGCCAAATGTTCCCCCAACTTGCTATTCACTTGTTATTCACCTTCAAGAATTTTTTTTTTAATTTTGGTTTTTCAAGGTAGTGTCTCACTCTAGCCCAGGCTGACCTGGAATTCACTATGTAGTCTCAGGGTGGCCTCAAACTCATGGTGATCCTCCTGCCTCTGCCTCCCAAGTGCTCAGATTAAAGGCATGTGCCATCATACCCTGTGACTGTCAAGGTATTCTTTTGTTGTTGTTGTTGGTGGTGGTGGTTTTTCAAGGTAGGGTTTCACTCTAGTCCAGGCTGACCTGGAATGCACTATTTAGGCTCAGGGTGTCCTCGAACTCACAGTGATCCTCCTACCTCTGCCTCCCGAGTGCTGGGATCAAATGTGTTAGCCACCATGCCCAGCGACCTTCAAGATTTTTGCCTGGTCCATGCATCTCCACAATTTTTCACAATATTCATAAATCAATTTTTCCCAAGATACTCACTTCTGGTGCTTACCACTTGCTCTGGGACTAAGTGCTCTGCTTTGGTCTCAACTTGATCCCTTTAGAGGCCAACTGCCACATTCCACAGTGAGTTGCAATGTCCAAGTAGGGGTTCCACCATCCTGCAGTTTCTCTGAAATTTCTCCCTCATTAGGCTAGGAGAGCTGAAGTTCGTAATTCAAGGAACATTTATGGAATTGTTGAAAATTGAGGGGACCCTTGACATCTGGAGACCCAGCCGGAAGAATCTAGTTGGGCTATCATTCCAGGGAGTATGCCCTTCTCTTTTCTATGTGTGGCCCACTCTTCAACCTGCATGACCTAGTTCAAATGTCACTTCCTCTTGAAGTACTTCCAGCCCTTCCAAACTGAGCCAACCTGATATTACCTCAACATTGTTGACCCTTCTTGTATTGTCATGGTCTGTGGATGTCTCAGTCACTCTCCTAGATGATGGCTTATACCCCTCGTCCCCAACACTAGCACAGGACCTGGCCAGAGCAGATCCATGGGAGCTATTGACAGAATGCCTAAATGGCAGGTGGAATGTAGGGGGCGGGTAGGTGAATATATAGATGGACGGATTTCACTTTAGACCTCTTGTCCCAAAGCCGGAAAGCTGTGCCCCACACTCACAGTGCTCGATAGCTGTGATTTTGACAGGTCCTTTATCCCTGTGTCCCATATCATCAGCACTAAGCAATGCTATGACTTTCCTAAGTAAGTGAAGTTACTCAAGGCTGTCTGGCTCCCAGAGTTGATTCCAGGAGCCAGAGTCCTAGCTCACTGTTAGGCTGTCAGGGCTGGAACAGGCTGCTGAGCTAGCACCACCTGCCCCATGTCACTTATCCCACAGGGCTGCAGCACTCGTGGCAAGCTGCTGCGTATGCGTGTGAGAGAGCCCGCGCATGCGGCGCGCGCATGGATTTTCGGTGGGACTTGAAAGGATCCCTCTCATTGGCTGCCGAGGGTCCCAGTTGCAGTCTGTGAATCTCTAGGCTGCTAGCTCTGCCCTCCCCTGGGAGGCAAAGCAGGTGAGGGAGGGGAGAGTGGAGTGAGGCTTCAGGTGTGTCTGCCCAGGAAGCAGGTACGCCTGGTGGCCACATTGGACATTCCAGAGGCATGTGGCTGGGCTAGCGCCAAGCCTGCATCCCAGCAGTCTTGAGCTCTGCCCAAATTTCCTCAGGTTTCTCTTAGGACTAGAGCCCAGACCCCACTGGCTACGGTCACTTACAGGACTGAATCCATCCCCCAGTGGAACAGGGAGCTGTATCACTTAGAATTCCTGGGTAGCACATTCCTTCACTGGTCCCTGTAACACTCCCGGATAAGGCTCTGTTATTGGCCCCCTCGTTCCTGCAAGCGTCTGCAGATCCAGAGAGTGAGCAGCAGCAGGAATGACAGCACTGAGAGCAGAGGCAGCCAGGGGCAGTAAGGGTGGGCGGGCAAGTGGGGTCTCGGAGGGTGCCGGGGCTGGCCCCATGCGCAAACGCAGATGAGATGGGGGCTGCACTCATGGCTCGCTAGGGTTTCTTTTAGGAACCTGGGCTGCTCGACCTGAGAAGAGCGCAGAGCAAAGGGGAGGGGGAAGACAGAGAGGGAGGGAGATAGGCAGGCAGGGAGGGAGGGTGGGAGGGAAGGAGAGAGAGAGAGAGAGAGAGAGAGAGAGAGAGAGAGAGAGAGAGAGAGGGAGGGAGAGAGGAGCCAGTTTCCTAGCAGGCTGTAGTCCAAGTGAGAGGGTCAGATCTGGACAATAGTGTGCCAAGGGCACAAGTGAGATTTGGAAGAGCCATGTGTGTGAGAAGCAAAGCTGAGGTGATGTAAGCACCTGGGGAGGAGCACAAGCCCAGGAGGAGGAGGAAGAGGAGGAGGAGGAGGAGGAGGAGGAGGAGGAGGAGGAGGAGGAGGAGGAGGTGGTGGTGGTGGTAGTGGTGGTGGTGGTGGCGGCGGCGGCGGTGGTGGCGGCGGCAGCGCGTCAGCGGCCACGGTGGCTGCCAGTCCAGAACAGAATGATGGGCAACTCTCACCACAAGCAACCGAGGAGTAAGAGCCAAAGCAGGATGCATTCAGCAACAGGTACTTTTTTTTTCCCTTCCCTCCCTTTTTCCCGGGCTCCTCCAGCCAGGGCCTCCGGGGCTCACAAGGCCCCTGACCCTAGGCGTGACTTGCAGGGGCTGGTAGGGGGGCGGGGAGAAAGGCTGAAAGAGATGCCGGTGAACTCCCAGCTCCCCTGCTCCAGTGGCAGGCTGAATTGCATAAGTCTGAGCTCCCTGTGCAGGCCGGGGCTGAATCCTTCACCAGAAACCCCGTGCAGCCTCTGGAGGGTGGCTGGAGTGTCTGGGAAGTGAGCAATGTGCAAGTGACTGAAGTTTATTGCTAGCACTGTGCTTTCTCAGTGGAACCATGCATGGCTTACCCTTCAGGAGTCTCCTTTGTTATTCAAACCTCCTGTTCCCCTCAGCCCCCAGCCCCACCTCACACGTGTACACCTACACCTCTCCTGGCTGTACTTCCAAGGCTGCCTGTTCTGAGTGAGCCAGATGAATCTGTTTCTTGCTGTGTAATGCCCTGCCCCCCACCTCCCTGCCCCAGCCCTCACTGATCTTCGCTCCCTGAGTGGACTGAGAGGAACCTTGGGCAGCCTTAACTTTGTGCTCTGCTTTACCCCTTATGCCCCTCTAGACGTGGACTCAAGTGTTGCTGGCATAGTTTTCTCCAACACCTTCTTCATAGATGTCCACGTTATGGAGATCAGAGTCTGGAGACAACTTTTCTTAGCTTGCCTTTGCAAAGCAGTATAAGAAAAATGTGGAAGAAAGCAGCTGCTCTTGTTCCATTCACACCCCCACCAACTTTTCTTTCTTTTTTTATTGAGATCCTGGGGCTGGAACCTGGAAATCACAGGTTCTAGGCAAGCATTCTACCACTGTGCTGCACCCCCAGCACAGGGTGGTAGCACCCTCCTTTTTTAGTGCCCCCTTGCACATGTCTAAGAGGAGCCCCTAGTTTCCTCTGTGCTCATTTGGGAGACTAATTCACCATCTAGGCCAGGAGGAAAGGAAGGAAAATTTCTGGCAAGTTTAACTCAAGTTTACCATAAAAAGTAGTAGATGAGTTGATGCTATTCTGAAAGCATGAGATGTTCAGGCCGAGAGAGTTACCTCTGCCTGTCCCTGGAGACATAGCTGGCCATGCACTAGAGGGTCCTAGTGGCATTCTTAGAAGAGAGGAGTCTCACAGTGTGTTTTTGTGGGCATCTACAAGAAAGCATTTGAAATGTGCTGGTAGACCAGGTAACCATGTCTGGGGCCTGCCAGGTAGGATAGGTGTTTGTATGAAGTCCTGGGAAGGCTGAATTTGGTTGAACTCCTATGGTGGTTAAGTCAAGGTTAAACATTCAGGTTATTGGAGTCTCTTTGGAATCTTCTGGGAACACACTTTTCTAAAGCCATTATTAGCAGATAAATGGTCCCATATCACCTCAGAGAACCTGTTTCTCTGCCATGGAACTGGAGGCTCACAACCTGTAAGTGGTACTGAGTGATGCTCTGGACTTCCTGATCTAAGAACCTGAAGGTAACTTTCCACTTCCTGGTGCTCCAGATCCAGAAGTTACTGGCTGTTGTTCCATTGCTTAGAAGATGTTTTGCATGTTCAATGCATGCTTCAATCCAGGGTCATCTGGGAGTTATGGGAGCAGTCCTTGGCAACTTAAAGAAGTGTCCTTATGACCACTTCTCCTCCCTGTCCCTTCCACCTCTTAGCCCTTACCTTCCCCCAGTATCATGCTCAAGTATTATCCCCAAGCAATCCCAGAAGCCTGAAGGAACACTGGTTCCTATTGGGCTGACCTACAGAAAAACAGTGTTTAGTCCCTGTCATCATCTTTGGCTACTCTTGCCTATTCTAGATCTACTTCCTGACCCATTTGACCTCCTCCTAGCCACAATAGTAATTTTTCCTAGCACTCTCTTGCTGTGCTAATTTGGGGATAGATCAAGAGTGTCCCTCAGATGTCCAGGTAGATTCCAGGTGACCTAGAGTATTATTGTGGGTGGTAGAGATAAAACATATGTATAAATATAAATATATATATGTATATATATTTATTTATTTAATGTGTATTAGAAAAGTGTAAGTTTTATATCAAACTTATGTTTTCTAATTGTTTTATTAGGGCATGATTAAGTGTTTTAAAGGAAGTTCTTTTAGATAAAAATGATTAAAAATAGACAATAAGTTATAATGCTGCATGCAAATAGCAAAAGTTGATAAACTGGAAAAAGGGTGCTTGAGGTTAATTTCGAGGATAAAATGTATATTCCTTAACTTAACTTAGTGACCTTCCATAATTGGGCCCCACCCACTTTACCTACCTTTTCTGCTGTCACTTCTCACCTTGAACTTGATAATCCAGTCATGTTGAACAATTTGTCCTTTTCCAAATTCATTCATTCATCATTTCTATGTTTTGTGAAATGTGTTTTCCTTTACCTGTCTTCTCCTGGCAATTTCCCAGTCATCCTTCAGAAGCCTCATCCAATGTCACCTCTTGTTTGAAATCTGACTGGTCTCCTTCCTCCATACAAAATTAATAACAGAACTCATCACTCTCTCCTTATACTATCTTTGCTACTGCTGTCATTTTGTACCTATTTATTTATTTAATTTTGAAACACAATCTCACCATGTAGCCCAGGTTGGCCTTGAACTCAGTATAAAGTCATGAGTGACACTGAACTCATGCTTTTTTTGCTTCAGTCTCCCTAGTGCCAGGATTACAAGTGTGTGCTGCTACTCCTGACATTGTATCATTTATCTATCTATCTATCTATCTATTATTTATTTATTTCAGTGCTGGGGGATACAAACATCCTTCCAGGAACCCAAACTAGGAACCTGGGAGTTACCCTTCATTGTACTCTCTCCTTCAGTTCTTGCTTAAATTTTTCACTAATGCATCTATCTAACCATCCACCCAATAGTTATTCATTGTTGAGGTTTCCTCTGAGGCACAGCCATTCATCATTTTGCCCCACTGTTAATATCTGAGCTCTGTTGGGAATACTGAAAGTTGAACACAGGACCTCTTACATTGCTAGGCAAGTGGCTCTATCACTGAGCTACACTCCTAGTGCTATAGTTGTTGTTGAGTGTTTACCTCCTTTAATCACACACAAACTTTTAAATGACTATAACCTGAAAGAATGGGAGAAAGCTATTGATTAGGACTCTGAAGGCTTGATTGGAATTTCTTGCCTATGAATAAGCAAGGTTATCTTAGGCAAGTTCTTACCTTTGTTACCTTCATGATTAGGCTGAAAAAAAAATCTAGGAATCCTTAGAGGAGACAGACCTTTATTAACACTCACAGGATGGTTGGGAGAATGTGGTATAAGCTAAGTAGGAATGCTTTTCAAAAGTTAAAGTTGCTTTTCAAATGGAGAAAGGTGATGATAATAACAGAAGGGGGGCACTGTGGGTCTTTGCTCCTAAGCTGGAAGCATTAGTGGGCCCTGCATGTTTGAGAGACACCAGGAGAAGCCAGGTGAGCCGTCTCAGCAGCTTGTGCAACTGGATGAGAGAAACCAGCTGCTTAGCAGGAAGGGTGGGGGCAGGGAGAGACAGTCACAGCATATGGAAGGAACTCCAGTCCTTAGAGCATAGGTTTGCTTTATGGAGGGAAAGCCTTATCTGATAACCTCATAATATGGAATTGATTTCTCACCAGCTTTCCAGCCTGTCACCTCTGCCACTCTGTGATTCTGTGCTTGGTGTGTGTGTGGTGGTGGGGGGATATATGCTAATGAAAATGTGACTACTCAGCATATGCATACAAAAGCCATTCATTTGAACTAGTATCCCACAGAGAAGTGAAAGGGGACTGGTATTCATAGCACGCCCATTACAGACCAACACTTTACATCCACCATTTAGCCTTCAGAATAACTACCAGGCAGGGATTATTGATGCCATATTACAGATGAGCAAACTGAGACCCAGAGGGAGGGCTGCCACACAGTCTGATAACAAGGAAGTTGTATAAATGGGTTTTGAGCCTGAGTATGGCTGCTTGTTAAGCCTGTACCTATTGAGGTATGCCATGTGCTCAGTATCTTTGCAGCTGTGGCAGGAGTTAGTAACCCTGGAGACAGGGTGTGGTGAAGGGAGGGAACCATGGCTCCGTTCTGGTAGGATGAGCAAATCTCTATAGCAACAAAGACTGCAATGCCCAGCTTGATAGAAGCCCCATCATATGTCTGTTTGATGATACGTTTGTCTTGTTGGAATAATTGAACTCACTAGAGGCCCTGTGATGGTTCCAGAACCTTGAGTGAGGTTGCCTGAGCTAGCAGGAGGGTGAGATTCTTGGATTTAAACCTAAACCAGGTGATGAAAGAGCTTTCAGTTCCAGAGACAGCCAGTTTCAAGCTGGTTTCCATGATCCCCTCCCCCAAGCAGATGTACAGTGCTGTGATCAAGGTGACCTGTGCTTCAAGATGAAAATGAGTCCACTGTTATCTTCTCTGTACCTAAACAAAATAAGATCTTCTGCTTACATTACAAGGTATTTTTTAACAGTTGACCTGGCCCTTTCATCTTCACAAACTCATTTAATTTTTACCAGCCTTGATATCAGTATGATGGAAACTAAATGGCAAAGGCTTAAAAGGAAGTCCATTGACCCCTCCCCCCACCACGCACTTCTCTGAGAGCCTTTTTCCTAAAGGCATATTTTCAAACTAGACTAAATTAGTCCATTGGAAGGTATGGAAGGAGTTAAAGTTCTAGGTCAATGAAGAAAATATCCTGATGCTCCTTGCCTCCCACACCTGGCAGATATTGTTGCAGCAGAGACATGGGCACTAGGGGATGGGGTCAATTATGATACACTATAGTTGCTTTTGCATATATATACATAACCAAATACCTGACAGTACAAATTATTTTTCCCCTATTTCATCCTCATCTTCTATCTTGAAAGAACAACTTAAAAGAGGAAAGATTTGGGCTGGAGAGATGGCTTAGTGGTTAAGACACTTGCCTACAAAGCCTAAGAACTCATGTTCGACTCTCCAGGTTTCACATAAGCCAAACACACAGTGACGCAAGCATACAGGGTTGCACATGTGCACAAGAGGGTGAATGCATCTGGAGTTTGATTGTAGTGGCTGGAGGCCCTGGCATTCCAATTCTGTCTCTCCCCCACCCCCCGCTTGCTTATAAAAGGCAGTCTGCAGGGCTTGCCTAAATTAAAAAAAAAAAGAGAGAGAGAGAGAGAGAAGAAAGATTTATTTTGTCTCCTGGTTTCAGAGGATTCAGTCCATGGTCACCACACCCTATGTGCTTAGGTCAAATAACATGGTGATGGGAGCATGTTGGGAGCAGGCTTGTCTCTGTGGTCGACAGGAAGCAGAAACTAAGAAAGGGACTGACCAGGTATAACCCACGAAGGCACTCTCTTCCTCAACCCCTGCCACTAACTTCCTGCAGCTAAGTCCCACCTCCTAAAGTTCCTACCACCTCCCCAAATAGCACAACTAGCTAGGAATTAAGCATTCAAAACCTAAACTTATGGGGGCCATTTCATGTTCAAAACATAACACCCACATTTCCTGAGCCAGAAGTAGAAGGAAACAAAAAGAACGTGTAAAAAAAAACAGTATAGGGCTGGAGAGATAGCTTAGTGGTTAAAGGCACTTGCTTGCAAAGCCTAATGGCCTGGGTTCAATTTCCCATTACTCATGTAAAGCCAGATTGACAAAGTGGTGCATGTGTCTGGAGTTTGTTTGCAGTGGCAGGAGGCCCTGGCGTGCCCATACTCTCTCTCTCTCTCAAATAAATAAAAACATTTTTTAAAGTTTTGTGGCTGTGCTTGCTTGCAAAGCCTGATGGCCTGGGTTCAATTCCCCAGTACCCACATAAAGCCAGATGCACAAAATGGCACATGCATCTTGAGTTAATTTGGCAAAAGGCCCTGGAGTGCCCATTCCTTCCCTCTATAATTCTCTCTCTGCTTGCAAATAAATAAAAATGTTAAGTACAATGGCCAGGCATGGTGGTGCTTGCCTTTAATCCCAGCACTTGGAAGGCAGATGTAGGAGGATTGCTGTGAGTTCAAGGCCACCCTGGAACTACATAGTGAGTTAGTTGCAGATCAGACCAGGCTAGAGCAAGACCCTACCTTGAAAAACCAAAATAAACAAAGCATAGCAGCCACTGTAGTGTCAAATGACAGCAGAATGGCTAAGTAAATAGGGAGCATCCTTCCAGACTGAAATATAGTTGAGCCATATGAGAGCTGATTATGAAAATTGCTGAACAGCATAGGCAATGCTTATAAGAACATATCACATACGAGAGGTACAATACAAAACTTTCTCTATGCTATGAAAAGTATATCTGCACATGGTTAGGAATAGGAAAAGAATTGTGGAAAAATTAAAACTTTCTATTAATACTGTTATAATATTATTTGTGCAAAGAATAATAAAAACCATTAACCTATAGAGCAATTATGCTGATAAATCTTCTGTCAAAACAAAAGACCAAATCATACCATTTCTCTGAGCCAGAAAAAAAACACCTGCACTTCTTTAATCCCAGCCATTGGGAGGCTGAGGTAGGAGCATTGCTGTGAGTTCGAGGCCAACCTGGGACTACATGGGGAACTCCAGGTCAAGACCCTACCTCGAGAGAGGAAAAAAAAAAAAAAAAAAAAAAAACACCTGAAATACGTCATTACAAAACTAGGTGTTTTTCTTTGGAAAAGCGGCAGCCACAAGGAATGGGAAGATGCAGTGGAATTAGTATAGGAAGCCTCATGTTTGAATATAAACTCAGGTCTTTACATTGGATCCTTGGAGGAACTTATTTCATCCCTTATTTTCAGTTTCTTTATCGACAATGTGAAGATAATAATAGCCATAACTTACAGAGCTGTAGTCAAGAGCAAATGATCCGAGATGCTTTAAAGGATCTTGTGAAGTGTAAAATACTGCTTAGTTGAAAGCCTTACCATAGTATGTATACAAGTACTTTGAAGCAAAAGTATTAGGTAATGCTATGGTTAGGATATGGTTTAACTATGTCTCCTAAAGGTTCATGTGCTGGAAGCTTGGTCTTTAATGTGGTAGTGTTGAGGTGATGGAACTTTCAAACAGTAAGAGCTAGTGGAAGGTATTTCAGTCACTGGGGGTATGCTCCTATAAGAGATTTATGTACTTCTCATGAGACCCCAGTTAGTTCTCACAGAAACATGTTGTTATAAAAGAGCAAGCCTGGTCTCAGAATCCTTCTGGCTCCCTCTCTCACCCGTGAGCTATCCTTCTAATACATGTTATTATGTAGCTAAAGAATTCCTTACAAGAAACACAACAGATAAGGCCACTCAATCTTGGGCTTTCAGCCTCCAAAAGTGTTAACTAAATAAACCACTTCTTTTATGCAGCACCCAGCCATGGGTATTCTGTGTTAGCAACAAAAAATGGACTAATATAGGTACTGTTATCCATTGTTTCCCTCCATTGACAAGAAAGCCATCCTGGTCCTATGCTGTTGTTGGCTTCAGGTAGAAGCTATCTTCTTTTATTCCTGATATATTATTTATTTATTTATTTGAGAGACCAAAAAAAAAAAAAAAAGAAAGAGGCAGATAGAGAGAGAGAATGGGTTCATCAGGGCCTCTATCCACTGCAGACAAACTCCAGATGCATGTGCCACTGGTTTGCGTGGGTCCTGGGGAATTGAACCTGGGTCCTTAGGCTTCACAGGCAAGCGCCTTAACCACTAAGCAATCTCTCCAGCCTGGCAGCTGTCTTCTTAAGCACTGGGTTTCATAGATTAATTAAGCAAGTGAAAGGTTTTTTTAAAAATATTTATTTATTTATTTGACAGAGAAAGTGGGGGGGGGGAGAAAGAGAGAGAGAGAGAGAGAGAGAGAGAGAGAACGAGAATGGGCGTGCCAGGGCCTCCAGTCATGCAAATGAACTCCAGATGTGTGTGCCCCCTTGTGCATCTGGCTAACGTGGGTCCTGGGGAATCGAACCTAGGTCCCTTGGCTTTGCAGGCAAACACCTTAACCACTAAGCCATTCCTGCAGCCTTTTTTTTTTTCAAGGTAGGATCTCACTCTAGTCCAGGCTGATATGGAATTCACTATGTAGTCTCAGGGTGGCCTTGAACTCATGGCGATCCTCCTACCTGTGCCTCCCAAGTGCTGAGATTAAAGGCCTGCACTACTACACCTGGCTGAAAGTTTGTTTTTAACCTTGGAAGGAAATACTCTGGAAATGTTCTGGGTTGTTTTCTTTTTTCTCAATTTTCTCAAATGGTCAGTGCCTCATTCATAGGATGATCATGAGGATGAAATGAGGTGCTGCATATAAACTGCTTGCTGTGTAGTAAGCAAGTAGTGTGCATGAGCTGCCATCATCATCACCCAAGACTCTCAGTGGTTAAAGGCACTTGTTTGCAAAGCGTGCAAACCTTGCTTCAATTCCGCAGTACTCATGTAAGCCAAACACAAAAAGGGGCACACAAGTATTTGGTGTTCATTTGCAGTGGCAAGAGGCCCTGGTACACCTGTCTGCATGCATGTGCATGCACATACAAATAATTTTTAAGAAGACACAGAGTAAGAAGGTTCTAGGGGCAATCTGATTTCAACAGAGGAGTCTTCAGGAAGCATAATGTGTATACATAACAATGACTACATTTTTTTAAAAAGTAGGGGATAGAGAGAGATGGCTCAGCAGTTAAAGATGCTTGCTTGCAAAGTCTGCTTAACTGGGTTTGATTCCCTGGTACCTACATAAAGCCAGATGCACAAAGTGGCATGTGCACCTGCAGTTCTTTGCTAGTGGTAAGAGACCCTGGTGTCTCTCTCAAATAAATAAATAAAAATATTTTAAAAATAGAAATTTAAAAAAAATTGAGCCAGGTGTGGTGACACACATCTTTATCCCAGCACTTGGGAGGCAGAGGTAGGAGGATCACTATGTGTTTAAGGCCACTCTGAGACTGCATATGAAATCTAGGTCAACCTGGGCTAGAGACCCTACCTCAACGCCCCCCAAATGGTGTTAGAGATGGAACCCAGGGCCTTGTACATGCTCAGCAAGCACTTTATCACTGAGGCATATCCCTAACCCCATGATTATCATTATTTTTGCATGTCAATATTGAAACATTCCATGGAAAACTCAGATATTTTGTCTCTATCGTGTTGGAACCCAGGGATTTAATGTAATTTAACTTAATTTAATTTAATTTACAATACTAGGAAATCCAGGTATTTTAACAAAGGTGTGATGTGTGTTTGGAAACCACTCATCTTCCATAAGCCTTTCATTTTATAAACTCACAGAAGTAAGATGACGTTCCCAAAGTTACCCAGCTATAGAGATTAATGTGAGCAATAGTTCAGCTGCTCTCCTACCACTTCCAGTATTGCTCTGGAGTCATCCTTGTGACCTCTGGGATTTTATTAGTACCATGGTGCAGACACTGGCCCATGTGGCTATGGCATGTAACCATTACCCAACTGAGACTGAAAGAAACTCAACAGGCCTCTCACATTGACAATAGCTCATAATGATACAGGAGCCTGGCGTGGTGACACACACCTTTAATCTCAGCACTCCGAAGGCAGAGGTAGGAAGATCACTGTGATTTCAAGGCCAGCCTCACACTACATAGTGAATTCCAGATCCGCCTGGGCTAGAGTGAGACCCTACCTCAAAAAACTAAGAGAGAGAGAGAGAGAGAGAGAGAGAGAGAGAGAGAGAGGAGAAAACGATGCTAGAGATGACAAAGATGCCTCTACCATGAGGTCTTACGCATGGCTTTCAGATGATCTGGGCTAGTGCAGCCTTCAAAATGCCACCAGTGTCCCTATGGAGTAGATAGGCTTGGATTAAACCCTCATTTCTCACTACAGCACATTTTCTATTTCAGATGATATATGTAGGTATGGGGTCCTAGGAGCATGATGAGGCTCCCTGTTACTCCCTGTCATTTGGGTGGAGTTTGTTCTTTGAGTCCAGTTTCCAGAATTGAGGGGGGTAGCACAGACCCACACCATTGAATTCCTTCTGGGGCCAGGATGGGGATGGGAAGTGCTATTCTGGCTCCATCAGCTTGTGTCAGAGACAATGTGCTATAGCCATCTGACCACATAGGAGATGAAAGATGTATACATGGCTTTGTTTTTTTTACAATATTCTGACCCACCAACAAGGAAGTAAGGACTCATGTGGGAACTGCCGTCTTTCTTGCTGAAGGCCTTTTGGGCATTGGGGTCCTTACTCCTGCTTCTGGGACCTGGCCTTGGGGACTTCTGTCTTGCCAGGCCTTGCTTCTCATGTCTTCTTGGACATCTGCCACAAACGTTGGTTCTGTAACCAGTTCCCATCTGTTCCCTGGGGGGCTTCAGGATCTGGCTTGAGAAATGGGCCATGGGCTGGAGAAATGGTGCAGTGGATTAGGCACTTGCTTGCAAAGCCTGGAAGCATGGGTTCTGTTCCCCAATACCCACGTAAAGCCAGATGCACAAGGTGGCACATTCACCTGGAGTACGTTTGCAGTGGCAAAAGGCCCTGGTGCTAGCTCTCTCTCTCTCTCTCTCTTCTCTTCCTGCTTGCAAATAAATTAAAAAGTACATTTCTTTTTCAAAAGAGAAAGAAACAGGGTCCATGTCCAAAATAAGGAGCAAAATTACAAGGGTTGGTTGAGTTCTCTTTTGGTAACTACCCAAATGATAGTTATACTCCACAGAGCTGAAGAGAGTACTGCTGGGTCTGGAGATAAAGATGGTTCTCCAATTCCCACCCCCAGCACACAAAGTCTGTTATATGGAAACACCAACTGTTTCTCTGCCCAGAGGCAGTAGTTTACCTTTACCCTGACACCAGCCAAAACCTGAGGTAGGGGAACAAAAAGCAAAGATTGACTGGGAATCTAACTGGTAGAGTTTTCAAGTCTCTAATACTGCCACTCTGGATACATGTAATGTCAGCTCTCGTCACACCAACTGTAGCCAACACCAGCCCATGGAGGCCTGGAGTAAGAAGCAGCTGCAGGCAGGGAGGAGGGTGACAAACTGGACCATGCAAGGCTGGCCAGAGGTCATATAAAGTGGGAGACCCAAGTCAAGAGTAAGACCAACATTTTAGAAGAAAGGGCTTCCTAAGTCTTGAGTGGAGGCTCAGGGTACAGGTCGGAGAAGGTTCTAGGAGGGACACTGGAAAACATAGGCCATCTCTAGCTAAGCTTTCATTGAGCCAGGTAGTCATTTTGCACATACTAATGCCTTCAGTTCACATAACACCTATATAGTATATGTGCTTTTATTATAACCTAAAGGGGATATAGAGATATGAAACTGAAGATTATGTAACTGATCTATAGATCTGAGACTTAGAAAGGTTAGGAGGTTTGCCAAAAGGCCTGCCACCAGTCACCAGTCAAGTATGAGGCTGGTATCTAAGTCTGGGCTTCTGCGTCTGTTGTTTTAGCTCCTATGCTAATCTGTCAATGTGAGGGAGGTAAGATGGTCAGGCTCTCTTTGCCTTCTGCAGTAGATAGGTATTAACACTAGATTTCAGTATATTCCAAGAATTTATGTAGCTGGGCATGGTGGCACAAGCTTATAATAACTGGCACTTAGAAGATGGATCATGAATTTGAATCCAGTCTGGGGTACATAGTGAGACTATCTCAAAAACCCAAAATTATACATCGTTCTTAACCTGAGAAGACATAAAACAACACCGAATGCCTGAGACCCCACCCTTCAAAAGTTCTGGTTTCACTGGCCTCAGATAAAGTGCAGCCTGTAGGGAACAGAGAGTAGAGTAGACTGATGGGGTTCACAGTAGCACCTCAACTTGAAAACACAGATTACTTCCATCCTGACAAACATCTGATGCCCATTTATAGCTCTGCCTATCTTTCTAGATCTAGCTCCTTCCTCTCTATCCATGACAAAACTTCCTGAGAGGTGTCCCCAACTCCTTGGCATTTTCTGCTTAACCTGCTTCTTGACAAAGTCATCTTTGCCAATATCACTCCTTCGGTGTTACTGGAGTGAACATCACTTCTTGGGTATCAGCCGGTGACATTCTTGAATGCAGTCTCTCATTCTCCAGTAGCTTTTCTACCATAATGTAGAAATTGGCCCTGAGGGTGGGAGACTGATGCTTGGCCCTGTGCTGATATCAATTCAGGTGAATTCCCTCAGGGGAGGCCTCCAGCTGTTTCCCAATCTCTGTATTCCTGGCAGAGACAGGCTCTTTCTACTCTACAAGCAAGAACCCGTCATGGCTCTCTTCTGATTAGAAGATAGTAGCTGCGACACAGGCTCCAATCTCTGGCCCATGCTCAGTTCACCAGGGGAGCCATTTAATGCTGAGTAACAAAGGACTCCCTTTGTAATCAGCTTCAGGCCCACATGTCTTGTTTCTGGGTCCTTGCTGTTCCAAACATACAGAAACAAATTTGAACAATGTGTTTTCAGTGTTTTATTTTATTGTATTGGTTTTTTTGAGGTAGGGTCTTGCTATAGCCCAAGCTGACCTGGAATTCACTATGTCGTCTCAGGGTAGCCTCAAACTCACGGCGTTCCTCCTACCTCTGCCTCCCAGAGTGCTGGAATTAAAGGTGTGCACCACCATGCCCAGCTATTTTCAGTGTTTTAAAGTCAGTAATTCTCTCATGTCTTGTACTTTGGGAAATAGACTTTGCTAGAATCTTTGATCTGCTGCCTGGAATGCAGGTGGGAGAAGCAGTAAGGACAGTCAGCAGCCTTCTCCTGGTATCATGGGGTTCAAGGCTGGACTCAAGTCTCATTATTCTCTAGCACTTGGGCCTTAAGAGAGCCCCTCTCCCTTGCTGATCCTCAGTTTTTCCCCTGTTAGATGGGACTGGTCATCTAGTTTCTTTGTCCATAGTGAGGATGATAGATGATACGTGCCCAGGTAGGAGCTGGGGAAATTGAACTGAGTTATATCCAGACATAATTCACAGACTTGTTCCAGACCAAGAGAGAAAGTGTGTGTGCAAAAGAGACTTGTAAAAAACAAGGCCTATCTCTGTGCATGTCTCTCCTCTGGGAAGGAAGGGGCCCACACAGTGACAATAGACTAGGGGCGCTGACTCAGACAGCCAGTTCCTGTTCATTTCCCCTCTCAGCAGGACAGCCGCTGAGCCTGAGTGGGAGGTCAGCCCTCCATGCAGCTGGAACTCAGGTCTATGGTTGAGACCTAAGAACCTTTCCTAGAAAAAGACTAGAGCAACTCACAGATAGCGCCCCTCCCTGGTTATTAAGGGAAATGGGATAAGTGGGGCTATGGGTGGAGGACAAGGTGCCAGAACAGAGAGAGAGAGAGGAAACTCCCTTTTTGCTTTTCCTGGGCTTGGCTGCCCAGGAACTTCCCTGGGCAAAGGAGCATGTGATTGATGAGGCCAAACTGACCCAGTCAGAGTACTGGGAAACAGCTCAGGAAGAGACCCTGGGCGCTCTACTGAGGAGCCTGAGGATAGGGTTCGGAACAGCAGCTCCTGGTGTGGGCCTGCCACACACTTCTCTGTTGCATGAGGATTGGTTGAAGGTGGATCCTTGGGTATCCACACCGCCAGGATGGAGAGAGCCGAGCCTCTCACCCTCTTCTGGAGCCGGGGAGGTGAGTCTTTGGGGAAAGAGTGAGCAGTGCGTGCCTACCATGCTGAGGAAGGAAGGAAAGAAACTGGGGCTTTGGTTAAGGAGGAGCTGTGCCTCAGCGCCATTGGACTTCCTGGGAGGGAGTGGGTCCCTTAGTACTAGACATGTGCAAGGAAGGGCAGGAGTGCCATTCGGAAGAAATGCTATACATGGGTCTACAATTGGGTGACTCTGCATGTAGAGTGGGTGATGTGATCATATTCCAACTCTGATATTCTGGGACCCTAAAAACGTAAATAAGGAATTGTGTCTGTGCATGCTTGGGCATCCCTTATTTTTTTTAAGTCAGCTTATTGATTCTGAGGCTTTATCCCTTAGTTCAATTTCAGTCAATCTTGGAGCTTAGCCCACCTCTGAGACTCTTACTAAAGTGACGGATTTGTTTTTGCAATCCTAAGGCACAGTCTCTGAGAGAAGCAGGAAAGCGGTGCCTATTCCTAGTCATTTCCACACACAGTTCCTTCCAAGGGATCAAGTGCTTTCTAGGGATCAGTTCAACCCAGACCTCCTGGCACTAAGAAAGAATGAAGTTCAGGGTCCTGTGTCAAACTGGGGGCACTCTCTGGCTTCTGCAAAGAGGTTCAGCCAGGGTGGGGTATGTGAAGTTACGGTTGTGGTGGCATAGGCAGCCAGCAGGACAGACTGTGAGTCCATGGGACATCTCTGGGGTTCTAGCCAGCCATTTATAGCTGGAGTATGTTCAAAAAGTATTTATGAGCTAGTGATTCAAAAAGCAAAGTGATGCAATCAAAAGTTGTGTGAAGACCTTATGTGCAGCTAGACATGGAGAGGAATCAAAGGAAACTGGTGTTTAGTCTTCAGATATTTAAGAGGCTGTTACAGGGTAAAGTGACTAGATGGAATCTGCATGGGGGTCTCAGGTGATACAGTTGAGTCCTGTGGACAGGGAGGAATTTCCTAACAGACTCCCCATGGCTGTAATGGGGAGCCTTAAAGAAGAGCAAAGACTCCATACCCTTGAGCACAGTGCTTTCTCCTGAGTCAGGGCATGAGTCCTTGAGCAAAGGGCGTGTGCCTCAAAGTGAGAGGGAGGAAGGGGTAGCCCTCACCTATAATGTAGGCTCATCACACACTGAGGTTGGCTCCCTCCTCCCCCCCACAGCTGCTTCCCTCGTCTAGGCCCCCTCATTTCCCTCCCTCGCACTGTACTCCCTGCTTCCACTCTCCAGCACCTTCTCCACTGCAGCCAAGCAAGTCTTTAAAAAACAGACCCGGCTGCTCAAAATCCTCCAGCAGCCTCCCATCACCCACTGGTGCAAGTCCCCATTTCTTTCTCTTCTCTGTTGTCTCCTTTCTACTCTAAAAACAGAACAGAGATAAGATCATTTCTCTAATACGGCTCTGACATTTCATAAATCTATGTCCTAGACAACTGGAAAGGGCTATATTTAACCTTCTGTCATGTAGCTTTTAATGGAGGGACTTGCTGAAGGCCCTCCCTTCTAACGCCACAGGAGACCTGAGGCTTGCCTTTGTTCTGCAGCAGCAGAGCCTAGCCAGCAACCTGGAAAGACAGAACAGGCCCATCCCTCCAAAGAGCCAGTGAGACAGCCAACTCTCTGCCCCCCAGGATTCACCTACCCCTCTGTTACTAGATGAAGGAAGACCTGTTCTACCCTCTGAAGTGTGCCCCTTAGCTTTAAAAAATAATGGTAGATTTTGCTTTTATTTATTTAAGAGAGGGAATGGGCACGCCAGGGCCTCTAGCCACTGTAAACGAACTCCAGATGCGTGTGCCACTTTGTGCATCTGGCTTACGTGGATCCTGGGGAATCAAACCTAGGTCCTTTGGCTTTGTAGGCAAGCACCTTAACCACTAAGCCATCTTTCCAGGCCCCTCCCAGCTTTCTTATCTGCAGATACTTGACAGGCTCCTCATTGACCCTGTGCTGGACCAACAGAGCCTGGAGGTAGGGACTGTAAACCTGAGCTGGGGGAAGGGGCTAAGAGATAAGAAAATGTGTTGTCATGGATCTTGTTCTATCACAGGAGGTTTGGAAAAAGTGATGCTAAGTACTAGAACATTGTATATGTTGCCTCGTATGGCCCTCACAACAGTCTTCTAGAGTAAGCCCGGGTTATACTTCTGTGAGGAGGCTAGGGCTTACATGAGTTAAGGACTTGCCCAAGGTCACACCTAGAAAGAAAATACCAGAAATGGGAGCAAACCTAGACCTGTCAAAATCCAAAGTCTATCACCTTTGTGCAAGCCCAAGTTGTCCCTGGTTGAATTGGCTCTGCCCTTTGGAGCAATTCTTATGGAGTCCCTTGCAAGCTTTTGCTATGTAACCCATCACCCAGGCCCAGGCTCACCTCAACCTCTGCCCCTAGCCAAGAAACCCAGGTCAGCAGTTTGGGGATTTTTGTTGCTGTTTTGTGGGCTTTGATTGGTTGGTTTTTGAAAGAGGAATCTCACTCAAACATAAGGTCCTCCTGCCTCAGCCTTTTCAGTGCTGGGACAGGTATGTGCCATCAAGCATGTCAGTGTGAGGTTCGTGATTGTTTCCCTGCTCTCAAGCCTCCTGGGGTTGGCTTCTCCCACACTGTTCTCTTATCCCTTGCTCCTGGGACCAGTACTGAAGTAGTAAGTTATTCTTTTTTCCGCATCTGCCCCCTAGACTGTTAATACTAACACCTTCTGTGGTCTGTGACAAATTTTGTCCCAGTTTCCCAGTTGCAATGTAGGGAGGAGATTCTCTAAGGGCATTTCCAGTTCCAAGAGTCTAGGATGTCCAGGGCCCTGCCCCTGACCAGCATCTCCTCCCCCAACTTGCTGCCTTCTCCTCAGTACTGTGTTGGGATGAGGGTCACCACAAGCTCAGGTTTGGAAACATTTGCTGAATCAAGTGATTGTACCAGAGCCAACAGGCAAAATGACAGCATGATAATAATGACCATGTGTACAAGGCTCTTTAATGTTTACCAACTTTTCACAGTGGGCAGAGTGGTATGGAGGGGGCTTCAAGGTGATCTTAATAATACACAGAAGAACTGCAAAGAACACTGAATTACATGGTGAGAAAATGATTCTCTTTCCTGCATTCTGATTACCTTAAGGAGAAAGTCTCAGTATGCTGCTGTTCTTAATTTCTAGAATACTCACAAATCTTCTGCCCTAACAAAGCAAGGCCTACCTCAGACTCAAAGACAGGAACAGGGACAGTGTTTTTCTTTTTTAATTTTATTTATTTGAGAGAGAGAGAGATAAAAAGAGGCAGATAGACAGAAAGGGCACACCAAGGCCTTCAGCCACTGTAAAAAACTCCAGACACATGCACCACCTTGTGCATATGGCTTTAGTGGGTCCTGGGGAATTGAACCTGGGTCCTTTCATTTGGCAAGCAAACACTTTAACCACTAAGCCATCTCTCCAGCCCCTCTACTTGGAGTTTTAATTACTGTGTTCTATTTATCTTATTTCTTTTTACAGTTAATTTCTTTTTTCTTTTATTTTTTAATATTTTACTTATTTATTTACTTGAGAAAGAGAGAGCAAGAGAATGGGCATGCCAGGGCCTCTAGCCACTGCAAACAAACTCCAGATGCATGTGCCACCTTGTGTATCTGGGTACTAGGGAATTGAACCTGGGTCCTTGGGCTTCCCAGGCAAGGTCTTAAGTGCTAAACCATCTCTCCAGCCCTTATTTTTATTTTTATTTTTGGTTTTCCATGGTAGCATCTCACTCTATCCCAGGCTGACCTGGAACTCACTGTGTAGTCTCAGGGTGGCCTTGAACTCACAGTGATCCTCCTACCTCAGCTTCGCTTCCTGAATTCTGGGATTAAAGGTGTGTGCCACCATGCCCAGTTTACAGTTACTTTCTAGTTATAGTAAGTGGTTCTCCTTTGTCTTTTTTTAAAATAAGATACTTTTATTTATTTATTTGCAAGCAGAGAGAGATAGAGAGAAGAGAGATAGAGAGAATGGGTGTGCCTGGGCCTCTAGCCCTTGCAAATAAACTCAAGATGCATGGGCCACTTGTTGCATCTGGCTTTACATTGGTACTGGGGGATCAAACAGAGTTGTTAGATTTTGCAGGCAAGTGCCTCAACTGCTGAGCTATCTCTCCATCTGTTGTTTGTTTGGGCAGGGCTGAAAATTAACCCAGGGCCTAGCACTTTCATGAACTCTACCTCTTCAGCTCTTTGGTTTGGTTGCCACTTAAAATTTCTCTTATTATAAATGTGTTTATTTGTTTCTTCATTTTGAGATAGTTTCATGTAGCCCAGACTGTCCTCAAACTTGCTATGTAGCTGAGAAGACTTTGAATTCCTCATCCTCGTTCCTCCATCTCCATATTACTGGGGTTACAGTCATGAGCCATCACACTCAGCTCTATATAAATGTATTTAAGCAAAAAGAAATCATTTAGGGTCCAGAGGGAGGACTCAGTAGTTAAAGGCATATAGTTATAAAGCCTGGGTTTGATTCCCCAATACCCATACAAAGCCAGACACACAAAGTGACACATCTGTCTGGAGTTTGTTTGCAGTGGCAGGAGGCTCTGGCATGTGCATTCTCTCCCTCTCTCACCCCACTCAAATAAATAAAAATATTTTTAAAAACCATTTAGAGAGGAGCCGGGCATGGTGGCACATGCCTTTAATCCCAGCACTCAGGAGGCAGAGATAGGAGGATCGCCATGAGTTCGAGGCCATCCTGAGAATGAAGAGTGAATTCCAGGTCAGCCTGAGCTAGAGTGAGAGCCTATCTTGAAAATTTAAAAAAAAAATCATTTAGAGAAAAAGGAAGTAAGTCTTCCTCCAGATTTCCAGGTCGAATTCCCTTATCACCACATCCATGTCTCTATTGTAGGCCACCTCATATGCTGTACTCATTTATTTATTTGTTTGTTTGTTTGTTTGTTTATCTAAGACAGAGAGAAAGAGACAGAGAGGGAGTTTGGGCACACCAGGCCTTCCTGCCACTGTAAACAAACTCCAGACACATGCACCGCTTTATGCATCTGGCTTTATGTGCATACTGAGGACTCAAACCCAGGCTATCAGGCTTTGCAACAAATGCCTTTAACCTCTGAGCCATTTGTTTAAATCTTCCATCTTTCAGGTTACAAAAGTTCAGAAGGAAAATTTGAAGAGGAAGGGATGAGAATAAAAATGTAATTACGAGTGAGGCCTATGACAGTGACTGGGCCCTCGGGACTGTCCAGCTCTTGTGATCATTTGAAACTAACGCATCCCATATTCAGAGCTAGAACTTACACAAGCCACAGACCCAGCCTAGTGACTGAATGCCTTTGAGGGGCTGTGGCAGTTCACAGATAGGAAGTTCATTGGAGTGCCTTTAGGAATCCGTAACTGGAGTATAAGAGAAAGATGCAGGATTGGTTTGAGAGACAAGTTGGGTCAGTATGGCATATTAATGCCAGCCTCAGCTGACCCCTTGGAACCTCTACAGCTGTGTTGGCCAGTCAGAGTTCTTCCAAATTAGGCTGAGGGGATCATTTATCTGCTCTCCTCTCCTTTCCTCTCCTTTCTGAGGGACACCCCTGGCACAGGCAGCACTATCTGAAGAGGGGACCATGCACTTCCAAATAAGGATTAGCAACCCGCATCAATCTTGCTGACCAAAGAAATAAGGCCTTCAATCATGAAGAGGAATTTGAGTGGCATGTCACAGCACCCTCCACAGAGGCCTTGTAGTTACCTTTTTGTTGCTGGAATAAAACATCTGACCAAAAGCAGCTGATGGAAGAAAAGTTGTTTATTTTGGCTAACAGTCACAAGGGAAAGCTTTATGGTGGCAGGGGCAAGATGATAGAGCAGAGTCTGGACATTACCTCCTTGCCACAGCAGGTTGACAACAACAGCAGGAGAGTGAGCCAAGTTCTGTGAAGGGAGAGCTGGCTATAACATCCCTAAGCCTGCTCCCAACAACACACCTCCTCTAGCAAGATTCCATCTCCCAAATTATTATCAGGTGGGGATCAAGAATTCAAAACACATGAATTCTGGGGAAATCCCTAACTCAAACCACCACAAGCCTGGTCAGAGTCCCTAGGGCTTTGGTGCTACAGGGCCGGGGTGTGTGGGGGGGTGTTGAAAGAGAACAGTGGTTTGGAAGACAAAATATAGCTAATCAAGAGTTGGTAGACAGCTGAACCTGATGACACAGGCCTATAATCCCAGTTACTTGGGAGGCTGAGACAGGAAGATTAGAAATTCAAGGCAAGCCTGGAAAGCCAAGAGAGTTCTAGTACAGCCTAAGCAACTTATTGAGAGCCTCATCTCAAAATCAAAAGTAATTTTTTTAAAAAGTCAGAGATATAGCTCAGTGGTAGAGAACTTGACTACCATGCGTGATGCCCTAGGGTGAATCCTTAGTACTAGAAAGAAAGAAAAAAAAAAAAGACTCAGTGCCTGGCAGAGCCCAGTAACTGTAAAGTGAATGAGTGGGCATGATATTCCCATCTCTGTTCTTATAAGCCACAGAGGCAAACAAGCCACGGGAATTTCTGGTATTATTAGGGCAATAAATATGTAAAGAGACTGTTCTAGAGCCTTGTGCTAAGTGCTATTCCTGTGGTGTGTACCAAAGACCAAGCTACTGCAGCACTTTGTTCTTACTTCTCTCCTGGAGGCCTTTCCCTTAAGGCATGATTATTGGTCTCAATCGATACATATAAGTATTAACATATAGAGATTTACTTCAGATCTCAATAGAGGTCAGATCCCTCAAGGTGGGATAGCCACCAGTACAGTGTGCCATCATAGCCTGTGCCCGTCCCCTGCACTGTCTGCTCCTCCCAAACACATGCATGCACTCACGCACACACAGTCCTTTGCAGTTGGCAAAGTGCTTGTTACATATATTTCATCTTGACACAGGCCTACAATATAGCAGCATAGCAGTGACAGAAGAAAGAAGGTTTCAACCTTTATTTTCTTTAACCTGCCTGGGATGCAGTTCAGAAATAGATGTATTCAAATCATATGTATATCAGTGACACTTTTTTATTCTGGTTTTCTTTTTCCTATACATTCTTAGCCACCTGTGAAATTTTTCCATTGCATTCATCTGTTCTTCCATATCTTGTGAAAAATTGTGACCAAAATCAAGTTAATTCCTTTTATGCTATGGGGGTGTATAGAGGTTTTATATTTTTTTCAGCCTTAAAAAAAGCAGGTGTTCTTGCCTTGAAACATGAAAAATGTATGGAATCAAGAATATATCTAATTTTTGTCTGATTTTATGTGTGGCTACACATGAGAGAGCTTTCTTATTGAGGCAGTGGTGATATAGTGTGAAGAAAAGGCCACTTAGAGAAGTTGGATCCTGGGCAGTTCCTTCTCCTCAGCTGTTCTCTCCCCGTACCTTGTGTCTCCCCTTCTCCCCAAACCCAGTTCAAGTACCTTTCTTTCTCTTTATTCCCTACTAAAAGATTCCTAGGACCTCTCCTCTCAAGTGCCAGTGAGTACAAACTTTGGGGGTGGAATAAAGAGAATTCTTCCATCTCTCCTCATGGGTCCTGTTAGGGTGGCCTTGTCTCAAGAGTTTACTGAAAGCAAAGCTTTTCTCTAGAATTTTCCTAGCAGATACTCACACTGTAGACCTAACAGCTTTTCTATACTCAGAGGAGAAAAATCTCCACGTGTTCCCAGCAGAACAAAAATGCACATATTCTGTGCCTATGCCTGTGACTCATATGACTTCATTTCCTATCACAGGCACCTTACCCTAATTTGAATTTCCTTTCTCTTTGAAACTCCCATAATACCTTGTTGGCTTCATTGGTTAAGTAAAGGGGGAGGTCATTTCTACTCATTTCCTTTACTTCCTTGTAGGGAGCATGCAATAAGTAATGAGGGCCAAAAGTGGAAATCAAGGTTCCGATTTGGGCTTTAAGGATTAGCAAAGTAAATAAATCACCCTTATCAAAGTGTAATATTCAAAGAATCAAAAACATGAATCATATTTAAATATGTAATGATCAGCTATCAAAGATTTAGCTCATTGATGTAGGAACCAGCATTGTGGTAAAACTAACTTTTAAAAAATTTGACAGTTAAACACAGAATTACCTCAAAAGTTAATGTAGCAATTCCACTTGTAGGTATATATGCCAAAGAATTGAAAATTGACTTAAGCAGATACCTGAACGTGAATGTTAATAATAATGAAAAGTTTAAAATAACCCAAATGTAGCCGAGCGTGGTGGCACATGCCTTTAATCCCAGCACTTGGGAGGCAGAGATAGGAGGATCACCATGAGTTCAAGGCCGCCCTGAGACTACATGGTGAATTCCAGGTCAGCCTGGACCAGAGTGAGACCTTACCTTGAAAAAAAAAGTCTATTAATAAATGAATAGATAAACAATATGCTGTACTCATACAATAGAGCATTATCTGACCATAAAAACAAAGTTCTGACAAAGCTATGGTTCAGATAAATCTTGAAGACATTCTGCTAACTTAAAGAAGCGAGACACAAAGAACAAGTGGCCTGATTCCCCTTAAATGAAGTATATAGAATAGGCGAAGTCATAGGGGAAGAAGGTAGAATTAGAAATCACCAGGGTATAGAAGGAGGAAGAAATGCGAAATGACTACTTAATGAGCACAGAGCTTAAGACGATGAAAACTGTTGGATATGTATCATAATGATCATTTGCAACATTGTGAATATAATTAATGTCATTGAATTTCACACTTAGAAATGCTAAAAATGAGGACTAGGTTATAGCTCAGTGGTAGAGAGTCATGCCTAGTATGTGCAAGCCCTGGGCTCCATTCCCAGTGCACATACCCCCAAAAAAGAAATCCTTGAAAAGTTTACCTTATGGATATTTGACCTCAGTAAAAAATAGTAGGGCCTGAGGAGATGGCTCAGCAGTTAAAGGCATTTGTTTGAAAAGCCAAATAGCACTGGGTTTGATTCCCCAGTATCAATGTAAAGCTCTGGCACACCCATGCTCTCTCTCTCTCTCATAAATAAATAAAATATTTTAAAACAAAAAATACTAAAAATATGGGCTGCTATGATGGTTTAAGGATTAAAGGTGCTTCCTTGCAAAGCCTGCTGTCTCAGGTTCATTCCCCAGTACCCACATAAAGCCAGATACACAAAGTGTCACATGCAGAAGTAGATTGCCATGAGTTCAAGGCCACCATGAGACTACGTAGTGAATTCCAGGTCAGCCTGAACTAGAGTGTGATCTTACCTTGAGCCCCCAAAACTATATAAATAAAATTTTAAAAAAGAAACCAGGCATGGTGGCACACACCTTTAATCCCAGAACTCAAGAGGTTGAGGTAAGAAGATGACCAAAGTTCAAGGACCCAGGTTAGCCTAGCCAGAGTGAAACCATGCCTCAAAATTAAAAAAAAAAAAAAGTAAGCTGGAGCTGGGCATGGTGGCACACGCCTTAGCACTCTAGTGGCAGAGGCAGGAGAATCATTGTAATCACTGTGAGTTTGAGACCAGCCTTGAAATGCAGTGTGAGTTCCAAGTCAGCCTGGAGTGAGACCCTACCTCGAAAAAAAAAAATGTGTCATATGCATCTGGAGTTCATTTGCAGCAGTGGCAAGAGGCCCTAGTGCACCCATTCTTTCATTTCTTCTTTTGCTCATAAATAAGCAAATATAATTAAAAAGTAGTAAAAGGGGCTGGAGAGATGGCTTAGCAGTTATAGTGCTTGCCTGTGAAGCCTAAGAACCCAGGTTCAATTCCCCAGTGCCCACATAAGCCACATGCACAAGGTGGAACATGTGTCTGGAATTCATTTGCAGTGGCTAGAGGCTCTGGCATGCCCTTTCTCTCTATAGCTATCTGCTTCTTTCTCTGTATGTCCAATATAAATAAATAAATGAAATTAATAAATGTAGTAAAAGTGTTTAAAAGACTACAAAAAGAGGGCTGGAGAGATGGCTTAGCGGTTAAGCGCTTGCCTGTGAAGCCTAAGGACCCCAGTTCGAGGCTTGATTCCCCAGGACCCACATTAGCCAGATGCACAAAGGGGCGCACGTGTCTGGAGTTCGTTTGCAGTGGCTGGAGGCCCTGGCGTGCCCATTCTCTCTCTCTCTATCTGCCTCTTTCTCTCTCTGTGTCACTCTCAAATAAATAAATTAAAATGAACAAAAAAATACTTTAAAAAAAAGACTACAAAAAGAATGTTAACTAAAAACAGAATAAATATAAGAAAGGAAAGAAAGGTGGACAGCCAATATTGGTATTGGAATGGCCACTGGTTAGAGGATTTTAATCTTTCTACCAAGTGTTTTGGTCCTGATTCAGTTTTGTTCCTTTTTTTGTTGTTCATTATCTTGTTTGTAATAGGAAATAAACTTTATCTCTTCCTCTGACAAAAAAGAATGTTGAAATAAGATGAAAAAGATAAATACAAAAGTGCTACAACATAATATAACTAATATTTGAGGATACTTTTCCTGTTGAATAGAATTAGGTTTTTTATTTCTACTACACAAAGATCACTTTTTTTGTTTTTGTTTCTTTGTTTTTGTTTTTCGAGGTAGGGTCTCACTCTAGCCCACGCTGACCTGAAATTCACAATGTAGTCTCAGGGTGGCCTTGAACTCACGGTGATCCTCCTACCTCTGCCTCCCGAGTGCAGGGATTAAAGGCGTGCACCACCACGCCCGGCCACAAAAATCATTTTTTAGGGGCTGGAGAGATGGCATAGTGGTTAAAGCAGTTACCTGCAAAGTCAAAGGACCCAGGTTTGATTCCCTAGGTCCCACATATTTCAGATCACAGGGGGCACATGCGTCTGAAGTTCATTTGCAGTGGCTAGAGGCCCTGGCGTGCCCATTCTCTGTTTGTCTTCTATCTCTCTCTGCTTGAAAACAAAAATTAATCATTTTTATTTTATCACTCTTGTACAAGTTAACTTGTAATTTCAGAGTCTTGGTCTTAATCAGCAATGAATAATAATCAAGCAGCCATGTGGATCTTAGCTTCCTTTCCTCCTGAAAGGCTACTTAGTGATTTTTCTCTGCTTTTTTGTCAAACTTCAGTTCTTTTTAATTTTTTAAATTTTTGTTTATTTATTTGAGAGGAAGAGAAAGAGATACAGAGGGAGTGACTATGGGTATAACAGGGCCTCCTGCCACTGAAAATGAACTCCAGACACATATGCCACTTTCTGCATCTAGCTTTATGTGGGTACTGGAGAATCAAACCCAGGCCTTCAGGCTTTGCAAGTAGGCACCTTTAAATGCTGAGCCATCGTTCTAGCCCTAATATATTTTATTTTATTTTTTATTTATTTGTGTGTGTGTATGAAAGGGAGAGAGAGAGGGAATACAAGCACACATATGGGCACATGGGGACCACTTGCCACTATAAATGAACTCCAGACACATGCACCACTTTGTGCAGCTACTGTGGAGTCAAATCCAGACCTTCAGGCTTTATAAGCAAACATCTTTTTTTTTTTTTTTGGTTTTTCGAGGTAGGGTCTCACTCTGGTCCAGGCTGACCTGGAATTAACTCTGTAGTCTCAGGGTGGCCTTGAACTCACAGCGATCCTCCTACCTCTGCCTCCCAAGTGCTGGGATTAAAGGCATGCACCACCACGCCCGGCTTAAGCAAACATTTTTAACCACAGAGTCATTTCCCCAGCCCAAACCTTTTTTCTTAGTATTTTAAATAATGCACAACATCCATGTGTATCACCATAAAAAAGCCTTAACTTGAGCTAAAAGGACTGACTCTTGTGGACATTAGCATCTTGGTGACATCTGGGGTCACTTCTCAGACCCACTTGGATCCATATTGTATGTAATTACCAGGCTGACTTTCAAAGTGTTGTTTCCAGTATATTCTTCCTCCGCATAAGAATTGAAATGACTCCTGATATAGCCCACATTTCCCAGACAGGCATGCAGAAGAATCTGTCTAGAGATTTAAAAGGAAACTCTCAAGTGTCCTCCCACTTGGTGCCAGCCCAAGGATGGCAGCCCATATTGACCCCCTGGCTATACTGCCATTGCCTACACACTTTTACAGACATGCCCACTCTAATTGCTGTTGGCCATCTCTTAGCCTCCCTGGTTATGGCTGTGTCTCGTGAATTTCAGCAATACATGCATTGCTGTTATAAACTTTATTTGTTATTTATACTACTTTATTTTTTTATTTCTTTTTAGAGAGAGAGAGAGAATTGGCATGCCAGGGCTTCAGCCACTGAAATTCAACTCCAGATGCTTGTGCCACCTAGTGCACATGTGCAACCTTGTGCTTGCCTCACCTTTGTGCATCTGGCTCATATGGGATCTGGAGAGAGATCAAACATGGGTCCTTAGGCTTCACAGGCAAGCACTTTAACTGCTAAACCATCTCTTCAGTCTTCAGCCCTCTTTTTTTTTTCTTTTTCTTTTCTTTTTTTTTTTTTTTTTTTTTTTTGAGGTAGGGCCTCACTCTATCCCAGGCTGACCTGGAATTCTATCAATCCTTCTACCTCTGCCTTCTGAGTGCTGGGATTAAAGGTGTATGCCACCACACCCAGTTTGTCCTACTTGTTTGTGGTCTTTTTTGATGTTTTGTTTTTGAAATCGATCCCCACTATATCGCCATGACTTGCCTGGAACTCACCATGTTGACCACACTGGCTTTTAACTTGCAGCGTTCCTTCTGACTGGGATCAGAGGCTTGATCTACCATGCCCAGTTTATTTGTTTGTTTTATTTTTTATTTTTTATTTTTGTTTATTTTTATTTATTTGACAGCAACAGGCAGAGAGAGAAAGAGGCAGATAGAGAGAGACAGAGAATGGGCGCGTCAGGGCCTCCAGCCCCTGCAAACGAACTCCAGATGCGTGCGCCCCCTTGTTCATCTGGCTAACGTGGGTCTTGTGGAATTGAGCCTGGAACCAGGGTTCTTAGGCTTCTCAGGCAAGCGCTTAACCTCTAAGCCATCTCTCCAGCCCTGTATTGTTTTCTAACTTTGAAAACTTTCTTCCCTTTTCACTTTTCACAAGCTTTTCACTTGCTCAAAGCTGCAAGATTAACATGCTAAAGAAAAGAGTTCTTCAGTATACCACCTCAAGCAGCCTTCATTTCCTGCTTAAATCTGTTCTAATTCTTTGCTACCGTTGGCCTCACATGGAGATGATGGCTTTTGTCTCCCTCCAGCATGAAGCCTCATGACTTATTCTTTGGTTGACTGTCTTTTCTTAAGAAGCTGATGGCTTCTTGTTTGTCCCTCTAGTGTGCACGGAAGCACTGAAAACACACATCCTGTCCACTGAGGATTTATAGTTTGGCTAGGAGAACAAAAGATGGGATTCTAGATGTGTCCGGAGCATATAGGACCTCTTAACTGCTTTCCACTTCAGACACCTTAAACAAGAATCCTCAGTACCATTCAGTTTCCTTGCTAATGAAATAATAATGATAAAACCTGACCTTGCCTACTTCAAGAAATGAAGGAAATTCAAAGGAAGCCTTATTGTGCAAGTATTTTGTAAACAGTAAAATGATGTCCATAATAGTCAGATGATTCATTAAAGTTAAATAATGCAAAAAGCAAAGTATGGTGGTTCACACCTATAATCTTGGCATTTGGAGGCTGAGGCAGGAGGATCAATGCCAAACTGGGCTACACAGCAAAACCCTGACTCAAAAGGCAAAAAGGTAGGTGTGGTGGTGCATGCAATCCCAGCGCTTGGAAGATAGAGGTAGGAGTATTGCCACAAGTTTGAGGCCACCCCGAGACTACATAGTAAATTCCAGGTCAGCCTGAGCTAGAGCAAGACCCTACCTCAAAAAAGAAAACCAAAAAATAAAAAAAAATAACAACAAAAAAAAATTAAGGGGCTGGAGAGATGGCTGAGAGGTTAAGGTGCTAGCTTGCAAAGCCTAAGGACCAGGCTTCAGTACCCCAATACCCATGTAAAGCCAGATGCACAAAGGAGGCCATGTGTCTGGAATTTGTTGATAATGGCTAGAGGCCCTGGCATCCCCATTCTCTCTCTTTCTATCTGCTTCTTTCTCAGTCTCTCTCTCAAATAAATAAGCAATGAAAGATGGTATAATAGAATATGTTACAATGCACTTTCTCAGCTCTTAATAGTCCTTGCAGTACTCAAGTTCAGAAGTGCAAGGAGGTGCCTGTTAAGCAGTTCTAAAGGGGCTGGGTTTTGCAGTTGCAGATGGCCTGTATTTCTTTTTTGTTGTGCTGGGGATGGAAACCAAGTCCTTACACATGCTAAGCAAGTGCTCCACCACAGACCCTGTATATGGTCTCTGTCAGATTGCAAGACCAAGGGTGTGATAAGGTTTCTTTGGGAGGCAGGATGTGAATGTAAGGATCCATGCACAATGAAGGAGAAGAAGCTGTCCCAAGAAGTCAAATGTCTTTACAATTGATGTCCCAAGAGTGCTAGACAAGACAAGCACAGTTACTGCCACTTCCACCACTCCACTTCTCAATCAGAGCCTCTCTTACTGCTTCCCATGACCTTGTTTTCCCCACTCCATGTGGCTTTGTTTAGTTTGTCTCCCTGGGCACACCCTGGCTTCTGGAACCCCTTCCTGAATGTATGCATCACATCCATGTTCCCTAAGAGAAGGGCTTTCAGCGGGTCAGTAGTCAGTCACTTTTCAATCTGGACCATCCCCATCAGTCTGAGTCTACAATACAGAGCTCCTCACAGGCAGGCAGAGGCTTTCTGGTCTACTCATGTATCACCTAAAAACGACTGCCTAGCACAGAGTAGCCACTCAACAAAGTATTTGCTCAATGAGTACATAATAAATCAGACTTTAGGAACCACTCCTGTCCACTTTATTCAGGAGGGGGTTGGGATGGGGTAGGCATGCAGTGCAGTCTGGGCCTTCTCTCTGACACATTAGGCTGAAGTCAGCATATATTTTTTCTTTTCTTCTTAAATTTATTTGTGTATATGTGTTTGTGTGTATGGGCATGCCAGGGTCTCTTGCTGCTGCAAACAGAAGCCTGTCTGGCTTACATAGGTGGTTGAGGAATTGAAGCTGGTCTGGCAGGCTTTGCAAGCAAGCACCTTTAACTGATGAACCATCTTCCCAGCTCCTATGCATTTTTTTCTGTTACATTTTTTTAGGCAGTATCTCATTATGTAGCCCAAACTATCTTTAAGCCATCTCTCCTGCCCTTGTTTTGTTTTTTAATAGCCCTTCTGGCTTGTGTCCATTAAACCCTAGCAAATGTAAATGTGTTTGCATTTTTTGAGATAAATTTGGACTTCTCAAGTCAACACACTTTCGGGCATCACCAACAGGTTCACTTACTCATAGTCATAACTGTGCGGGTTGGGGGGGTGAAGCTAGTTGTTCAGCTTCAAAACAAAATAAGGCATCTCATCACTTTACCAATGTTCCTTTCAAATACTTCCTGAATGATCTCTCCCTCAAGTCCTACAACCTGCTCTCTATTCTATTCTCTGGAAGATTTTCCCATTTTTCTTGGAATTGGTTGCCAGAAAGGCACTGGTCCTGCAGATATGGGACTCTGGCTAGGTCCCCACCTGGCAGCAGGGAGGCTCTCTCCATCTAATATGAAGGCAGCTACAAGTTATCTTCCTTATACATGACCCTGTGCTGTTAGCAGCATAATTTTTTCAGTCCAGGAGTATAGAAGGTGCATGAGGAAGGAGCCTGCTTCCTCCCCAAGTCCATGACATTTTATGGGATAGGTGACACCACTGGTTGATTCTCTGCCCCAACACCCATTGGCAGATACTGGTGATAATGCCAATTTCACTGTATTCCTAATAGTAGGGCAGTAAGCAGTCTTGTGCATTTCTCTGCATGCACATGTTTGAGTATTCTTGAGGTTTAACTTTATGAATGTGCAGTTACTGGATCAAATAATTTATGAGTAATTATATTGAATAAATACCAAAATATTGACTTTAGAATAAAAAGCTTAAGAGGCTGGGGATGTAGCTCAGTGGTAGATCACTTGCTTGTCATGCACAAGGCCCTGAGTACAATCATCAATATCACAAAAAAGTAATAACCCCACCTTGCACTCACACGTGTTCACCCTGGAGAAACAGTCACATACGTGAACAGTAGCACATATAACATGAATATTGGTGATAGCATTGTGGTTTAGTTGTTGCTATTGTTTTGACTTGGTGTGACAGTATCTCTAAATATCCTGGGCTGGCCATGAACTCTTTTATTTTTTGGTTTTTCAAGATAGGGTCTCACTTGAGCCCAAGCTGACCTAGAATTCACTATGTAGTCTCAGGGTTGCCTTGAACTCACTGTGCTCCTCCTACCTCTGCTTTCCAAGTGCTGTCTGCCTCCCAAGTGCTTGGATTAAAGGCATGCACCACCACGCCCGGCCTCCATGAACTCTTAGTTACCCTCCTACCTCAGTCTCTTGAATGCTTGGATTATAGGCATGCATCCCCATACCTATACTATGATAGCATTGTTTCTAAGAGGAAAGAGAGGATAGAAGAATAAATAAAAATGTATTCAACCAATAACCCCACTGAGTGGGGAGTGAGGACATATAAAAGTATAAGCTTTTATAAAAATAAAATAAATGAATTCAAACAATAGGATACTATATAACACCAACATGTCTGAACCAGAGCTGCCTGTGTCAACATGAATATCTCTCACAAGCCCAATGTGAAGCAAAAAATCAGATTGCAATAGGATATGTACAATTTGATGTGGCTTATACAGTTTACGAACACACAAATCAGTATTCTATAGCTAATTATATGAGCACATACACAGTACATTTTATTTATTATTGATTTATTTATTATTTATTAGGAAAGAGAGATAACAAGGGTGAGTATGGACATGCCAGGGCCTCCTGCCACTGCAAACACACTCCAGATACATGTGCCACTTTGTGCATTTTTTTTTTTTTTTGGTTTTTTGAGGTAGGGTCTCACTGTAGCCCAGGCTGACCTGGAATTCACTATGGAGTCTCAGGGTGGCCTCGAACTCACGGCAATCCTCCCACCTCTGCCTCCCGAGTGCTGGGATTAAAGGCATGAGCCACCACGCCCAGCGCATTTGGCTTTTTACATGGGTACTGGGAAGTAGAAACCAGGTCATCAGGCTTTGTAAGTAAGCTCCTTTAAAAAATATTATATTTAATCATTTCCAAGCAGAGACAGAGAGAGAGAGAATATGCATGCCAGGCCCTCTAGCCAATACAAACTCCAGACTCAGGCACCACCCTGTGCATCTGGCTTATGTCAAGTTTGTACTGAGGAATCAAATATGGGTGCTTAGACTTCACAGGCAAGCACCTTAACAACATCTCTCCAGCCCGCAAACAAGTACCTTGAACTGCTAAGCCATCTCTTCAATCCCAAACAGCACATTTCAAAACATGCATGAGGTTCAATGATATCCAATTTCGGATGGTGCTTCCTCTGTACAACTCGGGAGGGGCAGGAGCATCAACTGGGCCTATAATAGTTTATTAGAAAAAAAGGTTTGGGAGCAAGTATGGGTAAATGCATTTGCTCTTCATACTTTTTAAAAAACATTTTTGTTCATTTTTATTTATTTATTTGAGAGCGACAGAGAGAGAGAGAGAAAGAAGCAGAGAGAGAGAGAGAGAGAGAATGGGCACACTAGGGCCTCCAGCCACTGCAAACGAACTCCAGACCCATGTGCCCTTTGTGCATCTGGCTATCGTGGGTCCTGGGGAATTGAGCCTCGAACCAGGGTCCTTAGGCTTCACAGGCAAGCGCTTAACCGTCTCTCCAGCCCTGCTCTTCATACTTTTGCATAGCTTGAAATGGACCATCCAAAAAACTAGAAGGACAGCAAGGTAGAGATTGCTTCTGCTGCTCCTTGTTTTTTGTTGCTCTTTTTATTTTATTTTTTTCTTGGGATTAGGAAACCGAGGCTCAGTAAGGTTCACAGCCTCACCAGGGGACGCTCTTTTGTTCATGGGCACATGGGGCCTTGGAGAGATAGATAACTTCCACAGGACGAGACCTCACTTTGATTCATTGAAAGTTTCTTCTCCCTAGACACTAGTGAAAACCCTTTGGTTGGACCACTTAAGTAACATAATCTTATCCCACAAGGATGGCAACCTGATTTTTTACTACTGTTACCCTCACACTGGAGCCTGCCTGCCCACTGGGGGACTCTGGATATATTGGACCAAATGTGAAGAGTGCTTAAGGGGAAATGTTAGATCCAATCTTAGCTTTGGCAACACTCTTTTCCATGCACCATTGCAGTACAGTGAAATAGCAGCATCCCAAAGCTTATTCTAGAACCAAAATTTTGCTGTAATGCCTCCTGCAAGGAGGGTTGCCCAGTGAGATGTCACAGTGAAGCCACCCAGCCTTATCAGTACCACTTGATCTCAAGAAGAAGCCAGGATGGGAAGGGCTGTCTCTCAGTGCTTGGCCCCTGTTGCCATGGCCTCTGTTACCATGGTTTCCCAAACAGTTTTGCTTATGATTCCTCTCAACTGGTTGCATGCATAACTGAGCAGGACCTAGAAACTCTCTCAGGCAAACTAGGAAGAAAGCTGCTAACAAAAAAGATGAGTAAGGAAGTAATTAGGCAAACACATAGAAAGAGTAGGTGGAAAGAATTCGGTGTGAGGTGTAGAAACAAATCAGGCTTTTTTCCTTAGGATTTTTTTTTGTTTGTTTGTTTCTTAAGGTAAGGTCTCACTCTAGTCCAGGTTGACCTGGAATTCACTATGTCTCAGGGTGGTCTCAAAGTAGGAATTTTTTTTAAATGTAATGAACCAAAGTGGCTGGGTCCGAATTTGCTGAGAAATGCCCATTATATAGCTGACATGTGGTACAGGTACAGAAGCTCTGTGCCCTGGATTTCCCAGAAAAGTCCCAGTTTCAAGTATTCTATTCTATTTGTCAGACCAAGAATCCTGGTTTTTGATTCAGAAAATAAGGTCACTATAGTTAGATTGGCTCTCTATGTCATCCAAGAAAGCCTGATTTAGAATCCACCCCCCTCACTGGTTGGCAGGTAGTCCCCACAGGGCTTGCCTTGAGCTCTGAGGGCCTGAGTGAAGTGGCTTCTTATTCAACAAGAAATTTCAAATTGATCTGGACTCCACAGCCCTTTCTTTTCTCAGGTCTGAAGCTCTCCAAAAGGGTGTGACCAAAAAGACCTGGGGTTGTGGCCCCCTCAGGCCTGGATTTCAGTATATATACTTCATTAACCCTACTGATATTGACAATACTGTGAGTCTGTGTCCTCATCTGTAAAATAAAGAACAATAAGAACTACGACACATGATTATTCTGAGCACCAAATAAAATGTTTGCTACTTTTAACATACTGTACATACTGTTAGCTGTTGACATCCACTCCTCCAAGCCAAGCTATGTGGTCACAGCTATAATCCCAACACTTGGGAGGCAGGAGGCTTGCCAAGAATTCAGTGATAGCCTAGGCTACATAGTAAGTTCTAGGCCAACCTAAGCTATAGAATGAGACCCTATTTTTTAAAAAATCCACTCCTTCATTCAACAAATTAATGTGTCTTATATGGCAGGCATGAGGCCAGGCCCAGGGACATGAAGGTGATCAGAGAGACTGGCTTGGAGCTTTCAACTCAGAAGGGTAGGCAGACTTTAGCCAAAGATTCATCCCATGTGAAGTACAAGTACAAGTAAGATATGGAAGGAGAGCTCTTTCAGTTTTATTTTATTACTGATTTTTTTAGGTTAGCATGCAAATTAATGGTTTTATTATGTTGCAGTCAGGTTCGCATTGCTGATAGAAATCACACAACCAAGAGCAGCTTGTGGGAAAAAGAGGTTTATTTTGGCTGACAGGCTCAAGGGGAAGCTCCATGATTGCAGGGGAAAATGATGGCATGAGCAAAGGGTGGACATCACCCCCTGGCCCACATAAGGTGGACAACAGGAACAGGAGAGTGTGCCAAACACTGGCAAGGGAAAGCTGGCTAGAATACCCATAAGCTCTCCCCCAGCTGCCTCCAAGAGGCTTTAATTCCCAAATCTTCATCAGCTGGAAACCTAGCGTTCAGAACACCTAAGTTTATGAGGGACACCTGAATCAAACCACCCCACATATTCATACATGTTATAATTTATTCTTAATCATCCCCCTTCCCAACTGCCCTCCTCACATGTCCTCTGACCTTATCTGAGGACATGGCTCAGTGACAGAACCCTTGTTTAACATGAGTAGCTCTGGATTCTATTCCTAGCATCAATAAGTAAATAAACAAATATTAAAATAAATAAATAAATATTGACTGTGAAGCCAGGCTTGGTGGCACATGCCTTTAATCCCAGCACTAGGGAGGCAGAGGTAGGAGGATCGCAGTGAGTTCAAGGCTACCCTGAGACTACATCGTGAATTCTAGGTCATCCTGGACCCTACCTTGAAAAATGGAAGAAAAATTAAAAAGCCGACTGTGGCTACTGAGTGGACTCAGAAGTCAGGATAAGGGTCTGAGGGGTACTTAGGAGGCTTCTGCCAATGACAGCAGCTTGGACTAGGGTACTGGTAGTTCCAGTATGAGGCATGATCAGGTCTGGATAGATGTTAAAGATGGAATTAATAGAACGTGGTAAAGGACTGCCTCTGGGGAGTGAGGAGGAGAAAAGAATGTATTTTTGTTACTGTGTCCCCATGGTTGGGGTGTACTTGGAGCCTCAGACAATCCCAAAGCTTCTGAGGAGCACTGCATGGATGTGGATGTGACATTTCTCCTCTTCTCTTCTTCTGAGGAGCAGTATGATGCCAGTCCTTCAGTCCAGAAATCAGTCACTTGGCTTCATCTTTTTGTGTTTAAAAATTTTTACTTTTGTAAAGAAGAATAAAGTCAGGTATGTGGCAATTCTGGCCTTATGTTGAATGCAGATTTTACTTCAAAGTAAATTCTTCACTTCCAGCACTTGAATGGGATGCTACTTTAAAAATAACATAGTTTCCATTAACATGGGGTGCTGAAAATATTCTTTAGATGATCTCCTGGGAGCCAGTATGTGTTCTTTGAGCCAGATTCCTTTCAGACCTTTAACTCAGGAGCTTTTGTTCCAAGAGGCCCAAAGAGAAGACCTGAAAGGAGAGGAGAGTAGAAGGGCCAAAGACATACTTGAGTTCCATAACAATCAATCACACTTAACTCCAGTTAACCATGCTTTAGAATATCCAAGGGAATTTCACACCATTATTTATTGTCATATTTTGCAAGTTTAGGACCAGAGCAATCCAGCACGTTTTTTATTGTTTGTTTGGTTTATTTTGTGTTTTTTTTTCTTTTTTTGCTCCTTACCATATTGAATGCTTAAACCTTTTTTGAGAGGGGTGGAAGCAGGCTTTGTGATCAATAAAAACGTTCAAATAGACATTCAAGACCTTTATTTATTTGAAACAATTTATTTCATGTGCATTGAGAGTCTATGAGAAAATGTGCTATTTTCCCACACCACTTGTCCCCTACTCACATCCACAGGGCTTTCATTTCTCAATCCTTGCAGGCTCACCCTTCACAAGCTATTATCTGCCTGACAATTGGTGGAGACCTCTTGTCTTTTCTTCCTCTCTCAATTAAACTCTAAGGACTGAGGTTCCCATCTGCCTTGGAGCAAACAAATCTGTTGTGATACCTGTTTCTCAGAAACTGGAGAGCTTTTCTCCTTTCTCCAACCTCTGTAGTTCTCTTTTCAGAACACTTGACCCTCTTAGCAATTTTTAACTGCAGGTGGCAATTAAATTGCTTTCCCAAACTTAGATCAATTCATCTCATCAAAGCCCCCACCCTCTGCATTTACCCTGACCCTGGCCACCCCTGAACTAAAAAAGCAAAAGAAAATCGCCAGGCATGGTGGTAACAAGCCTTTAATCCCCGCATTCAGGAGGCTGAAGTAAGAGGGTTGCTGTGAGTTTGAGGCCAGCCTTGGGTTACATAGTGAATTCCAGCCCAGCCTGGGCTAGAGTGAGACCCTGCCTCAAAAAGAAAATCATTCATAAACACACTTCCCTTAGTTGGTATTTTTTACCTCATAAGCAGGCCTATGTCAATATGAATGTGACAAAATTACTAGGGAGAAATAGCAGAATATTCTTCCTCTGGTCTTTGTTTCCACTGTCGGTAGGGCTGGCAGTAGAGGTGTTTGAAGTTTAGTGTTACCCAACATGGCACCCTTTCACAAATTCTTCTTAATACAAAGGTAGCTGGCCATGCCAAAGCTTCCAGTTCAAGCTGAGTCAGGGACCAACAAAAGAGGAAGAATGGCTTTTCACTCAGAGATCATTGTGAATTTTGAAAGTGAGAGAAAAGAGAAGATAAGGAAAGAGAACAGTATAAAAGGGATAAGAAAAGAGAAAATAAAGGGGGTATTTGCAAGAGGAGAAATAGAACTAAAGCTGTGAAAAGAATAGAAATTCCTGAGGCTGGAGAGATGGCTCAATGGTTAAAGGCACTTACTTGCAAAGCCAGATAGCTTGGGTTTGATTCCCCAGTACCCACATAAAGGCAGATGCACAAATTGGCACATACATCTGGAGTTTGTTTGCAGTGGCCTGCTCATGTACTCATTCTCTCTCTCTCTCTCTCTCTCTCTCTCTCTCTCTCTCTCTCTCTGATTTATTGCATTTATTTTAATAGTCTTGTATCAGTTATTCTAGTGTATTATCTTAACATATGAATCATTAGCCAGGTGTGGTGGCGCACGCCTTTAATCCTAGCACTCTGGAGGCAGAGGTAGGCAGATCGCTATGAGTTCGAGGCCACCCTGAGACTACCTAGTGAATTCCACATCTGCCTGGGCTAGAGTGAAACCCTACGTCAAAAAAACCAAAAATAGGGGCTGGAGAGATGGCTTAGCGGTTAAGCGCTTGCCTGTGAAGCCTAAGGACCCCGGTTCGAGGCTCGGTTCCCCAGGTCCCACGTTAGCCAGATGCACAAGGGGGCGCACGCGTCTGGAGTTCGTTTGCAGAGGCTGGAAGCCCTGGCGCGCCCATTCTCTTTCTCTCCCTCTATCTGTCTTTCTCTCTGTGTCTGTCGCTCTCAAATAAATAAATAAATAATTTAAAAAAAAAAACCAAAAATAAAATAAAATAAAATAAGCATATGAAACATTAATGTATTTCATGTATTTAAAAAAATTGAGGTAGGGTCTTAATCTACCCTACGCTAACCTGGAATTCACAGTGTAGTTTCAGGCTGACCTCGAACTCATGGCAGTCCTCCTACCTCTGCTGGGATTAAGGGTGTGCACCACCATGCCTGGTTCTCATCTATTTTTATTCTTGTGGTTTTGTTGGAAAACCTGAAGGGTTTCGGGTGAAAAGTACACATCAAAATTTTCCCCTCTCCCCTCTCCAAGTCTTTATCATTCTTTCTAAAGGCCATCAATGGGCAGTTACTTGCATGTCATCACAGACTTATGCCCTGTATATATAGACCTGTGCCTTTTCTGTACACATAGAATGATACTTTACATAGTGACCAATGCCTTGCTCATGTTTGTTTGGTTGGTTATTCTTCAGGGTGTTGTTTGTTCTGAGACATCTTGCTATATAGCCCAGGCTGGTCTCAAACTTGTGTCACCTACCTGGCTTCAGCCTCCAGAAATCTGGAATTACAGGTGTGCATCACCATACCCTATTCTTGCTCCCCCCTCGCACACTTTGTAGTACTGAGGATTGAACCTAGGGTCTCACATATGCTAAGAAAACACTTTATATGCTATTATATTCCCAACTCTCTATTTTTCCCCAGATCTCTATTTTTTTTTTTTTTACAGAGGGTCTTCCTAAGTTCCCCAAGATGCCTTGCACACACTCTGTCACTCAGGCTAGCCTTGAACTTGTGAACCGCTTACCTCAGCCTCCTGAATAGCTGAGATTATAGACATGTACCATCATGCCCTGCCCTTGCTACACACACCCCTTTCCAATTTACCATTAACTCTAAAGTTTTCTTACTTCCTCCTATTTATTTATTTATTTTTATTTAGTTAATGGTGGAGTTGGAACTCAGGGCTTCACATGTGTGAAGCAAGTTCTCTGCTACTGATTTATCTATACCCCCAACTCTTATCTCATTGTGTAGATATGTACAATGTACAGTACCCTTACATTGTTTAGAAATATTTAAATAAAATAAAAAGATTCAATATCACAAAAAGAGAAAAAATTCAGTACCACACTAACCATAAAGACAAGACACAAGGAATTTTTAAATTTCTAGTTATAACTATCTATCTATCTATCTATCTATCTATCTATCTTACTCCCACAGATTTGAAATGCACCTTTATTATGTTTTTATATGTTTAGGAGTTTGTTTTGGATTGTGCATGTTATTTCATTCATGTATTTGTCAATTTTGGCACTATTATCTCCCATTTTCAGTGGTCACATTAAAAAAGTAAAAAGATGTCTATGGATATAGCTCAATGGTAGACCACTTGTCTAGCATGTGTGAAGCCTGAGTTCTACCCCTAGCACCACAAAAATGGTTAAAAAGCGATGAAATGAATTTTAATGATATGCTTTATTTAATTAACCCAATATATAAAATAAATTATGTGAAATCAATTTTAAAGGTATTAACAAGACATTTTATGTTCCTTGTTGCATTCTAATTCTCTGAAATATGTTGTATGTTTTACAGTTCCAGACAATTCAAGTGCTTAAGAGCCACACATGACTGGTGGCCACTGTAGTGGATAAAGTTAAGTAAAGAAGTCCAAAATGTCACACGTGAGCCTCTAGGTTTGGTGAGAATGAATTAGGAAGTTAGATTCTGAGGACAAAATTCTTCAGCCTCACCACTTAGATCAACTTCTGAGGCCTCATGGAGACCCTGATTCAATCCTCCATGCTGGTTAGGTATAGAGCAGAATCCAAGCCCCTACTCCTCTCCACAGCCCTGCTGGCCAGAGATCAGGAAAGGGCCTGCCACTCAGGAGGTCATGTTCTCAGGCTGGCACAGGTTCCCCTTTCTCTGCCTTCAGAACTGCCTCTGTTCATAACTTCTTTCATTTCTCTTATATTCAAGACCCAATGACCATTTCCTTTTTTTTTTTTTTTTTTTTTCAAAAGCAGAGTTTGTGTAGCAACAGGGCTCTGAGGTCTAATGCTGGGGTCAGGGAGGGTGTGGTGGGGAGGAACCCACATGTGGCTTACTCAACAGTGAGATCTCAACTCAAGTGGCCCCACAGCCACTGTGGTCCTGAGCAGCAGTGGTGGCAGCCATGGCAACACAGCCTAGAGCATGGAGTGGTGAGCATGGGCACAGTTGAGAACTGTGAGGGGATCTGAAGTTGGGGTTGGCACCTGATGGGTGTTGGTAGTGTGGGAGGTAGCAGTTACCTGGAGAGGCCAAAGAGATGGGATGGGAGGCCAGCTTTGGCTCAGTTTGAGCCTGCCAGGCCAGATTTGAGAAGCATTTAGACTCCACAGAAGGCTTGAGGTCTGGTCCCTTGTGGTTGGCAGGAAGCTGAGAAATGTGATTATCCTCTACAGGCCACATGCTGTCCCTGGGCAAAGGCGGTGGCCTCATGCCCACCATTAATGATTTCTAAACCAGCCCTCCTCATCAGCCTGCCTTCCCAAACTGGCCAGCTACCAGACTGAGTCTGTGGTTAGCCAAGGTTCAAAGTAGTTCTATTGTAGGAGAAAAGAAATTCTTCCTTTGGCACCCTAAGATGGAGCTCTTGGTCATCAGCACTGCCCACAGTGTCCTCATTGCCTCTGAAGTGCCTGGATATTGTTTGGTTCTGCCTTTTAAAAATTTATTTATTTATTTATTTATTTATTTATTTATTTATTTATTTATTTACTTGCAAGCAGAGAGAGAAAGAGAATGGGCATGCCAGGGCCTCCAGCCACTGCAAAAGAACTCCAGATACATGTGCCCATTGTGTATCTGGCTTACGTGGGTCCTGGGGAGTTGAACCTGGGTCCTTTGGCTTTGCAGGCAAATGTCTTAACTGTTAAGCCATCTCTTCAGACCCTTGGTTCTGCCTTTTGCTTCCAAAGCCCTAAAACTAAAACTTGTCACCTTGACACTTTGGAACCTTCCTCTGAAGACATCTGAGTACCCAATAGTCTCCTCAACTAAGAAAAGGTCACAAGTAAGATCAGCCAGGGCCTCCTGAGTTTATGATGGGAGATGATCTCACAGCCTTGTATCTCCCCATGGCATTGCTTTGAGGGTCTTTCAAGTGAGAACATCTTCCCTTGAGAATCAAGAGCTTGGGAATTGGTATTGGACAGACTTAGTTCAAGTCTCAACTCTGTTATTTTCTATTATATAATCTTAATCAAAAGCCATTTGCCCCTTTAAGATTTAGTACTCAGCTGGGTGTGGTGGCGCATGCTTTTAATCCCAGCACTTGGGAGGCAGAGGCAGGAGGATTTCCATGAGCTCAAGACCACCCTGAGGTGGCTTGAGCTAGAGTAAGACCCTACCTCGCAAAAACAAATATATGTGTGCGTGTGTGTGTGTGCAATGTGCATATGTGTGTATATATATATATATATATATATATATATATATATATATATATATATATACAGTAAATATATAAATATATGTACATTTAGTACTCCACTCTGTAAAATGGGGCTAAGAATACCTTCCAGGAGTGTGGTAAGAAACAAATGAAAGCATGTATTAGGTTGAACCTTATGAAATTGCCCAAAGCAATTTTATGTGGTTTCATCTAATATAAGAGTGCTTTATAAAGTAGAAAGCACTGTAATAAGGAGTCCTAAATAAGTGCCTTTATTCTTAAGAGATAGAATTTGAAAGTCACAGAATATTGTTTTTTCAATAAGTGACTAATCCCTTTCATTGGGGTATATGCCATGCTAGCAGTAGACACTTCTCTGCCAACCTGGGACTACAGGCATTTTTGGGGAGCATTTTGACTTGGGAAGTGAGGACCAGATACTTTTAGGAGACAAGATTGGTAGATGGAAAGTCAAATATATAAGCATTAGGGTGCCTGGCTCCTAATAGCTCCTACCTGGACATGGTCTGTTCACAGAAGCATCCTCAGTGGGAGCATTCACTCTCTGGCTCCAGTTTCAAGGCAAAGACTGTCCAGGATGGCCCTTCCTTCCCATAGAGCAGAGTCATGAGGGTCCCAGGTAAGGTGCCTAGAGAAAAATTAAAAACAGCTTCCTGCCAATTTTTCCTTCCCTGGTGGCAGCTGTCAGACCCAGGTAGTATCCTTTATAAATGTCCAAGCCCAATAAAACTTGCATTTGAAACTGATCACTTCAGTGGCCATGATGGAAGAGGACCATGTGATACATCTGTAACTCAGTTCCAGATATACCAGAGGGGACTGGAAAGGGTCTTGAGAAACATGCATCAATTGATTCTGCACCACGTGTCCCACCCAGGCCAATATGGACCACTGAGACATTAAGCAAGCTTCTATAGGGTGTCCACTCAATTTTTCACTGAAGCCAATTTAGGTAAGGAGTTCTTTATTGTACAGGACTATCCCATGCATTGTAGGGCATTTTATATATGGTAGCTAAAGAAGAGTAGAGAGCATCCTGTTCACCTGAGAGCCACATGATCTCTGGCTTCACCAAGGTCCAGAAGGGCCTGGGCAGAGTGGTGGCCTCTGCATGGCTCCCAACGGCATCTTGATGGTGATTGTTTCAACTATCTGCTCCATGAACAACCTGATGGCTATGAGCAATTCCATGAACCTAGTGTCTGGGTATTCCTGCTTGGGCCAGTGGAGGCAAGTAAAGTCACTCAAGCCAGGCAGGTGCCTAAAGGTAAGAAGACCAGGGAAGATGCCCCCTGGAACTGCACAGATGGGTTCTGCTCTGGGAAGGCAGTAAGCTGTACTACTTTCTCTGGACCCTGAGCCTAGCCAGCCTGTGGTAGAGTTTCCACATGAAGAGTAGAGCATCTACCAGGGTGTACATAGGATGTATGGCATTTGGTCAAGTAAGTAATAATATTCAATCTAAGCTATAATACAAAGTCCCCATAGCACAGAGGCTCTTCACCAGGTTTCTGTGCACTTGACTAGGGTAAAAATGACAATTTTCCCCCACAAACCTCTAGCTGGAATTTAGTCTTTTTTCCCCTAGGACCTAGGCAATACACTACAGTAGCATTAGCAGTACCTATGACTTTATCTCCAATAAAATTGCATACACACACACACACACACACAGAGAGAGAGAGAGAGAGAGACATTCTCTCGAGGTAGGGTCTAACCCATGCTAACCTGGAATTCACTGCATAGTCTCAGGCTGGCATTGAACTCACAGCAATACTCCTACCTCTGCCTCCTGAGTGCTGAGATTAAAGGTGACCACAAGTGCTAGGATAAAAGGCCACCACACCCAGCACACAGATATTTTTATATCTCCCCACTGCTGCTGCAACTATCTTGAAATCTCATTCCACTCACGACTACTTGAAAATCATACTAGTTACTGGGGCCACCACTAGATTCTGTTGTTTAATGTGTTACTAATGAAACATGGGTTACTTTTGGCAGCTTTTTAAACTTATGTAGACAACTTAAAACCCAACTAACTTCCTTTGTAAACCTGTGTGTTTCATTTTCTGCTTGTAAAAACATTCTAAGATGGGGCTCATAGGCTTCACCAGACTCCCAAAGGAATCCAAGCCATGAAAATATTAAGAAATCCTGTGTTAGAGGTTTGGCAGGAAATCAGCCTGGTCGGGGGATGGCCTTGAATGCAAAGATAGGAAGTATGCACTTGTGTTCTGCAGGTGCTGAGGGAGGGGATGATGAAGGATTAAGAGTATGAGACTGCCCAAAATGATGCTGAAGCCTCTCCAACCTGGGATTGCAGAGATGACAGGAGGAAGGTCAGATGACAGTAATGGAATAGAGTTCTGTCTTTAATACTTAAAAAAATATATACTCAGGTGAAGATGTCCCTAGGCTCTGGGAAATGAAAGTGGCAGACTGGAAGTGCAGCCATGGCAACAGAAGAATTAGTAAGTCATCGTTCATTTTAGATGATCAGGGAGGCATTGGCATAATTGCAGTCACCTACTGAGGAAGAAAGGGCAGTGGGAGAAGGAGGCCAAGGCATGGGACTGTCTTCCCCAGGGAACAGATTTCTAGACAGAGGTTTGCATGCTGGAAACTACCTGCTTATTTGTTGTTTGTTTTCATTGTTGTTTTGTTTTATATTTTGAGACTTGCTATGTAACACTGATTGCCTGGTACTCACTGTGTAGCTTGAGCTTGCCTTGAAGTCATAGCAGTCTCCTCATTCAGCCTTATTAAACAGTCCCTTGAAGGGAGTAAGGGTGGCAAGACTCAGAGGCCAGAGTTGAACTGCAATATACTTGCACCATAGACCTCTGCCCAGCCCAGCCTGTGGTCTCAAGCAAAACCAGGCCTTTCTTCAGTTCTTTCCACAAGCTATTAACTAAATCCTGGATGCAGTTTGACCCCAGGAAAGGAGAGTTACCTTGGAGACAGTCAACTATGAGCCATACACCAGCACCCCTCCCAGCTGGGGTTTGAGTGCCTTGGTCCTGCACCAGAGCCAGGCAGCTCAAGGTCTGCTGTCCCAGCCCTGTAGGAAATACAACTCCTCCACCACCACCCAGTCCCGTAGGCCTCTTGTGAGCCACACCCTGTAGCCAAGATCATTTATAGGAGTCCCAGGGACAGTGAGCCTGATTCCCAAAGGACCTGCAGTCCTTGATACCTGTAATTCAGAACCCTTAGCCTCTCCTCTAACTGCTTCCACGTGGGGACCAGAGGGAACTGAGCCGTTGCCATCTTTGGCATAGTATGTGTTTAAGAGGTTACCAGCTAAGCACATCCACCACCACAGAAGTAAGCTCTGTGGCCTCTGTGTCCCTCCCTTCCTTCTGAGGTGACCCACATCTCAAAGAGAGGATGTCACCACATTGAGGTTACAGCCCTGTTCTAAGGCCTGTGGGTTGCCCAGGAAACCTGATATTGTTACAACCACCAAGAAAAAGGAACTTCATTTCAAAGAGAGAAACAAAAAAAAGTTGACTTTTGATTTTAACTTTCATGTCCTCATACCAAATAAAGGTAAACCAAATAGTTACTGAACTGACAAGGTACAAGCTCTCCCCAGACTTTGAAACGTAGAATAACTTTAGGAAACTTGAATCCAGAGGAATTCATTTATTTAGGCATTTATTCATTCATCACGTGCACACGCACACATACACACACAAAACAACTAGGCTCTGCATTTGCAAATGAGTAGGCCAAAAGTATGACCTGATAGTCAGGTTTTTTGTTTTTTTTTTTTTGTTTTTTTTTTGCTCTGTACAGATTAAAAGTAATTTAAGGGCCAAACTTGATGGCACATCCCTATTATCTTGGCACTCAAGAAATAGGAGGATCTCAAGGCCAGCCTAGACTAAATAATGAGACTGTCTCAAAAAAATTAAGGGCCTGCAGTGTTCCTCCATGGTAGATGATGTGCCTCAAATGTTCAAAGTTCTGGTTTCAATACCACACTTAAACAAAGTGTTAGGGGTTCAGGATAGTCCTTAAACCCCAAACCCTAGGTTCACACTTGCACTTAGCCAAAGAATTGGGCAAACCAAACTGAGTATAATTATTAAATTATTATATTTATTGAAGGAAGTACAGAACCAAGGGGAGGAAAATAAATACAACCAAGTGATCTGAGAGCCCACATGGTGGGCCTGGAAAAACCATAAAGAGACAGAAAAGAAAATACAAAGAGCTCTTGCCATGTAGAGGGCAGAAGGGGATAAGGAACCCATGTGAAAAGTAGGGGTTAGAGTATTCTCCCCTTGTCTCAATGAGGAGAGACCAGAAGCTGGAGGTTCATTAGTGGTCAGACAGCCCCAGAGAGTTTACCTCCCCACCCCAGCCCCACAAATGGATTTATAACCTTATGGCGGTGGGCCCTACTTTCTGGCTCAGGTGAGCCAGAGTAAGGGCTGATTATTCTGTTAGGGGCTGTCTCAGGAAGAGGCTATGACGCCGAGTTCTGGGGGCTGAACATGACCAACCACAATGTTAGGATTCAATCCTAGGAAAAAAGACCTCCCTCCCAGGAGGAGCTCAGGTTGTTTGTGGAAAACCAGATCTAGGGAAAACATACTTCGCTCTCTAGCAAAGTAGAGACTGCAAGGGTACTTTCAGGTGCCCAGTAATCCTAACTGCCTAACAAAGCTACCTAACTCCCTCTCAACACCGAAATGATTGAGTTGACAATGTAATTGGTTTTGTTTTATTTTATTTATTTATTTATTTTATTAACAACTTCCATGATTATAAACATCCAGACCCATGTTTCACCTTGTGCTTCTGGCTTCATGTGGATCCTGGGGAATTGAACCTGGGTCCTTTGGCTTTGCAGGCCTTACCTGCTAAGCCATCTCTCTAGCCCTTCTTTTTTTTGAGACAAGGTCTCTTGTAGTCCAGGATAGCCCTGAGCTCACTATGTGGCTGAGAATGACCTTAAACTTCTGATTATCCTGCCTTCACCTCCCGAGTTCTAGGATTATAGGTATGTGCCACCACGCCTGATTTTATGTGGTGATGGGGCTAAGACCCAGAGCTTTGTTGTTTTCTACAAAGCATTTTGATGTATTTATTTATTTGGAGAAGAAGAAAAAGAGAATGAATGAGAATGGGTGCACCAGGAGGGCATCTTGATGCTGCAAACAAACTCCAGACTCATGCACCACTTTGCATCTGGCTTTACATGTATGGGAAATTAAACCCAGGCTTTACAAGCAAGTACCTTGAACCACTGAGTCATATCCCCAGCCCCCAAACCCAGGGCTTTGTGCATCTATTTTGTGCAAACACTCTACCAACTGAGCTACATCCCCAGCACTTGCTTTGTTTTGCTTTTTTTGTTTGTTTGTTTGTATTGTTTTTTTGAGGTAGAGTCTCACTCTAGCCATGCTGACCTGGAATTCACTATGTAGTCTCAGAGTGGCCTCAAACTCACAGCAATCCTCCTACCTCTGCCTCCCGAGTGCTGGGATTAAAGGTGTGTGCCACCACACCCAGCTGCTTTTGTTTTTTGAATCAGGGTCTCACTCTGTAGCTCAGACTGGCCTGAAATTCACTATATACAGACACTGGCCTAGAACTCTTGTAGATCCTCATGCTTCAGCCTCCTGAGTGCCAGGAGTGAGCCAACACACTAGGCTGCCACTATACTTTTGAAAATTTAAGATGTGGCCACAATGGAGACATCAACTAAAGCTGAGGCATACTGCCCTCTGGTGGGTGGGCAAGTGATCTCCCAGCTCACTTCAGGCCCCTTCAGCCTACAGTTTAGGTTTTCAGGAGTCCTAAGCGTGGCTGAGCCGGATGCCAGGGCTGTGATAATACCACATGTTGTCACTCTGCTCATAGGGCTGTTGTCTTCACTGTCCTCTGTTTTAACCAATGCTTTCATTGTGGCTATATATTAGATATTTTAAAGCGCACTGGCAGTCTGGGGTGGTTGACTCCTGTAATCTCAATATTCAAGAAGCAAGATCAACATGAGTTCAAGGCCAACCAGTGTGCATAGTGAGCTTACTGTCTGGTATGGAACTTCAAGGGCCCATGAGTACCACTGGACAGAAGCCAGAGTGCTGTGGAGCTTAGGGAACAGTGGTAGATATTGTCATGTGAAGTGGAGGAAGCTTCAGAGACTCTAAGAGGTTGAATGAACTACTCTGAAGTACCAAAGGGAACAAGGGTGGAGAAAGAGGCATTCCAGAACAAAGAAAGTTATGGGGCAGGAGAATTGGGCTTCTAAGGAAGTGGCATGTGTGAAGTAGAAAGAGGGTGGAGGTGGGATTGGGAAGCTCTTGCCTGTTCGGATGAAGACCTGGCCTTTCTCCCCCCAGTGGTATTTTTGTTTGTTTGTTTGTCTTGTTTTGTTTTGTTTTGCTGTGTTTTGTTCTTTGAGGTAGGATCTTGCTGTAGCCCCGGCTGACCTGGAATTCAGTATGTAGTCTCAGATGGCCTCAAACTCATGGCAGGCCTCCTTCCTCTGCCTCCCGAATGCTGGGACTAAAGGTATGCACCAACACACCCGGCTCCCTGGTGGTTTTGAGACAAAGGGGTGATCTGTTTGTCTTGGTTGAGTCTGGTGGCTCCCACAGTGGCCAGATTTCAAGAGAGCAAGATCCACCCCAAAGGAGGAAAAACAGCAGGTAGGTGGGAGATTCTTGTGGTTGCTCAGGTGATTTGGAGGAAGTGCCAGTGATGGAGGGAAGGAGAGAGGAAGAAATTTTAAGGGATTGAAGAAGTCACATTGACAGGTCTGGGTGACACCTATAAGAGGGGAATTTTGTACATTCTGGCGTATGGGGATGCTCTGTGATCCCAATGATCCTGCATGGCTGCCCTGTTTTCAGGACCTTGTGACATTGACAGCATTTATCCATTCATTAACTCCACCCAAGCTCAAAACCAAAGATGGCCCACCTCTCCTACTAGACTGTCTGGGTACCAGGCAGAGAATTAAAGTGTTTCACTAAGATTTACTTATCCAGTCATTATAGCCAATAAGTAACAGAGCAAGGATTTGAATCCATGTAGTCTGCTCCAGATCAGAGGGGCCACCCAGCACAAAGACCCTGTGCTGACCAGCCTGAGCTAACTGTGGCAGGCTAGTAGCATACATGCTGCTCCAGTGAGCATCCACACCCAGAATGCTTAAGCCTTGGATGGCCCTTTGACTTCAGGGGGCCTGAGGATATGATAGCCAGGAAGAGAGGAGGGAAAGGCTGAGTGGGGGTTACCAGCATGGTGTGCAGTGAAGGAGTGAAGTCAGGTTACACTGCATCCCATCACTGCCCCAAACCACAGACTCTCCAATCGCTTTTAGTTGTGCTGTACATCAAATCTAAGTTCCTGTAGTGTGGCCTGCAAGACTTTAAGGTAATGTGGCTCTTGCTCACCTCTGCAATATCTCTTCCTGTTACACTCTCCCTTGGTCACATTCCATTGATGTACTAGCTCTTACAGTCATTTTTTCCCACTCTAGGGCCTTTGTACTTGCCATTTCCCCTGTCAGCCAGGCTCTTGTTTTTCTCTCTTTGTGGCTGCTTCCTTATTGTTCACATCTCCTGTTTCAATATGAACTCCATCCTCTTCACTCTTGTATGTCCAATGTCTATGTGCCCACTACACAGAAGGGTTTTGTAAGTACTTGTTGAATGAACTCATTATTTTGGCTCCTACAGTGTGTCAGACCCTTTACAAATATGCACTGAATCTTTGAAAACACCCTTATAAGTTAGATGTGATTATTATCCCTGCTTTGTAGATGAGCCACAGAGAAGTGATGTGACCTGTCCAAGGTCATAGGACTTAAAAAGAGATACAGCCAGAGGCATGGTGACGCACGCCTTTAATCCCAGCACTTGGTAGGCAGAAGTAGGAGGATCACCGTGAGTTCAAGGCCACCCAGAGACCACATAGTGAATTCCAGATCAGCCTGGACTGGAGCAAGACACAATCTCCGGGGGAGGGGGGTAGAGCTGGGATTTGACCTAGGCTGAATTGCCTATAAATCACCAATGTGTTTTCAAATAGGAACTTAATTGAGAAGGTTCTGGGCTGTCTACTCTGTACCATTTCAGATGACTTCCTCAGGAAGGAACCAAAGCAATTCTGGTGGTCTGTCAGCAGTGGTTGTTGTTAACTACCCTGGTTGTTCCACGTTTCATTTTTGTTTATTAAAAGCTCCAGAAATATCTCAGAAAACAAAGCAGAATTCTGTGTTCACTCAGTGATAAGTAGCCTCATTCCAGTGGGAAGTGTAGCCGAAACCCACAGGACTGAACATCCCCCAGGAGGATAATAGGAACAGAGGCATAAGATGCATACTTCCAGCCTTGACAAGTTTTCTTGGCCAACTTCTAATTTGCCTAGCTCCTTGCTCCTCAAAGCAAGATATGAGAACTTGGAAGTGTGTGTGGAATGTGTTCTGCATCCCAGCCTGCATTTTAACAAGATCCCCTGGGGATTCAGGGATTCCTATTCACAAAGAGTTTTGCAAAGCACTGGCCTAAAGGGCAGCCTCTGAGAATAATCTCACCACCAGACTGAGGATCCCCAAGGACAGGCTAGAATCTTGGTGTTGCATCCTTAGGACATGTGGAGGGCTAACCCCGATTAATTTCTAGTAATGCTCATTGAATCAGGTCGCCTATAGCCAGCCGCAGATGGAATTATTTACTATACACTGCGACTTTGCCCCTGCCGTTACCCCTCCAGTCCTATGGTCCCATGAGGGAGGGACTACTACATAGGTCCTAGACTTTGGGCAAGACCTTGAATAAGTTTGTTTCCTCCATGTTCTTCCATCCTCCTACACCCCAAACCCTTAAGAGGGAACTTCTGAGGATCCCATACTCTGTTGCTTTCCTCAGTGAGGATGTGGCTTCTGAGGCACACCTGGCCACCAAAGTCCCTGTGCCACTTATCAAACGCACCATGGAAATTCCAGCCTCTCCCAAGGTGCAGGAGGTGTTGCCAGGTGCTGGCTATCAAGCCCTAACTGCATGTGGAACCTAAATAAACCCCCGTTGATATGGAAACGGGTCACATTATTTTAAGAAAAAAAAATGCTCCTTCATTAAGTCTCGTTGTTATAGAAACCAGAATTAGGGGAAGTAACTTGGCCATGGAGGTGAAATGTTTGGGGACTGGGAGTTTTCCAAATAGTGGAAAACAGTTTGTGAACACGTCTCCCTGGCCTTTGACTTTGCAGAGGGAAGGAGGGTAAAGGCCAATTGAGGATCCCGCTGCCCCAAAGGGATGGGCCGCTCAGCTGGGCCTTGGCAATGGGATGCAGGCTGAGGCATAGAGCATTAAGTGAGCTCACTGGGAAGTCGTCAAGACCATGGTTTAGACAATATGCAGGTGAACGTGCCATTCAGCCCCAAGGGGAGTATCTTAACTACTTAGAACTAGGGGAAGGCAGACAGAGGCTAAAAAAATAGCAATAACCGCTCTTTATTGGATATTTAGTCTTTAGCCACTGAGATATATATGTGTCTCATTATTTTTCAGCTTTCCAGGTATGGAAACAGTATTAACTCAGAGAGATGACTTGCCTAAGAGGTGATGCAATAACTGTAGCACTAGGACTGGAATCAATTCCACTTGTGGCCTCTGCTGCAATCAAGGAATTTTTAAGCTAGAATCCTGAACCAGACTATTATCTTATGCCACTGTAGTACTCTTGTCATTGCTGTGAACCCAGTACCTGACAAGAAGCAACATAAGGAGGGAAGGATTTCTTTCAATTTACAGTGTGAGGGGATGAAGTCCATCATAGCAATGAAGACATGGAGGTAGGAGCATGAAGCAGCTGGTCACATTGCATCCACAGTCAAGCCCGGAACTAAGAATGCTGGTGCTGAACACCCTTTCTCCCTTTTATTCAGTCAGGGGCCCCAGGCCATAGAGATCCTCTGACCTCAGTAAACCTAATCTAAAAAATCTCTCACAGACAATCCCAAAGATTAGCCTCATAGGTGATTCTAGATCGAATCTAGTTGACAATAAAGTTTAACCATCACATTCACATTCATTATTCATTTAAAAACCCTCCATGCCAGGCCCTGTGGAGACCTCAGACATCAACTTGCTTTTTTGCATTAAAGGATTCCAAGGATTCTTCTGAGGCAGATAAGCCTTGTGGTAAGGTGGACATGAAAGAGCCCACCCCTGAAGTTGCCAGGAGACCACATAAGTGGTAGGCCCACCACTTCCCAGAACGGCCTTAATCCTCCTTTCTGGGCTCCTTCTTCCTTTCAGATTCTGAGGGGCTCCTTAGACTCAGGAAACAATGGCCTTTGAAGTGAGGAGAGGACTTGAGGGGCTCAAGACAAGACAGGACAGGAGTAGGAGCCCTCAATTATATAGAATTAGGAAGCTGATTTGCAGGAAATGGGGGAGCCAGAAGTGCCAGCCTACACCCAATATTCTGCTTCCTGCCTTAGAACTGTGTGAAAGGCATGTGAACCACCTTGACAACTACAGAGTTTGTGGGGTGTTGCTCCCCCCAGAAAGAGCAGGCTTTATCCCTCTAAACCAAGCCATTGTGGGCCAAATTCTAGATTTTTCTTAGTATGTAGCACAGATTGTTTCTTCTTTTGAAATTTCTGGTTAGCATTAAGAGTCTTTGCCTCTCCTCTCTCTGCCCTAGAACAGGGTACTGCTGTGAGATGGTCACCATCGTGCTGTCTGCTCCTTTGATCAGAATCTGGCAGCCAAACCCATGATATGGGCTGAAGCCTGCCAAACAGGGGCCTAGTAAAGGGCCCCTCACTCACCCCAGACAAGCTTTCCACATTTGCTGTGGATGGTCACCATTCTGGTACTTGCAGCTGTTGTAAGAGAGTAAAATTGTTTAGCAATTGAATATTTTCATTCTCATTTAAACCTCACTGTGAAGTAAATGTCATGTCCCTGTCTTTTTGTCTATTTATTTCTTTATTTTGAGGTAGGGTGTCACTCTAGCCCAGGCTGACCTGAAATCACTATGTAGTCTCAGGGTGGCCTTGAACTCTCTGTGATCCTTCTACCTCTACCTTCCAAGTGCTGGGATTCAAGACATGCACCACCATGCCCGGCTTAATTTTTTTGAGGAAAGCCCAACAGACTGCCTTTTAAATTTTTATTTTTATTTTTTAGAGACAGCAAGACAGAGAGAGAAATGGCACACCAGGGCCTCCAGGACTACAACCAAACTCTTGCGCCATCTAGTGGGCATGTGCCACCTTGCACTTGCCTCACCTTTATGCATCTGGTTTATGTGGGATCTGGAGAGTTGAACTTGGGTCTGTAGGTTTCGCAGGCAAATGTCTTAACCACTAAGCCATTTCTCCAGCCCAGACTGCCTTTTTATAATGAGATAGTGAGAGACAGGGACAGAGGGGGAGAGAGAGAGAATTGGAACATCAAGGCCTCTAGCCACTGCAATAGAACTCCAGATATGTGAGCCCCTTGTGTGTATGTGTGACCTTGCACGCTTGCATCACTGTGTGTCTGACTTATGTGAGACCTGGGGAGTTGAATGTAAGTCCTTTGGATTTTCAGGCAAGTGCCGTAACCACTAAGCCATCTCTCTAGCCTTTTTTTTTATTTTTAATTTTTTTTATTATTGACAACTTACATAATTATAGACAATAAACCATGGTAATTCCCTTCCCCCACTTTCCCCTTCACAACTCTACTCTCCATCATATCCTGTCCCCCTCTCAATCTGTCTTTTATTTTGATGTCATCATCTTTTCTTCCTATTATACTGGTCTTGTGTAGGTAGTGCCAGGCACTGCAAGGTCATGGATAATTTTTCATGTTTTAAGACAGGGTCTCACTAGCCCAAGCTGGCCTCAAACTCACCATGTTCTTTCTCTGGCCTCTCTAGTGCTGGGATTTATAGGCCTGTACTACCACACCATTTTCTATTTCATACAAGACAAAACAGAGGCTTTCACAGAAGTGACACACCCAAGCTCACAAAACTAGGAAGTCACAGAGTTGGGATTAAAAACCTGAAGGATGGGCTGCAGAGGTGGCTCAGTAGTTAAAGATGCTTGCCTGTAAAGCCTGGGTTCAATTCCCCAGTACCCACATAAAGCCAGATGCACAAAGTTGCTAATATGTCTGGAGTCCATTTGCAATGGCAGGAGGCCATGGAGTACTCATATTCTCAGATGGATAAATAGATAGCCAGATAGATAGATGAGAGATAGGCGCATACATACATACATACATACATATATATTTAAAAAAGAGATGGGGAGGTAAAATGATGGAGAATGGAATTTCAAAGGGGAAAGTGTCGGGGGGGGGGAGGGAATTACCATGGGATTTTTTTTATAATCATGGAGAATGCTAATAATTTTTTTTTTAAAAAAGAACCTGAGGGTCTCACCCCGTTGCTGCTTCCTAAGATGAAATCACCAACCAGAAAACTGCCTTCTGGCTCTATAGCTGCTTCAGTTGGGTCAACCAAGCACTGTTTATGTTTAGCCCAACGTTGTCAAACCTACTGTCCACTAGAATCACCCAGAGGAAAATGTGATTAAGAAACTATATTTGAGTAAGGCATGGTGAGACATTTCTGTGATTCCAGCACTCAGGACCAAGACTTAGAGGCCAGCCTAGACCCATGTCAAACAATCAAAAGTAATAATAGTAGCGCTTTTTTTTTTAAATTTTATTTATTTATTTATTTATTTGAGAGTGACAGACACAGAGAGAAAGACAGAGGGAGAGAGAGAGAATGGGCGCGCCAGGGCTTCCAGCCTCTGCAAACGAACTCCAGACGCGTGCGCCCCCTTGTGCATCTGGCTAATGTGGGACCTGGGGAACCGAGCCTCGAACCGGGGTCCTTAGGCTTCACAGGCAAGCGCTTAACCGCTAAGCCATCTCTTCAGCCCTAGTAGCGCTTTTTTTAATGGCTAGGATTGTAACTCAATGTTAGAGTACTTGCCTTGCCCCCCCCCATAGAAATCTTTTGTTTTATTTCACGAAGTTTTTAAGCTTTTATTTTACATATATATGTTTATGTATATAGTGATATCCAGTAAAAATCCATGACCAGAAGTCAGGCATGGTGGTGCATGCCTTTAATCCTAGCACTTGGGAGGCAGAGGTAGAATCTCACTCTAGCCCAGGGACCTGGTACTCTGGGCTAGAGTGAGACCCTACCTCAAAAAAATTCATAAGCAAAGTATTCTCATAACTTCAAAACATTCGATCTGATATATAAAAAATAAAATTACACATACTAATGAGGTAGTGTTTTAAAAGTTGTATGCATTAGATAATATTTAAATCAAGTTAAACATATCCAGTTCCTCAAACACTTATCATAAAATTGTACCTGCTTTTGAAGAATGGGTTGCAAAAAGCCAGGCATGGTGGCACATGTCTTTAATCCCAGCACTTGAGAGACAGAGATAGGAGGATCATTGTGAATTCAAGGCCACCCTGAGACCACAGAGTGAATTACAGGTCAGCCTGGGCTAGAGGAAGACCCTATCTCAAAAAAAAGTTAAATTGGAGGGGCTGGAGAGATGTCTCAGTGGTTAAAGTCTATTGCTTGTGAAGCCTGACAGCCCAGATTTGATTCCCTACTACCCACATAAAGCCAGATGTACAAGGTAGCACATGCTTCTGGAGTTCATTTACAGTAGCTAGAAACCGTGATGCACTTATCCATACTCTCTCTCTCTCTCTGCTTGCAAATAATAAATTAATTTTTTTTTTTTTTTTGGTTTTTCAAGGTAGGGTCTCACTGTAGCTCAGACTGACATGGAATTCACTATGTAGTCTCAGGGTGGCCTCGAACTCACAGCAATCCTGCTAACTCTGTCTCCTGAGTGCTGGCATTAAAGGTGTGCACCACAACACCCAGCTAATAAAACATTTTTAAAAATAAAAAGTTAAATTAAAGCATCATAGATGATGCATACCTATAATATCAGCACTGGGGGGGTTACAAATTGTAGGCTAGCCTGGGATATAGCAAGATCCTGTCTGAAAAAAAAAAAAGAAAAATTTTAGTGGCAGTTTCATGGCAGTATTTTAGTGGCACAAAAGGGCTACAAGGACTCTGACCTTTCATACTCCACTTTCCTCTGGATGAATAGTGGACATTTGCAAAGACAATTGAAATGAAATTCATGTATTAATCATTCCATATGTGTTTATGAAGCCTCTATTATAAGCCATAGGCTGTAGATATGCTGGTGACCAAAACAGCCAAGGTCCCTTAGCCTCAGAAAGTTTACAGTGCAGTGTAAGGCACATACAGTAAACAAAATCAATAAGCAAGGAAAGTTTCAAATGGTGGTAAATAAGTGCTATGAAGAAAAGCAGAGTGAGATGGCTCATCACTAGGATGGGAACACCACAATAGGATAAGAAACACCTATCTGAATAAAACCATCTGGGCGGGGCTGGAGGGATGGCTTAGCGGTTAAGGCATTTGCCTGCAAAGCCAAAGGACCCAGGTTTGATTCCCCAAGACCCACGTTAGCCAGATACACAAGGGGGCGCATGCGTCTGGAGTTTGTTTGTAGTGGCTGGACGCCCTGGCCTGCCCACTCTCTCTCTCTCTCTCCCCTTCTCCCTCCCTCCCTCTTTCTCTGTCAAATAAATAAATAAAAATAAAATATTTTAAAAAAACATCTGGGAAGAAAGTGTTCCAGGTAGAGGGAATAGTGACTGCAAAAGTCCTGAAGTGGGAATGGGCCTGGCCCATTAAGGAGCATCATGAAGGTCCTTGTGATGGGAAAAGCACAAGCAAGGAAAGTGAAACATGATGATGGATCACCTAGGACTTTGCACTGAAATCTAGTGTGGTGGGAAGCAATGGGAAGGACTGTCATGCTAGAAAGCCATGATTTAGCTTTTTCTCTACTAACAGTTAAAATTCACCCATTTAAACCCAATGCTTCTTAGTATATTCTCACATATGTGCAGTTGCCACCACTATTTGATTCCAGAACATGTTTATTATCCCCAAAGGATTCATTTCACTCATTAGCAGTCACTTTCTACTTCTGCCAAGCCCCTTCAATCCCTAACTCTAGGAAACCACTTGTCTGCTTTCTGTCTGTATGCATTTGCCTATTCTGGATATATCATATAAGCCAAATCACGCCAGTGGACTTTTGTGACTTACATTATTAGCATAATGTTTTTTAACACAGGCCTTTAATTCCAGCTCTCAGGAGACTGATGCAGGAGGATCACTGTGAGTTCAAGGCCACCCTGAGACTACATAGTGAATTCCAGTCAGCATGGGCTACAGCAAGATCCTCCCTCAAAAAACACACCAAAAAATCCTTTTCTTTTCTTTTCTTTTCTTTTCTTTCCTTTCTTCTCTTTCTCCCTTTCTTTCTTTCTTTCTTTCTCCTTCTTTCTTTCTTTCTCCTTCTTTCTCTCTCCCTTCCTTCCTTCCTTCCTCCCTCCCTCCCTCCCTCCCTCCCTCCCTCCCTCCCTCTTTCTTTCTTTCTTTCTTTCTTTCTTTCTTTCTTTCTTTCTTTCTTTCTTTCTTTCTTTCTTTCTTTCTTTCTTTCTTTCTTTCTTTCTGATAGAAGGAGAGAGACAGAAAGAGAATTGGCACACCAGGGTCTCTAGCTACTGCAAACAAATTCCAAATGCATGTACCACCATTTGCATCTGACTGATGTGGCTTCTGGGGAATTAAACCTGGATCCTTAGGCTTTGTAGGTAAACACCTTAACCACTAAGCAATCTCTCCAGCCAAGCATAATGTTTTTAAGGTTCACCCACTCTTTACTATGTATTCACATTGCATTCTTTTTATGGCTGAATAATGTACCATTACATAGATATATCACATTTTGTTCTTCCATTGATATGGTGAAAAATATTCAAGTGGTTTGCTACTTTTTCCTATTATGCATAATGATGCTATAAACATTCATTTAAAACTTTTTATGTGGATACATGGTTTCATATGCCTTGGGTAAATGCCTAGGAGTAGATTCAGGGTTACATGATAATTCTTTATGTAAGATAATTTTGTTAATTATTTGAGGAGCTGCCAAGCTGGTTTCCATAGAAACTGCACTATTTTCCTGCATTCCCACCAACACTTGTTACCATTTGATTTCTGATGCTGGCTATCCTAGTGGCTATGAAGTGGTTCTCATTGTGATCTGGTTTTCATTTCCCTAATGACCTATGAGGTCAAGCACCTTTCTGTGTGTTTATTGACTATTTGTATATGCTTTGTGGAGAAATATCTGTTCAGATGCTTTGCTCATTTTTATGTTATTTCCGTGTTTTTTCTTTTTGGTGTTTTGAGACAGGGTTTCACCTTGTAACCCTGGCTGGCCTTCAACTCATGATCTTCCTCCCTCCATCATTCAAATACTCAGAGTACAGCTGTGTGCCATCATACCTAGCCATTCTCTTTTTATTATTGAGTTGTGAAAATATATTTATGATATTCTAAATATAAGCCCCTTGTTAGGTATATGATTGGCAAATATTACCTCTGTTTTGTGAGTTAACTTTCTTTTTTTTTTTTTTTTTTTTTTTTTTGGTTTTTCGAGGTAGGATCTCACTCTAGCCCAGGCTGACCTGGAATTCACTATGTGGTCTCAGGGTGTCCTCACTCAAACTCATGGCAGTCCTCCTACCTCTGCCTCCCAAGTGATGGGATTAAAGGTGTGCGCCACCATGCCCAGCTAACTTTCATTTTTCTTGATGGTGGCCTTTGAAGCTCAAAAGTTTTTTAATCTTGATGAAGCCCAATCTATCTATTTTCTTTTCAAAAGTTACTCATGTTTTCTTTTGGTGTCATATTAAAGAATTTATTGCCTCATCCCTGAATGAATTTTGAGAACAAGATTTCTTTGATTGCTGTGCAGGGAACAGATGGGAGGCAGAGCTGTAAGAAACAAAGCAAGAGGTGGGATGTCAGCTGCAGGTTGAGAGCTAAATCCTCCATGGTGGCCTGGACCCAGGCACGCTGGCATCCCAGCCTCATTTTCTTGGATTTCTTTTGAGCATATGCCATTCCCTGTTCCTTTCTTGCTTTGAACCTGATTGGTCAACAGTGGCAATTGGGAAAACAGGCACTGGATCAGGTCAGAAGGTCATCTGGATCGCCTTCAGTGGCTGAGAGGACCTCCTGTTCTGTTCATTCAATGTAAGACCTGAGAGGGGGACCTTCATCTCTTTGGACCTCAGTTTTCAGGTCTCTACTGCCTAAGGAAGCTGGACTGGGCCTCTCATTCCCTGCAGGCTTTTGCATCTTCCCTTCTCCAGTCTCACAAGGCAGCTGAGCCTAGCTAGCAATAAATATTTATTGTGCTAGCAAGAGAGAATCTAAGCACACTGCAAGACAATATTTACAGTAGGATCCCATCTTTGTTTGGCATAGTTTGAAAACTGGAAAATATACCTAAGGTATCCACAATGGTTGTCTCTGGTATGTAGAACTACAATGTTATTTTCCTATTTTAGTTTGTGTGTTCTGATTTTCAACTGTGATAAGCTTGTTTCTTTTCTTTTCTTTTCTTTTTTTTTTTTTTTTGAAAATAGAAACAAAAAGCCAGGCGTGGTGGTGCACGCCTTTAATCCCAGCACTCAGGAGGCAGAGGTAGGAGAATTGCCATGAGTTCGAGGCCACCCTGAGGCTCCATAGTGAAGCCCAGGTCAGCCTGGGCTAGAGTGAGACCCTACCTTGAAAATACCAAAAAAAAAAAAAGAAAGAAAGAAAAAGAAAAGAGAGAAAATAGGAACAAAAAAATAAGCATCACGGAAAAGTTTAAAGGTAACGATTTTTTTTAGAGGGAAAGTGTCTAGAAATCATTAACAGGCAAATGGAGCAAGAGAAGTAGCAGTGATCAGGGGCTGGAGAGATGGCTTAGTGATTAAGCACTTGCCTATGAAGCCTAAGGATCCTGGTTCAAGGCTCAATTCCCCAGTACCCGCGCTAGCCAAATGCATGAGGTGGCGCATGTGTCTGAAGTTGGTTTGCAGTGGCTGGAGGCCCTGGTGTGCCCATTCTCTCTCTCTCGTTCTCTCTCTGTCTGTCGCTCTCAAATAAATAAATAAAAATTAAAAAACAACAGTATAAAAAAAAAACCTTTAAAAGTAGCAGTGAGCCATCTCACCTTTTTGTGGTAGAGGCCTCTGAGCTAGGAAGCCAACTGTGAGGCTGCCATTAAAGCGCAGGAACCCTATTGAAGAGGCTCTTTGGATTTCCATCTGTGGAAAGTGGGTAAGAAAGCAGGATTGTGCCAATGGAGACCTTTAAACTGCAACCCTGTGCAGGATCTACATAGAACATCAAAACAACCACTGCTTGACAGGGATGACCTTCATGAAGGACAAGACCATAGGCAGGTACTAGGGGGACTTGGCTTCCTTCCTCCCTCCCTCCCTCCCTCCTTTCCTTCTTTCCTCCTTTTCTTCCTTCTGTCCCCCTTCTTGTGCAAGTGTGTGCAGGATATTGAACCCAGGACCTTGCACATGTAAGGCAAGCTCTCTACAACTGAGATGCATACCTGTCCAGAGGATATTGAAAAAAGACAAAGCTCACAATTTAGCTCAGAGGCCTGGCTGTATCTACCACTCTGATCTCTGTTCCTGACTTGAGTCCTTGGGCAGTGACCTTTGAAGGTCTACATGGAATAACTTTTAGCTTAGGCACTCCCCAGGATCCAGGACTTTCTTGGACCCTATGACCATTTAACTGCTAGAATGCAGGCAGTAGAAGTACTCCCAGCCTAAGTCATCAATGAGGAGACCTAGGTTCAGAGAGGACAGCTAGGTTGAAGCAGTCCCAAAGCCAGATGTGTCCAACTCCAAGGTACCACCCTCTTTCTTTGGGAAGACAGCTACTCAAACTTGCCAGCCATTTGTTTCCTTGCCAAACAGATAAATCTCCCTCCTTGTTAGTGCTGAGGTACCCATGCTCACCAATCAATTTCCAGTTGAGTGGGGCTGTTGGCCAATCTTATCTTAATGGGGGCCAACATTATGGGGTCCTTACTCTTCTACTAGGCTCTACTCTTTGGAGTGACAGCTTTCTTCTACCAATGACAAGTATTAACTTCCTCATCTTTGGGGAACAGAAGAGGCTGCAGGCAGTCCGGCTGAGTTAATCTTGAATTAATATTATTAACCTGTGAGATCAATTGGCTGTAGGTACCAGGCAAGTGGCAGCATGGGCATTAATTCAGCAGTTGTCAGGCAGCCTCACAGACAAGAACTGATTTATCAGTCCTTTTAGTGGATAGGATTGAATTTAGCTAATAGTTGCTGAGGCTGCCATGAATAAAACACCCTCCTTGTGATGTGGTAGATATCCTGCAAGGCTGAGGGAAGAAAAGAGGGCAGATGATAACTTTATGGCCATTCTAAGGATCAATTTGGGTTCTAGGAATCTCTGACCTGTGTGTCATTGTTAGGGGCAGCATAGTCCAGGACAATGGTGCTCAAAATGTGGTCTGTAGCCAGGTGTGGTGGCGCACACATTTAATCCCAACATGGGAGGCAGAGGTAGGAGGATTGTCATGAGTATGAGGCCACCCTAAGACTACATAGTGAATTGTGGTCAGCCTAGACTAGAGTGAGACCCTACCTCGAAAAAATATGTGGTCCTTGAATGAGTAGCATCCTCATGCCCTGCGAACCTGGTAATGTGCACATTCCTGAGCCCTAGCCTAGATCTCTTCTCCTGGAGTATCTGGAAGTGGTGCTAAACAAGCTGTTCTAATGCCCTCCTGAGAATTCTCATACACATGAAACTTTGAGACTTGGAAAAGGAGTTATGAGCATAAACACTAGTACCAGGTGGCCTGAGTTATAGCTGCATGACCTTGGACAAGCCCTCTAACCTTTCAGTGTCTCAGTTTCTTCATCTGTGGGCATAAGTGATATAATAGCACCTGATTCATAGGGTTCTTGTGAAGATTAAATCTGTGCCTAAAACAACGTCTGGGACAACTGTTATTGTTGGAAATAATAGAGCCTGAGACTTCTGTCTGTTCCCTCACTATGACAGTGATTCTAACTGAATCATTAAGTTCCTGTGATTTGCTAAGTTTTATAAATATATATATATATATAACAAAATTTTGTCTTTACTATAATTACATTTATGTATAAATACATACGCATATGGACAAAGTGAAATTATACAAGATTTAATTCTCTTTTCAATATTTTATCTTTTATTTATTTATATGAGACAGAGAGAGAGAATGGACATGCCAGGGTCTCTAGCCACTGCAAACAAACTCCAGATACATGCACCACCATGTGCATCTAGCTTAAATGGGTTCTGGAGAATCAAACCTGGGTCCTTAGGATTTGCAGGCAAGCACCTTAATTGCTGAGCCATCTCTCCAGCCCATGATTAATTCTTTAGTCACAAACAAAGATAATATATCTTTGGAATCAAAGTAAATAAACTCAGACATAAGAAACTTTTAAAGGATCATGAATAATCAACCAATAGTCAGAGTTGTAGTCAAGACTACTCTAGAGGACTTGAAATGTAGGGCTGCTCTATGTGAGAGGGGTGGTCTAGCCCACATAAGGACAGGAGAGTCATTCCGGGCTCTTCAGGTAAAATTGCAGTAGAATCAAACTCAAGGTCTCTGGAAGTGAGAAAGGAAGGCATGTGAACAAGACTCTATCTAAGAATGTGAAAATGACTGATCCCAGGGAAGACATCTGGTGGAGGGCATATACGGCTGGGTGGTAGACTCAGCAGAGAGAGAGAGAGAGAGAGAGTCCATCTAAGAGACAGGGATGTTCTGGAAACTGCATAACCTTACTGATTGCTTTGGGGATGTATAAATGATATGATGAGAGCTCCAAGTTGATCTCCATCTACAAAGGTAGTACAGCTGGCTCTACTCTATCTTGCCATATCCGTATCTCCAGGTCCCAGGAGTCTAAATGGGCTGTAAAATCCAAGCACAGGGCCAGGAGAGCTGATTGCAATACCAAGATCCAGCTCAGATGATTGGGGTGAATGTGTGGTAAGCTTGAAGCTCCAACCACATGTGCTACTTTTTATAAACAGCTTTTGTTTATTTTTATTTATTTATTTGAGAGCAACAGAGAGAGAAACAGAGAGAGAGAGAGAGAGAGAGAGAATGGGTGCGCCAGGGCCTCCAGCCACTGCAAACGAACTCCAGATGTGTGCACCCCCTTGTGCATCTGGCTAATGTGGGTCCTGGGGAATCAAGCCTCGAACCGGGGTCCTTAGGCTTCACAGGCAAGCTCTTAACCGCTAAGCCATCTCTCCAGCCTCACGTGTGCTATTTTTAAGCCTCACTTGTCCATTTTTTCAAATGTTTATTTACTTATTTATTTATTTGAGAGATAGAGGGAAAGAATGGGTATTCCAGGGCTTCCAGCCACAGCAAACAAACTCTAGATGCATGCACCAGTTTGTGCATCTGGCTTTACATGGGTACTGGAGAATCGAATGAGTCCTTAGGCATCATAGGCAAGATCCTTAACTGCAAAGCCACCTCTCCAGCCTCACTTGTCCCTGTTAGACTGTTGTCGCCAGAACAGAGACACTAGTAAGAATTTACTAAGGTCTAAGTATAGTGCTTGTCTCTACAGTATATATTTTCTTCCCACTAACCACTTCACATTTTAGTGATCCAATATTTATTAATACGTAATGGCTGTATGGATCTAATATGATGCACTAGAATGCTTGCAGTTTGTCATGTAGCTACCTTAAATACATTTTCAACCTTTGTTTTGGTGCCCTAGCATGATATGGGGATGAGTTTCTGACTTACCAGGGTTGTTGCTTGGCTGGTTTTTGTCGGTTTGCTTTGTTTTTGGCAACAGCTTTATTGAGACAAAGTATGCTCACACCATAAAATTCGCCCATTTACAGTACACAATTCAGAAACTTTATACTACACTGAAATAAATTCAGAGTTGTGCAGCCATCACCATTATCGATTTTTAGAACATTTTCATCACCCTACTGTGCCCATTATCAGTGACTTCCCATTTCTTCCAAACTCCTCCCCAGCCTTACACAGCCACTGATCTATTTTCTATCTCTATGAATCTGCCTTTTCTGGATGTCATAGAAATGGGATCATTCATTATGTGGCCTTTTAAAACTGGCATCTTCTACATGACTTGATATTTTAAAAGTCCGTCCATGTTTTTATTTATTTTATTTGACAGAGAAAGAGAAAGAGGCAGATAGAGAGAACAAGTATGGGTGCACCAGAACCTTCAGCTGCTGCAAACAAACTCCAGGTACATGCACCACCTTGTGCATCTGGCTTATATGGGTCCTGGGGAATCAAACCTGGGTCCTTTGGCTTTGTAGGCAAGCATCTTAACCAATAAGCCATCTCTCCAGCCCCTTCATTCATTTTTATTAATAAATAGTGTTTCATTGTGTGTATACACTATTATTTATCTACTCATCAGTTGATGGACATCTAGATTGCATCCATTTTGGGACTAGGATAAATGATTGTGAACATTCATATTTAACTTTTGTGTAGGTACATATTTTTATTTCTCTTGGATATATGCCTAGGAATGGAAGTGTTGGGTCATAAGTTAATTCTGTGTTTAACATTTTGAGAAACTGCCATACTATTTTCCAAAATGGATTCACCAGCAACGTCTTCAAGTACTGATTTCTCTGTATCCTAACCAACACATGACTGATTTTTTTTGTTATTATAGCCATCCTAGTGGATGTTAAATGATACTTCATTGTGTTTTTATTTATTTATTTATTTGAGAGGGAGAAAGAAGCAGAGAGAGAGAGATAACACACCAGGGCCTCTAGCCATTGTAATTGAATTCCAGATGCATACACCCCCTTGTGCATCTGGCTTACATGGGTCCTGGAGAGTCAAACCAGAATCCTCTGGCTTTGCAGGCAAGCACCTTAACCACTAAGCCATCTATCCAGCCCTTCACTATGTTTTTTTAATTCACATTTCCCTGGTGACTAACTACATTGAACATCTTTTCACATATTGGTTGGTCATTTGTGCATCTTCTTTGAAAAATGTATTTTCATCAGATCCTTTGCCAATTTTATTTAATCTGGATTATTTGTCCTATTATTGATTTACATGAGATGTTGATGTTCTAGATATGAGTCTCTTATCAGATATGAATATTCAGAAATATTTTTCTCACATCCTGCGTGAAATCTTTTCACATTCTGGATGGAATTATTTATGACAAAAAGTTTTGAATTTTTAAAAGTTTTTTTAAAAAATTAATTTGCTAAGAACTGGGCATGGTGGCACACACCTTTAATCCCACACTTGGGATGCAGAGGTAGGTGGATTGCCATGAGTTCAAGGCCACCCTGAGATAACATGGTAAATTTCAGGTTAGCCTGGGCTGGAGGGAAACCCTACCTCAAAAAAACAAAGCAAAAAATAATAATAATTTGGGAGAGAAAGTGAGAAAGAAGGGGTGCACCAGAGCCTCTAGACACTGCAAAAGAACTCCAGGTGCCAGTGTTACCTGGTGCATCTGGCTTTACATGGGTACTGGGGAATCTAACTCAGGGCCTTAGGCTTTGTAGGCAAGTGCCATAACCACTGAACCATTTCTCCAGCCCAAAGTTTTAATTTTTTTTTTGTTTGTTTGTTTCAAGGTAGGGTCTCATTCTGGTCCAGGCTGACCTGGAATTAACTATGTAGTCTCAGCGTGGCCTTTAACTCATGGTGATCCTCCTACCTCTGCCTCCCGAGTGCTGGGATTAAAGGTGTACGCTACCACACCCAGATTTAATTTTTTTTTTTTTTGAGATAGGGTCTCACTCTAGTCTAGGATGACCTGAAATTCACTGTAGTCTCAGGGTGGCCTCAAACTCATGGCAATCCTCCTACCTCTGTTTCCCATGTTGGAATTAAAGGCATGCACCACCACACCCAACCCAAAGTTTTCAATTTTGATCATGTCCAATTTGTATGTATTTTCTTTTGCCTCAACCTCCTGAATAACTGGGATTATAGGCCTGTGCCACCAGGCCTGGCTTGTTTTAGACTTTTGATGATGTTGTAAATAGATTGGTTTCTTACTCCCTTTTCATGTAGTACTGGTTGTTTGAACCTAGGGTCATGTACACATTAAGCAAATACTCTACTACTGAGCATTCTTAAAAAAAAAAAAAAAAAAAAAAAAAAAAAAAAAAAAAACTATTTTGAGAAATGGGCTCACAAAATTACCCAGGGTGGCTGTGAACTTGAGATCCTTCTGCCTCCATAGTAGCTGGGATTACACACTGTACCACTAGGCTTGGCTTATTTTCTTAATTTCATTTCTAGTTGTTTATGACAAGTCTATATTGATTTCATAGCCCTCAACCTTATCAAGTACTTTTATTATTTCTAATAGATATCTGGTAGATTATTTTAAAACTTCTGTGCATGAGATCATGTTATCTTTGGTATAAATTATTTCTTCCTTTCCAATTTACATGTCTTTTTTTTTCTTATATGATCACTCTGGCTATAACCTGTAGCATAATGTTAAATGGAAATGGTAAAAAGTAGACATTCTCTGGGGCTGGAGAGATGGCTTAGCAGTTAGGGCATTTGCCTGTGAAGCCTAAAGACCCATCTTCAATTCCCCAGTACCCACATAAGCCAGATGCACATGGTGACACATGTGTCTGAAGATTGTTTTCAGTGGCTAGAGATCATGGCACACCCATTTTTCTCTATATATGACTCTTTTTCTCTCTCTCCCTCTCTCAAATAAATAAATAAAAATAAAATATTTAAAAAAGACTAGACACTCTGGCCTTGTTTCTGCTCTTAGGGACAAAACATTCAGTGCTTCACAATTAAATGTGATGTTATTGTTGATTTCTCATAGTCTCCTTTTGTCTATTCCTAGTTTGTTTGCATATTTTTTATAATGAAAGGATATTGAATGTTTTGTAACAATTCATTTTTTTGTGCCTACTGAGATGATCGTGTTGTTTTTGTTTTCTGTTCTATTGATATGATGTATTATATTAATTTGTTTTCAGAGTCTAGGGTGCTCATCAGTACACAGTGGAACTGCACATTAATTTGTTTTCAAATGTTAAAACAATCTTAAATGGGTATGATGATGCATGCCTTTAATGCTAGCACTCAGGAGGCTGAAGTAGGAGGATCACTGTGAATTCCAGGTCAGCCTGGGCTAGAGTGAGAACCTGCCCAAAATAAAAACAATATTGAATTCCTAGGATAAATCCCACTTGCTCATGGAATATGATCCCTTCCACATGTTACTGAATTTGATTTGCTAACATTTTATTGAATTTTTTTTTTTTTTTTGTCTGTTTGTTTGGTTGGTTGGTTGATTTTGGTTTTTCAAGGTAGGGTCTCGCTGAAGTTCAGGCTGACCTGGAATTCACTCTGTACTCTCAGGGTGGCCTCAAACTCTTGACAATCCTCCTATCTCTGCCTCCCGAGTGCTGGGATTAAAGGCATGCACCACCACACCTGGTTTATTGAAGATTTTTGTATCCATATCCATAAGAAATAATGGTCTGTAGTTTCCCTGTGATTTTTTTTGTCATTATTGGTGTCAGAATAATACTGGCCTAATAGAACAAGTTGAGAAGTATTACTTCCTCTCCTATATTTTGAAAGCATTTGCAAATAATTTGTTAATTCTTCTTTAGATGTTTGGTAGAATTCACCAATGAAGCCATCTGTGCCCGGGTTTTTGACTTTGATTACTAATTCAATCCCTTTAGTTGTTATATAAGTTCATTTACAGTTTATATTTCTTCTTTGATAGTTTGTGTCTAAGAATGTAGCCATTTCATCTAGGTTGTCTAATTTATTGATTGTTCATAGTATATTTCTTTCTAATTCTTTTTGTCTCTGTAAGGTCAATTATCATGTCCCCCTTTTCATTTCTCATTTCAGTAGTTGGGGGCTTCTCTCTTCTATTCTTTGTCAATATATAGCTAACAAAAATTGGTTTGAAATCCAATTTGTCCCTCAACCTCCTTCTAACATATGTTTAGGACCCTAAGAACATACATGCATGTCTGTCACAGGCAAAAATAAAGTGTCCTCCTTGTTCTTGCATATATAGCTTTCAGCTTGCACCCAAAAGCATACTTTTCTGTTCCATCTGCTAAGTAAGGCAAATTCATCCTGAATCAGACTCTTTATTAACCAATGGCTGTGGTACATAGGGCTGACACAATCCTACCTCCCCTTGTGGGAATTAAACTCCAACTTTTTCAGTGCATGGCCCTTAGCCAAGTGTTTCTCATTTCTGAATAAGTATGAGGGCCCAGAGAAGAGCAGAGGCATCAGGTTCTGTCCAGGTGGGACTCCGAAGCAAGGCATTGTAAGTAGGCTTGGGGACTGATCTTCATGAGCACTACCTATGTTAAGTTTTGAATGGGAACAGAGGCAAGTAAGAAAAGCTGAAGCCTTCTACCATTCTAACCTCATGTCTCCTTGGTCACAATGCCCAGGACTGTGCTGTACTGGTTGGTACGGAGTCAGATGACAGGTGGGAAAGTCAGGAAGGCAGGACAAAGCATTTGGGATTTTGGTCAAGTGCTGATTCTGACTGATGTTCTGGGGTACCTGACCTATTTGGTAGATTTTCCTTTTTCTACAAGTCTTACTTGGGTGCTAGGATCAAAGCATTTGTTAGTTCAGAAAATGTCTGACAGCCAATAACAAGTCTACTTAAAGATGATTTCCAGACTAATGGGAAATCTCTGTCTCATAAAAGCAGGTCCCAATTTTAAAGAGGAGCAAACCCCATCATTTCCCTGGCAAGGAAATGGAAAAAAAAATAATTCAACTCTGGCTGGGTGTGTGGTGATCTTGAAACGTAACCCAAGTGTGACAACCTCAGCCCCACCCCAGGCTGCTGACTCAGGACCAAGAGGAAGAGGGAGCTGCCAGACTTTGTGATTGCTGTAAACAGTTCTTGAAAGAGAAACCACACACTTGTCTCTCTGCCAGCCCACAACTTGTCCCCAGAGTTGACTGAGCAGCCATTGTCTTTTCTCTGACACCATAGAGCAGGGCTTCTTACTGCTAGCTCTAACAGGTATATGGTAAGACCTTAGAAGGTCTATGAATTAGGGAGGGAATTATTTGATCTTTTCTCCTCTAAATGTGAGCATAAATTTAGCATTTCCTTGAAGTAGTAATGTAAGCAACAAATGATAGTATTAGCTGAATGTGTGATTCTATCATCAACAGAAATCATAAATCTTTTCATATGACATGATTATTATTAGCCAGGTGTGGTAGTGCATGCCTTCAATCCCAGCACTTGGGAGGCAGAGATAGGAGGATTGGCGTGAATTCAAGGCCACTCTGAGACTACACAGTGAATTCCAGGTCATCCTGGGCTAGAGCAAGACTATGCCTTGAAAAACCAAAAAAAAAAAAATATATATATATATATATATAGTTATTATATCTCAAAAATGTAACTAGACCTATCTCCACTTCAATATTTTTAATCTCTAGACTTGCCACTAACTCCTGTGATTTAATCCAGTATTAATAATAGTGGTCCACAAAATGATAAAAAAAAAATGACAGGGCTAGATATGACAGGGCTAGAGATGACTTAGCAGTTAAGGCACTTGCCTACAAAGCCAAAGGACACAGGTTCTATTCCCCAGGACCCACATAAGCCAGATGCACAAGGTGGTGCATGTGTTTAGAGTTCATTTTCAGTGGCCAGAGGCCCTGGTGTGCCCATTCTCTCTCTCTTTCTATCTGCTTCTCCCTCACTTTCATTCTCTCTCTCAAATAAATAAAAGAAAAATTCAAAAAAGGACAGTTTCAATATGACTCGTTTCCTTTGTAATTCTACATATTTTATCTTATGCATATGAAAATGTTATTTTGAGGAAGGTTCCAGAGGTCTGTCCAAACTGCCAGAGGAATCCATGACCTATAAAAGACCCTGCCTTTGATCTTAGAGTTCTCCTACTTCTTAGACCTAGGTTGTTTTATTTGTTTTGAGATAAGGTCTCACTCTGGAGCCCAAACTGGCCTCAAACTAATGGTCCCCCTGCCTCATCCTCCCAAGTGCTAGGATTAAAGGCATGAACCACTATGCCTGGTTCCTTATTGTTTGTTCTTTCTTCCTTCTTTCTCTCCTTCCTTCTTTTTTTTTTTTTTTTTTTTTTGGTTTTTCAAGGTAGGGTCTCACTCTGGCTCAGGCTAACCTGAAATTCACTCTGTAGTCTCAGGGTGGGCTCGAACTCTCAGCAATCCTCCTACCTCTGCCTCCCAAGTGCTGGGATTAAAGGCGTGCACCACCACGCCTGACTTCCTTCCTTCTATCTTTCCTTCTTTCCTTCCTTTTCCTTTTCCTTCCTTTCTCTTTTTCTAAAATTTTTATTAGCATTTTCCATGATTATAAAAACATATCCCATGGTAATTCCCTCCCCCCCACACTTTCCCCTTTGAAATTCCATTCTCCATCATATTACCTCCCCATCACAATCATTGTACTTACATATATACAATATCAACCTATTAAGTACCCTCCTCCCTTCCTTTCTCTTCCCTTTATGTCTCCTTTTTAACTTACTGGCCTCTGCTACTAAGTATTTTCATTCTCACGCAGAAGCCCAATCATCTGTAGCTAGGATCCACATATGAGAGAGAACATTTGACGCTTGGCTTTCTGGGCCTGGGTTACCTCACTTAGTATAATCCTTTCCAGGTCCATCAATTTTTCTGCAAATTTCATAACTTCATTTTTCTTTACCGCTGAGTAGAACTCCATTGTATAAATGTACCACATCTTCATTATCCACTCATCAGTTGAGGGACATCTAGGCTGGTTCCATTTCCCAGCTATTATAAATTGAGCAGCAATAAACATGGTTGAGCACGTACTTCTAAGGAAATGAGATGAGTCCTTCGGATATATGCCTAGGAGTGCTATAGCTGGGTCATATAGCTTTAGCTGTTTTAGGAACCTCCACACTGCTTTCCCCAATGGCTGGACCAGATTGCATTCCCACCAGCAGTGTAGAAGGGTTCCTCTTTTTCCACATCCCCGCCAACATTTATGATCATTTGTTTTCATGATGGTGGCCAATCTGACAGGAGTGAGAGGGAATCTCAATGTAGTTTTCATCTGCATTTCCCTGATGACTAGTGACGTAGAACATTTTTTTTAGATGCTTATATGCCATTCGTATTTCTTCCTTTGAGAATGCTCTATTTAGCTCCATAGCCCATTTTTTGATTGGCTTGTTTGATTCTTTATTATTTAACTTTTTGAGTTCTTTGTATATCCTAGATATTAATCCTCTACCAGATATATAGCTGGCGAAGATTTTTTTCCCATTCTGTAGGTTGCCTGTTTGCTTTTTTCACTGTGTTCTTTGCAGTGCAAAATCTTTGTAATTTCATGAGGTCCCAGTGATTAATCTGTGGTTTTATTGCCTGAGCAATTGGGGTTGTATTCAGAAAGTCTTTGCCAAGACCAACATGTTGAAGAGTTTCCCCTACTTTTTCCTCTAGCAGTTTCAGAGTTTCAGGTCTGATGTTAAGATCTTTAATCCATTTGGACTTAATTCTTGTGCATGGCGAGAGAGAAGAATCTATTTTCATCCTTCTGCAGATATATATCCAGTTTTCCCAACACCATTTGCTGAAGAGGCTATCTTTTCTCCAATGAGTATTTTGGGCATTTTTATCGAAGATCAGATGGCTATAGCTACTTGGGCTTACATCTGGGTCCTCTATTCTGTTCCACTGATCTACATATCTGTTTTTGTGCCAGTACCACACTGTTTTTGTTACTATGGCTCTATAGTATAGGTTAAAATCAGGTATGGTGATAGCACCAACCTTATTTTTGTTGCTCAGTATTATTTTAGATATTTGAGGTTTTTTGTGATTCCAAATGAATTTTTGGATTGTTTTTTCTATTTCCATGAAGAATGCTTTTGGAATTTTGATGGGGATTGCATTAAATGTGTAGATTGCTTTTGGTAAGATTGCCATTTTCACAATATTGATTCTTCCAATCCAGGAACAGGGGATGTTTCTCCACTTTCTAGTATCTTTTGCAATTTCTTGCTTGAGTGTTTTAAAGTTCTCATTGTAGAGATTTTTTATTTCCTTGGTTAGGTTTATTCCAAGGTACTTTATTATTATTATTTTTTTTTGATGCAATTGTGAATGGGAGTGATTCTCTGATTTCATCCTCTGTGTGTTTGTTGTTAGCATATATGAAGGCTACTGATTTCTGTGTATTTATTCTCTTTCTTTTTTTTAAGATAGGGTCTCACTTTAGCCCAAGCTGACTTGAACCTTACTCTATAGTTTCAGGCTGGCCTCAAACTCACTCTGTGCAACTACCATGCTTTTAATTATTTTTTATTGAGATAAAGTCTTTTATGCATAGCAGGCTGGCCTATAACTTGCAATTCTCCTGCATCGGTACTGGGATTACAGTTGTGTGTTGCCACACCCTGTTCTCTTGGGCCTCATTTCTGGACCTAAGGAATGTATGCCACTTCTGTACTAGTGTTATGACATTGAGCAGCTTCACCACTCTGTGCCTTATTTCTTTTTTAAGTGTTTTTAATCTTTATTTACTTGAGAGAAAGAGAAAGACAGAGACACAGAGAGTAAAGTATGGGTGTGTCAGGGCTTCCTGCCATTGAAAACACACTCCAGGTGCATGCACCACTTAGTGCATATGGCTTTATGTGGGTACTAGGGAATCGAACTTGGGTCATTAGGCTTTGCAAACAAGTATCTTAACCACTGAGCAATCTCTCCAGCCCTGTGTCTTTTTTCTTAATCAGACAAAGGACAAATAGTACCACCTACCTTATAAGGCTGCTGTGATGATTAAGAAATTTGAAGCATGGTCCAGGCTAACAAAGTATTATCTATTTTCAGTGTTTGCTAGTTCATATCAGTGAGCTCATCAATAAATTCAGTTATTACTCCCAGCTCTATACTACACACTAAAAGGAAGTGATGGCCCCCAGAGAGATGGTTGCCATCAGCAGGGAGCTCAGTTATGAACAAGCAACCAGCTCTGCAAACTGATGCTTCTTTTTTTTCTTGCTTGTTCTATTACCAGAGATTTTAGAATCAAAGCCTAGGCCCTGGCCACCCCAATAAGCTTTCTAGGCTCAGCTATCAATCCTCAATATGCCAGTTCAAGAGATGAGTAATTGTGAAAAGCTAAGAAAGGGGACTTATTCAGTGAGGCCACACTGAGAAGAGAAACAAATAAAGGGAACCAGTGACCTCCAAGTCCATGAGGTTTAGGTTTCAGTAGAGGGCAGGGATATAAACAATCCTGATCAAGTGGTCCTGCCCATCTTTGACCCATCATTGTCTTGGCTCCAGTCTGTCCTACAAGGTGGTCTGACAAGTTGTCAGAACGGTATGAAATTTCTTCCTGGGAGACAAGTTCCTCCTGTGGCTGGCACCAGGGCTTCTTCCTTTCCCTTCTCAGCATGGGATTCTGAGGAAATCATAATTCTTTGAGGTCCATTGTTTCAATAATATCTCTTCTCTTGCCAGGATGGTTAAAGTGTCTATACTGTCCCATCTTCAGCTTTATTGGCATGGGGAGGCTGTAGACTTCATTTGCATGCTATCAGCACACAGGCCAGCCTTAGAGGCCAGTCCTCTTTCCAAAGGATACTATTAATGCAGACTTCCTATAGGAGGGGGACAAAGTAATCCATGCTCTCACACCAGAGCATCAAGCTCATACACACTGCAGCTCCGGTGCAGCCTTGCTCTTCAATGGAGCACTGGACCAGTCTCATGGTCCATTGGGGCCAGGGTTGGAGGGAGAGTGCAGAAGAGCAGACCTGTGTGGGGAACAGAGGTAGTTTCATGGAGGAAATCATCTTTGAGCTGAGCAGAAGATTGTCATTGGAGTGGAGCCAGTGTTTGCAAATGTTTGTGGGTCTTTTCCATTCCCTCTCCCCTTCTGACCCCTTCCTATTGAGAAGAGTGTCACTGTGATGCTTAGGCCGGACTTGAACTCCTGGGTTTAAACAATCCTCCTTTGTTAGCCTCCCGCCTCCAAAGTTACCAAGACTACAGGTTCACATCACCCTACCAGACATAATTGTGTTTTTGGTGTTTTGGTTTTTTTTTTTTTTTTTTTGAGGTAGAGTTTCATTCTAGTCCAGGCTGACCTGGAATTCAATATGTAGTCTCAGGGTGGCCTCAAACTCATGGTGATGATCCTACTTCTGCTGGGATTAAAGGCATGGGCCACCACACCGGGCACTGAATTTTTAAAAATATTTATTTGTTTATTGGCAAGCAGAGAGTAAGAAGAGAGACAAACAGAATGAAAATGGGCACTGGGGAATTGAACCAAGGTCCTTACACTTTGCAGGAAAGTGCCTTCATAACTGAGCCATCTTTCCAGCCCAATGTTTATGAATTCTTAAAGCACAGAAATTTGATATGCAAAGGCCCCAAAACATGTAAAGGCCTAGTATGTAAGGAAGAAAAGGAAGTGATTTAGTATGGCTGTAGTTGGGACCAACTAGAATAAGGTGGGATTATGGCATGGACAGATGAGTGAGCAAGCATTGGTGGTTGTGTTTTGTGACAGTGTCTCTAGCGCAGGCTGGCCTCAAACTCCCTATATAGATAAGGATAACTTTGAATTTCTGATCTTCCTGCTTCTACCTCCTGAGTGCTAGGATTGCAGACACCTGATTTGGACATGCATAATTTATAACCATTTAGTGACGAATACCAGAATCAAGTCCACATCTTCAGGTCTACCTCTGAGGAAGGAGATCCATTGAAGAACCCATCTGTGAGTTCAAAGGAACACAGCACAAACACACCAAGACCACCACCACCATCACCACCACACAGGCATGTAGAAGATGGTGTGATTAGAAGGAACAGAGATTAAATCAGCAGGGAGCTCCTGATATAGTGGGGTTAGGGAGCAGGTATGGGGGCTATGGAACTTCTAGACACTCTAGCAGCCTCATCTCTGCACAGTAAATGGAGAGAAAGAAATCATCAGGGGCAATGGACCTCCTCAGTTTGCTTGTATGTGGGTTCTGCAAGGCATGGTTACACCCTCTCTCCAAGCCATGGCCAAGGCTTCACCCATCGATTTTAGCCTCTTATATTAACAACCAGGGTAGATTTTCAACACACCCCACCATCAGGAGGATTATTGAGGTAAAGGGCCCCTGCTCTACCTCTGTGTGTGGCAAGCAGGAAGGGGAGGGGGTGCAGGGAGCAAGTCAGGGCCTACTCTCTATTAAAGGAAATACCCACCCTTTTAAGCCTTTAAGAGACTGTTTTCTTCCAAATAGGTCCCAACGTTACCAAGGCAACTGAAAACTCTGGGCTTTATGTTTCTGAACAGGGTCCCTGGGGAGAGATGGCCTGCAGAGTTTTCCCTAATCTGGGCAGGATGCAGGAAGTTCTAGGAACCCACCCCATGTGGGGATATTTTTCACCCCATCACTTGGGTGCTAATCCCCAGGAGGAGTCCACGTTGCCCCTCCCCCAGCCTCATTAGCCAGTTCTGGCCATCAAGGACAGTGGCTTCAGATCCTAGCCAAACCTGTATATCCACTCTATGGTCCATATCTCTCTCAAGATTTGAAACTACTTCTGGGCTGGTTCTTGCTTTGGGAACTGTATAGGAAGGCTTGAAAGCAAACTGGCCAGTTAAAAGTCACTTGGGTTAGTTAGTCTCCAAGGCTAGACTGGCATTAGGATTACCTAGAAAGCTTTTCAGAAATGGAAATCCTGGAGACTGTGATTCCATCAGTGATGGTGAGGGGAAAGTGTAGATAGAAGTTAAGAGTACGGGTTCTGGATGTTGGCCTGACCCTAAGTCAGTTGTCTGATTTTTCAGATCCATTTTCTCACTTAAAGATCATTTAAAGAACAAAATGGGTGGCACATACATTTAATCCCAGCACTAGGGAGGAAAAGGTAGAAGGATTGCTGTGAGTTCAAGGCCACCCTGAGACAACATAGTGAATTCCAGGGCAGCCTTAGCTACAGTGAAACCCTACCTCGAAAAATCAAAAAAGGGGGGAGTGTGGAGAAATGGCTTAGCAGTTAAGGCACTTGCCTGCAAAGCCAAAGGACCCAGGTTCAATTCCAAGGACCCACATGGCACGTGCATCTGGAGTTCGTTTGCAGTGGCTGGAGGCCCTGGCATGCCCATTCTCTTTATCTCTCTCTCCCTCTTCCCTTCTTTCTCTCTGTCTCAAATAAATAAATAATATATCTTTTTTTAAAAAAAAAAGAACAGAATGACCAAGCAAAGGAAGAGCCAAACTTGTCATAGGCAGCAGGCTCTTCCATGCCTTCCTCCAGCCCTTGGAAAGAGGGTTCTGAGTCTCCCTTCACCATTCTTGTCAACCTGCTACTGTCCCCTTTCCCTCCTTGCTTTCTTTTGCTCTGGTATTTTCTTATTGGTGACTTGCAAAAACGCTGTTGTGAGGTGCAGCCTAGCCCCTTACTCCGGACAGCCAGGTGGGGCCTGCCTACCCTGGGGTGGCCATGGCTATCCATGAAGACACAAGGGTCTTTGCTGCCCTGCCCACCTGCCCACACACACTTGAGTTTCATCCACTCCCATTCTCAAGGCTCTTTTCATGAGCTTCTTTGAGCCACCTCTCATGAACTCAGGCTTTTGTAATTGGTTTTCTTTTTTTCAATATCTTATTTTATTTATTTATGAGAGAAAGAGAGATAATGGGTGTGCCAGGGCCTCTTGCCACTGCAAACAAACTCCAGACACATGCTCCACCATATACATCTGGCTTACATGAATACTGGGGAATTGAATCTGGGTCCTTAAGCTTCACAGGCAAGTGGCTATACCACTAAGCCATCTCTCCAGCCCTGTAGTTGGTTTTCTAAACCTGACTACAAGATCTCACCTGTGCCCTTAAAAAAACACATCAGTGCATCCTTCCGGAGGATTTTTGTTGTTTTGTTTTGCTTTGGGCCCCTGATTCCATTTTGGTTGGAATCCTTTAGTCTTGTAAGCTTCATACCATCTACAGGTGCCCAAGTTTTCATGTATACAGTCACTTTATCATTTATGGAACAATCTGTTTGAGATTCTGCCATCTACCATGCCATGCACTGGGCTCTATGGACTCAACACTGGGTGGCTAATCACAAAAGGAAAGTGTGGTCCAAGAGAAGAGGATGCGTCTTGTGTAAGATCCTGAATAGAGTCAGTGCCTCTGGGGTCCCCACAGTGCTGCCAGCTGCAGTTGGTGCATAGTGGACCCACATTTTTTCACTTTTCTCCACCTGCTTTGATTGATCTTTACACAGCCTGGACTTATTTATCCTTTCCTGTCACATAAGAAATTCCAAGGATGCTTGGGGCCTTGTCTGATACCCTGAAACCTAAGAGGGAGCCCCAGTGCTAAGATATCTCATGGCCTGCATATCCCTGTCCTTTCTCAGAAGTGAGAGCCAGCCACATGGTCAGCATTGCCAATGGCCTCTTAGCTGGGCTTCTCTGCAGGAGAGAGCTGCTGCCTGGCTGGTTCCTCTAGACCCTCTAAAGACAGTGTATTTGACCCTAACTCTCCCCTGAGATGTAAGATTTTTGAAGGTTCCTCAGTTCTAAAAGGAGACATAATTACCTGCCTCTCCAAATCATGGCAATGAGATGAGATGATGATGGGGAAAGTGGTTGGTTCCCTCCCTCCCTCCCTCCCTTTCTTCTTTCTTTCTTCCTCTCAGAGGACAGAGGCAAATGTCCCTCTGTAACTAGGGCTGTTTCTCCACTGGAACAGTGAAATCTGGGGGAGAAGACAGAGCAGGAGAAAACCAGTAAATATTCCTGCCCTTTAGACAGTAGGACCAGAGGAGTAGGGGCAGAGAGGAGCTGTTGCAGGAGCTGATGACAACTGCAGGGCTATGAAGTAGCCACCAACTAGCTGTCACCTATACGGCAGTGGCTTCTAAGCCTGTATCCTTATCTTGGAGAGTGAGACTAAAGACAGAATGAATAATAATGGTAGACCCAAAGTGCCTGGCACAGCACTTACAACTAGTATGAGTTCAACAAATGTTCCTACTCCCTCCCCCAGCAAAAAAAAATTCCAATTCATGTCTGGTAATGAGCACATACCAGAATGGGATGCAGGGTTGTTTCTTTTCTTTTTTTGTTTCGTTTTGTTTTGTTTTAAGGACCCTAAAGTGAATGAGCAGAGGATCTTGCTGGCAGGGTCCCTGGGTGGACTGCTCTGGGGATGTGTTACCAGAGCCTCACCAATTAGTTCACTGGAGTCCCATAGCACCACCTAGTGCCCCAAAGTGGAAGAGCCTTCCTTCCAGGTACTCTCAAGTCCTGCACACAGTTGCAGTTGCTGGGCCTTCAGGCTTCAGGTGAGCACCTGAAGCACCTGGGGTGCCCAAGAAGTAAGTATCTGGTGCCTTTTGGCCCTCATCTGTGCTTGCTCAATAACACAGGCAGACATGATCTTTACACACCCTTTATATTTTTTTATTGAGGGGAGAGCTTTAGCACACAGAGCAAGTTCTAATCTTCACCACACAGTAATACAACAGTAACAATAACAATAGTAACATGTTTGTTTCAAAAGGGTTTCCTCCGAGTCTCTGGGCACCCTTGGGCTACTACCCTCATACCCATGCATGCATTTCCCCTTTCCCCCACCCCCTCAATCCAAGGAGGCACCCAAAGCCTCAGGTATCTCTTATGGCTGTCACATCACAACACATATTGAAAATGTGGGAAAGGAGGAGGAGGTCAAAGGAAAGCCCAAGCCTCCTCTGCCCCCAGAGGCCTGGAAACCAGCTCACTGCTCATCCACTCCCTCCCTGGCTGATGTTCAAAGGGTTCAGGGTGAGAAGCACCATGACAACAGGCAGGGCCTGTGCTGAGGGTGTCCTTGGAACTGAGGGTGCAAGGCACCTGTCCTTTGCACTTCTCCACCAGCAGGGCAGGGGCCAACATGTTGACAACAGCAAGCAGGATCCACAGTCCTGAAGGAGAGCAATTTTCTTTCTAGAGCTCTCTTCGAAGGACAGAAGCTAGAAAAAAAAAAGAACAGACAAGAAGGGTCTTTACTCCTGCCATGGTGGTAATGGGGAATCAGACAAATGAAATGTCTAACAAACCAAGAGATGAGATGAAATGATCTAATATGCACAACTGCACAGTGGCAGCCATTTTAATCCCGATGATGAAGAGTCAGCACCATAACCTTGGCTTTGAAAAAAACCCAACAAGAACATATTAGAAGGAAAGGCAGAAAGTGTTGTTTCTGTGTGGTGGGATTCTGAATGAGGTATTTTGTCCCTAAAGGTGTTCTCCACTCTCCATATTGTCCACAGTGACTATGTATTACTTCTCTTTGGAAAAACACTTTTAAAAGTAGCAACAGGTTACAGAAACTTTACCCATCCCCAGACTAACAAACAAATGTGATAAGCAAAAAGACATCTTACCTTTTGCTGATGATAGAGAGCTCACCGTAACCCAGTCTGAGGACTAGGTATCTCTGTGACTCCTCTTCTTCCAGCTCCTTCCTCTGGCATTAGGCCCAAATCCTAGGGCTGGGCTGAGGTTATCTTCAGACTCCAATGAGGAGCAGGCACTCCACTTACTGCTCTCTTCCATCTGGCCAGATACTTGGGCTGCACTTGCCCAACTGCCAAGCACTGTGCAGAAATTTCAGTGTCCAGGGCAAGTTGGGTCAGCAGTTAATTTTGGATGCCATTTTGTGGCCAGATCTGTCATAGTAAATGTGTAGTTTTCACTGCAGAAGCAGTGTTTTCTGGACCCAAGGTGAGCAGCAGGTCTTTTTATGTGGGCACCTAAGTTTGTGCCCAGAAGCTCTAGGAGTGCCTGGGATGTTGTCACCTCTTAAGCCTTGCTAAGTAAACGAACAGGCTGGAGTGACTCCCACGTGAGAGCCATGACAGTGTCAGATGGTGGGGCTGCAATGGGTGCAGTCTCTGTAGAGCCAGCGCTCTTCTCAGAGCTGAGGACTCCTTAGAGTCACAGGAAGTTAAAGAGCGGCTAGTGCAGCCACTGTCCACCACAGCCTTAAGAAAGCAAAGTCTCCTGTAGAAGCCTTTGGCTGGGGCAGCAGTTCAAGATCTGGCAGGGGGAGTGGCCCCTGTCTCTAAGGCATGTCCCTTAGGTTGTCAAACTGAGTTGTGCTGCTGATGCTGTCTTTGCCTCTTCCTCCCTCCCCAAATGCCACCCCTTTAGGTGCCATGATAACCTCCATCCACAGGGGCTGTCCACAAGGGTAGTGTGATAAGAGAAGGCCCCAGATTTGGCCTACCTGTTCAAGACCCTAGTACAGGAGTCTGAGGGAAGGTAATCGCAAGTGCTGAAAGTGGAGTCAGCTTGCCACTATCAATCACAGAATGAATCTCAGTCAGTCAAGCTGTCCATTTCACTTGTGGCTTTGTATACTCACTGGACTGACGTAGGGTCCTCTTCCAGGCCCATCTGCTGGAACTGTGGCTCAAAACAAGCATGTGTTTCTAGGTACACTTCTTGATGCCATTCTGCTTGCTGTCAGTTATATCTAGTAAGTGGCCTCATTGGGGCAGATCAGTGAAGCATTGGGTGAAGTTCTGGTGAGCCAGTCAGGATAAAACACAGGGCAAAGAAATACAGGAGAGGTGAGAGTTGGGAACAACTAGAGGGGTAAACAAGGGTGACCAGTGTATGTATAAGAAGAGGCCCAAAAACCTCTCTCCAGCTGGAGCCAGGACTGAGCAGAATACATAGCAAGAACAGCTACTGCTGACCTCTCCTTTCCCAGGTGGCTTTGGTTGGACACATGTCACTCTCTGGTCATGGTTACAAGATGTTCTGGAATCCTGTATATCTTCTTCAGGTCCTGCAGGTCTGGAACTCCCTTTAAGGACTGGTCAGTAGATGGGGCAGGTATGGCAGCAATAGCAGGGGCAGGGGGTGCAGTAGAAGGGTGTGTTCCCAGTGGCCAACTCACCCTAGTGCTTACACGCGAATCCGGCCACGCGCAGCTCGGTGGCCCCCCTGTCTAGGAGTGAGGCGGAATAGCACAGGGGGACGTCTTCGAATTTGGCGTTGCCCCAAGCGACCTGCACGGCGAATCAGTGGTGGTGAGCTGTAGAAAGGTGAATTGGTACCTGGAAGACCCTCCAGAAGTGGGACTCGATTCTGGTTCCTCCGTCTGCTGGAATGTATTATGGGAGGTGATGCATCCAGGAAATTCTCAGCATGGTAGCCATCAGTGGAGGTGATAGTCTGGGTTGAAGTGTCGACAAAGATAGGCTCTTCCATCTCCATTAGCTCCCCATGTATACCATGGTGGTGGGCAGCATGGGCATACATATGTGAATGCACTTGTACATGCATGTGGTCATGCACATGCTCATACTGGATCGCCTCCCTCCCTTGCTCCTGTTCTGGCTCCTGACCCTCAACTTCAAATGTGTTTTCTTCCTCATCCTTAATCTCATCATCATCATCATTCTTCTTCATCTCCTCTTCCTCCTCCTCCTCATAGTCTTCATCCTCATCTCCTTCATCCTCATCCTCTTCCTCCTCCTCATCATCTTCATTCATTTCTCCCTCCTCCTTCCTCATCTCCTCCTCCTCTCTCATCTCTTCCCAGAAATCCTTCGTGTACTTCTGCTGCCCCTTCAGGTAAAGCTTGTGCCTGCCTGCCTCTTCATCTTCATCCTCACTGTAGCACTGTACAACTCCATTTTCATCCTCATTAGAATTTGAAGCATAAGGGGAAAAGGTATTTTGAACCCCAGGGAGTGTGACTGGCTTAGGAACGCGTACTTTTCTTTCAATTTCCACACACTCAAGAATCAGATCATCCAGGTCTGCCATTTCAGCTGACCATAGGAGTTCCTTTCGGAAAAATTCTGACAGGCCTTTGAGGAACTGGTTTTGGAGGCGGCAGTCATCCCAAGACAAGAACTGGGCCAGGAATTGAAAAGCATCTGCATAGCTGCCCAGGGTACAGTTGCCCTGCTTGAGCTTGCGGATTGCCTTTTTAGCCACGCGTGGCGGGATGGGACCACAGAATTCCTTACGGATTTCATCCAGGAAGCGCGGGAAGTTGGCATGCAGGGAACTTCCTTCCTGGGTGACTGAGATGGCCCAGTCCCTGGCTTCCCCAGTAAAAAAGGAGATCAGAAAGGCCACCCGCTCTGCTCCCCCAGAGAAATGATCCTCATGGTCAGCTATGAAGGTCTCTAGCTGCATCAGGAATTCAGCCAGGTAGACTGGGTCCCCAGAAAAGGGCTCTATGTCAGGACGCTCCAGTGGTGGCAGAAGGGGCTGTAGGGGTGGCTCCTTATCTGTGGAGGACAGCTCCAGAGGGGGCGGGCTGGACGACAGAGGAGGGTCGGTGGACTCGTCGGGGTTAGTGTAGTCCTGGACCACATTAATCAAAAGATCATTCGAGACATACTCTGAATCCGTGGGTGGAGGCCAGCACAAGAAGGGGACCCCTTCATCGGGAGTGGGATCTGTCTCATTGAGCAGGAACTCAAAGTTCTCCTCCGCAAGGACAGGCACTATGGGCATTGGCCAGCGGATGTAGCTCGAGACATTGCCCCGCAAAGAATTAACTTCGGCCAGGGCTCTTCCGAGCTGCAGACCCAAACTGGCGTTCTCTCCACGAAGGGCATTTAATTCTTCTCGCAGGGCTATGTTTGCCAAGCGGAGGCTATGGAGATTTCCTACCGCCTCGGACATCTTAACTAGTTTGGGGGTGGGGGGGAAGCTTGTGTATCTGGCAGTGGGGGCGGGGAGCTATGGGCCGGGAACTATGGAGGAGGCCGAAATGCGGCGGCGGGCGCGGGAGGATCCCAAAGTGAAGACACCAGCGGGTCTGGGCCACACCCACCGGGGCGAGCACCGCGAGTCCCGGCGGCTTGCCGGCGCGGGACGCGTTACCTCGTGGCCGGGGTCGGCGAGGGCGGGAGGCAGCGTAGGGCCAGGACACGTCAGGCGGAGGACCCGGGCGACGCGGTTGTAGCGGCGGCGGAGTGGGTGGATGCAGGCCAAGCGGAGAGAACGGACTGCGACAGGAGGTGTGCAGGAAGAATCTTGCGGACCGCGAGCCTTTGCCTTTTTAAGCGCGGCCACGCACGCCCCCCGCAGGGGCGGGTCTTCGCGGAGCGCGGGCGCCCACTGGCCGCGCACGCACGCAGCTCCCCGCCTCTCGGCTGCGTCTCTCACTGCCTCTCTCCTTCCCTAGCTGCAGCTAACTCGAGTCGGGAAAATGCGACAGCGACTGCCCACTCGAGGTCGTCATGGCGACAGCCAGTGAACGTGTTCCTCTCCTCGGGCAGGCCCCCGAGTGTAGAGGAGCTGCTTCGCGAGGCGCAGCTCAATCTCCAGAGCCTGTTGCAAGGTACTGCGAGGGAGGGGGGCTGCGCAGCAGCAGGAGGGAGGCAAAGAAGAAAGAGAACAGGGACCAGCGAAAGCAAAAGACAGAACAGCCCCAAACCTAGGAAAAACAACGCATCCATTCTCCATCTCTTTTCACCCTCGAGACTGATGATGCTAAAAGACTCTGTTCTCAGAAATGTCCCCCTCTCTCCGACTTTTCCGTTCAGTCCATAAGTGGAAAGGCAGGGCAGTGAGTCAAGTTCTTCACAAACAAGAGACTCCCTCAGTGGGGTCTACATTCCCTCCAGCTCCTCTTGTCACGTCGTTCATGCCTTGGACTCCTGGCACCAGAAGACAAAGAGGACATCTGTAATGTCTCCCAATCTGGGCTCCACTCACTCTGCTCTTGCAATAACCTCCTAACCAGACTGAGCTTCTCCATGTAAATCACATGTCTGAATTGGGGGTGTAGTTCAATAGCAGCATGTGCCTAGCATGTACAAGGCTCTGGGTTCCATCTCTAGCATCACCAAAACAAATTTTATACACACACACACACACACACACACACGCACATATATATATATATATATATATATATATATATATATATATATATATATATATATATATATAATCTTACCACCCTTCAGTTTTCCAGAAGCATCTACCATAGAGCTGCATCCCCCAAGAGGTGCCCAGCAGATATGAAATGTATACAAAGGTCTTGTCAGCTCTTGGTTCTCTATGCCAGCAAATATTAACTTCAATAGAGAAGAGAAAACAGCTGGTGGGTCTTGCAACTGGACTGCAGCCACAATCCCTACCTTCCTGCGCACAGCAGGAATGGCATTAGGGAAGCAAGAGGCTGAGGGACACCATGAGCCTTGTGTTAAGACAAGAAAGCATTCCCATGCCAGAAAAAAAATCCAGTGTGCTCAGTGTTATTGCCACAAGCAGAATTAGGACCAGTGGGTAGAAACCCAAAAAGAGGCACATTGTACCCCCACGTAAAGAACTTTTTTGACATGCTTGATAGCCCCAGTCCAAAGGAGGGAGTGCCCCTTCCCTTCAGGTGTCTGACTTGAGGTTGAAAAAGCACCTGGAAGGGCTGCTGTGGAAGGAGTCTTAAGCATAGGAGTCTTAAAGGAGAGAACCCTGAGAACAAGCCCCAGTTTCATGTTTGTGTCTTGTTTCAAATGTACATAACATCGTGAATGATTATTCTGAACTCTCACGTTCATTTGTTCATCTAAGCCATCACTTCTATCAAAGCCATTCAAATCTTACACATCCTTCTTGTTTCCTCTTGATTCCTATAAATTTTGCTTCTTCTTTGTCATTATCTTCCATTTACTTCTCTTCAGCCCTCCAAGACCCAGTCCCACCCACAGTGAAATCAGACATAGAAAAACTCAAATGGGAGTTCTTGAAGCAGGCATAGTGATACAGGCCTGTAATCCTTGAGAGGTTGAGGCAGAAGGATCTCAAATTTAAGGCCAACCTGGGCCACAGAGTGAGACCTTGTCTCAAAGGAAACAAAGGTCTTACAATTCAAGGCAGAGCACCAAACCAGACTTCCCAGTGCAGATCTGTTCTTGCTTCACAAAGATTGTTTGCTTGATAGTTCCATAGAACACTTAAAGAGCTGCAGAGCTTCAAACCTTGTAGCAACAAGTGTCTACATTCTGAATGTCTGCTCTGAGTTGAGCTTTTAAGATGGGGGTCGTTAAGACGAGGCTTGGTTCCCAAAGCAACACAGCTTGAAATCATTCACTTCCTTTCCTTCTCTACCCTCATGCTCCCAGGAACTGGGCACTTTTCCATTTCTGAATCTAGTGGTCCGGAAATAGCCCAAAGAAGCAATGTGAGTCAGGCCTGGCCTCTAGTGCATGGCTCATGGCCCTCCCTCAGTCCATTTGGCCGAAGCCCCCTAGAGTGTGTCTCCACTGTGCTATTTTTCAGAAGAATATGAGGAACAGTACTCGGAGGCCAGACTTCTGGGGCAGACCTTCCGCTCTTCTGATGAGGCCCCTGAGCCCACTCCCAACCCAAGGCCCCAATCTGCCAGGCGTCTGGAGTTTGTATTGATGGTGAGTTGCCTCTTCCCCAACCTGGGAGAGCCAGCATACATCCACCAACAGGCAGAGCACCTTGAGCTGCTTATGTTACCCACTGGATGCTGCTGCTCACCTCTGCTCACCAGCAGGCCCGTCCTGAAGGCCTCACTGGAATGGGCCTTGCACAGTGGGTGCCTGGACAGGCAGCTTATCCATGCTTTCCTGCCTCCTAAATGATGCCTCCAACCACTGTGCCTAAACAGCCATCCTGTGGCGCCAGCTCCTCACCAGTCAGAAGCACACCCTTTCAATCACCTTCTCTCCTAACAGCCTGCAAAACGGCAACTGAGTGAAGATGAGACCACCACCCAGGGTGTGAGGGCCCCTGAGGCCTGCCTGAGCCTGTCTGCAGCCGACAAGCACACTGTTTGGAACAGCCCCTTCCCTCTGCCCATCCTAGAGGAGAAGCGCTGGCCTCAGCCCTGCTCCACGCAGTCTGACCTTGTGCCCATCAACATCTCTGGTAGAGTTGCTTAGCACCATCTGTTTGCTTTCCTCCACGCACTCCAGCCCATCCTTTCCAAATGCACCGGGTGCTGGGAGGGAGGGCCACTCTCTCTGCTACTGGGTCACCCTGTTACAGACATGGCAATCACCAGGGAATGGAGGCATGTAGACAATGGGGCTGTGGCTACTCTTCCTTCACTTCCCATGGCACTGCCAATGTAACTGATACCATGTGATAGCAAACAGCTTTCTAAACAAAATGTGCTGAAACTTTTTTAGGAACTTGGGTGCTTTTCTGAGATTAAGTGGAAACAACGTTGTAAGGTTTTATTGGTAGGGTTGTTTTTGTTCTTTGCTTTAAGGAAAGATAATGTCATGTACCCAAAGCTGGTTTTGGTGTACACAGAGAATATAGAGGAGGGGAGTCAGAATGCAGGTGGTAAAAAAAGGAATGGCACACTAGGGCACGAAAGAAAGGTCATGTGGCCTTTTCATTAGATACTAGATCTGCAAAGGAAGTGGACATCTTAATTCATTTGTCAACTTCATCAAGAAAAGAAAGTATGAAGCCAGGTGTGGTGGTACATACCTAATCCCAGCACTTGGGAGGCAGAGTTAGGAGGATCACTGTGAGTTCAAAGTCACCCTGAGACTACATAGTGAAGGCCAGGTCAGCCTGAACTAGAGTGAAACCCTACCTTGAAAAATCATAAAACCAAAATAAAGGAAATATGGGCTCAGCATTTAAAGGTACTTGCTTGCAAAGCCTGATGGCCTGGATTTGATTCCCCAGTACCCATATAAAGCCATGTACACAAAGTGGTGCATGTATCTGGAAATGGCTTGCAGTGGCAAGAGGCCCTAACATGCCCATATACTCTCCCTCCTTCCATTCTTCCTCTCCCTGCCTCTCTCTCTCTGCTTAAAAATAAATAAATAAAATATTTTTATAAGAAAAGTTTGTAGAAAAAGTCAGGACAAAAAGATCAAAAGGGTCTCAGGATGACTTTCAGAGTAGGGAGATAATGTATGTATCCCATCCAGAGACGTGTGGCACATAATACATTATTCATTCCTACTCCCTACCCCATTGGAAAGAGGACATTTGTTTCAAGAGACAGAGCAAGGAACTCAATAATCAAGAGCACTGGCTCTACAATGTTGGAAAAGTTTGGTGAAGGTAATGAAGACTACTTCGTCCATGGGTGGCCATGCTCCTTGGTTATGGGCTTTTCCACTGCCCCTAGAGTGGTCTTAAGAAATGAGAGGCAGAAAGTAAGGTCCACAGCCTAGAAAATGTGCCAAGAGGAATAAAACTAATGATAAGAGACTCATATTGGGTACTCTGTGTCTAAGCATCTACTTTATTTTCTGTGAGGTTGTCCCTAAGTTTCATCTGTGGACCCATCTGCTGGAGAGGAGGATGCAGTAGTGTGGCTTGGAGGGGAGGGTCTACTTACCCAGCTGCTAAGTGAGAGATAGGGAAGGGATCTGCATACTTACCCCATGACCCACCTCACCTTGACTCTGCTCCAACAAGTTCCCAAGAGCCAAAGGCCAACCTAAACCTTTATGAAAGATAGAGGCCAGTCACTATGAAACTGTCAACTTTGGTAAAATGTAAAAAGTTCTAAGACAGACTAACAAACTGCTTCCTACACGTTAGGAATCAGTGAGACCGCTTCCTAAAGACATCAGCCTTACCTGGCCCTGTGAAGAGTGATGACAATCAAGCTGGGTGTGGTAGTACTCACCTATAATCCCACAGCTCAGAAGTCAGGATGATCATGAGTTCAAAGCCAGCCTACACTCAACAAAAGCAATGGCCATAGGTATAGCTCAGTCATAGTGTACCTGCCTAGCATATAAAAGGCCCTAAATTTGATTCCCAACACTCCCCCAATAAAAAAGAACAAATAATATCTAAGCTCAGCCCATCCTTTAGCACCCTGTCTAGAGATCTGAATCATCACCTGAAGGCTTATAGATGATGCTTCTACCCAGGCCCTATTCCCAGAAAGTTAGGTGTTCTAGAGTGAAGTCAGGTATTGGAGTTTCAAAAGCTGCCTGGTTTATTTCAGGATGAAGCCAGAATTGAGAACCACTGCCCCAGTCCACCTAAGATTTACAGGTGACCAGGGTGTGGCCTGTGAAACCAAGCATTTGTGCCCAGCACTAAATTGGGAGGGATAGGGAAGAAGGGCTGCCTGCCTGGATGCTACTCATGCTCACTGCTACTGCCATCATGCCTTCTCTTCTACCTCAGGCCAATTTCCACTATACTTTAAACAGCAACCAAGATGCACCCAAGTGTCTTTATTTTGGCTACAGGGCAGCAGTTTGATAAACATGCAAGTTTGCGACACTCGTTGTTTAACACAGAGACAGCCGTGAACCCCAAGTCCACCCTGAGGCGGAGGCGGACCATTATTGGATTCTCTAACCCTTCCCAGCGAGACCAAGGTGACCCTAATACAGCTAATCCCCAAACCCTCCCCCCTGGCCTCCCACCAGTTCTGGCATGCAAGTGGCATTGTGACACTAGAGAACAGGAATAATTCAGGGCAGAGGGGCTTTTTGAATGTCCTGAGAAAGCAACATGATAAATTAAGGCTAGCCGAGGGCCTTTGTCAAAGTCAGCAATTGAGTATGGAAAGCAGGTTTCCCCAGCTAATAGATATATTATATTTTTCATTACAAATGTAATATAAGCACATGCCAAAAACCATAGTATTTGGCAAGCAGAAGCAAGAAGATTGCTTCAGGTTTGAGACCAGCCTAGTCTACATAGACAGTTCTAGGCCATCCAAGGACTAAATAATGAGAGACTACCTAAAATTTTATACACACACACACACACACACACACACACACACATGCATCCATCCATCCATACACACACACATATGTAAATATGTACCAGGTTAAGACAGGGAATCATTAAAATTACTGCTTAACAGAACCTTGACAGCCATGAAAGGAATGCTATCCAAAAAGCATAGACCAGGGCTGAGAGTATAGCTCAGTAGTAGCGCATTTGCCTAGCATTTGTGAGGCTCAGGGTTCCATCCTCAGGCTGGGCTGGAGCAAAACCCTACCTCGAAAACAAAAAGAAAGAAAAAGAAAAAGAAGGAGGGAGATATGTATGAGCCCTGGTCTCTCCACTTACTATGAAGCCTTGACGAAATTCTATAATCACTGAGCCTCAGCATGTTTATAAATTAGAAATAATGAAACCAACCCATTATAGTCTTTGTGAAGACTAAGAGCTGTTTATGTAGTCTGCCTACCCTATGCCTGGGATATGGTCAGCATTCAACAAATGTTGGGCATTATTAGTATAAAATATTACTATGAATATTATAAGTACGGGGAGTAATAATGATGATATAACAGTCATCGTGATGTATATGAGAAAACTTCTAGAGATTTAGAGCGTCTAAATTGTATTCTAAGTCTTTTATGTTTCAAAGGTTAAAAGTGACAGATGCTAGTAATGCACAGGCCATTAGTGTTCTGTTTTGGCATGCTCCAGATTCACTTTAGGGGCTGCAAGTCACACGGTGCTGTCTTTACTCAGTTTAAAAGACTCAACTCTCATCTCAGGGTTGATGAACACTGAGGTCTAATGGTTTCATGAGCCTGGAAAGAAAATAAAAGAAAAATTCCCAGTAGCCCCACATGACACTTCTACTCTAAAAGGAATCATCAAAGCTGAGAAGTTTTTAGCATCCATCTGGGCAATTCAAGGACACCCTGTGACTCACTGTGTAGTGATGGGCAAGAACTCACCTTCCCCAGCATCCTCATCTGTGAAAAGAAAGAAGCAAGGAATTCTGATCAAGCTCTTAGGAAATGTTTCTTGGCAAAAAAAAAAAGATGCTCTTGTCTCAAAACAGCTGATGAAGGACCCTTTGCTGCACCACTAATGTTCTATGTTTTCCTCTTCCAGGTCACAACAACAGCTCAGCAGGCAGTGTGGCACACTCTGCCACCTCAGATGCCAGGCCCAGCCACTCCACTGTACAAAGTGTTCATGGAAGAGTTGCTATTGGACAGGAAGCTCGATTCCCAAATCTCACTTCACCAGGACTGAGAAATCCTTGTAGTGAGCCTGGAGCCCCTCACCAGGCACACAGTGGCCCAGACCCCCCTGTCATGGAGAGTATGGGAATGGTATACAGCGTCCCCAATTCTTGCAATGGACCAACAGAATCAACATTCTCCACTTCCTGGAAGGGAGAAGCTTTTGCATACATGACTCCAAGTGCCAGCAGCCAGAACAATCAAGTCAATGAAAATGGAAAAAATCCTCCCTCTGGGAGCTCTTGGGTCTCTCTGAACACACTTCCACCTCTGGTCCCTAAGGAAGTGGCTACCCTCTTTGTCACCCGTGATAACTCTGCAGTATGCACTGGGTTAGCCAGCTACACTGAGCACCCTACTCAACGAAGGCAAGTACCAGAAAGGCCCCCCAAGATTGGCCTTCTGGCTCGTGGTACCTCAAGGCTGGAGACAGGCCCAGGAGGAGCCAGCAGATTCCGTGAGAGGTCACTATCTGTGCCTACAGACTCAGGTACCGTCTCCATGGACTACAATGAGGAACAGAAGGCCAGTGAGGCCTGCGCCCTGCCTTATGCCAGTACCAGTTCAGAGGGCAGTAATAGTGCTGACAACATTGCATCCCTCGGGGCTGAGCAGGAGGCCCGACACAGAAGGCAGAGGTCCAAAAGTATTTCACTCAAGAAGGCCAAAAAGAAGCCCTCTCCACCTATGCGCAGTGTCTCTCTAGTCAAAGATGAGCCGCCCCTATTGTCAGAAGGTGGCTCAGCACTGCCCAAGGATCAGAGGCCTAGGAGCCTTTGCCTGTCCTTGGAACACCAAGGACATCATTCATCTCAACCAGATGCTCAGGGTCACCCAGCTGTGCCAATTCTCAAAGATCCAGAAGGTACACAGTTTTCCCACCACTGGTATCTTACTGACTGGAAGTCTAGTGACACCTACCAATCATTGTCTAGCTCCAGCACTGCCACTGGCACCACAGTCATCGAGTGTACTCAAGTACAGGGCAGTTCAGAGTCTCTCGCCTCCCCCTCCACCTCCAGAGCCACAACACCTTCTCAACTTTCCATTGAAGTGGAGGCCAGGGAGGTATCCTCTCCTGGAAGGCCCACTGGACTGATGTCCCCCTCTAGTGGGTACTCAAGCCAGTCAGAGACACCTACACCTACTGTCTCCATGTCCTTGACCCTCGGCCACTTACCTCCTCCAACCACCAGTGTCCGGGTACGTCCAGTAGTACCTGAAAGAAAGTCATCACTGCCGCCAACATCACCAATGGAGAAGATTTGCAAGTCACGGCTATCATTTGACCTACCATTGACCTCTTCAGCCAACCTGGATCTGTCTGGAATGAGCATCTCCATCCGCAGCAAAACCAAGGTGAGCCGCCATCACTCCGATACCAATTTTGGGGCCAAACTGGCACAGAAAACTAGTCCTAACCAGCCAATTATGCCCATGGTTACTCAGTCTGACCTTCGTTCTGTTCGCCTGAGATCAGTCAGCAAGTCTGAGCCAGAAGATGACATTGAGAGCCCAGATTACTCTGAGGAACCTGGAGCAGAAGAAGTCTTCTCCTTGCCAGAGAGAAAAGTGAAACCTCCTGTAGCTGAGAAACCTCCGCTGGCCCGAAGGCCTCCAAGCTTGGTCTACAAGCCACCCCCTGTCCCTGGAGAGTACTCACTGACTTCATCTGCCTTGGCTATGGCCCCCAAGAGCTCCATTCCACACATGAGGCCACACCCCCAAGACAGCTATACCGTGTTGCGGAAACCAAAGTCATCTAGCTTCCCTGGTGGCAGGAGTCCCGGGGAATCCATGGCACCCTCGGCTCTTATTTTCACGCCCCCTGCCAGTTCCTCTGGTGCTTTCTTCTCAGGAACACATCAAACCACCCAGGCGAGTATGGAGGATGAGGGCTCCAAGGTGAGAGCCCTGCCTGAAAGAATTAACCTCCAGAGCCAGGAAGAAGCTGAGAAAAAAACAGGCAAGATTCCACCTCCAGTACCAAAAAAGCCCAGCATGCTATACCTGCCTCTCACCTCCCCTGTAGCTCAGATGGAGGCCTATGTGGCAGAACCTAGGCTGCCTCTCAGCCCCATCCTCACCCTGGAGGAAGATGCCAAAGGTCCCCCATCTGGAGATGACCTGAAATCACCTGGTCAAAGGATGACATTGGCTCTTCAGGTTGACAGTGAAAAGGAGGCAAGCTCTCCAGGTTAGTAAACTGCTGGCTCTTCCTTTCAATTCAGGAGGGATGAGGGTGAGGTCACAGTGCCAAAGACAGAGCAGATGCCCCAGGATAGCCATATCCATAGGGGGCTCCTCTGACAGATTTGGGCTACTCTGAATAAAACCTGCCAGTTGGCCTAACCATCCTAGAGATCAAGACTGACCCAGGTCACATCTCCAAGGCCACATCTAGGCCAGGCTACCCTTGGCTCAGGCACTAAGATAATAAAATGAAACAAGGCCTTAGTACACTAGGTCTTCAGGACCACATCTGCCCCTTTGCCCACTACTTTAGTGGATGGTGCTTTTCATTGGCTGCACTAAATTCACATTCATGCACAGGACTCAATACCTTCCCAGACCAAGTTCAAGTGCCCCCTGATGGGCTTAGAGAGTTCTGAGACAATGGACTGTTCTATGACCTATACTCTTTCACAGTGTCTTCCAGAGGAAAGAGAGCATTCTTCTTGGGATGGTGTGAGTCTAATTCTTCCCTGACTCACAAGACTAAACTAGTTAATGATTCTAGGTCTTTTTATTCCTATAACTTTGGGGGGAGGTTTTTCAAGATAGGGTCTTGCTCTAGGCCAGGCTGGCCTGGAACTCACTATGTAGTCTCAGGCTAGCCTTGAACTCACAGCAATTCTCCTACCTCAGCCTCCCAAGTGCTGGGATTAAAGATGTGGGACACCACACCCAGGTTTCTATAGCTTTTTAAATTGTAAAATATACATAACATTTGCTTTTCTTTTTTTGGTTTTTTGGTTTTTCAAGGTAGGGTCTCACTCTAGCCCAGGCTGACCTGGAATTCACTATGTAATCTCAGGGTGGCCTTGAACTCATGGCGATCCTCCTACCTCTGCCTCCCAAGTGCTGGGATCAAAGGCATGCTCCACCACACTGGCCCATTTTTTAGAAAAAAAAATATTTTATCTGGGTTGGAGAGGTGGCTCAGCAGTTAAAGGTACTTACTTGTAAAGTCTGATGGCTCGGGTTCTATTCCCCAGAACCCATGTAAAATTCTGATGCTCTAGGTGGCACATGGGTCTAGAGTTTATTTGCAATGGCTGGAGGCCCTGGCAGCACCCATACCCATCCTCTCTCTCCCTCTCTCTCCCTCCCTCCCTCCTTCTCCCTCCCTCCCTCCCTCCCCCCCCCCCTCTCTCTCTCTCTCTCTCTCTCTCTCTCTCTCTCTCTCTTAAACAAATAAATAACATTTTACTTATTTATTTATTTATTTATTTGAGAAAGAAACAGATAAAAAGAGAGAGAATTGACTCACCAGAGCCTCTAGCCACTGCAAACAGCTTCCTGTAGTTTTGTTTGTTTATTTGGTTGGTTTTGGTTTTTTTGAGGTAGGGTTTCACTCTAGCCCAAGCTGACCTGGAATTCACTATGTACTCTCAGGGTGGCCTCAAACTCTCAGTGCTCCTCCTACCTCTGCCTCCCGAGTGCTGGGATTAAAACCATGCACCACCATACCCAGCTTCCTGTAGGTTTTTAAATTGTAAAATATACATAACGTTTGCCAGTTAAAAATATTTTATTTATTTATTTAAAAGAGAGAGAAAGGCAGAGAGAAAGAGAAAATGGGTGCACCAGGGCCTCTAGCCACTCCAAACAAACTCCATATGCATGTGCCACCTTGTGGCATCTGGCTTTACGTAACTGGAGAATAGAACCTGGGTCCTTAGGCTTTGAGTTAAGTGCCTTAACCACTGCTAAGCCATTTCAACAGCCCTCACCCCCCTTTTTGAGACAAAGTTTCAATATATAGCCCAAGCTAGCCTCAAATTCACAATTTTCCTTCTTCAGCCTCCCAAGCACACAATTCATTATTCTTTAAGTACATTCATGTTATTGCATAATTCACCGCCAGAACTCCTTTAATCTTACAAAAATGAAAATCTATACCTCTCCAGCAATTCTGTGTTTCCTCCTCCCCCTGAGCCCTGGTGACCACTTTGTTACTTTTTGGTCTATGAATTTGACTATTCTGGATAATTTCATATAAGTGGAATTGTACAGTTATCTTATTTGTGATTAGATTACTTTACTTAATGACCGAAAGGTTTGTCCATATATCTCATCCTTTCAAACCCTTAACACCAAACATCAAAATATTATGAACTTCTTTAAGTTGATTTGGACTTTCATTATGTTAATCACTATGATTAAAACAAGCAGATAAAACAAAGCCATGGATTATTTTTCAAATATGCTTCCACTGGTTCCCTCATAATCATACAGGTCCCCTTCCCATCTACTGGGTAAGAATATTGCTTTATGTTGTTCTCAGCTGCTTGATTTTTTTAAAAAAATAATGAATTTGAAACAAGAGGAGCTAAGGATGTAGCTCAGTGACGGAAAGCTTGTCTAGCATGTACAGGATCTTGGGTTCCAACCCCAGCATCAAAAAATAAATAAATAAATAAACAGATCCAGATGTGGTGCCATATGCCTTTAATCCCAGCACTTGGGAGGCAGAGTTCAAGGCCACCATAAGATTACATAGTGAATTCTAGGTCAGTTTGGACTAGAGTGAAACCCTACCTCAAAAAACCAAAGAAAATAGAATAAATAATAAAATAAACAGACAAAGGCTGGGGAGAAGGCTCAGTGGTTAAAGGTGCTTGCTTGCAAAGCCTGCAGGCCTAGGTTTTGATTTCCCAGTACCTGCACAAAGCAAGACACATAATGTAGCACATGTGTCTAGAGTTCTTTTGCAGTAGCAAGAGGCCCTGGTGTGGTACACTCTGCCTCTCTTAAATAAATGTAATTTAAAAAAAAAATAAACACATGGGCTGGAGCGATGGCTTAGCGGTTAAGGCACTTGCCCGCAAAGCCACAGGATCCCAGTTCGATTCTCCAGGACCCACGTAAGCCAGATGCACAAGGGGGCACATGCATCTGGAGTTCGTTTGCAGTGGCTGGAGGCCCTGGAGCGCCCATTCTCTCCCTCTCTTTCTCTCTCTCTTCCTCTTTCACTCTCTCAAATAAATAAATAAAAATAAACACAGAAATAAATAAGGAAATAAGAGAATGCCTAAACCATTTGCTGGGCCCATTAAAAACAGGGACCTGGACCAGTCTTTACCATAAGGCAAATCACTAACCTTTTGAACTTCATGTTACTACTCTGAAACATGATGACATTAAAAATCTGTACCCTGGGGCCCGGCGTGGTGGCGCATGCCTTTAATCCCAGCACTTGGGAGGCAGAGGTAGGATTGCTGTGAGTTCAAGGCCACCCTGAGACTACAGAGTGAATTCCAGGTCAGCCTGGGCTAGAGTGAGACCCTACCTTGAAAAACCAAAAAAAAAAAAAAAAAAATCTCTACCCTGGCTGAGCGTGGTAGCACATACCTTTAATCCAGCACTCAGGAGGCAGAGGTAGGAAGGATTGCTGTGAGTTCAAGGCCAGCCTGGGCTAGAATGAGACCCTACCTCAAAAAACCAAAAAGAAAACTCTCTACCCTGGGGCTGGAGAGATTGCTCAGTGGTTAAGGCACTTGCCTGCAAAGCCTAACAACCTGAGTTTAATTCCCCAGTACCCATGGTAAAGCCAGATGCCCAAAGTGGCATATGCAGCTAGAGTTCATTTGTAGTGGCTGGAGGCCCTAGTGTACCCACTCTATCTCTCATCTTTCTATCTCCCCACCACCAGAGTGGTGACACACCCCTTTAATCCCAGCATTCAGGAGGCTGTGGTAGGATGATGGCTATGAGTTTGAGGCCAGCCTGAGACTACGTAGTGAATTCCAGGACAGCCTACCTCGAGTCCCTATCTCAAGAAGCCAACCAAACAAACAAAAAATCTCTACCCTGTTGCCCATCCGGAGTTGCTCTAATCAGCAAGTGAAGTAATATGAAATCGAATGTGCTTGGTCCTATCTATTATGGTAAACGTCATTCTTGCTGGTTCTTATGCCTAGGGAGTTCTGTGGAACCAAGCACCAAAGAGAAAAGTTTAATCAGTGATAAAACAGCTGAATGGATTGCAGAAGAGGATGATGACGTATTTGTGGCTTCACGTACAACTGAAGATTTATTTACTGTGATACACAGGTTTGAATCATTTTTCCCTCATGGTAATTGCAATTGCCTTCCCTTTTTCTACTTAAGGAAAAACTTCTACCTCCAAGCAGGTATTAGAATTGCAACTGGTGATTAATTCCAGATGCCCACATATATGAACACAGTTCAGGGCCTCACATCTCAAATTCACTGACGTCTTTGAGTAAAGAGGAGGGAGGGAGAACTGGGGAGGGGAAGACCAGGTGCTTAGAGAGAGGCCCCTTGTCTCCTAGCAACTGCTTAGCCTATTGTGGCTCCATCTGCCCTCTCACAGCTCTGTCTACAGTCAGAGACATTTAACCCTTTACAGAATTCTTTATACAACAAAAATCCCATCAAGGAGTGACTTAGGATGCTGAACACCATAATGATAGTGGGGATTTAGGTAGAGGGAGGATGAATAGATGGGGCTCAGAGGCATGAGGCAGGGGCTTAGTGACAAGGAACCTGGATCTAAGAGGCCAGCTATCAGAACTGGAGTACCAGTTCAGAACAGGACTAAACTCCTCCTAGATGTCCTGATTCTGTCTCTGAACTATTGACCTTGACTCCACAAATTTATCTTTAAGCCTGGGCAGGACTGAGCTTTCAGGCACAGACCAAGTAACTCCAGTTGTGGGCAATGAAAGGCATGTGGAGGACAGGGGCTCTAGGGGTTTAAAGCTGAGAGAGAAAGTCAGTTAATGATGTTTACAAGATTGCCATATTCATGTTCTCCATCACATCCCTAGCCAGAAGCTTTCTTTGCTAACTGCCTATTCCCCAAATTCACTAAGGCTAGACTCTCTCTTGTTTAGGTCAAAAAGAAAGTTGCTGGGCTGGAAGGAGCCTGGGGAGGGCTTCACAGGCAGCAGACCCAGTTCCCACTCGCCAATGAAGAACACAGATGATTCTCCCATCAGTGAGTCTGCTGCCACCACAGCGCCAAGTGGCAGTGCCAGCCTAGATGCTGGCAGAAATGATGATTTCAAGGCCTTGCTCCAGAAGAAGGGAAGCAAGACAACTCCCAGATCCCGTCCCTCAGCGGCAGAGCTGCTGAAGACCACTAATCCACTGGCTCGAAGAATTATTGCACAGTTTTCAAAAGACTACGAAGTCACCGATAACCCCAGTACCTAATAGCCCTGTTTTCCACATCAGGGTCTACTTACTAGACTTCAGTAGAGAAGGAGCAAGACAAAGGGTTTTAGAAAGGAATTGTGGGAGTAACAAAATAGCCTACATTTCTTTGACATTTACTCACACTCTGGATGGTAGAGAGGCCAGCATAACTAGAGCTGAGATCACTGGGCACTTGAATCAGCTTCAGACAGTCCCCACTTTCATGCTTCCTCCCTTGCCATGACTGACTATCAAAGTCCTCCTTATTGTCCCCCAGTGGTGTGCACTAAAGAAATTCTCAGATGCAAGGGTGTGTGTGCCACCTTTTCAATGTCCCAACTGCTTTGTCCATGAGCTCCTGTCACTGAGAGAGGCACAATGGGAGAGCAGATTGGGAGCTGCTAAACCAGGGGTGGGGGCATAGGGTGCCATTTCTATTGCTAATTATCCACTGTCCTTTGGGGAGGGGGCTTTGACAGCCCTGTGTACAGATACAGAAAGACACTGAGGCCTCCTCAATCACAGTGTGACTCTCCTCCAGCAAGAGTTTCGCAGGTGTACACTTAACTTCAGCATGGGGTTGATTGGATGGCTTTTGTGGTGCAAACTATGAATGTGACTCAATCCCAAAACTTCATGCCTTTTTCAGTTCGATTGTCTATGCGGAGATCAGGGTGATGAGTTTTAATAATTTTTTAGGATTCCCCCCATTAGCTAGAAAAGGTCAGGACTTGGGTGGCATTGGATGAACCAAGCTTGTGAGTGAATGGGGCATTTATTCACTCACATCTAGCCAAGATAACTCGCATGTGCACCTTGAGATCCTTCAAGTATCTGTCAGCATGGGTAGCCGGGATATGTGCCCAGCTCATGCTGAACTCCAAGTACTCTTGTTTCATTTGCACGTAACATTCGTTACAGGAAGTAATTAGATGAAAGATCAGCATCATCAAAGGCTCCAGGCATAGAGAAAGTAACAGCATCTTGCCTCACACCATTCAATTGAAATGGTGCTTTGTGGTTGTTTGGGTTTTGTTTAAAGGAATTCTGACTCTGTTCCACAAACTAAGAACTTGTAGACTAAAAGGCTCCACCCCAAATCTAAAAGGCAGCTTTTCAAGTTGCTATGGCCCATAATACAAAAAGGGCTACCTTTTTCTATGTATGTTCTGCTGTTTGACTAACTTTCAGTTAACCATGCTGGAGGAACAGTATAGTAACTAGGGTAAATGGAATGCTGAAAGAGTTCCAGATCAATCATCATGACACTTTCCCCTCCAAAGCTAATTGGCACAAACCATTCTTGTCAACTCAATTTTGTAAACAAAGCAAAAGCAGTGATTCATCTGATTTACATATGTCTGATTTCTGAAGGTCTGGGGACAAAATAGGCAAAGCACTAAACAACGAAAACATGCTGACCAGTGTTGGGAAAATCATCTGCTGGTCCTAAGAGGCCAAAAGAAAAGTTAAATGAAATTGAAGCCTGCTGCACAAAAAGTATCCCCTGACCCCTTCTTCCTACATGACTTAACCTGATAGATCCCTTGGTCAATCTGGAGAATGTAGTAAAAGTTCCAGAGATTCTAGAGACAAGCAGCTCTCAATTTTGATAGGTCACATTCCTCACCAATGGGAAGCAAGCTCTTACCTTAACTACCCACACTCCAACCAGACAGAGCAGCTAAAAGAAAACATGTTTAGTACTGAAAAGACTTGGGCTTCTCAAGTAGAAGCCCTAGGCCTAGCCCTTTGGTTGGTCCTGTTCTGAATTATAGACTAGTGAAAATAGGCTAGGCTCACCAACTCCCATGCAACAAGTACTTCTCTCTCTCTCTCCCTCCTGCCCTCCCTCCCCCCTTTTTGATCTAGAAAGAAGCCACTTAAAATAATACAAAGCTCGGGAAGTCTCAGCTATTTTTGAACTATTTGGTTTGAAGGTCTTAACCAAGTGCTGTAAGTTTTGCCTGAAATAAAATAAGATTAATTCTTAGATTTGGTTTATATATGAATGTTAATGTTTATCATCCCCAAATCAGAATTCCAAAAAATGAAGACATTTCCCTCTGTAGGGAAATAAAGAAGTGCTTTGTGATTTTACCTAATTAGAGCAAAAGGCTGCCAGGGCCTGCTCCTTGGGAACCATTTCGCATAACAGAACTCTAAAGTACGGGAATATGGGACTCATTTACTTTTTCTGATTTCTCTGGAAACTTGTTTGTTCCTTCTAGCCCTTCCACCTTGCTACCTCTGGAAGTTCTCCCAAAAGATTCTGAAGCTGAATTTTCTGACACCTTGGTGTTTTCCAATCACCTAAATTCTTGTTTTCTTCAACAAAACTCTGTATGTGTGGAAGTTTTAGAGCATCTTCTGCATAATCACTATGAGCTTCAAATTCCCAGTTTGTGTCCCATTGTCAGAAGAGGATTTGAAGCAGACCATCATGGAGAATATTTAGGACTAGGAATATTCATTCAATCTTTTGTGAAAGCAGGTGGAATGAGTACCAAACAAGGAATCAAATTGTAAATGAATTCTACTAGTCATTAATTAGCATAACATGAACTATCTTTCCTACTCCTAATACCCAACCTTTCTCCTGTCCTTAATATCATAATACCAACACTCTCACCCCCAGAACTTAGCATAATGTGTGTTGCCTACCACAGCTGGAGGACAGGGTGGAAAGTCCTTCTCAGGAAACTACTACTACCACCATACTAGTACAAGTAAGGATGAGAGTTATCTCTAGAGGTAGAAGATACAAAATGTTGGTGGAAAATGAAATTGGCCCCAGGTCAGCTTCTACTTCAAGTCATTTGTATCCCATGATTTCCCTCCAATTCCAACCAGTAGTAAGTGGCTGTGCTAAAGTGGCTTCAGTCCAGTCAAGGGTAGAGGAAGCCATCCCCTAAAGAGACAGTTAATGGGTATCGTAAGTGATTTGCACTTGCTGGATATTCATTACATGTTGTGCTTTAGATGTGTATGGTAGAGAATAAGTTGGCTCTGCTGGTGTGTACTGCTTGGGCCACCTGGGCCTCCCAGTATGCTCCAACTTGTCCCTCAGCCCCAATAACCATGAACTGCACACCTAAACCAACAGCTCAGTCATGAAGAAGGCAAGGCCACAGGACAAGGACAGTCAGCTCCTTCACATGAGCTTAATGTCCACATGATGACCAGCTGATCTTGAGAAATGATCTTGAATGTGCAAAGACAGGAGAGTCTTCAAGTCCCTACTCCCCACCAACAAGCATTTTGTCTGATGTCTACTTTATCTAGACAACATATATCCAATTTCAGTTTCTATGTACATGCCACCCTCAGTAGATCTGCCCATGTGCCTGCCCCCCTACTTCATCCCTGAACCAGTCAGGAAAAAGCCAATTGTGTGCTCAGTACTCTGTTCCCCACTGCTTCTGCCTTCTATGTTTGCCAAGTCTGACAAAATGGTGAGCTTTTACTTTAATATGATTTGCCAGGGCCAAGACTAGGGTGAGGCTATCGAAGTGCCAAGGGTGCAAAATTTAAGGAGATGCCCACTCTCAGGGCCCTGCAAGTGCCTTACCCTTGTCCTGGTCCTGTGATTTGCACTTTGTAAATTAGTATCAGTTGCTCTTCTTCCAGTTATGGTTCTTGGATAGGATGGTAACTTCCTATCTGTTGTTGTGCCAAATGTTCTTGCTATTGTTCCATTCATTGTCAGAAACCTTTATATGCCTAGCCATTAAAGAATCTTCAGTATTACCTGAAAACATAGTTGATTTCTAAGTAACCTGCTCCACATGGCAGATTAGCACCCAGTTCAGTAGACACACCATGGGCACAGCCCTTCAACAAAACAGTGAGTGAGTTGGAGGTCTATCCCTTCAATCCTCTGTCTTCTTTCTGTTCTGTTCTCCCTGGTCCTTGTGGCCCAGCACCAACTCTCCTCAGTGCCTCCTACTTTGTTCTCCTTCTCTAAGAAAAAATGCTCTCAGGAAAGGGATAAACTCATTTACTTTGAGATAATGAGGCTTAATGCTACCTCTTCTGAGGGTTGTTTGCATTTTAACAGGGGAAAAGCCTTAAGCCAAAGGAATGAAGTTCTACTAGTAGAATGTTAGGCATCAACTAGTTGTAGACATATATTTTTCACCCTGGAATGGCCAGATTCCCTGAAAGCTAACTTAGAGTATAGAAATATCTTTGTCTCCTGGAATCACCGTATTTAGTAGCTGATGGGCAATTAAATTATCTGGATACCCCATACTATTCTATATGATTACTACTAAGGACGTCTCATCAAAGGCTATAGAAAAGCCTTTGAGAAGGCCTAAATCAGTCATTCATATTGTACATTAACATATTTGTGTAAATGAAATTAATATTACCATTTGGGTAAAAGAACACAAAGGTTTAAGGAGTTTGTGAAAGTGTGTCCTATTTGTGAAAGGCAAAACTGTCCAATCCATGTCTCTGATGTTAGTCGTCCAGTATTGGTGATGATTACTAAATTTATTGGTGATACAACTTATTAAACACAGACCTCTGCTCCCCCCCCCACCATATTATCTCTGTTATGTGCTATGACTTCAGCTTGATGTAAGAATGAGACCATATTTAAACCAGAGCTTCCAGTACCTTCAACGCCTTTGCATGTGTTTCAACTATAAGTGACAAAGATAGTAAGGATTTAAAAGGACAAGAGAGTAGAAACGTACAAAAAAAGTGTCTTTGTTGAAAGGCAGCAAATAGTATAATTATTTTAAAATGATATGAAGTAATCCAAGTCTTAGAATATTTTGAAATAGATGTGTAGAGGACTAGAATTGTAAATGGTAATAGACACATATTTGAGGCACTTTAATAATTTTAGCAAAAAATTGCATGATAGATTATGTGAAATAAGTATTTAGTTTTGTTCAGTAAAGCCCCAAATCTAGGCCAGTGGTCCTAGAACTAGAAACAGCAGTAGCTTCCCTGGAGAGAGAGAGAAGGAGAGAGAGAGGTAGATTATTCCATCAGTCACCCAAATCACTAGAGCCATGTCTCTCCAAGAAATCCCAACCTTTCCCTCTGTTTTGGCTGTCATTAAAGTTACCAGTCTCTAGCCAAGAGATGGATTATCATCATCTTGATCAAGCATGCATTATTTTTAATTTTAAGAAATTATCAAATTGAATCGACTTGTTCAACTGCAAAGCCTTTGATTTGACTTAACCAGAATATCTGGCCTGTTTTGTTGTTGTTGTTCTTTTGTTTTGTTTTTGTAATTCACAAGTAAGACAGAGGGAGGGAGGATTGTTGGGTTTTTTAGTATTGCTGGTCCTTAAGTAATTTTTCCTCCCTATGATGGCTGTTCTCCAGGAGGGCTCTGGCAGAAGTATACTTGATTTTGAGATTCTGCCTAAAGTGTAGAATTTGATAGCAACAAACCCCCAAACAAAAACTGAACCAGAACAACCAATTAACCCTTTTCAGCCTCTTTGTAATACCAAGCTTTATATAAACTTATTCCTTATGTGGTGTTGAGCTTTTATAAATGTTGAATTTTATAAAATGTTATGCATGCAAACGCGGCATTGTGCTCATTGTACCAGTCACCTTAAACCTGCTCCTTCCTCCATATGTACGATGGTGAAGAAATACCAATATGTATGTTTTGATGTATCCTGATCAATTGTAAATTACAAACCTTTTCATTACTTTTTAAATGAGCTATATTTACTCTGGCTAGTAGTTAAATTTTTATTCTTTTTATTATATTTCATTGCTACGTTTTTCTACTGACTCCAAAGCTTACTTTGGGGGAAATTTTCTTATTTCCAAATTGTTGTATTTATCTTGTTTCTATATTTATCTATAGTCAAAGAATGTTAGAACTGAAAGGGACCAACCTCTTTCATTTCATGGATGAGGAAATTGAGGCCCAGAAAGGTCAAATGGCTTACCTAGGGTCACAAACTGAGTCGTGATTCAGGGCCAAGCCTCAATTCCATGGCTTCTGCCCCTGGCAGAGTGTTTTGTCATTTGAAGCACTACATTTATAGAAGATCCGTAGCTGGCTTCATCTTTAATGACTCATGAATTTCCCAGGTATTTCAATGGAAAAAAATTTTATATATATATATATATATATATATATATATATATATATATATATATATTCTGCATATCTGCTTTAAGGGAACATGCTCAAAGTTCTTTAGTTCATGAATCCAAAGATAAGTCTGATTTTTAGTTTAGAACCTTTGTTTCCTTCCACATTCAGTATCTGTGCTCTACTTTGTATAATGGATGTTTTCCCTAAAGGCTGTGTGAAAAAAAAATGGATTTTTATAGATCAATTTTCATTTTTAGTAGGAAAGCTTCTCTATGTAAGGGAGTCTTCTAAGGACTTCTTTTGAAAAAAACCAAGACTCTTCTTATCATCATTCCTTAAAGTCCCTAAGTTTTAGTATGAATTTTTGTACTCGGTGTTTATTTAAAGTAGGGCAAACCAACATTAGCTTTTCTAGAATTTACTATAATCTTCCCTTCCTAATCTTTTTGAGAAATCTTCAGATGCTCATGAGCTACTCCATTATTTTCTAGAAACTTCAGCTGGCTTGACATTTTGCCAATCCCTGGGCTCAAATTCCATCTCTATCGTATCAGACAATAATAGTTTCCTAGTCACTGTTGATCTCTACATTTAGCCTGTTTTCCAGAACATTTGTTGCCTGAATGTACCTTAGTGTGCCCTTGCTTTAGTTATTCTTGGGCCTCTTTCCATAGTCCATGCACACTTCACTGTTCCATGGACTTGCAAAGCATTGCACCTTGAGGGCTGTTATAATCATATTGAGCAATATTTATAGTTCTTTCTATTGTTCCTTAATTTCTCCTGGACCTCCTCTAGTTTCCCTTCTCAAGCATGCTCAGAGGCTTCTTTCACCAGAAACTAGTATTTTTGCCATCACCTGTATCAGGGATTGATAAACTTTTTTTTTTTTTTTTGGCAAAGGGCCAGAGAGTAACTGTTTTAGGCTTTGTGGGTCTGCAGTATATTCTTCCTTGCTGTGACTGTTCATATGTGTGTTTTACACTCCTCAGAACATGAAAGAAAACATACTATTAACTCATAGGCCATGCAAAATTCAAACTGGATTTGATCCACTTGTCATACTTTGCTGACCCCTCATTCAGGCTGCTATTTCTGTGACTTGCCCCATGTAATAACTGGGTCATGTGTCAAATGCTGTAGCTAACTGATCTGATGTCTACGTGCATGTGAACAGGTGGAGAGGTCCTACATATGCCAGTTCCTCTCTCTCTCTCTCTCTCTCTCTCTCTCTCTCTCTTTCTCTCTCTCTCTTTACCATCTCTCTCCTCTCTTCTTACTTAGAAACCCTCATTCTCTTCTCTGAATATGTCCTTGTCATTCAGTGTGCCTCTATTTCCCCAGGTTTTGGGTAAGCTGGTGGAAAAGAATGGGTTTCTAAGTTTTCTGAGTTCTGTTGTCCTGTCAGTGCTCACCCGACCTTGAGCAACACTGTCTTATCACATGCTGCCATCACAAGTTTAGGGCACTGTCATTCAAAAGTCTAGTAGCACAGGCCATAAGATTCTAGCCCAGTTTGTGATTTCCTAGAAGAATCATCAGGCTCCTGTTTCCACAGGCGGGTTTTAAAAACAGCATTCATGTGTCTGTTTCCTACTGTGGTTTGGATCTGGCAATAGATAAAGCCCACGAACCCAGCAAAGAACCAATAGAGTGCAGGAGGTAGGTTGTGCCCACAGTCTTCCCCTGACTTCAGAGCCCCTACTTCTCCAGGATAGGCACCTAAGGACGCCTCACACATTCCCACAGCCAGTGGGCATTCAACATACCACCTCCTCCTGTTTTCTTCACCTCTCCTTCCATGCCACTCCTATCTCCACCCCTCATGCTTTCAGGAGTCTGAGCTCAGATTCACGTTCTCACACTCACTGTGACACATCAGGAGATACCAGTGGCCCAAAGGGTGTGTGCTTGTGTGTGTTTTCTCCATCTGGCTGTGAGGTCTGTATACACCAATGAATCATACATACATTTGTGTGTGGGGGCACATGTGCACAACATCCAGTGTTCTCATTGGTTCTCTAGTCCAGGGCCATGTCAAAAGAATGGCAGGAGTTCTGAGGTATCACTCCTCTTGTTATTTGAGGCTTTCTTTCCACTGGCTTGTGTTGGCTCCTTCTCATGTTGTCATTAGTATTGAATGTATGGCCCAAGACAATTCTTTGTCCAATATGGACTATAGTAGCCAAATGTTGGACACTTCTGATTGAAAAGAACTCTCTGTGACACCCCTGGACAGACCAATATCTATAGAGGCAGCACTGTAATTGCACATGGACGACTCAGTCATTCAAACATAAGCCCTTGTGCTGCAGCAAGAAAAATAGCTCACCAGGTTCACTTTTCAGGCCCTCTAGTTTTATGCCTATCATTTGAGCCCAGGGATATACCCAGTTCCTAAAATTTAAATTAAAAAAAATCAAAGACATGAGTAACTTTCAGGATGTCCTTATTTCAAGAACCCATGGAATGTTTCCTTTCTGCCTTCTCTTTGGGATTTCCAGAATTAGGAAGGGAAAGTTGCAGGGTTGTGCCTTGGGCCCTAAAGAAATACAAGTACTATGCTGGCCAAAAAGATGAGGACTGAGGATTGGCCAGCCATACTTTGGCATCAGGGGCTAATTTTTATTAGGTTAGCGCTTACAGGTGGTGCTCCCTGGGCTAGCAATGCACTGAAGACAAATGGGAGATAGAAATGTGCAGAGCAATGTTTTATACTGAAAGGCAGAGATAGGGCCACCCCCCAGTGATGGGACTGTGTCTCTGGATTCAAAATTCTAGGAGGGCATTAGCCCAGTCTTTGTAGGATTCCAACACAAAGTAGAAGGGAGCCCTCTGTGGGGTGATATTGCAAACAGGATTTCTTTTCTTTCTCTACCTTTTTTTTAAGGATTCATTACTGGCTTGCTACCAGCAATTGAACTGTGTTCTTTATATAGCTAGAGCTGTTTGTGTCTTCTTAAATAAACTTTTTTTCTGTTAAAATCATTTTCTGATTCACCCTCTGGTTTTCACTGTGACAGTGATGCCCTAATTCAGTGATGAGTCCAGTTCATGAGCTTGTGTTACCAGCCACATAAATATTACTGAGCCATGCTCACTTTGCCTACTCACAGTATGCCATTCACAGAAGTCTTAAAGAAATGCATAAGACAGGATGTCCTTGGATGTCAAAAGGTTGTCCATTGGATACCTGGGCACAAGTGAAGAAATAATAGAAGTGTCCTTTGAGTCCCCAAAAAGCAAATCAGGCAGCCATTATCACCATGACACACAACACCGGTGTTATCTACAACTGAGCTGTTGGAAGACTAATAACACATTTCTTGGCTGCATGGCCTCCAAAATTTGTGACTTTTTGTTGTTTTGCAATGCTAGGGATCAACCCCAGGGCATTACACATACCAAGCAAGCACTTTGTCACTGGACTAAAGTCCCAGTCCAAAAATAGTGGTTTAGAAGCCAGGTGTGGTGGCGCATGCCTTTAATCCCAGCACTTGGTAGGCAGAGGTAGGAGGATCACCATGAGTTTGAGGCCACCCTGAGACTACATAGTGTATTCCAGGTCAGCCTGGGCTAGAGCAAGACCCTACGTTGAAAAACAAACAACAAAAAAAGTGATTTTGGCCGAACATGGTGGGTCACACTTATAATCCCATCACTTGAAAGGCTGAGGCAGGTATAGATTCCCATGAGTTCAAGGCTAGCCTGGGCTAAAGAGTGAGACCATGTCTCAAACAATAGTGACTTTATAAAAAGTCTTGTTAAAATGCAGTAAATAAAAGCAAGTGGAAGAACATTTATTCAGGTCTTCTCTCTCTTTCACTTGGGGATCATATAATTGAGTTTGGTGCTCACAAACCCTAAGAGCCCTGAAAAATATGTGGTCCACAATAACTTCCAGAAACATGGTTTGTCAAACCATGGCCTTAATACATCTGAGCAGGTGATTTGTATTTAAGGACTTCATTTCAAAGATTCCAGTTTATCTGCTCATAGACATGATGTGGGGCTGCAGATGTGGAAGTAAGCACCAGTGGTTTCCAGCTTTGTTCTCTGCCTCAGTAAAAGCCACTCAGCAAGGGGAACCATAGTGACTGATCAAGAATGAAAATCCCAGACCACTCAAATCACTTCTATCCCTCAAAATAGAGTATATGGTCCCATCATGCAAATGGTGACCACATATATATATATATATATATATATATATATATATATATATATATATATAAGTTAATTCCTATCTAAAATGGTCTTTGGGACTTAATTCCTATCTAAAATGGTCTTTGGGTCTGGAGGGATGGCTTAGAGGTTAAGGCGCTTGCCTGCAAAGCCAAAGGACTCAGGTTCAATTCCCCAAGACCCATGTAAGGCAGATACAGAAGGTGGTGCATACATCTGGAGTTCATTTACAGTAGCTGGAGGACCTGCATGTCTATTCTCTCCCTCTCCTGCCCCCTCATAAATAAAAAAACAAATAAATAAATCTTTGTTAAAATGACCTTTGAAGCTAGCCATAGTAGCACATACCTATAATACTTGCGGAGGCAGGAGGATCCTGGGTTCAAGGCCATCCTTAGCTACATAGCAAGATACTATCTCAAAAATAAATAAATAAATAAATAAAAGGAGATTTCTTGACTGGGTGAATTCTTGTAGCCCCCATCCCTGTCTTTCCATGCCTTAGCACTAGCTTGTGATAACACCAGTCTGCACTTCCTGAAAGACACAAGAGAACTACAAACAATCTATAAAGCAAACATGCAAAGGGAGGGTGCCAGGGCCACAGAAGGGGGCTGGCTATAGGTGGGTTACATGACAGGGACTGCCTTAGTAGGACCCTGCAGTTCATTCTGGGGTTCAATCTGGCAGGGTCAGAAATTCTGTCAACTGTGCCAGGAGTTGGAGATGCTTTTAGATATTGAAGCACTCTGAAACATCACCAAAGGCAGGTGGTAGTATGACTCTTAAGGGACAAAAAATGTACCCCTTCAAGCAGAGGTCATACATGGAGGCCTCCAGACTAAGTGGACTCACACATTTCCACAGTACAAGGTTGTCAGCCATTTTTAACAAATCTTTGACAAGACCTGATATCTCCAGTTTACCTAGTTCTCAACACTTCTAGATGTGTTAAACTAAGCCAGCTCCATTCCCTGAAGGCATTTGAAAGTGTGACTCTTATATGAAGGTGTTGTCATGGGTTGGCTCCGTGGGAGGTGGCTTCTGAGATGGAGTTTACTATGTGGATATTTCCAGGGAATGCCCTGTGGATCCACATCTGTGGAAGGGAGGGGAAGGAAACAGGATTTGGCAAAAGCAGAGAGCAGCAATGCCCAAGAGGCAAAGTTTTGGCTTCATTTCATAGCTAAGTGGTGGGTTCCAGAATTCAGATGATTTGTCAGGGCCTGAGAGGTAGCTCAGGGTTAGTGCACTTGCCCAGGATACAAGAAGCCCTGGGCCCCAGCACTGCAAAAAATTCACATGTTCTATGCTAGGCCACTAGACAGACCTTCATACCCTGTTTCAGTGGAGCATTGGCTCTGGACCACCCCACAAGAGACCCAAACTTGAGTGTCTCCAGCCTGGCTGATGAGCTGGCCATCAGCAGGGCTGTCCCTGAGGCCAGCAGAAAAATATTCTTCATTGACAGCACTACCAGTAGCTAGGCTGCAAGACCTACCTCAAGGGGGTTCTAGGTAATAATTTCTGTGTTCATCACAGACATATTTCTCTTATGAACACTACATGCTAAACAATGACAAATTGTTTCTTTCTGATTCCCCTTGTTATAGACCTTGCCCACTCCATACTCCAGACCAATTAAAGTTCATTTGATTAGGTGTATATCTATTTTTAAAGTATAGTTGCCATCTTGGGCACATGATAGCAACCTTAACTGAGCTTTGATGGCCACAAGCCCCATTAGTATCTGTTAGCAAACCTTCTCCAATGAAATGGCATATTACATATGCAAATGACTAAATGGGCCTATTATAAAATACTGTGAATTGTGCTGGAGAAATGGCTTTTTAGCGGTTAAGCACTTGCTTGTGAAGCCTAAGGACCCCAGTTCGAGGCTCAATTCCCCAGGACCCACGTTAGCCAGATGCACAAGGGGGCACATGTGTCTGCAGTTCGTTTGCAGTGGCTGGAGGCCCTGGCGCGCCCATTCTCATTCTATCTATCTATCTATCTATCTATCTATCTATCTATCTATCTGCCTCTTTCTCTCTCTGTCAGCTGCTCTCAAATAAACAAAAATAAGAACAAAAAAATTTTATAAAATACTGTGAATTGAGACAGGCATGGTGGCACACACCTTTAATCCCAGCACTTGGGAGGCAGAATTAGGAAGGTCACCATGAGGTTGAGGCCACCCTGAGACTACATAGTGAATTCCAGGTCAGCCTGGGCTAGAGTGAGACCCTCCTTAGAAAAAACAAAAATAAAAAAAAACTAAAATAAAATACTGTGAATAAAATAGTTCTAGTGTCTATTAAGCACCTATAATCACCCAGCCCGCCCTTCCCATCCTCTCATCTGATTCTCTTCTATTCAACACCTATGTGATGAGCTCCTTCTACGTGCTGGGTGGAGAAAGCACTAGGTACTAGACTAGAGTAGTGACCAGTGCACACCCCATGCCCACTTTCATGTTGCTGGCTATCAGCAGGACTGTCCCTGGGACCAGCAGTAGTGGGCTTCACATTCTTTTTTTTTTAATTTATTTATTTATTTATTTATTTGAGAGCAACAGACAGATAGAGGGAGAGAGAGAGAGAATGGGCGCGCCGGGGCTTCCAGCCTCTGCAAACGAACTCCAGACGCATGTGCCCCCTTGTGCATCTGGCTAACGTGGGACCTGGGGAACCGAGCCTCGAACCGGGGTCCTTAGGCTTCACAGGCAAGCACTTAACTGCTAAGCCATCTCTCCAGCCCGGCTTCACATTCTTGTTAGCTGCCAGTTACCACCCTGACTCTAAAGCCATCTAGTCACTTCCTTGCTCAGCATTCATTCTACATGGCTCTAAACCATCTCTTCAATAGTGCCCATTTGATCCCCAATTCAACAGTGCCCATTGGATCCCTAATTCTGAAGGGTGATAAATATGCCAATAGCCCAAACAGAAAGCCTGCTTAACACCTTCATTAACTGAGATCTGGCTGTCTCCTAAGAACCACACTTCTGTAGTCTTCTCAGGGAGTCCTTCCCTCCCCAAATACTTCATTCAGCACCTGGAGGAAGGGCAGGCCCCTACCTCACTTCTCTTTCTATCTCTGGAGCTTCCAAGCTGTGGAATGCTACTAACACAATGCCTATCTCTTACAGCCCAGCAACTCCACTGCGGGGGATAGATCCTAGAATAAATGTGCATACAGAACCAAAAGGCATCAAGGAGGTTTGTAGCAGTATTGTATGTAACAGCGCAAAACTAGAGACAACACAATATCCAAGGTAGAATGGAGCCAAGTGTGGTGGAACATGTATAACTCCAGCACTTCAAACGTTGAATCAAGAAGGCTGTGAATGGGCTGGAGAGATGGCTTAGCGGTAGAGCGCTTGCCTGTGAAGCCTAAGGACCCCAGTTCGAGGCTCGGTTCCCCAGGTCCCACGTTAGCCAGATGCACAAGGGGGCGTATGTGTCTGGAGTTCGTTTGCAGAGGCTGGAAGCCCTGGTGCGCGCATTCCCTCTCTCTCCCTGTCCCTGGGACCAGCAGTAGTGGGCTTCACATTCTTGTTAGCTGCCAGTTACCACCCTGACTCTGAAGCCATCCCTTTCTCTTTCTCTCTCTGTCTGTCACTCTCAAATAAATAAAAATTAAAAAAAAAAGAAGGCTGTGAATTAGAGATTAGAGTTTGAGGCCAGCCTAGACTACAAAGTGAGACCCTGTTGTTGTTTTTTAAGTAGAATGGAAAGGCTATACACAGTAGGGCATGCCAGTAGTTCCAGCTACACTGGAGGCCAGAGCAGGAGTATTACTGGAACCCAAGAGGTTCAAAGTCAGCCTGGACAACATTGTGAAGCTCTGTTTCAAAACAAAAGAACCAAAAAGAATAGAATGGGGAGAAATTTTGGTTTTCTTTCAGTAAATTTGGTTTTCTCAAAGTAGAGTCTTGCTCTAGCCCAGGCTAACCTGGGACTCACTCCCAGACTAGCCTCATACTCACAGTGATCCTCCTACCTCTGCCTCTCAAGTTCTGGGTCTAAAGATGTGCAGCACCACACCGAGCCAGAATGGAGAATTATGGATGATTATATGATCACACACAGCATGCATGAATCATGCAAATACAAAACTGAAAAGGTTGGGAATGAAGTTCAGTTGGTAGAGTACTTCCCACTGGGCGTGGTGGTACACACCTGTAATCTCAGCACTCAAGAGGCTGAGGTGAGAGGATCTCCATGAGTTCGAGGCCACCCTTAGACTTCATAGTGAATTCCAGGTCTGCCTGGGCTAGAATGAGACCACACCTCAGGAAAAAAAAAAAAAAAAAAGCCCTACCTTTGATCCCCAGCACTTCATATACCAGGGTGGAGGCACACACTGAAAGGCCCAAGAATTCAGAAGCCCAGAAATACTATCACGCTCCAAAGGGAGCTTAAGCGGGCCCCTGCATACCTCAAACTCCAGGCTTTACTCTCTGTTGGAAGCAAGTAAAGAATCCCTCTTCTCATTATATCAGAGCCCGCTCCTAATATAAAACTAGGTAAAAAGGGCATGAGATAGCCCTCAAGGATGGGAAATGAGTAATGAAGTGAACCACTTATTTGGTTTCTGTAAATAGCCCACACTGTAAGCCTTAGTAGCTCGCACCATAAGCTGTAGCAGCCTGCCTCAGACCACCAAGGTCATAGGAGACTGATACCACACTCTGCTACTCCCACCCAAGGACCTGCGCAAATGCTGACCTCCAAGGTCATAAGAGAATGATTGGTCCACGAGGGGCTTGAACAAATTAAACTAATTGGCTTAGAAACTATGGGGTGACACAAACTGACTGGCTCGCACCCTGCAGGCTCCTGATATTAAAAAAAAATGATTGGTCTAATGCATAGGCTTTGTTAGAAACCCTATAAAAACTGTCCCGTTCCTGCATTCGGGGCTCTGCAGTCCTCTACCCCTGTGCGGTGTACAACTGTGGGCCCCAGCACGCTTGGAATAAAATCCTCTTGCAGTTTGCATCAAGACCGCTTCTCGTGAGTGATTTAGGGTGTCGCCATATCCGGGCAGAGCGTGGGGTCCCCCTCCTGGGGTTCCTTCAACACCAGTAATTTTAGCAGTCCAAAGGTAGAAGCTGAAAGAGCAGAAGAAAGGGCATTTGCACAAGACTGGGCCCATCAACATTCTATGATGGATGGTGGAGGAGATCCTGAGGCCCCTACCCTTCCTTGAGGAATTATTGGCAGTTGATGGTTGCTGGTGGAAGGGAAGACATTTTCTTTACTATTGTGGCCACTGATAAATTGTCTGTTCTCTGGTAAATAATCCCCTACCCTAATTAAACTCAGTAGGTCATAAAAAACCATCAAACTAGAAGTGGAGCTAGTTGTGAAGAAGAAAGGGGTTCATAGGGAGAGGAACAAAAGAAGATAGTGGGAGTGAAAAAAATTCCCAAATAATAAAAAAAGTCAGGTGTGGTGATGCATGCCCTTAATCCCAGCACTAGGGAGGTAGAAGCAGGAAGATCACCATGAGTTCAAAGCCACCCTATGGCTACAGAGTGAATTCCAGGTCAGCCTGGGATAAAGAGAGACCTTACCTCGAAAAACCAAAACAAAGTTCAAGGTCATCCTGGGCTACATAGTTCAAGGCCAGCCTGAGCTACAGGAGACACTGTCTTAAAAAAAGACACATGGAAGCAATGTATATGTGCATCTAAATATCACATTATACTTCATATTATAATTTTTAAAAATTTTTATTTTATTTATTTGAGAGAGAAAAAGGCAGATAAAAAGAGAGAGAAAGAATGGGTGCCGCAGGGCCTCAGCCACTGTAAATGAACTCCAGATGCATGTACCACCTTATGCATCTGGCTTACATGGGTACTGGGAAATCTAACCTGGATCCTTTGGCTTTGCAGGCAAATGCCATAACTGCTAGGCCATCTCTACAGCCCTATTATGTATAAATCTTATGTTTGTATTTACCAGCTAAAAATAAATTTAAGGGCTGGAGAGATGGATCAGCAGTTAAGGCACCTGCCTTCAGAGCCTTACAACCGTAGTTAGATATCCCATTACCCATGTAAAGCCAGATGAACAAAGTGGTGCATGCATCTGGAGTCCATTTACAGTGGCTGGAAGCCCTGGTGTGCCCCTTCTCTCTGTCTATCTCTCTTCTATCTATCTCTGCTTGCAAATAAATAAATAAGTAAATAAATAAAAATGCATATATATTTTAAAATAAATAAATTTAAAAGCCAGGCAGATGACACACATTTATAATCCCAGCACTTGGGAGGCAGAGGCAGGAGAATCACTGTGAGTTTGAGGCCACCCTGACACTACATAGTAAATTCCAGGTCAGCCTAGGCTAGAGTGAGACCCTACCTCAAAAACCAATTAATAATAATAATTAAAATTAAATTGATAAATTTAAAACCAAGTGTGGTAGAGGTAGAAGGATCACCTTATGTTTGAGGCCAGTCTGAGACTACATAGTGAATTCAAGGTCAGTCTGGGCTACAGCAATACCTTGAAAAACCAAAAATAAAAAATATAAATGAATTAAATTAATCAAAATAGGGCCAGGGAAATGGATCAGCACTTCAAGGTGAATGCTTGCAAAGCCTGCCATCCCAGGTTCAGTTCTCCAGTACGTATGTAAAGCCAGATGGACAAAATAGCCAATACTTCTGGAGTTCATTTGCAGTGGCAAGAGGCTCTAATGTGCCCATACTCACTTTCTCTGTCTTTGCATTTAAATCAATAAAAATATTTTTATTTTTTATTTTTAGTTTTTCAAGGTAGGGTCTCACTTTGGCTCAGGCTGACCTGGAATTCACTATGTAGTCTCAGGCTGGCCCCGAACTCACATCGATCCTCCCACCTCAGTATCCCAAGTGCTGGGATAAAAGGCATGCACTACCATGCCCAGCCCAATAAAAATATTTTTTTAAATATAATTTAAGCTGAGAGAGGTGGTACATTACTTTAATACTGGCATACACCGTGGTCTATCCTAATTATTGACCTCATGTCTGAAGAAAATGTGTTGGAAAGCAACAGAAGAAGAATGGAAGAAGTAGAGCACGTTGTAAGGAGTCCTACCCTTCCTTTGGCTCTTACATCCTTTCTGCCACCTCTTCTACAAAGGACCCTGAGCCTTGGAAGGTGTGAGACACTTCAGTGCTGAGCACTCCTCTGTCACTTCTTCTCAGCACTATGGTTCCTTCTGAGTCATCCCCAGGTCACTGCCATCTGAAAAGAGAAGCTTCTGTAACCAAAGGAGAGAGTAGCATTAATATATTGGGTATGAACATTAAGAGAACTGGTTACCAGGCAGTTTGGTGAGCATAGTATGTATATTTAACCAGACAGCAGCAAAAGTTACACCCCTAGGGCTCATGACTACCCCTGTTGTAGGTTGTCAGTATCAGGAATGCATTCCCTCCCATGGAGCTGGCCTCCAGTACAATTAGAGAGCAGTTGGTTTCCCTCAGAACAGACATGGCACCATTGCACCCGTTGGCTCATTTGGCCTGGCTGGCCAAATTTAAGGCTTGCAGTGTCCACTGTTGAGCATCTCCACTGGTGATTTCTCTCTCTCCCATCAAACTGCATACACTGTAGCTTTTTCCAGCTTTCTGTCAGCTAGTCTACTGGGTCCTCTATTCTGTTCCATTGATCTATATGTCTGTCTTTGTGCCAGTAGCATGCTGTTTTTGCTACTATGGTGCTATGACATAGGTTAAAATCAGTTATGGTGATACCAGGCCTTATGTTTGTTGCTCAAAATTGTTTTAGATATTCGAGGGTTTTTTTTTTTTGTGCTTCCAAATGAATTTTTGGATTTATTTTTGTGAAGAATGCCATTGGAATTTTGATGGGGATTTCATTAAATGTGTAAATTGCTTTTGGTAATATTGCCATTTTCACAATATTGATTCTTCTGATCCAAGAACAAGGGATGTTTTTCCATTTCCTAGTGTCTTCTGCAATTTCTCGCTTGAGTGTTTTAAAGTTTTCACTGTAGATATCATTTGCTTCCTTGATTAGGTTTATTCCAAGGTACTTTTTTATGTGATTGTGAATGGGAGTGATCCTCTGATTTCATCCTTTTTGTGTTTGTTGTTAGCATATAGGAAGGCTACTGATTTCTGTGTGTTTATCTTGTATCCTGCTACATGGCTATAAGTGTTTATCAGCACTAACAGTTGGCTGGAAGAGTCTTAAGGGTCCCTTATGTATAGAAGCATATCATCTGCAAATAATGGTAACTTGATCTCTTCCTTTCCAATTTGTATCCCTTTTATGCATGTCTCTTGCCTTATTGCTATGGCTAAGACTTCCAGTACTGTATTAAATAAAAGTGGGGACAGTGGACACCCTTGTCTTGTTCCTGATTTTAGTGGAAAAGCTTCAAGTTTTTCTCCATTTAGTATTATGTTGCCTATAGGTTTATCATAAATAGCCTTTAGTATGTTGAGATATGTTCCTTCTATTTTCAGCTTCTGTAGGACTTTTATCATGAAGGGATGTTAGAGTTTGTCGAATGCCTTTTCTGTGTCTAATGAGATGATCATATGAATTTGTCCTTCAGTCCATGTATATAATATATGATATATATCAATTTGCATATGTTGAACAATCCCTGCATCTCTGGGATAAAGCTTATTTGGTTGGGGTGAATGATCTTCCTAGATATTCTTGGATTCTGTTTGCCAATATTTTGTTGAGAATTTTTGCATCTATGTTCATGAGGGAGATTGGTCTGTAAGTGTTTTGTTGTTGTTCTATCCTTGTCTGGTTTTAGTATTAGGGTAATGCTAGCTTTGTAGAAAGATCTTGGTAGAATTCCTTCCTTTTTTATTTTACAGAAAAGTTTGAGAAGCATGGTGTTAGTTCTTCCATAAAGGTCTGGCAAAATTCACCAGTGAATCTGTCTGTGCCTGGACTTTTTTTAGTTGGGAGGTTTTTTATAACTGCTTATATCTCCATATTAGTTATAGGTCTATTTAAGTGGCTAATCTCATCTTGATTTAGTTTTGGTAAGTCATATATACCAAGGAAATCATCCATTTATTTCAGATTTTCAAACTTAGTGGAGTATATGTTCTTTTTTTTTAATTTTTTTATTTATTTTTTATTTATTTATTTATTTGAGCGCGACAGACACAGAGAGAAAGACAGATAGAGGGAGAGAGAGAGAATGGGCGCGCCAGGGCTTCCAGCCTCTGCAAACGAACTCCAGACGCGTGCGCCCCCTTGTGCATCTGGCTAACGTGGGACCTGGGGAACCGAGCCTCGAACTGGGGTCCTTAGGCTTCACAGGCAAGCGCTTAACCGCTAAGCCATCTCTCCAGCCCTGTTCTTATAGTATGTCTGTATGATTTTTTTTTCCGTATGATTTTTTGAATTTCTCTGGTATCTGTTGTGATAGTGTCTTTTTCATCTCTAATTTTTATTAATCTGTGTCTCTTCTCTCTTCCTTTTGGTCAGATTTGCTAAGGGTTTATCCTTTAAAAGAACCAACTCTTCATTTCATTGATTCTTTGGATTTTTTTTTTTTTTGGTTTCTATTTCATTAATTTATGCCCAAATATTTATTATTTCTTCCCACCTACTGATTTTTTGTTTAGCTTGTTCTTCTTTTTCCAAGGCCTTAATGTGAAGCATTAAGTTATTTGTGACCTTTCTAATTTCTTAATATAGTCACCTAAAGCTATAAATTCCCTTATTAGGATTATCTTCATTGGGTCCCAAAGGTTTTGGTTTGGTGATGACCTGTCAATTGATGAGAATGGGGTGTTGAAGTCACCCACTACAACTGTGTTTGGTGTTATCTGTGACCTTAGTTCTAACACCATTTGCTTGACAAAATTAGGAGCCCCCATGTTAGGTGCATATATGTTTAGGATTGCAATAGCCTCCTGTTGAAGTGTGCCTTTAATCAATATGAAGTGAGCTCCCTTATCTTTCTTAACTAATGTTGTTCTGAAGTCTACCCTGTCAGATAATAGGATAGCAACCCCTGCTAGGTTTCTAGGCCCATTTGCTTGAAACACTGTTTTCCAACCTTTCACCATAAGATAGTGTTCATCCTTCATAGAAAGGTTAGTTTCTTGGAGATATATATACCTCTCTCTCTCTCAAATAGATAAAATGCTATACCTCATGCATGCTAGCAAGCACTCTAATATTCAGCTCCAGCTCCAGTCCATAACTAGATGTTTTTAAAGACCCATGGTCCATTTCTGAGTTAGTCAATGCAGGAAAAGGACCATCCTTGGGAGAGCAGCATGTGAAAGAAGCTCAAAGAAGGAGCTTCCAGATTTCCAAGAATAGGTGGATAACTCAGCTGAGTCTCAGACAATTGTGTCCTTGCATCTGTGATGAGAAGACTCTTGTACAATAGGGGAAATGAGAAAAGCACAACCAGACAGGAAGAAATGCTATCAGGAAGCAAACATATGGGGAAATGTCTACTCTCCCTAATGAGCAAAGATACACACAATTCAAAACACTGAAGGGCCATTTTTTGCCAATTATAGTAGTAGCAAAAATTAAGGGGAGGTGGAAGAAGTGACAGTATGTCAAGCTGGAAAGAGTACTGAATGGATGCGTGGTTACTGGCTGACTGCTAACACTGAATAAATATCACCCCTTGAAAATAAAAACTGGCAGTATGCACTAGGGAATTTTAAATGTTCATGCTGTTTTACTCAGTAATCCTACTTCTGGGAGTCTATTCTAGCAAAATTATGCCAAGGAGAGAAAAGGCTGTATGAATGAATCTTGACGTAGTTCTCTAGTCATTTTCTATACTCCCAACTGATGCCTTAAATGACACAGACAGTGTCAAGGATACATGGGTGTCTAGTAAGCCCCTCAGGTTTCATATGTACAAAACTTAGTCATAAATCCCTCAGTCGCTCTAGAACCTGTTTCTTCTCAGATCCTCTCTCTCTCAATAAATACTACTACTGTCCATGCAAAAGGCCAAAACCTAGGGATTGCTCTTGGCTCCTCCTACTACCTTACTTCCAATTCACCAGCCAGTCCAGTTAACTCAGTATGCAAAATGTGGACTGGAGAGATGGCTTAGTGGTTAAGGTGCTTGCCTGTGAAGCTTAAGGACCCAGATTCAACTCCCCAGTACCCACATAAGTCAGATGCACAGAATGGCACATGCATCTGGAGTTCATTTGCAGTGGTTGAAGGCCCTGGTACACCCACTTCCTGTCTTTCTCTCTCTCATAAATGAATTATTTTTTAAAATATTAAAAATGTAGCCAGGGCTGGAGAGATGGCTTAGCGGTTAAGTGCTTGCCTGTGAAGCCTAAGGACCCCGGTTCGAGGCTCAGTTCCCCAGGTCCTACATTAGCCAGATGCACAAGGGGGCACACGCGTCTGGAGTTCGTTTGCAGAGGCTGGAAGCCCTGGCGCGCCCATTCTCTCTCTCTCCCTCTATCTGTCTTTCTCTCTGTGTCTGTCGCTCTCAAATAAATAAATAAAAAAATTAAAAAAAACAACTTTAAAAAAAAATGTAGCCAAAGGCATCTCACTGCCCTGTCATGGTTATCACTCTGATCTACACTACTGCCCACTCCATCCAGATTCTTTTATTTTATACTTATTAACTTACTTTTTTATTTATTTATTTTTCTTTTGAGGTAGCATTTCCCTCTGGCCCATACTGACCTGGAATTAGACACAGGCTGACCTCAAACTCACAAGGGTCCTCCAACAACAGGCTCCCAAGTGCTCAGATTAAAGGTGTGTACCACCATGCCTAGCTTTTTAAAAAAAATTTAATATATTTTATTTATTTACCTGACACAGAGAAAGAAGCAGACCGAGAGAAAATATGGGCATACCAGTGCCTCCTGCCACTACAAACAAATTCCAGATGCATTTGACACTTTCTGCATCTGCTTTTTGTGGGTGAAGGGGTATTGAATCCAGGCTACCAGATTTTGCAAGCAAGTGCATTTAACTGCTGAGTCATCTCTCCAGCCCTCCACCCAGATTCTTGCAGTAGTCTTATGGTCTCATGCCTGCCTACCTTCTTCCTGATCTTAAAAGCAACAAATTCTCCCTCCTTGGGGCCTTTGCACTTGCTGAACCCTGGGCTTCTTTGGGTTTTAGTCTCAAAGGCACACTGAGGAAGCATCTATGATCTATCTATCTAAAGCGGCTGCTCTCCCAGCTTCTGTTCTTCATTACCACCCTGTTTACTCCTGCCCAGTACTTGCTGCAACCTGAAGTAGTGTGAGATCTGGATTTGCATAGGACCTTGTGTTCTATCTTTTCTACCTGGAATCCAAGCCTCATGAGAGCATGTACATGTATCTGATTCAGTGGTGCATCCTCAACACCCTAAGGGTTCATGTACCAGGCACATGTAAAATGAATGAGTGTATTATAAAGGCTCTGACAAGTTAGCAATAAAGAAATCTTTTAAATATGGTACTTGCAAAACCTAGCTTGGGAAAAGAAAACATTTCAGGCAATACTGGCAGAAGTATTTTTTCATATCACAGTGTAATGTACTGAAAACAACACAGTTGTTATATTCAGGCCAATACATGCTCTAATCTTGGTTCTGCCTCTCACTAGCTATGTCATTTTCTGCAAGTGAATTTGTGTCTCTGAGCTTCAGTTTCTCCCTATATTTTTTGCTTTGTTTTTGTTTTAATCTGTACTGAGTATGAACCTCAATGCCTCAATTTGGCAAGTGCTATACCGCTGAGGTGCATCTCCAGGCCTTGGCTTTTGTTTATTTTATTGAAATATATATATATATATATATATAATGTATATATATATATGTATACATAATATTTTGATCATAATCCCCTCCTATTATTCTTTTGTTCCTACTCACCCATATCCCTTTCATCTAACCCCTTCTTCTTCCCAACTAGCCTCTCTTTTCTTTTTTGTCACTTTTCTGCCATCCTCCATCATCCATGATGACATGTTGATGGGCCCAATATTATTCAGGTTTTGTGCAGATCACAAATGCAATGGACACTGTGAGGTCCTGAATGCAATGGCCACTTCGTGTCTGCAAGACAGTGTTCCAAAGCACTGCTCCCCATCCTCTGCCTCTCACTTTCTTTCTGTGTTCCTGAGCCTTGGCAGGTGTGATCAAGCTGTCTCATTTAAGTGCTGAACATTCAACTGTCACTTCTCAACCCTTTGACAAGCTTTAAGTCTCCTTGGTAATCACCATCTGAAAAGAGAGGCTTCTCTATCCAAAAGCAAGAGCAGCACTAACATGAGCATAAACATAAATACCTAAGAACAATTTGGTAGGCACAATATATCCATTTAGCCAAACAACAGCTTCTTCACTAGGGCCTATGACTTTCCCAGCCATAAGCTTTCAACTAGGTATTCAGTACCAGGCAGGAACTATCTCTTGGCTTTTTATTTGAATTTTGTGTCCTGTCTGTATATGTGCATGAGATGTATGCATATGTGTATGCCCCATGCAAACATATGTAGAATCTAGAGAAAGATGTCAGATGTCTTCCTCTATTGCTCTTCCACCTTATTTCCTTGAGAGAGTCTCTCACTGAATATTGAACTTTCAGTTGTGGGTGGGATTGGCTGAGCAGTGAGGCTCAGCTATCCTGCTTTCTCCCCTCAGTGCATGGGGTACAGGAATGCATGATCATACCTGGCTTTAAAAAAATATGTTTTTGCCGGGCGTAGTAGTGCACACCTTTAATCCCAGCACTCAGGAGGCAGAGGTAGGAGGATTGCCATGAGTTCGAGGCTACCCTGAGACTCCATAGTGAATTCCAGGTCAGCCTGGGCTAGAGCGACACCCCACCTCATAAAAACAATAAATAAATAAATAAAATATGTTTTTCCAGGTGTGGTGGTGCACACCTTTAATCCCAGCACTTGGGAAGCAGAGGTATGGGAATTATTGTGAGTTCAAGGTCACCCTGAGATTACCTAGTGAATTCCAGGTCAGCCTGGGCTAGAGTGAAATTCTACCTCAAAAAACTATACATATCTTAGGGCTGGAGAGATTGCTTAGTGGTTAAGGCACTTGCCTGTGAAGCCGAAGGACCCAGATTTGATTCCCCAGTACCCATGTAATCCGAGGCACAAGGTGGCACATAGATCTGGAGTTTGTTTGTACCGACCAGAGACCATGTTGTGCCCATTCTCCATCCCTCCCCCCGTTTCTCTCTCTCTCTTTCTCAGAACTTTTTCTCTCTCTCAAATAAATAAATAAAATATTTAAATAAATAAAATGTTTTTATTTATTTCAGAGAGAGAGAAAGAAAGAGAGACAAAGAGAAAGAGGCAGGCACTGCAAATGAACTCCAGACCCATGTGCCACTTTGTGCATCTGGCTGTACGTGGGTACTGGGGAATCAAACCCAGGATGCTTTTCAAGCAAGCGCCTTAGCCGCTGAGCCATCTCTCCAGCTCCATGTCTGCTTTTGTTTTTAACTTATAGAATATTATTATTTTTATTATTCATTGATTTTATTTATTTTTATTTATATATTTGTCACAGAGAGGGGGGATGGGCATACCACAGCTTCTAGCCACTGCAAATGAACACCAGATGCATGTGCCACCTTGTGCATCTGGCTTACATGGGACTTGGAGAATTGAATATGGATCCTTGGGCTTTGCAAGCAAGCACCTTAACCTCTAAGCCATCTCTCCAGCCCTTCACTGATTTTTTTAATAAAAAGGTTGTACTCCCATACCCCCTCTCAACTGCCCCAGTTTTGCTGAGGGTCTTCTTCTATGGGGTTACTGGTATTCTTTGTGGGGACCAAGAGGCCTCATTCTCTACAGGGTTAGGGGAGACAGTGTCTCAGGCTATTCCCTCCTACCCTGAGGCTCTTACAATCTTTCCACCCTCTCTTCCAGTATGTTCCCAGAGCCTTAGAGGGCAATGCAGGGATATGATTTAGTGTTGCTTTCTCTGTAGCCTCTGGATTTCGGATCTGTGTGCTTTGTTTTATTATTCAAGTTATGGTCTCACTATAGCCCAGGCTGATCTGGAATTCACTATGTAGTTTTAGGCTGACACACTCCTTTAATCCCAGCACTGGGGAGGCAGAGGTACAAGCATCACTGGGAGTTCAAGGCCAGCCTGAGACTACATAGTGAGTTCCAGGTCAGCCTGGGTTAGCGTGACAGCCTACCTTGAACAAACAAACAACAACAACTAAATATATATATACATATATATAAAAGCATAGCCAGGCATAGTGGTGCAGGACTTTGATCCAGCACTCAGGAGGCTGAGGTAGGAGGATCGCTGTGAGTTTGAGGCCACCCTGAGATTACATAGTGAATTCCAGGCCAACCTGGGCTAGAGTGAAACACTACCTAAAGAAAAAAAAATTAATCCCAGCATTCGGAAGGCAGAGGTAGGAGGATCGCCATGAGTTCGAGGCCACCCTGAGACTACATAGTGAATTCCAGGTAAGCCTGAGCCAGAGTGAGACCCTACCTCAAAAAAAAAAAAAAAAAAAAGAACAAAACAACAACAACAAAAAAACCCCACAAAGAACAGCCCAGTGTGTGGCGGTGCATACCTTTAATCCCAGCAAGACCCTACCTATAAAGAAAATACATAGGTGTAAACATAAGTATTTAGAGGGCAGTTTGGTGGGTCAGATAACAGTAGTAGTTTCCCCACTAAGGCTTATGATCTCCCAAGCCATAGGGTTTTCATTAGCAGCCATATACTTTTGACTAGGTTTTCAGTATCAGGCATGAATTCCCTCCCATGGAGTGGGCCTCAAATCAAATTAGAGAGTAATTGATTACCCCCACAACAGACATGCCACTATTGCACTAGTGGGCACATCCTACCTGGGTGGCCAATTGTGTAGCTTGCAGGGTCCATTGCTGGCTATGACCAAACTACAAATGCCTTTTCTCCTCCAGCAGGCTACATAGTACTTTCTAGTGCTAAATGACTGCTGGTCAGCAGGGAGGAGGCTTCCAGCTCAGTTCTAGCTTGATTTCTCAATGTCATACTACAGAAGTAAAGCAATGTTTTCAGCAATATAGCCTTATCATCTACTTCAGGGAAACTAAGAGCTTGGCAATAGTCTGTACTGTTTTGGGAACCTCAAGAGCCTTGCTGACCAATACCTCACTGAGAGGCATCTCAACCCTTTCACTGAAATTTTTCTGTGGCAATCTATGGCTTATGGACACAGCATTTATACCCTGTAAATGGCACTTTTGCCATTTCTTCATATTTAAATTTTTTTTTATTTTATTTTGAGAGCGACAGACACAGAGAGAAAGACAGATAGAGGGAGAGAGAGAGAATGGGCGCGCCAGGGCTTCCAGCCTCTGCAAACGAACTCCAGACGCGTGCGCCCCCTTGTGCATCTGGCTAACGTGGGACCTGGGGAACCGAGCCTCGAACCGGGGTCCTTAGGCTTCACAGGCAAGCGCTTAACCGCTAAGCCATCTCTCCAGCCCCATTTCTTCATATTTAAATGGAACTAACAATAATAGACTTTCAAGATGGCTTACTATGTGTTTAGTGTAGTGCAGGTTGCAAAGCATCTCACCACTGTCACATGGTGTAAAACCTTCAGACTGGACGGCTTCACTGGACTGATGGTAGCAAAGGGGAAAGAGTCCTGGGACTATCTAGGGCTTAGATAGCGGGTAGAGAAAGAGTAACCAAGAAGAAACCCAAACTGTAACCTGCTGTGAAAAGAGCTCTAGCCTCAGCACTTCTTGGGCCTGCAGCCTGTGTATCATGGGGTGTTGAAGCCCAGCAGCACAATGTGGGAAGTTCTGGGTCATTCTCCAGTAGTGGACAGGCAAGCTACAAAATGGCATACAAACCGGGCGTGGTGGTGCACACCTTTAATCCCAGCAGAGGTAAGAGAATCGTCGTGACTTGGAGGCCATCCTGAGATTACAGAGTGAATTCCAGGTCAGCCTGGGCCAGAGTGAGACCCTACCTCAAAAAAACAAAGAAACAAACAAACCATACAAGTGATGGTTGCAGTCACGCTCACCTGTGTGCAGAACTCTCCTAGACATGTGCTCAGGAAACATTTGTTGGATGCATTAATGAATTAAAAGCACTTTTTTTTGTTTTTTCAAAGTAGGATCTCACTCGAGCTCAGGCTAACCTGGAATTCACTATGAAATCTCAGGGTGGCCTCGAACTCATGGCAAGCCTCCTGACTCTGCCTCCCAAGTGCTGGGATTAAAGGCGTAGGCAACCACACCTGGCTTTGAAAAGTACTTTTCTTTTTTTATTTTTTATTTTTGCTTATTTTTATATATTTATTTGAGAGTGACAGACAGAGAGAGAAAGAGACAGAGAGAGAGAGAGAATGGGTGCACCAGAGCCTCTAGCCACTGCAAACGAACTCCAGATGCATGTGCCACCTTGTGCATCTGGTTTACGTGGGTCCTGAGGAATTGAACCTCGAACCAGGGTCCTTAGGCTTCACAGGCAAGCACTTAACTGCTAAGCCATCTCTCCAGCCCCTGAAAAGTACTTTTCTAAGGGAATCAACAAAAATAACAGCAATTGCTAGTAGTGACATATGATTAAAAAATAGTCTTTCCAGTTTTTCTGCAATGTTTTGCTCTCTTTTGCTAATGGGGCTTTGCCAGTCTGGTGCAACCATCTGTCTGTGCTACATTCAGGGATACTGCTCTCATATGCCCCGTGGGAATCGATTCTGCTTGTTTGTCCCTGGCCTGTTTGATTTTATGTTTTCTTATTTTGATTGTTTTGATACTGTGGCCCAGGCTGACCTGGAACTTGCAGCAATCCTACTGGCAAAGCCTTTCAAGTGCTGGGATTACAGGTGTTTGCCTGACTCTTTAATTTCATTCAGTCACATCAACAGATACTTAATGGAGCACATCCAGCCTGCACAAGCTAGGAAAATGGTTAATATAGGAGCCCCTCATTCTCACACTGCCACAACCCAGGAGTCAGGTATATAAACGGCACACAAAATCTACTTCCCTTCTGTGCCTCTTAGTCAAGCTACTTCTAGACTATAACCCTTGTGTGATGACATTTTCATGCTTCTGTTCAGTTCCTCCCAACTTCCAGCTATGGTCCCAGCTCTGACCCTATAACTAACCCACTTAGGAATCTATATAGGCTAAGTCGTTTCCACCAGCAAATATCTGGAATAAAAAGTTCCACGGGCTGGAGAGATGGTTAAGGCGCTTGCCTGAAAAGCCTAACAACCTGGGTTCAATTCTCCAGTGCCCACATAAAGCCAGATACACAGCGGTGCATGCATCTGGAGGTCGTTTGCAGTGGCTGGGGGCCCTGGCATGTCCATTCTCACTCTCAAATAAATAATGTTCCAGTGGAAGGGCTGGGGAGACAGCTTGGTGGGTAAAGTGCTTGCCTCACAAGTATGAGTACCTGAGTCCCCCCACCCCTGAACCCATGTAAAAATCCTGGCATGGTGGGTTGCAATTTTAATGACAGTGCTGGGGAGACAGAGATGGAAGGATTCCTGAGGCTCGCTGGCCAATTAGTCAAGCCACATTGGTGGGCTCCAGGCCAATGTGAAACTGTGGGTAGCATTCCCCTGAGCTTGTCCTCTGGCCTGCATACACAAACAGGTGACCTTCTCTTCCTCACACACACATGCACACATAATAAATAAGAATATTGTAGGGCTGGAGAGATGGCTTAGTGGTTAAGCACTTGCCTGTGAAGCCTAAGGACCCTGGTTCGAGGCTCGATTCCCCAGGACCCACGTTAGCCGGATGCACAAGGAGGCGCATGTGTCTGGAGTTTATTTGCAGTGGCTGGAGGCCCTGGAGTGCTCATTCTCTCAATCTCTCTCTCTCTCTCTCTCTCTCTCTCTCTGTCTGTCTGTCTTTCTCTCTGTGTCTATCACTCTCAAATAAAATAAAAAGTGAACAAAAAAAAATTTTTTTAAAGAATATTGTAAAGGTTTCAGTGGAATCCCAATCAGGAAGTTTTTTCTGTGTCCCTCTATGGACAGCCTATATGTACCCTTGTTCATCGCTGTTAGATGTGTCTGCGTGTGTAGGCTCATGCAGATGTGATCCTTGCTTCTCTATTTTCTAGATTAGCTCTTGATAGGGCTTTATTAGGCTTTGCTAGAGGCAGACACTCACACCATCACACGCATACAATCTACCATGACATCAGTTTGCAGAGCTTTCATTATAATAATACAATGTGTTCTGAAAAGAAAAAAGAAAAAACACCGGCTTGCCCTGCAAACAGAATCATTGTTTATGTTTGATAACAGTGTGCTGTGTGCCAGGCATTGTTCTGGGTTCACTATTCAGAGTAGTTCATTTAATCTTCTTAAAATTTCTATGGGGGATAGAAAACATATGATATGAAAGTGGAAGCGGAAAGGCTTAAACGGGGGTGGGAGACAGGGAAATGGGGTATAGGAGAGGAGGGGGAGGGTTAACCAAAACTAAGGATATATGAAAATGCCACAAGTCAACATGCTATTTCACAAGCTAATAAAAAATAGAAGTTAAAGCCGGGCGTGATAGCGCACAGCTTTAATCCCGACACTCGGGAGGCAGAGGCAGGAGGATCGCTGTGAGTTTGAGACCATCCTGACACTACATAGTGAATTCCAGGTCAGCCTGAGCTACAGTGAGAACCTACTATGGAAAACCAGACAGTAAAATAAAAGTTAAAGCTGGGCATGGTGGTCTATGCCTTTAATCCAAGCACTCAAGAGGCAGAGATAGGAGGATCACTATATGTTCGAAGCCATCCTGAGACTACAGAGTGATTTCCAGGTCAACCTGGGCTAGTGAAAGAAAAAAAGGTGTGGGTTGGGGTGATAGCTCAATGGTGAAAAGTGCTTGCTTGCAAAGCCTGCTGGCCCAGGTTCAAGTCCCCAATCCCCACATAAAGACTTTCCTACTATCATATTCCAAGATGCAAAACATTGACACACCAGAATGAGACATTAGACCAAGGAAACTTCATATGCATTTTGGAGATGGCATTTTGTCGAGGTTACAAAAGAATGGCATATCTAACATGGTTGAAAAAACTTACTATCTTGAAATATTACAGATGTAATACTAATCCCAAAAGAGATTAGGAATGTTATCATATTTCCAATCTGACCCTCCCCACGAGTCCTGTAATTAATTTCACTTAAAAATACCATCTTATTTGTTTGTTTGATTTTTTTCAATGTAGGGTCTCCCTCTAGCCCAGGCTGACCTGGAATTCACTATGTAGTCTCAGGCTGGCCTGGAACTCATGATGATCCTTCTAACTCTGCCTGCTGAGTGCTGGGATTAAAGGCATGCGCCACCAAGCCAGGCTAGAATATCATTTTAGCAGAACAAAAATCTACCATAAAAGCCTAGCGTGGTGGTGCACGCCTTTAATCCCAGCACTCGGGAGGCAGATTCAGGAGAATTGCCGTGAGTTCGAGGCCACCCTGAAACTAAATAGTGAATTCCAGGTGTGATAGTTTGAATAGATGGCTCCCAATATATTCAGCATTCTATTAGTTTGTAGTTTGCATCTGCAGCCACCTGGCTGGAGGCGCTGTCACTGGGGGGATCTTAACGTGTGGTGGTGGGTTTGAGATTTCAATCTAAAGATATGCAGTGTGCCTAGCTGGACTTCCTGAAGTGTGTTGTGCTGTGTGACTCCTTTGGCTTGTGCTTATCTCTCTCTGCTTGGACCTGTGAAGGCAGGCCAGCTTCTTCTGCCATTATAAAACTTCCCCTGGATCTGTAAATTCAATAAATCCCTTCCTCCATAACTGTGCCTGGTCTGGAAGTTCATCTCAAAGAACCTAAAGCTGTCTGCAACACCAGGTTAGCCTGGGCTAAAATGAGACTCTACCTCAAAAAAAAAAAAAAAAAAAGACCATATCAACACTGTGCCATGGCATTTTTCCTATAAAGCCAGCCTGGCAATAAGCCATGTGCCTTGGTACAGACCCATAAAACATGCATTTCTGAAAATGGCTAGGGCACATAACAGGAAGATCTTGATATACGGTTAGCTGATTAAGTAACCAAGGTAGAATATTTTTTCATGTTTTTTATGAGAGAAAGAGAGAGAGAGAGTTGGCAAACCAGAGCCTCTGGCCACTGCAATTGTACTCCAGACACATGCGCCACCTAGTGGGCATGTGTGACCTAACTCTTGCATCACCTTGTGCATCTGGCTTGTGTGGGATCTGGAGAGTCGAACATGGGTCCTTAGGCTTCACAGACAAGCACCTTAACCACTAAGCCATCTCTCCAGCCCCCAAAGTAAAATCTTTAGCAACTGGTGGTTAAGAGCTCAGTAGCAAAGCACTTGCCTAGCATTTTCATGACTATGAGTTCGATTCCCAGAAAGGCAAAAAGTGTACTGTAAAGCTGGGCTTGGTGTTGTATGCCTTTAATCCTAGCACTCAGGAGGCAGAGATAGGAGGATCCCTGTGAGTTTGAGGCCACCCTGAGACTACCTAGTGAATTCCAGGTCAGCCTGGGCTAGAGTGAGACCGTACCTCAGAACCGCCCCTCCCCCTGCAAAAAAGCGTACCGTAAAAATAATTGATTAAAGGCACAAAACAGGTACCCTTTAATGTGATTAGTGGGAGTGTTGCCTGGTCCTCTCTCCTTGTAAGGAAGTTTGACAGTTATCAAAATTCAAAATTGGGGGTAGAGAGATGGCTTACCAGTAATGGAGCTTGCCTGCAAAGCCTAAGGACCAAGGCTTGATTCCCCAGTACCCACATAAGCCAGATACACAAGGTGGTACATGTGTCTGGTGTTCGTTTGCAGTGGTTGGAGACCCTGGTCCACTCATTCTCTCTGAATCTGCCTCTTCCTCTCTCTATCCCTCTGTATAAAACAAACAAATAATAAACTTTAAATGAAAATAGGGCTGGAGGGATTGCTAAGTGGTTAAGGCACTTGCCTGTGAAGCCTAAGGACCCAGGTTCTATTCCCCAGTACCCATATAAAGCCAGATGCAGAAAGAAGCCCTGATGCACCATGCTCTCTCTTTCTATCTCTCTCTGACTCTCTAATACATAAATTTAATTAATTAATTTAAAAATAAATGAAAATAATCAGGCATGTTGGTGTATGCCTTTAATCCCAGCACTTGGGAGGTAGAGGTAGAAGGATTGCTGTAAGTTCAAGGCCAGCCTGGAACTACATAGTAAATTCCAGGTCAGCCTGGGCTACAGAGAGAACCTACCTTGGAAAAACAATAAATAAATAAAATGAAAAACAACTGGATATAGCACAGTGGTAGAATACCAATCTAGCATGTACAAGGCCTTAGGTTCAACCTGAAGTAGCACATAAATAATAAATCAAATAAAAAAATTTAAATGAGCTGGGCGTGGTGGTGTACACCTTTTATCCCAGCACTAGGGAGGCAGAGGTAGGAGGATCACCATGGCCAGCCTGAGACTACATAGTGAGTTCCAGGTCAACCTGGGCTAGAGTTAGATCCTACCTCAAAAAAAAAAATTTAAAAAAATAAAGTGTATAGTCCTTATGGTATATGCCCAGGAGTGGTATAGTTGGGTCATCTGGGTTTTTTCCCCTTTTTTTTATTTATTGTTTTGTTTTGTTTTGAGGTACGGTCTCACTCTAACCCAGGCTGACCTGGAATTCACCAGCATCCGCTAGGGGTCTTCATGTAACATTTCATGAGGAAGGACAGGGAAAAAGTAGGGGAAGATAAGGAATGAATGAAAGGGAGGTAGGGACAGGGAGAGAGCCTGAACTCATCCTTTTATAAAGAAGCCATTCTCTGTTATGGGGGAAACCAACCCACTCTCTAATTGGACTGGAGGCCTGCTCCATGGGAGGGAATACATCCCTGATACTAAAAACTTAAAAGAGGGGTAGTCATGAGCCCTAGGAGTGTAACGTTTGCTGCTGTCTGGCTAAATGTATATACTATGCTCACCAAACTGCCCAGTAAGCACTTCTCTCAATGTTCATACCCATGTATTAATGCTACTCTCACTTTTGGTTAGAGAACCTTCTCTTTTCAGATGGCAGTGACCTTGGTATGACTCAGAAGGCACCATGGTCCTGAGAAGTGACAAAGGAGTGTTCTGCACTGAAATATCTCTATCACACCTTCCAAGGCTCAGGGACCATTGTGGAAGAGGTTGCGGAAATAATGTAAGAGCCAAAGGAAGGGCAGGACTCCTTACAACATGCTCCTCCAGACACAAAATGGCCTGGATATCCATGACCTCACAGTGCCTGACACTACCTACACAAGACCATCATAATAGGAAGAAAAGATCATGACATCAAAATAAAAGAGAGAGCCGGGCGTGGTGGCGCACGCCTTTAATCCCAGCACTGGGGAGGCAGAGGTAGGAGGATCACCGAGAGTTCAAGGCCATCCTGAGACTACATAGTGAATTCCAGGTCAGCCTGAGCCAGAGTGAGACCCTACCTCGAAAGACCAAAAAAAAAAAAAAAAAAAACAAACAAAATAAAAGAGAGACTGATTGAGACAGGGAGGGGATATGATGGAGAGTGGAGTTTCAAAGGGGGAAGTGGGGGGAGGGAGGGAATTAACATGAAATATTGTTTACAATTATGGAAGTTGGAAGTTGTCAATATAAACAAAACTAAAAAATAAAAATAAAAATAAAACAACAACAAAAAGAACCCATTCTCACTGGGTGTGGTGGTGCACGCCTTTAATCCCAGCACTTGGGAGGCAGAGGTAGGAGGATTGCTGTGAGTTCAAGACCAGCCTGAGAATACATATTGGCCAGGTTAGCCTAAGACAGAGTGAGACTCTACCTCAAAAAAAAAAAAAATCCCTTCTATCAATAACAACATTCCTGTGATAACAGCATCAATCCACTCATGAGAGAGCCCGTGTAGCCTTAAAACCCAAGATCCCACCTCTATTTAAAACTTATTTATTATGTTTCTGGATTATATATGTGTGCATGTATGTGTGTGTGTGCATTTGTGGGGGGATTACACCTGTGTTTGCACGTGGATGTGAACATGTGTTCATGTCCTTCTAAAGGCCAGAGGACAACCTCAAATGTCATCCTTAGGAATATTTCCCGTCTTTTGTGCAAGAGGGTCTCTTATTGGCCTGAAATTCACCAAGTAGGCTAGACCAGCTGGCCAACGAACCCCAGGGATACTCCTGTCTCCATCTTCCCAGTCCTGGGATTATGTGAATGGGATCTGAACTCAGGGGAAGCACTTTACCACTGAGCTATCTCCCTAGGACTCATTTTTTTTGTAATGATCATTCATTAATTCATCCACTGCTCTCTTTTTTTGTTGTTGTTGTTGCTTTTCAAAGATCACCCACGGGCTGGAGAGATGGCTTAGCGGTTAAGCGCTTGCCTGTGAAGCCTAAGGACCCCGGTTCAAGGCTCAATTCCCCAGGACCCACGTTAGCCAGATGCACAAGGGGGTGCATGTGTCTGGAGTTCGTTTCCAGTGGCTGGAGGCCCTGGCGGACCCATTCTCTCTCTCTCTATCAGCCTCATTCTCTCTCTGTCTGTCCCTCTCAAATAAATAAATAAAACAGAAAAAAAAAGATCACCCACAGTGATTCTCTTACCTACCTCCCAAGTGCTGGGATTAGAAGCGTGCACCACTCATATCTTCTTTTCTGAACCTAGGGCCTTGTGCATGCTAGGCAATTGATGCACTACTGAGCTACATCCACAGCTGATCTCACCTCTTAATACTGATACGATGGGAATTAAATTTCAACATGTGTTTGAGAGGAGATGTTCAAGCCATTGCATGTTACTGCTTCTCAGCAAAGCTGCCAGATGTGAAACAGGATCTATGGTATTATTGCATGTATGTGGGGTTCAACACTTCCTTTTCCAGGCAAGGCGGCATAGTAGGGACCAGATTCATCCTCATGCCTGTAACAGCAAATAGGCAGAATAGATAAAACTATAGAATATGATTTTCAAGACTCTGGACATCAGAAAATGAAGGATAGCAATCCCAGAGGGATAGGATACAAACTGGGTGAGCCTCGAGCTGCTGTTGTGAGAGTTTCCAGGCTCTGGTGAGGAAGGGGGAGCCATGGTGGGGTCCTGTGGTCTATATGAGTTCAATGAATGAAACCAAGGATGCAAGGAGCCCAAGGCAGCTACACTTAGCAGGACAGTGGTTCAGCAAGAGAGAAACCTGGAGACCAGCCCAGGATATTCTTTAAGTAGTCACATGAGTGATCATAATGAATTCCAGGTCAGCCTGGGCTAGAGTGAGACACTAACTTAAAAAAAAAAAAAAGGGCTGGGCGTGGTGGTGGTGGCGCATGCCTTTAATTCCAGCCCTTGGGAGGCAGAGGTAGGAGGATTGCCATGAGTTCAAGGCCACTCTGAGACTAAATAGTGAATTCTAGGTCAGGCTGAGCTAGAATCCTGAGCTAGAGTGAGACCCTACCTCGAAAAACCAAAACAAAATAAAAAATAAAAAAGAAAGAAAAGAAAAAACAAGAAAGGACTGGAGAGATGGTTTAGTGGTTAAACACTTGTCTGTGAAGCCTAAGAACCCCGATTTGAGGCTCGATTCCCCAGGACCCATGTTAGCCAGATGCATAAGGGGGTGCACGTGTCTAGAGTTCATTTGCAGTGACTGGAGGCCCTGGCGCACCCATTCTCCCTCTCTCTCTTTCCCTCCCTCCCTCCCTCCCTCCCTCCCTCTTTCTCTCTGTCTGTCGCTCTCAAATAAATAAATAAAAATAAAAACTGGGCTGGAGAGATGGCGTAGCGGTTAAGCGCTTGCCTGTGAAGCCTAAGGACCCCGGTTTGAGGCTCGGTTCCCCAGGTCCCACGTTAGCCAGATGCACAAGGGGGCGCACGCGTCTGGAGTTCGTTTGCAGAGGCTGGAAGCCCTGGCGCGCCCATTCTCTCTCTCTCCCTCTACCTGTCTTTCTCTCTGTGTCTGTCGCTCTCAAATAAATAAATAAATAAAATATATATAAAAAAATAAAAACAAAAATATTTTTAAAAACAAAGGAAAAGATCACTAAAGTTCAGCCTTGAAAAACACCAAAAAATAATAAATTGAGCTGGGCATGATGGCACATGCCTTTAATCCCAACACTCTGGAGGGAGAGGTAGGAGGATTGCTGTGAGTTCAAGGCCATCCTGAGACTACATAGTGAATTCCAGGTCAGCCTGAGCTAGAGTGAGACCCTGCCTTGAAAAAACAAAAAACAAGCAGTTAGGTATAGGTGCAGGGGAAGTGGTGACATGAATACTACTACTCTTATGGCTAGCCTCACAACCAGTTCCATGGTGATGGAAACATACAGTGATCAATCAAAACCCACCAAAGCAGAAATCCAGAAGCTACAGAAAACACTAAATCAGACTGCCACGGGTCTGTTATTGCAAAAGTGGAAAGATTGCAAGAGCCAGAGTGGGTAGGAATGACCAGAGGCAGGGTTCCCCTGATACCCCACAGGGACTGACTGAGACCTTTATGACCTCACAGTGAATACCATAACCACATTGAGGAGGACCCCAGGGAAACTGGAGGTGGGGTGAGGGGATAAAAGTGTATAACCTGGCCGAGCATGGTGGCCCATGTCTTTAATTCCAGTACAGAGGTAGGAGGTATGTTTATGCCCAGAGATTAGGGTTGTTCTCATTTTTGGTTAGAAAAACTTCTTTTTAATTTTTTAATGTTTTATTTATTTATTTATTTGAGAGAGAGAGGCAGAGAGACACAGAACGAGAATGGGCGCACCAGGGCCTCCAGCCACTGAAAACGAGCTCCAGACTCATGCGCTACCTTGTGCTTTTGACCTACGTGAGTACTGGGGAATCAAACCTGAGTCCTTGGACTTCTCAGGCAAGCGCCATAACTGCTAAGCAATCTCTCCAGCCCAGAAAGCCTTATTTTTTTCAGATGGCAGTAACTACCAGGGAACCCCAAGATTTGCCAAAGTGGTAAGGAGTGACACAGTCACGTGCTCAACACTGGATGAGACATCTTTATCATACATGTCAGAGCTCAGGAAACATTGCAGATGAGGTGGTAGAAAAAACATTAGCCCTGAACACACTAAGTGACTAGAAAAAGCTTCTCTAATGGAGATAGCTATGGATAGTAAAGAGACTCAAAACTCATCAAAGTGCTAAAAATATGATGCTGTTGAGAACTCTGCACTAGGGTTCAGTGGTTATAGGTCCTTGCTTGCAAAGTCTGTTGGACCAGATTCAGTTCCCCAGTACCCACATAAAGCTGGACACAAAAAGTGGCCAACCATCTGGCATTCATTTGTAGTACCAAGAGACCTTGGCATATGTGCACACATGCACAAATAAAAATATTTTCAGGCCAGGTGTGGTGGCGCATGCCTTTAATCCCAGCATTCGGGAGGCAGAGGTAGGAGAATTGCCGTGAGTTCAAGGCCACCCTGAGACTACAGAGTTAATTCCAGGTCAGCCTGGACCAGAGTGAGACCCTACCTCGAAAAACCAAAAAGAAAAAAAATATTTCAGGCCGGACGTGGTGGCGCACGCCTTTAATCCCAGCACTCAGGAGGCAGAGGTAGGAGGATCGCCGTGAGTTTCAGGCCACCCTTAGATTCCATAGTGAATTCTCGATCAGCCTGGGCTAGACTGGGACCCTACCTCGAAAAAAAAAAAAACAAAAAAAAATTCAAAAAAGAGAATTCAGTGCTAAATGAGACATCTCTATCACACCCTCCAAGGCTCAGGTAGGAGTACTTTGGGGCACTATACTTCTGACATGTACTGACTGGAACATTCATGATTTTACAGTAGATGTCATTATCTCTACAAACCCTACTCAATACTGAGCCCATCAATATTTTGACATACACAGTGGAGGAGAACAGGAAGAATATGTCATCAAAATAGAAGAACTACACTCGGGAGGCAGAGGTAGGTGGATCACTGAGTTCAAGGCCACCCTGAGACTACACAGTGAAGTCCAGGTCAGCCTGGGCTAGAGTGAGGCGCTACCTCAAAAACAAAAACAAAACAAAAATAGAAGAATTACTACTCAAAAAGAGAAGGGGCTTCAGTGGAATAGAAGTGTGGGGGGACAAAACAGGATAATGGCAGAGGACTATGATCAAATTATAGTATGTTTATGTATTAAAAGTCTCAATAAAGGGCTGGAGGGATGGCTCAGTAGTTAAGGTACTTGCCTGCAAAGCTAAAGGACCAAGGTTCGAGTCTCCAGGACCCATGAAAGGCAGATGTACAAGGTGGCTCATACTTCTGGAGTTCATTTGCAGTGGCTACAGGCCCTGGCGTGCCCATTCTCTCTCTCTCTCTTTCTCTCTCTATCTGCATCTCTCTCTCTCTCTCTGTCTGTCAAATAAACAAAATAAATAAATAATTTTTTAAAAATGTTTTTAAAATTCTCAATAAAGCTAGATGTAGTGGAACACACCTTTAATCCCAACACTCAAGAGGCAGAGGTAGGAGGATCACAATTGCAGTTCTGAAATATCAGTTTCTGATGAATATTCATGTCTTGTTAATATTATATATTCTATTATATCTCTTGGCACAAATTAATTTTCTTATTCAAAAGAAAGACAATAGCTGGGCATGGTAGTACATGCCTAAAATGTCAGCATACAGGGAGGGAGAAGGGTCACAAGTTCAAGACTAGTCTCAGGTACATGGTGTGTATAAAACAATGAAAGAAAGAAAAGGGCAGTAATTGTTATTTGAGAAAGAAACAGCAACAAAACGCCAGCTTCCATAAATGGTTAAGTCTGCACCAGTCTGTGGAGGCCAACTGTGGAGAAGCCTGCAAAGCAGAGTGACAAATTAACTGAACAGAGGGCAAGGGGAGCCGAGAGGGGGATGATTCAGTCTTGAAACCATGGTAACATCTTCTGGAGTGTGCTAGTGACTCACAGCCAGTAATGGCTGCCAGATGTATTTTCTACTAATTATCTCCTCTGACTAAGGCTTCTACACATTACATGAACACAGAGGCAGGAAGGGAAGCTGGCAATCCTCTTCCCAAAAGAAAAGCTCACAAACCTTGGCCCAGACTGACAGCCCTATCTTACCTGCTCCGAAACCCAAAGGCTAGTTTCTTATTTATAAGATCCCAGCAGAGCCTATTCTGATAAAGAAAGCTTGAAGTGAAAATGCACAGAGAGCGGGGTGTGGTGGTGCACGTCTTTAATCCCAACAACTCGGGAGGCAGAGGTAGGAGGGATCGCTGTAAGTTCGAGGCCAGCCTGAGACTACATAGTGAATTCCAGATCATTCCAGATCAGCCTGCGCTAGGGCAAGATCCTATCTTGAAAAAACACACAACAACAACAACAACAAAAAAAAAAGCACAGAGACCTAACTGATCCCATTCATAAGTGGCCAGTGCATGGGGAACTCCCCAAGGGCTCTGTGGCCAGGAGCAGAAAAGGGTCAGGTTTAGAAAACGAAACCTAGAAAATAATCAGTACATGGTAGGTGACATTGATGACCTACAAAAGTAGCTGCCACCATGGCAAATGGCAGGAGCACTGCTGATATGACTGATGTGCCTTCCTGAGTACATCCAGTGGCTAAAGACTTATCAACTTCATGCTATTGTACCATGACATTAAATGGCTATTTTTTTTTTGTTTGATTGTTTTTTTTTTTCCCAAAAAGGACTTCAGAGGGCTGGAGAGATTGCTTAGTGGTTAAGGGCACTTGCCTGCAAAGCCTAAGGACCCAGGTTTGATTCCTCAAGACCCATGTAGGCCAGATGCACAAGGTGGCACACATGTTTCTGGAGTTCCTTTGCAGTGGCTAGAGGCCCTGGCATGTCCATTCTCCCTCCCTCTCTCCCTCTCTCTCTCTCTCTCTTTCTCTCTCTCTCCTTCTTTCTTGTTCTCTCTCAAATAAACAAAATATTTAAAAAAAATAAAGGACTTCAGGGCTGGAGAGACAGCTTAGCCATTAAGCACTTGCCTGTGAAGCCTAAGGACCCCAGTTCAAGGCTCGATTCCTCAGGACCCATGTTAGCCAGATGTACAAGTGGGCGCACGTGTCTGGAATTCGTTTGCAGTGGCTGGAGGCCATGGCACACCCATTCTCTCTCTTTGCCTCTTTCTCTCTCTGTCACTCTCAAATAAATAAATAAAAATATCTTTTAAAAAATTTTTAAAAAGACTTGAGAGAGAAAGACTCCATCCTTCTTTGTCTAGTATTATCTAAATGAAAGATCTAAAGTTTCTGGAAGGCATGGATATTTTAGTACCTAGGAAAGTAGATTTTCCCCCCAGGGGCAGTGTTGATTTGAGACAGCAGAAAGCACCCCAGAAGGCTGAGAAAATAGTTAGATGGTAGAGCACTTTCTAGTATGAGGCTCTGGGTTCAATCCTCAGTATCACAAAAAGAAAAGTATCAAAACAAAACAACAAAAAAAATCAATGGAAATTTAATATGTACTATGAGCTAGCAGCTTTTTTTTTCCTTTTCATGGTTTCCTTCATGTTTTTTGTTTTATTTTGGTTTGGTTGGTTGATTTTGTCTTTGTAGTGCTGGGAATTATACTCAGGGCTTTGTGCTAAGCAGGTGCTCTACCACTAAGCCACACCTACATGCCAATCTCTTCATTTTCACCACCAACTTATTTACAAAATGCCACTATTGCCATTTTAGAGAAGTGGAGTCAGGGGAATCAAGAATTATACCTAATTTTCGGGCTAGAGGGATGGATTAGCAGTTAAGGAACTTGCCTGCGAAGCCTAAGGACACAGGTTCAATTCTCCAGGTCCCACACAAGACAGATGCAAATGGTGGCACAAGTGTATGGCTGAAGGCCCTGGCACACCTATTCTCTCTCTCTCTCTCTCTCTCTCTCTCTCTCTCTCTCTCTCTCTCTCTCTCTCTCTCTTTCTCAAATAAATAAATAGCAATCCTTGAAAAAAAAGAATTATACCTGATTTTGGGGTTGGAGAGATGGCTCAGTGGTTAAAGGCACTTGCTTGCAAAACCTAACCACCCAGGTTGGATTCCTCAGTACCCATGTAAAGCCAGATGCACACAGTGGTGCATATGACTGGAGTTTGTTTGCAGTGGCAGGAGGCACTGGTGTGCCCATATTCACTCTCCCTTTATCTTTCTCTCTCTTCTACAAATAATTGAATATGTGCATATGATATATTAAAGAATTGTACCCAATTCTTGTGGCAGAGTTGGACTCTGAACTCAGGTCTGTGTAACTCCCAGTTGGTAACTCCCCAGTATACCATGTTGTTGAGGGCTTTGCAACCATCTAAATGAAATCCACTAACACCTAGTTCCTCATGCTTTCCATGTATGCTCACCATGACAGCTCTCCAGAGACCATGAGGCATAGAAGAATACTGTGTAAGAGGTCTGTAGACCTAGTTATGCCTCAAGATAGGGCATAAAGTAGTCTCTGGTGTACACACCAGTGCACTGGGCATGTATACTCTGGCATGTGCTCACCTCTATCTGCTGTTCTGGTCTTCCCAGGCTACAGAAGTATGGAGGCCAGGAGAAATAGCCCCACATAGATTGGGGCATGGGTAATGCACTGTAGCCGGGGTAGAGAAGATGTTGAGGAAGGAATTTACTCTATCCCCACTGTGGTGGTTTGAGTCAAGTGTCCCCCATAAAATTAGGTATTCTGAATGCTAGGTTTCCAGCTGATGGAGATTTGGGAATTAAAGCCTCCTGGAGGCGGTGTATTGTTGGGGGCAGGTTTATGTGTATTATAGCCAGTTTCCCCTTGCCAGTGTTTGGCACACTCTCCTGTTGCTATTGTCTATATGATGTCAGCCAGGAGATGATGCCCACCCTCTGCTCATGCCATTGTTTTCCCTGTCATCATGGAGCTTCCTCTCAAGGCTGCAAGCCAAAATAAACATTTTTTTCCCCACAAGCTGTTCTTGTTCAGGTGATTTCTGCCAACAATGTGAACCTGACTGCAACAGTAAAGTTGATACTGAGGAATGGTATCATTTGCTGCTAGACACCTGACTGGGTGCCTTTGGCCTTTGGAGCTGATTTTCAAGAGGAATGTGGAAAGATTTGAAACCGTGACCTTAGAGACACCTTGCAGTGCTGTAAGTACAGTTTGATGGACTATTCTGGTCAGAGTTGAAAGACTTGAATGCAGTAAGAACCATGGACTGTGAGGTTTGGCTTATGAGGGTGAGAAAGAGCTTTGCTTGGACTGGGCTAGAAGCAATTTGTGCGAGAGGCTTGCTGTTCTGTCCATGTCCTGAGAATTTCTGCAGGGTTTCAGTGCATAGAAACAGACTGGTATGTGCAGAGGGATACAGCACAAAAAAAGAAAGAAAGAAAGAAAGAAAGAAAGAAAGAAAGAAAGAAAGAAAGAAAGAAAGAAAGAAAGAAAGAAAGAAAGGAAGGAAGAAAGAAAGAAATCTTTGGGCCAAAACTTCTGCCTGTTCAACTGCAATTGTATAAGAGATTACAACTGTTGAGAGACTGGGCCAACTGAAAGAGTGTCCTGTTCTTCAAAGTCTGCTTTATTCCCCCTGGATTAACAAATTGGCATGCCACCTGGTATTATGGAGTATAAAAAATGCAGGAAAGAGGGTCATTGAATTTGCAACATGGTCTTGTGTTTTGGAAATGGCCATGGACAGTGTGAAGCAGGTTTGATGGATGCCTGCATAGAGACCTGATGGGGCCATGAGGATGAACCGTGGGTTGCAGTGGAGATCCAATGGAGATGCTGGGACCACGAGATGGCTAAGGAGAGCTGCCAGCCCCGATGAAGTTTTCTAGGACTGTGAGTAGCCTAGCTGGAGGGAAAGAATTGGAATTCCAGAGACTTATTACTGAATAGAATTACTGGACTTGAACATTTGTCACTGACTAGAGTTGTTGGACTTGAAGCTACAGAGTTTGATGTTTGCCCTAGTTATTTTAAATCTTGTATTGGTTGAATATTTCTTTGCTATACCCAATGCCATCTCTTGCTGTATGAATGTTTATTTTGTGCCATTATGGGTTTGGGGGGGATTTTTTTGGTATTATGGCTCAGTTAAAAGACCTTGGCCTATGGGAATGTTTGAACATCATTAGGATTGATAAAAACTATGGGGACTTTTATTTATTTTTTTTTAAATTTATTTATTTGAGAGCGACAGACACAGAGAGAAAGACAGATAGAGGGAGAGAGAGAATGGGCGCGCCAGGGCTTCCAGCCTCTGCAAACGAACTCCAGACGCGTGCGTCCCCTTGTGCATCTGGCTAACGTGGGACCTGGGGAACCAAGCCTCGAACCGGGGTCCTTAGGCTTCACAGGCAAGCGCTTAACCGCTAAGCCATCTCTCCAGCCCACTATGGGGACTTTTAAAGATGGACCGAATGCATTACATTTTTACATCATGGATGGCTATCAGTTTATGGGGCCAGGAGGGAAATGTTGTGATTTGATGTAGGTGTCCCCCATAAGCTTAGGTAGTCTGAATGCTAGTTTCTCAGCTGATGGAGATTTGGGAATTAATGCCTCCTGGAGGCAGTATATTGTTTCTGGTGGGCTTATGGGTATTATAGCCAGTTTCCCCTTACCAGTGTTTGGCACACTCTCCTGTTCCTGTTGTCCACTTGATATTGTCAGGAGGTGATTTTTACACTCTGCTCATGCCATGGCTTTCCCCTGCCATCATGGAGTTTCCCCTTGAGTCTGTAAGCCAAAGTAAACATTTTTTTTCCCCACAAGCTGCTCTTGGTCGGGTGATTTCTGCCAGCAATGTGAACCTGACTGAAACATTCACCTTGTATAACCTCCCTCCATGTCTGGTGGATTCTACCTCCTAAACAGCTCTTCTCTTTGCCTAGATTTTGTTTTATTTTTATTTTTTGATGAGAAGGAGGCCGTATCTTGTTGCCCAGGCTGGTCTTGAACTCCTGGGCTTAAATGATCATCCCACCCTGGGAGTGCCTGAAACTATAGGTGTGCATCACTAGACTGGGTCTGCCCTATACCCATCATTTTATTGTATACAGTGAACATATTAGGTTTGTCTTATCCACCCATTCACACATTAATCCATTTTTAAAATTTTATTTTTCTTTATTTATTTGAGAGAAGGAAAGGCATAGTGAGAGAAAGAGAGAGAGAGAATGGGTGTGCCGGCGCTACTAGCCACTGCAAATGAACTCCAGATGCATATGCCACCTCATGTATCTGGCTTATGTGGGTGCTATAGAATCTAACCAAGGCCCTTTGGTTTTGCAGGCAAGCACCTTAACCACTAAGCCATCTTTCCAGGCCCCACTCCATCTTTTTTTTTAGCCAGTCTCCAGCCCAGGATAGCCTCAAGCTCCCTATGTAGCTCCAAAAGACCTTGAACTTATTTTTTATTTTTTAATTTTTATTTATTTATTTGTCAGAGAAAGAGAGAGAGAAAGAAGAAAAATGGGTATGCCAGGGCCTCCAGCCACTGCAATGAACTCCAGATGCGTGTGCCCCCTTGTGCATCTGGCTAACGTGAGTCCTGGAGAATCGAACCTGGGTCCTTTGACTTTGCAGGCAAATGCCTTAACCACTAAGCCATCCCTCCAGCCCCTTGAACTTGTTTTTTATATTTTCACGTATTTATTTTCAAGCACAGGGAGATACAGAAAGAGAGAGAGAGAGAGAGAAATAGAGAGAGACAGACACAGAGAGAATGGGTGTGCCAGGGCTTCTAGCTGCTGCAAGTGAACTCCAGATGCATGCACTACTTTATGCATATGGCTTTATGTGGGTACTGGGGAATCGAACTCAGGTCGTTAGGCTTTGCAGGCCTTAACCCCTAAGCAGTCTCTCCAGCCCTTATCTTGAAATACTTATTTTTAGTACCGAGTATTTTTAGTACTGGGTTTATTGAAAGTATAAGGAGGAAAAGCATGGAATGATACTCCATGGAGCTGAAGCAAACACATGGTTGGAGATCCAATCTTGAACTTACAATCCTCCTGCCTTTATCTTTCAAATTGCTGGTTTTATAGTCCCATGCTACCATGCTTAGTTGATGTGATGCTAGGGATTGAACATAGGGCTTTGTGCACACTAGACAAGTACTCTATGCACTGAACCAGATCCTCAGACCCTCATCTGGCTTTTGTAGCTGTGGTGGTTTGAATGGATGTTCTCTAGTTGATTCAGTAGTTTACTAAAGCTTATAATTTAGCTCTCCAGCCTCCTGGCTGAAGGAGGTGTCACTGTGGGCAGATCCTAAGGTCCAGCCCTAAGATGTTAGAGTGTATTTAAAATTCCAGTCTAAAGATATGCAAAGTGCTAGAGTTTTGTATGGAGTTCCTGAAGTGTGCTTGCTTGGGCTGCTGGTGGTTTCTTTCTCTTTGCCTGGTCCTATGAAAGGGGGTCAACTTTTTCTGCATTATGTAATTTCCTCTGGATCTGTAAGCTTCAATAAATCCCTTCCTCCCATAAACTGTGTCTGGTCTGTAGGTTCATCCCAGCGACTGAAGCTGTCTACTGCAGTAGCATTTTAAAACAAGTTTTAGACATCAGTGAACGTCAGCCCTATACAAACACTTCAGTGGTCCTAATGTAAACTGACTCACATTCACCTCAGGCATCCTATCCTCTAACCCACAGTTCCAGCCTCCTGCACATTTTCTGGACTTTGGAACAGCCTCTGTGTTAATCCCCTCATTGGCCCGTGGCATCCAGAAGGAAACTCTCAGAAACACAGAGCTGACATGGTCACTGCCCAAGTTGAGACCCTCAATTCAATAGGATGGTGTCCCACTCCTTAACCTGAAGGCTCAGGAGACTCAATGCTGGTCATCTATAGCCTGGTGCTTTGCTAGTTACCTGGGGCACCAGACACAGAGTTGTTTATAAGTCCTTTCTTCAACCTCCATATTGGTCTCCCTGTCTAAGATGCTTTTTCTTTTAAGTTTTTTATTTAATTTTATTTGCAAAGAGAGAAAGAGAGAGAATGTACACATAAGGGTCTCTTGCCATTACAAACAAATTCCAGTTGCATGTGCCACTTTCTGCATCTGGCTTTATGTGGGTACTGGGGAACTGAACTAGGACCATCAGGCTTTTGTAAACAAGTGCTTTTTAATCTATGAGCCATCTCTCCAGCCCTAATTGATTTTTTAAAAAAATATTTTATTTATAAACTGGGCGTGGTGGTGCATGTCTTTAATCCCAGCACTCAGGAGGCAGAGGTAGGAGGATCACTGGGAGTTCGAGGCCACCCTGAGACTACATAGTGAATGCCAGGTCAGCCTGGACTAGAGTGAGACCCTATCTCAAAAAATATATATTGTAGCCTGGAGTAGTGGCACATGCCTTTAATCCCAGCACTTGGGAGGTAGAGGTAGGAGGATCACCGTGAGTTCAAGGCCACCCTGAGACTACAAAGTGAATTCCAGGTCAGCCTGAGCTAGAGTGGGACCCTGCCGTGAAAAACAAAACTAAACTATATATATATTTGAGAGACAGAGGGAAAGAGAAAGAAGATGATGGAGAGAGAGAAAATGGGTGTGCCAGAGACTCTAAGCACTGTAAACAAACTCCAGATGCATGTGCCACCATGTGCATATGGCTTACGAGGGTACTGGGGAATGAAACCTGGCTGCTTAGGCTTCACAGGTAAGTGCCTTAACCACTAAGCCATATTCCAGCCCCCTAATTGTTTTTTTTGTTAAATTTAATTTGTTAATTTTCTATAAATTATAACTGGTTATACTCTTTTTGTTGTTTTTGGTTTTTCGAGGTAGGGTCTCACTCTAGCCCAAGCTGACCTGGAATTCACTATGGAGTCTCAGGCTGGCCTCTAACTCACAGTGATCCTCCTACCACTGCCTCCCAAGTGCTGGAATTAAAGGTTTGTGCCACCATAAAAAGGTTTGACCTTGAATCCCCAGCAGACCAACATGCATCATTTGGGGGGCTACTGACCTTTAGGTACCTGTTTTGGACACAGGCTTATTATCATCATTGCTATTATCATCTGCTGAAATACACAGACCAAGCATATGAGTCATTCCTGCTAGCTCTTTTGTTTCTAAGGTTTTTATCTCTCTCTCTCTGTGTGTGTGTGTGTGTGTGTGTGTGTGCGCGCGCGCGCGCGCGTGTGTGAGCTTCCAGGTTTGTACATGTCATGATACAAGTGTGGGTGTTAGAGGACAACTTTTGAGTATCAGTCTTCACATTCTACCTCCTTTGACTAACCCTCAATTCACCTGGCTAGCTGGTCCAAGAGTCTCTGGAAAATTCTATCTCTGCCTCCCATCTTGCCATAGGTATGCTGAGATTACAGAAGCCTGCTACAGCTCCCAGGTTTACTTGGGACTAGGGTTCCAAACTCAGATACTTGAGTATATGCAGCAAGCACTTTATCCACCAAGTCATCATCTCCCCAGACTCCTGACTCCTTTTACAAGTTTACATAGTCACCTCTCCAGCCCCTTTTTTTCTCCAGATTCTGGGTTGTTGTTTTTTTTGTTTGTTTGTTTGTTTTTCTTTTTTTTTTTTTCCCCCGAGGTAGGGTCTCACTCTGGCTCAGGCTGACCTGGAATTTACTATGTAGTCTCAGGGTGGCCTCGAACTCTCGGTGATCCTCCTTCCCCTGATTCCCGAGTGCTGGGCTTAAAGGCGTGCGCCACCACCCCTGGCTTTGTTTTGTTTTTCGAGGTAGGGTTTCATTCTAGCACAGCCCAGGCTGTCCTGGAATTCCCTTTCATGAAGTCTCAGAGTGTCCTTGAACTCGCGGTGATCCTTATACCTCTGCCTCCCAAGTGCTGGCGTGTGCGCCACCACACCCGGCCTGTTTGTTTTTTTGAATCAGAGTGCTACTCCAGCGTAGACTGACCTGGAACTCACTGTATGACCCAGGCTGACCTCGATCTCACTGCAATTCTCACATTAGCCTCTGGAGTGCTGAGAATAAAGGTGTGAGTCACCACACCCAGCCTTAGGGGATGTTGTTGTTGTTTGAGACAGGTTCTGACTATGTAGTCCAGGTTGGCTCCAAATAATATAATCCTCCTGCTTCAGATTCTCTAGTGCTGGAATGACAGGCTTCCATGCCATCTCTTCATTTGGATCTGAACACCAGTTTGCTTCATTCCTACTCCAAGACTGATGATGTAACTACAATTCACAGGAAAAGTCTCTTCTCATGAAAAATCCAAAAGTAACAGGGCCTTTTGGACTTCTTGAGGCAACACTGTCATTGTCCACTGTCCTTTCCTAGCTAGACCTTGAAAGCTTGTAGATGAGCTGGGGAGGAACAATCTGCTCTGCACAGGGTGCATCCTCCACAGTTATCACTCCTCATCTGAAACAATGAATTATGGAAATGCACCCACAAGTCTCAGCAGCATAACAAAGAGGATCCTTGTTAAGCTGGTTTGGTGATGGGTACAATCTCAGAAATACTTGATCTCCTCCTCTGGGCATTAGATATCCTCAAGTCCAGTAAAAATTGTGCTAAAAAAAAAAAAGTTCGGGGGCTGGGGAGATGGCTTAGAAGTTAAGGCGCTTGCCTGCAGGACCAAAGGACCTAGGTTCAATTCCCCAGGACCCACGTAAGCCAGATGCACAAAGTGGCACATGTGTCTGGAGTTCGTTTGTAGTGGTTGGAGGCCCTGGCGTGCTCTGTCTCTTTCTGTCTCTCTCTCACAGTGCTTCTCTATATCTCTCTCAAATAAAAAAATTAAAATTAAAAAAACAAACAAGCTCGGGCTGGAAAGATTGCTCAGTGATTAAAGGCACTTGCTTGCAAAGCCTAAAAGTCCAGGATCAATTCCTCAGTACCCACATAAAGTCAGGTACAAAGTGGCACGTACATCTGTGATCCCCATGCACCTATGGCAATGGGAGGTGGAGGTAGAATTGGAAGCTAGTCTGGCATTCATTTGCAGTGGCAAGAGACCCTGTTTCAAAGAAGATGGAACATAGACACCCAGATATTGTCCTCTGATCTCCACACATGCACCGTGGCATGCATGCACCCATATATTCATATCCCCTACACACACCACAAAATAAAACCAAAAAAAAAGCTCTAGCTCTGTGGTGCAAAGCCTGAACTCTTGACATTCCAGAGACAGAGGCAGGAGAACTAAGAATTTGAAGCCAGCATGAGTTATGCAGTGACACCCTATCTAAGAAAAGAAAAGCTTGGTGGCACATACCTTTGATCCCAACACTTGGGAGTAGTGGTAAGAGGACTGCTATGAGTTCAAGCCTGCACTGGGCTACAGAGTGAGTTCCAGGTCAGCCTGGGCTAGAGTGAGACCCTGCCTGGCAAAACAAAATAAGTAAATAAAACAAAATAAGATAAACAGGGCTGGAGAGATGGCCCAGCAGATAAGTGCACTTTTTGCACAAGCATGAGGATCTGAGACTGTCAGAGTTTGAATCTTTACAACCCATATAAACAGCTAGCAGTGGTCATGCATATGTGTAACTCAAGTCCTGTGGGGAGCAGAATGAGAGTATCACTGGGGCTCATGAATGGCAAGCTTTGAAATCAGTTAAGAGACTCTGTTCCAAGGAAAATAACAGACAGGAGTGAAGGAGGGGGACACCTGATGTTCTTCAGCTGCTACACAAGGGCATTGCAGGTGAGCACACATACTTGTGCATATACCACATATAACACACACACACACACAACATACTATGCACATGCAAAACAAAAATAAAAAAAAAATCACCATAAGCATTGGCCTGGAATGTGGATGGCTCAGTGGTAGAACGCTTGTCTGGCATTCCTAAATTTTGATTCTGAGGCCAACCAAATCCGAAGGAAAAAAAAAATCTAAACTGAGTTGGAGGAACTACATGTTTTAGCTGGCAGAGGCAAGCTGGAACAGACACCTCACAGAATGGAGCATTAGGTGACATATACAAATTACTGGTGGAGGAGGGAAGGGTTGAGAGAAGAGAAAAAGCATTGGGATAGAGAATGTCTATAATCCCCCAGCACCCAGGAGGCAGAGGCTGGAGGGTATAGTGAGTTCTAGATCAATCTAGGTTTCGTAGAAAGGCCTTGTCTAAAAACAAAATCTAAAGCATTGGATACAAATTCAAAAGTCATTTATCTAAAGTAAACACTAACATATGCTTTGCCGATGCAAAAATTAACTCTCTTGACACCCCATAAGCAACCTGTGAAATCAACTCCATTTCACAGATGATGGAACCTGAGGACACAGAGCTAATAGATGGTGAAGCAGGGGTTTGAAAATGAACTATGTGGGTCCAGATTCAGTTACAAGAATTTTGAAAAATGCACAGAAACATACTTAATGATCTGTATGGACCAACAAACACCATTGACCATGTGACCACATGTTGCTGTACTGTACAGGAAGTCTTTTGGATAAATATATTATATAGTAAATGATATGTACTTTTTGACACAGGGTCTCATATAATCCAGGTTGATTTCAACTTCCTAGGTTACCAAGGATGACCCTGAACATGATCCTCTTGCTTCTATCTCCAGAGTGGTACAACTATGCACCACCAACTGGTTTTGTGTTGTGCTGGGGGTTGAACCAGGGCTTCATGAATACTAGGCAAGCACTCTACCAACTGAGCTGAGCTACATCCCCAGTCCTGCTTTTTTTTTTTTTTTTTTTTTTTGGTTTGTCCAAGGTAGGGTCTCACTCTAGCCCAGGCTGACCTGGAATTCACTATGTAATCTCAGGGTGGATCATTAGGCTTTAAAAGCAAGCACCTTGACTACTGAACAATCTCTGCAGCTCTTTTTTGTTTATTTTTAATTTTAATTTTTTTTCTTTTGGTTTTTCTAATTTTTTTTATTTATTTGAGAGCGACAGACACAGAGAGAAAGGCAGATAGAGGGAGAGAGAATGGGCGTGCCAGAGCTTCCAGCCTCTGCAAACGAACTCCAGACGCGTGCGCCCCCTTGTGCATCTGGCTAACGTGGGACCTGGGGAACTGAGCCTCGAACCGGGGTCCTTAGGCTTCACAGGCAAGCGCTTAACCGCTAAACCATCTCTCCAGCCCATCTTTTTTGGTTTTTCGAAGTCCAATCTCACTCTAGCCCAGGTTGACCTGGAATTCACTATGTAGTTTCAGGATGGCCCTGAATTCACAGTGATCCTCCTACCTCTGCTTCCTGAGTGCTGGGATTAAAGGTGTGCACCACCACGCCTGGCTACCCAGCTCTGCTTTTGGAAAAAGGAACCATATTCTGCATAAAGGTCTGTAAATGTCTTTCAGTTTTATTTCCCCTTACAATCATTATTTTAAAATATTTTCAAGCCGGGAGTAGTGATGCACGCCTTTAATCCCAGCAATTGGGAGGCAGAGGTAGGAGGATTGCCAGAAGTTTAAGGCCACCCTGAGACTGAATTACATGTTAGCCTGGCCTAACTCAGAAAACCAAGAAAAATACATCTGTTTTTTAAGGGGAGAGAGAATGTGTGCTCCAGGGCCTCCTGCCACTGAAAATGAACACTTTGTGCATCTGGCTTTACGTGGGGACTGGGAAATTGAACTCACACCATCAGACTTTGCGAGGTAGTGCCTGTAACTACCGAGTTATCTCCCCAGCCCCACAAACATTATTTTTAAATATTTAATTAATTAATTAATTAATTAATTAATTTATGAGAGAAAGAGCCAGGGAGACAGGGCATGCCAGGGCTTCTAGCAATGCAAAGGAAGTCAGATGCATGTGCCACCTTGTGCATCAGGCTTATGTGGGTACTGCGGAATCAAACCCTGGTCCTTAGGCTTCACAGGTAAGTGTCCTAACCGCTAAGAAATCTCTCTCCAGCCCACAAACCTTATTTTAAAATGGTACATATCCTTTTGTGTAATTGAAAATTTATTTAAGCAACAGCACTCTACTGAGAAGCATTTAGACTGCTTCCATGTGTGCATGACAAAGTTCTCCCCCAGGCATAGGGGTCATTGGGACTTTTAGGATCTTCTGAACCTAATTGGTTTTAGCTGCAAAACAAAATTTTGAAACGAAAAATCGCCAGGGAGAGCAGGCCTCGGTGTAGAGAGGTCTGTCATTACATCTCTTTCAGCTTTCCTTCTGCAGGTCCCAGGAGACAGGCCAGGGCCCCTGCGAGGCACTGCAGAAGCCCGAGGCTCCCAGTGCGCAAACGCACAGGAAGTGAGGGGGGGGAAAGGTAGAGTTGGAGAGCTGGTGCAAATAAGGTCGTGCAGGAAAAAGCGCAGAGGCGGGACTTTCTCGCCTTAGCGCCACGCCTCCATGTTCTTATAGGTCAAATATCTTCAGCTTCCATTGGTCCAGAAACAAAGTACTGGGGCTGCCCCAAGCTATGCCTGCTTCATGAGCTGCTTTAAAACTGCGATGCCGCCTTCAGGCAAGGTGTAGGACATACCCATGGGACCTTAAGGGGCCTTTTACAACTACGGGAGCTGTTGGGAGTTCAACAGCAAGTGTAGAAGATGCCGCCCAAAGGGAAAAGCAGTTCTGGAAAAGGGGGGAAAGGTAGAGCGGCCGAAACAATCAGGGAGAATGGGAATGGGTGAGGAGAGGGCCAGGAACAGATCGACTATGTTCGGGGACCGAAACGGAGGTAGCAGGTGGCCAGGGGCGCCACAGTACTGCTACTGATTATATCTGGAGTTCTTCCGGTAACACTGAGAAAGGATAAGTGCTGGCGGGGCCGGGTGGGGGTTGTTTGTAGTTGAGAGAACACTTCAGGGTATGGTGTAGAAACCGTCTTGGTAGGTAGAAGCTGGTAGGGATGGTTCCTTGTATTGCAACTGTACATTTTAATTTCATCAGAACCCAGTAATCAATGGAAACTTAAATTAATTGTGGTTCATAAGGGTTTCTGGGCTAGGAGTATTACCCCGTATAGAAAAAGGACTCATTAATTTATTGAACACAAAGTGTTGGACACAGTGCTGTGCTCTGAAGATAGAAAAATGAAACACAGATCTTACTCTCTTTTTTGTTTGTATGTTTTGTTTTATGCAAGATAGGGTCTCACTCTAGCTCAGGCTGACCTGGAATTCACTATGTAGTCTCAGGATGGCATAGAACTCATGGCAATCCTCCTACCTCTGCCTCCCTAGTGCTGGGATTTAAGGCGTGTACCACCACGCCCGGCCTTTACTCTTTTTTTCTTAATATTTTGTTATTCGTTTGAGAGAGTATGGGCACACCAGGGCCTCTAGCCACTGCAAATGAACTTCAGATGTATGCACAACTTTGCGCATCTGGCTTACATGGGTACTGGAGGATCGAACGTGGGTCTTTTGGCTTTGCAGGCAAGCACTTTAACTGTTAAACCATCTCTCCAGCCCCAGATCTTACTCTTAATGAGTCCTGAAGTAGTTGGAAATATAGCAGCGTAGAAACCAGAAAGTGTTGTAACTAAATACAGTGCTAAGAGAGTGCTGTAACTAAATGCAGGCTGAGAGAGGTATTTTACGGAAGCTAGAACAAGGACAGGAGAAACTCCCTAGACATGAGTAGGAAACACTAAGATGAGCAGTGGCAATGCAGTACAAAGCTTACCAGACCAAGAATCAAGGTTTCAGACAGTTAAAAGTTGATAGTAACAATTATAACATTTATGATCTACCTGTAAGCTAAAATGACTTGTCCTTTCATTTGGACTCAGCATGATAAAGAGTATGCTAGGGCTGGAGAGATGGTTTAGCAGTTAAAGCATTTGATTGCAAAGGCAAAGGACCTATTCAATTCCCCAAGACCCACATAAGCCATATGCTTATGGTGGCATATGCATCTTGAATTCTTTTGCAGTGGCTGAAGGCCCTGGTATGCCCATTCTCTCTCCTCTCTCCCCTTCTCTCAAATAAATAAAATACAAAATATATATATATATTTTTTTTTTGGTTTTCTGAGGTAGGGCCTCACTCTAGTTCAGGCTAACCTGGAGTTCCCTATGTAATCTCAGGGTGGTCTTGAATTCACAGCAATCCTCCTACCTCTGCCCCACCCCCAAAATAAGCCAGGCATGGTGGCGCATACCTTTAATCCCAGCACTCGGGAGGCAGAGGTAGGAGGATCACTGTGAGTTCATGGCCACCTTGAGACTACATAGTGAATTCCAGGTCAGCCTGGGCTAGAGTGAGACCCTACCTCAAAAAAAAAACAGGATGCTAGACTTGCACTACAAGGGCATATATCTGTATCAGGATGGAAGTCCTGGACCTTTGTAATGGACTTTGTTCAAGTGACTATGATCCTAAATGCCTACGTAATTGTTGTTTTTTATGAGCTAGAATTTGTACTATAAAATAAGCTGCACTGTAAAACAAAAAGCACTGGAGTGGGGGACAGCTCAGTTGTGCAGCATTTGCTGGAACAAAATTTGGAGACAGAATGGGGAGTGGTAAAAACCAAGGCAGAAACAGTAAATAGGGAATACTGAATCCAATACTAAGGTCAGTTAGGACCAAGAAGCCATTTAAGGAGATCCTTGTTAAGAGATGGTGGTGGCTGATCTAAGGGTCTGGCTGGGCAAACTCAGAGGGGAGACAGATAAGGGAGTACAGTAGAATTTCCCAGAGGCCCAAAGAACCAGAATGGGTCGTGTGTGTGTGTGTGTGTGTGTGTGTGTGTGTGTGTGTGGTGTAGGCACATGTTTGTGCATGTGCATGATATGGAGGTCAGAGAAGGATGTCAGATGTCCTTTCTGTTGTTCTTCCTTTTCTAAAAAATATGTAGTTGAGAGAGAGAAAGATAGAGAGAGGGAGAGAATGGGCGCATCAGGGCCTCCAGTTGCTGGAAACAAACTCCAGATGCATGCGCCACCTTGTGCATCTGGCTTACCTGAGTCCTGGGGAATTGAACCTGGGTCCTTTGGCTTTGCAGGCAAGTGCCTTAACTGCTAAGCTATCTCTCCAGCCCTGCCTTACTTTCTTGAGGTAGGGTCTCAATGAACCTGGAACTTTCAGCTTTTTAATTTTTTTAATTACACTGGTATCAACGAAACCCAGTGATCTTCCCCCCACCCCCAGTAAGCACTGGGTCACAGGCATACATGGTCATACTGGACTTTTGTGGTTGTTTTCTAGGTAGGGTCTTGCTCTAGCCCAGGCTGCCTGGAATTCACAATGTAGTCTCGGGGTGGCCTTGACCTCATGGTGATCCTCCTACCTCTGCCTCCTAAGTGCTGGGATTAAAGGCATGTGCCACCACACCTGACCCTACTGGACTTTTTACTGGTGCTGAGGATCAGATCAAGGTCTCTCATTGGCACAGCAAGTACTCTTACCCACTCCAGAATGTTTTAAAGAAAGAGAGTATATGGGGCTGGGTGAAGGACCACACACCTGTAACCCCAGGATTTGGGAGGCTCAGGCTGGAGGATCTGAGTTTGAGATCAATCTGGGGTACATAGCAAAACCTCAACTAAAACCAAACCAGAATAAGCATGGAAATAGAATGATAAAGGATAGTGAAGGACTAAGAGAAAGTTTTGGTTTTGCTTATTCAAAACGGGGGGGGGGCGGAGTGAGGCTGATATGGAGAACCTAGTAGAGTAAGAGAGGTAAAGTTATAGGAAAAACAGCCTAGGACTGGAGTAGAAAAGTTCGTCTTTGCTGGAGGTCCTAGAGAAAGAATCAGGATAAGCTAGGGATTAGAAGGGGTCCTGTAAGTATAAGTGATGCTTATGCCCTCTCTTTGTGTGTGCGGGGATTGTCTTGTCCCCAGAGTCTTGTATATGCCAGTCAAGTGCTATACCATTGAGCTATATTCCCAGACTTTTGTTTTGTTTCAAGGTAGGGTCTCAGTCTAGCCCAGGCTGACCTGAAATTCACTATGTAGTCTTAGGCTGGCCTTGAACTCATTGCAGTCCTCCTACCTCTCTACCTCTCAAGTGCTCAGATTAAAGGCGTGCACCACCATGTTTGACTTGCCAGACTTTTAAAAAAATATGTATTTATTTGAGGGAAAGAGGGAGGGAAGGAGGAAGAGAGAGATAAAGAGAATGGGTACACCAGAGCCTCTAGTCACTGCATACAAACTCTAGATGCATGCTCCACCTTGTGCATCTGGCTTACATTGGTACTGGAGAATTGAACCTGGGTCCTTTGGCTTTGCAGGCAAGCACCTTAATCTCTAAGCCATCTCTCCAGCCCCAGGCTGGTGGGTTTTTTTCATTTGGGACAAGGTATTTGCTAAATTGCCCTGGCTAGCATTGAATTCACTCTGTAGTTTAGGCAGTCCTTGAACTTGCTGTCTTTCTGACTCTGCCTTCCAAATAGCTCTGATTACAAGGCTGTGCTACCAGGCCCAGCTCTCAATCTCTTAATAAAATGGAGAGCAAGAGTGTTTTTTTGTTTTGTTTTGTTTTTTTGTTTTTTGAGGTAGGGTCTCATTCTAGCACAGGCTGACCTGGAATTCACTATGTAGTCTCAGGGTGGCCTCGAACTCACGGAGATCCTCCTATCTCTGCCTCCCGAGTGCTGGGATTAAAGGCAGTGCTGGGATTAAAGGCGTGCTCTACCACGCCCGGCTTGGAATGTTTTTTTAATAAGAAATGAAGCAAGAGGTTTAGACTAGGTAACAAAACCTTTTATTGTTTAAAAAATCAAGAAGGCCGGGCATAGTGGTTTATGTCTTTAATCCCAGTACTCAGGAGGCTGAGGTAGGAAGATCACTGAGTTTGAGGCCAGCCTGAGACTACATGGTGAATTCCAGGTCAGCCTGGGCTAGAACAAGATGCTACCTTGAGAATCCAAAAGATTAAAAAAAAAGATTGCTGTCAGGGCTATGTGCCTGAGAGCTGCTTGTAGCCCACTGATTTACAGAATACATCCTCACATTCACAATTTATCTAGTCCTTTGCAGCTGGCAAAATAAAAGATTGAAAAGAGTTGTAGCTTTAAACTTGGGTTGAGAATTTGTTGGACAATTACAAGGTAGCAAGACAAGGGAATTAAGGGTACCATTAAGAATGTATTTAAAAATGATCAAGGCCAGACCAGGAAGGGAAAAAGTCTAATGTTAGGTGGGCACTTAAGCTAAGGGTACTTGGTTGTGGTGGTGACTGTTGGGACAACAATGTTCTTTGAAATCCAAGAGTCAGTGTTTGTGGAAATGAGGTAAGAGGAAAAGACGGCTATCTGGAGGTTGTAGGCAAAAGCTGAACTAGTCCGAGTGGCACAGTTCTGTCATGGTCTTCTGGAACAGATAGCTTGGAGTACAGAACAGGGACATTGGAGAGGGAACTCCAGAGCTGGGAGGTGAGGATGTTGGATGAGATTGCTCAACTTAGATGGTAGGTCACCTAAGGTAAAATCAAGAGTAAGAATGGAGGGGCTGAGGAGATGGCTCAGTGGTTAAAGACACTTGCTTGCAAAGCATGCTAGCCATGGTTTGACTACCCAGTACCCATGTAAAGCCATGCACATGTGTCTGGAGTTCATTTGCAGTAGCAGGAGGCACTGGAGCATCCATAGTCTCAATCTCTCTCTCTTGTTTTGCTCTAGTTCTTTGCTCTCAAATAAATGAAAATATGTTTTTGTTTTTTTTTTTTCGGGGGATGGAGAGATAGTCAACAGTTAAGGTGCTTGCCTTCAAAGCCTCATGGCCTGAGTTTGTTTCCCCAGTATCCACACCCACATAAAGCCAGATGCACAAAGTGGTGAGTGTATCTGGAGTTCATTTGCAGAGGCCCTGGCATGTCCATTCTCTTTCCCTGCTGGGTGAGGTGGTGCACGCCTTTAATCCCAACACTTGGGAGGCAGAGATAGGATTGCTGTGATTTTGAGGCCAGCTTGGGACTACATAGTGAGTTCTAGGTCAGCCTGGACTAGAGTGAGACCCTACCTTGAAAAAAAAACAAAAGAGAATGAGAATGTAAAGAAGGCCTAAAGTTTATGCCACAGTTCTCAGCAGACACATGCTAACATCCAGGCAGAGAGAGAATAGGATAATTGGAAGGTATTAGCAGTCAAGAGTAAGTACTCAGCAAACCCATTTACTAACTGGCTTATTAGAACTCTTTTGAAAATATTTTTATTTACAGCTGGAGAGATTCCTTAGTGGTAAGTGCTTGCCTGTGAAGCCTAAGGACCCTGGTTCAAGGCTCGATTCCCCAGGACCCACGTTGACCAGATGCACAAGGGGGCGCATGCGTCTGGAGTTCCTTTGCAGTGGCTGGAGGCCCTGGAGTGCCCATTCTCTCTCTCTCTATCTGCCTCTTTCTCTGTCTGTCACTTTTAAATAAATAAATTAATTAAATATAATAAATAATTTAAAATATTTTTTAAATATTTATTTGAGACAGAGACAAAAAAAGGCAGACAGAGAAAGTGAGAAAGAATATAGGTGAACCAGAGCCTCTTGCAGCTACAAATGAACTCTAGATGCATGCATCACTTTGTGCATCTGGCTTTATGTGGCCTGGGGAATTGAACCCAAGCCATCAGGCTTTGCAAGCGAACCCTCTAACTGCTGAGCCATCTCTCTAGCCCCTTCTATAAATCTTTTATTTGTTTTTCAATTTTTTATATTTTATTTATTTATTTGCAAGCAGAGAAGAGAGATAGACAGAGAATGGGTGCACCAGGGCCTCTTGCCACTGCAAACGAAAACTCCAGATGCATGTGGCATGTTGTACATTTGGCTTTCTGTGGGTACTAGGGAATCGAACTAGGGCTGTTAGGCTTTGTAGGCAAGCACCTTAAACACTGAGCAATCTCTCCAGACCTTAGAATTCTTTGTTTTTGTTATTTGTTTGTTTGTTTTCTTTTTTCGAGGTAGGGTTACACTCTAGCTCAGGCTGACCTGGAACTGTCATCTCAGGCTGGCCTTGAACTCACAGTCATTTTCCTACTTCCCAAGTCCTTAGAACTTTTTTCTTTCTTCTTTTTTTTTTTTTTTTTTCTGAGGTAGAGTCTTTTTCTAGCCCAGACTGACCTGGAATTCACTATGTAGTCTCAGGCTGGCCTTGAACTCACAGCAATCCTCCTACCTCTGCCGCCCAAGTTCTGGAACTGGTGTGCATCATCACACCCGGCTTTAGAACTCTTTTAACAGCAATATTTTCTTAGGCATTTAGTAGTAAGTATTTTGGATTTTTCACTTAATAGGACATTGTTAAACATCTTTTGTGTGCCAGGCATTGTACCAGACATTAGAGACAGGTTGAATATTCCTCATCCAATCTACTTGTCGCCTGAAGTGTATCAGACTTTAAAGTTTTACAGATTTTGTAATATTTGCATAGATTTGACCATTTAACCATCCTTAATCTGAAAATATGAAACATAAATGTTCAAATTGTGTTTTATTTGACACAGGATCTCAATATGTAGCCTTGACTGACCTTTGATTCATGGTGAGCCTCCTGCCTCAGCTTTTCAAGTGCTGAGATTACAGGCATGAACCACCACTCCTGGGTTTTGTCATGTTTTAGATTTTCAGACTTTACTAAGACAAGTTGGATGGAGACTTTTTTTGTTTTTTCGAGGTAGGGTCTCACTCTAGCCCAAGCTGGCCTGGAATTCACTATGTATTCTCAGGCTACCTCTGCCTCCCAAGTGCTGGGATTAAAGGCATGTGCCACCATGCCCAGCTGTGTGGAGACTCTTGCTTAAAAGTTTTCTATGGGGCTGGAGAGATGGCTTAGCGGTTAAGCGCTTGCCTATGAAGCCTATGGACCCCAGTTCGAGGCTCGGTTCCCCAGGTCCCACGTTAGCCAGATGCACAAGGAAGCGCACGCGTCTGGAGTTCGTTTGCAGAGGCTAGAAGCCCTGGCGCGCCCATTCTCTCTCTCTCCCTCTATCTGTCTTTCTCTCTGTGTCTGTCGCTCTCAAATAAATAAATAAAAAATGAACAAAAAAAAATTAAAAAAAAAAGTTTTCTATGGTTCCCTATTCCAGAGAAAATTCAAAGTTCCAGGCTAAGGATGTAGCTCAGTGGTAAGATGCTTGTTTAGTGTGTGCATGGCCCTGGGTTTTATCCCAAACTCCACAGATTTATATTTGCTTGTATGTTTGTGTATGTGCGTGTGCATGCATGTAGGTGTGTGTACACACATGTGCACGCATGTGTTAGGAAGAACAAGTGATTCAGTGAGAGTGGGGGACAAGGAAAGGTCATAGGGTGTGAATGTGATCAAAATATATGCATGTGAAAAATTATCAAAAAATAATGTTAAAAAGTCCACATTCCTTAAGGGCCCCAAAGGGTCCAGTGCTTTAGTCCTCAGCTCCTTCTTCCAGGCAGGCTCAGCTCATCTGATAGCACTGTTGTTTCTCCCATCCTGGAATGTCTTCTGGAATCTTTCTTGAGCTGGTCACTTCCTGGCTGGCTAAAAGCCTCTCTGCTTCCACAACTCTTTATCTGCTGCATTCTTGGAAAGTTATCTGTCTTCTTCACTGGAATATGAGTTTTCTGATGGCAGCTGTTTAATACGTAGAACTTAGAAGTTACTGAGGAAACATGGATTGAGCTGAGCCCTTAATCCAGCTGTAGTTCTTAGGAACATCAGCTTCTAACAGTAAGTATACTGTCTCTTACACAGAATAGTCAAATAGTGAAATGTAAGAGCTACTAGCAGTTAATCTGAATGTCAGCAACTTCTCCTATGAAGACATCAGTAGGCAATGGGCTAGACTACAGGGATGTGGACATGAAATTCTTTTGATTTTTTCGAGGTAGGGTCTCCAGCCCAAGTTGACCTGGAACTCATTCTGCAGTCCCAGGCTGGCCTCAAACTCATGACAGTCCTTCTACCTGTGCCTGCCTCTCAAGTGCTGGGATTAAAGGTGTGCCCCACCATACCCAGCTCATGAGTGTATTTTGTATGTTTTCTTGAGGTAGGGTCTCACTCTAGCCCAGGCTGACTTGGAATTTACTATGTAGTCTCAGGCTGGCCTCAAACTCACAGTGATCCTACTACTTTGGTCTCCTGAGTACTGGGATGCCTGGAGAAGTGAGGGGGTGAGAGAGAATATGAATGAGAATGGGTGTGCCATGGCCTCCAGCTGCTGCAAACAAACTTGAAACACATGTACCACCTTCTGCATCTGATATTGTGTGGGTACTGAGGAATCAACCTCTGGTCCTTAGGCTTTGCAGGGAAGTGTCTTAACTGCTGAGTCATCTCTCCAGCCCCATGAATGTATTTTTTAGCCCAACATAGTATGTAATATTTTTTGTTGCTACTAGAGATAAAACCAGGGGCCTTACGTATGCTGGGCAAATATTCTATCCGTGAACTACAATCCCAGCCCTCAGTATACATTCTTGGAGGTTTTGTGTGTCAGAATTCAAAGCGCTTGAATCTGTAGTCATAGAACTTGGTAGAAATCATGCAGGTTGTTAGGGCTTTGCCACTAGGCAGGATTTGGAATATGGTCCAGAGAATGTGAGCCAGGCTTCTGAAGCTCATTCCTTTACACACAGATACACAAACTTGGCTGTGAAGTGTTCATGTAGAGCACAGATTTCTTGTTTTCCGAGAAGAGTCACAGATTGGGTTAGCTCCATTGTATAGCATTGTTACCCTTTGGAGCTTGGTGCTGTGATGGAAAGATCACCTCGTGTAGTGTGTTGGATCTGTCTATAAATGTCAAAGTGCAATTGAAATGTGTTCCTGTACTCTCTTCTCTAAAGGGGGTGGAGCCTCTGGGAGTGACAGTGCTGACAAGAAGGCTCAGGGCCCAAAAGGTGGTGGCAATGCAGTAAAGGTGAGTTAACTAACTTGTTCCTTTCCTTTTAAATGGTGTGTTTGTGTATGAGTGTGTGCGTGTGTTGAATATAAAAAGCACTATTCTTAACTCATTCTTATCTAAGGGGCTATCTCTAATATAAAGCCAGAATGGGGCTGGAGAGATGGCTTCACAGTTAAGCACTTGCCTGTGAAGCCGAAGGACCCCAGTTCAAGGCTTGATTCCCCAGGACCCACATAAGCCAGATACACAAGGGGGTGCATGCATCTGGAGTTCGCTTGCAGTGGCTGGAGGCCCTGGCATGCCCATTCTCTCTGTTGCTCTCAAACAAATAAATAAAAAATTAAAAAAAAAATCAAAAACAGAATGACACAAAATTGGAAATAAAGACCAGTTTTACATATTAAAGGTAATTTTTTGTAAATATTTCCTCAAATGCTTTCTCAGACATTCAGAATTTCTTCAAACTTTAAAGATGGTTCTTAATGCATGTATTCAAGGCCTGCAGGCCAAGGTTCAATTCCCCAGTACCCACATAGAGCCAGATGCACAAAGTGGTACATGAATCTGGAGTTTGTTTCAGCAGCAGAAGGCCCTGGTGCACCCATGCTTATTTACTTGCTCATGTACTCCTCTCTCATCCTTTTTCTTTCTCATTCTCTTTTTGCTCACAAATGAGACAGACAATCAGTGAATAATTACTTGAGGGCTGGTATTGTAGAGCAGTTTATTTCATACTGGAGAGAGGTTCATTAGGAACTTTCAAATGGATGGCAGGTTCCTTATGGCTCCAGAAGGAAATAAAATTCTCAGGAAGCTCTGGAAAGTTAGAAAGTTCCCAAGGCCCCAAATTATAGAAGCAGTAAACAGTTGCTGGGCCGGAGACTCTCCTACCAGCCAAGCCACTTGGAAGTCTTACAGTGCAGCTTTTGAAAGTCGGCACCTTTGCTGGGGTGGGGTTTTTGCTAATGCAGCTGCCTTTGAGTCATCCATGCTCCTCTAAGTAAACCCTCTCACACATACTCCTGTAAGTAGACACACCTCTATAAATTCCTTGGTTCACTGACCTAGACTTAGAGGGGAATCCATTCTTTGTCTGTCTTTGGTGCTTTATCTGAGGTGAGTAGACATTTGTTCACAACTCCCCAGGAAAAGTTAACACAACACAGTTAGGGAGATGGCTAAGTCATGCAAGCATGAAGACCTGAGTTTAAATCCCCTGCACCCATGTAAAACCCTAGTGTGGCAGTGCAGGCATGTGATCCAAACACTAGGGAGGTGGAGACAGGCTGGTGAACCAGTCTGGCTGAATTGGTAAGTTTCAGGTTCAGTGAAAAACTCTGTCAAAAAATAGATGGAGGGTTGGAGAGATGGCTTAGTGATAAAGCACTTGCCTGCAAAGCCAAAGGACCATATTCAATTCCTCAGTACCCACATAAGCCAGATGCACAAGGTGACACATGTGTCTAGAGTTTGATTGCAGGGGCTAGAGGCCCTGGCCCACCCATTTCACCCCCCTCCCCCCCCCTCTCTCTCTGTCTCTTTTTCTATCTCAAGTAAATAAAATATTTTTTAATTAAAAAAGATGGAGAGGCTGGAGAGATTGATCAATGGTTAGGCACTTGCCTACAAACTTATGACTCAGGTTGATTCACCAGTACCCAACACAAAACCAGATACATAAAGGGGCACATGCATCTGAAGTTTGTTTGCAGTGGCTAGAGACCCTAATATGCCCATTCTCTGTCTGTCACTTTTCTCTATCTCTTTCTGCTTACAAATAAATAAATAAAAATATTGAAAAAATAAATATGGAGAGGAGTAAAAGTACCCAATATCAACTTCTGGCTTCTACAGACATTCAGGTGCACCCACACACATACACATATAAAAAATATTTGAAAGCCGGGTGTGGTAGTGCATGCCTTTAATCCCAGCACTCAGGAGACAGAGGTAGGAGGATCACCGAGAGTTCGAGGCCACTCTGAGACTACAGAATGAATTCCAGGTCAGCCTGAGCTAGAGTAAGACCTTACCTCGAAAAACAAACAAACAAACAAAAATTGAGGGCTGGAGGGTTGGCTTAGAGGTTAATGTACATGTCTGTGAAGCCTAAGGATCCATGTTCAATTCACTAGGTCCCACGTAAGCCAGATGCACATGATGATGCATGCATCTAGAATTCATTTGCACTGGCTAGAGGCCCTGGCACGCCCATTCTCCCTCTCCCCCCTCTCTAATAAATAAATAAAAATAAATCTTAAAAAAAATTTGAAATGATTAACCTAGTTCCAGAAAAGTGTCTTCCATGAGAAAGTTTAATCTGTAAGTAGAAGTGTATATCTAGAGCTACATAGCACAGTGATTTTCATGTTTGAGTTAGGATACTGGAGCCACAGGATACTTGATTCATTCATTTGCTAAGGAATTAATGACATCTATCTCCATGCCACACAGTGTGTTTGTGTCTGATACCAATCAGAGCTTAGGTGGAAGCAGTTAGGTAAAGAAATAAACACAGGGCTGGAGAGATTGCTTAGTGGTTAAGGTGCTTGCCTGCAAAGCCAAAGGACCTAGGTTCAATTCCCCAGTACCAATGTAAGCCAGATGCACAAGGTGACACATGCATCTGGAGTTCATGTGCAGTGGCTAAAGACCCTGGCATGCCCATTCGCTCTCTGTCTGCCTCCTCCCTCTCTCTTTCTGCTGGCAAGTAAATAAATAAAATAAAAGTAAATTAATTAAAAAGAAAGAAAGAATTTTAAAATCAAAAGAGAAAGAAAAACATATATGCAGCAAAAGAGAGAGGGAGAAAGTGAAATGATAGTTTTTCCACCATGACTTTCTACTCAATGTGCCTATGCCCCAAGGAGATGAGGGGTGAAAATCTGCTGGGCTGTACTTGATTTCTCTATGAGATACAGTTCCCCCCATAGAGAATGACTTCGGCCTTCAGAACCCCACAGAGAATACCAATAACCCCATTGAGGAAAGCCATCAGGGAAAGGGGAGTAGGGGTGAAGGAATATAAGAGAATAAACATTTATAACAAAATTTTCCAGGCATGGTGGTGCACACCTTTAATCCCAGCACTTCGGAGGCAGAGGTAGGAAGGATTGCTGTGAGTTTGAGGCCAGCCTAAGACTCCATAGTGAATTCCAGGTTAGCCTGGGCCAAAGTAAGACCCTACCTCAAAGTAAATAAATAAATAAATTTGAGCTTGGCATGGTTGGTACACACTTTTAATCCCAGGACTCAGGAGGCAGAGGTAGGAGGATGGCTGAGAGTTTGAGGCCAGCCTGAGACTCCATAGTGAATTCCAGGTCAGCCTAGGCTAGAGTAAAAACCTACCTTGAAAAAAATCAAAAGAAAATTTTCTTAGGGTCTAGGAAGATAGCTCAGGGGTTAAAGGCATTTACTTGCAAAGGTGATGGCCCAGGTTCAGTTCCCCAGTCACCCAAATAAAGATAGATGTAGGGGCTGGAGAGATGGCTTAGCAGTTAAGCGCTTGCCTGTGAAGCCTAAGGACCCCAGTTCGAGGCTCGATTCCCCAGGACCCACGTTAGCCAGATGCACAAGGGGACGAACGCGTCTGGAGTTCGTTTGCAGTAGCTGGAAGCCCTGGCGCGCCCATTCTCTCTCTCTTTCTCTCTCTGTCGCTCTCAAATAAATAAATAAATAATAAAAAAAAGATGTAAGAACTGACACATACACCAGGAGTTCATTTGCAGAAGCAAGAGACCTTGGCATGCCCCCTCCTACTACATGAATACAAATAAATAAATGAATAATAATCTTTTTGATGCTTTTGAGGCTGAGCATACTTGCAGGGTTTTCTGGTGCTGTGAGTTAGTGTGTTCTTTATCATTACTATGGATAATCTAGATGTGACTTGTTTGCTGGGAGGATTCTTTTTGGTCTACAAGTATTAACCAGACATGATTTTTCCTTGTAGGTCAGACACATTCTTTGTGAAAAACACGGCAGAATCATGGAGGCCATGGAAAAGTTAAAGTCTGGAATGAGATTCAGTGAAGTGGCCACACAGTATAGTGAAGATAAAGCCAGGCAGGGGGTATGTTGCTCTTAACATTTTAAATTTTTATATTCTCATGCTAGGGGTATAAGCTCAATGATAGAACATTTCCTAGCATGCTTGAGGTCCTTGAGTTGAGCCCCAGCACTACAAAAAAATAAAAATAAAATGTTCTTTACAGAGGAAACACACAAACAGAAATTATTTCTATTTTCTGTCATTAAGTTTAGCCACATCTTTGTTCAGAGAGCACAAGCTTAAAAGCAGAAATGGGCTGGGCATGGTAGTGCACACCTTTAATCCCAGCACTCAGGAGGCAGGTAGGGGGATTGCTGTGACTTTGAGGCTAGACTGAGACTACAGAATGAGTTCCAGTCAACCTAGGCTAGAGTGAGACCCTACCTTGAAAAATAAACAAAAAAGCAGAAATGCCCAGTTTGTAGGTCTAGGGATGTAGCTCAGTGGTAGAATGCTTATCTAACATGAGGCCCTGAGTTTGATCTCCATCATCACAAAAGCAAAAAGGAAATTTCTTGTGGGAAGTTGAGTATGTCGCAGGGAAGGAGGCAGCGAGGAGACATAGGAGGGCATGGGTTGGAGACATGGTCAAAATACTGTATATACTTAATATGAAAACATCCTTATGAAACCCAGTACCAGAATAATTTATTTCTAACCCTAGGTCTGACCAAACTTTGGCAGCTTCCTTCAGAGGTCTGCAGTACTATGAGCACTCACTTACATGTTCACTCTAGGGTTAGACTTCTTCCCATTTGTCTCATTGAACTAACTTGCTTAGCCCAGGTGAATAACCCAGTAAACTTCATATTCACAATGAGACATTCTCTGAAGTAGAACTGTTTCCTTTTCAGGGTCATTTGATGGCATTAACTTTTGGTTTTTTCAGGGTGACTTGGGTTGGATGACAAGAGGGTCCATGGTGGGACCATTTCAAGAAGCGGCATTTGCCTTGCCTGTAAGTGGGATGGATAAACCTGTGTTTACAGATCCACCAGTTAAGACAAAATTTGGATATCATATTATTATGGTTGAAGGGAGAAAATAAATGTATGAAATACTAAACACATGTTTTATATTTTATTGATTTCTTTAAAAGGCATCAGATAATCCTTATATTTTGTGAACTGTTGGTGTAGATTTGTAGATGCAAGACCAGGTGTATAGTGCAGTAGTAGGTATTTAGACAGCAGTTCTCAAAGATGAACCAAGCACTCCTTTTAACCTGGGTTCCCATTCCTCCCAAACCAACTTTGACCCTCAGTAGATCCCATAACTTAATTCAGAAGCCATCTTCAGGGGATCCAAATCTCAGCTCATACTGTTGATGCAACTGAAAAGCCTTGGCCAATAGATGAGTTAGTATATGAAAACTACAGAAAGTTCTCGAAAACACTCTTTTACAAGTTAGTTAACTGATTTGCTAGGACCCATATCATACTGCATTACATAAACACGCAGTAGCCATTAAATATCAACTTTTTCTGTAAAAAAAAAAATGTCTTTTGCTAGGAAAATGGCACTTGATTCTCCTTGAAGCAAAGCAACAATTTGCCAAGTGGTAGTTAAAGGGTAAGTCAGTGTGAAAATATCATTCCTTCATCTTCACTGTATGGGTGATTTTCTTTTCCAGGCCTACTATTCAATATATCTGTATTTTAAATTTTCAAATACTGGGCTAGAGAGATGGCTTAGTGGTTAAGGCACTTGCCTGCAAAGCCAAAGAACCTGGGTTCGATTCCCCAGATGCACAAGGTAGCACATGACTCTGGAGTTTGTTTGCAGTGGCTGGAAGCCCTGGTGTGCCATTATCTGTCTCTCTGTTCATCTGCCCCCACACACAAATAATTTTTTTTAAAAAATTCATGCATTTAATCCCAGCACACAGAAGACAGAGGTAGGAGGATCGCTGTGAGTTCGAGGCCACCCAGAGAGTACATAGTGAATTCCAGGTCAGCCTGGACTAGAGTGAGACTCTACCTCAAAAAAAAAAAAAAAAGTCTGGTGTGGTGGCACATACCTTTATCCCCAGCACTTGGGAGGCACAGGTAGGATTGTTGTGAGTTTGAGGTTAGCCTGAGACTACATAGTGAATTCCAAGACAGCATGGTCTCGCAGGTGAAACCCTATCTTGAAATGCCAAAAGGAAAAAAAAAAAAAAAAAGAACAAGGAGCCAAGCCTGGTGGCATATGTCTTTAAACCCAGCACTCAGGAGGCAAAGGTAGAAGGATCGCCATGAGTTTAAAGCCAGTCTGGGGTATGAGTGCCAAGTCAGCCTGAGCTAAAGTAAGACTGTGCCTTGAAGAAAACAAACCAACCAAACAAAAATATATAGAAGGATTAGTTGCATAGAAGAAGTACAGTATTAGGGAGGAGGGGGGGAAGAAGGTATGGAGAAGAGAGTATGATGATACATTATGTTCAAGTATGAAACTTGCCAAATACATAAACAAGCTGAATATTCAAACAAAAAATCAAATACTATATCTATGACATATAAAATGTACGAAGAATACTGCAGGGCCAGAGAGTTAAGGTGCTTCCTGTGAAGCCTAAGGACCCAGGTTCTATTTGCCAGGACCCATATAAGCCAGATGTACAAGGTGGCACATGTGTCTGGAGTTTGTTTGCAATGGCTGGAGGTCCTGGTGCACACATTCTCTATTTGCATCTTTCTCTCTCAAATAAATATTTTTTTTTAAAAAAGGAATAATGTGGAACTGGAGAGAAAATGTTCAGTGGTTAAGGCATTTGCCTAGAAAGCCTAAGGTCTGGGGTTTGATTCCCTAGTACCCATGTAAAGCCACATACACAACATGGTATATGCATCTGTTTGCAATAGCTATACTAAGCCATGGTTGACCCATCCTCTCTCTGAAATAATTTTTAAGAATAATACAAACACATATGATGGAGAATGGAATTTCAAATGGGAAAGTGTGGGGGTGGGGAGGGAGGGAATTACCATGGGATATATTTTATAATCATGGAAAATGTTAATAGAAATTAAAAAAAGAATAATACAAACACTATTCTGCTTCAGAGATAAAGTGTGCCAATATAAAGCTGGTTGTAGTGGTGAAAAAATTGCCAATATAACTGATTCCTAAGAGTGAATAAAGGAAAACTTTAAGGATCTATACACAGCATAGCATACACATTTAATTACTTTTATGTATATGGTGTATGAGCGTTTGCATGTGTGTGTTGCCAGTTCACTTGTACATGTGGAGGCAGTGAGTACTGGGGATCTGAACTCAGGTCCTTACACTGGCACAGCAAGCATTTTACCCACTGATCCCTCTCTCCCGCCATTTAATTCTTTTTTTTTCTTTGTTTGTTTGTTTGTTTTGAGGTAGGGTTTTATTCTAACCTAGGCTGGCCTGGAATTCACTAGTCTCAAGGTAGCCTCAAACTCATGGTGATCTTCCTACCTCCCGAGTGCTGGGATTAGACATGTGCTTCCATACCTGGCCTTGTTTTGTATCTTTTAAAATACTGTATTTATTTATTTATTTTACTTAAGAGAGAGAGAATGGGAACTCCAGAGACCACTAGCCACCGCAAGCAAACTCCAGATGATTGCATCACCTTGTGCATCTGGCTCATGTGCGTACTGGGGAATTGAACCTGGGTCCTTAGGCTTCACATGCAAGTGCCTTTAACCTGTAAGCCATTTTTCCAGCCCTTGTTTTGTATTTTTGAAGCAGGGTCTCATTCTAGCTCAGGCTGACCAGGAACTCCTGGCAGTCCTCCTAACTCAGCCTTCTAAGCATTGAGATTAAAGGTGTGCACCACGAAGTGGGCTTTGCATTTAACTCTTAAGACATCATATCATCACTAAGTTCAGTGTTTCAAGAACCTCATTTTTAGCAAAATAATTGCAAATTAAAGCCAAACTGAAATTGTACTTTATCTGGTAAAATTCAAGACATTTAACATTGTTGGTGTTAAATACAGGGGAATAGGTTATTAATGAGGGGAATGAAAATTATAACCTTTATGGAAAATAATTTGGCAAAACCTTTCAAATTTAGAAATGTACTCATTGACCCTGTGACTCTATTTCTAGGAACTTACCACATAATCACATTAAAAAGACATAATAGAGGTGCTGGAGAGAGGCTTAGTGGTTAAGGCACATGGCTATGAAGCCTAAGGACCCAGGTTCAATTCTCCAGGTCCCACATAAGCCCCACGCATATGATGGCTCATGTGTCTGGAGTTCGTTTGCAGTAGCTAGAGGCCTTGGTGTGCCCATTCTCACTCTGTCTTTGTAATAAATAAATAAAAATAAATCTTAAAAAATAAGACATAATAGAGCTGAGTGTAGTGGTGTATGCCTTTAATCTCAGTGCAGAGCAGAGGGGACTGAGGTAGGAGGATTGCTGTGAGTTAAAAGCCAGCCTGAGACTACATAGTGAATTCCATTTCAGCCTGGGTTGAAGTAAGACCCTACCTTGAAAAATAAAAAAGGCACAATAAGGGCTGGAGAGATGGCTCAGTGGTTAATGTGCTTGCCTGCAAAACCTAATGAACTGGGTTTGATTCCCCAGTGTCCATGTAAAGCCAGATGCACAGTGGCATATGCATCTGGAGTTTGCTTGCAATGGCTGGAGGCCCTGGTGCGCCCATTCTCTCTCTGTTATCTCTTCTATCTCTCTCTGCTTGCAAATAAATAAAACTATTTATACAGGCACAATATTTATTATTTGGGTGTAAAATAAATGTTTATTAATATAAAATGATGTTATGATAAAATGATCATTGCAATAAAATACATGCAGCTGTGAAAGTAAGGTACATGACTGTACACAGCAAACTATCATCTGGGTAGAAACAAATATATACAAAGGGCTGAGGATATAACTCAGTGGCAGAGCACTTCACTAGCATATAGAAGGCCCTGGGTTCTATATCTGGTACTGCAAAGCAAATACAGAGAGTTTCTGGGGATGATCTGGAACTGGGGTCAGTAAAAGAATTTTAACCTCATACAATTAGGTAAGGGATCTTAACCATTTTGTGCCGTGCTACCTTTGGTAGTTTGCAACAACTTGAAGATCCTTTCTCAGGACTTTGATTAAATCATAACAGAAATATATAAAATAACAAAGACTACTATGCATACATTTTCATCATGAAATATCTAGTGATAGGCCTAAAACCACTTTTATTTTTGAGGCAGGGTCTTACTCTAGCTCAGGCTGACCTGGAACTCACTTTGTAGTCCCAGGATGGCCTCAAACTCCTCTTACCTCATCCTCCTAAGTGCTGGGATTAAAGGCATGTACCACCACACTTGGTTTAAAAGCCACTTTTGTGCTAAGCATCAGACTCAAGACCATACATACATATGCTAAGTAAACATTCTACTACAATAGCCGTGCATATCAGTGGTTAATTTGAGATATCTGCAAAAATTATGAGATTTGTGATTTCTGTTGATGACAAAGTTAGGTTCTGCTAATACTTCTGCAGTTTGTTGCCTACATTCATAATGAAAGGGAATGTTCAATTCTAGACACAGGGTAGCAGAAGAAAAGATGTAAACTTTTTTCCTAGCCAGACTCACAGACACCTGAATTGTCTCCATGTACCAGGAACTTAAAAATCACTGCTTCAGATAGATTGAATATTTTTCCCATATGTATGTGGATTACACCCACCACCACCACAAACAAAAATTGTCATAGTATACTCTCATACTAAAAGCATTTTGATGAACTAGGAGTTCCTTGGTAGAATGCTTGCCTAGCATATATAGTGCCGTGGGTCTAATGCATAGTACTGTAAGGGGAGCCAGACATGATGGTGAACACTTGTATGTAGTTCCAGCTCTCAGGAAGCTGAGGCAGGAGAATCATGAGTTCCAGGCCAGCCTGGACTGTGTAATGAGACCCTGCCTCTCAGCCCAGTTAAGAGAGACCATTTTGCTTTTTCAGTGAGAAATGCACCAAACATTTAGGCCTAATTTTTCAGAACAAGTGGATATTGTCATGTAAAGCCTCTTGGCAAGCAAATAATTCACATATGCAGTTTTGTTTTGTTTTTATATTGGGAAAGAGGAATTTAGGGCTGGGAAGATGGCTCAGCAGTTAAAGGCACATGCTTACCAAGTCTACTGCCATGGACTGAATTCCCCAGCCACCCACATAAGTTAGGTGCAAGACCTGGTATGAAGGCTGGAGAGATGGCTGAGCAGTTAAAGGCACTTGCTAGCAAAGCCTGAAATCCTGAGTTCAATTCCCCAGTACCCACTAAACCAGATGCAAAAAGCAGCACATGGGTCTGGAGTTCATTTGCAATGGCACTAGGCCCTGGTACACCCATTCTCATTCTCCCTCTCTACTTGAAATTTTTTGTTTTTTGTTTTTTGTTTTTTAATGTCGGATCTCACTATAGCCTAGGCTGACCTGGAATTCACTGTGTAGTCTGGGGGTTGCCTCAAATTAATGGTGATCCTCCTACCTGTGCTTCCCAAGTGTTGATATTAAAGGCATGTGCCACCATGCCCAGCTCAAATAAAACTTTAAAATGCAAAAAATGGGGTTGGAGAGATAGCTTAGTGGTTATGAAGCTTACCTGCAAGCCAGTGACCCAGGTTTGATTCCCTAGTACCCATGGAAAGCCAGATGCACAAGTTGACACATGCCCTGGAGTTCATGTGCAGCAAGTAGAGATCCTAGCAAGACCATTCTCTCTCCCCTCTCTGCTTGCAAATAAGTTGTGTTTCTTTTCAGTGGCAAGATGCCCTGGCATGTACATATAGGTATGCACACATCATGTGCAGCTGAACTTAAATAAGAATTTATCGCCAGGTGTGGTGGCGCACGCCTTTAATCCCAGCACTCAGGAGGCAGAGGTAGGAGGATCTCCGAGAGTTCGAGGCCACTCTGAGACTACATAGTGAATTCCAGGTCAGCCTGAGCCAGAGTGAGACCCTACCTCGAAAAACCAAAAAAAAAAAAAAAAAAAAAAAAAAAAAAAAAAAAGAATTTATTGCAAATTCCTGAAAATATTTGTTTGTTATAAAAAATATTTTATTTTTATTTATTTATTTGAGAGAAGGAAAGAGGCAGAGGGGGAGAGAGCGAGAATGGGTGTGCCAGGACTTCCAGCCACTGCAAATGAATTCCAGATGCATGCACCACCTTATGCATCTGGCTTACATGGGTCCTGGGGAATCGAACCGAGGTCCTTTGGTTTGCAGGGAAGTACCTTAACCACTAAGCCATCTTTCCAGCCCTCCTACAAATATTTGTATGCTTAATGTAAGGGACTAAAAAAATTGTAAGTTACAGCTCTATTTGCATGATTGTGGAAACTGGAAAATGGTGTGCTTAGCTCAAATTTAGATGCAGACTGAATGCTGACAGTGTTACAATAGTATTTTTTAAAATAATTATTAGCCGGGCGTGGTGGTATACACCTTTAATCTCAGTACGCAGGAGGCAGAAGTAGGAGGATCACCATGAGTTCAAGAACACCCTGAGACTATATAGTGAATTCCAGGTCAGCCTAGGCTAGAGTGAGACCTTACCTTGAAAAACCAAAAAGTAAAAACTGGGCTGGAGAGATGGAGTATTGGTTAAGGCACTTGCCTGCAAAGCCTAAAGACCCAGGTTTGACTCTCCAGGACACACATAAGCCGGACATACAAGGTGATACATGTGCATGAGGCCACACATGTGCACAAAAGCATCCGGAGATCGATTGCAGTGGCTAGAGGCCCTGGCATGCCAATTCTCTCTTATGCACGCTCTCTCATAAATAATAATAAGTACATAAATAAATTATTATTTATATCACAAAGTTCTGGGTTTGATCCCTAGCACCTTCACAAAAAAAGGATGATTTACAATCACATTGCCATAAAATAGTAGTAGTAATTGCTTTTACTAAAATCTGTAGCAAAAACCTGTTTAAACTCCAGCTTATCTTCCAAACAATATTTTCTAAAAATATTTTTATTTGGGCTGGAGAGATGGATTAACAGTTAAGCACTTGCCTGTGAAGCCTAAGGACCCTTGTTCAAGGCTTAATTCCCCAGGACCCACATTAGCCAGATGCACATGTCTGGAGTTCGTTGGCAGTGGCTGAAGGCCCTGGCCTGCCCATTCTCTCTCTCTCTGCCTGTCACTCTCAAATAAATAAATAAAAATAAACAAAAAATATTTTTAAAAATTTTATTTATTTGTAAGCAGAGAGATAGGAGACAGAGAAAGGGCACGCCAGGGCCTCCAGCCACTGCAGACTCCATGTACATGTGCCACTTTGTGCATCTGGCTTTATGTGGGTACTGGAGAATCAAACTCAGGTCATTAGACTTTGAGGCAAGTGCCTTAACCACTGAGCAATCTCTCCAGCCCATCTTTAATATTCTCTAATATATATGACAGTAATAGTGTGTAGTTTTCATGGAACCCTTTACTTTGTTTATTTATTTATTTATATTTATTTACTTATTTATTTTGAGATAGGGTCTCGCTCTAGCCCAGGCTGACCTGTAATTCACTATGTAGTCTCAGGGTGGCCTCAAACTAACTGACATCCTCCTATGTCTGCCTCCCAAGTGCTGAGATTTAAGGTATGTACCACCATGCCCAGCCTTTTGTTATTGTTGTTTATTTTTATTTATTTACTTGAGATCAACAGACAGACAAAGGCAGATAGAGAACGGGCACTCCAGGTCCTCCAGCCACTGCCAATGAATTCCTTGTGCTGGCTTATGTTGGTCCTGGGGATTTGAGCCTTGGACTGAGGTCCTTAGGCTTCACAGGCAAGCACCTTACCACTAAACCCTCTCTCCAGCCCATGCCAAGCTTTAAAAATTCTGAATTTCTTTTGTAAATTATTTGCAAGCAGAGAGAAATAGAAGAGATACAGAGTTAATGGGTACTCCAGGGCCTCCAGCTGCTGCATGCTCCAGATGCATGTACCACTTTGTGGAAACCTGGGTCATTAGGCTTTGCAGTCAAAGTGCCTTGACTACTAAGCCAGCATTCCATCCTTTTATTTTGTTTTGAGACACAGTCTTCCTATGTGACCTATGTTGGCCTGCAGCTCCTGATCCTCCTGCCTCAGCCTCCCAAATATACTGGGATTAGAGGTGTGTGCCATTGCCACTCCAAAACAAAACAAAGACTTGTACTGTGACGAGGAAACATGGCACATACTTGGGGCAGCAGAGAGTGGTTAGGTCGGAAGCTGAGCTCAGACCTGGTAAAGTGTGGGCCAGAGTCCAGAGTGCAAAACTTACCCCTCCACTTGTATTTCATGGCTGGTGTGAAAAGACCCCAAACTGCTGGCCAGATTTGGGCAAGTATTTTCTCAGGCTTCAGACTGTGAGTGGGACCTGCTGCTCTCAGGGAACTTAATGGTAGACCCTCTGGGCTGGTGGCAAGCTGGACAGATCCCCAAAGATCAAGCCCAGGCTTCTTCCTCTCAACTTCTGGAACATGTTTGATATGCTTGTGTAACTTCAGTTTCCTGTCTTGCACTCCACCATGTATGGGGTGCTGTGCTCTTCTGGTGCATCAAAATAAGGACAATGTCTTGTCCTGACAACATAGATGGTAATAGGTGCTCACCAAACTGTTAAATCTTCATTCTCAGATGCTTACTGAATACTTGTCAGCTAACCTGCAGTGTAGACCTCGGGAATACGTGAATGGAACTTAAGGGTAGAGTAACAGTTAATACATTATGTGGAAGTGGTTCTTTTAGGAACAGATTTGGTAGTTTTAAATGGAGGAAGCTATATTAAAAAGGGGTCTTTCCAGGCATGGTGGTGCACACCTTTAATTCCAACACTTGGGAGGCAGAGGTAAGAGGATTGCCATGAGTTCAAGGCTACCCTGAGACTACATAGTAAATTCCAGGTAATCTGGGCTAGAGTGAGACCCTACCTTGGGGGAAAAAAGTGGTCTTGGGGCTGGAGAGATGGCTTAGCAGTTAAGCACTTGACTGTGAAGCCTAAGGACCACGGTTCGAGGCTTGCTTTCCCAGGACCCATGTTAGCCAGGTGCACAAGGGGGCACATGCATCTGGAGTTTGTTTGCAGTGACTGGAGGCCCTGGTGCGCCCATTCTCTCTCTCTCACTACCTGCCTCTTTCTGTCTGTAGTTCTCAAATTAAAAACAAAGTGGTCTTGGGCTGGAGTGATGGCTTAGTGATTAAGGCGCTTACCTGAGAAGCCTAAGAACCCAGGTTCGATTCCCCAGGGTCCACATAAAGCCTGATGCACAAGGTGGCACATGCTTCTGAAGTTGGTTTGCAGTAGTTGGAAGCCCTAGCACACCTATTTTCTATCTGCCTCTTTTTCTCAAATAATGGTCTTTGTTCTGGGTTCATGGCATGTAGCCCCTAAAACTGGGAATGTCCAATGTGATGTTTGTTGCATAATGATGAGGTAGCTGGTGCCTCCACTACCCTAGGTTTGAGATGGGACCAAGGTTTCATTACCAGAGTGGGGTTGCCCAACCTCAGGGGCCACAGACTGTTAATTACCAGTGGCCAACTAATCAAGCATGTTTATTGGATTCATTAAACCTCATAAAAATATCTAAACAGATCTCCAGCACTGTATAAGCCAATGGAATTGAGGGAAGTTTGGGTTATCATACCTGGCAGTTGGAAGAATTGTTGTTACCCATGCGGTATAAATACTCCCTGTATCTCCCCACACCTGACCCAAAGCATCTCTTCCATTCTCTGTTCCCGAGTTTCTTCTAACAAATTGCTAACAGTAAGTAAACTGTTTTCAATTCTGTGGAGGGTAACGGGAACCCCTGTGCAGCCAAGTGAAGGCAGTCTTGTGGGACAGCCCCAAAACCTGTATAATCTGCTGTCAAACTCCGGGTAGTGTCAGAATTTAATTGCAGGACACTAGTTGGTGTCCAGAGAACTGCTTGGTGTGGACCTCCCTCACCACCACATGACATGGGGTTGTCACAAGTATTTGAAGTAAAAACAGCTCCATATATTATAGTGAGCTTTCATTAAGTATAGAGGGGGAAAAATGTGTTTCAGGAAGAGGTGGCTCAGCAGTTAAAGGTTCTTGCTTGCAAAGCCTGGGTTTGATTCCCCAGTACCTATGTAAAGCCAGATGCAAAAGGTGATGCATGCATCTGGAGTTTGCAGCAGCTAGAGGCCTTGGTGCATACACAATCACTCTCCTTGCAAATAAATCAAAATAAAAAATAAACAAAAATCTGTTTCATGACTTCTGTATCATGGGCAGGTCACAGCCTCATACTGAGCCTTAAAGATGTTACAACTGAAACATGAAAATGATGCCCTCACCCACCACAAAAGATTATGGTAAAGATTGAAGGATAATGCATGCCTTTAATCAATCCCAGTACTCAGGAGGTAGGAGGATTCCTGTGAGTTTTAGGTTAGCATAAGACTACATAGTGAATTCCAGGTCAGCCTGGACTAGAGAAAAACCCTACCCCTGACAACCAAAAAAAAAAAGCCAGGCATGGTGGCACACACCTTTAATCCCAGCACTTGGGAGGCAGAGGTAGGAGGATCACCGTGAGTTCAAGGTCACTCTGAAACTAGAGTGAATTCCAGGTCCGCCCAAGCTAGAGTGAGACACTACCTTGAAAAACAACAAAATAATTAATTAAAGGATAAACCTATTATAGTGCCCAATATGCAGCAGGCACAATAGTTCCTTTCTGGTGACAAAATATAGAGTGCTATGCTAAACTCTTTTCTGAGAGGGAATTAAACTCCTACATAGTTTATAACCCAAAGAGGGAATGTGATAGCAGGTGTCAAACATAACTAGCTTAAAGAAAGGGAAAACCAGGCTGGAGGGATGGCTTAGCAGTTAAGGCATTTGCCGGCAAAGCCAAACGACCCTGGTTTGATTCCCCAGAACCCACATTAGCCAAGTGCACAAGGGGGGCACATGTGTCTGTAGTTTGTTTGCAGTGGCTGGAGGCTCTGGCGCACCCATTCTCTCTCTTACCCCCATTTCATAAATAAAAATATTTTTAAAAGAAAGGGAAAACCGCCGGGCATGGTGACACTCCAGAGGTAGAGGTAGGAGGATCACCATGAGTTTGAGGCCACCCTGAGACAACATAGTGAATTCCAGGTCAGCTGGACTAGAGTGAAACCCTACCTTGAAACCCCCCCCAAAAAATGGGGGAGGGAAACCAAGCCAAGTTTGATGGTTAATCTAGTCAACTTGATGGGCTTTAGAATCACACTGGAAACAAACCTCTGGATTTGTCTGTGGAGTTTCTAGGTTAGGTTAATTGAGGCAGGAAAACTTACCCTTACTGTGAGGAACATAATTCTATGGGCTGAGGTCCTGCCCTAACTGTGGGTTGCATCATCCCATGAGATGGAGGTCCTGGGTTGTGAAAAATATAAGCTTGAGGGGCTAGAGAGATTGCTTAGTGGTTAAGGTGCTTGCCTGCAAAACGCAATGACCTAGATTTGATTCCCCAGTACCCACATTAAAGCCAGATACACAAAGTGCTACATGTGTGTGGAGTGTGTTGCAGTGGCTGAAGGCCTTGGTGCACCCAAAGGCCCTGGTGCACCCATTCTCTTTATGTGTACAAATAAATATATGTATGTGTGTGTGTATACACACACACATATATACATATATATATATGGCTGGAGAGATGACTTAGTGTCAATTCCCCAGTGCCCACATAAGCCAGATGCACATGGTGGTGTGTATTCTAGGGTTCATTTGCAATGGCTAGAGGCCCTGGCATGCCAATTCTTTCTTTCTCTCTCTCTCTAGAAAATAAATGAAATAAAAGTAAAATATAGGGCTGGAGAGATGGGTTAGGAGTTGTTTGCCTGCAAAGCCAAAGGATCCCAGTTTGACTCTCCAGGACGGACCCATGTGAACCATATGCGTAAGGGAGCACGTGCATCTGGAGTTTGTTTGCAGTGGCTGGAGGCCCTGGCATGCCCATTCTCTCTCCCTCTTTCTCTCTCTCAAATAAATAAGTAAAATATATAAAAATTAAAAACAAAAAGCTTGAGGGCTGGCTTAGTGGTTAAGCCACTTGCCTGCGAAGCCAAAGGACCTAGGTTCAATTCCCCAGGACCCACTTAAGTCAGATGAACAAGGTAGCACGTGTGTCTGAAGTTCATTTGCAGCAACTGAAGGCCCTGGTGTGCCCATTCTCTATCTTCCTCTTTCTCTAAAATTAAGAAAATCGGTTTAAAAAAATAAAAAACTTGAGCACCAACATTCATCATCTGCTTCCTAATGGTAGATGCAATGTGACCAACTGTCTCAAATTCCTGTCACCATGCCTTCCCCGCCACAATGGACTTTATCCCTCCAACTAAAATAAATTCTTCCTGTGTTACGTTGTTAGGAATTTGTTGCAGCATCAAGACAGGTAACCAATACAGTTAATAATTAATGACTAAATAGTGCCAGCACAGCTGTGTTAAGCTGAAAGTACAAACATATTAATGGGGATGTCTTAGATCTGGAAAGCTAATGATAAGCTCCTGGCTGAGCTAGAGCTTCTGTATGCATCTGCAGTTTCATCTCGGTGAAAGAAAGTGAAGGGAAAAGAAAACGTTTGAGAAAAATAACTTTAATTTTCTTATCTGAGCTGACAGACAAGACGGTCACTTTCACAGTAAAATTAGTAGCTAGTAACTTTACAAAAACATCTTTTGAAAATGTAAAACTTAAAAAAACCAAAGTTATGAAAGTTTGCAGAATATTCTTAAAAGAAAAAAAATGTAAGAATATTCAAGTTAAGAAATGTTAACCTAGTGGTCAGAAATCTGAATAGATTTAGGGACGGGGACAGGAGCCAAGGCTCAGAGACAGGACTTGCTTTTGGAGATCTTTCTTGCTCTGAGTAAAAATGCTTCATGCTCCCAAAGAATCCAATTATGGAAACAAAAATTGTTTTATATTCAGTTGCATCTTAAAATAGAATAAGGAGGTTATAAAGTTCTCAAGTGTTACTAAGTTGTTTATACAAATCTAAAGTCATGAGCATGACTTCAGGATCTGCACTTTTTATGTCAAGTGCCTTAACTAAGCAGCTTAGAGCCTCCTGTATCTTTCCACATTCTTTCAGTTCTTTGCCACGAGCTACAAGAGTCTCATAGTCAGTGGCAGCCTCTGCTGCCTTATCCTGGGGAGAATCAACCAAAGGCTCACTGGACAAAACTTCAGGGGCATCAGGGGAGGCCTGTAGGGCCTGAAGACTAGGCTCAGACATAGTTGGGCTTCTGGGCTTGCTTTCTGAAGTCGGTATTTCTCCAGAGGGCTCCTCCTGTGTGTGCTCTGCAGCTTCATCACTGCTCTCTTCCTCCTCCGAATGATCTTGAGTAGACTCTGCTTCGCTGCTATCATCAAGCTTTTCTTCCAAATCTTCTATGTGGTCTAAGACCACATTGATCAGAGACCTCCTAGAGGCCAGAGATCTCCTAGAGTTCACAGACTTACTTACAATGTCAGCTAGTTTAGGTGAGAAGAACCTTCCAGATGGACTGGTATCATCTTTTGGAGTTGAAGCATCAAATTGTTTCAGAGATGAGAATAGAAAGGGAGATATGCTGAATGAACTTGGGCCAGACATATCTTTACATGAATCATCCTCATCTTCATCATCTGAGACAATCCTTCTAGCTTTGTTTCTATTTTTAATGCTAACTACTTCTTCTGGTTCATCATTCTTAGAAGAATCCAAACTCAGATTATGCACTGACTCTGCTCTGAGATTAGCTGCCGAGCCACTCAAGATGTTTTCGTTCTCAACATGCTCCAAAGACTGGCCACAGAGATTGTATCTACTGTCTGCAGAGTCTTCCAGGAAAAGATTGAAATCACATGCATACTGCACTGAAGATGCTGAAACACCCTCCTGTAACTTGGCCTCATTTGCCTGAGCACCCTGCAGTGCACTATGGGATGCTGACAAGTTATCAGCTATTTCAGTAACAGACACATTTGATTCTATGTTTTCAGCATCATCTATAAGATTAATGGGCTGAGGATTGCAATGATATAAACTCTCATCATCCTGTAGATCTAGATTTGGTCCAAGATGAGCTTTTCCTGGGCTAGGTAAATAACTGAAACTTCCCAGGAGGTTCTCTTGTACATCTGCTTGTTTAGGTGCCTCTTGTAATGCCTTCTTTTGCATGGTTTCATTTTCAGTTGCAAACATGTTTGCTGTTCCCAATGAAGAGTCAGTCCAAATTCCTCCTACACTTTCAACCCCCTTGGGTCCAGTTACAGAATCAGCATCAAATATATTTTCATGTTGGTGCCTAACATCTTCCGGCACAGCACCACTCATCTCTACCCTGGGGAGATCTTGTGACTCACTCACTCTGGACTGATTATCAATGCTTACATTTGCCATTTGAAAACTGATATCTTCTTCCTGGGTAAGATGAGAAGTTATGAGAGGTAAAGGCTGATGCTCTGGCTTCTTCACTTCAGGGCATTTCTTTACTTGAGAAGGGAGTACAGATGCTCTAAGCCAGGCCTCCTCATTTCCAGTTTCTGGTCTTTCCATTTTATTGTGAGACTCAAATTCAACAAGGAATTGAGCTTTCTGAACTCTCTGTTGAATATACTGAGATTCTTCTATCACATTAAGCTCTTCTTTAACAGAGAGATCATGTGTGTACATCAAATCATGGTCTGAGATTCCTGCTATGCCCACAGAGTGCAGATAAGCAATATGGTCATCTAGTTCCTCATCAGATCTTCTCTGAGCAGCATGCAGACACTGAAGCTGTAATTGGGTTGCAGAGTTCTGAAAATCCTCAATTGTGAAGAGCTCTCTTAATTCTTGTTTACTGAAATAGCGAAATGGGTTCTTTTTATCACCAGTAGTCTGTCGGATTAATGAGTCCTTGAAAACTTGTCTTCTGTATATTTTTTCCTCTACAGTCCCACAAGTGATTAGCCTATAAACCACAACATTCTCTTTTTGTCCAATTCGGTAAACTCTATCCACAGCCTGAGCATCAGTGGCAGGATTCCAGCTGGGATCAAAAATGATCACTCTAGTTGCAGCAGTTAACGTTAGGCCAACACCACCTACTTGAGTTGTAAGCAGAAAGACAGAGTATTCTTTATTTTGCTGGAATAACTGAATTCTTTTTTCACGTTCCCAAAGGTGGGTAATTGTACCATCAATTCTCAGTGTCTTAAAGTGCCTATTCTTTAAGAGGCGTTCAATGATGTTGAGAATTTGTCTTGATTGGGAGAACACCAGAGTTTGATGTCCTTCATATTTAAGTCTCTTTAGCAGGGCCATTAAGAAGATCATCTTTCCAGATTCTTCCATCAGTCTATCATCAGATATATGATCAATGCTATTCATAGTTGAGGAATCTTCCTCCTCACTTTCATCTTGAGCAGAGAATTTGACAGTCCCTAGATTTAGCAGCTGGCAAGCTCGTGCAGATAGCAGCCTAGGATGATCACAAAGCTTCTTTAAGACACCTAGTTCAGCCAGAGGTGAGCGGGTCTCCATTAACAACTCCTTGATGTGATCTAGAGACACGAACTTCCTGTAAATTTCCTCTTGTAAAGGAACAAGGCGTATCCAAATGATGAAATCATTTTTCCTGGTAAGGGAAGGCATTTCACAGCTAACAACAACACCTGGACTCTTTTCACTAGGTCCAACTTCTGGGTTGTCTGACTGTTTCTTCTGTACTTCTTCTTTAGTCCTCCTGAGAAAATAAGGTTTTATGATCTCCATTAAGTTTTCAGATATCTTAAATCCCAAGGCTTTTTCCCCTGGAGTAGCATCCTTCTCTCTTGCTCTAATGATGGGATTTTCGTACTCCATTTTGAAAGTTTTTAATGTTCCTAGCAAGGACCCTTGGCAAGCAAAATCAAATAAGGACCAAAGTTCTTGCAGATTATTCTGGATTGGGGTTCCTGTAAGGAGGAGACGATTGCTTGCAGGGATGGCACGAGCACAGATTGCTGACTTTGTAGATGAGCTTTTGATTTTATGTGCTTCATCAAGGATGACATAGTCCCACACAAACTTTTGGTCCTTAAAACTTGAAAGTTGTTGCCAATTATTGATTAACATTTGGTAGGTGGTGATAATGACACCATTCCTATCCTGAATCCGTCTCAGGTTTCTGGTACGCTCATCTTTGCTAGGGCCATGAAAGGTTTTGACTCTCATTCCAGGAGTCCACTTGGAAAATTCTTTGATCCACGTGCTAATGAGATTGGTTGGCATGATCAATAGCACGTGATTCACAAGTGAAGCATCAAACATACCAGATAGAAAAGCAATAATTTGAACAGTCTTCCCCAACCCCATATCATCTGCCAAAATACCCCCCTTTCGTCCATCCTTATACAGACCATACAGAAAGGCTATGCCTTCCTTTTGGTGCTCAAAGAGTTGCTTGTGTAGTTCTCGATAAAGGAGCAGGCCAGAGTTGCACACATCTGTGAAGTCATCACCTTCTTCCGCCAACTGCTCCAAAGCTTCCTGTAGTTTCTGGATTCTACTCATCACCTTTTGGGTGGGACAGATGTCCTTTGCCAAATTGAAAAGTTTCAATGCTTCTTCCAAATCTCCATTTTTAGTTGCTTCTTTGGCTTCTTTTATATATCTATTTAAAAAGGCAAAAAAAAAAAAAAATTAACATGGGACCAGTGATGTAGCTCAGTGGTAGTATGTATTTGACATGTACAAAGTTCTGGATTCACAGAGAAAAGCAAAGAAAAATCACGTGTGTAAGCACATGCACATGTGTGTGCGCGTGCACACATGTGCATACACACACAAGAACAGAAAGATACACATTGAACATTCAGTCTAAAAAAGCTTTAGGGCCAAGTGTGGTGGCACACACCTTTAAAACCAGCACTCGGGGGGCTGAGATATGAAACTGCTTTGAGTTCAAGGCCATTGTAAGATTACATCATGAATTCCAGGTCAGCCTTGGCTACCCTACCTCAAAAAAACAAAAACTAGGGCTATAGAGATGGCTTAGTGGTTAAGCATTTGCCTGTGAAGTCTTAAGGACCCCGGTTCGAGGCTCAACTCCCCAGGACCCACATTAGCCAGATGCTCAAGGGGGGCACTTGCGTCTGGAGTTCATTTGCAGTGGCTGGAGGCCCTGGCACACCTATTCTCTCTCTCTCTCCCCCCTCTCTCTATCTGCCTCTTTCTCTGTCACTCTCAAATAAATAAATAAATAATTAAAAAACAACCAAAAAATAAAACTAAGAAGAAAGCTTTAGGGTCCATTTGGTTTGTTGTTTTTTGGTGACAGGGACTCATGTATCCTAACATGGTCTCAAATGCACTATGTAGTTAAGGATAACCTTGAGCTTCTGATACTCCAGACTCCATTACCCAAGTACAAGGACTTCAGTTATGTACTACTGTGCCTAGTCTTATGGAGTACTGAGGACTGAACCCAGGGCTTTGTGCATGTTAAGCAAGCACTCAACCAACTGAGCTACAGTACCAGTGATATAGTTGAGCTTTTAATATCCTGAATTCAAGGCAGGAAGATTAGTACAGAAAATGTTACACGCCTTTTATCCAAGCATTTGGGAGGCTGTGGCAAGAATATCAGAGTTCCAAGCCAGCTTGGGATACAGAGCAAGATTTTGTCCCCAGAAAAAAACAGAAAAAGAGAAAGAAGCTAGGAGACTGGTGTGGTGGTGCACACCTTTAACCCCAGCCTCAGAAGGCAGAGGATTTCTGTGAGTTTGAGGCTACACTGAGACTACATAGTGAATTCCAGGTCAGCCTGGGCTAGAGCAAGATCCTACTTTAAAAACCATTATTGGGCTGAAGAGATGGCTTAGCAGTTAAGGCATATGCCTGCAGAGCCTAAGGACACAGGTTTGATTCTCCAGGTCCCGCGTAAGCCAGATGTATGTGGTGGTGCACATGTCTGGAGTTCATTTACAGTGGGTAGAGGCCCCGGTGCACCCATTCTCACTCTCTCCCCCTCATCCCTCTTTCTGTTTCAAATAAATAAAAATAAATCTAAAAAAAATTATGAAGTCACAAAAGTTAAGGACTATACAACAGTTATAAAATAAGGCCTTGTACATGCTAGGAAGTGCTCTACCTATGGTTTATATCCTCAGCCCTGAGATCCTCTCAGTTGCAGCAAAGTAAGTTGGATGCAGAAAGTACCACATATCTCATAAGGAAAAATAAATCCAATAAAATGACTTGAAGGTTAAACAGACATAATGGGGATGTTTGAACATCATTGGGATTGATAAAAACTATGGAGACTTTTAAAGTTGGACTGAATGCATTGTATTTTACATCATGTATAGATATCAGTTTATGGGGGCCAGGGGCAGAATATGGTGGTTTAATTCAGGTATCCCCCATAAAATTAGGTGTTCTGAATGCTAGGTTCCCAGCTGATGGAGATTTGAGAATTAACACCTCCTGGAAGGAGTATATTGCTGTTGACAGTCTTATGGGTGTTATAGCCAGTTTCCCCTTGCTAGTGTTTGGCACACTCTCTTGTTGCTATTGTCTACCTTATTTTGGCCAGGGGATGATATCCACTCTCTGCTCATGCTGTCATTTTCCCTGCCATCATGGAGCTTCCCCCTCGAGACTGTAAGCCAAAATAAACCTCTTTTGTCCCACAAGCTGCTCATGGTTGGGTGATTTCTACCAGCAATGTGGACCTGACTGCAACAGGCACCAAAAAGCTCCCTATTTCCAAATCCAATGTAAACATCTTGGTGTCTACCATGTTTTGTTTTCAGACAAGGTCTTACCATGTAGCCCAAACTAGCCTTGAACTCATGATCTTCCTGCTCTAGCCTCTGAGTGTTAGGGTTATAGGCATGTGCCACCACTCCCAGCTTCTGCCTTGTTTAAAGCCACTGATCACTTTTCAATTTTCCTGTCCCCCTTGGTTAATGGCATACACATTTCTCTCCTTCACTTCTTTCTTCACTAGCCATTCTTTCTCATTTTGCATCATTAATTCTCCCTCCACTTATCCCCATATAAATGTTGGTTTTTCTGAGAAACTTTTGTTTGCAGTATCCTTTTCGACTCACTGTAAGGTTTTATCAATGACAATGCCAGCCACGTACTAGGCTGAATCATGTTCTATAAATTTGCATGTGGACCAGAATTGTAAGAGGTAGAGAAATTTTGCACATATAACCAAGAAAAGATAAGGTCATACTGGATGGGAGTGGGGCTAATACAGTAGGACTGGAATACTTAGAAGACATAAACTGAAACATAGAAACAGAGAGGAGAAAGCCATACAAAGACAGAGCAGAGAAGGGACTGAAGTTATCTATAAGCTTTATAGCTCCAAGGCGGGATTCCAGAAGCTAAGGAGGCAAGGAACACATTATCTCCCACAGCCTCCAAAAGGAACTCACACCAATGACACTTGGATTTGAGACCTTTAAACTCTACAACTATAAGAGAATATGTTTCTTAGATTAAATTTTTTTTCCCTTCCTTCAGTGCCGGGGATGGGATACCTTCCAGTGAATTGTTGGCCAGGGAGGTCCCTGATGCCCCCAAAACGTTACAGGCCATTGCCAAGGCCCTTGGTTTCCTACCAGGAATAGAATGGTAAGATCCTATTGCTGAAGACTCCACAGACTTGGACTGCAAGGTTACTAAGAAATTCTGCTGGAGCTGAGTTGAAAACCTCCTGCATGTAGACCAGCTGACAGAAAGCTGGAAAAAAAGCCACGCTGCATGCAGAGTTCAATGTGAGAGAGAGAGAGAAAAAAAAACCACCAGTGAAGATACTCACAGTGGACACTGCAAGCCTTTTATTTGGTCAGCCAGGCCAAATGAGCCAACGGGTACAATAGTAGCATGTCTGTTATGGGGAAAACCAAACAAACGCTCTCTAATTGGATTGGAGGCCCATTCCCTGGATGGAATACAGCCCCGACACTGAAAACCCAGTGGTGTAACATCTGCTGCTCTCTGGCTAAATGTGTATACTAGGCTCACCAAACTGCCCAATAAGCACTTCTCTTAATGTTCATACCCATATATTAATGTTACTCACTTCCGGTTAGAGAACCTTCTCTCTTCAGATGGCAGTGACCTTGGGATGACTCAGAAGGCACCATGGTGCTCAGAAGAAGTGGCAGAGGAGTGCTCAACTCTGAAACATCTCTATCACACCTTCCAAGGCTCAGGTCCATTGTGGAATAAGTGGTGGAAAGAATGTAAGAGCCAAAGGATGGGTGGAACTCCTTGCAATGTGCTCCTCCAGACACAAAATGGCCTGGATATCCATGACTTCACAGTACCTCACACTACCTACATAAGACTATCATAATAGGAGGAAAAGATCATGACATCAAAATAAAAGAGAGACTGATTGAGAGGGGGAGGGGATAAGATGGAGAGTGGAGTTCCAAAGGGAAAATTGGGGGAGGGAATTACCATGGGGTATTGTTAACAATTATGGAAGCTGTCAATAACTTAAAACAATTTTCCCTTTCTACCATTTTTATATCATTACATCCAACAGTGTGTAACCATTGCTATCATCATGTCAAACAGAAAGTCTGTAATGATTAAATAATGACTTTCCCAGCTTCTGCTGACTTCTCACTTTTTGTGTCTATGTGTTTGCCTATTTGAGATCTTTCACATGGGTGGAAGCACATTATTTACCTTTCATGTCTGGCAGTGTTAACTAGCTAATCAATCAAAGAGTAAGAAGGTGCTGTGTGTGGTGGTACATGCCCTTAATCCCAGCACTTGGAAGGCAAAGATAGGAGGACTGCCATGAGTTTGAGTACACCCTGAGACTACATAGTGAATTCCAGGTCAGCTGAGCTAGAGCAAAACCCCGTATCAAAACAAACAAACAAACAAAAATCAAAGGATAAGAAGCTGCAGGTACTAATGGTCTATACCTATTTAAAAGAACTTACTATTGTTGCTGAAAATATTGTCATTTTACCTAGGCTGTGTCCACAAAAAAGCCAGTCAGGATGTTAGCCATTAAATGATCCCCAAAATAATGAAAGCTTTCTTCCTGTTGGGAAGAACTAGCTGCGAAGATCCAACTGGAAGCTGAGGCATATCTGCTATACTAGAAAAAGATAATTTTGATTTTAGCATAATTACCCACTAGCTATTTTTTTTCCATAGTAATTGACCAGCAGCTTCAACTACTTTCTAGAGGCATGTTGCTGGCATGAAGGAGGATTCTCTCTTCCTCTTTATTTTGCCCAGTTAAACTAAAAGCACAATTAACAATTTCAGGCCAAATTTACAAAGGAAGGGCCCTAAAACCCTGTCTGCTTTCTCCCTCTCTCTCTCTCTCTCTCTCTCTCTCTCTCTCTCTCTCTCTCTCTTTTTCCTTTGGTTTTCAAGGTAGTGTCTCACACTACCCAGGCTGGAATTCACTATGTAGTCTCAGGGTGGCCTCAAACTCTCTGCAACCCTCCTACCTCTGCCTCGTGAGGGCTGGGATTAAAGGTGTATACCACCACGTCTGGCTTTGCTTTTACCCTTTCAAATAGACCTTGCTCCCACACTTCTTATATTTCCTTTGTGACAAGCAATACTGGACCTAAAGAGGCAGTAACAACCTTGGCTCTCTCTTTTTTTAAATTTTTCCTGTTTTATTTATTTATTTGAGAGGGACAGACAGAGAATGAAGCTGATAGAGAGAGAGAATGGGCACGCCAGGGCCTCCAGCCACTGCAAATGAACTCCGGATGTGTGCGCCCCCTTGTGCATCTGGCTAACGTGGGTCCTGGGGAATCGAGCCTCGAACCGGGGTCCTTAGGCTTCACAGGCAAGCGCTTAACCGCTAAGCCATCTCTCCAGCCCAACCTTGGCTTTCTTATGTGTCATTAAGTTGGGTTCATGTAGTTGTCTATAGAATCACAGCCAATGACACAAAACATAACCACTATAAGCCAGGTGTAGTGGGGCATGCCTTTAATCCCAGCACGCAGAAGGCCATGGTAGGAGGACTGGTATAAACTCAAGACCAGCCTAAGATTACATACTGAATTCCAGGGCAACCTGGGCTAGAGCAAGACCCTACCAGGAAAAATATTTTAAAAAGATGAAATAAATAACCACTATAGAAACCCTTACACACAGCTTGAGGAATGGCTTAGTGGTTAAGACACTTACCTGCAAAGCCAAAGGACCTAGGTTCAATTCCCCAGGACCCACATAAGCCACAAAGTGGTGAATTTGCAGCAGCTGAAGGCCCTGGAGCACCCATTTTCTCTCTGTCTCTGTCTATCTACCTATCTCTCTACCTATCTACTTCTCTCTCTCATAAATAAATAGAGTCCTTACAGGGTTTCCAATTAAGATGGTGGCATAGGAAACCCCGTTAAAACAATCTAGGGGAGAAAAAGCCAAAAAAAAAAAAATACACTCTTCTACTAAAAAAGCAAGAAGTTATCAACTGCAGCAGAGAAGTAGGACAGATCCAGAGCATCTAGAGCCCACAAAAGCAGGCAGAAACAGCTGCACCAGAGGTGGAACCAGGTCTACATGGTCACAGCCACAAGGCTCAGCTTGAGCCGCAGGAAAAGCCAGGTGAGACTTTCCACTCACACCGGAGCTCCTCTCAAACTAAAGAAACGTGAGGGGAAGATGACATGGAAGAATGGAGGAGCAACTCTTGAGAAATATGAGGACCAGTGTGATAACATGAGCCACCATCCACCGCCTCCCCTTCCCCACCACCAGCATAAGTGCCAGCAAGCACCATAGACCCAGGGAAGGGAGCTCACCTACACAGCGCCCGGTAGGCAATCAAAGAAGCAATCCAACAACCCAGCCAGCCTACCTCAACCCACAGTGCAACAAAGAGAGACGCAAGCAGGAGCACAGTATAATTGGACCAAAACCATCCCAAAAGATAACCAGGATTACACCAAGTCAGTACCCATGAAATAAGACTGGTATATAGGCTTGAATCTGAAGTGTTAATTGCACATTCCATGTCAGGATAAATTATATGTTAAATCTAAAGGGTGGTTGGATTTGCCATGGTTAAATAAGCTATATGTTGGGCTTGTCATTTGTTGCTTCCTGATTTATAGTGCCTCTGTTTCCTCTTCTGTCATTCATTAGGGAAGGGTTTCACATGATCACAAGCTGATTTGGAATCCTCAACAGACCAGAAATCTTAGCCTGCTAGTTGACAGGATTAAGGGTGTGGGACTACACACATCCTAAGTGACTGTGACTTTGTTTGAGGATCTGGTATCATAACATCTAATTATGCATAAATACTCTGTGCTGTTTTTCATTGAGTGTGTACATTGTTTAGTTAAATTTCAGAATCTGCCTGTATTTTGTTCCATTCAGCCTTCATGAACACTCTCATAGCAAGCAAACCCAACATCTGGGGTTACTTTTGTATTTATTCTGAGTCTTAAGAGCTACACATAGCACCTTAAGCTCCTACCCTGAAGAAATATAACATCAGATTGATTGATACTTCTAATAATACTGCATCTAATTGGAAAATCCAGGCAGGAAATTAATCCAAGATGCAAAAATATGTATATCATAACACAAGAAACACAAAAAATCAAGACAATATAAATCCACCAAAAAGTATAATGCATCAGAAATGACCTCCAGTGAGGATGAGTTAGAGGAAATGCCGAGAAAGATTTCAAAAGAATGATTATAAGTATGTTCAAAAAAATCAAATAGGAAATGAAAGAAGAAATCAATGGAATCAAAGACACAGGAAACCAATTTAATGAAATAAAGAGGTCAATATGACATAAATAAGGAAATAGAAATAATAAAGAAAAACCAGTCAGAATTATTAGCAATGAAGAACACAGTCAACGAAATAAAAAACTGTAGAAAATCTTACCAGTAAAATGGATGATGGAGAGGACAGAATATCTAAACCAGAAGAGCAGGTGGCAGATCTAATACAGTCCAACAAAAAGAAAGACAAACTAATAGGAAAGTATAAGGGGAATTTCAAGACATACGGGAATACTATGAAAATATCAAACATAAGAATTCAGGGCATTGGGCTGGAGAGATGGCTTAGTGGTTAAGCGCTTGCCTGTGAAGCCTAAGTACCCCGGTTCAAGGCTCGGTTCCCCAGGTCCCACGTTAGCCAGATGCACAAGGGGGCGCACGTGTCTGGAGTTCGTTTGCAGTGGCTGGAAGCCCTGGGGCGCCCATTCTCTCTCTCTCCCTCTATCTGTCTTTCTATGTCTGTCACTCTCAAAATAAAAATGAACAAAAAAAATTAAAAAAAAAAAAGAATTCAGGGCATAGTAGAAGGAGAAGAATTTCACTCCAAAGGCATAGTAGGTGTTTTCAACAAAATTATAGAAGAAAACTTCCCCCAAATTGGGAAAGAGATGTCAATGCCAATACAGGAATTCTTTAGAACACCAAACGAACAAATCATGGAAAGAAGCTCTCCTCGCCATATTATAATTAAACTACCAAACACACAAATCAAAGAAAATGTATTAAAAGCAGTTAGAGAGAAAATTCAAATCACATACAAAGGCAAGTCCATCAGGATCACGGCAGATTACTCAACATAAACTTTCAAATCCATAAGGGCTTACAATGATGTATTCCAAGTTCTGAAAGATAACAACTGTCAACCAAGGTTGCTTTATCCTGTAAAGTTATCCATTCAAATAGATGGAGAAATAAGGGTATTCCACAACAAAAGCAGGCTAAAGGAATATTTGAAAACAAAACCCACCAAATAAGACTGGTATATAGGCTTGAATCAGAATAAAAGCAGGATAAAGAAATATTTGAAGACAAAACCAGCTCTACAGAAAATACTTGAAAGGATCCTCCATGCTAAAAAGAAAGAAAAACACACATATAAGGAACCTGGAAAAAATAAACCATACTTAAAAACTAGTTAATACAAGAAAGCAGAGGTAAAGCCAGAAGAACTACAAAACAAGAAAAATGGCAAAAATAAATAAACACTTAAAAAAAATTTTTGTTCACTTTTATTTATTTATTTGAGAGTGACAGAGAGAGAAAGAGGCAAAGAGAGAGAGAGAGAGAATAGGCACGCCAGGGCCTCCAGCCACTGCAAACGAACTCCAGACACATGTGCCCCCTTGTTAAATACACACTTTTTAATAATAACTCTTAATGTGAATGGCCTCAATGCCCCAACAAAATGACACAGGTTTTCAGAATGGGTTAAACAGCAGGATCCTTCAGTTTGTTGCCTCCAATAAACTCACCTTTCCACAAAGGATGTACACTGGAAGAAGAAAACTGGTGTTTCAAGCAAATGGGCTTAGAAAACAAGCAGAGGTTGCTATACTAATATCTGACAAGGTAGACTTCAGTCCAACATTAGTTAGGAAAGATAAGGCCACTTTATATTGATTAAAGGAACACTCCAACAGGTGGATATTACAGTCCTAAACATATATGTACCTAACATGGGGGCTCCCAACTTCATCAAACAAACGCTAATAGAACTAAGGTCAGATAACACCAAACACAGTTGTAGTGGGTGACTTCAACACCCCACTCTCATCAATTGACAGGTCATCCTGGGGAAAAAAATAAACAATGATACATATGGATTAAATGAGATCATAGAACAAATAGACATACAGATATATATAGAATATTTCATCCAAATGCTGTAGAATATACATTTTTTCAGCAGCACATAGAACATTTTCTAAAATAGACCATATATTAGGACACAAAACAAATATTAACAAATACAGGAAACTGAAATAATTTCTTATACTCTATCTGATCACAATGGGATCAAACTATAAATCAATAGCAAGAAAAGCTATAGAGCATACACAAAGTCAATGGAAACTAAACAATACACTACTAAATGATGAATGGGTCAATGAAGTAATCAAGAAAGTAATCAAAAAATTCATAGTCGAATGATAATGATAACACAACATACCAAAAACTTTGTGACACAATGAAGCAGTCTGAAGAGGGAAATATATAACTTTAAGTGCCTATATTAAGAAATTAGAATGAGCCAGGTGTGGTGGTGCACACCTTTAATCCCACCACTTGGGAGGCAGAGGTAGGAGGATCACCATGAGTTCGAGGCCACCCTCAACTACATAGTGAATTCCAGGTCAGCCTGGTCTAGAGCAAAAGCCTACTTCGGAAAAAAAAAAAATTGAAAGTTTTCAAGTAAACAACTTAATTCTTCACTTTAAAGCCTTGGAAAAAGAATAAGGCAAACTGAAAATCAGTAGATGGGAAGAAATACTAAAGATTAGGCAGAAATTAATGAAATAGAAACCCCCCAAAAATCCAAAGAATCAATGAATCAAAGAGTTGGTTCTTTAAAAGGATAAACAAGATTAATAAACCTTTAGCAAATATGACCACAATAAAGATAGAAGAGACACAAATTAATAAAATCAGAGGGACAAAAAGGCACCATCACATCAGATAACAGAGAAATTTTTTAAAAATCATAGGGATATACTATAAAAACATATACTCTACCAAGTTTGAAAATCTGAAAGAAATAGATGATTTCCTTGATTTATATGACCTACCTAAATTAAATCAAGATGAGATTAACCACTTAAAAAGACCTGTACCAAGTATGCAGGTCCAAGCAGTTATCAAAAATCTCCCAAAAAAAGTCCAGGCCCAGATGTACTTACCAGACCTTCAGGGAAGAACTAACGCTATTTCTTCTTAAGCTTTTCTATAAAATAAAAAAGAAGGAATCCTACCAAACTCCTATGAAGCCAGCATCATCCTGATACCAAAACCAGGCAAAGACAGGACAAAAAAGGAAAATTATAGACCATTCTCCCTCATGAATGTAGATGCAAAAATTCTCAACAAGATATTGTCAAACAGAATACAAGAATATATCAGAAGCCGGGCGTGGTGGTGCACGCCTTTAATCCCAGCACTCAGGAGGCAGAGGTAGGAGGATTGCCGTGAGTTTGAGGCCATCCTGAGACTCCATAGTGAATTCCAGGTCAGCATGAGCAAGAGTGAGACCCAAGAGTGAAAAACCAAAAAAAAAAGAATATATCAGGAAGATCATTCATCCCAACCAAGTAAGCTTTATCCCAGAGATGCAGGGATAGTTCAACATATGCAAATCGATAAATGCAGTACATTGTATAAATGAACTGAAGGACAAATATCACATGATCCTCTCATTAGATGTAGAAAAAGCATTCAAAAAATCTAACACCCCTTCATGATAAAAGTCCTACAGAGACTGGGAATAGAAGGAATATATCCCAATATAATAAAGGCTATTTATGACAAACCTACAACCAACAGAATGCTAAATGGAGAAAAACTGGAAGCTTTTCCTCAAAACATTATAGGTCATTGCCAAGGCCCATGGTTTGCCACCAGGAATAGATGGTAAGACCCTATTGCTGAAGACTCCACATACTTGGGCTACAAGGCCACTAAGAAATCCTGCTGCAACTGAGCTGAAAACCTCCTCCATGTAGACCAGCTGACAGAAAGCTGGAAGAAACCATTCTGCATGCAGTTCAATGGGATAGAGAAAAACCACCAGTGAAGATACTCAACAGTGGACACTGCAAGCCTTATATTTGGCCATCAAGGCCAAATGAACCAACAGGTACAATAGGGGCATGTCTGTCATGGTAGAAACCAACTGCCCTCTAATTGGACTGGAGGCCTACTCCATGGGAGGGCATACATCCCTGATACTGAAAACTTAGAACAGGGGTAGTCATGAGCCCTAGGGATGTAACGTCTGCTGCTGTCTAGCTAAATGTATATGCTATGCTCACCAAACTGCCCAGTAAGCACTTCTCTTAATGTTCATATCCATATATTAATGCTACTCTCACTTTTGGTAGAGAATCTTCTCTTTTCAGATGGCAGTGACCTTCAGATGACTCAGAAGGCACCATGGTGCTGGAAAGAAGTGATGTAGTATCTCTATCACACCTTCCATGGCTAAGGATCTAATGTGGAAGACATGGCGGAAAGGATGTAAGAGCCAAAGGAAGGGTCGGACTCCTTACAATGTGCTTCCCCCAGACACAAAATGGCCTGGATATCCATGACCTCACAGTGCCTGACACTACCTACATAAGACCATCATAAGAGGAGGAAAAGATCGATCATGACATCAAAATAAAAGAGAGACTGATTTAGATGGGGAGGGGATATGATGGAGAATGGAGTTTCTAAGGGGAAAGTGGGGGGGTATTTACATGGGATATTTTTTATAATCATTGAAGTTGTTAATAAAACTTTTTAAAAGTGGGGCTGGGGTGGAGGAATGGATTAGTGGTTAAGGCACTTACCTGCAAAGCCAAAGGACTCACATAAGCCAGATGCACAAGGTGGTGTATGCATCTAGGTTCATTTTCAGTGGCTGAAGGTCCTGGCATGCCCATTCTCTCTCCACCACTCAAATAAGAAAAATTAAAAATAGGGCTGGAGCCAGGTTTAGTGGTGCATGCCTTTAATCCCAGAACTCAGAGGGCAGAGGTAGGAGAATCACTGAGTTTAAGGCCACCCTGAGACTACATAGTGAATTCCAGGTCAGCTTGAGCTACAGTGAGACCCTACCTCAAAAAGGGGAGGGGTTGCAGAGATGGCTTAGCGGTTAAGGCATTTGCTTGTGAAGCCTAAGGACCCTTGTTTGACTCTCCAGATCCTCAGTAAGCCAGACACACCCTGAGGCAAATGCACATGCCCACTAGGTGGAGCAAGTGTCTGGAGTTCGATTGCAGTGGCTGAGGCCCTGGCACAACAATCCTCATTCTCTCTCTCTAAAAAATAATAAATAGAAACAGATAAAAAGGGGGTGGCTATCCAGAGGCTGGGAAGGTCAAATGGGGATTTATTTAATGGTTGTTCTTTAGGTTTATAAGATGAAAAATCATGGAGACAGATGGAAGTGATGGACACATTTAATACCACAGAACTATACATTTAAAAATGGTTAATATCAGTGGGAGTGATGGTTTAGCAGTTAAGGCACATGTCTGTGAAGCCTAAGGACCCAGGTTCAATTCCCCAGTACCCACATAGGTGAGATAAACAAGGCGGCACATGCATTTGGAGTTTGTTTGCAATGGCTAGAGATCCTAGTGGGCCCATACTCACTTACTCTCTCTTTCTCTCAAATAAATAAACAAATAAATACATATTTTTAAATGGTTAATATGAGGATGCGGAATGGCTTTGTGGTTAAAGGTGCTTACTTGCAAAAGACTGCTAGCCCAGGTTTGAGTACTCAGTGCCCATGTAAAGCCAGATGAACAAAGTGGTATATGCATCTACAGTTTGTATGCAGTGGCAAGTGGCCCTGGAAGGCCCATACTCAATCGCTCTCTTGCAAATATACATAAAATATAAACCAGGCCTGGTGGCACATGCCTTTAATCCCAGCACTGGGGAGGCAGAGGTAGGAGGGATCATCATGAGTTCAAGGCCACCTGAGACAACATAGTGAATTCCAGGTAAGCCTGAGCTAGCGTGAGACCCTACCTCAAACCCTCCCTCCAAAATTTAAAATATTTTTAAAAAGATAGTCAAGTATAGTGACACATGCCTTTAATCTCAGCACTTGGTAAGCTGAGGTAGGAGGATTGCTGTAAATTTGAGGCCAATCTGAGATTACAGAATGAGTTCCAGGTCACCCTGGGGTAGAACAAGATCCTATCTCAAAAAAAAAAAAACCCAAATAAAAATAAAATAGCTACAAAGCATGCCAGTGAATGGATATGAGTATGTTAGTGTTTATTTAACAATAAACAGGTGTGCAAGCTGGGCGTGGTGGCACATACCTTTTATCCCAGTGTTCAGGAGGCAGGAGATAGGAAGATCACCATGAGTCTAAGGCCATCCTGAGACTGCATAGTGAATTACAGATTAGCCTGGGCTAGAGTGAAACCCTACCTTGTAAAACAAAAACAAAATTAAATTAAATAAAAAAAACAGGTATGCAGATTGTTGTGAGGCTGTAGCTCAGGGGGAAAGCAACTGTAATTGTCTGGCACGGATGATACCCTGGGTTCAACGTATAGCACAGCAAAAGGAAAAACATGTCAATTATTTTGATTCCTCCTAAAATTGCTTTCACTAGCAATAATACAATAAAACATGTATATTTATCAAAATAAAAGAGAGACTGATTGAGAGGGGGAGGGGATATGATGGAGAATGGAGTTTCAAAGGGGAAAGTGGGGGGAGTGAGGGCATTACCATGGGATATTGTTTATAATCATGGAATTTGTTAATAAAAAATAATGACAATAAAATATATGTTTATAATATGCATACACACACCTTTGCTCACTTATATTAAATATATTTGTAGAAAATATAAGAGGGCTGGAGAGATGGCGTAGCAATTAAGCACTTGCCTGTGAAGCCTAAGGACCTCGGTTTGAGGCTGCATTCTTCAGGACCCACATAAGCCAGATGCACAAGGTGGCGCATGCATCTTAAGTTCGTTTGCAGTAGCTGGATGCCCTGACGTGCCCATTCTCTCCCCTCCCCAGTCTTTCTCTCTCTATCTCTGCCTCTTTCTCTCTCTGCCACTCTCAAATAAAAAAATAAACAAGAAAGTATCAGGGGTGAGGGAGGGAATTACCATGGGATATTTTGTTATAATCATGGAAAAATGTTAATAAAAATTTAAAAATTAAAAAAATAAAATAAAAATTTAAAGAAACAAAGAAAATATAATAGATAAGTGCTTGCCTGTGAAGCCTAAGGACCCTGGTTTGAGGCTCGATTCCCCAGGACCCATGTAAGCCAGATGCACAAGGTGGCACACGCATCTGGAGTTTGTTTATGGTGGCTGGAGGCCCTGGCACGCCCATTCTCTATCTGCCTCCTTCTGTCTGTCTGTCTGTCACTCTCAAATAAATAAAAATAAACAAAAATAAATTACAAAGGAAATTTAATAGAATTTCTAGCACAGAAATGTAAAACTAAACCTGGCATGGGAGCACATACCTATAATCCCATCTCAGGAAACTGAGACAGAAGGATCCCAAATTCCAGGGTAGCATGAACTACATAGTGAAACCCTGTCTCAGAGAAAAGTAAAAACAAGCCGGGCAAGGTAGTGCACGCCTTTAATCCCTGCACTCGGGAGGCAGAAGTAGGAGGATCGCAGAGTTCAAGGCCACCCTGAGACTACACAGTAAATTCCAGGTCAGCCTGGGCTGGAGTAAAAGCCTAACTCGAAAAACTAAAAACAAAAAAAAAAAGTAAAACGGCCGATCGTGGTGGCGCATGCCTTTAATCCTAGTACTTGGGAAGCAGAGGTAGGAGGATCACCATGAGTTTCAGGCCACCCTGAGACTACATAGTGAATTCCAAATCAGCCTGGACTAGAGTGAGACCCTACCTTGAAAAACCAAAAAAAAAACAAAACAAAACAAAAAAAAAAAAAACAGGTAAATCCCAGGCCCAAATGCTGTATGTTCTCTCTCATATGTGGATCCTACCTACAAATGTTTAGACTTGCAAGTGAGTTGGGGTAAAAATTGGTAGCAGAGGCCAGTAACCTACAAATGGGCTAAAAGGGAGGGAGGAGAGAGGAGGACTTAAGGGGATGGTACTGTATATATTTAAATAGATGAACAGATTACTGAGGATGGAATGGACTAAGTGAGGTCAGGGCAAAATTTAATGGGCTGGAGCTGCAGAGATGGCTTAGCAGTTAAGCACCTGCCTGTGAAGCCTAAAGACCTTGGTTCAAGGCTCAATTCCCCAGGACCCATGTCAGCCAGATGCACAAGGGGGTGCACGCATCTGGAGTTTGTTTGCAGTGGCTGGAGGCCCTGGTGTGCCCATTCTCTCCCTCTCTCTCTCCCTCTTTCTCTCTCTCTCTCTCCCACTTTCTCTTTCTCTCTCTGTTTGTGTGCTGCTCTCAAATAAATAAATAAATAAAAATTAGGGCAGGATACATGGCTTAGCGGCTAGTTGCTTGCCTGTGAAGCCTAAGGACCTCGGTTTGAGGCTCGATTCCCCAGGACCTAAGTAAGCCAGATACACAAGGTGGCACATGCATCTGGAATTTATTTGCAGTGGCTAGAGGCCCTGGTGCACCCATTCTCTCTCTATCTGCCTCTTTCTCTTACTGTCTGTCTGTTGCTCTCAAATAACTAAAAGTAAGCAAAAAAAATGTTTTTTAGCTTTATAAAAAATTTTAATGGGCTGGAGAGATGGCTTAGTTGTTAAGGTGCATACCTGCGAAGCCTAAGGACTCAGGTTCGATTCTGCAGATCTCACATAAGCCAGATGCACATGGAGGTTCATGTGGCTGGAGGCCCTGGCACACCCATTCTCTCTCTCTCTCTCTAATAAATAAATAAATAATCTTTAATTTTTTTAATTTAAAAAAAATTTAAGAGGGTATGAATAAGCCATATGGAAACCTACCTTTTTGGACAATGGCACACCCAGAAGCCATAGATTATTCCTAAAACAAATTTTAGTGCCAGGGAAGGGATACCTTCCAGTGAGTAGTTGGCTAAGGAAGTAGGTCTCTGATGTCTCCAAAACATTAGACCATTGCCAAGGCTCTGGTTTCCCACCAGAAATAGATGGCAAGACTCTATTGCTAGACTCCACATGCTTGGGTTACAAGGACTCTGAGAAATAAATCTGTAGCTGAGCGGAAAACCTCCTCCCTGTAGACCAGCTGTCAGAAAGCTGGAAAAAGCTATGCTGCATGCAGCCCTGTGGGAGACAGATGTCATCAGTGGAGATAAACAATAGTGGACATTGAAAGCCTTAAGTTTGGCCAGCCAGGCCAAATGAGCCAACGGGTACAATAGAGGCATGACTGTCATAGAGGAAACCAACTTCTAATTGGGCTATAGGAACCACAGGAAGGAGGTGGTGAGCCCTAGGGGTGTAATCCCTGCTGTTGTCTGGGGGCGGGGGGAAGGGCGTGTGTGTGTGTGTGTGTGTGTGTGTGTGTGTGAGAGTGTGTGTGTGTGTGTGTGAGAGTGTGTGTGTGTGTGTGCGCGCGCGCGCACGCGCGCGCGCGCGCGCAATGCTCACCAAACTGCCCAGTAAGCACTTTTCTTAACATTCATGCCCATATATGAATGTTCCTCTCACTTTTGGTTTGAGAAGCTTCTCTTTTCAGATGTCAGTGACCACTGGGATGACCCAAACGGCACCATGGTACTAAGAAGAAGTGATAGAGGAGTGGCAAAAAGAAAGTAATAGCCAAAGGAAGGGCAGGACTGCTTACAATACAGTCTTCCAGTTTGGTGTCATATCCTTGACCTCTCACAGTGCCTAGTACTTCCTATACCAGACTCTCATAACCGGAGGAAAAGATATCAAAATATAAAAGAGGCAGGGTATGGTGGTACATGCTTTTAATCCCAGCACTCAGGAGGCAGAAATAGGAGGATCACTGTGAGTTCGAGGCCAGCCTGAGAGTACATAGTAAATTCCAGATCAACCTGAGGTAGAGCGAAACCCTACCTCAAAAATAAAAATAAAAAATAAAAGCAAGATAATTGAGAGGGGAAGGGATATGATGAAGAGTGGATTTGTGAAGAAAATGAGGGAGAAGAGGGAATTACTAGGGTTTATTGTCTATAATTATGGACATTGTCAATAAAAAGTTGTTTTTTTTTTAAAAGAAGCTGGGCATGATGGTGTACACCATTAATACCAGCACTAGGGAGGCACAGGTAGAAGGATCACTTTAAGTTCGAGGAAACTCAAGAGACTATATAGTAAATTCGATGTCAGCATGGGCTAGAGTGAAACCCTACCTTGAAAACTCCCCCCACAAAAAGCCAGATGCTCAAAATGGTATATGCATTTAGAGTTCATTTGCAGCAGCAAGAGGCCCTGGCATGTCCATTCTTTCTTTCTCTTTCCTTTTTTCTCTCTTTCGCCTTGCAAATAAATAAAAATATTTTTAACACTTTTTTTTTCAAGGTAGGGTCTCTCTCTGGTCCAAGCTGACCTGGAATTCACTATGTAGTCTCAGGGTGGCCCTGAACTCATAATGACCCCCTACCTCCCGAGTGCTGGGACTAAAGGCATGTGCCAACATGTCTGGATTTAAAAATATTTTTTTTTGTTGTTTTTTAGAGGTAGGGTCTTACTCTAGCCTAGACTGACCTGGAATTATGTAGTCTCAGGGTGGTCTTGAAATCACAGTGATCCTCCTACCTCTGCCTCCAAAATGCTGGGATTAAAGGCATGCACCACTACACCCAGCTTTAAAATATTAAAAAAATAAAAGAAAAAGAAAAGAAGCACTCAGGAGGCAAATGTAGGAGGATCAGTGAGTTCAAGTCTAGCCTGAGACTACATAGTGAATTCCAAGTCAGCCTGAGCTAGAGTGAGACCCTACCTTGAAAAACAAACAAAAAGCTGGGTGTGGTGGTGGTACACACCTTTAATCCCACACTTGGGAGGTAGAGGTAGGAGGATCGCCGTGAGTTCGAGGCCACCCTGAGGCTCCATAGTGAATTCCAGGTAAGCCTGGGCTACAGTGAGACCCTTCCTCAAAGAAACAAAAAAAAAAAAAAGAAGGAATTTAAGGACTGGAGAGATGGATTAGCAGTTAAAGCATTTGCCTGCAAAGCCAAAGGAACCAGGTTCCATTCCCCAGGACCTACATCAGCCAGATGCATATGGTGGCATGTGTATCTGGAGTTCGTATGTAGAGTTAGCGGCCCTGGTGCACCCATTCTCAGTCTCTCTCAAATAAATAAAAACCAAAATAATTTTTTTAAAAAAATTTTAAAGGGATTAAAGGTGTGTGCCACCAACTGGGCAGAAAGTATGTTCTTAAGAAAAAATAAAAATATATTAAATTGGGTATAAAAATAATTTAAGTAAACCAGCTTACATATTTTTAAATTTTTACCTAAAGGCTAAAGAGATGGCTCAGTTCATAAAGTACTTGCCACACAAGCATGAAGACCTGAGGTTGGATTCTTAGCACACATCTAAAATGCTGGGCATGACAATGCATGCCTGTGCCCCAGCACTGGGGAGGCAGAGACAGGTGGATCCTCAGAGCTTGCTGGCTAGCTTGTCTAGCTAAATCAGTCAGTAAGCTCAAAGTTTAGTGAAAGACCCTGGATCATGCATATAGCCATTGTGAGGACACCTAAGGTGCTTTTACTTGAGAAGCTCTCACCCATGTCTTGGGGTTATGCACTGTCCTTTTCCTGAATGTCTAGATACTTAATAAACTCACTAATTTTGCTTCATACTGGCTCCTCCAGAAAGTCTTTTCTTGGATATAGTGAAGGACTGATTTTATCTGAATAGAGGACCCACAATGGTGAACTCCTCAGGCTGCTGATGGCTATGTTGGGTTGCACCTTGTGACCACCAATGACACAATGACAACCAGCAGGGCATGGCATTATTATACTCACACCTGTAGTCCCAGCACTCTGGAGACTGAGGAAGAAGGATTAAGAGTCCGAGAAGCTTGGGCTACACAGCAGGACTCTGCCTCAAAAGAAAAAAAAACAAAAAACAAAAAACAAAAAACAAAAACAGGGCTGGAGAGATGGCTCAGCAGTTAAGGGACTTCCCTGCAAAGCCTGACAACCTGGGGTTCAAATCCCCACTACAGGGCCGGAGAGATGGCTTAGCTATTAAGGCATCGGCCTGCAAAACCAAAGGACCCAGGCTCAACTCAGCAGGACCCATATAAGCCATATGCACAAGGGGCACATGTGTCTGGAGTTTGTTTGCAGTGGCTGGAGGCACTGAGAGCCCATTCTCTATCTGTTTCTCTCTCTCTCTCAAAAAATAACAATATCTAAAAAAAAAAAAAAAGAGTACAAGTCCCCACTACCCACAAAAGTGTCACGTGTAAGTGGAGTTTGTCTGCAATGGCTAGAAGTGCTGGTGTGTCCATTCTCTCTATCTACCTCTTTCTCTCATTCTCTCTCATATAAATATTTGTTTTAAAAAACTGTAACTCACCCACACAACATCCTACATAAGATATAAACAAAGGGCTGGAATAGATATTTTCTCAAAACATACAGAAGGCAAGCAAGTGCATTAAAAGATGGTCAAGAGCCGGGCATGGTGGCACATACCTTTAATCCCAGCACTCAGGAGGCAGAAGTAGGAGGATCGCCTTGAGTTCGAAGCCACCCTGAGCTTCCATAGTGAATTCCAGGTCAGCCTGAGCTAGAGTGAGACCCTACCTCAAAAAAACAAAACAAAACAAAAAAAAAAAGATGGCCAAACCACTAAACCACTAATCATTAGGAAGACGAAAATCAAAACCAACAATTCATTCCATTAGGATGACTACTCTCTCAAACTGAAGAGGATATAGACAAATTTGAGCTCCTGTATAAACTGATATAGCGACTATAGGAAGCAGTATTAAGTTTTGAGAAGTCCTGGGTTCAAACCCCAGAACAAATTAAGCAAACAATCAAACAAAAACAAGTACCATATGATTCTGCAGTTCCAAATATATAGCTAAAAGAACAGAAATCAGTAGTTTAAAGAATTATCTAAGCCAGGCATGGTGGCGCATGCCTTTAATCCCAGCACTCAGGAGGCAGAGGTGGGAGTGAGACCCTACCTCGAAAAACAAAAAACAAAAACCAAACAACAACAACAACAACAAAAAAGAATTCTCTTGCTGGGCATGGTGGTGCATGCCTTTAGTCCCAGCACTCACGAGGGGATTGCAGTGAGTTTAAGGCCAGCCTGGGACTAGAGAGTGAGTACCAGGTCAGCCTGAACTAGAGAGAGACCCTGCCTTGAAATCCCTCCCCATAATAATTATCTTCAGTCCAAAATGCATCAAAACATTATTCACAACAGCCAAGATACAGGATATGTGGTGTACTGGCGGGCATGGTGGCTCACTCCTTTAATCCCAGTGCTCAAAAGGCTGAGGTAGGAGAAACAAAATGAGTTTGAGACCAGCCTGGGCTACAGAGTGAATTCTAGGTCAGCATGGGCTATAGTAAGACCCTGCATCAAACAAACAAACAAAAAAGATAAAAACAGGGCTGGAGAGAAAGCGCAGTGGTTAAAGGCACTTGCTTGTTTGATGCCCCAGTACCCTCATAGACCCAGATGCACAAAGCGACTGGTACATGCATTTGCAGTTCCTTTGCAGTGGGATCTGGAATGCCCATACTTCTCATGTTCCCTCTCCTGCCGGCTCTCTCACACACACTCTTGCTCTCTTGCTCCCTCTCTCCCTCCTTGCAAATAAATGCATTGCTAATAAATTAAAAAGATAAAAAACAAAACCATGAAGTAGGAGGATCACTGTGAATTCGAGGTCAGCCTAGGAGTACAGAGTGAGTTCCAGGTCAGCCTGGGCTAGAGTAAAATCCTGCCTGGAAAAACAAAACAACATTTAAAAAAAACACACACAAACACAAGAAAAAAAAGGTGGCACATACACACAATAGAACATTAGCATTCAAAAGGAAGGAAATCCTCTCACGGGATACAAGGATGAGCCTTGAATGCAAAGTGAATACGACACATAGAGAGGAATGTACTGTATTTACATAAGGTATCTAGTCAATTTCAGAAACACTGAAGAATTCTGGTTGCTAGGGATAGGGGAAGTGAGAAAGGATGTTTAATAGCTATAGTTTTAATTTTGCAAAACAAAAGGTCTGGGGCTGGAGGGAGGGATGGCTCAGCAGTTAATGCCTTTGCCTGCAAAGCCAAAGGACCCAGGTTCTAATCCCCAGGATGCACCTTAGCCAGATGCACAAGGGGGTGCATGCATGTGGAGTTTGTTTGTTTGCAGCTCCTGGAAGCCCCAAGTGCCCATATTCATTCCCTCCCTCTCTCCCTCCCTCCCTCCCTCCCTCCCCCCCCTCTCTTTCTCTCTCTCTCTCCCCCTCCCTCTTTCTCAGTCAAATAAAAAACAAAATATTTTTTAAAAAGCATAAGGGTTGGAGAGATGGCTTAGCGGTTAAGGCACATGCCTGCAAAGCCTAATGACCCAGGTTCGATTCTCCAGGTCCCACGTAAGCCAGATGCACATGGTGACACATGCATCTGGAGTTTGTTTGCAGTGGCTAGAAGCCCTGGTGTGGCCATTCCCACTCTCTCCATCTCTAATAAATAAATAAAAATAAATCTTAACAAAAGTTTAACAAAAGCATAAAAGATCTGGATAGCAGTGACACTACAATGTAAATATCCTTAACCCAACTAAATTTAAATACTTAAAAATGGTTAGGGGTGGGGGAGCTGGAGAGATGGATCAGCAGTTAAAGGCACTTGCTTGCAAAGCCTGACAGCCCAGGTTCAATTCCCCAGTAACACACATAGGGCCTGATATAAGTGGTGTATGCATCCAAAGTGTATTTGCAATGGCAGGAGGTCCTGCTGTGTCCCATACACACTTTCTTTGTCTCTCAATTTATTTTATTTTTATTTATTTATTTGACAGAAAGAGGAAGGGAAGGGAAGAGAGAGAAATAGAGAATGGGCGTGCCAGGGCCTCCAGCCACTGCAAAGGAACTCAAGATGCGTGCGCCACGTTGTGCATCTGGCTAAAGTGGGTCCTAGGAAATAGGACCTGGGTCCTTTGGCTTTGCAGGCAAACGCCTTAACTGTTAAGCCATCCCTCCAGCCCTGTCTCACAATTTTTTAAAAATGATCACGATGGAAAAGCTTATGTGTATTTTACTATAATTTAATAAAAACTGGGGAGCTTGCTCAGTTGGTAGAGGTGCTTGCTTGCAAAGCCTTCCGGCTGGGGTTCAGTTCCCCAGTATCCACCTAAAAGCCAGATGCACAAAGGTGGTGCATGCGTTCTGCAGTTCGTCTGCAGATGCAAGAGGCCCTGGGGTGCCTATATTCATGCTTATTCATTCTTACTTACAGGTAAATGAGTAATATTTTAAATCTCCATTACCATTCCCCGTCCCCACCCCCACTGATGAATGCCTTATTTGTTTTCAACGCAACTCAACTGTTTTCTGATGAAGTCTTCCCTTGCTCACCAACCCTTAATAGTTGGCACTCCTCTTTCTGCCAACACGGTCCTGCACATTTAAACAACTTACAGCACTTGTCAAAACGCTATACAGGCTAAGTACTAACTTTCAGTCTTGATTCCACTCCCAGATGCAATTTAGGGACCGTGTTTATTCAGCTCTGTTCCGCCAAGGCCTGATTGTTGGCAGTATGGAAAAACTCAAGAAAGGATTGACTAGTTAGTTGAAGTTCTGGCTCTCAAAGAGTTCACAATGGAGAGTCATTTGGCAAAAAGAACGGGGTCACGGGGACCCGCCAGGTTAGAAATCTGTTCAGTCTCCAGAAAGTTCCGAGGAGAGTGTGGAAGTCACTCACTCCCGGGTCAGAACTAGGGAGCTACACACGCCCGGTAGACCAAACCTACCTGAGATAATCAGCAGTCTGTTGAGGACTCAAGTTCTTGGCTTCCGCCAAACCTCTGGAGAACTCCATGGCCGTTGGATTCCCGGGACAGCCTCAAGAACTTGAATTGCGCTCGCTCCCGCCCTGCGCATGCGTTGTGCACATACTAGGACCGAGCCAACTATCGGTCGCGAGACTGGCCAATCTGCGACCTCGACTTCGCATGCTAGCGCCAATTGGGCGCCGCCCAGGAGGGTGGGGCGTCTGCGCGCACGCGCACTCGCACTCGCACGCATACTGGAACTAGGTGGGCGCGGTGTACCACACGCGCCTAGGCGGCAGGGACCGTACATGGCGGGTCCTATTTTACTGCAAACTGGTGAGACAGTGAGTGAGGGATACAAGAAGTTGGGTGAGTGAGGGAGTGCGTCTGTGTTTCTGCTATCGTGAATGGAGGGTATGATCTTGTAGGGGCCCCTCGACATCTCCTTGCGTGTTGCCATACTTTATTTAAGCAAGAACCTGGAAGATAGCTCTTCCTTAAAAAAGAAAAAAAACAAACCAGGTGTAGTAGTGCACACCATTTATTTATTCATTTATGAAGGAGAAGCCGGGCGTGGTGGCGCACGCCTGTAGTTCCCCACTTAAGAGGCAGAGATAAGGAGGAACTCTGAGTTCGAGGCCAACCAGGAGCTAGAGTTCCAGATCAGCCTGGGCTAGAGTGAGAACCTACCTCGAAAAAAACAAAAGAAAAAAAAAAGAAGTATAGAGAATGAGTATGGACACACAAGCGTCTTCTGCTCTTGCAAACAAATTCCAACTTCATGCTCCACTTTGTGCATCTGGCTTTAGATAGGTACTGAGGGCTTGAACAGGTGCCTTTCAAACTTTGCAAGCCAGTGCCTTTAAAGCCTGAGCCATACTTCCAGCCCTAAGGAATGGTCTTCAGAAACGACAAAGAAAGCCAGGCGTGGTATTTAGGAGGCAGTGGCAGGATATTAAGATTGGACTTTATAGGGGACAACATACCTCTCCCCCTCCCACCCACCCCCACAAAATAGAACAAAGCTCTCTCTGTTTTTTATTTAATTAGTTTTTAATTATTTTTTTGTTTGGATTTTCAAGGTAGGGTCTCACTTTAGCCCAGGCTGACTTGGAATTAACTATGTAGTCTCAGGGTGGCCTTGAACTCATGGCGATCTTCCTACCTCTGCCTCCTGAGTGCTGGAATTAAAGGTGTGCACCACCGCCCAGCTATTTCTAATTAGTTTTTTAAAATATTTTATTTTACTTATTTGAGAGAAAGAGGCAAAAAAAAAGAGAGAGAGAGAGAGAGAGAATGGGCATGCCAGGGCCTCTAGCCACTGCAAACAAACTCCAGATGCATGTGCCACCTTGTGCATCTGGCTTATGTGGGTCCTAGGAAATTGAACCTAGGTCCTTTGGCTTTGCAGTCAAGCACCTTAAATGCTAAGCCATCTCTCCAACCCTAAAGTTCTCTTTTAAAAAATAAATAGGAGCTGGGCATGGTGGCACACACCTTTAATCCCATCACTTGGAAGGCAGAGGTAGGAGTATCGTTGTGAGTTCGATGCCACCCTGAGACTACATAGTAAACTCCATGTCAGCCTGGACTTGAGTGAGACCCTACCTTGAAAAAAACCAAAAAATAAAATAAAATAGGGGGGAAAGAGCTGAGGTATATAGCTAAGTAGTAGAGCACTTACCTACCATGTGTGAGGCTCTAGGTTTAATTTTCAGTACCATAAAAATAGTAAGATAAAGCCTGGCATGGTGGCACATGCCTTTAATCCCAATATTTAAGAGACAGAGATAGGATTGTTGTGAGTTTGAGGCCAGCCTGAGACTACATAGTGAATGCCAGATCAGCATGGGCTAGAGTGAAACCCTACCTCAAAAATAAAAGAAGGGCCAGAGAGATGGCTTAGTGGTTAAGGTACTTGCCTGAGAAGTCTAAGTACCTAAGTTCAGTTCCCTAGTACCCACATAAAGCCAGATGCACAAGGTGGTCCATGCATCTGGAGTTCGTTTGCAGTGACTGTTATGCTCATTCTCTCTCTCCCTCTATCTCTCAAATAAATAAATAAGTAAATAAATAAAATATTTTTAAAGGGCTGAAGAGATAGCTCAGTGGTTAAGGCACTTGCCTGCAGAGCCTGGCAACCCGGGTTTGATGCCCCAGTGCTGACATAAGGCTAGATATACAAAGTGGCACATATATCTTTAGTTTGTTTGCAACAGCTGGAAGCCCTAGTGTACCCATCCTCTCTCTCTCTCCCCTTTCTGCCCTCATTAAAAATAAATAAAATGGGGCTGGAGAGATGGCTTAGCGGTTAAGCGCTTGCCTGTGAAGCCTAAGGACCCCGGTTCGAGGCTCGGTTCCCCAGGTCCCACGTTAGCCGGATGCACAAGGGGGCGCACGCGTCTGGAGTTCGTTTGCAGAGACTGGAAGCCCTGGCGCGCCCATTCTCTCTCTCTCTCCCTCTATCTGTCTTTCTCTCTGTGTCTGTCGCTCTCAAATAAATAAATAAATAAAATTAAAAAAAATAAATAAAATGTTTTATGATGCATTTTTATTTGGTTTTTCGAGATAGGGTCTCACTATAGCCCAGGCTGACCTGGAATTCACTATGTAGTCTCAGTCTGGCCTCAAACTCATGGCAATCCTCTTACTTTGGCCTCCCCAGTGTTGGGATTAAAGGTGTGTGCCACCACCCCTGGCAAAAAAAAGGAAGGTATATATTGGTTTTGTTTTTCGATGTAGGATCTCACTCTAGCACAGGCTAACCTGGAATTCACTCTATAGTCTCAGAGTGGCCTCGAACTCATGGTGATCCTCTAACCTCTGCCTCCCAAATGCTGGGATTAAAGGCATATGCCACCATGCCCAGCAATAAAATATTTTTTGAAACCACAACAATAATTAATAATGTGGGGCTGGAGAGATGGCTTAGCGGTTAAGCGCTTGCCTGTGAAGCCTAAGGACCCCGGTTCGAGGCTCGGTTCCCCAGGTCCCACGTTAGCCAGATGCACAAGGGGGCGCATGCGTCTGGAGTTCGTTTGCAGTGGCTGGAAGCCCTGGCGCGCCCATTCTCTCTTTCTCCCTCTATCTGTCTTTCTCTCTGTGTCTGTCGCTCTTAAATAAATAAATAAAAATTTAAAAAATAATAATAATAATGTGGTCACCAATTCTTCAGGAGTTCAAGTTAGCATGAAGTCATTTTCAAAGATAAAGCTCAGGCCTTAGGGAAATAAATATGAGTGAGTGGTAAATAAAAATAATTGTTTATTTTTATTTAGTTATTTGAAAGTTACAGACAGAGAAAGAGGCAGAGAGACAGAGACAGAGACAGAGACAGAGACTGGGCGCGCCAGGGCCTCCAGCCACTGCAAACAAACTCCAGACGCGTGTGCCCTCTTGTGCATCTGGCTAACGTGGGTCTTGGGGAATTAAGCCTTGAACCGGGGTCCTTAGGCTTCACAGGCAAGTACTTAACAGCTAAGCCATCTCTCCAGCCCTGAGTGAGTGGTAAATAGAAGGTTGTTAGCCAACAAAAATTATTCTGGCCGGGTGTAGTGCCACATGACTTTAATCCCAGCATTAGAGAGGCAGAGATAGGAGTATTGCCATGCAATCAAGGCCATCCTGAGACTATATAGTGAACTCCAGGTCAACCTGGGCTAGAGCAAAACCCTACCTCAAAAAATTACAAAAGGAGCCAGGTGTGGTGGCCCACACCTTTAATCCCAGCACTCATGGGGCAGAGATAGGAGGATTGCTGTGAGTTTGAGGCCACCCTGACAATCCAGGTCAGCCTGGGTTAGAGTGATACTCTACCTGGGAAAAAAAAAAAAACTGCAAAAGGTTCATGCGTGGTGTCACATGCCTTTAATCCCAGCACTCAGGAGGCAGATGTACGAGAATCACCATGAGTTAGAGGCCACTCTGAGACTACACAGTGAATTCCAGGTCAGCCTGAGCTAGAGTGAGATCCTACCTCAAAAAAAAAAAAATCACAGAAGGGCTGGGGAGATGGCTCAATGGTTAAAGGCATTTGCTTGCAAAGCCTGCTGCTGATCCAGCCACAATTCCCCATTATCCACATAATGCCAGATATGCAAAGTGACACATGCATCTGTGAGATAGATAGATAGATAGATAGATAGATAGATAGATAGATAGATAGATGGATGATAAATAGATAATTTGTATTTAGACAGAGCGAGCCAGGGCCTCAGCCACTGCAGTCAAATGCTAGACACTTGCGCCACCTAGTGGGTATATCCGACCTTGTGCTTGCCTCACCTTTGTGTGTCTGGCTTACATGGGATCTGGAGAGTCAAAAATGGGTCCTTAGTCTTCACAGGCAAACGCCTTAACCACTAAGCCATCTCTCTAGCCCCTGAAGTTTTTTTTTTTTTTTCAGCACCTGCAGCATCAGGATGTCCTGATGTGCCCCTTCTTGATATTCCTCTATCTCTCACACCTTGCAAAGAAGTAAATTAAAATATTTGAGGGATATTTTTTATAGTCATGGAAAATGTTAATAAAAATTGTGAAAAGAAAAAAAATTAAAATTAAAATTGAAAAAAAAATTTGAAAAGCCAGGTGTGGTGGCACACACCTTTAATCCCAGCACTAGGGAGGCAGCAGTAGGAGGCTCACCATGAGTTCGAGGACAGCCTAGGACTACAGAGTGAATTCTAGGTCAGCCTGAACTAGAGTGAAACTGTACCTCAAAAAAGTGTTCATAAAGAAAGAAGGTGGTCTTGGGGCTGAAGAGATGGTTTAGTGGTTAAGCACTTGCCTGTGAAGCCTAAGGACCTTGGTTCAAGGCATGATTCCCCAGGACCCACATTAGCCAGATGAACAAAGGGGTGCGCACATCTGGAGTTCGTTTGCAGTGGCTGGAGGCCCTGGTGCATCTATTCTATTTCTCTTTCTGCCTTTTTCTCTCTCTGTCTGTCACTCTCAAATAAATAAATAAAAATGAGAAAAAAAAAAGAAGGTGGGCTTGGCCAGGCATGGTGGTGCACGCCTTCAATCCCAACACTAAGGAGGCTGAGGTAGGAAGTTTGCTGAGAGTTTGAGGCCACCCTGACACTACATAGTGAATTCTAGGTCAGCTTGACCTAGAGTGAGACCCTACCTCAAAAAAAAAAAAAACAAATAAACAAACAAAAAAGAAGGTGGACTTTTTTTCCTGATTTATATGATTTTTTTTTCTACAATCTCACTATTGGTCTTGATCTCTTGATCATCCTGTCTGTCTCCTGAGTGCTGAGATCCCAGGTTTGTGCCATATACCCAATTTGTATGATTTGAACTCATGTTTAGATGAATTTAATACCTCTGTTAAGAGGCTCTTTGGTTTATTTTGCTATTATGCCAATTTGGGGGTATAGAAACAAGCTTAGAGAAATAAAATGGCTTTACCTAAGAGTCTCAAACTGGGAAGTTACAGAGTCAGAGCCAGAATTCAATACTGAGTGAGTATGGACACAACAAATCTAAGTTCTTTCACTGTCTCGTACTGATAGAAAAAAGAAGGGAGTGGTGAGAAATGAGGTGATTTACCTAGTTGGAGGCAGGTTGTGAAGGAGCTTGTTTACCTTACTGAAATGTTTAAATCACACTTTAACTAGGTGTGGTGATGCACACCTTTAATTCCAGCTCAAGAAAAAAATAATAATGGGCTGGAGAAATGGCTTAGCGGTTAAGCGCTTGCCTGTGAAGCCTAAGGACCCCGGTTCAAGGCTCGATTCCCCAGGACCCAGATGCACAAGGGGGCGCATGTGTCTGGAGTTCGTTTGCAGTGGCTGGAGGCCCTGGCGTGCCCATTCCCTCTTTCTCTCTCTGCGTCTTTCTCTGTCTGTCACTTTCAAATAAATAAACAAACATTAAAAAAAAGAAAAAATAATAAATAATCTGGAAGCCCTGGCACATCCATTCTCTCTCTCTGCCTTTTTCTATCTCTGTCACTCTCAAATAAGTAATAATAAACAACAACAAAAAAAAGAGGTTAGATGTTTTGGGGCATGGTTAAGTTATGAGGACCCAATCCTCATGAATGGAGTGGTGCCTTATGTGAAGTCTTGAGGTAACTACTTTAGGCCTTTTTTGCCATGTAAGGACATAGCACTCCCCACCTGCCGAGGTTGCAGCAATAAAGCACCATCTTGGAAGAGAGAAGAGCAACCTTCACCAGACTCCAATCCCACGATGCCTCTGACTTCGGACATCCTAGCCTCCAGAACTGTAAGCAATCAATTCCTATTGTTGCTGTTGTTGTTGTTGTTGTTGTTGTTATTATTATTATTATTATTTGGTTTTTCAAGATAGGGTGTTGCTTTAGCCCAAGGTAACCTGGAATTCACGATGTAGTCTCAGGGTAGCCTTGAACTTATTGAGATCCTCCTACCTCTGCCTCCTGAGTGCTGGGATTAAAAGTGTGCACTGCCATGCCCAGCTTAAGTTCTATTATATTTAAATTTTATTTATTTATTTATTTTTGGTTTTGCAACGTAGGGTTTCACTGTAGCTCAGGCTGACCTGGGATTCACTATGTAGTCTCAGGGTGGCCTCGAACTAAATTCTCCTACCTCTGCCTCCCGAGTGCTAGGATTAAAGGCGTGTGCCACTATGCCCGGCCCCTCTATTATATTTTTAATATTTTAGAATTTTAGGGCTGGAGAGATGGCTTAGCGGTTAAGGCATTTGCCTGCAAAGCCAAAGGATCCCCGTTCAATTCTCTAGGACCCATGTAAGGCAGATGCACAAGGGGTGCATGCATCTGGAGTTCCTTTACAGTGGCTGGAGGCCCTGGCATACCCATTCTCTCTCTCTCCCTCTCTCTCTCTCTCTCTCTCTCTCTCTCTCTCTCTCTGTTCCTCCCTCTTTCTCTCTCACAAATAAATAAATTAATTAAATATATATATATTAATTTATTTATTGGCCTGGAGGGATGGCTTAGCAGTTAAGGCATTTGCCTGCAAAGTCAAAGGACCCAGGTTAGATTCCCTAGGACCCATGTTAGCCAGATGCACAAGGGAGCACATGCATCTGGAGTTTGTCTACAGTAGCTTGGGGCCGTGGCATGTCCATTCTCTCTTTCTCTCTCTCTCTCTCTCCTCCCCCTCTCTCTCCTTCTTTCTCTGTCAAATAAATAAATATTTAAAATTTTTATTTATTTGAGACAGAAAGAAAGAGGCAGACACAGATTGAGAGGAAGTGAGTATGGGCTCACCAGGGTCTTTTGCCTTTGCAAATGAACTTCAGACACATGTGCCACTTTGTGCATCTGACTTTACATGGGTACTGTGTAATTGAACCCAGGCCATCAGTCTTTGCAAATAAGCACGTTTAATGGCTGAGCCATTTCTCCAGCCCCTATTTTTTTTTTTTTGAGGCAGGGTCTCATTCTACCCCAGGCTAACCTGGAACTCTAGTTCCAGGTTGGCCTCAAACTCACAGTGATATTCCTACCGCTGCCTCCTTAGTGCTGTCATTAAATGCCTGCGCCACCACACCTGGCCTATTATTTGTGAATTGCCCAGTTGATGGTATTTTATTATAGCTGCACCAATGAACTAAGACAGGGTGGGCAGAGTATCCATGTACCCAAATGATAAGTAGGGGGAGAAGAGAAAAGAGAATTGTATAAAAAAGAATAGAAAGATGGGAGTCCAAAATTTTTCATCTGGTCAGGAGTGCATACCTGTAATTCTAACTCTCCAGAGGCTGAGGCAGAAGGATTGTGAGTTCAAGGCCAGCCTGGGCTAAATAAATGAGAGCCTGTCTCCAAAAAAGAAAAGTTTGTCTGGAGTCAAAGGAAGGCTGTCTGTAATTGTGCCTTGGTCCAGGGTCCACCAGCATCACTTTTTTGGTTTGTTTGTTTGTTTTTCGAGGTAGGGTCTCTCTCTAGCCCAGACTATCCCGGAATTCTCTTTGTAGTTTAGGCTGCTCTTGAACTCAGGGTGGTCCTCCTACCTCTGCTTGTTCAAGTGCTGGGATTAAAGGCTTGAGCCACCATGCCAAGCTCAGCATCACTTTTTTAAAATATATTTTTATTTATTTATCTGAGAGAGAGAATGGGCATGCCAGGGCCTCTAGCCACTGCAAAAGAACTCCAGACATATGCGCCACCGTGTGCATCTGGCTCACGTGGAACATAGAGAATTGAACCTGGACCTTTAGACTTTGCAGGCAAGTGCTTTAACCACTAAGCCTCTCAGCATCACTTTTATTCATGAAGTATTTAAGCTGAAGCAAAGCAGGCCCCTGTGTACTACTGTAGGCAGCCGCCCCTCCATAAGTTTTATGCAGAGGGCACTCCCCTCAGGTCCTGGGATAATCAGCCCCTCTCTGTCTTCCAGCTGGCAGTGAACCCCAAAGGCTCTGACCAATGGGAAGGAAAGGCTAACGCTCCTGTTTCTTGTCTTTTGGCTACCTGATTTTTCTCTGCCACACTGTCATATTGCTGCAGGGTTTCTCTCAACTTCCTAGGTCCTACAGTTGCCTCTTGGGCTTTGTTTTGTTTGTTTTGTGGTACTGAAGATCAAACCCAGGGCCTTCAGGTAAGTACGCTACCACTGAACAACATCCACAGCCCTGTTGCTTCCTTAGGGCTATTTCTTTTTTTTTAATTTTATATTTTGTTTACTTATTTATTTGCAAGCAGAGAAAGAGAGAAAGGGAGAATGGGCATGCCAGGCCTCTAACCACTACAAAAATGCATGTGCCACTTTGTGCATCTGGCTTTACATGGGTACTGAGGGATTGAAACCAGGTTGTTTGATTTTGCGGGCAAGTGCCTTAACCACTGAGACATCTCTCCAGTCCCTCTTTGGGCTATTCCTAATGCCTTCTAGAACCCCAACTTTTGAAAAACATATTTATGTGAGAGAGAGAAAGAAAGAAAATGAGAGCCGGGCGTGGTGGCGCACGCCTTTAATCCCAGCACTCGGGAGGCAGAGGTAGGAGGATTGCCATGAGTTCAAGGTCACCCTGAGTTGACAGAGTTAATTCCAGGTCAGCCTGGACCAGAGTGAGACCCTACCTCGAAAAACCAAAAAAAAAAAAAAAGAAAGAAAGAAAGAAAGAAAATGAGCGCAGGAAAAGTCTCTTGTCACTGCAAATGAATTCTAGATGCATGTATCACTTTTTGCATCTGGTTTTAAGTGAGTACTGGGGAATGAAACCCAGGCCTTCAGGCTTTGAAAGCAAGCATCTTTAACCACTGAGCCATCCCTCTAGCCAAAGTCCCAGCTCCTACCCCCGGGCTCCACTTCCCTCCAAACTCCCCAGCCTAGGCTCTCAGTCCTCCTTCATCCTTACTCAGCCTGTAAATAAGAGACATGTTGGAGGGAGGTTAAAGTGGATAAATGGAGGCAATGACAGAAAAATTAAAATAAGATTTACTGCTGTATCCTAGTTACTATATGACAGATCTTGTTCAAAACACCTTACATATATGTTAACTCTCTTGGCTACTCCTCATTCTGCATCCACCCAAAATCAAGGGTTCCTGTTCTTCCTGCATCTCTCAAGACAATGTGATATTAAAAACTCTCCTTAGGCTGGAGAGATGGCTTAGCGGTTAAACGCTTGCCTGTGAAGCCTAAGGACCCCGGTTCGAGGCTCAGTTCCCCAGGTCCCACGTTAGCCAGATGCACAAGGGGGCGCACGCGTCTGGAGTTCGTTTGCAGAGGCTGGAAGCCCTGGCACGCCCATTCTCTCTCTCTCCCTCTATCTGTCCTTCTCTCTGTGTCTGTCACTCTCAAATAAATAAATAAAAATTAAAAAAAAAAACTCTCCTTAGCCAGGTGTGGTGACACACCCCTTTAATTCCAGTACTCGGGAGGCAGAGGTAAGAAGACCACCATGAGTTCAAGGCCACCCTGAGACTACATAGTGAAGGATGAGACCATACTTCAGGAAGCCAAAAGAAAAAAAAATTCAACCTGATTGTTGTTGTTTTGTTTGTTTGTTTGTTTTTGATTTTTTGAGGTAGGGTTTCACTCTAGACCAGGCTGACCTGAAATTCACTCAGTAGTCTCAGGGTGGTCTTGAACTCATGGCAGTACACCTACCTCTGCCTCCCAAGTGCTGGGATTAAAGACATGCACCACCATGCCTGGCTGTTTTGTTTTGTTTTGTTTTGAGATAGAATCACCCTCTAGCCCAGGCTAACTTGGAATTCCCTATGTAATCTCAGGTTAGCCTTGAACTCTCCACTGGCAATCCTCCTACCTCTGTCTCCCAAATGCTGGGATTTAAGGTGTGCGCCACCATGCCCAGCTCTAATTATTGATAATATTTTATTGTGTTCATTGCATTATTATATTTTTTCTTAAAGTCCTTATCTGTTAGATACACATATTGGAGTATTATCACAAATTCTTTCACTCAACATTTTATTTTTTTTAATTTATTTGAGAGAGAAAGAGGCAAATAGAGAGTGAGAAAATGAGCACGCCAGGGCCTCTAGCCACTGTGAATGAAGTACAGACGTATGCATCACCATGTGCATCTGGCTTTACATGGGTTTTGGGGAATAGAACCTGGGTCCTTAGGCTTTACAGGCAAACACCTTAACTGCTAAACCATCTCTCTACCTCAATATTGGAGTGTCTTTTTTGAGGCAAGCCTAACAGACTGGCCTTCCTTTCAATGTGAGACAGTGAGAGAGAGAGAGAGAGAGAATTGGCATGCCAGGGCCTCAGCCACTGTAATCTAACTCCAGACATGTGCACCACCTTCTGTGCATGTGTGACCTTGCATCACCTTGTATGTCTGGTTTACATGGGGTATAAGGAGTCAAACATGGGTTCTTACGCTTTGCAGGCAGGCACCTTAACTGCTAATTCATCTCTCCAGCCCTTGGAGTATTTTTAGACAAAATGCTATGACATCTGCGGCTCACATTAAAATACTCTAATAGGGTAAAAAAGAGAAGATTATCAGTGAACAAAGATTGGCCAAATGTTGATAGTTGTTGGAGCTTGTTTCAGAGGTTCATTAATTATCCTCTGCTGTAAACCTCTGTGGATGTTTGAAAATTTCCATAACAGACACATTTTTAAAACAAAAATCTTTGCCCTAATCTGAAAATTACAGTGAGTCACTTTCACTCACAGACCGGAAATAAAATAATGAGACTTAGTGGGAGAGTTCAGAATGTCCTAATCATGATAGATGAGGCAGAATAATGACAGTAGCTATATTCAGTACGTACGAGCCAGGCCTTGTTCTATCAAAGACTTTTAACTATCAAAGTCTTTTAATCCTCATACTACCTTACTATGTAGCATATATTATTATTATCTTCCCTTTAGATAAGGAAACTGACTCACAGGAAGGTTAAGTTAAACATGTATACATAATCCAAGTATGATGCCTTTGGTCTTTTTGTTCCTTTTTTCCTTTTCTTTTGCAGTAATGGAAATATAATCTGAAGATAGAACCCAGGACTTCATACATGTTATGCAAACACTATACCACTGAGTTCTCTGCTCTTAAACACTCTAGTGAGATATAGATAGCAGTTGAAGCTAGATGTGGCACCATGTGCCTACAACCCCAGTACTCAGGAGACTGAGGCAGAAGGATCATAAGTTCAAGGCCAGCCTGGCTACATAGGGAATTCTAGGCCAGACAGGGCTACATAGCAAGACCTCTCATAAAACATGAGGTATTGTGATGTTGAGCAAACTGTCAGAATAATAGACATGCTTATATCTTACCACAATATCAGAATTTGTTGAATAACAGTAAGATATCAATTATATTGGCTTTAATTCAGCATGTACTCCCGATTTCATTTGGTATTCTTTGCTGTTACCAATCACTTGTTCTTCCATTCCAGTCTTTTGTTTGTTTTTCAAGGTAGGGTCTGGCTCTAGTCCAGGCTGACCTGGAAGTCACTGTGTAGTCTCAGTGTTGCCTTGAACTCACAGTGATCCTCTTACCTCTGCCTCCTGAGTGCTGGGATTAAAGGCATGCACCACCACACCCGGCTCTCATTCCAGTCTTTTTTAAATAAAATTTTCAAATTTGTTTACAAGTAGAGAAAGGATGCAGATAAAGAGAATGGATGCACCAGGGCCTCTAGTGTCTGCAAACAAACTCCAGGCACATGTGCCACTTTGTGCGTCTGGCTTTATGTAGGTACTGAAGAATCAAACCCAGGTGTTAGACTTTGCAGGCAAATGCCTTAACCACCGAGCAATCTCTCTAGCCCATCATTTCAGTCTTTTAATTTTTTTTAAAAGATTTTTTACTTATTCATTTGAGAGAGACAGAGAGAATGGGCATTCTAAGGCCTTCACCCATTACAAACGAGCTCCAGATGCATGCACCACTTTCTGCATCTGGCTTATGTGGGTCCTGGGGAATTGAACCTAGGTCCTTTGGCTTTGCAGACAAATGACTTGACCATTAAGCAATCCCTCTAGCCCTTATTTATTTTTTAAGAGTGACAGGCAGAAAGAGAGAAATAAGCAGAGACAGAATGGGTGTGCCAGGGCCCTCAGCCACTTCAAATGAACTCCAGACTCATGTGTGCCCTTGTGCATCTGGCTAACGTAGGTCCTGGGGAATCGAACCTGGGTCCTTTGGTTTTGCAGGCAAGCACCTTAACCGCTAAGCCATCCCTCCAGCCCTTTTTTTTTTTTTTTGAGACAGGGTCTTGCTATGTAGCCCAGCCTGGCCTCAAGCTCATAAGCAATCTTATGGCTTCAGCCTCCTAAATGCTGAGATTACAGGCATGGACCACCACACCCATCTTGGCAGCCAGTATTTATTATTTATTTATATTTTATTTATTTATTTGAGAGGGTACAGAGAGAGAGAGAGAGAATTGGGTGCATGAGGGCCTCTAGCCACTGCATATGAACTCCAGATGAATGTGCCACCTTGTGCATCTGGCTTACATGGGTACTAGGGAATTGACCCTGGTTCCTTAGGCATCACAAGCAAGCATCTTAACCACTAAGTCATCTCGCCAGCCCAGCAGCCAGCTTTAAGTATCATTTTGAAATGGGCTGTGTGTCGCAGGCAAAATAACCAATGTTTGTTTGCATTGAAGCATAGTACAAAGGTGGAGGTCCTTTGTTGTGACAATTTTACTGGATAAGGCTAGTGATGAATGACCAGGTGACAGGTCACTCTCATTCTTGGGGTGCTCCTTCTTGTATAGTTCTCAATTCAGGGGTTATATCTGGTATGCTTGATAAGCTAGTGTGTCTGCTGTTTCTCATATTATTTGATTTATTCACAGGAATAGTTATTTACTGGAACAAATACATTTTTTTATGTTTGTGCTTCATGATATGCCCAGAGATAGTGCTTATGTACCTGTATAAACGAGATGTAGTGTTATTCTGCCATAACACTTATACTTAAAATGAAGTAGCTCAAGGCTAGGCATAACTTCAGAGCTACAGTTCATACAACATAGAGTGACCCAGAGCAGGTCACCCTGCTCTCCTTGCCTAGCATGTGTGAGACCTCAGGTTTAATTCCCCAGTATGGCAAAGGAATAATTTATTTTTATTTTTATTTATATGTTTGCAAGTAGAGAGAGAATGGATGTGCCAGGGCCACTCTGATTCTGGTTTTATGTGAATACTGGGGAATTGAACCCAGGTTGCTTGGCTTTGCAAGCAAGCAGTTTAACCACTAAGCAATCTCTCCAAGCCAGGAATAAATTTTCAACAAAAATTTTCCTCTGCTTCCTGTCTACCACAAAGTAAAAAATTCCTCTGCCACCATATTCCTACCACTATGATGTTCTGCCCAAGTACATGAGGCCTCTAAAACTATGAGCCAAACAAAGAATTCCTCCTAGGTTAAAAAAAAAATTTCAAGGCATGATAGATATAGCACACGCCTTTAATCCCAGCACTCAGGAAGTAGAGGTAGGAGGATCACCATGAGTTCAAGCCCAGCCTAAGGCTACCGAGGGAGTTCCAGATCAGCCTGTGCTACAGGGAGACCCTACCTCAAAAAACAAAAACAAAAAGAAGAAAGAAGAAAAGAAAGAAAGAAGGAAGGAAGGAAGGGAGGGAGGGAGGGAGGGAGGAAGGAGAGGAGAGGGGAGGGGAGGGGAGGGGAGGGGAGGGGAGGGGAGGGGAGGGGAGGGGAGGGGAGGGGAGGGGAGGAGAGGAGAGGAGAGGAGAGGAGAGGAGAGGAGAGGAGAGGAGAGGAGAGGAGAGGAGAGGAGAGGAGAGGAAAGGAGGAAGAAAGAAGTAAAACAAAAAAAAAATTTTGAGGCTAAGAGCAGTGGCACACACCTTTAATCCCAGCACACAGGAGGCAGAGGTAGGAGGGTTAACATGAGTTTGAGGCCAGTTTGAGACTACATAGTGAATTCCAGGTCAGCCCAGACTAAAGTGAGATCCTACCTCGAAAATCAAAAAAAAAATTGTTTTAATTTATTTTCAAGGAAAGAGTGAGAAATCAGAGTATGGGTGCACCTCTTATGACTGCAAATAAATTCTGAATGAAGGTGTCACTCTCTGCATCTGGATTTATTTAAGTACTAGAGAATTGAACCCAGACTGTTAGGCTAAACACCTTTAACCACTGAACTAACTCCTCAGTCCCCTTCTAGATTTTGCTTGTTTGTTTTGACTTTTATAAAAAATTTTTTTTAAATTATTTATTTATTTGAGAGCGACAGACACAGAGAGAAAGACAGATAGAGGGAGAGAGAGAGAATGGGCGCGCCAGGGCTTCCAGCCTCTGCAAACGAACTCCAGACGCGTGCGCCCCCTTGTGCATCTGGCTAACGTGGGACCTGGGGAACCGAGCCTCGAACCGGGGTCCTTAGGCTTCACAGGCAAGCGCTTAACCGCTAAGCCATCTCTCCAGCCCATAAAATATTTTTTATTATTAAATGTTTTGTTGTTTTTTGAGGTAGGGTCTCACTCTAGCCCAGGCTGACCTGGAATTCACCATATAGTCTCAGGGTGGCCTCAAACACAGCAGTCCTCCTACCTCTGCTTCCCAAGTGCTTGGATTAAAAGTGTGTGCCAACAGCTAAACATGTTTGTATTCATCTATTTAAAAGCAGCGAGAGAGAAGGAGAATGTTTGCACCAGGGCCTAGTGCCACTGTAAATGGACTCCAGACACATGTGCCACTTTGTGCATCTGCCTTTATGTAGGTACTGGGGAATTGAAACCAGGCCATTAGGCTTTGCAAGCAAGTACTTTTAACCACTGAGCAATCAAAGTCTCACCCTAGCCCAGGCTGACCTAGAACTCACTCTGTAGCCCAGACTAGCCTCAAACTCATGGCAATCCACCTACCTCAATTTCCTAAGTGCTGAAATTAAAGTCACGAGCCACCATGCTCACCTGGCTAATTCCTGTCTTTAAAGAAAAAGCAGCTGAGTGCCGGGCGTGGTGGCACACGCCTTTAATCCCAGCACTCGGGAGGTAGAGGTAGGAGGATCACCGTGAGTTCGAGGCCACCCTGAGACTACATAGTGAATTCCAGGTCAGCCTGAGCCAGAGTGAGACCCTACCTTGAAAAACCAAAAAAAAAAATAAATAAATAAAATAAAATAGAAAGAAAGAAAGAAAGAAAGAAAGAAAGAAAGAAAGAAAGAAAGAAAGAAAGAAAGAAAGAAAGAAAGAAAAAGCAGCTGAGGGCTGGAGAGATGGCTTAGCAATTAAGCGCTTGCCTGTGAAGCCTAAGGACCCCAGTTCAAGGCTCGATTCCCAGGTTAACCAGATGCACAAGGAGGCACACGCATCTGGAGTTCATTTGTAATAGCTGGAGGCCCTGGCGCACCCATTCTCTCTCTCTCTCTGTCTCTCTCTCTCTCTGTCTGCCTCTTTCTCTCTATCGCTCTCAAATAAAAAAAATGAACAAAAGTTTTGAAAAACAGAAAAGAAAAAGCAGCTGAGGTGGATGTGGGGAGATGACACAGCAGTTTAAGGTGCTTGCTTGTAAGCCTATCTGGAAGGATAGAAGGGGATGGGCCTGAAGTTTAATCAGCTCCTTCTAGATGAGAGGGTTCTAGAGCAGGGAAGATGAAAGCTCTGATGATGATGATGCCCTAGCTGGAAGTCATCTCTGGCTCTGACAGCAGGGGGATCCATAACCTAATTTTCCTAAGAAAGGGAGTGGGCCTGACCTTCTGGGTTGGATAAATTCTTTTTATTTTTTATTTTTTTATTCATTTGAGAGCGACAGACAGAGAGAGAAAGAGGCAGATAGAGAGAGAGAATGGGCATGCCAGGGCCTCCAGTCACTGCAAAGGAACTCCAGACGCGTGCGCCCCTTGTGCATCTGGCTAACGTGGGTCCTGGGGAATTGAGCCTCAAACCAGGGTCCTTAGGCTTCACAGGCAAGCGCTTAACCGCCAAGTCATCTCTACAGCCCTTTATTTTATTTTTTGAGGTAGGGTTTCACTATAGCTCAGGCTGACCTGGAATTTACTATGTAGTCACACACTGGCCTTGAACTCATGGAGATACCCTACCTCTGCCTCCCAAGTGCTGGCATTAAAGGCCTGTGCCACCACTCCTGGCTTCTTTTTTATTTTTTAACTTTATTTATTTATTTTATTTTATTTTTTGGTTTTTCGAGGTATTGAGGTAGGGTCTCACTCTAGTCCAGGCTGACCTGGAACTCACTATGTAGTCTCAGGGTGGCCTCGAACTCATGGCAATCCTCCTAACTCTGCCTCCTGAGTTCTGGGATTAAAAGTGTGCGCCACCATGCCCAGCATTTTTTTTAAACTTTTTATTGGCAGCCTCAATACTTATAAACAGTATACCATGATCATAATCCCCCACACACACACACACACAGCCCTCCCAAATCCCCCCCCCTCCACTGAATCCCTTCTTGCCAACTACTCTCTTTTCTTTTCCTTTTCGGTTTTTCGAGGTAGGGTTTCACTCTAGCCCAGGCTGACCTGGAACTCACTATGTAGTCTCAAGGTGACCTCAAACTCATGGCAATCCTCTTACCTCTGCCTCCCAAGTACTAGGATTTAAGGCATGCACCACGACACCCAGTAGCTCTTACATTCTTTTTTTTAAAATTTTTATTAACATTTTCCATGATTACAAAATATATCCCATGGTAATTCCCTCCCTCCCCACCCCCACACTTTCCCATTTGAAATTCCATTCTCCATCATATTAGCTCTTATATTCTTACCACCACCTCTTCTGCAATGGTCCCTGAGTCTTGGAAAATGTGATAGAGATGGCTCAGTGCTGAACACACTATGGTCACTTCTTCTCAGCAGTTTGGTGAGGTTTTTGTTTGTTTGTTTGTTTTTTGTTTTAGTTTAGGTTTTTTTTTTTTTTTTTTTTTTTCTTTTTTTTGAGGTAGGGTCTCACTTTGGTTCAGGCTGGCCTGAAATTCACTATGTAGTCTCAGGGTGGCCTCAAGCTCTCGGTGATCCTCCTACCTCTGCCTCCCAAGTGCTGGGATTATAAGCGTGTGCCACCACACCCAGCTAGTTTGGTGAGTTTTGAGTCTCCCATGTGGTCACCACCATCTGAAAAGAGAAGCTTCTCTAACTAACAGTGAGAGAGTAGGGCTGGAAAGATGGCTTAGCAGTTAAGGTGCTTGCCTGTGAAGCCTTAAGTATCCAGGTTCAGTTCTCCAGGTCCCATATAAGCCAGATGCACAAGGTGGTGCATGCATCTGGAGCTTGTTTACAGTGGCTAGAGGCCCATTCTCTCTCTCTGTCTCTAATAAATAAATATATATATATTTAAAGTGAGAGTAGGGTTGGAGAGATGACTCAACCATTAAAAGTACTTGCTTGCAGAGCCTGATGGCCCAGGTTCAAATACTCAGTACCCACATAAAGCCAGATGCTAAAGTGGTGCATGTGTCTGGAGTTGGTTTGCAATGGCAAGAGGCCCTGGCAGGTCTGTTGCTCTCTTTTCCTCTGTGTGTGCTTGCAAATAAATAATAAATAAAAAAGTGAGACTAGCCTTAATATATGGGCATATAACTAAGGTCAGGGGAAGAGATTGAGTAAAGGAAAGGTGGGGCGAGGGTTAATCAAAATCTAAGAGGGTATGACTAAGTCATATGGAAACCTACATTTTTGGACAATGGCACATCCAGAAGAAATAGAGTGTTACTAGAAAATTTTCAGTGCCAGAGATGGGATACCTTCCAGTGAGTTGTTGGCCAGGGAGGATCCCAGTGCCTCCAAAACATTATAGGCCATGCCAAGTCTCTTGGTTTCCCACCAGGAATAGATGATAAGACCCTATTGCTGAAGACTCCACATTGTTAGGCTGCAAGGTCCCTGAGAAATCCTGCTGGAGCTGAGCTGAAAACCTCCTCCATGTAGACCAGTTGGTAGAAAGCTGGGAAACGCTATGCTGCATGCAGCCCTGTGGGAGATAGAAATTATCAACAGTGAAAACAATGGACACGGCAAGCCTTAATTTTGGCCAGGCAGGCCAAATGACCTAATGGATGCAACAGTGGCATGTCTGTTATGGGGGAAACCAACTGAGGACTCATTCCATGGGATGGTATACATGCCTGATACTGAAAAACCTATGTCACAGGAAGTCATGAACCCTAGAGGTGTAATGTCTGCTGGTGTCTGGCTAAATGTGTATATTATGCTCACCAAACTGCCCAGTAAGCATTGCTCTTAATGTCCATACCCATATATTAATGCTACTCTCTCTTTTGGTTACTAAATCTCTTTTCTGATAGTAGTGACCTTGGGATGACTCAGAAGGCACCATGGTACTGAGAAGTGACAGAGGAGTGCTCAGCACTGAAATATTTCTGTCACACCTTCCAAAGCTTAGGGTCCATTGTGGAAGAAGTGGCAGAAAGTATGTAAGAGCCAAAAGAAGGGTAGAACTCCTTACAGTGCACTCTTCTAGACACTAAATGGCCTAGATGTCCATGACCTCGCAGTGCCTGACACTACCTACACGAGGTCATCATAATAGGAAAAGATGATGACATCAAAATAAAAGACTGGTCAGGCGTGGTAGAATGCACCTGTAATACCAGCACTCGGAGGCAGAGGTAGAAGGATTGCCATGAGTTCAAGGCCATCCTGAGACTACATAGTAAATTCTAGGTGATCCTGGGCTACAGCAAAACTCTACCTCATAAAACCTGTGTGTGTGTGTGTGTGTGTGTGTGTGTGTGTGTGTGTGTGTGTGTGTATACACACACATACACACACATACATGCATAGCATAAGTATTTAGAGGGCAGTTTGGTGGGCATAATATATCTACTTAGGCACACAAGAGTAGTAGTTTCCCCCTAGGGCTTATGACTTCCCCAACCATAGGCTGTTTTTTTTTGTTGTTGTTTTTTGTTTTTTTGTTTTTCGAGGTAGGGTCTTTTTTGTTTGTTTGATTTGGTTTGGTTTTTCAACGTAGGGTTCTGAACTCACTGAGGGAGGATAATCTAATCTGCCTTCCCAGTGCTGGGGATGAAATTTGGACCTTTTGCATGTTGAGCAAATACTGAACTACACCTTCCAGTCTAACCTCCAGTGTCTCAGTTGGACAACTGAAGCACATACTCTTAAAAAGTAAATTATCTCCAGTTACTTGTAGCCTGCCTCCAAGCCTTCTGGTGTGCTGTTTCCTCTGCCTGGATTCTCTTTCTTTCCTTTTATCTTTACCATCTCCTGTTGTCTCAGCTCAGCTCTCCCTCCTTTCACAAACCTTCCCTGATCCTTCCCAAGAGTCATCCTCTATGCCCCTCCCCCATCTTCTGCTTTTATTGGATTAAGTCAGTGGAATGTGGCTGCCTAGTAACTTGCCTAACTCCCCCATGATCAGGGGAGCTCTGTGAAGAACCAGCTATCTCTTTCACAGTTAGAGCCTAGCCCAGGACCTACACATAGTAGTATGTCAGTAAATATTTGTTAGCTGAATGGATGGATGGACAAAAGGGTGATTTGTTAATTTACCATTACAGAAAGGAAGCAATAAGCATCATATTTGGGTCAAATGAAGCCTTGGGTAGTATTGGTACATTCAAAGCCATGATAGGAATCAGGAGCCAAAGAAGGGGAAAAAAGCAGAGCAAGCTTACCTACACCTATTGTCATTGTACCATTGTGCCATAAACACTGAGCTATCTCCCCAGCATACACCTGACAGATTAAATGAGACCATGACAGTTCCCTGGTGAATAGTTACCCAGTCTGCCTTCCTGTACTTGCCTCAAATGGACCTGGAAGTAATGGAAATCAGAGTTAATAATAGGACACCCTTCTATTCTCTTCCTAGAACAGAGCTCGGGTGAATGGTTCCAGCAAGTGGCCATGAGTGGTGGACTCTGGGTGCCCATGAACCCTTCTTGAGGCCCTTGGGAATTCTTTGTTCAAATTCATCAAGAAGGGAAGGGTGAACCAGGCTTGGTGGCACACACCCTTAGTCCCAACACTTGGAAGGCTGAAGTAGGAGGATCACTAAAATTTCAGGCGAGCCTGGGACTACAGAGTGAGTTTCAGGCCAGCCTGGGCTAGAGTGAGACCTTGCTTCCAGAAAAGGTCAGGGTGGGCTGGAAAGATAGCTTAGCAGTTAAGGTGCTTGCCTGAAAAGCCAAAGGACCCAGGTTTGATTCACCAGAACCCATGTAAATCCAGATGCACCGGGTGGCACACACATCTGTAGTTCATTTGCAGTGACTAGAGGCCCTGGCCTACCTGTTCATTCTGTCTCTCTTTCTCTCTCTCTCTGCTTACACATAAATAATTAATTATTTTTTTTTAGAAAATGGCAAGATGAGAATAACCAAGCAGAACCTTGGCCAGTCTAAGCCTCTTAAAGTATGGAACAAAGAGGCAGATCCATAACATATAAACATATAGGTATGTTTATAGCATGCCATGCCCTTTCCCCATATCAAGCAGCATGCCCTTTACCACCTGCAAGAACCAGGGCTCGGGGAAGTTGCCTTACAAAAGACCATGCAGCAAGCTCCTGGCAGATTTTTTTAAAATATTTTTACTTATTTATTTGCAAGCAGAGAGAGATAAAAAGAGAGATAGAATGGGCATGCCAGGGCCTCCAGCCACAAACAGACTCCAGATACATGCACTCCCCTGTGGGTACTAGTGAACCAAGCTGTGGTCATTAGGCTCTGCAAGCAAGTGCCATAAATACTGAGCTATCTCCCCAGCATACTCCTGACAGATTAAATGAGACCATGACAGTTCCCTGGTGAATAGTTACCCAGGCTACAAGAAAATGATCATGATGCCTACCAATGAACGGGTAGACAATCTGAGAATAAGGCCAGGATAAGCTGCCAGCACGTCCCTATGTCTAGGACACAGCCTGCTCCCTCCGAGGGAAAAATGCCCCTGTCCTTTTGATAAACAATCCCTAGGTAATAGAAATGAGTCTGTCAATAAAGTCATCTTTTTAAAATATTTAGTTATTTATTTGACAGAAGGAGACAGAGAGAGTCAGAGATTATGGATGCACTGAGACTTCCTGCTACTGCAAAGAAACGCCAAATGCATGCGCCACTTTGTGAATCTGGCTTTACATGGGTTACTAGATGAACCTGAGCCATTGGACTTTGCAAGCAAGCTCCTTTAACTGCTGAGCCATCTCTCTAATCCTATAGTCAATTTAATTTTGAGGTAAGGTCTCACTCTATCCCTGGCTAACATGAAATTCACTATGTAGTATCAGTGTGGCCTCAAACTCATGACAATTCTCATACCTCTGTCTGCTGAGTGCTTGGATTAAAGGTGGGTGCCACTGAACCCAGCAACCTAAAGTCATTTTTTTTTGTTTTGTTTTTTGTTTTTTTGAGGTAGGGTTTCACTCTAGCTCAGGCTCTCCTGGAATTCACCATGTAGTCTTATGGTGGCCTCGAACTCACAGCAATCCTCCTACCTCTGCCTCCCGAAGGCTGGGATTAAAGGTGTGCACTACCACGCCCAGGTTCTAAAGTCATTTTTTACTAGTAAAAAGTTGTAGGGTGGACACAAGATAAGAGTTTGGTAAATTCTCAATGTTAAAGGAGATTTTGTACAGCAAAGGACACTGAATAAAGCAAAGAGGCAACCTACAGAATGGGAAAAAAATCTTTGCCAGCTATACATCTGATAGAGGATTAATATCTAGGATATACAAAGAACTCAAAAAATTAAATAATAAGAAATCAAACAAGCCAATTAAAAATGGGCTATGGAACTAAATAGAGAGTTCACAAATGAAGAAATGCAAATGATTTATAAGCATCTAAAAAAATGTTCTACATCCCTAGTCATTATGGAAATGCAGATTAAAACTACATTGAGATTCCATCTCACTCCTATCAGATTGGCTACCATCATGAAAACAAATGATCATAAATGCTGACAAGGATGTGGAAAAAGAGGAACCCTTCTACACTGTTGGTTGGAATGCAATCTGGTCCAGCCATTGTGGAAAACAGTGTGGAGGTTCCTAAGACAGCTAAAAATTGATCTACCATATGACCCAGCTATAGCACTCCTAAGCATATATCCTAAGAAATCTCTTTTCCCTAGAAGTACATGCTCTACCATGTTTATTGCTGCTCAATTCACAATAGCTGGGAAATGGAACCAACCTAGATGTCCTTCAACTGATGAATGGATAATGAAGATGTGGCACATTTATACAATGGAGTTCTACTCAGCGGTAAAGAAAAATGAAGCTATGAAATTTGCAGGAAAATGGATGGATCTGGAAAGGATTATACTAAGTGAGGTAACCCAGGCCCAGAAAGCCAAGCATCGAATGTTCTCTCTCATATGTGGATCCTAGCTACAGATAACTGGGCTTCTGTGTGAAAAGGAAAAACTCAGTAGCAGAGGCCAGTAAGCTAGAAAAGAGAAAGGGATAAGAAAGGAAGGGAGGGGGTACTTAATAGGATGGTATTGTATATAGGTAAGTAGAAGAATAGATTAATGGGGGTGAAAAGGCCCAATATGAGGTCTGGGGAAGAGATTGAGTAAGGAAAGGTGGAGGGACAGCTAATCAAAATCTAAGAGGATATAAATAAAACATATGTACTTTTTTGGACAATGAACACTCAGGAGCTGTAGATTGTTGCTAGAAAATTTTCAGTGCCAGGGATGGGGTATCTTCCAATGAGTTGTTGGCCAGGGAGATCCCTGATGCCCCCAAAACATTATAGGCCATTGCTGAGGTCCTTGGTTTCCCACCAGGAATAGATGGCAAGACCCTATTGCTGAAGGCTCCATATACTTGGGCTGCAAGGCCACTGAGAAATCTTGCTGGAATTGAGCTGATAACCTCCTCCATGTAGACCAGCTGACAGAAAGCTGGAAGAAGCCATTTTGCATGGAGTTCAATGGAAGAAAGAGAAATCACCAGTGAAGGTACTCATCAGTGGGCACTGCAAGCCTTTTAATTGGTCAGCCAGGCCAAATGAGCCAACAGTGGATGCAATAGTGGCACGTCTGTTATGGGGGAAACCAACTGCCCTCTCATTGGACTGGAGGCCCACTCCATGGGAAGGGAATACATCCCTGATACTGAAAACTTAAAACAGGGGTAATCATAAGCCCTAGGGGTGTAACGTCTGCTGTTGTCTCGCCAAATGTATATACTATGTTTATCAAAGTACCCAGTAAGCAATTCTGTTAATATTCATACCCTTATATTAATGCTATTCTGACTTTTGGTTGAGAATCTTCTCTTTTCAGATGGCAGTGACCTTGGAACAACTCAGAAGGTATCATGGTGATGGAAAGAAATGACCACAGTGCTCAGTACTGCAATATCTGTATCACACCTTCCAAGGCTCAGGGTCTAATGCAGAAGAGGTGGCGGAAAGAATGTAAGAGCCAAAGGAAGGGCAGGACTCCATACAACATGCTCCCTCCAGACACAAAGTGGCCTGGATATCCATGGCCTCACAGTGCCTGGTACTACATGCATAAGACCATTATAAGAGGAGGAAAAGATCAAGACATCAAAAGTAAAAGAGACTGATTGAGATGGGGAGAGGTATGATGGAGAGTGGAGTTTCAAAGGGGTAAGTGGGGGGAGAGAGGGTATCACCATGGGGTATTTTTTATAATCATGGAAGTTAATAAAAAAGTAATAAAAAAAAAGTTCAGGGCTGGAGAGATGGCTTAACAGTTAAGGCACTTGCCTGCAAAACCTAAGAACTCATGTTTGAATCTCCAGGGTCCATGTAGCCAGATGCAGTGACACAAATACAGAGTGTCCCACATGCACATAGGGGGTGCATGCGTCTGGAGTTCATTCACAGCGGCTGAAGGCCCTGGTGCTCCCATTCTCTCTCTCTCCCCTCTTTCTCTCTCTTTCTCTCAATAAATAATAATAATAATATGTTTAAAGAAGAGAGCCAGGCGTGATGGCACACGCCTTTAATTCCAGCACTTGGGCAGCAGAGGTAGGAAGATCGTGTGGGTTCAAGGCATCCTAAGACTACATAGTGAATTCCAGATCAGTCTGGACTAGAGTGAGACCCTACCTTGAAAGACATAAAAAAAAATGTTTAAAGAAAAGTTCATGTGGGGGTGGGGAGGGAGGGAATTACCATGGGATATATCTTATAATTATGGAAAATGTTAATAAAAATTTAAAAAAAAGAAATAGGGAAAAGTTCAGATTAATGTAACCAGGAAACCAAGCAGATCCATAGCAGAAGACTGCCAAGGCAGCCCTTACTCCTGAAATCCCCTATGCCAGGACAGTCACATGGATTGAAGAATCAATCCTTAGCCTTAGTTGCTAAGGGCCAGATTTTAAACCCATAAAAGTAAGAAGCCTCAGGGCTGAAGAGATGGCTCAGTTTTTAAGGCACTTGCCTGCAGAGCCTAATGACCTGGGTTCAGTTCAACAGTACCCATGTAAAGCCAGATGCAGAAAGTGGTACATGCATCTAAAGTTCATTTTCAGCAGCTGGAGGCACTGGTGTATCCATTCCCTTCTGTCTCCTCTCCACCTCTGTCTCTCTGATTGAAGGCCACCCTCAGACTACACAGTGAATTCCAGGTCAGCCTGGGCTAGAATGAAACCCTACCTCAAAAAAAAAAAAAAATTGGGGGTAGGTGTATAGATGGCTTAGCAGTTAAGGCACAATTTCCCAGGACACACGTAAGCCAAATCCACAAGTTTGCACATGTGTCTGGAGTTTGTTTGCAGTGGCTGGAGGCCCTGGTATGCCAATTTTCTCTTGAACTGTCTGCCTCTCTCAAATAAATAAATAATAAAATATAAAACCTTTTTATTCAAGGTAGGATTTCACTCTAGCCCCGGCTGACCTAGAAGTCACTCTGTGGTATCAGGGTGGCCTTGAACACTCAGCAATTCTCGAACCTCTGCCTCCTGAGTGCTGGGATTAAAGGCATGGGCTACCATGCCTGGCTGAATTAATTTTTTTTTTTAAGTAAGAAACCTTTGAAGCTGGAGAGATGGCTTAGCAGTTAAGGTACTTATTTGCAAAACCAAAATACCCAGGTTCGATTCCCCAGTATTCATGTAAGCCAGATGCACAAGGTAGCCCATGCATCTGAAATTCATTTGCAGTGGCTGGAGGCCATGGTGTGCCCAGTTTCTCCCTCTTTCTCTCTCTCTCTCTCTCTCTCTCTCTCTCTCTCTCTCTCTCTCTCTCTCTCAGATTATATATATATATATATATATATATATATATATATATATATATATATATATATATATATTTAATGTAAGAAGTCTCTATAGCTGATCAGAAGTTTATTAGGGGTTCTCAATCCTAAATTCATATTTGATTCCCTGAGGACTTTTAAAACAATAATTGTATTTGGAATACAGCTACCTGGCCAAAAAAAATTAATAATTTAGTATACATAAAGAATCCCTTAAATCAATAAAATGATAACGCCAAAATATAAGCAAAATATTAGTAATAGATACCTCATGAAAAAGTATATATAAATGGCTGATAAATACATGAAAGCAGATCAGAATGATTAATCATTGAGGAAATGCAATTTAAAACTACAATAAAAGCTTGTGTTTAGTGGCTCTTAGCTGTAATCCTAGCACTCGGGCCAGAGGATGGGAGATCACCAGTTTGAGTCCAGCCTGAACCACCAAGTGAGAATTTGTATCAAAAATCTAGGGAGTGGTGACACAGCCTTTAATCCTAGCACTTGGGAGGCTGAGGTAGGAGGATCATTGTGAATTCTAGGCCATCCTGAGTCTAATTCCAGGTAATCCTGGACTAGAGCAAGATCCTGCCTTGAAAAAAAAAGGGGGGGTGGGTTCTGTAGAAATGGTTCAGCAGTTAAGGTGCTTGCCTGCAGAGCCTAATGACCTGAGTTTGATTCCCCAGTACCCATGTAAAGCCAGATACATAGAGTGGCACATGCATCTGGAGTCTTTTTGCAGTGGCCAGAGGCCCTGGCACACCCATCATCTCTGTTTCCCTTCTATCTCTCTCTCTCTGCTTGCAAATATATATACTTGTTTCGTTTTCTTTTTTTTTTTTAATTTTTTTTTGTTCATTTTTTTTATTTCATTTATTTGAGAGCGACAGACAGAGAGAAAGACAGATAGAGGGAGAGAGAGAGAATGGGCGCGCCAGGGCTTCCAGCCACTGCAAATGAACTCCAGACGCGTGCGCCCCCTTGTGCATCTGGCTAACGTGGGACCTGGGGAACTGAGCCTCGAACCGGGGTCCTTAGGCTTCACAGGCAAGCGCTTAACCACTAAGCCATCTCTCCAGCCCCCACTTGTTTTGTTTTCTGAGGTAGGGTCTCACTCTAGCTCAGGCTGACCTGGAGTTCACTATGTAGTCTCAGGGTGGCCTCGAGCTCATGGCAATCTACCTACCTCTGCCCCCCGAGTGGTGGAATTAAAGGTGTGCACCACCATGCCTGACTTTATGTCATTTTTTTAATCCAGAAAAAAGGGCTGGAGAAATGGCTTAGCGGTTAAACTGCCTGTCTTGGGAGCCTAAGGACCTGGGTTTGATTCCCTAGTACCCATGTAAGCCATATTCACAAGGTGGCACGTGCATCTAGATTTGTTTCCAGTAGCTAGAGACCTTGACATGCCCAGTCTCTCACTCTCTCTCTCTCATAATAAATAAAATGTTTTTTAATCCAAAAGAATGGCTGGAAGACTAGCTTAGCAATTAAGGCGCTTTCTGGCAAAGCCAAAGGACTCAAGTTCAATTCCCCAGTACCCATGTAAGCCAGATGCACAAGGTGGCTCATGTATCTGGAGTTTGCAGTGGCTAGAGGCTCTGGTGCACCCATTTAGTCCTTCACTCTCTCTCAAAAAAAATTGTTTTAAAAATCAAAAAAAAGAAAAAATGCCAAAGAATAAGTGGCTTCTTATTTATATGGGACTAGTTACTGTGTGCCATGTGATTGATTGGTGTGATATATAGCAAGCTTGTCCCTCAGGTTTTGACAGTTCTACACATTCCCATTTATCCATCCACTTTCTGCCACACATTGAAGAGCACTAATTTCTCACCTGAAGCTGAGCAGGCACTGGTACCATGCTCTAGGACTTCTTAACCTCTAGAATCATGAGCCAAAATAAACATTTCCTCTTCTCCATTCCCCCCTCTTCTCTCTCTCTCCTTTTCTGTTTTTTATTTAGGTTTTTTTTTTTCTTATTTAAGAGACTGAAAAAGAGAATAGGCATGCCAGTGCTTCCTGTCACTGCAAACAGACTTCAGAAGCATGTGCCCCTTTGTACATATGGCTTTACAATTGAACCTAGGCCATTAGGCTTTGCAAGCAAGCACCTTTAACCTCTGAGCCATCTCCCCAGCTTTCTCTATCTATCTTACAATAAATTTTAAGCTAGTTTTTCTCTATCTGTCTGTCTTTTTTTTTTTTTTTTGAGGTAAGGTCTCACTCTAGCCCAGGCTGACCTGGAATTCATTGTGCAGTCTCAGGGTGTCCTCAAACTTACTGTGATCTTCCTACTTCTACCTCCCAAGTGCTGGGATTATAGGTGTGTGCCACCATACCTGGCTGGATTCTCTTTACAAATCACAGATTCTCAAATGTTTCGTTATAGCAACAAAAACCAGGCTAAGATAACCATATGAAATAATGAATCATTCATTGCAATAGAATGAATCACTGACTATTCTAATGATTTGGATAAATGTCAAAGGAATTATGCTAAGTGAGAGAAGCCAGTCTCCTAATGTTACCAGTGTTTGATTTTTTTTTATTTTTTATTTATTTATTTTTTTAAATTTTTTATTTATTTATTTGAGAGCAACAGACACAGAGAGAAAGACAGATAGAGGGAGAGAGAGAGAATGGGCGCGCCAGGGCTTCCAGCCTCTGCAAACGAACTCCAGATGCGTGCGCCCCCTTGTGCATCTGGCTAACGTGGGACCTGGGGAACCGAGCCTCGAACCGGGGTCCTTAGGCTTCACAGGCAAGCGCTTCACCGCTAAGCCATCTCTCCAGCCCTATTTTTTATTTTTTTTATTTTTAATTTAGAGAGAGAAAGATGGATATAGAGAGAGAATGGGTGCATAGGCCCTTTGGCCACTGTAAACAAACTACAGGCACATGTGCCACCTTGTGCCTTGGCTTACATGGGTTCTGGGGAATCAAACTTGGGTCCTTTTGCTTCAAAGGCAAATGCCTTAACTTTAGCTAAGCCATCTCTGCAGGCCTGATTTGATTTTTGTGAAGTTCAGAAACAATTAGTATGAGTTCATAATGAAAATCAGAATAGAGGTTGTCTCTGGTAGGAGAATGAGGGGAAGGTGATTGGAGCAATGAAAATGTTCTGGGTTATTTTTTTTCCCCGAGGTAGGGTTTCACTCTAGCCTAGGCTGACCTGGAATTCACTACGTAATGTCTGGATGGCCTCAGATTTTCAACAATCCTCCTACCTCTGCATCCTGAGTGCTGGGATTAAAGACATGTGCCACCACACCCGGCTTGGGGAATTACTATTTTTTTAATATTGAGGTATAGTTTATACATAGTCAAATCTGGCTTAAATGGGTCCTGGGAAATCAAACCAGGGTTCTTCGGCTTTGCAGGCCAGTGCCTTAACCACTAAGCCATCTCTCCAGCCCTTTATTTATTTATTTATTTATTTATTTATTTATTTATTTTGAGGTAGGGTCTCATCTAGCTTAGGCTGACCTGGATTTCACTCTGTAGTTTCAGGGTGGCCTCAAAATCACTGTGATCCTCCTACCTCTGCCTCCTGAGTGCTGGGATTAAAGGCATGTGCCACCATGCCTGGCTATATTTTTTTTCTCAGTTTTTATTAACATTTTTCCATGGTTATAAAAAATATCCCATGGTAATACACTCCCTCCCCTCCTTTCCCCTTTGAAATTCCATTCTCCATCATATCCCCTCCCCATCTCAATCAGTCTGTCCTTTACTTTGATGTCATGATCTTTTCCTCCTATTATGATGGTCTTGTGTAGGTAGTGTCAGGCACTATGAGGTCATGGATATCAAGGCCATTTTATGTCTGGAGGGAGCACATTGTAAGGAACCCTACCCTTCCGTTGGCTCTTACATTCTTTCCACCACCTCTTCCGCATTAGACCCTGAGCCTTGGAAGGTGTGATCAAGATGTTACTCAGTACTCCAGTCACTTCTTTCCAGCACTATGATACCTTGTGAGTCGTCCCAAGGTCACTGCCATCTGAAAAGAGAAGATTCTCTACCCAAAATGAGAGTAGCGTTAATATAAGGGTATGAATATTAAGAGAAGTGCTTATTGGGCAGTTTGATAAGCATAGTATATTCATTTATCCAGACATCAGCAGATGTTACACCCCTAGGGCTCGTGACTACCCCTATTTTAAGTTTTCAGTATCCGGGATATATTCCCTTCCCATAGAGCAGGCCTCCAGTCCAATTGGAGGGCAGTTTGTTTCCACCATGATAGATGTGCCACTATTGCACCCATTGGCTCATTTGGCCTGGCTGGCCAATTATAAGGCTTGCAGTGTCCACTGTTGAGTATCTTCACTGGTGGTATCCCATTGAACTGCATGTAGAATGGCTTCTTCCAGCTTTCTTCAGCTGGTCTACATGGAGGAATTTATCAACTCAGTTCCAGCAGGATTTCTCAGTGGCCTTGCAGCCCAAGTATGTGGAGTCTTCAGCAATAGGGTCTTACTATCTATTCCTGGTGGGAAACCAAGGGCCTCGGCAATGGCCTATAATGTTTTGGGGGCCCGGCTCTTTTTTTTTTAATTTTTATTTGAGAGAGAAAAAAAAGGCAGAGTGTGGGCGCACCAGGGCCTTTTACCATTGCAAACAAACTCCAGGTGCATGCGCCACTTGGTGCATGTGGTTTTGCGTGGGGACTGGGAGATCAAACCCGGGCCATCAGATTTTACAAGCAAGCACCTTTAACTGCTGAGCCATCTCTCCAGTCCCCTGGGAATATTTTTTAAAATACCTTTGGGCTGGGAAGATGACTCAAAGGCTAAAGGTGCTTGTTTGAAAAGCCTGCTGGCTCAGGTTTGATTCCACAATACTCATATAAAGCCAGACACACAAAGTGATACATGCATTTGGAATTGGTATGCAGTGGCAGGAGGCCCTGGTGTACCCCTACTTACTCTCTCTGCTTCTTTCTCTCTTATCTCTCTAATAAATAAATAAATAAATTTTAATTTAAAAAACTCTTCCCTGGGCTAGTAAAAGTGGCTCAATAGTAGAACACTCAACTAATATGTGCAAGGTCCTGGGTTTGGTCCTTAGCATCAAAAGCATTATATATATAAGAGTTCACAGTCAGCCTGACTACATAGCCTACATATATTCAGGCATAAGATAGGTATTGAAAAGATAATTTTAGGCTGAATGTGGTGTTACAGACTTTAATCACAGCACTCATGAGGCTGAGGTAGGAGGATCACCCTGAGTTTGAGGACAGCCTGGGCTACAGAGTGAGTTCTAGGCCAGCCTTGAAACACACCAAAAAATAATTTGAGCTGGGTATGGTGGCACATATCTTTAATCCCAGCACTTAGGAGGCAGAGATAGGAGGATCACCATGAGTTCGAGGCCACCATGAGACTGTATAGTGAATTCCAGATCAGCCTGGACTTCAGTGAAACCCTACCTCATAAAGTCAAAATAAATAAGTAAATAAATTATTTAAAAATATTTATAAAAATAGCTGGGGGGGCCGGGTGTGGTGGCGCACGCCTTTAATCCCAGCACTCGGGAGGCAGAGGTAGGAGGATCGCCATGAGTTCAAGGCCACCCTGAGACTACAGAGTTAATTCCAGGTCAGCCTGGACCAGAGTGAGACCCTACCTTGAAAAACCAAAAAAAAAAAAAAAAAAAATAGCTGGGGGTGGTGGCACATGCATTTCATCCCAGTACTTGGGAAGCAGAGGTAGAAGGATTTCAGTGAGTTCAAGGCCACCCTGAGACTACATAGTTAATTCCATGTCTGCCTGGGCCAGAGTGAGACCCTACCTCGAAACACCAAAAAAGAAAATTATAAAAATAATAATTTGCATGAATGATTAGTTCAGTAGTGCTTTCTTATTTTCAAAGCCTCTGGTAAGGCTACCAGATTTGAAGAGGGAAAGAGAGGTTGGAGAAGGAAGGGTTATTTTTCAACTTCTTAAAGGGAACAAAACTGATTTTAAGGGCTTAAGGTCTGGATCTAAGTAATTAGCAAAACGTCTCACTTATTCACCAACTAATACTCTCCCTGATTCAGTGAGCTGCCTTTGAATTATCGCCTTTGAATTATAGTGAGTCATTGCAGGCTATGAAACAGCCTTTGTCAATATTCTCTGCTTCAAATTTGTCTCTAATTCCAGCTGGCCTTGTCCCAGGCAATCTGACCAAAAGGCAGAATGAATATAATTTTGACCAGTGGCTCACCCAGGCAGGATGCGTGAGCTTGAAGTGTCTCTATGGACTTCCACCTTAAAAGATTCCCCAGGGGCAGTGATTTTTGGCCAGCAGTAACCCCACTCCTACAGAGAAGAATCATGCAGGCTATCGCTCGGCTTTGCTCAGCAGGGCTAAGCAATATAAAGCTAAGAGAAAGGCGACACCACAAAAAAGCAATAGCTGTTGTAACAACTGTCTATCATAATAAAAGGAGGATCTTGTGTTGCAATTTACAAACATTCAGGACATTAGCACATTTCTGCCCGCAAGAATATATAAATATGGGTTATCTTCTTGTATCACTGATGTGGAAACTGAGGCTGGAGAGGTGGGGACAGGAGGCCACAGTCTCCTTGCAGCGTAGTGCCCTTCATTCTGCCCACGTTTCAGTGTCCACAGCACCCCGTTCCCTGCCCTATCTCTCCTGCAGTCACTGAGCCTGACTGCTCTGGCTGTTGCTATGGCATTTCTGGAGTGTCAGAAGTGCCCAGGAAGCATACAAATCGACCTGCATGAGACACAGGCCTGTGAAAAACAACTTCCAATTTACTACCAATAATTACTACCCCCAGATTATAGCCTGTGCCTAAGTAGATGAGGAGAGGTAGGTGGGGGAGGAAACATTCTGCAGAGGGGAAAGAAGGGAAGTAGGCACTCCAGGCAAGTGGGCCTGCCAGGGCCAGGGCTTCAGGGAGGAATGGAGGGGGAGCAAAAGAGCTGGTCTTTATGGATTGAACACTGAGAAGGGCTCTGGGCTCTGTTATGTTTGGTTCTGGAAACTGGAATGTTCTTCTGGATGACCATGCCAAGGCGGATCACTCAGTATTGACTAGGCCTCTTTGGTAATGAGTGCTTTCCTTGTTACTGGTAATGTAGAGCCAGGGGATCTCAGCTCCTGTTGGTAGAATGGCTCACAGATTCCTGGGAGAGTGAGACACAGAGACAAGGTTCAGTCAGAAGGGCCACCATTCACTCAACCAATATTTATTTAACTTGGGGTTTTTGTTTTTGTTTGTTTTCAGTGTAGGGTCTCAGTCTAGCCCAGGCTGACCTGGAACTCACTCTGAAGTCCCAGATTGGCCTCGAACTCACAGTGATCCTCTTTTTTTTTTTTTAATTTTTAAATTTATTTATTTATTTGAGAGCGACAGACACAGAAAGAAAGACAGATAGAGGAAGAGAGAGAGAATGGGCACGCCAGGGCTTCCAGCCTCTGCAAACGAACTCCAGACGCGTGCGCCCCCTTGTGCATCTGGCTAACGTGGGACCTGGGGAACCGAGCCTCGAACCGGGGTCCTTAGGCTTCACAGGCAAGCGCTTAACCGCTAAGCCATCTCTCCAGCCCCACAGTGATCCTCTTACCTCAGCTTTCCAAGTGCCAGAACTAAAGGTGTGCACAAACATACCTAGCTTTTAGTTTTTGAGAAGGTTCTCTCACTGTAGCCCAGACTAACCTGGAACTCACTATGTAGCCAAGGCTGACCTTAACTTGTAGTAGTCCTCCAGCTTTAGTTTACTGAGTGCTGGAGTAATAGGTATGAGCTACCACATTCAGCTTCAACAATTTTTATATATTTTTATTTATTTATTTGAGAGGGAGAAAGAAGCAGAGAGAGAGAGAGAGAGAGAGCGTGTGTGTGTGTGTGTGTGTGTGTGTGTGTGTGCAAGCAAGTGAGCACGCCAGGGCCTCCAGCCACTGTAAACAAATTCCATATGTTTGTGCCCCCTGGTACATCTGGCTTACGTGGGTCCTGGAGAGTCAAACCGTGATCCTCTGGCTTTGCAGGCAAGTGCCTTAGCTGCTAAGCCATCTTTCCAGCCCCAGTTTCAACAGTTTTTAAAGACATTTTATTTTTATCTCATTTACTTGAGAGACAGAGAATGGGCAGGCCAAGGCCTCCAGCTACTGCAAACAAACTCCAGATGCATGCACCATGTTGTGCATCTGGTTTACGTGGGTCCTAGGGAATTGCACCTGGGTTCTTTGGCTTTTAAGGCAAAGATGTCAACAGTTTTTTTTTTTTTTATTAAGTCCTTACTATATATGACAGGCATCATGTTGAATATGCAGGAGTGAACAAAACAGACCAAAATCGGGCTGGGGAGGTGGCTTAGCGGTTAAGCGCTTGCCTGTGAAGCCTAAGAACCCCGGTTCAAGGCTCGATTCCCCAGGACCCATGTTAACCAGATGCACAAGGGGGCGCATGCATCTGAAGTTTGTTTGCAGTGGCTGGAAGCCCTGGCGTACCCATTCTCTCTCTCTCTCTATCTGCCTCTCTTTCTCTCACTCTGTCACTCTCAAATAAGTAAATAAAAATGAACAAAAAATATTATTTAAAAAAAAAAGACCAAAATCCCTGTGTTCATGAAGTTTATCTTGGGCTGGATGGATGACTTAATGGTTAAGGCACTTGCCTGCAAAGCCTAAGGACCCAGGTTCAATTCCCCAGTCCCAATGTAATCCAGATGCACAAGGTGGCACATGCATCTGGAGTTCATTTGCAGTGGCTAGAGGCCCTGGGTTTGCCCATTCTCTTCCTCACCCCCTTTCTCTCTCTTAAATAAATAAAATATAATTAAAACTATATCAGATATTCATCTGAATTCTCTAGAGACTGAGAACACGATGGACACACATAAGCACACTTACTGTAAATTAACTGTTATACAGTCATTTCCTCCAAATTGAAACATTCCCTCCTGGAGAAGAAGGGGGGTTCAGATTCATGGTTCTGAGACTCAAGAAGTAAATAAATCATAAAGCTAGGCATGCTGGTGCATACCTTTAATCTCAGCACTTGGGAGGCAGAGGTGAAAGGATCACTGTGAGTTCAAGGGCAGCCTGAGACTACATAGTGAAATCCAGGTCAGCCTGAGCTACAGTGAGACCCTACCTCGAAAAACTGAAAAAAAAAAATACAGTAAATAAAGCTGGGCGTGGTGGCTCATGCCTTTGATCTCAGCACTCCAGGCAGAGATAGAGGATCACTGTGAGTTTGAGGCCACCCGGAGACTACAGAGTGAATTCCAGGTCAGCCTGGACTAGAATGAGACCCTACCTTGAAAAAAAAGGTAGTAAATAAATAGCTCACTGAGCCAGGCATGGGGGCACATGCCTTTAATCCCAGCACTTGGGAGGGAGAGGTAGGAGGATCGCCTTGAGTCCAAGGCCACCCTGAGACTGCATTGTGAATTCCAGGTCAACCTGAGCCAGAGTGAGACCCTACCTCAAAAAAACAATAAGTAAATAAATAAATAAATAAATAGCTCACTGGTCTTGGAAAGTTCCTGATATTTGTAATAATCAAAAGACACCTCCCCAAGGTTATACAGCAGTAAACTTCTGGAGGAAGAGACTTTCCTACCAGCTGAGCTGCTTGCAAATTGTGCAGTGAGCTCCAGAGATGCAATTTCTGTGAGTCATCTTTGTGTCACCATGCTCCTTAAAAAAAAAAAATAGGGCTGGAGAGATGGCTTAGCGGTTAAGTGCTTGCCTGTGAAGCCTAAGGACCCCGGTTTGAGGCTCAATTCCCCAGGACCCACATTAGCCAGATGCACAAGGGAGTGTACGCGTCTGGAGTTTGTTTGCAGTGGCTGGAAGCCCTGACATGCCCATTCTCTCTCTTTCTGTCTGCTTCTTTCTCTGTCGCTCTCAAATAAATAAATAAAACCCAACAACTTCATTGGTTCACAAAGCTAGACTTAGATGGCATCATTTCTTTAGTCTATTGTTGGTGTCCTATCTGGGGTGAATAGATGTTTGTTCATTTTACCAGGAAAAATTGGCATGCAACAGTTACAGGCTCAAATGAATCTGGAAGCTGAGAATAAGGCTTGTTTTTGGAAGGCTGAAGACCAACCAGAACCTATAGTATAGTTACACTTTGAGTCCAAGTTCAAAAGCAAGAAAGATGGATGTCACAACTTGAAGTCAGATGGATTGAAGGTGTTTTGCCAAACATGGGGCTCACACCTGTAGTCCCTGCCATCATGAGTTAGAAGGGTCACTTAAGCTAAAGAGTTCGAACTGTAGGCAACATAGCAAGACCCCATTTCAACAAGAGAAGAAATTCTTTCTTACTCAGCCTTTGATTGTATTCTGGCCTTTAAGGGGTTAGATGAGGCCCACTCACATCTGAGAGGGCAATCTAGTTGACCTAGCCTACTGTTTAAAAGTGCTTTGTTAGTTTATGCTCTGTGTTGGGCGGGGTGGGAGAGTTGCTGGAGATCAAGGGCTTTGTGCTTGCTAGGCAAGTGCTGTACCTCCATTCCTATCAATTCAAATGTTGACATCATAACAGAACATCTTCCCAGACATGTCCAGAAATAATGTTTAACCATATTTCTGGAGTCAGGCATAATGGTGCACACCTGTAATCCCAGCACTTGAGAATTGAAGGCAGGAGAATCAAGGTCATTCTCAGTAACATAATAAGTTGATGCCAGCCTGGGCTACATGAAACCCTGCCTCAAAAATTTTTTCTTGCCAGGTGTGGTGGCATGTGCCTTTAATCCAAGCATTCAGGAGGCAGAGATAGGAGGATTACCATGAGTTCAAGGCCAGCCTGGGACTACAGAGTTAAGTGCCAGGTTAGCCTGGGCTAGAGTGAAACCCTGCCTCAAAAACAAACAAAACTTTTCTGAGTTTTCCATGATATAGTCTAGTTGACAGATCAAAAACACAGGAGGGCTGGAGGGATGGCATAGTGGTTAAGGCATTTGCCTTCCAAGCCAAAGGACCCTGGTTCAATATCCTAGGACCAATGTTAGCCAGATGCACAAGGGGCGCACGTGTCTGGAGTTCATTTGCAGTGGCTGGAATCCCTGGCGCATCCATTCTCTCTCTCCCCCCCCCTTTCTCTGTCAAATAAATAAATAAAAATAAAATATTAAAAAACACAGGAGGGCTGGAGAGATGGCTTGGCAGTTAGGCGCTTGCCTGTGAAGCCTAAGGACCCCTGTTCAAGGCTCGATTCCCCAGGACCCACGTAAGCCAGATGCACAAGGGGGCGCAGGCATCTGGAGTTTGTTGGCAGTGGTTGGAATCCCTGGCGCACCCATTCTCTCTCTTTCTATCTATTTGCCTCTTTCTGTCTCTGTCACTCTCAAATAAATAAATAAATAATGAACAAAAAAATAAATAAAGTTGTGTGCCATCACGTCCAGTTAAGTCAGCCTGCTTTAAAAAAAAAAAAAAAAAAAAAAACACAGGAATAGCCAGGCATGGTGGCACACACCTTTAATCCCAGCACTTGGGAGGTAGAGGTAGGAGGATCGCTGAGATTTCGAGGCCACCCTGAGACTACATAGTGAATTCCGGGTTAGCCTGAGCTAGAGTGAGATCCTACCTCAAAAAGCCAAAAAAAAAAAAAAGAAAGAAAGAAAAAAGAAAAACAGGAAAGCAGAAAAGTGTTAATGGGACACAGGCTACAAATTTGAACTTGAAGTTGGGGGAAGTTGTACTGACTACGTAGCAGTTAAATGAAGACTAGAAAGCAGTGAGTAAGTCATGCAGATTTATTTTTCTTTTATTTATTTTGGATGTTTTTAATTTTTTTTCTATTTTTATTTATTTATGAGAGAGGAAGGAGGAGAGAGAGAGAGAGAGAATGCACGCTAGGGCCTACAGCCACTACAATCAAACCCCAGACACATGTGCTCCTTTGTGCATCTGGCTTATGTGGATTCTGCGGAATTGAACCTGGGTCCTTTGGCTTTGCAGGCAAGTTCCTTAAGTGCTAAGCTTTCTCTCCAGCCCCCCCCCTTTTTTTTTGGTTGTTCAAGATAGGGTCTCATTCTAGGCCAGGCTGGCCTGGAATTCACTATGTAGTCTCAGGATGGCCTCAAACTCATGCAATCCTCCTACCTCTGCCTCCCGATTTGCTGGGATTAAAGGAGTGCATCAGGGCTGGAGAGATGGCTTAGCGGTTAAGCGCTTGCCTGTGAAGCCTAAGGAACTCGGTTCAAGGCTCGATTCCCCAGGACCCACGTTAGCCAGATGCACAAGGGGGCGTACATGTCTGGCGCACCCACTCTCCTCTCTCTCTCTCTCTCTCTCTGCCTCCTTCTCTCTCTGTTGCTCTCAAATAAATAAATAAAAATAAACAAAACAAAATTAAAGGAGTGTATCACCACACCCAGCTTCTTTAACTTTTTACTGACAATTTTCATATATGTACAGAATATATTTTGCTCATAATCCCCATGTTACTTTCTTTTCAAAAATATATTTATTTACTTATGTGTGTATGTGAATGGGTGAATCAAAGCCTCTTGCCTCTGCAAATAAATACCAGATGCTTGCACCACTCTTGCATCTGACTTAACAAGGGTGGCTTGGGAATTGAACCTACTCTGGTAGGTTGTGTAAACAAGCACCTTTCACCACTGAGCAATTTTCCAAGCCCCATGTTACTTTTTCTTGTCTCCCTTCTCTATTCTCCCTTTCAGTGAAGCACTTCTTTCCCACTAGTCATACTTCTATTTTTTTTTTCCAAGGTAGGGTCTTGTTCTAGTCCAGGCTAACTTGGAATTCACTAAGTAGTCTCAGGATGGCCTCAAACTCACTTTGATCCTTCTAACTCTGCCTCTCAAATGCTGGGATCAAAGGTGTGTACCACCCCGCCCAGCTGATGTCTTTTTTTTTTTTTTTTTTTTTGCCCTTCTCCATTATCTTGACAATACGTTGATGGGACAAATATTGTCCAGGTTTTATACAGGTAATGACAAGAATGCAATGGCCATTTTATGTCTGAAAAAAAACTGAGTGTGTCAAACACTCCTTCCCATCCTTTGGCTCTGACATTTCCTTCACAATGGTCCCTGAGACTTGAAGGATGTGAAAAAGATTCAGTGCTGAGCAATCAACTGTCACTTCTCAGAAATTTGGTGATTTTTTTTTTGTTTTGTTTTTAAAGGTAGGGTCTCACTCTAGCCCAGGCTAACCTGGAATTCACTACGTAGTCTCAGGGTGGCCTTGAACTCATAGCGATCCTCCTACCTCTGCCTCCCAAGTGCTGGGATTAAAGGTGTGCACCACCACACCTGGCCACTTTGGTGATTTTTGAGTTTCCCAGGTAGTTGCAGAGAGAAGCTTTTCTAACAAAAAAGTGAGAGCAGGGGGCTGGAGAGATGGCTTTGCGGTTAAGTCCTTGCCAGTGAAGCCCAAGGATCCTGGTTCGAGGCTCGATTCCCCAGTACTCATGGAAGCCAGATGCACAAAGTAAGTAGCGCATGCATCTTAAATTCATTTGTAGTGGCTGAAGGCCCTGATGTTCCCATTCTCTCTCTCTCTGCCTCTTTCTCTCTCTGTCTGTCTGTCGCTTTCAAATAAATAAATAAAAATAAACAAGCTGGGTGTGGTGGTGCACGCCTTTAATCCCAGCACTCTGGAGGCAGAATAAGGAGGATCGCCATGAGTTCAAGGCCAGCCTAAGACTGCATCATGAACTCCAGGTCAGCCTGGACTAGAGTGAAACCCTACCTTGAAAAACAAAACAAAAAAAATATTTTTGTTTTACATGAGCAGGGGCTGGAGATTTTACCAAGTGGTTAAGGCGTTTGCCTGTGAAGGCTAACAACCCAGGTTCAGTTCCCTAGTATCCATGTAAAGCCAGATGCACAAAGTAGCCCATGCTTCTGGAGTTCATTTGCAGTGGCTAGAGGTTCTAGTATACCCCTACTCTCCCCTCCCCGTGTCTATCTCTCTGCTTACAAATAACTTTTTTAAGTGAGACCAGGGGCTGGAGAAATGGCTTAGCAGTTAAGGCATTTGCCTGAAAAGCTGAAGGACCCACATTCAATTCCCCAGGACCCACGTAAGCCAGATGTACAAAGTGGTGCATGTGTCTGAAGTTTGTTTGCAATGGCTGGAGGCCCTGGTGCGCCCATTCTCTCCCTCTCCCTCCCTGTGTCTTATCTCTTCTCTTACATAAATAAATAAAAAAAAAAGTGAGGGCAGCACTAATATATGGTCATAAATGTAAAATTTTAGAGGGCACTTTGAGGGGCACAATATATCCATTTAGCCAAACTGTAGTAATTTCCCCCCTACAACCTATTGATAGAGATAAGGAGTAAGGTAGTGCCCCCCCCACCCTAGGCAGCTAGTTACAAACTCAAAAGGAATAAACAGATAAAGATACTTGTTTTGACATAGCTGATGAACACAGAGATTTTGTTTTGTTTCATTTTGTTTTGTTTTTGAGGTAGGGTCTCGCTCTAGTCAAGGCTGACCTTAAATTCACAATGTAATCTCAGGGTGGCCTCTAACTGAACTCACGGTGATCCACCTACCTCTGCCTCCCAAGTGCTGGGATGAAAGGCGTGCACCACCACACCTGGCGAACACAGAGATTTTTAAGAAAGCAGAGTCCAAGAACTGAAATCCAAAAACTTGACTAACCAAAAGGTCTTTGACTCCTGCTAACTCACTAGGAGACCAGGTGACCCACACAAACAAAATAACCAATCTACTTAATCTAATTCATCAGCCCTTCACATACTTTTAAAGTAACCAATCCAACCCAGCACTCGGGAGGCAGAAGTAGGAGAATCACTGTGAGCTTGAGGCCAGCCTCAGATTTAGTGAATTCCAGGTTGGCCTGGGCTATAGTGAGACCCTACTTCAAAAAAATTTAAAAAAAAATAAAATAAAATGAAGTAACCACTACAGTCCACCCCAACTTGATTTCTAAATTACAGCCCAATGGGTATCAAATCATCAACTTGGGATGGAGAGATGGCTCTAAAGGCACTTGCTTACAAAGGCTGATACCCCAAGATAATGTCTCACTCTAGCTTAGGCTGACCTGGCACTCACTCTGTAGTCCCAGTCTGACCTGGAACTCACAGAAATCCTCCTACCCCTGCCTCCTGAGTGCTGGGATTAAAAGTATGTGACACTATGCCCAACAGACATGTCACTATTATACCAGTGGGCACAGCTTGCTTGGGTGGCCAGCTGTATAGTTCTCAGGGTCCTCTGCTGGTTGAGACTATTGATAATTTTTCTCCCCTAGCAGCCTGTATGGCACTTTCCAGAACTATGACAGCTAGCCAGAAGGGAGGAGGTTTACATCTCAGTTTCAACTTGATTTCTCAGTCTTCTGCAGTGGAAGCATATGGTGGTGTCCTCACCAATAGGGATTTAACATCTAGTTCGAGTGGTCAATCAAGAGCATTGGCAAGAGCTGTATTGTTTTGGGGGCACCCCTGACCAACAACTCACTGGGAAGTATCCTAACTCTGGCACCAGGATTTTCCTGTAACCACCTGAGGCTTCTGGGCACATTATATACCCCATTCAGGGTACTTCTGCACAAAACCATCCCATATATATATATATATATATATATATATATATATATATATAGTATTTATTTATTTATTTTGGTTTTTCAAGGTAGGGTCTCACTCTGGCCCAGGCTGACTTGGAATTAACTATGTAGTCTCAGGGTGGCCTCAAACTCTCAAACTCATAGCACTCCTCCAACCTCTGCCTCCTGAGTGCTGGGATTAAAGGTGTGCACCACCACACACAGCTATAATGTATAATTTTTGAACAGTTCATTTATTTATTTATGAAAGAGAAAGGCAGAGAGAGAGAGAAAAAAGGGGGGGCATGGCAGGGCCTCCAGCCACTACAAACAAACTCTAGATGCATGTGCCACCTTGTGCATCTACCTGGCTTACATGGGTTCTGAGGAACCAAACTGAGGTCCTTTGGCTTTGCAGGCAAGTGCCTTAACCGCTAAGCCATGTCTCCTGCCCCAATGTATAACTTTTTTATTGACAATTACAGACAATAAACCATGATAATTCCCTCCCCTCCCCCACTTTCCATTCACAACTCCACTCCCCGTCATATCTCCTCCCTTTCTCCATTAGTCTCCCATTTATTTTGATATTACCATCTTTTCCTCCTATTATGAGGGTCTTCTGAAGGTACTGCTAGGCACTGCCAGGTCGTGGATATCGATGCCAATTTCTTTTGGGGGGCATTAAATGATTTTTTAATTAACAACTTTCATGATTATAAAAAATATCCCATGGTAATGCTCTCCCTCCCCCCCCCCACTTTCTCCTTTGAAACTCCATTCTCCATCATATCACCTCCCCCTCTCAATCAGTCTCTCTTTTATTTTGATGTCATGATCTTTTCCTCCTATTATGATGGTCTTGTGTAGGTAGTATCAGGCACTGTGAGGTGATGGATATCCAGGCCATTTTGTGTCTGGGGGAGCACGTTGTAAGGAGTCCTTGCCCTTCCTTTGGCTCTTACATTCTTTCCACCACCTCTTCCACAATAGACCCTGAGCCTTGGAAGGTGTGATAGAGATACTGCAGTACTGAGCACTCCGGTCACTTCTTTCCAGTACCATGATGCCTTTTGAGTCATCCCAAGGTCACTCCCATCTGAAAATAGAAGATTCTCTACCAAAAGTGAGAGTAGCAATAATATAAAGGTATGAACATTAAGAGAAATGCTTACTGGGCAGTTTGATAAGCATAGTATATATATTTAGCAAGACAGCAGCAGACATTACACCCCCAGGACTTATGACTACCTCTGTTTTAAGTTTTCAGTATCAGGGATGTATTCCCTCCCATGGAGTGGGCCTTCAGTCCAATTAGTGGCAGTTGATTTCCACCATGACAGACATGCCACTATTGTGCCCATTGGCTCATTTGGCCTGTGTGGCCAAATATATAAGGTTTGCAGTGTCCAGTGTTGAGTATCTTCACTGGTGATTCCTTTCTGTCCCATTGAACTGCATGCAGAATGTTTTCTTCCAGCTTTCTGTCAGCTGGTCTACGTGGAGGAGGTTATCAGCTCAATTCCAGCAGGATTTCTTAGTGGCCTTGCAGCCAAAGTATGTGGAGTCTTCAGCAATAGGGTCTTACCATCTATTCTTAATGGGAAGCCAAGGGCCTCGGCAATGGCCTATAATTTCTGGGGGGCATCAGGGGCTTCCCTGGCCAACAACTCACTGGAAGGTATCCCATCCCTGGCACTGAAAATTTTCTAGCAACAATCTACAGCTCCTGAGTGTTCCATTATCCAAAAAAGTACATTTCCATATGATTTATTTATGTCCTGTTAGATTTTGATTAGCCCTCCCTCCACTTTTTCTTTACTTGATCTCTTCCCCTGACCTCACTTTGGGCCTTTTCACCCCCATTGATCTGTTCTTCTACTGACATATATACAATACCATCCCATTAAGTACCCCCCTCCCTTCCTTTCTCTTCCCTTTATATCTCTTTTCTAGCTTAGTAGAGGCCAATTTCTGTCTGGAAAGTTGCATTGTAAAGAGTGGTACCCTTCCTTTGGCTCTTACATTCTTTCTACAACCTCTTCAGCAATGGACCCTGTGGTGGTTTGATTCAGGTGTCCCCCATAAACCTAGGTGTTCTGAATGCTAGCTCCCCAGCTGATGGATATTTGGGAATTAATGCCTCCTGAAGGGAGTGTATTGTTGGGGGCGGGCTTATGGGCTTTATAGCCAGTTTCCCCATGCCAGTGTTTGGCACACCCTCCTGTTGCTGTGGTCCATCTTATGTTGGCCAGGGGGTGATGTCCACCTTCTGCAACAGGAGGGTGTGCCAAACACTGGCTGGGATTAATGGCCTGTGATACCATGCCCGTTTTTTGTTTTTTGTTTTTTCTGGCCTCTACTATTGATTCTTACTCCAATTTACATATAATTCTAACAGTTCAAAATTAGGACCCACAGCAAGTTGTGGTGGCACATGTCTTTAATCCCAGCATTTAGGAGGCAGAGGTAGGAGGATCAGCGTGAGTTTGAGGCCACCCTGAGACTACATAGTGAATTCCAGGTCAGCCTGTTCTAAGACCCTACCTAGAAAAAAATAATTAGGATCCACATAGGAGAAAGAACACACAGCATTTGTCTTTGTGAGCCTGGGTTACCTCATCTAGTGTGTTTCCCAGAGCTATCCATTTTCCTGCAAATTACATTATATCGTCCCCCTTTTTTTTTCTTTTGGTTTTACAAGGTAAGGTTTCACTCTAGCCCATGCTAACCTGGAATTCACTATGTAGTCTCAGGGTGGCCTCAAATTCACAGTGATCCTCCTACCTCTGCCTCTGGAGTGCTGGGATTAAAGGTGTGTGCCACCCCCACCCAGCTCCTTTTTCATTTTATTTATTTATTTATTTGTTTACTTATTTACGTATTTTGGTCCTCCTACCTCAACCCCCCAAGTGCTGACATTAAAGGCATGTGCTATCATGCTCTTTTCTCATTATTTTCTTTTTCTCCAGCTGAATAAAACTACATTGTGCATAAGTACTACATCTTCATTTTCCAGTCATCAGTTGATAGACATGTGGGCTGATTCCATTTCCTAGCTATTGTGAATAGAACAGCAATAAGAACTGATGAGCAATATCTCTGTAGTGAAGTGTAGAGACCTTAGGATATATGCTTAGGAGTGGTATAGCTGAGTCATATGGTAGATCTATTTTTAGCTACTAGAGAATACTCCACACTGAGTTGCATAATGGCTGCACCAGTTTACACTCCTATCAACAGTGAATAAGGGTTCCTCTTTCCCTACACTTTCACTGGCATTTGTTGTCATTTGATTATTTTATTTTTTACATATTTTCTTTATTTGAGAGAGAGAAACAGGGAGCCAGAGAATGGGCATGCCAGGGCCTCTAGCCACTGTGAACGAACTCCAGATACAGGCATCCCCTTGTGCATCTGGCTTACATGGGTCCTAGAGAGTCAAACTGGGATCCTTTGGCTTTGTAGGCAAACGCCTTAACCTCTAAGCCATTTCAGATTTCTTTATAATAGCCATTCTTACCAGAGTGTTATAGAATCTCATAGTAGTTTTAACTTGCTTTTCCCTAATGGCCAAAGATGTTGAACACTTAAAAATATTTATTGGGGGCTGGAGAGATGGCTTAGTGGTTAAGCGCTTGCCTGTGAAGCCTAAGGACCCCGGTTCGAGGCTCGGTTCCCCAGGTCCCACGTTAGCCAGATGCACAAGGGGGCGCACGCGTCTGGAGTTCGTTTGCAGAGGCTGGAAGCCCTGGTGCGCCCATTCTCTCTCTCTCCCTCTATCTGTCTTTCTCTCTGTGTCTGTCGCTCTCAAATAAATAAATAAATAAATAAATAAATAATATTTATTGGAACTGGAGAGATGGCTTAGCAGTTAAGGCATTTGCCTGCAAAGCTAATGGATCTCAGTTTGACTCTCCAGGGCCCATATAAGCCAGATACACAAGAGGGCGCCTGCATCTGGAGTTCATTTGCAGTGGCTGGAGGCCCTGGCATGCCCATTATCTCTCTCTTTCTCTCAAATAAATAAGTAAAATATATGAAAAATAAAAAAATAAAATTTATTGAAGCCAGATGTGGTGGCACACGCCTTTATCCCAGCACTCAGGAGGTAGAGGTAGGAGGATTGCCGTGAGTTTGAGGCCACCCTGAGACTACCCAATGAACTCCAGGTTAGCCTGGCCTAGAGCAAAATCCTACCATGAGGAAAAGTTATTGAGGGATGGTGAAATGGCTTAGCAGTTAAGGCGTTTGCCTGCGAATCCTAAGGACCCCTGCTCAATTCCCCAGGACTCACGTAAGCCAGATGCATGAAGGGGTACATGCGACTGGAGTTCGTTTGCAGTGTCTAAAGGCCCTGACTCCCCCGTTCTCTTTCTATGTGCCTCTCTCTCTTACATACATAAATAAATTAAATATTTCTTTAATATATATATTTAGCTGGGCATGGTGGCACATGCCTTTAATCCCAGCACTCCGGAGGCAGAGGTAGGAGGATTGCCGTGAGTTTGAGGCCATCCTGAGACTACATAGTAAATTCCAGGTCAGCTTGAGCTGCAGTGAAACCCTACCTCGAAATACATACATACATACATATATATATATACACACAAATACATATATATATATATATATATGACATATGACATTTGTATTTCTTCTTTTAAGAACTTTCTGTTCAGTTCCATTTATTTTTTTAATGTCTTTTAAGATTTATTTTTATTTATTGATTTATTAGAGACAGGCAGAGAGTGAGAATGGGCACACCAGGGCCTCTAGTCACTGCAAACGAACCCCAGACACATGCACTATCATGTGTATCTGGCTTACGTGGGGACTGGAGAATTGAACCTGGGTCCTTATGCTTCACAGGCATGCACCTTAACCGCTAAGCCATCTCTCCAGCCTCAGTTCCATTTCTTAATTAGGCTGTTTGATTTATTACTTAGGTTTTATTTTAGTTCTTTGTGTATGCTAGATATTCTCTTCTGATGTATAGTTGGCAAAGGTTTTCTTCCACTCTAGAGGCTGCCTCTTTGCTCAACTAACACTTTCGTCTGCTATACAAAAGCTTTTTGTTCAAGGTAGGGTCTCCCTCTAGCCCAGGCTAACCTGGAATTCATTGTGTGACCTCGAACTCTAGGCAATCCACCTACCTCTGCCTCTGGAGTGCTGTGATTAAAGGTGTGCATTGCCATGCCCTGCTAGCTTCTTGTAAGCAGAGAGAGAGTGTGAGAGACAGAGAAAGACTTGTGAACAGGACCTCCAGCTAAATGTGTGTGCCATTTTGTGCATCTGGCTTTATGTGGGTACTGGGGAATGGAATCTGGGTCATTAAGCTAGTCCCACAAAAGCTTTTTGTTTTGTTTTGTTTTTTCAAGGGAAAGTCTCAGTCTAATCAAGGCTGACCTGGAATTCACTATGCCAGACTAGCCTCAAACTCACAGCAGTCCTTCTACTTCTGCTTCTACCTACCATACTATCATACTAGGCCATAAAACCTTTTTTATAAAGATTTATTTTTATTTTATTTATTTATTAGGGGGGCAGAGAGAATGGGCACCCCAGGGCTTCTAGCCACTGCAAACAAACTCTAGATGCATGGGTCACCTTGTGCATCTGGTTTACATGGGACATAGAGAATCGAGCCTGGATCCTTAGGCTTCACAGGAGAGTGTCTTAACTGCTAAGCCATCTCTCTAGCCCCACAAAAGTTTGTTGTTTTTTTTTGTTTTGTTTTGTTTTTTGGTTTTTTTTTTTTTGGTTTTTCCAAGGTGGGGTTTCACTCTGGTCCAGGCTGACCTGGAATTTACTTTGTAGTCTCAGGGTGGCCTCGAACTCTCAGCAATCCTCCTACTTCTGCCTCCCAAGTGCTGGGATTAAAGGTGTGAGACACCATGCCCGGCTACCACAAAAGCTTTAAAAATTTATTGAGTGCCAAGCGTGGTGGTACACCCCTTTAATCCTAGCATTCGGGAGGCAGAGGTAGGAGGATTGCCATGAGTTCAAGGCCACCCTGAGACTACAAAGTGAATTCCAGGTCAGCCTGGACCAGAGTGAAACCCTACCTTAAAAACCTAAAAAATGCCGGGCGTGGTGGCGCACGCCTTTAATCCCAGCACTCGGGAGGCAGAGGTAGGAGGATCGCCATGAGTTCAAGGCCACCCTGAGACTACAGAGTTAATTCCAGGTCAGCCTGGACCAGAGTGAGACCCTACCTTGAAAAACCAAAAAAAAAAAAAAAAAAAAAAAACCTAAAAAATAGCCGGGCATGGTGGCGCACGCCTTTAATCCCAGCACTTGGGAGGCAGAGGTAGGAGGATCACCATGAGTTCAAGGCCGTCCTGAGACTACACAGTGAATTCCAGGTCAGCCTGGGCTAGAGTGAAACCCTACCTCGAAAAAAAAAAAGAAACTAAAAAAAATCAAGTAAAAACAAATACTTTATTGGGATGGAGAGATGGCTTAGCAGTTAATGCATTTGCCTGTAAGGACCCAGGTTTGATTCCCCAGGACCCATGTAATCCAGATGCACAAAGTGGAGCATGCATCTGGAGTTCATTTGCAGTAGCTAGAGGACCATTCTCTCTCTGTGCCTCCCTCTGTCTGTCTCTTTCAAATAAATAAATAAAATATTTTAAAATAGATTTTATTTATTTGAGAGAAAGAAAGAAGCAAATTCGAGAGAATGGGCATGCCAGGGCCTCTAACCACTGAAAATGAATTCCAGATGCATGTGCTCCTTGTGCATCTGGCTTATATAGGCCCTGGGGAATCAAACACCTGGGTCCTTACACTTTACAGGCAAGTGCTTTTACCTCTAACCCATCTCTCCTTCCCCACAAAAACTTTATTTTTTTTGTTTTTTTAAGGTAGGGTCTTGCTGTAGCCCAAGCTGACCTGGAATTTACTATGTAGTCTCAGGGTGGCCTCGAACTCACAATCATCCACCTACCTCTGCCTCCTGAGTGCTGTAATTAAAGAAAGATGTATGCCACCATGCCTGGCTCCACAAAAGCTTTTTAGTTTCAAGCTAACAAGTCAGTATTTCTGTCTTGGTGGGATGGGTTTTCAACTCTTTCCTTCTCTGTGGGAACCTGCCCTGATGTGAAAGGTGCAATTAGCAATTCCAGTTCAAACCTACATCAGATTTGTGGTACATTGTTACTCCTGTGTAAGTCAGCCTAGTAACCTTTGGGGGTTAGTTTCTATCCACCCATGTTGAGTTGTGAAGCTGGTTCCTTCCTTGGTGTACTATGGGCTTGTCTCAGCCGGTTAGGTTGGGCAGAAGTTTAGATCAGTTAGTGTGGATGCTACGTGTGGGAGAGCCAAATGGGACTACTTGGCTTCCTGCAATCTCAGGTGTTCCCAGTGCTGGTGGATGGGGGAGGGGCGGTTGTGGCATGCTGTCTGGAGGTGTTCTCCAGCTACTCAGGCAGTCCCCATTGTCCTCACCTTAAGGTTCTTTTTTGTTTTGCAGGGCTGATATTAAAGGAGACTCACAAGAAAGCTAGCTTCTGGGCTGGAGAGATGGCTTCGCGGTTAACCGCTTGCCTGTGAAGCCTAAGGACCCTGGTTCGAGGCTCGGTTCCCCAGGTCCCACGTTAGCCAGATGCACAAGGGGGCGCACGCGTCTGGAGTTCGTTTGCAGAGGCTGGAAGCCCTGGCGCGCCCATTCTCTCTCTCTCCCTCTATCTGTCTTTCTCTCTGTGTCTGTCGCTCTCAAATAAAAAAAAAAAAAAAAAAAATTAAAAAAAAAAAAAAAAAAGAAAGCTAGCTTCTTTTAGGCAGTTTTAGTTAGGGACAGGAACCCAGGTCTTCCCTTACATACTTGAGCCTGATGAAAATATCCAATTTTAATTGATAAAGGCTTGTCTTGTTGATCTCTGGCCTGTGATCTCTCTGGACACATGTAAGCCTGCCCCTCTTTGCTTTAGCTTTGCTGAGATGGAGAGAGGGCTCCCTTAGCCCTGACATTCCCTGCTTGCCTTCCATCTGTGTCATGCTTCAGGGCAACTTCTCATTTTGATTAATTGTATGATTTATCTTTGATCTCTGACTCTATCATGTGTAGATTTCCTCTAAACTATAGGTTTACCATGTGTATATTTTCTCTAAACTCTGGGCCTTTATGTGTACATTTTCTTTAAACTCAGGGTAACCATGGATGTAGTAACTCTTTTGAGTCCCTTTACTTCTCATTTCTCATCTGAATTTCCCAGTCTCTGTTTTGGTACATTTCCCTCTGCTATTTTTCCTTAAGCCATCATTACTTAATCTCTTAACCTTCTTCCATGTGGAGGCTCAGGGCAGATACTGTGCCTCCCACACAAGTGAATATTTCTTCTAAATCGTTCTTTTGTTTTTTTGAGGTAGGGTCTCACTCTAGCCCAAACTGATTCACTATGTAGCCTCACGGTGGCCTCAAACTCACAGCTATCCTCCTACCTCAGCCTCCCAAGTGCTGGGATTAAAGGTTTGCCCCATCACACCCGGTACGGATTTCTAAGACTATTCCAGGCAAAAGAAACAGCAGGTACAAAGGCCCCGGATCAAGAGAATCTCTGATGTGTTGTATAACCAGCAAGGAGCCCAGTATGGCAGGAGCAAAGTAAGCAAGGGAGAAAGGACTTGGAAAGTGATGGGAATAGCTCACTTAAGCCATATGGGCCAACAGAGGGATTTCTATCACAAATGAAACAAGCCATTGTGGATTTGGAGGTGGATGATCTGATCTGGCTTGTGTTTTAATAGGCTTTCCCTGGCTTCTGTGTGGTGAATAGACTATAGTGGGGGTGAGAGACAGGAATGAAGCATTATCGAGGGACAAAGGAGCAGTTAGGAATTATTGCACAAATACAGTGCAGTTGATGGGAGCACCCACAGAGATGCTGAGAAAAGATGGATTCTAGAGCCATTCTGAAAGTAGAGCCAACAGTATGCTAATGGATTGCACATGATGGATAGCAAGGAAGGTAGCATGGTGTGAAATAAAGAATTAAAGGTCCAAGGGACTCAGAGTTAAGTTAGTTCAAATACCTATTCTTAGCTGTGAGACCTTGGCCGAGTTACTTCCCGTCTCTGAACCCTAGTTTGCTCATCTGTGGGAACTAAGGGATAAATCATGAGGAATTTTTTTGGACATAGGGTCTCTGTCCGTTGCCCAGACTGGCCTGAGACTGCTGGGCTCAAAGGGTCCTCCCAACCACAGCCTCTGAGTGCTAAGACCACAGGCATAGACTGCTGTGCTGGCTTGTGAAGGTGAATGAGGTGTTTTCTAAGTACTTGGTGTGCTTAGGCCTTCAGTTTTGGAGGACGCAGAAGAGAGCTGTGATAGATGAGTGGGGCTTTGTTTGGCAGAGAAGTACAAAGGGGGCTGATTCTTCACACAAGGGTAGGTAGGCCTTGGTGGAAGACCTGGGGTTCGGGAGGACAGGGCGCTCCTGAGTGTGGGGAGCGTGTGGCACACCAAAAGTCATGTGTTTTGGACCTGGCTTGGCCCAGAGGACCTTTGAAACCTTCTGGGTTTACAGGATGAAAATGATTAGAACTATGGTGATCAAAATCCTCAGTATAGGCTAGACATGGTGGTGCACGCTTTTAATCCCAGCACTGGGAAGGCAGATGTAGAAGGATTGTTGCAAGTTCAAGGCCACCCTGAAATACATAGTGAATTTCAGGTCAGCCTGGGCTAGAGCAAAACCCTACCTGGAAAAAAGAAGAGGAAGCAGCAGAGGAGGTAGGAGGATCACTGTGAGTTTGAGGCCAGCCTAAGACTACAGAGTAAGTTCCCGCTCAGCCAGAGCTAGAATGAGACCCTACCTCAAAAAAAAAAAAAAAAAAAAAGAAATCCTCAGGCCAGGTGTGGTGGCACACGCCTTTAATCCCAGCATTTGGGAGGCAGAGGTAGGAGGATTGCCATGAGTTCAAGACCACCCTGAGACTACATAGTGAGTTCCAGGTCAGCCTGGGATAGAATGAAACCCTACTTCAAAAAACAAAGGAACAGGGCTGGGGAGATGGCTTAGCGACTACAGTGTTTGCCTATGAAGCCTAAGGACCCCAGTTTGATCCCCCAGGACCAACGCTAGCCAGATGCACAAGGGGGTGTATGAGTTCGTTTGCAGTGGCAGGAGTCCCTGGCACACCCATTCTCTCTGTCTTTCTCTGTCTCTCTCTCAAATAAATAAATAAAATATTTTTTTAAAGTCCTTGGCACAACTGAAGAGTTGCAGTGGAATCACACAGCAAGCATCTGGGTTGGCTACTGGCCAGGGTAACCCTCGCCACTAGCCATACACATGATGATTGAAAACACATGGCCCCCAAAGAAGACACATTGAGAGCCATCTTTTCATTCTGGCCTGAATCACCCTAGCCTGGGGCTTATTGCCAGAAGCCTCTTACTTTACAAAACCATGGATCCTCCTATATGAGACCATTAATCCCCCACTGAGGAAATCCTTCTCCAAAACTGTGAACGCCAACACCTCACCTCATGGGAATCTGACATCAGACTGTCTGAGTTTCCATCCACCCTTATCCCTATTAGCCATGTAAACTCAAGCCAGTCTCGATCTCCCAACAAAGAAGAGTGCAAATGAGTCCTTCACAGAGACCACGACATAGGGGTAGGTGCTGAGTACTGAAAAGAATGTGGCATTTGCTAAGTATAGTAGCACATGCATGTATTCCCAGCATCCAGGTGGCAAGAGGATTGCTGCAAGTTCAAGACCAGGCTGGACTAAATAGTGAGTTCCAGGACAGCCAGAGGTACATAATGAGACACTGTCTCAGAAAGAAAACAAGCAGGCCAAGTGGCTTACACCTTTGATCCCAGCACTCAAAAAAAAAAAAAAAAAGAAAGAAAGAAAGAAAAAAGAAAAGAAAAAGAAAAAGAAAGAAAGGAAGGAAGGAAGATGGGCTAGAGAGATGGCATTTGCCTGCAAAGTCAAGGTCAACCTGGGTTTGATTCCCCAGTACCCATGTAAAGCTGGATACACAAATTGGAACATGCTCCTGGAGTTCATTTACAGTGGCTAGAGGCCATTCTCTCTGTCTTTCTTCTCTCTCTCTCTGATTATATATATATATTTTGTTTTGTTTGCCAAAGTAGGGTCTTGCTCTAGAACAGGCTGACCTGGAATTCACTATGTAGTCTCAGAGTGGCCTTGAATTTTCAGCAATCCTCCTACCTCTGCCTCCCAAGTACTGGGATTAAAGGCATGTGCCACCATGCCCAGCCTCTATATTTTTTTAAAATATTTTTATTTTTGTAAGTATTTTATTGTATTTTTATTTTTATTTATTTGAAAGCAACAGAGAGAGAGAAAGAGGCAGATAGAGAGACAGAGAATGGGCGTGCCAGGGCCTCCAGCCTCTGCAAACGAACTCCAGACACGTGCGCCCCCTTGTGTATCTGGCTAACGTGGGTCCTGGGGAATCAAGCCTTGAACCGGGGTCCTTAGGCTTCACAGGCAAGCGCTTAACCACTAAGCCATCTCTCCAGCCCTATAATTTTTCTTTTTAGAGAAGAAAAAAAAAAAGAGGGGCGGAGGAGATGATTTAGTGAAGAAAGAGCATGAGTACCTGAGGTTGAATCCCCAAAACCTATGTAAAGTCAATAATAGTAGTGCTAGCCTCTGTAATCCCAGCAAGCCCAGGGCAAGAAGGGAGGTGGAGTTAGAGAATTGCCCCAATCTCCCAGGCGAATGCAGAATGGCAAACTAGAGTCCCTGCCTCAAACAAAGTGGAAAGTGAGGACTGACACCTGAAGTTGTCCTCTGACCTCAAAAACATGCTGTGCCATGCATGCACCCACCCACAGTCACATGAACACACATACACCTCATACCAATAAAACAAAGAACTGGGAAGATGACTCAGAGGTGAAAGGTGCTTGCTTACAAAACCTGCCAGTCTGGGATTCAGGTACCAACCCACTCATAAAAACTGGACATAAAAAGTGGTGCACTTGTAGTGACAAGGCCCTGGTACACTCACACAAGCATACACATGTGCAAATAAATAAATAATAATAACTTCAAAAAAATTTAGCCTGGGCTGGAGAGATGGCTTAGCGGTTAGGGAGCTCACCTACAAAGCCAAAGGTTTGGGTCCCCAGGACCCACGTAAGCCAGATGCACAAGGTGGCACATGCATCTGGAGTTCGTTTGCAGTGGCTGAAGGCAGTACACACATTTTCTCTCTCTCTCAAATATAAATAAATAAAAAAAATTTGAAAATAGCTGGGCTGGGTATGGTAGCACACACCTTTAATCCCAGCACTCAGGATGCAGAGGCAGGAGAATCGTCATGAGTTCGAGGCCACTCTGAGAATACAGAGTGCATTCCAGGGCAGACTGGGCTAGAGTGAGACCCTACCTCAAAAAACTAAAGAAAAATAAACTAAATAAAAAATAAATGAGCCGGGCATGGTAGCTCATGCCTTTAATCCCTGCACTCACTTGGAGGCAAAGGTAGGAGGATCTCTGTGAGTTGGAGGCTACATAATGAATCCAGGTCAGCCTGGGCTAGGGCAAGACCCTGCCTTGAAAAACAAAATAATTTAAATATCTCATCTTACCCTTTCTTACCACTGATAACAAACCACCACCATGTTGCAAGTCAGAGTAAAAATTGACCAAACTGGGCTGGGTGTGGTGGTGTACACCTTTTTAGGTTTCTCAAAGTTGGAGCTCACTCTAGCCCAGGCTGACCTAGAACTCACTCTATAGTCCCAGGCTGATCTCAAACTCATGGAGACCCTCCTACCTCTGCTTTCCAAATGCCTGGATTAATGGTGTGCGCCACCACCCCTAGCCTCCATGGAATTCTTCCTTCTTTATTATTATTTTTTTTTTCAAGGTAGGTCTCACTCTACTCCAGGCTAACCTGGAATTCACTATGTAGCCTCAGGGTGGCCTTGCCTTGAACTCACAGCATCCTCTTACCTTGGGATTAAAGATGGGTACCACCACACCTGGTCTTGATGGAATTCTTTAAAATATCAGTCATCACATTATTTTCCAAAACACTATGGTTATTAGCACTGCTTTGTGAATACTGTAAGCATTATTTTTCCCGAGGTAGGGTTTCACTCTAGTTTAGACTGATTTGGAACTCACTCTGTAATCCCAGACACCGGCCTCGAACTCACAATGATCCTCCTATATTTGCCTCCCAAGTTCTGGGACTAAAGGTGTGGGCTACCATGCCTGACTACCCTAAGCATTTTTATTGAGCAATTAGATTTGAAGAATGTGGATTTGGAAGCTGTACTGGGCCAGGTGTGGTGTCACTCAGGAAGCAGAGGTAGGAGGGTCACCGTGAGTTTGAGGCAAGCCTGGGAATACATAGTGAGTTCCAGGTCAGCCTGAGCTAAGGTGAGACCCTATAATGGGGGCTGGAGAGATCACTTAGCAGTTAAGGTGCTTGCCTGCAAAGCCCAAGGACTTATGTTTGACTCTCCAGGTCCCATGTAAGCCAGACACACAGGTCATGCAAGTGCACAAAGTCACACATGCACACAAGGTAGCACACATGTCTGGTGTGCCAATTCTCTCTCTTACGTGCACACACCCTCTCTCTCATAAAAAAATACAACAAAATAAAATGGCATAGTAGAGACTGAGAGTGTAGCTCAGTGATAAAACATGTGCTTAGTAGCTGGGCATGGTGGCGCACACCTTTAATCCCAGCACTCGGGAGGCAGAGGTAGGAGGACTGCCATGAGTTCGAGGCCACCCTGAGACTCCATAGTGAATTCCAGGTGAGCCTGGGCAAGAGTGAGACCCCACCTCAAAAAACAAAAAACAACAAAAAAAAAACCCATGTGCTTAGTATGCACTAGGCCCTGGGTAAATTCCCAGCACAAGGTGGAGAGGAGGTGGGGGATGAAAGAAAGGAAGGAAAAAGAAAAAGCAATGGTGTAATAGTTGCATTTAACCCAAACAGTCCTCCCTGTATTTTGAATCATAATTATGAGTAAGAGTGTTGATGGCTATTGTTCAGTTGTCTTCAAAGCTATCACTCAGGTCATTATGTTGATATTGCTTTGAATTTCATGATTCCCTAGCCTTGCCTCTCACAATACCCTGTCCTCCCCCTTCCCTAGCCTTTACTTGTCTAGGCCTTCTCATTTTCTGCTCTTCCCAGAACACCTCTCTTACCCCCTATCTGATTCCTTAATCCCCTTTTTGTCTTGCTAAGTAAGACCCTTCTCAGCTCCCCAGACTAGTGAAGACCCTCCCCTTTCTATGGGCCTCAAGCATCCTGCTCAGAGCATCTGCCACACCATATTATCATTTTCTTATTGGACCACTGGAATTTGGTCATCAATTTGATAAGGAGCTACGTGTCTTATTTTTTATTTTTGTTTGGGGGTTTTGAATATTTATTTATGGGCTGGAGAGATGGCTTAGAGGCACTTGTCAAGAAAGCCAAAGGACCCAGATTTGAGTTCCCAATACCCACATAAAGCTAGATGCACAAGTTGGCACATGCATCTGGAGTTTGTTGCAGTGGCTAGAAGCCCTGGCACAAACATCCATTCTCTCTCTCTCAAACAAATAATTTTTAATGTTATTTATTTATTTATTTACAAGAAAGAAGAGAGAGAATATGAGCATCCTAGGGCCTCCTGCCACTGTAAACAAATTCCAGATACATGCACCACTTTATGTGGCTGGTTTTATCTGGATACTGGAGAATTGAACCTGGGCCACTAGGCTTTGTAAGCAAGTACCTTTAATCACTGAGCCTTCTCTCCGGCCCTGTTTTTATTTTTCAAGGCAGGGTCTCACTCTAGCTCACACTGACCTGGAACTCACTCTGTAGTCTTAGGTTGGCCTCGAACTCACAGCAATCCTCCTATGTCATCTTCCAGAGTGCTAGAATTAAAGGCATGGGCCACCATGCCTGGTGTTTTTTTTTTTGTTTGTTTGTTTTTTTAGATAGGGTTTCACTATGTTACCCAGGTTGCTTCAAACTCCTGGGCTCAAGGGATCCTCCCACCTCAGCCTCCAGAGTAGCTGGAAATACAATCCCATACCACATTGCCAATTTAGAACTCTATGAACAATTTGCCATCCTGTTCAAAATCTTAGCACTCTGCTAGGCTCATTCAATAAATGTTTGCTGAATTAATAGGAAATCACAATGTATGCTCCCCCCAGCCCACCTCTCTTCGGGGTGTCTCTAGGGCAAACCTCTTCAAGCCAAAAAGCTTCTAAGTGAACACAAAATGAGATTAAATAGAAGTGGGTGGGTTGAATACCTGGTCACTGAGAACTTCATGTATTTGGCCTAAAGGAAGGTATTTCTGTCCTTGAGTTCATAACCATCTGACTCCATGTGGGCTTAGTGAAGGGGTGAGCATTTTTTAAAAATCATTTATAAGGGCTGGAGGGATGGTTTAGCGGTTAAGGCGTTTGCCTGCAAAGCCAAAGGACCCAGGCTTGATTCCCTAGGACCCACATTAGCCAGATGCACAAGGGGGCGCACATGCCTGGAATTCATTTGCAGTGGCTGGAGGCCCTGGTGCGCCCATTATTTCTTCCTCTTTCTCTGTCAACTAAATTAATTAAATAAAATATTTTAAAAATCATTTATAAAATGGCAGGTAATACCCATCTTGTGTGGTGTTTTTTGAGATTCTGAGATAACACACAGCAGTGCTTTATAAACTGTAATGGAGCCAGATGGGGTGGTACATGCCTCTAATCCCAGCACTTGAGAGGCAGAGGTAGGAGGATCGCCATGAGTTTGAGGCAGGTCTGAGACTACATACTGAATTCTGAATTCTGGGCTAGAGCAAGACCCTACCTCAACAACAACAAAAAAAAAAAAAAAAGAAAGAAAGAAAGAAAGACCCTACAATAGGCTGCATGTAGCAATTACTGATGACCAAACAGAAAATGTGTTGTTCTTTAGCTTAACTCTCTTCAGGACCCATGTAGACATGGGCTTTGCTGTTTGTACTGAATTATCACTTGTAATCTGGTTACAATTGATTGACATTATCGTTTTTTTATATCTGGCAAATTCTCAGCCTGCAGCAACATGCTGATCACCATAGAGACCTGAGAAGTACCCTTGTCTCATTGGTATCATATTTACAGACAATCCTTAAAGTGGATTATTTTGCGGATGGCTGATCTCATCTATTCAATGCTGATTCTATTAGTTCCAATTTCAGAAGGTGACATTTTCTGACTCAGTCCCCTTAAGCACAAGCAAAACTATGGATTTTTTGTTCATTTTCTGAAGCAAGAAAGTACAAGATATGCTGGCCGAACAGAGTAGGCTAGATGCAGGGGATAGAGCTTCAGACAAGATTAGTTTTATGGACCTCACAGTCTCCCAAGACAGACAGTTAAATAGACATTTAGTGGCAGAGGAGAGTTTCTTTTTCTTGAGACAGACAGGGTCTTATGTAGCCCAGAATAGCCTCAAACACACTTTGCTACTGAGGATGACCTTGAATTCCTTATCCTCCTGTCTTCCTTCTAGGTACCAAGTGCTAGGATTATTGGGTTGTGCCACCACACCCCACCTTTGTATTTTTGTGGGTGGTGCTTATGTTTTGAAGCAGAGTCTCACCTCTAGCCCAGGTTGACCTGGAACTCATTTTTTAATCCAGACAGGCTTCAAACTCATGGCTATCCTCCTGCCTCAGCCTCCCAAGTGCTGAGATTATAGGCATCATCACCCAGCTTGTTTTTGTGATTTCTTTTTTATTTATTTATTTTTTTGAAACAGGGTCTCATGTGGTCTGTGCTGGCTTAGAACTCTGTGTAGCTAAGGATAACTTTGAACTTCTGATCCTCCTGCCTCCACCCCATAAGTGCTGCAATTGCCGGCATGCACCCCCACACTCAGCTAAACTGACAATTTTAGCATAGTGTGACAAAATTTATGATAAGAATAAGGAAATTGGGCCTGGAGAGATGGATCAGTGGTTAAGGAGAGTGCCTGTAATGCCTAACGACCCAAGTTCAATTCTCTAGCACCTACATAAAGCCAGATGCACATAATGGTTTGTTTGCAGTGGCTAGAGGCCCTGGCATACCCATTCATTCCCTCTGTTTCTCTCTCCTTGCAAAGAAATAAATAAAATATAAAAAAAAAATAGGGAGCCAGGCATGGTGGCACATGCCTTTAATCCCAGCACTTTGGAGGCAGAGGTAGGAGGATCACCATGAGTTCGAGGCCACCCTTTGACTACATAGTGAATTCCAGGTCAGCCTGGGCTAGAGTGAGACTCTACCTCGAAAAACCAAAATAAATAATTAATTAAACTTCAGGTCAGCCTAGACTAGAGTGTGACTACCTCGGGAGGAGGGGGGAGGAGAAGCTGTCTGGGGGAAACAGACTTATGGGAGGGGAGGAGCAAGAAAAGGGAGAATAGGGAGTGGATTAGGGGGACATATTCCAATATGGTACATGCTTTTATGAAAATTAAAAATAAACAATAAATATATGATAAAAGAAATCAGGGACAATAGTAGCACAATGGGGTGTTGTTGGGGAGGAAAATGACTTCCGTTTAGGACATACTAAGTTTGACATGTCTCTGAGCATGATGACACATGCCTTTAATTCCAGCACTCAGGAGACAGAGGTAGGAGGATTGCTGCAAGCTCAAGGCCACCCTGAGACTACATAGTAAATTCCAAGTTAGCCTAGGCTAGAGTGAGACTCTACCTTGAAAAACCAAAAAAAAAAAAAAAAATATATATATATATATATATATATATATATATATATATATATATATATATATATATATATATATGAAGAGAGAGAGAGAGAGAGAGAGAGAGAGAGAGATGTCCAGGTGGCCGGTGACCATCTGACCTTAACATCTAAGAAAGAAGATGTAAACAATGAATTGGGCATTGGGAGCACCTATGTAGTCCATCTATTGAGGACACAGCTTAGGACCACAGGCAGGAAGAATTTGAATTTGATTTCACTGGCAGTGCCTTTGAACAAGTGGTTTTGAATAACAAGAGATATGATTCAAGCTGAGCTCTAGGGAATGTTATGGTAATGTAGAAGACAGGCCAGGATGGCAGCAGAAGAAATAAACTCCCGCAGAGGTGGTTTAGGAAATAGAGTAGGTGTTGAGAACAGACTGTGCCCTGCTCTAAATTATGCCATATATGGTAGAAAACAGTGGGTTGCTTTTTTTTTCTTTGATTTTGAGGTTATATTTTTTCCAAGGAAGGGTCTCACTGTAGCCCAGGTTGATCTGGAATTTACTCTGTAGTCCCATGCTGGCCTTGAATCACAGCAAACCTCCTACCTGATTGGTGGGATTAAAGGCATACACCACTACTCCTAGCTAAAATAGTGGATTGGGGGGGGAAGGGGCTCAAATTAGGGTCTTGCTCTAGTGAGAGCTGACCTGAAATTCATTATGTAGTCTCAGGGTGACCTCCCACTATTGGAGATCCCCCTACTTCTGCCCCCCAAGGAAGGGCTGGGATTAAAAGCATGCACCACCACATCTGGTTTAAACTATATGTATGTATATGTGAGTGTGTGTTTTGGTGTTTCAAAGTAGAGTCTCGCTGTAGCCCTGGCTGACCTGGAACTCACTATGTGGTCTCAGGGTGGCACATAGAAAAAATGGGCATACCAGGGCCTCAATCCACTGCAAATGAACTCCAGACACATGTACCACCTTTTGCATCTGGTTTAGGTAGGTACTGGGGAACCAAACCTGAGTTCTTAGGCTTTGCAAGCAAGTGCCTTAACCACTAATCCATCTCTCCAGCCCCCACAAGCAGCTTTTAACACCATCTTGAGGGTGGATAACTCTGAACCTGGGTGGACATGGAAATGGCACTGTCTTTTGGGTGCCATTCATGTGGCACAGGCTGGGAGCAGAAAGGGTACAACCCTATCAATTTGTCAGGGTCAGTTGGTACTGTACAGCACATGGGCATATTAAAATCTTGCCAGGAAAACCAGACCCAGGAAATTATCTGATAACACCACAAATGGGTGTAAGTTCCTCACCTGGATCCCATAAAGATGTAGGCACTTAGTACCGTGATGGTCTATACCAATCGGCCATCTGACCACCTGGCATGTGGGACAAAGAACTCCCAACTCTTCCAAGGGCTTCAACTAGACTTGGGCCCTTTGGTTGGTTGGTTGGTTTTCCAAGGTGGGGTCTTGCTCTCTAGCCCAGGCTGACCTGGAATTCACTATATAGTCTCAGGGTGCCCTCAAACTCACTCTGCCTCCCAAGTGCTGGGATTAATGGTGTATGCCACCACGCCTGGCTCCTTCTGTTGATATGCACTACTCAATTGCTGTCTGTCTCTCTGGCTGTTCACCCATCTAGACCTGCTCTCCATCCTTCCCTCTGATCATCTGGGCCTGGGCCTGACCTTCACTCCCCCAGCTCCTGCAGCTCAGCTCTGACTGGACCTTTAGCATCAGCAACTCCTCCTGCAGCAGGTTATTTTATCAACACAGAGACATTTGCATTTTTATCAGTTTCCCAGGTTTGGCTTCTTTGAATTTGCCTTTATAATGCTTTATAGTTATTCTGCAACCTGCGTGTGTGTGTTTACTTTGCGATATGTGATTTGAGAGTTAACATTGGTAAGTAAATTGGAATAAAAATCCCAGCACTCGGGAGGCAGAGGTAGGAGGATGGCCATGAGTTCCAGGACACCCTGAGACTACATAGCAAATTCCAGGTCAACCTAGGCTAGAGCGAGATCCTACCTCAAAAAAAAAAAAAATTGGAATAAAAGGCGTGGTAACGTAGGCCTTTAATCCCAGCTCTCTATAGAGGCAGAGGTAGGAGAATCACTGCAGAGTTCAAGGCCACTTTGAGACTACATAATGATTTTCTGGTCAACTTGGGCTAAAGTGAGACCAGGCCTTGAAAAACAAAAGCAATAATAGTAATTGGAATAAAACAGCATGTGTTTGCCTCAGCCAGAGCTATCAAAGAAAGCAGGAATATCTGGCAAATTGCTGCCACTGAAACTGTTGTACATTGTGAATTTATTGTTATTCAATAAATTCTGACATTGTGATAAAATGTAAGTGTATTCACTGATGCCTCTGACATGGCATACCCACAACAGTAGGGGGGCCCACATGAGGGGCAGTGAGTGAGGCCGCACATTGGGCAAGACCAGGAGAGCCTGCTGAGCCTTATAGCATGGCATGCTGCGGTGTGCTACACAGCTGACGTTTACCGGCCGACAACAGCCAACTGTTAAATTTTCAAAAATTTTCTGAGTCATTGATTCAAAAACAGCTAATGGGCTGTGGAGATGGGTCAGCAGTTAAGGCACTTGTCTACAAAGCCTAACCACCTGGGTCCATTCCCCAGTACACACATAAAGCCAGATGCATCTGGAGTTTGTTTGCAATGGCTGGAGGCCCTGGCATGCCTCCTTTTCTGTCTCCTTTCTCTGTGCTTGCAAATAAAAAAAAAATAAAGAAAAACAGCTATTAAAACAAAAAAACTTAGCTGGGCATGGTGGCACATGCCTTTAATCCCAGCACTTGGAAGGCAGAAGTAGGAAGGTCACCATGAGTTCGAGGCCACCCTGAGACTACATAGTGAATTTCAGGTCAGCCTGGGCTAGAGTGAGACCCTACCTTAAAAGCAAAACAAAAAAAAAAAAAAATCTTTAGAAACATTCTTGGGTGTGGCTAAGTTGTTATAGGGTTTGTCAAGCATGTACATGGCTCTGTGTTCAATCCCCAGCACTTCATAAGCCAGGCATGGTGGTGCACATCTATAACCAGCACTCTGGAAGTGGAATCAGAAATTCAAGGCCATTCTCAACAGCTACATAGTAAGTTCAAGGCCAGTTTGGGCTGCATAAAATTATCATAAAAAGAAAAAAAGGAGGGAGGGTATTACCATGGGATACTTTTTATTTTTTTTTAATTTTTTTTATTTTTTGGTTTTTTGAGGTAGGGTCTCACTCTGGCTCAGGCTGACCTGGAATTCACTATGGAGTCTCAGGGTGGCCTCGAACTCTCAGAGATCCTCCTACCTCTGCCTCCCGAGTGCTGGGATTAAAGGCGTGCGCCACCACACCCGGCAACCATGGGATACTTTTTATAATCATGGAAAATGTTAATAAAAATTGAGAAAAAGCCGGGCGTGGTAACGCATGCCTTTAATCCCAGCACTTGGGAGGCAGAGGTAGGATTGCCGAGAGTTTGAAGCCACCCTGAGACTACAGAGTGAATTTCAGGTCAGCCTGAGCCAGAGTGAGACCCTACCTTGAAAAACAAACAAAAAATTGAGAAAAAGGCCAGGTGTGGTGGCGCATGCCTTTAATCCCAGCACTCGGGAGGCAGAGGTAGGATCTCCGGGAGTTTGAGGCCACCCTGAGACTACATAGTGAATTCCAGGTCAGCCTGGGCTAAAGCAAGACCCTACCTCAAAAGCCAAACAAAAAAAAAATGAAAAATGAAGTTTTATATATTAAATACAGGAAATATATACTGAAAACCCATTACTTCCTAGGCTGGGTTGTATTTCACTAGTAGAGCATATGCTTAGCATGAATGAGGCAAGACCTTGGGTTCAATATCTAGCACCAAAAGAAAAAGGAATGCCCACCACGCCTGGCTCATTTCTTTTATCACTTCTTTTTAAAATTTTATTTGAGAGAGACATGGGCTGGAGAGATTGCTTAGTCGTTAATGTGCATGCCTGGGAAGCCAAAGAACTCAGGTTCTATTCTGCAGGTCCCACATAAGCCAGATGCACAAGGTGGCACAAGCATCTGGAGTTCATTTGTAGTGGTTTATAGGCCCTGACACGCCCACTCTTTCCTCTTTGTGTCCCAAATAAAAAAATTAAAAGGAGAGGACAGAGACAGATAGAGAATGGGTGCCCTATGGCCTTTAGCTATTGTAAACAAACTACAGATGAATGTGTCACTTTGTGCATCTGGCTTTATGTGGGTACTGGGGAATCAAACCTGGGTCCTTAGGCTTTGGAGGCCAAGTGTCTTAATCGTTGAGCCCTCTCTCCAGGCCATCATTTCATTTCCTTTCTTTTTTTTTCGAGATAGAGTCTCACTCTAGCCCAGCCTGAATTGGAATTCCTATGTAGTCTCAGGGTGGCCTCAAACTCATTGCAATCTACCTACCTCTGCCTCCCTAGTGCTGGGATTAAAGGCATGTGCCACCATGCCCAGCTTAGCCCATCATTTATTAATTATGTTGCTATACTTTACTGTTATTTATGTCCTTGAGGTTACTCATGCCTGTGGTATTTGCATGGTGGAAATGCTCTATAACGAGGTGCAGTCCCTCTTTTTCCAGCTCCCTCTTCAATGACCACATCAGTATCTTGAAATCAGCTGTGGAAATTGGTAAACTTTACAGATGAGCACTTGGTTAATTGTTTTGTTGGTCTAGAATTCAGGAAGTGATGGAGAAAATGTCAAAATGCAGATTAAATTTAGAAGTGTGTTGTGGCTGAGCATACTGGTGCACACCTGTAATTCCAGTAATTGGGAGGCTGAGGCAGGAGGACTGTGAGTTAAGTCCAGCCTAAGCTAGAGTGCAACTCTACCTCAAAAATAGCTACGTTGTTGGGCTGGAGAGATAGCAGTTAAGTGCTTGCCTATGAAGCCTAAGGACCCGTTACACAGATGCACAAGGGGGAGCGCACTCATTTGGAGTTCATTTGCAGTGGCTGGAGGCCCTGGCACACCCATCCTTTCTCTCTCAAGTAAAATAAGCAAAAACATTTTTTAAAAATAACTAAGTTGGGCTGAAGAGATGACTCAGTGTTTAAAGCACTTAGCTGCAGAGCCTAACACCCCAAGTTCAATTCCCCATTCTATCTCTGCTTGCAAATAAAATTTAGAAATAGGGCTGGAGAGAGGGCTTGGTGGTTAAGGTGCTGGCCTGCAAAGCCTAATGACCAAAATTTGATTCCCCATTACCCAATTAAAAACTATCTTATTTGCAGTGGCTGGAGGCCTTGGCGTGCCCATTCTCTTTCTGCATGCAAATAAAATAGTTTTTAACTTAAAAATAAGTATTGTCATAGGGTGAGGTGCGTGCCTGTAATCTCATTGTTTCAGAGGTAGAAGGATCAAGGATTTCAGGTCAACCTAAGCCTGGGCTGCATGAGACCCTCTCTTAAAGCATGGTGTGATGGCATATGCCCATAATTCTGGCGTTTAGGAGACAGATGTAGAAGGATTGCTGTGAGGCCAGCCTGGAATGCCAGAGTGAGTTCCAGGTCAGCCTGGGCTAGAGTAGAGACCCTACCTCAAAAAAAAAAAAAAAAAAAAAAGAAAAGAAAAGAAAAAGACAAACAAAAAAACCAGGGGGCTGGAGCAATGGCTTAGCAGTTATGATGGTCACCTGTGAAGTCTAAGGACTCAGGTTCAACTCCCCAGTACCCACATAAGCCAGATGCATCAGGTGGCACAAGTGACTGGAGTTTGTTTGCAGTGGCTAGAGGCTCTGACACACCCATTCTCATCTGCTCTGTCTGTCAGATTAATTTTTTAAATGACCAAACCAGGTGTGGTGGCACATGCCTTTAATCCCAGCACTTGGGAGGCAGAGATAGGAGGATCACAATGAGTTAGTTTGAGGCCACCCTGAGACTGCATAGTGAATTCCAGGTCAGCCAGAACTAGAACTAGAAATCCTACCTCGAAAAACCAAAAAAATAGCCAGGCATGGTGGTGCCCGCCATTTATAATCCCAGCACTCAGAAGAGACTAAGGTATGACCACTGTGATTTTGAGGTCAGCCTTGCAAAGCCTGACAGCCAGGGTTCAATAATACCTAAACCACCCACATAATCCAGATACAAAAATCTGCACCAAAGTCTGGTGTTCATTTGTAGTAGCAAGAGGCCTGGTGGACACACACATTCAAATAATTAAAAACAACAAAGCCAGGGCTGGAGAGATGGTTTAGAGGTTAAGGTGTTGCCTACAAAGCCAAAGGATCCCGGTTTGATTCTCCAGGACCCATTCTATTTTTTTTTTAAAGCCAGGTGTTGTGACACATGCCTTTAGTCCCAACACTTGTGAGGCCGAGGTAGGAGGGTTGTCATGAGTTTGAGGCCACTCTGAGAATGCAGTGAATTCCAGGTCAGCCTGGGCTAGAACAAGACTGTATCTTGAATTTAAAAAAAAAAAAAAAGGTTGGGGCCAGGCATAGTGGCACAGGCCTTTAACCCAAGCACTTGGGAAGCAGAGGTAGGAGGAAGCCACCCTTAGACTACATAGTTAATTCCAGGTCAGCCTGGGCCAGATTAAAACAACCCTACCTCGAAAATCAAATAAAAAGAGGGATATAGGTCAGTGGTAGAATTCTTCCCTAGACCCTAGGTTCAATCCTCAGCACTGATTAAAAAAAGCATCCTGCAAGAATCACATGTCTATATAGAATTATCAATAATGCTGCATATTTAATTTTTGTGAACTGGAAATTGTGTATGGTGGGCAAATGTTTCAATCACCAAACTACGTTCCCCCCCCCCCAAGGTAGGGTTTCACTCTAGCTCAGGCTCGCCTGGAATTCACTATGTAGTCTCAGGGAGGGCGGCCTCAAACTCTCAGTAATCTTCCTGCCTCTAAGTGCTGGGATTAAAGGCGTGCACCACCACACCAGGCTCCAAACTACATTTTCAAACTGAATTCTTTTACTGATTACTGATCTAGTGTTGGGATGCTCTCTTGTGAAGCTAGGTGGTGGTAGTAAGGCACAATTCCCAGTCAGCCATGTGACCTCAAGGGGAAACAGCTGTTACTGGAACAGTGTGCTGTGTTCTAAGCTATATATGGTAGGTTAGGTGTTTTTTTTAAACTCACTTCCAATTTTGACTTTTTAAAACTTCATTGTAGAAAAGAAAAAGCAAACAAAGGAAAAAATCTTTTCATCAAAAACTTCCATTAAGTGTAGACAATATACCATGATCATAATCCCCTCCCATGACCCCCCATTTCCCTTCACTGAACCACTTTTTTCCCATTAGTCTCTTTTTTAAATTTTGAGAGAAAGAAGCATAGAGAAAAACGAGAATGAGCACACCAGGGCCTCTAGCCACTGCAAACGAACTCCAGACACATGGGCCACCTGTACATCTGGCTTACATGGGTCCTGGGGAATTGAACCAAGGTCCTTCGGCATTGCAGGCAAATGCCTTAATCACTAAGCCATCTCTCCAGCCCCTAGTCTCTTGTGATGTCATTTTTCCCTTCCTTTATGAAAGTCTCGTGTAGGAAGCATCAGGCACTGAGAGGTCATGAATATCAAGGACACATTGTGTTTGGAAGCCAGCCTTGTAAGCACTCTTCCCCTTCCTTTGACTCTTACATTCTTTCTGCTATTTGGTTAGCCCAAGTTGGGCTGTGTAGCTCAAGATGATCTTGAGCTCCTGATTTTCCTGCCTCAGACTCCCAAGTGCTAGGATTAAAGGCATGTGACACCACACCCAGCTGTTTGTTTTCAGAAGTAGGCTCTCACTAGTCCAAGCTGACCTGGAATTCACTATGTAGTCTCAGGGCGTCCTTGAACTCTTGAACCTCTGTAATGCTGGGATTAAAGGTGGCAGTTTGCCTGTAATCCTAGCATTTGGGGAGGCAGAGACAGAATTCTAAGGGGCAAAGTGACTAGTGAGTGACCCTGCTTCAGTAAAAAGAACTTTTGCCTCCATGTGCACTCACATGCAAAAAACATTTCGTTTGCAGTGGCTGGAGACCCTGGCGCACCCATTCTCTCTCTCTGCCTCTTTCTCTGTCACTTTCAAATAAATAAAAATAAAAACAAAAATTTTAAAAACAGGTGCATTACTGAGGACAGCCTGAGCTACATAGACTATTTTTTTTTAAAAATGAGGTCACATTAAATTTCATTGTGGCTAGTAACCCTGAAGCTTTAACAGAATGGGATCTCACTCCCCAGTTACATTTAAAGAAAACACAGCTGGGCGTGGTGGTACACGCCTTTAATCCCAGCACTCAGGAGGCAGAGGTAGGAGGATCGCCATGATTTCAAGGCCACCCTGGACCAGAGGAAACCCTACCTCCAAACAAAAAACAAAAAACACAAAAGCTAAGAGTAATTATGCTGTTTAATTTGAAGTAAAAACGCCTATCCAGCATGTCACCCAGAGATGTTAAAAGACTGCAGGCATCTCCACATGTCTCCTAGAGACCATTTCACCCACTGCTCTGTTTAGCTGCTAGCCTCTTGTCTCTCTCTTCAGCAATGGTGAGGCGGATTCCTTTTCCTCTGGGAAGAGAAATCCATGCTTTGTTGCCCTAGAGGAAAGCCGGGAAAAATAAAAAAAAAATTCCATTAGCAGCAGCATAGCTGAAGCTACATTTGCCATCTCACAGAACTGAGTGAAGATATAAATATCCTCCATAATGAGCACTCACAAGTTCACTGTCTATAGCAGGTATTCAGTGAGTCAAAGTGAAATATGAATAAGAATGATTCCCCCCAAACCATTTAAGGAATATCCATCCATTCCATTACTGGCTCTATTCAGAAGCCAAGGTGTTCCAAGGTCCCTTTGTTGGTTCTAAGCTCAGCAAAACCTGCATTTCTCCAGACCAAGAAGGGGAATCCAGACTTACTTTGCCAATAACGAAGATGTTGGAGAGCCGGGTAGCAAAGCTGTTGCCATTGGCATCTTTCACATGAACCACATCAAAAGAGCCAGGATGTCTTTCTCTGTTAGTGATCACACCAATTCTCCCCAAGTTAGCACCTCCAGTCACCATACAAAGGTTACCTAGACCAGAAAAAAAAACAAGTTTTATTTAAATAAGGCATATGCAGATTCGGAACTCCCCTACAATGTGACTGACAAACAATGTAGAGACACAGTACTTACCTAACAATTTCTTGGGCTTAATCCTAACTATGGATCTGTAGCCTAAGCTAGACAGGATCCTTAGGCATCCTTGAAGATGCCCCAGCCTTCAATAAGTAATAAATCTCCTGAGTAGTTGACATAATCTTGCATTCCCAGGCACAAAAATAAGGTACCATACATCAGACCTCATTTCAGCCACCCAGACTTTCTTAAGCATTTAGGCCACTGTAAACCTAGGCCCCAAGTGATTCATTCATGATGCTCAACTAAATTCATGTTTTGGAAAAAACTGTAAAACAAAATCTCTCACATCTAGCCTTTTAAGGATGCTCAGGCAGCAGAGGATTCTTACCAGTGTCAAACTTGATGAATTCAGTTATCTTGCCAGTTTCCAAATCAATCTGAATGGTGTCATTCACTTTAATGAGGGGATCGGGGTAGCGAATTGTACGAGCATCATGGGTCACCAGATGAGGGATTCCTTTTGTGCCCACAAAGATTTTTCTCACTTTGCACAACTTATACTAGAAACAAAAAGGGTCAGCCACATTAGTACAGCTTGAATTCACATGCCATGTTCCAGAGCTGTTTCAGAAGTTCTAGAGCTTGTTTCCAGGTCAAGTCACCAGCTTTAAAGTAGTTAAAAGACCCTAAGCCAGGGCTGGGGAGATGGCTTAATGGCTAAGACACTTGCCTGCAAAGCCAAAGGACCCCAGGTTTTATTCCCCAGGAACCATGTAAGCCAGATGCACAAGGTGGCACATGCACCTGAAGTTTGTTTTCAGTGGCTGAAGGCCCTGGTGCACCCATTCTATCTGCCTTCCTCAAATTTTGGAGGGGGAAAAAAGGACCATTAGCCAGCTGGGTATGTTGGTACATGCATGCCTTTAATCCCAGCAGTCTGGAAGCAGAGGCCATCCTGAGACTACATAGTGAATTCCAGGTCAGCATGCGCTACAGAGAGACCCTACCTTAGGAAAAAAAATAGAGAAAAGGACATTAATTAACCGCACACAGGACCCATAGGTTTCCTGGACCGCCTTGATTTTTTTTTTCCAGGTAGGGTCCTAAGATTAAAGGCGTGCACCAACCTTTCCCAGCTTTTTCTTTTCCTGTGAATGAATCTAAGTGCATACTACCCCTTCTCAACTAGCCTAACATTCTCCTATTACTGTTACCATCCCTGCATATTTCACCAATAAGAATATTAAAACTTGTAGGCTGGTCCAAGTGTACCATTTTTCTCTTTCAATGTAAGACGTACTTCTTTCCTCAGGCTCTTTAAGTCTCAGGGGCCCTGGGAATTCTGCCAATTCATTCTGCTCTCTTAACATGTCTCTCACATAGCAAATTGATTAACAGTTCAAATACATCTAATCAAGAAATATTTCACAAAATGTTTCTATTTGGACTCTGGACTGCCTGACAGCCTTAAAGCAAATTAAATCACTACAGAACCACTGGACATGCCCTCTAGCCTGCTGGTAAGAGCCAGCAGAGGAAATTAGAAGCCACACTACCCAATCCAATTAACCTTCCAGTCCCAAACTTATGTGGAAAACCACCTAGACAAAAATAATTAAAAGCCCATCTTTGTTTTTGATTATCAAGGATTATCAGTCTCACACAATACCTCTACCCAACCAAAGTCAGACCCACAAAGACATAGCAAAGAACCAGCTGGATTCAATGAGCCTAGTTTTCCTTAAAAGAACCCTACATCTCTTGAATTCCCTTGCATCTAAAAGGGCTGCCACAATTCAGTTCCTCAGTACTTGCATAAAGCGGCACTGGCAAGCCCATTCTCTCTCTCAAATATATTTTTTAGAAAATGAAAAAGGACTCTCAGGAAATCATTGCTCCAAATGCCACAGAAAGAAAATTGGCTGAGAGCCAGATGTGGTGGTGCCTGCCTTTAATCCCAGCACTCCTGGAAGAGGCTAGCCATCAGCCTGGGGTGAAAGTGAGCTTAAGCTCTAGGTCAGCCTGGGTTACAGAGCAATACTGCCTTAAAAAAATCTGCTGCTGGGCGTGGTGGGCAAAAGGAGTTTGAGACCAGCCTGAGACTACACAGCCTAGGCTAGAATGAGTACACAGAAGGAACAGAAATCTGTTGAGGAATTTAAATAGATAGCTTTACACAGACATGTGTTGAAAACCATGACAAGGGGCTTGGGGTGTAGTTCAGTGGTAGAGAATGTGTAAGAAACTGGGTTCACCCCCCAGATAAATACCTACATCACTGTCATGTATCACTCCAAGTGCACTCACTTCAGACTAACTCAGAAGCAAGTAACACCAGACAAGACCTAGCCTGTTTGTTAACACTCACCTTGGCCTCCTCAGGAGTAATACGATGAACAGCAAAGCGACCCTTTGTATCATAGATCAGACGGAAATTCTCTCCAGTCTTGTCAATGCTGATGACGTCTAATATCAAACAGAAAGGTTACTATCATAAGTAACCCCTACTATCACATGTTAAACCCACAACTCCATGAGGGAAATCTTTTGAGTTCAGATAAAATGGAAGTGAATTGTAATTGAGCCGAGGAGTTATATATATAAAAGTAAAAACTTTTGAGGGGGTGCCAGGCATGGTGCTATACACCTTCAATCCCAACACTTGGGCTGAGGTTCACTGTAAGCTCGAGACCACCCTGAGACTACAGAGGGAATTCCAAGTCAGCCTGAGCTAGAGTGACATGCTGGGGGTGGGGGGAGCCAAATCTCTCTTCACTCTATAGCTCAACTCTTAAGATACAGCAGTTACAGAAAACAAGGAAAGTCCAGCACATTCACCTGGTCCTTATCAAGTGCCTACCCCCAATCACTCACCCATAAACCCAGCTGGGTAGGTTATGTCAGTCCTGACTTTGCCGTCAATCTTAATGAAGCGCTGCATGCAAATTTTCTTTACTTCATCTCCGGTTAGGGCATACTTAAGTCTGTTCCTTAAGAAAATGATCAGAGGCAAACATTCTCTCAGTTTGTGGGGCCCAGTGGATGGACGAGGAGCCTGTTAAGATATTGTACAAAAAGTCATTGTCAGATTTCACTGAAATCTGACTCTCAGTTCCAAGATCCATGAAAATAGCAAGACCAGTCACTGTCCAAAAAAAAAACCCCAAAACTTGGCTTATTTACATAGGTTTCACAGGCTACAATTTCGGCCCTTAAAAGTCAGTCTTCTCTTTTCCAAAGGACAAAGCACCTAATTTGAGGCCTGTAAATGTACTACTTAGCATGTGAAGAAATGAGTTAGGTTTTCAAACAGAGAAAGCCTGGTGATCCCCTCTGACATGGCCCATTAAGGAAGTGTTAACGATATCCCTTAAGATGCTTACACTGTGAGAATACTTACAAATACGCCAGTCAATTTATCCAGCATCCAATGTTTTGGAGCTGCTACTCTCTTCAGGTGCTTCTTGGGACCACGAGCCTGAAGTAAAAGTTAAATTTCAATGCTTTTAATCAACTCAAGACCTTTTTCTATAAACAGCACACAAAGCCTATTAAGTTCTCATGAGTTTCCTCTTCAACAGAAGCGGGCAACATTGAAACACAGGGCCCAAATACAGAGAAGACATACATTGCCTGTCAAGTATGAGTACCGGCAATCTACACACTGTTTCACTTTACAGGTAGTATCTATCTAGTCCTACCTTTCACAGCTGTGTTACCTATTTTCATGTTACCGCTTAAAGTGTACCTGCTTACAAAAAGTAGGCTCCTTCTATATACCTACCATGCCGCGAAATGATCAGTGTTGGACCGAGGCACAATGCGTACAGTAACAAAGTGGCCAAGGACAGTACTTATATGTCAAATCGGAAAGTTCCGCATACAACCGTCTGGATATGAGGTGTCTGCCAGAATAATCAAACCTTAGCACTACCACGTGTGCTAAACTCCTTTGTTCACTAATGTGAATAGCCTATACCGACTTTCACTTTAAAAGCGGAAGTTTTTTAACGCTCTACGCGGCAACACAGCGTGAAATCAGGGAGTGCCAAAAAGACTAATTGTAACAAGCCTACTTCTCCAAGCAGACCGGTCGTCCACCGGCCCCTGGCTTGCTGTGGCCTGTCCTGGCTCACTTACAGCTCTGACCCGGGAGCTAAGCAGCCTTTCCCAGGGCCAGGAGACATATGAGCGGGCCAGAGGCTGAGGCCTGGCCCTCTGATCGCGGGCCCCCCCTCCACTCCAGGCCGGGGCGCTGTCGCCCTAGCCTAGGAGCACGCATCGGCTAGCTCGGAGGCCACGCATCCCCTTTGCCTTCACCCTACCATTCCCCGCGAGAGGCCCCAAGCCCAGAGGAGCCTTGGCCAAAGAGGATGGAAACCGATGCAACCCGAGAGCTCCAAAACCTCCACCTTACCATGGCTGCGCTGGGAACGGAAAGAGGCTCTCCTTCTTCCGGTGCGCGAAGAAATTAGGGTTGGAGGCTGCGCGCGCCGGAGTCTTGAAAACTCCGCCCAGGACGTCCTTTCCCAGTAGGCGTGGACTCTTTCTTGCCATCTACTGGTGGGAGGAACGGTGCTGGGAAATGGCCGATCCTATGAGTGGTTTTCTTCCGCTGCTTTTCCCGCCCTTCCTCCTCCCCTGCATGTTAAGCGCCTCCCGTGCTCTGGATTCTGTATTGAATACCCGGCTCACAAAGATCAATCAGGCAAGAATCTCAAGGAGAATGCAGTATGGACTTTTAAGTCGCACGTACAGATGACTGTATGACCAATAAAATACATGAATAAACAGTAACTATTTCTTTTTAAGTTATTTTTTGTTTGTTTTTCGAGGTAGGGTCTCACTTTAGCCAAGGCTGACCTGGAGGAATTCACTGTGTAGTCTCAGAGTGGCCTTGAACTCAGTGATCCTCCTATATCTGCCTCCTGAGTGCTAGGATGAAAGGCGTGCACCACCACACCTGGCTTTTAAAATTAATTTTAATTTGTGAAAGATGATATGGATGTGTTAGGGCCTGTGGTCGCTGCAAACTCCAGATGCATGTGCCACGTTGTGCATCTGGCTGTACGTGGGTACTGGGAATTTGAACCAGGGCCATCAGGCTTTGTTGGCACCTGCCTTTAACCACTGAGCAATCTCTCCAGCCCTGCACTATTACTTTTTTATTCTATTTATTTACTAGAGAGAGAGAGAGAGGCAGAGAAAGAGAGAATTGGCACACTAAGGCCTCCAGCCACACTGCAAATGAAATCCAGATACATGTGCCATCATGAGCAGCTGGCTTACATTGGTTCTAGGGAATCAAACCTGGGTCTTAGGCTTGGCAGGCAGGCACCATAAACGCTAAGCCATCTCCAGCCCTAATAATTTCTTTTTAAATATTTTAATTATTTTACAATTAAGCAGCTAGGACTCAGCAAGACACCTAATGGCTTCTGGCCTGCCACCTCTACATGGCAATTGTAATTACCATTTCAATAGTTACAGTTTACTATTGGCCCTTACCTCTTCCCCCATCCTAAAATCCCCGCCTTCCTCCCCAACATGATATAGGCAACTGCTCAGAGTAATAAAGTGAGTTTTTTTCTGCAAGTTCCTGCATCAAAAAGAAAATAAAATACAATTAAGCAAAAAAAAAATATTTTAATTATTTACTTACTTACTTGAGAAAGAAAATGGGAGCGCCAGGGCCTCCAGCCACTGCAAATGAACTCCAGATGCATGTGCCACCTTGTGCATCTGGCTTATGTAGGGTACTAGGGAATCTAAACTGGGTCCGTAGGCTTTGCAAGCAAGTGCCTTAACTGCTGAGCCATCTCTCCATAACTTCTTAGGGCTGGAGAGATGGCTCAGCAGTTAAGGTGTTTACCTTCAAAGCCTAACCATCTGGGTTTGATTCCCCAGTACCCACATAAAGCCAGATGCACAGTGCTGCATTCATCTGGAGTTCATTTGCAGCAGCTAGAGGCTCTGGTGTGTCCATTCTCTATGGCTCTCTATTCTCCCTCTCTCTGCTCGCAAATTAAAAAAATAATAATAATAATTTATGAAAACTTGTAGGGTATGGTGGTGCATGCCTTTAATCCCAGCACTCAGGAGACTGAGGTAGGAGGATCGCTGTGAGTTTGAGGCCAGTCTGAGATACATAGTGCATTCCAGGTCGGCCTGGGCTAGCGTGAGACCCTACTTCAAAAAATACAAAAAAGGGGGGGGGCTAGAGGGATTGCTTAGCAGTTAAGGCATTTGCCTGCAAAGCCAAAGGACCCATGTTAGCCAGATGCACAAGGGGCACACGTGTCTGGAGTTTGTTTGCAGTGGCTGGAGGCCCTGACGCACCCATTCTCTCTCTCTCTAATAAATAAGAAGAAAGCCAGGCGTAGTGGCACATGCCTTTAATCCCAGCACTCGGGAGGGAGAGGTAAGAGCATTGCCGTGAGTTCATCCTGAGAATACAAAGTTAGTTCCAGATGAGTTCGAGATCAGTCTGAGACTACATAATGAATTCCAGGTCAACCTGGGCTAGAGTGAGACCCTACCTCAAAACAAACAAAAAAAGGCTTCTGGTTAAGATGCCAAAGCAGTTTAGGGGAGAAAAAGCCAAAACAAAAGCCCAGCAAAATATACTTTTCTACTAAAAACTGAAGTGTATAAGAAATTACCAATGGCAGCAGAGAAGTAGGAGAGATCCAGAGCATCTAGAGCCCAAATAGGCAGGCAGAAGCGGCTCCAACAGCTGCAGCACAAGGTCTGCGGGGCCACAGCTGCAAGGCTCGGCTTCAGCCGCAGAAAATGCCAGGTGAGGGAATTTTCCACTCACACTGGAGCTCCTCCTCGCAAACTCAAGAAACGTGGGCTGGAGAGATGGCTTAGCGGTTAAGCGCTTGCCTGTGAAGCCTAAGGACCCCAGTTCGAGGCTCGGTTCCCCAGGTCCCACGTTAGCCAGATGCACAAGGGGGCGCACGTGTCTGGAGTTCGTTTGCAGAGGCTGGAAGCCCTGGCGGCCCATTCTCTCTCTCTCCCTCTATCTGTCTTTCTCTCTGTGTCTGTCGCTCTCAAATAAATAATTAAAAATAAATAAATAAAAGAAACGTGAAGGTAGGACCACAGCTAACAACAGAGGAGCAGATCACAAGGTAGAAGATCACATGGACCAGCGGGAGAACTAGTGTCACCATCCTCAGCCTCCCCTCCCCTACTGCCAGCACAAGCACCAGAGACCTGGGGAAGGGAGTTCAAAGCAGCCAGCACCTGCAACTAGAGCAGTGACTTCAGTGACCCAGCCAGCCTACTTGAACCTACAGAGCAACAATGAGGGACCAAAACAGAAGCGCAGCATAATCGAGACCAAAATCATCCCAAAAGGTAACTGGGATTATACCAGGTCAATACCTGCCAAATAAACCTTGTATATAGGCCTGAACCAGAAGTGCTAATTGCAACTTCCATATCAGGATTAAATTATATGGTAAATCTAATGGATGGTCTGATTTGTCATTCTTACATAAACTACATTTTTGGCATTTTATTTGTTGCATCTTGATTTATAGTGGCTTTGTTTCCTCTTCAGTTGTACATTATGAAAGGGTCTCACTTGGTCACAAGCTCACTTGGAACCCTTAACAGAAATCTTAACCTCCTAGCTGACAGGATTAAGGGTGTGGGACAACACAAACCCTAAGGAACAGTGACTTTGTTAGAGGATCTTGTTGTCATAATACCTTCTCTTGCCTAAATACTCTGTACTATTTTTTATTGAATGTGTACATTGTTTAGTTAAATTTTAGAATATGCCTGTATTTTGTTCCACTCAGCCTACTTGAATACTCTCATGGCAGGCAAACCCAACATCAAGAGTCACTTTTGTAGATATTCTGAGAGTCTTAAGAGCCACACCTAGCACCTTAAGCTCCTACCCTGAACATATATAACATCAGATTGATTGATACATCTAATAATACTGCAGCTAACTAGAAAATCCAAGCATTAAAGTAATCCAAAATGGAAAAATATATACATTATAACATAAGAAACACCAAAAAGCAAGACAATATAAATTCATCAAAAAGTACTAATGCATCAGAAATGACCTCCAGTGAGACTGAATTAGAAGAAATGCCTGAGAAAGATTTCAAAAGAATGATTATAAATATGCTCAAAGAAGTCAAAGAGGAAGTCAAATGAATAAAAGAGGAAATCAAAGGAATCAAAGAAGACAAAGGAAATAAATTTAATGAAATAAAGAGGTCAATACAAGACATAAATGAGGAACTAGAAATAATACAGAAAAACCAGTCAAAATTATTAGCAATGAAGAACACAGTTAATGAAATTTAAAAAACTCTGTAGAAAATCTCACCAGTAAAATGAAGGAGAGGACAGAATATCTAAACTAGAAGAACAGATGGCACATCTAATACAGTCCAACAAAGAGAAAGACAAACTAATAGGAAAGAATGAACGGGAATTTCAAGATATTTGGGACACTATGAAAATATCAAACATAAGAATTCAGGGTATAGTAGAAGGAGAAGAATTTCACTCCAAAGGCATAGTAGGCATTTTCAACAAAATTATAGAAGAAAATTTCCCCCAAATTGGGAAAGAGGTGCCAATGTAGGATAAAGGAAGCCTTTAGAACACCAACCAGACAAAACCCGGAAAGAAACTATCTTCACCATATTATAATTAAAGTACCAAACATACACACCAAAGAAAATATACTGAAAGCAATTGGAAAAATCAAGTTACCTACAAAGGCAAGCCCATCAGGATCACACCAGATTACTCAACACAAACTTTAAAAGCCAGAAGGGCTTAGAGTGATGTATTCCAAGTTCTGAAAGGTAACAACTGCCAACCAAGGTTACTTTATCCTGCAAAGCTATACATTCAAATAGACAGCAAAATAAGGACATTCTGCAACAAAAACAGGCTAAAAGAATATTTGAAGACAAAACCGGCTTTATAGAAAATACTTGAAATAACCCTCCATGCTGAAGAGAAAGAAAAACACACATATAAGGAACCTGGAAAAAACAAACCATACTCAAATACTAGTTAATAAAAGAGAGCAAATGTAAAACTGGAAGAACTACAAAAGAAAAATGGCAAAAATAAGGGCTGGAGAGATGGCTTAGCGGTTATGCGCTTGCCTGTGAAGCCTAAGGACCCCAGTTCGAGGCTCGGTTCCCCAGGTCCCACGTTAGCCAGATGCACAAGGGGCGCACGCGTCTGGAGTTCGTTTGCAGAGGCTGGAAGCCCTGGCGCGCCCATTCTCTCTCTCTCCCTCTATCTGTCTTTCTCTCTCTGTCTGTCACTCTCAAATAAATAAATAATTTAAAAATAAATAAATAAATAAATAAATAAATACACAACTTTCAATAATACCTCTTAATGTCAATGACTTCAATGCCCCAACCAAAAGATACAAGTTTGCAGACTGGGTTAAGCAGCAGGATCTTTCAATTTGTTGCCTCCAAGAAACCCACCTTTCTACAAAGGATGGGCACTATCTTAAAGTGAAAGGGTGGAAAACGGTGTTTCAAGCAAATGGGCCTAGAAAACAAGCAGGGGTTGCTATCCTAATATCCGAAGTAGACTCCAGTCCAACATTAGTTAGGAAAGATATGGAAGGTCACTTCATATTGATTAAAGGAACACTCCAACAGGAGGACATTACAATCCTAAATATATGTGCACCCAACATGGGGGCTCCCAACTTCATCAAACAAACGCTATTAGAACTAAGGTCACAGCTAACACAAAATACAGTTGTAGTGGGTGACTTCAACACCCCACTCTCATCAATTGGCAGGTAATCCCAGCAAAAATAAACAGAGAGGCATCTGGATTAAATGTGGTCATAGAACAAATGGACCTAACATATATACAGGACATTGCATCCAAATGCTGCAGAATACACATTCTTTTCATCAACACATGGAACATTTTATAAAATAGACCACATATGGGGCTGGAGAGATAACTTAGTGGTTAAGCACTTGCCTGTGAAGTCTAAGGACCCCAGTTCAAGTCTCAAATCCCCAGTACCCACATAAGCCAGATGCACGAGTTCCTTTGCAGTGTCTGGAAGCCCTGGTGCGTCCATTCTCTCTATATATCTGTCACTCTCAAATAAATAAGTAAAAACAAAAATAAATATGGACTTAAAATAGTCTATACATTAGGATGCAAAGCAAATCTTAACAAATGCAGGAAAATTGAAATAATTTCTTGCATACTGACAACAATGTGATCAAACTACAAATCAATAGCAAGAAAAGCTATAGAACATACACAAAATCATGGACACTAAGCAATGCACAGGTAAATGATGAATGGGTCAATGAACAAATCAAAGAGGAATTAAAAAAATAATACAGTCAAATGATAATGAGAACACAACATACCAAAACCTTTGGGACACAATGAAGGCAGTCCTAAGAGGGAAATTTTTGGCTTTAAATACCTGTATTACAAAATTAGAAAGGTCTCAAGTAAACAACCTAATGCTTTTCCTTAAAGCCTTGGAAAAAGAAGAACAAGGGAAACTGAAAATCAGTAAATGGGAAGAAATAAAGAATAGCGCAGAAATTAATAAAATAGAAACAAAAACAAAATCCAAAGGATCAATGAAACAAAGAGTTGGTACTTTGAAAGGATAAACAAGATTGATAAACCCTTAGCAAATCTGACCAAAAGAAAGAGAGAAGACACACAAATTAATAAAATTAAAGATGAAAAAGGCAATGTCACAACAGATTCCAGAGAAATTCAAAAAATCATAGAGACATACTATAAAAACATATACTCCACCAAGTATGAAAATATTAAAGAAATGGATTATTTCCTTGATTTATATGATCTACCTAAATTAAATCAAGATGAGATTAATCACTGAAATAGACCTTTAACAAGTATGGAGATCTAAGCAGTTATCAAAAATCTCCCAACTAAAAAAAGCCCAGGCCAAGATGGGTTCACTGGTGATTTTTACCACACCTTCAGGGAAGAACTAACACCATTGCTTCTTAAGCTTTCCCATAAAATAGAAAAAGAAGGAATCCTCCCAAACTCCTTCTATGAAGCCAGCATCACCCTGATACCAAAACCAAGCAAAGACAGAACAACAAAAAAAGAAAATTACAGACCAATCTCTCTTATGAACATAGATGAAAAAATTCTTAACAAAATATTGGCAAACAGAATATAAGAATATATCAGGAAGATCATTCACCCCCAGCCAAGTAGGCTTTATCCCAGAGATGCAGGGATGGTTCAACATACACAAATTGATAAATGTAATACATTATATATATGGACTAAAGGACTAAAAATCACATGATCATCTCGTTAGATGCAGAGAAAGCATTTGAAAAAATCCAACATCCCTTCACGATAAAAGTCCTACAGAGACTTGGAATAGAAGGAACACATCTCAATATAATAAAGGCTATTTATGACAAGCCTACAGCCAACATATTACTAAATGGGAAAAACTTAAAGCTTTTCCACTAAAATCAGGAACAAGACAAGGATGTCCACTGTCCCCACTTTTATTTAACATAGTACTGAAAGTCTTAGCCATAGCAATAAGGCAAGAGACACACATAAAAGGGATACAAATTGGGAAGGAAGAGATCAAGTTATCATTATTTGCTGATCACATGATTCTATATGCAAAAGACCCTAAAGACTCTACCAGCAAACTGTTAGAGCTAATAAACACCTACAGCCATTTTCTTTACCACTGAATAGAACTCCATTGTATAAATGTGCCACATCTTCATTATTCACTCATCACTTGAGGGACATCTAGGCTGGTTCCATTTCCTAGCTATTATAAATTGAGCAGCAATAAACATAATTGAGCACGAACTTCTAAAAAAATGAAATGATTCCTTTGTATATATGCCTAGGAGTGCTATAGCTGGGTCATATGGAAGATCAATCTTTAGCTGTTTTAGGAACCTCAACACTGATTTCCGCAATGTCTGGACCAGATTCCATTCCCACCAGCAGTGTAGAAGGGTTCCTCTTTTCCACATCCCCACCAACATTTATGATCATTTGTTTTCATGATGGTGGCTAATCTGACAGGAGTGAGATGGAATCTCAATGTAGTTTTAATCTGCATTTCCCTGATGACTAGTGACGTAGAACATTTTTTTAGATGCCTATATGCTATTCGTATTTCTTCCTTTGAGAATGCTCTATTTAACTACATAGCCCATTTTTTGATTGGCTTCTTTGATTCCTTATTATTTAACTTTTTGAGTTCTTTGTGTATCCTAGATATTAATCCTCTATCAGATATATAGCTGGTAAAGATTTTTTCCCATTCTGTAGGTTGCCTCTTTGCTTTTTGCACTGTGTCCTTTGCAGTGCAAAATCTTTGTAATTTCATTAGGTCCCAGTGGTTAATCTGTGGTTTTATTGCCTGAGCAATTGGGGTTGTATTCAGGAAAGTCTTTGCCAAGACCAATATGTTGAAGAGTTTCCCCTACTTTTTCCTCTAGCAGTTTCAGAGTTTCAGGTCTGATGTTAAGGTCTTTAATCCACTTGGACTTAATTCTTGTGCATGGCAAGAGAGAAGAATCTATTTTCATCCTTCTGCAGATATATATCCAGTTTTCCCAACACCATTTGCTGAAGAGGCTGTCTTTTCTCCAATGAGTAGTTTTGGCATTTTTATCGAATATCAGGTGGCTATAATTACCTGGGCTTACATCTGGGTCCTCTATTCTGTTCCACTGATCTACATGTCTGTTTTTGTGCCAGTACCACACTGTTTTTGTTACTATGGCTCTGTAGTATAGGTTAAAATCAGGTATGGTGATACCACCAGCCTGATTTTTGTTGCTCAGTATTATTTTAGATATTCGAGGGTTTTTTGTGATTCCAAATGAATTTTTGGATTGTTTTTCTATTTCCATGAAGAATACCTTTGGAATTTTGATAGGGATTGCATTAAATGTGTAGATTGCTTTAGGTAAGATTGCCATTTTCACGATATTGATTCTTCCAATCCAGGAACAAGGGATGTTTCTCCACTTTCTAGTGTCTTCTGCAATTTCTCACTTAAGTGTTTTAAAGTTCTCATTGTAGAGATTCTTTACTTCTTGGTTAGGTTTATTCCAAGGTACTTTTTTTTTTGATGCAATTGTGAGTGGGAGTGATTCTCTGATTGCATCTTCTGTGTGTTTGTTGTTAGCATATATGAAGGCTACTGATTTCTGTGTATTTATTTTGTATCATGCTACACGGCTGTAGGTTTTTATCAGCTCTAACAGTTTGCTAGAAGGGTCTTTAAGATCCCTTATGTATAGAATCATGTCATCTGCAAATAACTTGATCTCTTCCTTTCCAATTTGTATCCCTTTAATGTGTGTCTCTTGCCTTATTGCTATGGCTAAGACTGTGTGTGGTTCCGGTTCTACCTTTGCTTTCTTGTGTTAACTAGTTTTTGAGTATTGCTTGTTTATTTCTAGGTTCCTTATATGTGTGCTTTTCCTTTTCGTCAGCATGGAGGATTCTATCAAGTATTTTCTGTAGAGCTGGTTTTGTCTTCAAATACTCCTTTAACCTGCTTTTGTCATGGAATGTCCTTATTTCTCCGTCTATTTGAATGGATAGCTTTGCAGGATAAAGTAACCTTGGTTGACAGTTGTTATCTTTCAGAACTTGGAATATATCACTCCAAGCCCTTCTGGCTTTAAAAGTTTGTGTTGAATAATCTGCTGTAATCCTGATGGGCTTGCCTTTGTAGATAACTTGATTTTTCTCTCCAGCTGCTTTCAATATTTTTTCCTTGGTTTGTGTGTTTGGTAGTTTGATTATAATATGACGAGGAGAGTTTCTTTCCAGGTTTTGTCTGGCTGGGGTTCTGAAGGCTTCCTGTATCTGCATTGGCACCTCTTTTCCAATTTGGGGGAAGTTTTCTTCTATGATTTTGTTGAAGATGCCTACTATGCCTTTGGAGTGGAATTCTTCTCCTTCTACTATGCCCTGAATTCTTATATTTGATCTTTTCATAGTGTCCCAAATATCTTGAAATTCCCACTCATACTTTTCTATAAGTTTGTCTTTCTTTTTGTTGGACTGTATTAGATCTGCCACCTGGTCTTCTAGCTTAGATATTCTGTCCTCTCCTTCATCCATTCTACTGGTGAGATTTTCTACAGAGTTTTTTGTTTTATTAACTGTGTTCTTCATTGCTAGTAATTCTGACTGGTTTTTCTTTATTATTTCTATTTACTTATTTATGTCTTGTATTGCCTTCTTTATTTCATGAAATTGGTGTGCTGAGTCTTCTTTGATTCCTTTGATTTCCTCCTTGAGTTCCTCTTTGACTCCTTTGATTTGTTCTCTGACTTCCTTGAACATATTTACAATCATTCTTTTGAAATCTTTCTCAGGCATTTCCTCTGACTCTTTCTCACTGGAGGTCGTTTTTGATGCATTAATATTGTTAGGTGGATTTATATTGTCTTGCTTTTTAGTGTTTCTTGTGTTATAATGTATATATTTTTGCATCTTGGATTAAGTTAATGCTTGGATTTTCTAGCTAGCTAGGTATTCTTAGCTGTATCAATTGATTTGATGTTATATATCTTCAGGATAGGAGCTTAAGGTATAAGGTGTGGCTCTTAAGGCTCTCAGAGTATCTACAAAGGTGTTTCTAGGGGTTGAGTTTCCCTGCTATGGGAGTATTCAAGCAGGCTGAGTGGAATAATATACAGGTAGATTCTAAAATTTAACTAAACACTGTACACATTCAATCAAAAACAGCACCGAATATTTATGCAAGATTAGTTACTATAACAACCAGATCCTTTAGCAACAAAGAGGTTAAGATTTCTGGTCTGTTGAGGTTTCCAAGTCAGCTTGTGACCAAGTGAGACCCTTCCCTGGTGCAATCAATCCCAGTTACCTTTTTGGATGATTTTGGTCTCAGTCAAGTTGCTGGCTGGGTCTTTGGGCTGCTGTTCTGATTTCTGGAGCTGGGCACTGGCTTTTCCTGTGGGGCAAACCGAGCCTGGCAACTGTGGCTCTGCAGATCGGCACCCCCACTGCTGGAACCACCACTGCTGTTCCTGAAGCTGCTGCTGCTGGTTCTGTCGCCACTGCTGCTAAAGCTGCCGCTGCTGGGTCTGTCGCCTCTGCTGGGTCCACCACTGCTGCCGCCACTGCTGCTCCTGCTTTAGCTGCCACTGCTGGATCCTCTGCTGCTGCTAGATCTGTGACTGCTGCCTCTGAAGCTACTGCTGGTGGATCTGCCGCTGCTGCCGCTACTGTATCTGCCTCTGCTGGGGCTACTGCTGCTGGTGCCGGAGCCGCTGATGTTGTTGCCGGACTCTGCTCCTGTTTGGGTCCCATTGTTTGCTCAAGTTGGCGTGGCCGGGTCCTGGGACTACTGCTCTGTCCACTGGAGCTGGGCACAGGCGGTGGGGGAGGGGAGGGAGCCGTAGCTGCTCTGGTTCTCTTGCTGTTCCACGCGTCCTTCTATCTCGTGGTCTGCTCCTCCATTGTTCACTGCCTCTCTCCCTTCACGTTTCTTGAGTTGCGGGGAGCGCCGGTGTGAGTGGAAGCTCCCCTCACCTGGCTTTTCCTGCAGCTGGAGCCGAGACTGGCAGCTTTCTGGTGTGCTGCCACCGCAGCGGTCAGTGGACCTGCTGGGGCTGCTTTAGCTGGCCTGTGCGGGCTCTGGATCTCTTCTACTTCTCCACTGCCATTTTGATTTCCTATACACCTCACTTTTTAGTAAAAGTGCGTATTTTGCTGAGTTTTTTCGGTCTTTTCCCTCCTAGGCTGCTTTTGCATGGTACCTTAGCTGCCATCTTAACCAGACATCCCATCTGACTCTTGTCTGATTGGCTACCATCATGAAAATAAATGACCATAAATGCTGCCAAGGATGTGGAAAAAGAGGAAACCTTCTACACTCTTGGTTGGAATGCAATCTGGTCCAGCCATTGTGGAAATTAGTGTGGAGGTTCCTAAGACAGCTAAAAATTGATCTACCATATGACTCACCTATATCACTCCTAAGCATATGTCCTACGAATTCATCTCATTACCTTAGAGATACTTGCTCAACCATGTTTGTTGCTGATCAATTCACAATAGCTGGAAAATGGAACCAGCCTAGATGTCCCTCAACTGATGAATAGATAATGAAGATATGGCACTTTTATACAATAGACTTCTACTCAGCAGTAAAGAAAAACAAAGTTAAGAAATTTGCAGGAAAATTAATGCATCTGGAAAGGATTATACTAAGAGAGGTAACCCAGGCCCAGAAAGCCAAACATCACATGTTCTCTCTCATATGTGGCTCCTATGGATGACTGGACTTCTGTGTGAGTAGAAAGAAAACTCAGTAGCAAAGGCCAATAAGCTAGAAAAGAGATATAAAGGGAAGAGAAAAGAAGGGAGAGGAGTACTTAATAGGATGGTATTGTATATATGTAAGTAGAAGAATAAATTAGTGGAAGTGAAAAGGCACAATTGAGGTCAGGGGAAGAGATTGAGTAAAGGAAAAAGTGGAGGGAGGATTAATCAAAATCTAAGAGGAAATAAATAAATTATATAGAAACCTACTTTTGTGGACAATGGAACACTCAGGAGATATAGATGGTTGCTAGAAAATTTTCAGTACCAGTGATGGGATACCTCCCACTGAGTTGTTGGCCAGGGAGGTCTCTGATGCCTGTAAAACATTATAGGCCATTGCTGAGGCCCTTGATTTCCCACCAGTAATAGATGGTGTGGTGGTTTGGTTCAGGTGTCCCCCATAAACTTAGGTGTTCTGAATGCTAGGTTCCCAGCTGATGGATATTTGGGAATTAATGCCTCCTGGAGGGAGTGTATTGTTGGTGGGCTTATGGGATTTATAGCCAGTTTCCCCATGCCAGTTTTGGCACACCCTCCTGTTGCTTTGGTCCCCCTTATGTTGGCCAGGGTGTGACGTCCACCCTCTGCTCATGCCATTGTTTCCCCCTGCCATTGTGGAGCTTCCCCTTGAGCCTGTAAGCCAAAATAAATTTCTTTTTTTCCCAGAAGCTGCTCTTGGTTGGGTGATTTCTAACCAGCAATGCGAACCGGACTGCAACAGTAAAGTGGTACCGAGGAGTGGGGTTGCTGCTAGACACCTGACTATGTGGTTTCAGCCTTTTGGAGCTGATTTTCAAGAGGAAAGTGGAAGGAGTTGAAGCCTTGGCCTAAGAGACGCCTTGCAGTGCTGTAAGTACAGCTTGATGGACTACTCTGGTCAGAGCTGCAAGACCTGAATGCAATAAGAACTATGGACTGTGAGGTTTGGCTTATGAGGGTGAGAAAGAGCTGTGCTTGGACTGGGCTAGCAGTTTGTGTGAGAAGCTTGCTCTTGTGCCCATGTCCTGAGAAGTTGTGCAGGGTTGCTTTGCGTAGAAATGAACGGGTGTGAGCAGAGGGATATGGCACAGAAAGAAAAATCTTTGGGTGAACTGTTGCCCGTTCAGCTGCAACTGATAGATTAAAACCTTTGAGACAGGGCTAGAGGACCTGTGCTGGGGCAACAAGAATGTCGACTCTTTAGAAGGGGCCTGAGTGCTCAAGGAATGTCCTGTTCTTCAAAGTCTGCTTTATTCCCCCCTGGATTAACAATTTGGCACCCTACCTGGTATCCTGGAGTATAAGAAATGCTGGAAAGAGGGTCATTGAGTTTGCAACACGGTCTTGTGTTTTGGAAATGGCTATGGGCAGTGTGAAGCAGGTTTGCTGGTTGCCTGCATAGAGACCCCATGGGGCCATGAGGATGAACTATGGCTTGTATGTGGAGACCCAGTGGAGATGCTGGGACCATGAAATGGCTGCTGAGGAGCTGCCGGCCCCGATGAAGTTTTCCAGGACTGTGAGTAGCCTAGCTGGAGGGGCGGAATTGGAATGCCAGAGACTTGTTGCTGATTAGAATTATCAGACTTGGAGATTTGTCACTGGCTAGAGTTGCTGGACTTGAAGCTACAGTTTGATATTTGCCCTGGTTGTTTTAAATCTTGTATTGGTTGAATGTTTCTTTGCTATGCCTAATGCCATTTATTGCAGTGTGAATATTTATTCTGTGCCATTAGGGGTTTTTTGAGGTTATTTTTTGGTATTATGGCTGTTAAAAGATCTTGGATTATGGGGATGTATGAACATCACTGGAATTGATAAAAACTATGGGGACTTTTAAAGTCAAACTGAATGCATTGTATTTTACATCATATATGATTATCAGTTTATGGGGGCCAGGGGTGGCATGTGGTGGTTTGGTTCAGGTGTCCCCCATAAACTTAGGTGTTCTGAATGCTAGGTTCCCAGCTGATGGATATTTGGGAATTAATGCCTCCTGGAGGGAGTGTATTGTTGGGGCGGGCTTATGGGCTTTATAGCCAGTTTCCCCATGCCAGTGTTTGGCACATTCTCCTGTTGCTATGGTCCACCTTATGTTGGCCAGGGGATGATGTCCACCCTCTGCTCATGCCATCGTTTTCCCCTGCCATCGTGGAGCTTCCCCACAAGCCTGTAAGCCAAAATAAAACTCTTTTTCCCATAAGCTGCTCTTGGCTGGGTGATTTCTACCAGCAATGCAAACCAGACTGCAACAGATGGTAAGACCCTATTCCTGAAGACTCCACATACTTGTGCTGCAAGGCCACTGAAAAATCGTGCTGGAACTGAGCTGATAACCTTCTCCATGTAGACCAGCTGACAGAAAGCTTGAAGAAGCCATTTTGCATGCAGTTCAATGGGACAGAGAGAAATCACCAGTGAAGATACTCAACAGTGGACACTGCAACTCTTAAATTTTGCCAACCAGGCTAAATGAGCCAATGGGTGCAATAGTGGCACATCTGTCATGGTGGAAACCAACTGCCCTCTAATTGGACTGGAGTCCTGCTCCACAGGAGGGAATACATCCCTGGTACTGAAAACTTAAAACAGGGGTAGTCATGAGCTCTAGGGGTGTAACATCTGCTGCTATCTGGCTAAATGTATATACTATGCTCATCAGACTGCCCACTAAGCACTTCTCTTAATGTTCATACCCTTATATTAATGCTACTCTCACTTTTTGTAGAGAACCTTCTCTTTTGATGGCAGTGACCTTGGGATGACTCAGAAGGCATCATGGTGCTGGGAAGAAGTAACCGGAGTGCTCTGTACTGCAATATCTCTATCACACCTTCCAAGGCTCAAGAGCTAATGTGGAAGAGGTGGCGGAATGAATTTCAGAGCCACAGGAAGGGTAGGACTCCTTACAACATGCTCCTCCAGACACAAAATCACCTGGATATCCATGACCTCACAGTGCCTGACACTACCTACACAAGACCATCATAATAGGAGGAAAAGATCATGATATCAAAATAAAAGAGAAACTGATTGAGATGGGGAGGGGATATGATGGAGAATGGAGTTTCAAAGTGGAAAGTGGAGAGAGGGAGTGTATTACCATGGGATATTTTTTATAATTGTAGAAGTTGTTAATAAAAATTTTAAGAGTGATCTGAGTGTGATGGCACATGCCTTTAATCTCAGTATTTGGGAGGCATATGTAGGAGGATCACCATGAATTCGAGGCCACCCTGAGAATACAGAGTGAATTCCAGGTCAGCCTGGGCTAGAGTGAGACCCCACCTCAAAAAACCAAAAAAAAAAAAAAAAAAGAAAGAAAGAAAGAAAGAAAGAAAAGAATAAAAAGAAGATAGGAGTCAAAGGAAGGGTAGGACTCCTTACAACGTGCTCCTCCAGACACAAAATGGCCTGGATATCCATGACCTCACAGTGCCTGACATTACCTACACAGACCATCATAATAGGAGGAAAAGATCATGACGCTTAAAAAAAAGAGAGACTGTTAGAGAGTGGGAGGGGATATGATGGAGAATTCCAGGTCAGCCAGATCTACAGTGAGACCCTACCTTGAAGAAAAAGAAAAAAAAACAACCCAAGCCAAGTGTAGTGGTGCACTCCTTTAATCCCAGCACTTGGGAGGCAGAGGTAGGAGGACTGACATGAGTTCAAGGCCACCCTGAGACTACATAGTGAATTCCAGGTCAGCCAGGACTAGTGTGAGACCCTACCTCAAAAAACCAAAATAAATAAATAAATAAAAAACACCTTTCAGTGGCAGTTTTTTTTTAAATTTTATTTATTTATTTATTTATTTGAGAGCGACAGACACAGAGAGAAAGACAGATAGAGGGAGAGAGAGAGAATGGGTGCTCCAGGGCTTCCAGCCTCTGCAAACGAACTCCAGACGCGTGCGCCCCCTTGTGCATCTGGCTAACGTGGGACCTGGGGAACCGAGCCTCGAACCGGGGTCCTTAGGCTTCACAGGCAAGCGCTTAACCACTAAGCCATCTCTCCAGCCCTCAGTGGCAGTTTTAATACATACACATAATGTATTTTGATCAAATTCTCCTCCCATTCCTTTCTTTTGTCCCCTTTTCCCCATCCCCTTTCCACTGCAACCAGCAACTCTGTAATATGATAGATAAAATATGTTTACAAAACAGTACTGGGCTGGAGAGATGGCTTAGTAGTTAAGGCACTTGCTTGCAAAGCTAAAGGACCTAAGTATGAGTCTCCAATACCCACTGACAGCCAGACATACAGGTGGTGAATGTGTCTGGAGTTTGTTTGCAGTGGCTAGAGGCCCTGGCACACCCATTCTCTCTCTCTCTCTCTCTCCCTCTCTCTCATAAATAAATAAATACATAAAATATTTTAAAAATAGAGCTAGTGGGCATGGTGTTGGCACACATTTAATCCCAGCACTCTGGAGGCAGAGGTAGGAGGATTGCAGTAAGTTTGAGTCCACCCTGAGAATACAGATTGTATTCCAGGTCAGCTTGGGCTAGAGTGAGACCCTACTTTAAAAAAAACAATAAAAGGGGGGGGCAAAGAGATGGCTTAGCACTTAAGTCACTTGCCTTTGAAGCCCAAGGATCCAGGTTCAGTTCTCCAGACCACACATAAGCCAGACACACATGTTGCACATGCTTCTGGAGTTCATTTGCAATGGCTAGAGGCTCTGGTGCCCCATTTGCTCTCTCTGTCTCTCTCTAATAAATAAAATATTTTTTAAAAGAATGTTTTTTGTTTGTTTTATTTGTTTTTGTTTTTTGTTTTTCAAGGTAGGGTCTCACTCTAGCTCAGCCTGACTTGGAATTCACTATGTAGTCTCAGAGTGGCCTTGAACTCACAGCAATCCTCCTACCTCTGCCTCTTGAGTACTGGGATTAAAGGCATGCACCGCCATGCCCTGTAAAAGAAAGTATTTATTTATTTATTTATTTTTACTTACTTAGTTATTTTGGTTTTTTGAGGTATTGTCTTACTCTAGCTCAGGCTGACCTGGAATTCACTATGTAGTCTCAGGGTGGCCTCGAACTCTCAGTGATCCTCCTACCTCTGCCTCCCCAGTGCTGGGATTAAAGGCGTGTGCAACCACACCCAACAAGAAATAATATTTTAAAAATGTTTTAAGAATTTATTTCAGAAAGAGATATAGAAAGAGGCAGATAGGGAGAGAATGGGTGCACCAGGGCCTCTAGCCACTGCAAATGAACTCCAGACCCTTGCACCACCTTGTACATCTGGCTTACATGGGTCCTGGTTAATTGAGCCTGGGTCCTTTGGCTTCCAAAGCAAACACCTTAACCACTAAGCCATCTCTCTAGCTCAGTAATATTATCTTCAAATTATTGAAGAAAAGTCTTATTCCAGGTCAGGCTGATGTGGAATTCCCTCTGTAGTCCAAGCTGATCTTGAACTCATAGCTAGCTATCCTGCTATCTAAGCCTGTGTAGCAGTGATGAAATTAAGGGCATATACCCTCACACCTGGTTCAAGAAAGCTTTGTTTTTTTTGGCGTAGAGTTTCTAGCTTAAGCTGACCTGGAATTCACTACATAGTCTCATGCTGGCTTTGAACTCATGGTGATCCTCATACCTCTGCCTCCTGAGTGCTGGGATTAAAAGCTACTATGCCTGGTTATTTTTTAAAATTTTCTTACTATTATTTTTTTCTGGCTATATTTTATTTTATTTTTTTTTCAATTGTTTTTATTAATAACTTCCATGATTGTAAACAATATCCCATGGTAATGCCCTCCCTCCCCCAACTTTCCCCTTTGAAACTCCATTTTCCACCATATCCCCTCCCCCTCTCAATCAGTCTCTCTTTTATTTTGATGTCATGATCTTTTCCTCCTACTATTATGGTCTTGTGTAGGTAGTGTCAGACACTGTAAGGTCATGGATATCCAGGCCATTTTGTGTCTGGAGGAGCATGTTGTAAGGAGTCCTGCCCTTCCTTTGGCTCTTACATTTTTTCTGCCACCTCTTCCGTAATGGACCCTGAGCCTTGGAAGTTGTGATAGAGATATTGCAGTGCTGAGCACTCCTCTCTCACTTCTTCCCAGCACCATGATGCCTTCTGAGTTATCCCAAGATCACTGCCATCTGAAAAGAGAAGGTTCTCTACCAAAAGTGGAAGTAGCATTAATATATGGGTATGAATATTAAGAGAAGTGCTTACTGGGCAGTTTGATGAGCACAGTATATACATTTCTGGCTATTATTATTTTTAATGCTATTCCTTTTGTTTTGCTTTTAAGGTAGTGTCTCGCTGTAGCCCATGCTCACCTGGAATTAGTCTCAAAGTGGCCTCGAACTCACAGCAATCCTCCTACCTTGGCCTCCCAAGTGCTGGGATTAAAGGTGTGTGCCACTACGCTTGGCCTTAATGCTATTTCTTTTCTTTTTTGGTTTTTGTTGTTGTTGTATTGCTGGTAGTGGTAGGGTTTCACTCTAGCCCAGGCTGACTCTGGAATTCACTATGCAGTCTCAAGGTGGCCTTGAACTCAGCAATCTCTTACCTCAGCCACCAAGCCTTGTTTTAGTGTTATTTCTTAAACGTATTTTGTTTATTATGGTCCAGAGTTCCTTGAGCTAATCACCTACTCCCAAAGTAAGAGATAACAAGAGCATGACTTTTTAAAAAATTTTCCTCTTTTTTTTTTCCTACAGGATCTCATGAAACAGGATGTTTTGAACTCAATATGATGACCAGGATAGCCTTGAACTCATAGCAGTCTGCCTGCCTCAGTAACCCAAGTGCTGGGATTACAAGCATGAGTGAGCCACCAGCTCCAGATTTCTCTTGCTTCTGTGCAGCTTGCCCAGGGGATACAGTATAGGAGGTGAGAGGGAAGGATCCCTGCTTGAATTTTGAACCCTGCCCATCCCTTTCTATACAATGCATTTGGCACTTGTCAGAATGTCAGGAAAGAGAGGAAACATTAGAGAGTATCTGCTTATCTACCCAATATTGATCTGATCTTTCTACTTCTCTAAAGCTACCCCTGATCTGCCATATCCTGCCCTGAGGGAACAGAGCTCCTCAGTTACTTGTGGCTTCCTCTTGGTTGGTGAATGCTGTCCATCCCAAACCTCAAAGCTGCACTCTCTCTAAAATATGAGTCCCCCACCTCTCTCTGTGTGTGTGTGTGTATATATATAAATATATATATATTTTTTTTCTGTCAAGACAGGACCTCCTTGTGTAGCCCAATCTGCTTTTGAACTTAGCTCCTCCTAAGAGCTTTGATTACAGTCATGTACCAGTACAACCAGCTTATATATATATGTTCTACGACAGAATCTCACCAAGGCTGGCTTTGAACTCAGAAGTTTAAGAATCCTCCTGCCTCAACTCACCCAGTACCTGAGACTATAGGCAGGCAGCACAAAGCCTAGCTTATATACTTGTTTTTATTTTATTGTATTGTATTTATTTTTTTGAGAGAGGGGGGAGAGAGTAAGAGAAAGGGCATGCCAAGTCCTTTAGCTACTGCAAACTAACACCAGACGCATGGGCCACCTTGTGCATCTGACTTTACATGGGTGCTAGGGAATTGAACTTGGGTCAACAACAAGTGCCTTAACTGTTAAGCCATCTTTTCAGCCTCTATACTTGTTATTATTTTTGGTTTTTCATGGTAGGATCTCACCCAGGCTGACCTGGAATTCACTATGTAATCTCAGGCTGGCCTCAAACTCACAGTGATCTTCCTACCTCTGCCTCCTGAGTGCCACCATGCCTGGCTACTTATTTATTATTATTATTATTATTATTATTATTATTATTATTATTATTTGTTTTTTTGAGGTAGGGTCTCACCCTGGCCCAGGATGACCTGGAATTCACTATGTAGTCTCAGGTAGGCCTCAAACTCACAGCGATCCTCCTTGTGCTGGGATTAAAAGTGTGCACCACCATGCCTGGCTCTACTTGTTTATTTTTATTCTTTGACTCCTGCCACGGTTTCCCAAAGACTAGTATTACATGCATGTGCCACCACAGCTGATTTATCTATTTTTTATTGATATATAATAATTGTGTAGATTTATGGGGCACAGTATGACATTGCTACATACTATATATATGTATATTGCTATGTGTAATAATCAGATCAAAATGATTGGCATAGCTTTTACCTTAGACCTTCATCATTTCCTTTTGTAATATTTTATTTATTTAAGAGAGAGAGAGGGGGGATGGGTGCACCAGAGCCTCTAGGCACTGCAAATGAACTCCAGATGCTTGCACCACCTTGTGCATATGGCTTAAATGGGTCCTAGGGAATGGAACCTGGGTACTTTGGCTTTGCAGGCAAGTATCTTAACTACTAAGCCATTTCTTCAGCTCCCACTTTAGTTTTTCTACATGGAGATATCTAGTTTTTCCAGAATCAGTTGTTGAAAATGCTATCTTTTCAACAATGAGTGTTTTTGGCATATTTGTCAAAAATCAGGTGGCAGGGGAAACCAACTACTCTGTAATTGGACTGGAGGCCCACTCCATGGGAGGGAATAAATGCCTGATACTGAAAACCTATGACAGGGGGATTCGTGAGCCCTAGGGGTATAATGCCTGCTGATGTCTGGCTAAATGCACATATTATGCTCACCAAACTGCCCAGTAAGCACTTCTCTTAATATTCATACCTATATATTAATGCTACTGTCCCTTTGGTTAGAGAAACTACTCTTTTCAGATAGTGATGTACACTGGGATGACTCAAAAGGCACTGTAGTGCTGAGAAGAAGTGACAGAGGAGTGCTCAGCATTGAAACGTCTCTATCACACCTTCCAAGGCTCAGGGTCCATTGTGGAAGAGGTGGAAGAAAAAAATGTAAGAGCAAAAGGAAGGGTAGGACTCCTTACAATGCAGTCTCCCAGACACAAAATGACTTGGATATCCATGACCTCACAGTGCCTGGCACTACCTACACAAGACCCTCATAATAGGAGGAAAAGATCATGACATCCAAATAAAGAGAGACTGATTGAGAGGGTGAGAGAATAAGATGGAGAGTGGAGTTGTGAAGAGGAAAGTGGGGGGAGAGAATTATCATGATTTATTGTCTATAATTATGTAAGTAGTCAATAATAATTTCTTCTTTTTCTTTTCAATTTTTTGTATTAACAACTTCCATAATTATAAAAAATATTCCATGGTAATGTCCTCCCTCCCCCCACTTTCCCCTTTGAAACTCCACTCTCCATCATCTCCCCTCCCCCTCTCAATCAGTCTCTCTTTATTTGGATGTCATGATCTTTTCCTCCTAGTATGATGGTCTTATGTAGGTAGTGTCAGGCACTGTGAGGCTATAGATATCCAGGCCATTTTGTGTCTTGGGGGGAACACGTTGTAAGGAGACCTTCCCTTCCTTTGGCTCTTACATTCTTTCTGCCACCTCTTCCACATTAGTCCCTGAGCCTTGGAAGTTGTGATAGAGATATTGCAGCACTGAGCACTCCTGTCATTTCTTTCCAGCACCATGATGACTTCTGAGTTATCCCAAGATCCCTGCCATCTGAAAAGAGAAGATTCTCTACCAAAAGTGAGAGTAGCATTGATATATGGGTATGAACATTAAGAGAAGTGCTTACTGAGCAGTTTGATAAGCATAGTATATCCATTTAGCCAGACAGCCACAGACGTTACACCCCTAGGGCTCATGACTACCCCTGTTTTAAGTTTTCAGTATCAGGGATGTATTCCCTCCCATGGAGCGGGCCTTCTAGTCCAACTAGAGGGGTTTTTTTTGAGGTAGGGTCTCACTTTAGTCCAGACTGACCTGGAATTCACTGTGTAGTCTCAGGATGGCCTCAAACTCACAGCAATCCCCCAACTGTGCCTCCCGAATGCTGGGATTAAAGGCATGTGTCACCATGCCTGGCTACATTGTCTTTTTTATGAGGGAGAGAGAGAGAATTGGTATGTAAGGGCCTCTAGCCACTACAATCAAACTCTAGACGCATGTGCCACTTTGTGCATATGCATAACATTGTGTGCATGTGTCATCTTGTGTGGCTGGCTTATGTGGGTTCTGGGGAGTCGAACCTGGGTCCTTAGGATTCATAGGCAAGCACCTTAACCATTAAGCCATATCTCTGGCTCCAGAATTCTTTTTTCCTTAGGACAGTTATGGCTATCTGAGATCTTTTGTCCTTCCATATGATTTTTTTTGTTTGTTTTTCAAGTTAGGGTCTCACTCTAGCCCAGGCTGACCTGGAATTCAATATGGAGTCTCAGGGTAGTCTTGAACTTATAGCGATCCTCCTACCTCTGCCTCCTGAGTGCTGGGATCAAAGGCGTGTGCCACAATGCCTGGATGACTTTTTTTTCTTTTTATTAAAATATTTTGTTTAGGGCTGGTGAGATGGCTTAGCGGTTAAGATGTTTGGGTGCAAAGCCAAAGGACCCCAGTTCTATTCCCCAGGACCCATGTAAGCCAGATACATAAGGGGGCGCATGCATCTGGAGTTTGTTTGCAGTGGCTGGAGGCTCTGATGTGCCCATGTGCTCTGTCTCTCTCAAATAAATAAATAAAATATATTTTAAAAAATATTTTATTTGGGCTGGAGAGATGGCTTAGCGGTTAAGCGCTTGCCTGTGAAGCCTAAGGACCCCGGTTTGAGGCTCGGTTCCCCAGGTCCCACGTTAGCCAGATGCACAAGGGGGCGCACGCGTCTGGAGTTCGTTTGCAGAGGCTGGAAGCCCTGGCGCGCCCATTCTCTCTCTCTCCCTCTACCTGTCTTTCTCTCTGTGTCTGTTGCTCTCAAATAAATAATTAATTAATTAGTTAATTAATTAATTAAAATATTTTTTAATTTTTTTAAATAAATAAATAAATAAATAAATAAAAATATTTTTTTAAATTTTTTTAATTTTTTTATTTCAGAGCCCCAGTGGATCTCCAGTTTCCATCCTTCATGGACTGGAGTTTCAGACATGCATGGGCCTCATCCAGCTTCTTACATGGGTTCTGGGGAGTCAAACTTTGCAGTCTCCAGCCAAGCCTGAGAGACCCTCATATTTAAGTGGAAAGTGCTCTTTACTGTAGAGCCATCTTCCCAGCTTCTCATATGATTTTTTTTTTTTTTCGAGGTAATGGCTCACTCTAGCTCAGGCTGACCTGGAATTCACTCTGTAGTCTCAGGGTGGCCTCGAACTCATGGCGATCCTCCTATCTCTGCTTCTCGAGTGCTGGGATTAAAGGCATGCACCGCTATGCCTGGCTCTCATATAAATTTTTTTTCTCATATTATATTTAAGACCAATTTTTCTATTTTTGTGAAGAATAGTACTGGAATTTTAACTAGGATTGAATTGAATCTGCATGTTGCTTTTGGCAGGATGGTAATTTCCACAATATTAATTCTTCCAATCCTTCATCTTGGGAGGTCATTTCATCTTCTGGTATCTTCCTCAGTTTCTTTCTTCAGTTTTTGAAAGTTTTTTTTGTAATATTTTAAATTCTTTATTTACTTGAGAGAAAGAGAGAGAGACAGAATGGGCACACCAGGGCTTCCAGCCACTGCAAATGAACTCCAGATGTATGTGCCACGTTATTCATCTGGCTTACATGGGTACCGGGGAATTGAACCTGGGTCCATAGGCTTTGCAGGCTAGTGTATTAGCCGCTAAGCCATCTCTTCAGCTCCTTAAAGGTTTTTTTTTTTTTTTGAGATAAGGTCTTACACTAGCTCAGGCTGACCTGGAATTCACTATGCAGTCTCAGGGTAAGCCTGTAACTCACAGGGATCCTCCTACCTCAGCCTCCCAAGTGCTGGGATTAAAGGTGTGCACCACCACGCCCAGCCCTTAAGGTTTTAATTGAAGAAATCTTTCATTTATTTGGTTAAGAATAGTCCAAAGTATTTAATTTTTGTGACTATTGTGAATGGGACTGTTTATTGTTGGTATATAGAAAGGCTACTGATTTTTGCATGTTAATTTTGTATTCAATCACCTTGCTAAAAGTATTTAGCAGCTCTAGGAATACCATGGTGGAGCCTAGAATCTTAGGTATAGAACCATATCCCCGCAAATAAAGATAGACTGACTTCTTTCCAATTTATGTCCCTTTTCTTTCTTTCTTTTGTCTTTACTGCTCTAGCCAACACCTTAAGCACTTTTTAAATAGAACAGGGAAGTGGACACCTTTGTTGTTCCAGGTCTTAGATGGAATGCTTTTGAGGTTTTTTTCCACTTGGCACAATGTTAGCTATAGGTTTGTTATGTATGGCCTTCATCATATTAGGTACATTGTTGCAGTCCACTTCTCATTGCTGGCACAAAGCACACCACCATAAGCAGCCTGTGGGAGGAAAGGGTTTATTTTGGCTTACAGACCCGAGGGGAAGCTCCATGATGGCAGGAGAAAGCGTGGCATGAGCAGAGGGTGGACATCACCTCCTGACCAACATCAAGTGTGTAATAGCAGAAGAGTGTGCGTGGCAGTCAGGTTTGCATTGCTGGAAGAAATCATCCAACCAGAAGCAGCCTGTGTGGGGAAAAATAAGGTTTATTTTGGCTTACAGGCTTGAGGGGGAAGCTCCATGATGGCAGGGGAAATCGATGGCATGAGCATGGGATAGACATCACCCCCTGGCCAACATCAGGTGGACAATAGCAACAGGAAAGTGTGCCAAATGCTGGCATGGGGACACTGGCTTTAATACCCATAAGCCCGCCCCCAACAATACACTCCCTCCAGGAGGCATTAATTCCCAAATCTCCATCAGCTGGGAACCTAGCATTCAGAACACCTAAGTTTATGGAGGACACCTGGGTCAAACAACCACAGTGTGCCAAACACTGGCAAGGGGAAACTGACCAAAACACCCATAAGCCTGCCCCAAACAACACATCTCTAACAAGGTTCCAATTCCCAAATTTCCATCAGCTGATGGATCAAGTTTTCAGAACACACATAAGCTTGTGGGGGCACCTGAATCAAACCACTATGTATATTCTGTCCTCCCTGTCCTCTCCAGTGCATTTATTTAGACATTCATTCATTTGTTTGTTTATTATTTACTTGCAAGCTGTGAGAGCAGGGGAGCAAGGAAGAGACAGAGAATGGATGCAACAGGGACCCTTGCTGCTGCAAATAAACTTCAGATGCATGTTTCACTTTTTGCATCTGGCTTTATGTAGGTACTGGGAATTGAACCCAGGCCATCAGGCTTTGCAAGAAAGTGCCTTTACAACCTACATAATGGGAGAAAATCTTTGGTAGCTTATAGAGGACTAATATCTAGGATATACAAAGAATTCAAAACAATTAAATAATAAGAAATCAAACAATCCAGTTAAAAATGGGCTATGGAACTAAATAGAGTTCTCAAAAGAAGAAATATAGGTGGCATATAAGTATCTAAAAAATGTTCTAGGGCTGGAGAGATGGCTTAGTGGTTAAGCGCTTGCCTGTGAAGCCTAAGGACCCAGGTTCGAGGCTTGATTCCCCAGGACCCATGTTAGCCAGATGCACAAAGGGGCACACACATCTGGAGTTCGTTTGCAGTGGCTGGAGGCCCTGGCATGCCCATTCTCTCTCGCTTTCTCTCTCTCTCTCTCTCTCCCTCTCTCTCACTCTCACTCTCAAATAAATAAATAAAGATAAAACAAAACAAAGAAATTTTAAAATGTTCTACATCCCTAGTCATCTGGGGAATGCAGATTAAAACTACGCTGAGATTCCATCTCACTCCTGTCAGATTGGCTACCATCATGAAAACAAATGATCATAAATGCTGGAGAGGATGCAGAAAAAGAGAAACCCTTCTATACTGTTGGTGGGAATGCAATCTGGTCCAACCATTGTGGAAATCAGTGTGAAGGTTCCTGAGACAGCTAAAAATAGATCTACCATATGACTCAGCTATACCATTCCGAGGCATAGATTCTAAGGACTCGTCTCACTACCTTAGAGATGCTTGTCATCCATATTTATTGCCACTCTATTCACCATAACTAGGAAATGGAACCAGCCTAGATGTTCCTCAACTGATGAGTAGATAATGAAGGTGTGGTACATTTACATAATGGAGTTCTACTCAGTGTTAAAGAAAAATAAAGTTATGAAATTTGCAGGAAAATGGATGGATCTAGAAAGTATTATACTTACTGAGGTAACCCAGGCCTAGAAAGCCAAACATCACAAGTTCTCTCTCGTATGTGGATCCTAGCTATAAATGATTGGATTTCTATGTGAGTAGGAATAAAACTCAGTAGCAGAGGCCAATAAGCTAGAATGGAGATATAAAGGGAATAGAAAGGGAAGAGAGGGGACTTAATAGGGTGGTATTTTATATATGTCAGTAGAAGAACAGATTAATGGGGGTGAAAAGGCCTAAGGGAGGACAGGGGAAGAGACTGAGTATAGGAAAGGTGGAGGGAGAACTAATAAAAATCAAAGAGGATATAAATAAGTCACATGGAAACCTACTTTTTTGGACAATGGAACACTCAGAAGCCATAGATTGTTGCTAGAAAATTTTCAGTCCCAGGGATGGGATACCTTCCAGTGAGTTGTTGGCCAGGGAGGCCCCTGAGACCCACAAAACATTACAGGCCATTGCCAAGGCCCTTGGTTTCCCACCAGGAATAGATGGTAAGACCCTATTGCTGAAGACTCCACATACTTGAGCTGCAAGGTCACTGAGAAATCCTGCTGGAACTGAGCTGATAACCTCCTCCATGTAGACCAGCTGACAGAAAGCTTGAAGAAGCCATTCTGCATGCAGTTCAATGGGACATAGAGAAATCACCAGTGAAGATACTCAACAGTGGACACTGCAAGCCTTATATTTTGCCAGCCAGGCCAAATGAGCCAATGGGTGCAATAGTGGCACATCTGTCATGGTGGACACTAACTGCCCTCTAATTGGACTGGAGGCCTGCTCCATGGGAGGGAATACATCCCTGATACTGAAAACTTAAAACAGGGGTAGTCATGAGCCCTAAGGGTGTAACGTCTGCTGCTGTCTGGCTAAATGTATATACTATGCTCATCAGACTGCCCACTAAGCACTTCTCTTAATGTTCATACCCTTATATTAATGCTACTCTCACTTTTGGTAGAGAATCTTCTCTTTTTTGATGGCAGTGACCTTGGGATGACTCAGAAGGCATCATAGTGCTGGAAAGAAGTGACTGCAGTGCTCAGAACTGCAATATCTCTATCACACCTGCCAAGACTCAGAGTTCATTGCGGAAGAGGTGGCAGAAAGAATGTAAGAGCCAAAGGAAGGGCAGGACACCTTACAACATGCTCCTCCAGACACAAAATGGCCTGGATATCCATGACCTCACAGTGCCTAACACTACCTACACAAGATCATCATAATAGGAGGAAAAGATTATGACATCAAAACTAAAAGAGAAACTGATTGAGAGGAGGAAGGGATATGATGGAGAGTGGAGTTTCAAAGGGGAAAATGGCGTGAAGGAGGGCATTACCATGGGATTTTGTTTATAATCATGGAAGTTGTTAATAAAAATTTGGAAAAATAAATAAATTAATTAATTTTTTTTTAATTTTTATTAACATTTTCCATGATTATAAAATATATCCCATGGTAATTCCCTCCCTCCCCACCCCCACACTTTCCCGTTTGAAATTCCATTCTCCATCATATTACCTCCCCATTACAATCATTGTAATTACATATATACAATATCAACCTATTAAGTATCCTCCTCCCTTCCTTTCTCCACCCTTTATGTCTCCTTTTCAACTTACTGGCCTCTGCTACTAAGTATTTTCATTCTCACGCAGAAGCCCAGTCATCTGTAGCTAGGATCCACATATGAGAGAGAACATGTGGCGCTTGGCTTTCTGGGCCTGGGTTACCTGACTTAGTATAATACTTTCCAGGTCCATCCATTTTTCTGCAAATTTCATAACTTCATTTTTCTTTACCGCTGAGTAGAACTCCATTGTATAAATGTACCACATCTTCATTATCCACTCATCTGTTGAGGGACATCTAGGCTGGTTCCATTTCCCAGCTATTATAAATTGAGTAGCAATAAACATGGTTGAGCATGTACTTCTAAGGAAATGAGATGAGTCCTTTGGATATATGCCTAGGAGTGCTATAGCTGGGTCATATGGTAGATCAATCTCTAGCTGCTTTAGGAACCTCCACACTGTTTTCCACAATGGCTGGACCAGATTGCATTACCACCAGCAGTGCAGAAGGGTTCCTTTTTTTCCACATCCCCGCCAACATTTATGATCATTTGTTTTCATGATGGTGGCCAATCTGACAGGAGTGAGATGGAATCTCAATGTAGTTTTAATCTGCACTTCCCTGATGACTAGTGACGTAGAACATTTTTTTAGGTGCTTATATGCCATTCGTATTTCTTCCTTTGAGAACTCTCTATTTAGCTCCTTAGCCCATTTTTTGATTGGCTTGTTTGATTCCTTATTAGTTAACTTTTTGAGTTCTTTGTATATCCTAGATATTAATCCTCTATCAGATATATAGCTGGCGAAGATTTTTTCCCATTCTGTAGGTTGCCTCTTTGCTTTTTTCACTGTGTCCTTTGCGGTGCAAAATCTTTGTAATTTCATTAGGTCCCAGTGGTTAATCTGTGGTTTTATTGCCTGAGCAATTGGGGTTGTATTCAGAAAGTCTTTGCCAAGACCAATATGTTGAAGGGTTTCCCCTACTTTTTCCTCTAGCAGTTTCAAAGTTTCCGGTCTGATGTTAAGGTCTTTAATCCATTTGGACTTAATTCTTGTGCATGGCGAGATAGAAGAATCTATTTTCATCCTTCTGCAGATATTTATCCAGTTTTCAAAACACCATTTCCTGAAGAGGCTGTCTCTTCTCCAATGAGTATTTTTGGCATTTTTATCGAATATCAGGTGGCTGTAGCTACTTGGGCTTACATCTGGGTCCTCTATTCTGTTCCACTGATCTACATGTCTGTTTTTGTGCCAGTACCATGCTGTTTTTGTTACTATGGCTCTGTAGTATAGGGTAAAATCAGGTATGGTGATACCACCAGCCTCTTTTTTGTTGCTCAGTATTATTTTAGATATTCGAGGGTTTTTTGTGATTCCAAATGAATTTTTGGATTGTTTTTTCTATTTCCATGAAGAAAGCCTTTGGAATTTTGATAGGGATTGCATTAAATGTGTAGATTGCTTTAGGTAAGATTGCCATTTTCACGATATTGATTCTTCCAATCCAGGAACAAGGGATGTTTCTCCACTTTCTAGTGTCTTCTGCAATTTCTCACTTGAGTGTTTTAAAGTTCTCATTGTATAGATTCTTTACTTCCTTGGTTAGGTTTATTCCAAGGTATTTTATTTTTTTTTGATGCAATTGTGAATGGGAGTGATTCTCTGATTTCATCCTCTGTGTGTTTGTTGTTAGCATATATGAAGGCTACTGATTTCTGTGTATTTATTTTGTATCCTGCTACATTGCTGTAGGTTTTGATCAGCTCTAACAGCTTGCTAGTAGACTCTTTAGGGTCCTTTATGTATAGAATCATGTCATCTGCAAATAATGATAACTTGATTTCTTCCTTTCCAATTTGTATCCCTTTTATGTGTGTCTCTTGCCTTATTGCTATGGCCAAGACTTCCAAAACTATATTAAATAGAAGTGGGGACAGTGGACACCCTTGTCTTGTTCCTGATTTTAGTGGAAAAGCTTCCAGTTTTTCCCCATTTAGTAATATGTTGGCTGTAGGCTTGTCATAAATAGCCTTTATTATATTGAGATATGTTCCTTCTATTCCCAGTCTCTGTAGGACTTTTATCATGAAGGGATGTTGGATTTTGTCAAATGCTTTCTCTGCATCTAATGAGATGATCATGTGATTTTTGTCCTTCAACCCGTTTATGTAATGTATTACATTTATAGATTTGCGTATGTTGAACCATCCCTGCATCTCTGGGATAAAGCCTACTTGGTCAGGGTGAATGATCTTTTTGATATACTCTTATATTCTGTTTGCCAATATTTTGTTGAGAATTTTTGCATCTATGTTCATGAGGGAGATTGGTCTGTAATTTTCTTTTTTTGTTCTATCTTTGCCTGGTTTTGGTATCAGGGTGATGCTGGCCTCATAGAAAGAGTTTGGTAGAATTCCTTCTTTTTCTATTTCCTGGAAAAGCTTAAGAAGCAATGGTGTTAGCTCTTCCTTAAAAGTCTGGTAAAATTCAGCAGTGAATCCATCCGGGCCTGGGCTTTTTTTAGTTGGGAGATTATTGATAACTGTTCGGATCTCCATGTTTGTTATAGGTCTATTTAAGTGATTAATCTCATTTTGATTTAATTTAGGTAGGTCATATAGATCAAGGAAATCATCCATTTCTTTCAGATTTTCATACTTTGTGGAGTATATGCTTTTATAGTATGTCCCTATGATTTTTTGAATTTCTCTGGAATCTGTTGTGATGTTACCTTGTTCATCTCTGATTTTATTAATTTGTGTCTCTTCTCTCTTTCTTTTGCTCAGATTTGCTAAGGGTTTATCAATCTTGTTTATCCTTTCAAAGAACCAACTCTTGGTTTCATTAATTCTTTGGATTGTTTTTTTTTGTTTCTATTTCATTAATTTCTGCCCTAATCTTTATTATTTCTTCCCGTCTACTAATTTTTGGTTTGCCTTGTTCTTCTTTTTCCAAGGCTTTAAGGCGAAGCATTAGGTCGTTTACTTGCGACCTTTCTAATTTCTTAATATAGGCACTTAAGGCTATAAATTTACCTCTTAGAACTGCCTTCATTGTGTCCCAGATATTTTGGTATGTTGTGTTCTCATTATCATTTGACTCTATAAATTTTTTGATTTCCTTTTTGATTTCTTCATTGACCCACTCATCATTTAGTAGTGTATTGTTTAGTTTCCATGATTTTGTGTATGCTCTATAGCCTTTCTTGCTACTGATTTGTAGTTTAATTCCATTGTGGTCAGATAGAATGCAAGGAATTATTTCAATTTTCCTGAATTTGTTAAGATTTGCTTTGTATCCTAATATATGGTCTATTTTAGAGAATGTTCCATGTGCTGCTGAAAAGAATGTATATTCTGCAGCTTTTGGATGAAATGTCCTGTATATATCTGTTAGGTCCATTCCTTCTATGACCTCATTTAGTCCAGATGCCTCTCTGTTTATTCTTTCCCTGGATGACCTGTCAATTGATGAGAGTGGGGTGTTAAAGTCACCCACCACCACTGTGTTTGGTGTTATCTGTGACCTTAGTTCTAATAGTGTTTGTTTGACGAATTTGGGAGCCCCCATGTTAGGTGCATATATGTTTAGGATTGTAATGTCCTCCTGTTGTAGTGTGCCCTTTATCAATATAAAGTGACCTTCCTTATCTTTCTTGACTAACGTCGGACTAAAGTCTACCCTGTCTGATATTAGGATAGCAACCCCTGCTTGTTTTCTAGGCCCATTTGCTTGAAACACCGTCTTCCAACCTTTCACCCTAAGATAATGTCTATCCTTTGTAGAAAGGTGAGTTTCTTGGAGACAACAAATTGTAGGATCCTGCTTTTTAACCCAGTCTGCAAATCTATGCCTTTTCGTTGGGGCATTGAGACCGTTGATATTAAGAGATATTATTGAAAGGTGTGTATTTATATTTGCCATTTTTGTGTGTGTGTGTGTGTGTGTTACTGGTTCTACCTGTGCTCTCTTCTGTTAACTGGTATTTGAGTATAGCTGGTTTTTTCTAGGTTCCTTATATGTGTGCTTTTCCTTTTGTTCAGCATGGAGGATTCTATCAAGTATTTTCTGTAGAGCTGGTTTTGTCTTCAAATACTCCTTTAACCTGCTTTTGTCATGGAATGTCTTTATTTCTCCATCTATTTGAATGGATAGCTTTGCAGGATAAAGTAACCTTGGTTGACAGTTGTTATCTTTCAGAACTTGGAATATATCACTCCAAGCCCTTCTGGCTTTAAAAGTTTGTGTTGAATAATCTGCTGTAATCCTGATGGGCTTGCTTTTGTAGGTAACTTGATTTTTCTCTCTAACTGCTTTCAATATTTTTTCTTTGGTGTGTGTGTTTGGAAGTTTGATTATAATATGGCGAGGAGAGGTTCTTTCTGGGTTTTGTCTGGCTGGGGTTCTAAAGGCTTCCTGTATCTGTATTGGCACCTCTTTCCCAATTTGGGGGAAATTTTCCTCTATGATTTTGTTGAAGATGCCTACTATGCCTCTGGAGTGGAGTTCTTCTCCTTCTACTATGCCCTGAATTCTTATGTTGGATCTTTTCATAGTGTCCCGAATATCTTGAAATTCCCACTCATACTTTTCTATAAGTTTGTCTTTCTCTTTGTTGGACTGCATTAGGTCTGCCACCTGGTCTTCTAGCTTAGATATTCTGTCCTCTCCCTCATCCATCCTACTGGTGAGATTTTCTACAGAGTTTTTTATTTCATTAACTGTGTTCTTCATTGCTAGTAATTCTGACTGTTTTTTTTTTATTATTTCTATTTCCCTATTTATGTCTTGTATTGCCTTCTTTATTTCATTAAATTGGTGTCCTGCCTCTTCTTTGATTCCTTTGATTTCCTCTTTGATTTCTTCTTTGATTGTTTTCATGTGTTCTTTGACCTCTTTGAACATATTTATAATTATTCTTTTGAACTCTTTCTCAGGCATTTCCTCTAACTCTTTCTCACTGGAGGACATTTCTGATGCATTTATACTTTTAGGTGGATTTATATCGTCTTGCTTTTTAGTGTTTCTTGTGTTATAATGTATATATTTTTGCATCTTGGATTAAGTTAATGCTTGGATTTTCTAGCTAGCTGTTTATTCTTAGCTGTATCAATTGATTTGATGTAATATATTTTCAGGGTAGGACCTTAAGGTATTAGGTGTGGCTCTTAAGACTCTCAGAGTATCTACAAAGATGTTCTTAGGGGTTGAGTTTCCCTGCTATAGGAGTATTCAAGCAGGCTGAGTGGAATAAAATACAGGTAGATTCTAAAATTTAACTAAACACTGTACACATTCAATCAAAAACAGCCCCGAGTATGTATGCAAGAGTAGTTATTATAATGACCAGATCCTCTATCAACAAAGAGGTTTAGATTTCTGGTCTGTTGAGGTATCCAAGTCAGCTTGTGACCAAGTGAGACCCTTCCCTGGTGCAATCCCAGTTACCTTGGGTGATTTTGGTCTCAGTCAAGTTGCTGCCTGGGTCGTCGGGCTGCTGTTCTGATTTCTGGAGCTGGGCACTTGCTTTTCCTACGGGGCAAACCGAGCCGCTGCTGCTGCCTCTGCTGCTGCCGTAGCTGCCACCACCGGAGCCACCACCGCTGCTGAAGCTGCCGCTGCCGTGTCCACCGCCACTGCTCCCCCCGAAGCCGCTGCTGCGGGATCTGCCGCCGGTGCTGCTCCTGGGTCTGCTGCTGCTGGGGCCGCTGGTACCGGTGCTGGAGCCACTGAAGTTGCTGCCAAACTCTGCTCCTGCTTGGGTCCCGCTGTCAGCCCAAGTTGGCGTGGCCGGTCCCGGGCCGCTGCTGTGTTCGCTGGAGCTGGGTTCAGGCAGTGGGGGAGAGGAAGGAGCCGCGGCTGCTCTGGTTGTCTCGCTGCTCCACGTGTGCTTCTACCTCGCGGTCTTCTCCTCCACTGCTCGCTGCCGCTCTCCCCTCACGTTTCCCGAGTTGCGGAGAGCGCGGTGTGAGGGGAAAATCCCGCACCTGGCTTTTCCTGCGGCTCGAGCCGAGAGTCTGGCGGCTTTCCGCTGTGCCGCGGCTGCGGTGGTTGGCCGAGCTGCCGGAGCAGCTTTTCCCGCCTGTGCAGGCTCTGGATGCTCTATAACTCTTCTACTTCTCCGCTGCCGCCTCAATTTCCTATACACCTCACTTTTTAGTAAAAGTGTGTATTTTGCTGAGTTTTTTTGGTCTTTTTCCCCCCTAGGCTGCTTTGGCGTGGTACCTACACTGCCATCTTAACTGGAAGTCTTATTTATTATTTTTAAGGGTATGAACATTAAGAGAAGTGCTAACTGGGCAGTTTGATAAGCATAGTATATACATTCTGCATGCAGAATGGCTTCTTCCAGCTTTCTGTCTTTCTGATCTACATGGAGGAGGTTATCAGCTCAGTTCCAGCAGGATTTCTCAGTGGCCTTGCAGCCCAAGTATGTGGAGTCTTCAGCAGTAGGATCTTATCGTCTATTCCTGGTGGGAGACCAAGGGCATCAGCAATGGACTATAATGTTTTGGGGCATCAGGGAAAGTAAAATATTTTTAGTTTATTTGCAAGCAGAGAGAAATAGACACGGAGAGACAATGGGTATGCCAGGGCCTCTAGCCACTGAGAAGGAACTCCAGATGCATGCACCACTTTATGCTTTATGTGGGCTCTGTGGAATCAAACCTGATTTGTTGAGCTTTGCATACCAGCACCTGAACTACTGAGCAATGTTTCCAGCCCCTCTCCTTCTCCAGCGTTTTTTGCTTTTTGTTTGTTTTGTTTTTTCAAGATAGGGTCTCACTCTAGCAGGCTGATCTGGTATTCACTACGTCGTTTCAGGCTGGCCTCGCACTCACAGTGATCTACCTACTTCTGCCTCCCAAGTGCTGGGATTAAAGGTATGCACCACTACACTGGGCCTCTACTTTTGTAAATTTAATTTTTACTTATCTATGAGAGAGAGAATGGGCATGCCTCTAGGCACTGCAAACCAACTCCAGACTCATGCATCATCCTGTGCCCTTGCTTATATGGGTTGTGGGGAGTCAAACCTGGGTCCTTAGGCTTCATATGCAAGTGTCTTAAACACTAAACCATCTCTCTAGCCCAGTTTTTTTTTTTTTTTTGGTTTTTTTTTTGAGGTACTGTCTCATTCTGGCCCAGGCTGACCTGGAATTTACTATGTAGTCTCAGGGTGGCCTTGAACTCCTCCTATGTGCTGGGATCAAAGGCCTGTGCCACCATGCTCTGCTCAGTTTTTTTTTTTTTTTGTTTTTTGAGGTAGGGTCTTGCTGTAGCCCAGGCTGACCTAGAATTCACTCAGTAGTCCTACGTTAGTCTTGAACTCACAGCAAACCTCCTAACTCTCCTCCAGAGTGCTAGGATTAAAGGCATGTGCCTAAATGACTAGCTGGAATGTTGAATTCTGTTAAAGACCTTTTCTGCATCAATTGAGATGATCATGTGATTTCTGCCCTTGAGTCTACTCATGTTTAATACATTTATTGTTTTACACATATTGAATTGCACATTTAGAATGCATTTATTCACCACTTGATCAAGGTGAATAATCTTTTGATATGATTTTGAATTCAGTTTTTACACATTTTGTTGAAATTTTTCATGTCTATTTTCATCTGAGAGGTTGTTCCATAGTTTCTTTATTGGTTGTACCTCTATCTGCTTTTGGTATTAATATAATGCTGGATTCATAGAAGGAAAGCTGGCTTAGTGCTCAAAAATTCTTTTTTTATTCAAGGTACAGTCTCAGTCTAGCTCAGGCTGACCTGGAATTCACTATGTAGTATCAGGGTGGCCTGGAACTCACGGTGATCCTCCTACCTCTGCCTCCCAAGTGCTGGGATTAAAGTCATGTGCCACCACATCCAGCTCAAAAATTCTTTTTTATCTGCTTTTATCTCCAAAAGCTTATTGTGAGGGCTGGGGTGATATTTTAGTGGTTAAAGGCACATGCTTGCAAAGCCTGATGACCTGGGTTCAATTCCCCAGTGCCCATGTCAAGCCTGACATGAAAAGTAGTATATGCATCTGGAGTTCATTTTGAGTTGTAAAATTCCCTAGATTACCCATAACCATTCAATGTCTCTCTGAAATAAACTAATAAAAATGGTTTTTAAAAACTTTAGGGCTGGGGCTGGAGAGATGGCTTAGCGGTTAAGCACTTGCCTGTGAAGCCTAAGGACCTTGGTTCGAGGCTTGATTCCCCAGGACCCACGTTAGCCATACGCACAAGGAAACGCACGTGTCTGGTGCTCCTTTGCAGTGGCTGGAAGCCCTCGCATGCCCATCGCTCTCTGCCTCTTTCCCTCTCTCTCTCTCTCTCTCTCTCTCTCTCTCTCTATCGCGCTCAAATAAATAAAAATAAAACATAAAAAAATTAAGAAAAAAAAAACTTTAGGGCTAGAGATGGCTTAGCGGTTAAGCGCTTGCCTGTGAAGCCTAAGGACCCCGGTTCGAGGCTCGGTTCCCCAGGTCCCACGTTAGCCAGATGCACAAGGGGGCACACGTGTCTGGAGTTCGTTTGCAGAGGCTGGAAGCCCTGGCGCGCCCATTCTCTCTCTCTCTCTCTATCTGTCTTTCTCTCTGTGTCTGTCGCTCTCAAATAAATAAATAAATAAATAAACTTTAAAGTTTGCTGTTATTCTGATGAGCTTACCTTTACATGTGACTTGATGATTTTTCTCTTACAGTTTTCAGTACCCTGTCATTGTTCTGTGCTATTTTGTGTTTTTCTGTTTTGTTTTTCAATTTTTTTTGAGGTAGGGTCTCACTCTAGCCCAGGCTGACCTGGAATTCACTATGTGGTCTCAGGCTGGCATCAAACACACAGGGATCCTCCTACCTCTGTCTCCCAAATGCTGGGATTAAAGGTGTGTGCCACCACACCCAGCTTGTTTTGTTTTTTTGAAGTGTGCCTCCATGCCTAGCAAGGCTGGTATTTTTAATATTTTTTTGAGGCAGGGTCTCACTCTAGCCTAGGCTGACCTGGGGCTCCCACAGTAGCCCAGGCTATCCAGAAACTCATGAACTCATCCATGGTGATCCTCTTACCTCAGCCTTTCAGTGCTGGGATCACCATGCCATCAAGCTTTGGTGTTTTGTCTATACTGAGAGGATCAAATTACTCCAGTTTACAGCTAGACCTAAGTTTCAGTTTCCTGGAGAGGCAGGCAAGACTTTTGGGAAAAACCATGAACAAAGGGCATGCCCAAGGTGGTGGGCTCTGGGGGCTGAGTCACCTCCTGGAGACATGTCCAAACATGCCCAGATGTGTCCCTTTCGCAACCCCTTTGCGCCTTCTGCCCCAGCCAATCAGAGATGCACAACTGTAACTGTGCTTGCCTAGCCAATCATTTTAAAAGATTATGTAACCCGCCTGGAATTCTCCTAGTTGTGCTTAAAAGGGACCTGCGTGCCCCTCTCAAGGTCGCCCGTTTTGCATGAATGGTTGACCCCTGTATGCTGGCTAATTCTGCAGAATAAACGCTCTTTGCTTTTACATACTATTTGAGTCTTGGGTCTTTCTTCAGCGATTCTTGGACCCTTACATATATATATATTCACAGCTTGTCAAAGGAGTTGAGGGAATCAGAGCACATTTTTCAGTGTTTTCTTTCACTCTCAATTTGTTTTTATGCACAAATGACATTATAGCAACATTAAAGGGAGTTTTGAAAGTGCTAAATAAATTGCAAACAGTGTCTCCCCAAATACCCTAAACACATCATCTGTATTCATTTGTTCATGCTCCTGTTCTCATTCTGAGCAGTTTGTGTGCATGCATACTTTTACATAATTTTAGTCCTAGGATACAGACCATTTGGTATTCTGCTTTTATTATATTAGAAACACTTCTGAGTCACTACATAATTTTCATAATTATCATCTTAACAGCTGCATCATATTCCACTAAGTGGTTGTTCCATAATTAATAAAAGTTGTCTCCTGTTGAACATTTGCTTTCCTGCACTTTTTCTTTAGTAGGAGTGGTGCTTCATTGGACTTTTTTTTGTTGTTGAACCAATGAGTTTATTGGGGTTACTTACAGAAGCAATGGATGACTCAAAGGTGCTGCATCACTGAAAAGCCCACCCCAGCATAGGTGATGACTCAGGCAGTTCAGTTGATCAGAGTCTTAAGCTCATTATATGACTTGCACACAGCTCAGAATATCTTCTGAACAACTTTTGTCCAGCAGCTTTTTCCTTCAACCATTGTGCATTGAGTGCTTACTCTGTCAAGTTCTACTCTATGAGCTAGAGATGTTGAGATGATTAAGACCTAATTCTTGCTCTCCTGGAACCCACATTATAATGAAAGGTGGGGATGGGGTGGGGTGTGACTGGCAACCAGAGATCTAGGAGTAACTCAGCAGTGAAAAAGTGGTAGTGGGCCAGGTGTGGTGGCACATGCCTTTAATCCCAACACTCCTGAGGCCCAGGTAGGTGGATTGCTGAGTTTGAAGCCACCTTGAGACTACATAGTGGATTCCAGGTCAGCCTCTGCTACAACCAGACACTACCTCAAAAAAAAAAAAAAGCAAACAAAATAAAAATCAAAAAAGTGGCAGTGAAACAGGTTGGAAGTCAGTGGCCTAAGTCTTAAGGATATTGGATTTCAGCCAGAAGGTACACAATAGGGAGTCATTAAAATACTAAAGAGGGGAGTAAAAGCCAGGCCTAATGGTGCACACCTTTAATCCCAGCACTCAGGAGGCAGAGGTAGGAGGATTGCTGTGAGTTCCATGTCAGCCTGGGCTAGTGCAAGATCTTACCTCTAAAAAACCAAAAAAAGGGCTGGAGAGATGGCTTAGTGGTTAAGCGCTTGCCTGTGAAGCCTAAGGACCCCGGTTCGAGGCTCAGTTCCCCAGGTCCCAAGTTAGCCAGATGCACAAGGGGGCGCACGCGTCTGGAGTTCGTTTGCAGAGGCTGGAAGCCCTGGCGCGCCCATTCTCTCTCTCTCCCTCTATCTGTGTTTCTCTCTCTGTGTCTGTTGCTCTCAAATAAATAAATAAAAAATATTTTAAAAATATTAAAAAAAAGAAGAAGAAGAAGACTAAAGAGCGGGCTGGAGAGATGGCTCAGCACTTAAGGCATTTGCCTGCAAAGCCTAATGACCTGGGTTCAATTCCCCAGGACCTACATAAAGTCAGATCCACAGTGGCACATGGATCTGGAGTTCCTTTGCAGTGGCTAGAAGCCCTGGTGCACCATTCTCTCTCTCTCTCTCCTTTCAAATGTTTTTCGAGGTAGGGTCTCCCTCTAGTCCTGGAATTCACTATGTAGTCTCAGGCTGGACTGAAATTTACAGCGATCCTCCTACCTCTGCCTCCCAAGTGCTGGGATTAAAGGCATGTACCACCATGCCCGGCAAATAAAATATTTTAAAATTTCTTTATTTATTTGAAAGAGAGAGAGAGAGAGGCAGACAGAAAGAGAGAATGGGCATGCCAGGGACTCCAGCCACTGCAAATGAACTCCAGATGCATGTGCCCCTTGTGCATCTGGTTTACGGGGTTTCTGGGGAATTGAACCAGAGTACTTAGGATTCGCAGGCAAATGCCTTAACTGCTAAGCCATTTTGCCGGCCCAAATAAAATATTTTTAATGTATTTTATTTATTTATGAGCGACATACAGAGAGAGAAAGACATAGATAGAGATAGATAAAGACATAGATAGAGAATGGGCGCGCCAGGGCCTCCAGCCACTGCAAATGGACTCCAGACGCGTGCGCCCCCTTGTGCATCTGGCTAATGTGGGTCCTGGGGAATTGAGCCTCAAACTGGGGTCCTTACGGTTCACAGGCAAGTGCTTAACTACTAAACCATCTCTCCAGCCCATCAAATAAAATATCTTTTTAAAAAGACTAAAGAGGGACTGGGAAGATGGTTTAGTATTTAGAGGCACTTGCTGGCAAAGACTGACAGCCTGGGTTCAATTCCCTAGTATCCACATACAGCCACATGCACAAAGTGGCGCATGTGTCTGGAGTTTGTTTACAGTGGCAAAAGGCCCTGGAGTGTCTACATTCTCTCTCTCTCTCGCTCTCTCTCTCTCACACACATATACACACACACAAATAAATAAATAAACATATTTTCAAAAAAGACTACTCAGGGGCTGGAGAGATGGCTTAGCAGCTAAGCGCTTGCCTGTGAAGCCTAAGGAGCCCAGTTTGATTCCCCAGGACCCACGTTAGCCAGATGCACAAGGGGGTGCACGCATCTGGAGTTCGTTTGCGGTGGCTGGAGGCCCTGGTGCGCCATTCCTGTCTCTCTGTCTGCCTCTTTCTCTCAGTCGCCCTCAAATCAATCAATCAATAAATAAATAAATAAAATAAAAAGACTACTCAGAAAGCCAAATGTCACGTGTTGTTTCTCATATGTGGATCATAGCTACAAATGACTGGACTTCTATGTGAGTTGGAATAAAACTCAGTAACAGAGTCCAGTAAGCTAGAAAGGAGATAGAAAGGGGATAGAAAGGGAAGGAGGGGGGACTTAATAGGATGGTATTGTATATATGTAAGTAGAAGAACAGATTAATGGGAGTGGAAAGGCTTAAGTGAGGTCAGGGGAAGAGATTGAATAAATGAAAGGTGGGGAGAGAGCTAATCAAAATCTAAGAGGGTATGAATATGTACAGACTTACATTTTTGTACAATGGAACACCCAGAAGCCACAGATTGTTACTAGAAAATTTTCAGTTGCAGGGATGGGATACCTTCAAGTGAATTGTTGGCTAGAGAGGTCCCTGATGCTCCCAAAACATTATAGGCCATTGCCAAGGCTCTTGGTTTCCCACCAGAAATAGATGGTAAGACCCTATTGATGACTCCACATACTTGGACTGCAAAGTCACTGACAACTCCTGCTGGAGCTGAGCTGAAAACCTCCTCTCTGTAGACCAGCTGACAGAAAGCTGGAAAAAGCCACGCTGCATGCTGTTCAATGGGAGGGAGAGAGAGAGAGAGATTACCATTGGAAAAGCTCAATAATGGACGCTGCAAGCCTTAAATTTAGCCAAGCAGGCCAAATGAACCAATGGGTAAAATAGTGGCATGTCTGTTATGGGGGAAACAACTGCTCTCTAATTGGACTGGAGGCCCACTCCACGGGAGGGTGTACATCCCTGATACTGAAAACCTATGACGGGGTAGTCATGATCCCTATGGCTATAATATCTGCTGGTGTCTGGCTAAATGTATATATGTTCACCAAACATTCTCTTTTTTTTAAAATTTATTTATTTATTTGAGAGCGACAGACACAGAGAGAAAGACAGATAGAGGGAGAGAGAGAGAGAATGGGCGCGCCAGGGCTTCCAGCCTCTGCGAACGAACTCCAGACGCGTGCGCCCCCTTGTGCATCTGGCTAACGTGGGACCTGGGGAAGCGAGCCTCGAACCGGGGTCCTTAGGCTTCACAGGCAAGCGCTTAACTGCTAAGCCATCTCTCCAGCCCACCAAACATTCTCTTAATGTTCACACTCATATTAATGCTACTCTCACTTTTGGTTAGAAGAGCTTCTGTTTACAGATGGCAGTGACCTTGGGATGACTCAGAAGGCACCATAGTGCTGAGAAGAAGTGACAAAGGAGAGCTCAGCAATGAAAAACCTGTATCACACTTTCCAAGGCTCAGGGTCCATTGCAGGAGAGGTGGCAGAAAGAATGTAAGAGCCAAAGGAAGGGTAGGACTCATACAACGTGCTCCTCCAGACACAAAATGGCCTGGATATCCATGACCTCGCAGTGCCTGACACTACCTACAGAAGACCATCATAACAGGAGGAACAGATGATGAAATCAAAATACAAGGAGGCTGATTGAGAGGGGGAAGGTATATGATGGAGATTGGAATTGCCAAGGGGAAAATGGGGGCAGGGAGGGAATTATCATGGGTTATTATATATAATTGTCGAAGTTGTCAATAAAAAAAAAATTAAGGCTTGAAAAACAAAATAGGACTGGAGAGATGGTTTGGCAGTTAAGCGCTTGCCTGTGAAGCCTAAGGACTCCAGTTCAAGGCTTGATTCCCCAGGACCTATGTAAGCCAGATGTGCAAGGTGGCACATGCATCTGGAGTTCGTTTGCAGTGGCTGGAGGCCCTGGTGTGCCCATTCTCTTTCTCTCTCTCTCTCCTTCTTTATCTCTGTGTCTGTTGCTCTCAAATAAATAAAAACAAACAAACAAAAAAGGCAATTTGGGGGCTGGAGAGATGGCTTAGCGGTTAAGGCGCTCAGGCTGACCTGGAATTCACTGTGTAGTCTCAGGGTGGCCTCGAACTCACAGTGATCCTCCTACCTCTGCCTCCTGAGTGCTAGGATTAAAGGCGTACGCCACCACGCCCGGCTTGCTTTGTGCTTTTTAAATATTTTATTTATTCATTTGAGAGAGAGGGAGTGAGACAGGCAGATGAGTACAGAGATAATGGGTGCATCAGGGCCTCCAGCCATTGCAAACGAGCTCCAGACACGTGCCACCTTGTGCATCTGGCTTATGTGGGTCCTGGGGAATCGAGCCTGGGTCCTTAAGGCAGGCAAGTGCCTTAACTGCTAAGCTGTCTCTCCAGCCCCACTTTTTTTGTTTTTTAAATATTTAACACACACACACACACACAGAGAGGGGGGGGGGAATAGGCATAGGGCCTCCTTCCTCTGCAAAGTAACTTCAGACACATGTGCACCACTTTGTCCATTTGGCATTATGTGGGTACTGGGGAATTGAACCTGGGCCTACAGGCTTTGCAAGCAAGCACTTTTAACCACTGAGTCATCTCCCCAGTCCCAGCATTATCTTTAGAAAAGTAACATATTACTCCCTACATTATGGTTCAAAGAAAGAGTGAGCATCTTGGAGGAGATGGGGCAGGATGATTTCAACCATCTAAGCAAGGATTGTGAGACCCAGATCTGTGACCGTGGGACTGCAAAGGAGGAGAGAAATTCAAAAGAAATTGCAGAAGGAATATTGACAGAATCTGACTGGGAAATGATAAAAGTGTAGAAATGGGAGGCAAGAAGGTAATTAGGATGACTGGCTTAGCGACTGTATCGATCAGGCTAGTCTAGAGTAACAAAACTGATAGAATGAAGCCAGGTGTGGTGGCGCACGCCTTTATTTCCAGCACTTGGGAGGCAGAGGTAGAAGGATCGCTGTGAGTTAGAGGCCATTCTGAGACTACATAGTGAATTCCAGGTCACCCTGAGCTAGAGTGAGACCCTACCTCGGAAAACAACAACAAAAAACTGATAGAATGAGCTGGAGTGATGGCTCAGTAGTTAAGGCTCTTGCTTGCAAAGCCTGATGGCCTGGGTTCAATTCCTCAGTACCCATATAAAGCCAGATGCACAAAATGCAACATGCATCTGGAGTTCATTTGCAGTCCAAGAGGCCCTGGCACACCCATTTTCTCTGTGCTTGCAAATTAGTATTATTTAATGTTATACAATTATAATATATTACTGCCGGGTGTGTTGGCACACGCCTTTAATCCCAGCACTCGGGAGGCAGAGGTAGGAGGATCATTATGAATTCGAGGCCACCCTGAGACTACATAGTTAATTCCAGGTCAAGCCTGGACCAGAGTGAGACCCTACCTTGAAAAAACAAAACAAAAAAATTATTACATATTATAAAACAATAGAGCCAGGTATGCTGGAGCATATCTTTAATCCTAGCACCCAGGAAGCAGAGGTAGGACAATTTCTGTGAGTTAGAGGTCAGTGTGGTATTACAGAATGAGTTCCAGGTCAGCCTGGATTAGACTGAGACAAAACAAAACAGAAAAAAACTACAGCACACGCCTTTAATCCCAGCACTCAAGAGGCTAAGGTAGGAGGATCGCTGTGAGTTCAAAGCCACCCAGAGAATACAGAGTGAATTCCAGGTCAGCCTGGGCTACAGCGAGACCCTACCTCGTAAAACAAAAACAAAACAACAACAAAAGAAAACGTGATAGAATGGGCTGGGAAATGGCTCAGTAGTCCAAGGCAATTGCTTTCTAAGGTTGCCAGCTAGGGTTCAGTTCTCCAGTACCCACATGGAGCTACTATATGCACAAAATGGTTCATGCATCTGGAGTTTTTTTGCGGTGGCAAGAGGCCCTGGCAATCTATTTTTTTCTTTCTCAAGTAAATAAACAATAAATAAATAAATATTTGAAAAGGAATGGATAAAATGAATATGTGTGAAAAGAGGCCAAAACACCAGAAAAACAAACAAAAAAGAGGGTTTATTGGATTAGCCTACAAGATATGAGCTGAGCAGTCCAACAATAGCTGTTTACAGGCTGGAGAGTCAGAGAACTGGGTAGCTAGGTGCTCAGTCCACGGCCTTGGATGCAGGCTGTATTTCAGTGTCTTTAGTGGATGTCCAAAAAGATGCACAAAAAAGGGGAGCCAGGCAGACATGCACACGTACCAGAGAATAGCACAGGCAGCTGGACCAAAGAAAAGCAAAAAACTCCACATTCTTCTCCTGTTTAAAATTTCATTTATTTATTTGAGAGAAAGAGGCAACCAGAGAGAGAGAGAGAGAGAGAGAGAGAGAGAGAGAGAGAGGTTATGGTCACTCCAGGGCCTCTTTCCATTGCAAATTAACTCTAGACGCATGTGCCCCTTTGTTTCTTTTTTGTTTGTTTTGTTTTCGAGGTAGGGTTTCAGTGTAGCCCAGGCTGACCTGGAATTCACTCTGTAGTCTCAGGCTGGCATGCATCTGCCACTTTGTGCATCTAGCTTTACATGGGTAATGGGTAACAGGCCATCAGGCTTTGTAACCAAGTGCCTTTAATCACCGAGCCATCTCCTCAGCTCCCTTGGAGCTTCCTTATAGACAGTCCCTCACTGGAGGAAGGACTTCTTTGCTCAGATAATCCTTCTTGGAAATGCCCTACAGACCTGCCCAAGGGGTTCATCTTTCATTTGATTCCTAATGTTATCAAGTTGACAACAGAAAATAATCATTATAAGTTCACTCCTTGTCAGCATGATACCAAATCATGCCTTCTAATGTCATGTGTATTTTCCAAATGAAGACAATAACAAATTCCTAATTCTGCCCAACATGATATAACTATCCCACTTATGGCTGGAAACCCACTATTCTTCCCACACCCCAATACATAGCAAAGTCCCTTGAGGAATGCTTAGTCACTAATATACAGTGATTTTAATATAGGTTTATCAACACTTAACTACTAATATTATCTCAGTCAATTTTATTTTATTTTTTTCCTAATTTTTATTTTTTATTACTGACAACTTCCATAATTATAGACAATAAACCATAATAATTCCCTGACTCTTTACTTTCCCCTTCACCACTCCACTCTCCATCATATCCCCATCTCCTCTCAATCAGTCTCAATCAATTTTAATTACATAGTAGAGAAAAAGAGGAAAGCAAAGCAAAGTTATCCTAATATTTGTGTACACATGCAAAAAGGCTCTTAACAACTAGGACAGAAACAGTCTTGGTAATATAATCCTTGTTTCTTTCACTACTCACGTGGCCTTAGTTGGTATTTGTAACAACCTTCTGCCCAGTCTGTATTGCCTGTACCTCCAGCAAGTAAGTACCTCAGTAGGTCTTGGTTCCTTACCTGGAAGGTTGACCCATACCTTCATTCCTGCCTTGGTTGGGTTGTACTTGCCCATTGAACTTGATAACAGAACGTGATAACACCAAGAGGCATCCTGAAGGATATCCTGTATTCCAGACATACTTATGCTGGCCTTGAGCTCACAACAATTCTCCTACCTTTGCCTCCCAAGTGCTGGGATTAAAGTTATGCACCACCATGCCCAGAATTAGCCTCTTGTTCAGATAAGCATCTTTAACTACTGAACCACCTCCCCATCCCGTTCTGCTTCCAGTTCAACGAAATATTTATTGTGCCCCTGTCTGGGGTAGAAGCACTCCCCCACCCCCAAACCAAGACTTATAGGCCAGCAGGACATAAAGTTGTGGGAACAGGAAAAGAAAAGAATTGGCTAATGGGTCTCCAAGCGTGATGGGGAATGGAACCATTCCCATTTCCACCTTTTGATTCCTGACCCTGTGAATTCTGGTCATAGGAGAAACAGTACCATATATAGGTCAGTGATTCATAGCATATACAGTCTCTGAAGAACCCTGTCCCAGCCCTCCAGGCTATTGCCATCTAGTGGGCACTGTAGCTTTTTCTTTTTTTAATTTTTTTGTTCATTTTTATTTATTTATTTGAAAGTGACAGAGAGAGAGAGAGAATGGGCGCGCCAGGGCCTCCAGCCACTGCCAACAAACTCCAGACGCGTGCGCCCCCTTGTGCATCTGGCTAATGTGGGTCCTAAGAAGTCGAGCCTCCAACCGGGGTCCTTAGGCTTCACAGGCAAGTGCTTAACTGCTAAGCCATCTCTCCAGCCCTGTAGCCTTTTCTTTAAAAGGCCATTCCACCGTTCTATCAAGCCAGCTGCTTCAGGGTGGTGGGGCACATGGTAAGACCAGTGAATTCCATGATCATGAGCCCACTGCCATACGTCCTTGGCTGTGAAGTGAGTTCTTTGGTCAGAAGCAATGCTGTGTGGAACACCATGACGGTGGATAAGGCACTCTATAAGCCCATGGATGGTAATTCTGGCAAAAGCACTACATGCAAGCAAAGCAAATCCATACCCAGAATAAGTGTCTATTCCAGTAAGGACTGCCCTTTCCATGATGTAAGTGGTCCAATGTGGTTAGGCTGCCACAAGGCTGCTGGCTGGTCCAACTCAGTGAGTGGTGTCATATCAGGGACTCAGTGTTGGTCTCTGTTGCTGGAAGATTTGGCTCTCAACAGCAGCTGTAGCTTTGGTGAGTGGAAGTCCACATTGTTGAGACCTTGCATAACTTCCATCCCTGCCACCATGGCCCCTTTGTTCATAGCCCACTGAGTAATGACAGGCTTGTCTAAGGAAAGAGATTGACTGCTATTCACAGAATGGGTCATCTTATCTGATTATTAAAATCATCCTCAGCTGAAGTCACCCTTTGATGAGCATTTACATGGGACACAAATATTTTTACATCCCTTGCCAATTCAAAAAGACCTATCCACCTACCCCTTTCTCAAATGTCTTTCTCATCAATTTGTTTATTTTTATTTTTTTATTGATAGCTTCCATACTTACAGATAGTAAACCATAATTCCCTCCCCTCCTCCACTTTCATCTTCACAAATCCACACTCTATCATATCCTCTCCCTCCCTCCATTAGTCTTTTTCATTTCATTTATTTATTTTTTAACTTTTTAAATGTTTAATTAAATTAATTAATTAGAGAAAGAGGGAGAGAGAGAATGGGCATGCCAGGGCCTCCAGCCACTGAAAACGAACTCCAGACATGTGTGCCCCCTTGTGCATCTGGCTAACGTGGGTCCTGGGGAATCGAACCTGGGTCTTTTGGCCTTACAGGCAAATGCCTTAGCCACTAACCCATCCCTCCAGCTTTGTTTTTTCAATGTAGGATCTCATTCTAGCTCAGGCTGACCTGGAATTCACTGTGTAGTCTCAGGGTGGCCTTGAACTCATGGTGATCCTCCTACCTCTGCCTCCCGAGTGCTAGGATTAAAGGTGTGCGCCACCATACCCAGCCAGCCTTTTTTTAAATACTCTTTTTTATTTTTTATTTTGATGTCATCATTTTTTCTTCCTATTATGAGGGTCTTGTGAAGGTAGTGCTAGGCACTGCAAGGTCATGTATATTGAAGCCAGTTTCTATATGGATGATTGCATTGTAAGCAGTCCTACCTTTCCTTTGGCTCTTACATTCTTTCTACCACCTCTTCTGCAATGGACCCTGAGCCTTGGAAGGTGTGATAGAAATGTTTCAGTGATGAAAAATACTCTGTCACATCTTCTCAGCACTATGGTGTCTTTTGTGTTATTCCAGGAGTCACCACCATCTGAAAAGGGAAACTTCTCTAACCAAAAGGGAGAGTAGCATTAATATATGGGTAGGGTTAAAGTGCTTACAAGGAAGTTTGATGGGCATAATATATTCATTTATCCAGACAAGAGCAGGTGTTACACTCTTAAGGCTCATGACTTCCCCCACCATAGGCTTTTGATTAGGTTTTCAGTACCAGGAATATATTCCCTCTTATGGAATGGGCCTCCAGTCCAATTAGAGAGCAGTTGGTTTCCCCCATAACAGATATGCCACTATTGCACCTGTTGGCTCATTTGGCTTGGCTGGGCAAACTTGAGGCTTGCAGTGTCCACTGTTTTCACCACTCAGGGCTTCTATCTCTCATAAGGCTGCATGCAGTATAGCTTTTTCCAGCTTTATGTCAGTTGGTATATAGGGAGGAGATTTTCAGCCCAGTCCCAGTTTGATTTCTTGGTGACCTTGCAGCCCAGGCATCTCATCAATTTTCCAATCATACTTCTTCTAAGCCCCCAACTATTCAACCAAGTCATTGTCCATAACCCATGAATTAGTATATAATGGCACATCCAGATACTTCACCTTCCAAGTAAGGTACATGACCACATGCATTGCACAAATTTCTACCCATTGTGAAGATTCCCTTGACCACTTTCCTCCAATGTTGCCCAAGAAAGGAACTGTAATGATGTGGCTTTCCATTTGTGTGGCGTCTGCATAGTGTAAATAGACCTTAGTCTTTCCCTACCCAGTCAGTCCATCATGGGTGCATGCTTGGGACAGAAGGCAAAATAACAGGAGGAGGAGCCACAGTCACTTGGACAACTTCTTCATGTAACACATTCATGTCTTCAGGACCTGTTCTAGACCAATAATGTACATACCACTTCCATTTGATGATGGACTGCTGCTGTGCACATCTAACCTTAGGGCTTTTGAGGTCAGATAATACCCAGCTCAGTCAGGTCTCTTGGTAAGTTGGTGGCCCATTGTCAAGCGTTCAGTTTCTGCTAAGGTCTAATAGCAGGCCAAGAGCTGTCTGTCAAAGAAAGAATAGTTTTCTGCAGATGACATCAGGGTCTTGGTTCAAAAGCCCAAGGGCCTCTGCTGTGATTCACCTATCGGAGTCTACCAAAGACTCAAAGCAGCATCCCTTTCTGTCACTGACACCTCAAGTACCCATCAGGTCTGCTGGATCGTATGGGCCAAGTGGCACAGCAGCTTGCACAGCAGCCTGGACCTGGTGAAGAGACTTCTGCTCTGGGATCCACACAGAACTAGTAGCTTTCCACTGGGTGTGGTGGGAACTCACGCCTCTAAGCCCAGGACTCAGGAGGCATAGGATGGAAGATTGTTATGAGTTTGAGGCCAGTCTTAGGTTACAAAGTTCGTTCCAGGTCAGCCTAGGCTAGAATAAGATTTTTTGAAAAAAAAAAAAAAAACAATACAAAAACCTACCAGCTTTCCAAGTATATGGCCCAGAGTAGCATGCCCAAGTGAGGAATGTGATGCTTCCAAAATCCAAATAGGCACATTAGGCATTGTGTTTCTTTCTTAGTGGTCAGAGGGGCCAGGTGCAATAACTTATCTTTCACCTTAGAATATCTCTTTTTCTTTTCTTTCTTTCTTTTTTTTTTTGGTTTTTCGAGGTAGGGTCTCACTCTAGTCCAGGCTGACCTGGAATTCACTATGGAGTCTCAGGGTGGCCTTGAACTCATGGCAATCCTCCTACCTCTGCCTCTTGAGTGCTGGGATTAAAGGCGTGCGCCACCATGCCCGGCTTCACCATAGAATATCTCTACATGCCCCACACCAGAGAACTCCTAGAAATTTTGCTGAGGTAGAAGCTCCTTGAATTTTGGTTGAATTATTTCCCATCCGCAGATGTGCATGTGCTGTCCCAACTCCAGAGTGGTTGCTTCTGCTCACTTGGTCCAATCAGCACACTGTCATCAATATAATGGACCAATATAATACCTTATGGAAGGAAAAAGTGATCAAACTACCTGTGAAGTAAATTATGACACAGGGCTGGAGAATTCATATAATCTCAGGTTAAAACAGTACAGGTATACTGCTGGCTTTGCCAGCTGAAAGCAAATTGCTTCTGGTGGTCATTATAGACAGGTACAGAGAAGAAAACTTTCTCAAGATCAGTAGCTGCATACCAGATACTAGGAGATGTGTTAATCTGCTCAAGTAAGGAAACCATCTCTGGTACAGCATCTAAAACTGGAGTCACCACTTGATTATGTTTATGATAATCAACTGTCATACTCCATGATCACTTCTGAACAAACCAAATTGGAGAGTTAAAAGGAGATGCAGTAAGAATGACCTCCCCTGCTCCTTTTCAAAGGTGCTTTACAGCCGGGTGTGCTGGCACCCACCTTTAATCCTAGCACTTGGGAGGCTTAGGTAGGAGGATATCTGTGAGTTTGAGGCCAGGCTCAGACTACATAGTGAATTCCAGATCAGCCTGGGCTAGAGTGAGACCCTATGTTGAAAAACAAAACAAGAAAAAGTGCTTTATGGCGACATGGTAATACCCCCAGGGATGTGATATTATTTTTGGTTCACTGTTTTCCCTGATAGAATCAGCTCTAATAGCTTCCATTTGGCCTTTCCAACCATAATAGCCCTCTCTCCACAGGTCAGGGAGCCAATGTAAGGAATCTGCCAACTTCTAATTGTGTCTATCCCAATTATGCATTCTGGAACTAGGGAACTAACCACAGGATGAATCGGGGGCCCATTGAAACCACAGTGAGTCAAACTTGGATTAACTCTCCATTGATCACCTGACCTCCATAAGAACCTAATATGCCTGGAGAGCCACAATGCTGTTTGGGGTCTCCTGGAATCAATGTCAATTCACAGTCAGTATCTGGTAGGTTCTGAAAGGTGCGATTATTTCCCTTTCGCCAATGCACAGTTATCTAGCAAAACACCATCAGTCCCTTTGGGGATGAGTGGGAAAAAGATAAATATTAAAACTTTTTGGGAGCCGGGCATGGTGGCCTTTAATCCCAGCACTTGGGAGGCAGAGGTAGGAGGATCACTATGAGTTCCAGGTCAGCCCAGGCTAGAGTGAGATTCTACTTCGTAAAACCAGAGAAAGGGCTGTAGAGATGGCTTAGCAGTTAAGTGCTTGCCTGTGAAGCCTAAGGACCCCAGTTTGAGGCTCGATTCACCAGTACCCAGATGCACAAGGTGGTGCATGCATCTGGAGTTCGTTTGTCATGGCTGGAGGCCCTGGCACTCCCATTCTCTTCTCTCTCTCTCTCTCTCTCTGCCTCTTTCTCTCTCCGTCTGTTGCTCTCAAATAAATAAATAAAAATAACCAAAAAAAGAAAAACCAAAGGGGGGGACTTGTTGAGGGGGCTGGAGAGATGGCGCAATAGTTATAGGCACTCATTTGCAAAGCCTCACAGCCCAGGTTCAATTCTCCAGTACCCACAGAAAGTAATGAATACAGCTGGTGTTTGTTTGCAACAGCAAGAGGCCCTGGTGTGCCCATTCCCATTCTCCCCCACCTGTTTATCTCTCTCTCTCTCTCTCTCTCTCTCTCTCTCTCTCTCTCTCTCTCTCTGCTTGAAAACAATTTTTCTGTGGCTGGACAGATGACTTAGCAGTTAAGGCACTTGCCTGCAAAGCCAAAGAACCTAGGGTCTATTCCTCAGAACCCAATTAAAACAGATGCACAAAGTGGCACATGCATCTGGAATTTGTTTGCAGCAGCTGAAGACCCTGGCATGCCCATTCTCTCTCTCTGTCTCTCTCTCTCCCTCTTCCCATTTCTTTCTTTCTCTTACTCAAATATAAAAGAAAAAAGAAAAAAAAAACTTTCAGAATTATAGCTCAAGGAGACCCAGCCACTTCTTCATTTGAGGAGTTCTAGGTCTGTCAGCTAGCTCAAATCTGGAAATTGGTTAAGCAGCCATTATTACCTGTTGCTATTATTCAAAGTCACCTTTTTTCTTTTTATTGTTTTAGTTTTTTTCAAGGTAGGGTCTCACTTTAGCCCAGGCTGACCTGTAATTCACTATGCAGTCTCAGGGTGGCCTTGAACCCCCCCCCCCCACGTGATTCTCCTAACTCTGCTTCCTGAGTGCTAGGATTAAAGGCATGTGCCACCATGCCCAGTTCTAAAGTCACCTCCCCCCCCAAATAACAATCCTTTTGTTCTTTTACTCAGAAGGTTTTCTGCTTACATAGATACAGTAAAAGCTCAGCAGGCTTCTTTTTTCACTTTGGGAACACCATGATTGATCAGTCAGTACCAAAGGTCACATCATAGTGAACATTGCTTTGCCTATGCTTTTAAATGTTTTATTTATTTTTTTATTTATTTGAGAGAGAGAGAGAGAGAGAGAGAGAGAGAGAGAGAGAGAGAGAGAGAGAGAGGCAGACAGACAGATAGAGAATGGGCGCACTAGGGCCTCCAGCCACTGCAAACGAACTCCAGACATATGTGCCACCTTATGTATCTGGCTTATGTGGGCCCTGGGGAATTGAACTGAGGTCCTTTGGCTTTGTAGGCAAATTCCTTAACTGTTAAGCCATCTCTCCTGCCCACTTATGCTTTTAATTATGGTAAATATGCACACCTCACCTTTGGAAATTCAGTGCTATTTGCTCCTTGTTACTCTGGGACCAGGTGGATTTATTGTATATGAACCATCTAATTCAGCCACAATGCCTCTTACTGTAAGGTCTGCATGACAGAGAAGAGCAATGACTAAACTCTTCAAGTATGTTGGTTGCTACTGTCACATATCTCTCTCTCTCTGTGTCTCTCTTTCTCTCTGTTTTTTCCAGGTAGGGTCTCACTCTAGTCCAGGCTGACCTAGAATTCACTATGTAGCCTCAGGGTGGCTTGAACTCATGGCGATCCTCTTACCTCTGGCTCTTGAGTGCTGGGATTGAAAGGTGTGCACCACCACATCTAGCTTCAAATCTTTCTTATCTTTTTTTTAATGCATTATTTAGGGCTGGAGAGATGGCTTAGTGGTTAAGGTGCTAGCCTGCAAAGCTAAAGGAGTCAGGTTTGATTCCCCAGGATCCATGTAAGCCAGATACAAAAGGTGGCACATGCTTCTGGAGTTCATTTGCAGCAGCTGAAGGCCCTGGTGTGACCATTATTTATCTGCTTCTCACTCCCTCTTTCTCTCTCAAGTATATATAATAAAAATTATATATATATATATATAATAAAAATTATATATATATATAATAAAAATTATATATATATATGTAATTTAGCTGGACATGATGGCACACTCCTTTAATCCCAGCACTTGGGACAGAGGTGAGGGATCACCATGAATTCAGAATGGGTACCCGAGGACCTCCAGCCACTATAAATGAAATATAGACACATCTACTGCCTTGTGCATCCAGCTTATGTGGTTTACTGGGGAATGGAATCTAGGTCCTTAGGCTTCACAGGCAAGTGTCTTAACCACTAAGCAATCACTCCAGCCCTCTTTCTTCATTTGCATTTGAAAGCAACAGACAGAGAGAAAAAGAGGCAGAGAAGGCAGAGAGAGAGAATGGCACATCAGGGCCTCCAGCCACTGCAAATGAACTCCAGATGCATGCACCAACTTGTGCATCTGGATACGTGGGTACTAGGGAATCAAGCTTTGAACCAGGATCCTTGGGCTTCACAGCCAAGTGCTTAACTACTAAGCCATCTCTCTAGCCCCAGCCCTTTTTCTTATAGGCCTAATGAGCAGCACATCTTCTGGACCCTCCAATTGTGGAAAATATGTTTTTTTTTTTCTTCCCAGCGCCCTTCTTTTTTTGGGGGCGGGGGTTTCGAGGTGCAGTCTCACTCTAGCCCAGGCTGACCTGGAATTCACTGTGTAGTCTCAGGGTGGCCTTGAATGCATGGTGATCTTCCTACCTCTGCCTCCCAAGTGCTGGAAATAAAGGCATGCACCACCACAGCCAGCTTGTTTTGGGGGTGGAGGGGGTTTCAAGGTAGGGTCTCACTCTATCTAGACTGACCTGGAATTCACTATGGAGTCTCAGGGTGGCTTCAAACTCTCAGCAATCCTCCTATCCCTGCCTTCCAAGTGCTGAGATTAAAGGCGTGTGCCACCATGCCTGGCTTGTAGTAGATCATCCTTTGACTCACACTGTAGCCAACCAATCAAACTCTTAGCACCTTTTTTGTTTGTTTGTTTGTTTTAGACGTAAGGTTTCACTTTAGCCCAGGCTGACCTGGAATTCACTAAGTAGTCTCAGGATGGCCTCTAACTCAAGTTGATCCTCCTACCTCTGCCTCCCTAGTGCTGGGATTAAAGGTGTGGGCCGCCATGCCCAACTTCAGAATTCTTTAATATGTAGAGTTGGAGAGCCAGTTCCAGATAAGATCAAACCCACCAGAGAAATCCATCTTTACAATTCTCTCTCAGATGGGCGTGGTGGCGCACGCCTTTAATCCTAGCAGTCAGAAGGCAGAGATAGGAAGATCGCTATGTGAGGCCACCATGAGACTCCATAGTGAATTCCAGGTCAGCCTGGCCTAGAGTGAGACCTTACTTCAAAAACAAAAACAAAACAAACAAACAAAAAAAAACAAACAAACAAACAGGGTTTTATGGAGCCTGGAGTAGAGTGAAACCCTACCTTGAAAAACCAAGAAAAGAAAGAAAACTGCAGGAAAGCTGGCTTAGTGGTTAAGGCACTTGCCTTTGAAGCCTACGGACCCAGGTTAACTCCCCAGATGCACAAGGTGACACATGCACACAGGTGGTTCATGTACACAAGCTGGTGCACATGTCTAAAGTTCATTTGGAGTGTGTAAGGCCCTGGTGCACCAATTCTTTTTCTCTTTCTCTCATAACTTAAAGAAAAAAAAGGCCAGGTGTGGTGGCTCACGCCTTTAATCCAAGCACTTGGGAGACAAAGGTAGGAGGATTGCCATGAGTTCAAGGCCACCAGATAATATCAAACCCACCAGAGAAATCCATGTTTACAATTCTCTCTCGGATGGGTGTGGTGGCCCAAGCCTTTAATCCCAGCAGTCAGAAGGCAGAGATAGGAAGATCGCTGTGTGAGGCCACCATGAGACTACCTAGTGAATTCCAGGTCAGCCTAAGCTAGTGAGACCCTACCTCAAAAAAAATCCCCCCCATAAAGATTGATCTACCATATGACCCAGCTATAGCGCTCCTAGGCATATATCTAAAGGACTCATCTCATTTCCTTAGAAGTACGTGCTCAACCATGTTTATTGCTGCTCAATTTATAATAGCTGGGAAATGGAACCAGCCTAGATGTCCCTCAACTGATGAGTGGATAATGAAAGATGTGGCACATTTATACAATGGAATTCTACTCAGCAGTAAAGAAAAATGAAGTTATGAAATTTGCAGAAAAATGGATGGACCTGGCAAGGATTATACTAAGTGAGGTAACCCAGGCCCAGAAAGCCAAGCGCCACATGTTCTCTCTCATATGTGGATCCTAGCTACAGATGATTGGGCTTCTGCGTGAGAAGGAAAATACTTAGTAGCAGAGGCCAGTAAGGTAAAAAGGAGACATAAAGGGTAGAGAAAGGAAGGGAAGAGGATACTTAATAGGTTGATATTGTATATATATAATTACAATGATTGTAACGGGGAGGTAATATGATGGAGAATGGAATTATAAATGGGGAAGTGTGGGGGTGGGGAGGGAGGGAATTACCATGGGATATATTTTATAATCATGGAAAATGTTAATAAAAATTTAAACCCCCCCCAAAAAAAACAGCAGTGGGCTGGAGAGATTGCTTAATGGTTAAGGTGCTTTCCTGCAAAGCTAAGGACCCAAGTTCAATTCCCCAGGACCCACGTAAACCAGATGCACAGGGTGGTGCATGTGTCTGGAGTTCACTTGCAGTGGCTAGAGGCCCTGGTGTGCCCATTCTCCCTACCTCTTCCCCCCCATCTCTCTCATAAGTAAATAAAAATTAAGGGCTGGAAAGATGGCTTAGTGGTTAAGGCACTGGCCTGTGAAGCCTAAGGACCCAGGTTTGATTCTCCAGGTTCCACGTAAGACAGATACACATGGTGGCACATGCATCTGGAGTTCATTTGCAGTGGCTAGAGGCCCTGACACACCCATTTTCACTCTCTTTGCCCTTCTCTCTAATAAATAAATGTAAAAAATAAGTCAGAAAATTTTAAAAAAACTATAAAACTTATAATTATCTTTGTCTATAGCCACTCAAGGTACTGCAAGCTGCATGAGAACCAATCGAGAGATGTGGGCTGGGCAGTACAACAAAAGCTGTCTACAGCTGGAGTGTCTGATAACATGTTAGCTTCTCAGTTCATGAGGCTAAATGTCCTCAGGGGATAGCAGAAAGTGGAAGAATGCACAAGCAAGCAGCAAATGGAGCCAGGGAAAAAAGTAACATACCAGTGAGCAGCATGGACAGGCCCACCAAGGCAGAGGTAGGTGGATCGCCATGAGTTCAAGGCTACCCTGAGACTACACTGTGAATTCCAGGTCAGCCTGAGCTAGAGTGAGACCCTACCTCAAAAAAACAAATATATAAATAAAAATAAAAAGGAATGGAGGGCAGGAGGTTGGCATGTAATGTGGGGCTGAAGGTGGAGGTATTATTAGCTGGGAGATATCTTATAGACAGTGTGTGATCCTGACCACAAGCTCATATTTGAGAGAAATGGCGCATCCATGATTGGTCCATGGGAGTGACTGACAGCAACCATTAACAGGGAACAAAGGGATTAGGGATGTGGTTCAATGACAGAGCACTTGCCTAGCATGGGCAAGGCCCTGGATTTGGTCCCAGCACCAAGCAAAAGACAAAGAGTAGCTCAGTTGTAGAGTGCCTGCCTAGAATGTACAAAGCTCTAGATCCAGTTTTCAGCACCACAAAATAAGACAAAATTCAAGTTAAAGAATCTGAAACTTTTTCTAGTAACATATGTATATCGCTAAAAACCATTCTCAGAGGATCATTGCAATTTTACTACACTGGTGCCAGTTAGATAATTACTTATTTTAAACTTTTGCTAATGTAATTTGTTTTAATTTCTGCTACAAAGCCCACCAGAGAAGTTGAACATTTTGCCAGATGCTTGTTTCCTCATTCCATTTTCACTTGTGTGAAGTGTCTGACCATTTACCATTGGGGAACATTTTTTTTTGGTTGATTTGCATGAACTCTATCAAATATACTCTGTCCTATTTGAAGCAGACACTCTAACCAATTGGCTGTTTTTCTCACTGTAGCCCAGGCTGACTTAGAACTCATTCTGTAGCCCCAGGCTGATGTCGAACTCACAGCAATCATCCTACCTCAATCTCCTGACTGTTGAGCCTAAAGGCTTTCACCACTACGCCCATCTGGATATATATGATATAAGGACTCATTCTAGCCCAGGCTGACCTGGAACTCACTTTGTAGTTCAGGCTGGCTTTGAAGTCACTGCAATCCTCCTACTTTAACCTCCTGAGTACTGGGATTAAAGGCACACACACCACCACACCCAGCTCTTTTTTTTCTTTTTAATTTTTTTTTTAATTTATTTGAGGGGGGAGAGATAGAAGGAGAATGGGAATGCCAGGGCCTCTAGCCACTGCAAATGAACTCCAGATGCATGTACCACCTTGTGCATCTGGCTTTACATGGGTTCTAGGGAATTGAATCTGGGTCTTTTTGACTTTGCAGGCAAACACCTTAATAGCTATGTTATCTCTTCAGCCTTTTTTTGTTTTGTTTTGTTTTTACAGGTAGAGTCTCCCTCTGGCCCAGGCTAACCTGGAATTCATTATATAGTTTCAGCATGGCCTCAAACTCATGGTGATCCTTCCATCTCTGCTTTCTGAATGCTGGAATTAAAGGCATGTACCACCACCACACAGGACCTTGTTATATTTATTTATTTATGAGAGAGAGAGAGAGAGAGAGAGAGAGGGAGAATGGATGTGCCAGTCCCTCTAGACACTGCAAAAGAACTCCAGATGCATGCGCCACCATGTGCATCTGGCTTATGTGGGTTCTGGATAATCGAACCTCATTCCCTCCTTCCCTCCTTCCTTCCCTCCCATCCTTTCGAAGATAGGGCCTCTTTATTTAGTTGGCCTTGAATTTGAGATCTTCCTGCCTCAGCCTCCCCAGTGTTGTGATTATAGGTGTGTTCACCACATACAGCTTCTACTTTCTAGCTCTATGACTCTTCCTTTTCTAAGAATAATGTGTAGGTGAGTTATACAGTATTGGTCCTATTCTGTCTGTTTTGTTTCCCTTAGAACAATGTTTTCAAGTATCATCAATTCCTTTTTAGATCTGAATGATATTTTATCATATATATTTAAATATATGTATATGCTACATGTAAAACAATTTATTGATTTTTATTTGAGCAAGGAAAGGAGAGAGAGAGCAGGCAGGCCAGGGCTTCCTACTACTGCAAATTAACTCCAGGTGGCATGTACCACTTTGTGCATTTGGCTTTATGTGGGTACTAGGGAATCAGGCGCAGACCATTCAGCTTTATAAGAAAGCTCCTTTAACCACCGAGCTATCTCTCCAGCCCAGACATCTTATTTATGCATACATCTATTTATGAATAATTGGGTTGTTTCCATCTTTTGGCTATTGTGAATAATCATGCTGTGGATTTGGTGTGCAAGTATGCATTTGAGCCTCTGCTTTCAATTCTAGAAATACAATTGCTGACTCATGGCCATTTAAAAAATATATTTATTTTTTGGGCTGTAGAGATGGCACAGAAGTTAAAGGCACTTGATTGCAAAGCCTGATAGCCTGGGGTCAGTTCCCTAGTACCCATGTGTGGTGGTTTGATTCAGGTGTCCCCCATAAACTTAGGTGTTCTGAATGCTAGGTTCACAGCTGATGGAGATTTGGGAATTAACACCTGCTGGAGGTCTCTAGCTGCTGCAAGGAACTCCAGATGCATGTGCCACTTTGCATATCTGTCTTTATGTGGGTACTGGGGAATTGAACCTAGGTCCTTAGATTTTGCATGAAAACTCCTTAACCACTAAGCATCTTTCCAGCCCCCTTGTTTTTTTTTTGGGGGGGTTAAGGTTTCCATCTCCTCCCAGATCCCACTTAGATGATTTCACCCCCACTCAATTCACATATCTACTATATCCTCCCCTTAAGCCCTCTCCTTTTTTCTCCTCCCTGCCTCATAGCCTCTTTCTAGCTTTCTGTCCTCTGCTATTCACTTTTACTCCAACTCACATACAAATCTAAGCATTGAGAGAGCATGGGCTACCTCACTTAGAATCTTTTCCAGATCTATCCATTTACCTGCATATGTAACTTTTTTTTTCAAGGTAGGGCCTCACTTTAGCTCAGGCTGACCTGTCATTTTTCTTTACAGCTGAATTAAACTCCTTTTTATAAAAGAAAACAACAACAACAAAAAAAAAAAAAAACCTTTGCTGGGCTTGGTGGCACAGACAAGCTTGGTGGTGGTGCACGTCTTTAATCCCAGCACTTGGAAGGCTGAGGTAGGAAGATGACCATGGTTCCAGTCCACCCTGATACTCATAGAGAATTCCTGGTCAGCCTTGTCTATAGTGAGACCCTACCTCAAAACACTAAAAAAACAAACAAAAAAAACCCCTCCTTTTGGTAACTATACCACATCTTCATTACCCACTCATTAGTTGATTGACATTGTTTTATTTAATTAATTTATTTATTTTCTGTTTTCGGGTTTTTTTTTTTTCCACAGAGGGTGTGAGAGAGAATTGGCTAGGGCCTCAGCCACTGAAATCTTGCGCCACCTAGTGGGCATGTGCCACCCTGTGCTTGCCTCATCTTTGTGTGTCTGGCTTACATGGGATCTGGAGAGTCAAACATTGGTCCTTAGGCTTTGCAGGCAAGCACTTTAACTGCTAAGATATCTCTCCAGCCCTTTTAAAATAAACTTTATTTATTTATTAATTTGAGAGAGTTAGAGAGAGAGAGAGAGAGACAGACAGACAGACAGACAGACAACTGACTAACAGAGAGAATGGGCATGCCAGGGCCTCCAGTCACTGCAGTCGACCACCAGATGTGTGCACCCCCTTATGCATTTGGCTATGTGGGTCGTGGGGAACTGAAACTAGATCTTTTGGCCTTGCAGGCATGCAACTTAGCTGCTAAGCCATCTCTCCAGCCCTTTCTTTTTCCTTTTTAAATTTTTAAAATTAATTAATTGATTAATTTATTTGACAGAGAAAGAGGGAGAGAGGGAGAGATAATGGGCACGCCAGGGCCTCCAGTCACTGCAAATGAACTCTAGATGTGTGCTCCCCCTTGTGCATCTGGTTAACATGGGTCCTGGGGAATTGAACCTGGGTTCTTTGGCTTTGCAAGCAAACACCTTAATCATTAAGCCATTCCTCCAGCCCCTCCTTTATTTATTTATTTATTTATTTATTTATTTATTTATTTATTTATTTATTTATTTTTGAGGTAGGGTTTCACTTTAGTCCACGCTGACCTGGAATTCACTATGAAATCTCAGGGTTGCCTCGAACTCACAGCAATCCTCCTACCTCTGCCTTCTGAGTGCTGGGATTAAAGGCGTGTGCCACCATGTCTGACCCCTCCTTTTTTTGAGATAGGGTCTCACTGTAGCCCAGGATGACCTGGAATTCACTATGTAGCCTCAGGGTGGCCTTGAACTCACAGTGATCCTCCTACTTATGCCTCCTGAGCACAGAAATTTGAAGCATGTGGTACCATGCCTGACATTGTTATATGGTTTTTATTATTATTGTTGTTATGAATATTATTTGGCTTTTCAAGTTAGGATCTTGTTCTAGCCCAGGTTGACATGGGATTCACGTGTGGTCTCAGGTTGGCCTCAAACGCAAGGTGATCCTTCTGCCTTCCAAGTCATGGGATTAAAGAAATGTGCTATCACTCCTGACTATTATTTTATTTATTTATTTATTTAATTTTTTTTTGTTCTTTTTTTTGAAGTAGTGTCTCACTCTAGCCCAGGCTGACCTGGAATTCAATATGTAGTCTCAGGTGTCCTAGAACTCATGTAGATCCTCCTACCTCTGCCTCATGAGTGCTAGGATTAAAGGCATGTGTCACCATGCCTAGTTTGTTGTTTTATTTTTTTTGGGGGGGGGTTTCAAGGTAGGGTTTCACTCTAGTCCAGGGTGACCTGGAATTCACTATGTAACCTCAGGGTGGCCTTGAACTCATGGTAATTGTCTTACCTCTGCATCCTGAGCGCTGTGATTAAAGGTGTATGCCTCCATGCCCAGCTGTTGTTTTATTTCTTTTTTTGAGTCCAGGCTGACCTGGAATTCACTATGGAGTCTCAGGGTGGCCTTGAACTCATGACAGTCTTTCTTCCTCTGCCTCCCGAGTGCTGGGATTAAAGGTATGCGCCACTATGCCCAGCTATTTTTTTTAAGATTTTTTTTTTTGATTTTTTGAGGCCCAGCAATTATATAAATAAAATGTTATTAACAACTTTCATGATTGTAAACAATATCTCTTGGTAATTCTCTCCCTCTCCCCACTTTCCCCTTTGAAACTCCACTCTCCATCATATCCCCTCCCCCTCTCAATCAGTCTCTTTTATTTTGAGGTCATCAGCTTTTACTCCTATTATGATGGTCTTGTGTAGGTAGTGTCAGTCACTGTGAGGTCATGGATATCCGGGCCATTTTGTGTCTGGAGGAGCACGTTGTAAGGAGCCCTACCCTTCCTTTGGCTCATGCATTCTTTTTTTTTTTTTTAAAGTTTTTTTTGTTGTTGTTGTTCATTATTTATTTATTTTTTTGATAGTGACAGAGAGAGAGAGAAAGAGACAGAGAGAGAGAAATTGAGAACGGGCGCGCCAGGGCTTCCAGCCACTGCAAATGAACTCCAGATGCATGCGCCCCCTTGTGCATCTGGCTAACGTGGGTCCTGGGGAACTGAGCCTCGAACCAGGGTCCTTAGGCTTCACAGGCAAGTGCTTAACCGCTAAGCCATCTCTCCAGCCCTCATGCATTCTTTCTGCCACCTCTTCCACAATGGACCCTGAGCCTTGGAAGGTGTGACAGAGATATTGCAGTGCTGAGCACTCCGCTGTCACTTCTTCTCAGCACCATGGTGCCTTCTGAGTCATCCCAAGGTCACTGCCATATGAAAAGAGAAGGTTCTCTAACCAAAAGTGAGAGTAGCATTAATATATGGGTATGAACATTAAGAGAAGTGCTTACTGAGCAGTTTAGTGAGCATAGTATATACATTTAGAGAGACAGCAGCAGAAGTTACACCCCTAAGGCTCATGACTACCCCTATTATAGGTTTTCAGTACCAGGGATGTATTCCCTCCCATGGAGTGGGCCTCCAGTCAAATTAGAGGGGGAGGGGTTGGTTTCTTCCATAACAGACGTGCCACTATTGCACCTGTTGGCTCATTTGGCCTGGCTGTCCAAGTATAAGGCTTGTAGTGTCCACTGCTGAGCATCTTCACTGGTGATTTTTCTCCTATTGAACTGCATGCAGTGTGGTTTTTTTTCAGCTTTCTGTCAGCTGGTCTACATGGAGGAGGTTTTCTGCTCAGCTCCATCAGGATTTCTCAGTGACTTTGCAGCCCAAGTATGTGGAGTCTTTAGCAATAGGGTCTTACCATCTCTTCCTGGTGGGAAACCAAGGGCCAAAGAGACAGGGAGAAAGGCAGATAGAGAGAGAATGGACATGCCAGGGCCTTCAGCTACTGAAGACAAACTCCATACACATATGCCACCTTTTGTACTTGATTTACGTGGCTCCTGAGGAATCGAACCTGGGGTCCTTTGGCTTTGCAGGTAAGTACCTTAACTGCTAAGCCATCTCTCCAGCCTCATGCTTTAAATATATATTTTTTAAATTTAGTTATTGGAGAGAGTGAGAGAAAGGGAAGAGGCAGATATATAGAGAGAATGGGCTCACCAGGTCCTCCAGCCACTGCATGCAAATTCCAGATGCATGCATCACTTTATGCATCTAGCTTATATGGGTACTGCTGAATCAAACCTGGGTCCTTAGGCAAGTGAAGCAACCTCTCCATATAAACCACCTCTCCATACTTTTTTTGTTTGTTTGTTACCAAGGTAGGGTCTCACTCTAGCCCAGGCTGACCTGAAATTCACTAGTCTAAGGGTGGCCTTGAACACATGGCAATCCTCCTACCTCTGCCTCCTGAGTGCTGGGATTAAAGGAGTGAACCACCATGCCCAGCACAAATAGATTTTTTTTAAAAAGTATGAAGCCAGGTGTGAGACCCTACTTCAAAAAAAAAAAAAAAAGAAAGAAAGAAAGAAAGAAAGAAAGAAAGAAAGAAAGAAAAGAAAAGCAAAATCTATATTTGCAAGCAGAGAGAGAGAATAAGAGTGTACCTGGGCTTCTAGCTGCTGCAAATAATTCCAGACATATGCGCCACTTTGCACATCTGACTTTATAAAGGTGGGTACTGGGGAATTGAACCCAGGTTGATTACTTTGCAGGCAAGTGCCTTAACTGCTAAGCCATCTCTCCAGCCCTGAATTCCATTTTTTTTTTTGTATCTTTACGAAAGAGTAAACCAAGGCAGACAGTGGTCAAGCAACTCATGAATAGTCACCCAGCTAGTCAATGGCAGGACCAGAATTTAAACCCAGGTAGGCTTGAGTTCACTCCACTGGGTCTTATTGAGTTCAGGCATTTGTGATTTTAAAAGACCCACCACCATGATGGATGTTGTGGCACATGTCTACAGTCCCAGTACTGGGACTGGGGAGACCAAAGCATGGGAGGATCCTTTGAATTTAGGAGTTCCAGACCAGCCTGGAAGCATAGCAAGACTCACATAAACAAAAACAAACAAATAAACAAATACCTGCCCAACTGGATTCCAAACAGGCCATGTAAATTATACCCCCACCTGGGGCTGGGCAGATTGCTCAGCTGCTGGCCTGGGTTCAATTCCAAAACCATCCATGTAAGCAGGATGAAAAAGGTAGCGCAAATATTTGAAGTTCATTTGTGGCAAAACTACCTGGTGCAATTATACACACACTAACATAAATAAATAATACACCCCTACCAGCTGTGTGAGAGTACACATTTCTCCTCATTCTTTTTGTTTGTTTTGTTGTTTTGACTTTGTTATTTATTTCCATGGAGAGAGAGAGAGAGAATGAGCAAAGCAGGATTTCTAGCCACTGCAAATAACCTCCAGATGTATGTGCCATTTTGTGCATCCGGCTTTATGCGGGTACTGGAGAATTGAACCTGCATCATTAGACTTTGCAGGCAAGTGCCTTAACTTCTGAGCCATTTCTCCAGCCCCCCCTTCTTTGAATTTTTTGTTTATTTTTATTTATTTATTTGAGAGCGACAGAGAGAGAAAGAGGCAGATAGAGAGAGAGAATGGGCGTGCCAGGGCCTCTAGCCATAGCAAACAAACGCCAGATGCCTGTGCCACCTTGTGCATCTGGCTTACATGGGTCCTGGGGAATCAAGCCTTGAACCAGGGTGCTTTGGCTTCGTAAGCAAGCACTTAACCGTTAAGCCATCTTTCAAGCCGTAAATCAAGATTTTATTTTAAATTTTTGTTTACTTTTATTTATTTATTTGAGAGCGACAGACAGATAGAGAGAGAAAGGCCCCCCTTTTTATGAGGTAGTGTCTTGTTCTAGCCCAGGCTGATCTGGAACTCACTCTGTAGTCCCAGGCTGGTTATGAACTCAAGGTAATCCTCTTATCTCTGCCTCCCAAGTACTGGAATTAAAGGCATTCACCACCACGACCTGCCATTAAAAAAAAAAAAAAATCTGGGCTGGAGAGATGGCTTAGCGGTTAAGCGCTTGCCTGTGAAGCCTAAGGACCCCGGTTCGAGGCTCGGTTCCCCAGGTCCCACGTTAGCCAGATGCACAAGGGGGCGCACGCGTCTGGAGTTCGTTTGCAGAGGCTGGAAGCCCTGGTGCGCCCATTCTCTCTCTCTCCCTCCATCTGTCTTTCTCTCTATGTCTGTCGCTCTCAAATAAATAAATAAAAAATGAACAAAAAAATTAAAAAAAAAATCTTTAGCAAGAGAGAGAGAGAGAGAGAGAGAATGGGCATGCCCAGGGCCTTTCAGCTGCTGTGAACGAACTCCACAAGGGTACGCCCTCTTGTGGCACATTTGTGACATTGCATGCTTGCATCATTTGCGTCTGGCTATAGGTGGGATCTGGAGGATGCCAACAAGGCTTTGCAGACTAGCGCCTTAACCTCTACGCCCTCCCTCTAGCCCTAAATATTTTGGGGGGCATTCAATTTTTTTTTAATTTTTTAAATTTTTATTAACATTTTCCATGATTATTAAAAAATATCCCATAGTAATTCCCTCCCACCCCCCCACACTTTCCCCTTTGAAATTCCATTCTCCATCATATTACCTCCCCATCTCAATCATTGTACTTACATATATACAATATCAACCTATTAAGTACCCTCCTCCCTTCCTTTCTCTTCCTTTCATATCTCCTTTTTAACTTACTGGCCTCTGCTACTAAGAATTTACCTTCTCATGCAGAAGCCCAATCATCTGTAGCTAGGATCCACATATGAAGGAGAACATGTGGCACTTGGCTTTCTGGGCCTGGGTTACCTCACTTAGTATAATCCTTCCCAGATCCATCCATTTTTCTGCAAATTTCATAACTTCATTTTTCTTTACTGCTGAGTAGAACTCCATTGTATAAATGTGCCACATCTTCATTATCCACTCATCAGTTGAGGGACATCCAGCTATTATAAATTGAGCAGCAATAAACATGGTTGAGCACGTACTTCTAAGGAAATGAGATGAGTCCTTCGGATATATGCCTAGGAGTGCTATAGCTGGGTCATATGGTAGATCAATCTTTAGCTGTTTTAAGAACCTCCACACTGATTTCCACAATGGCTGGACCAGATTGCATTCCCACCAGAAGTGTAAAGGGTTCCCTCTTTTTCCACATCCCCGCCAACATTTATGATTATTTGTTTTCATGATGGTGGCCAATCTGACAGGAGTGAGATGGAATCTCAATGTAGTTTTAATCTGCATTTCCCTGATGACTAGTGACGTAAAACATTTTTGTAGTTGCTTATATGCCATTCATATTTCTTCCTTTGAGAATGCTCTATTTAGCTCCATAGACCATTTTTGATTGGCTTGTTTGATTCCTTATTATTTAACTTTTTGCATTCTTTGTATATCTTAGATATTAATCCTCTATCAGATATATAGCTGGCAAAGATTTTTTCCCATTCTGTAGGTTGCCTCTTTGCTTTTTTCACTGTGTCCTTTGCAGGGCAAAATCTTTGTAATTTCATGAGGTCCTAGTGATTAATCTGTGGTTTTATTGTCTGAGCAATTGGGGTTGTATTCAGAAAGTCTTTGCCAAGACCAATATGTTGAAGGGTTTCCCCTACTTTTTCCTCTAGCAGTTTCAGAGTTTCAGGTCTGATGTTAAGGTCTTTAATCCATTTGGACTTAATTCTTGTGCATGGTGAGAGAGAAGAATCTATTTTCATCCTTCTGCAGATATATATCCAAAAAACAAAATAAATGTTTATTTATTTTTATTTGAGAGAAACAGACAGACACAGAGAGAAAGATGCAGATAGAGAGAATGAGCATGTCAGGGCCTCCAGCCACTGCAAATGAACTCCAGATGCATGCAACACATTGTGCATCTGGCTTACATGGGTCCTGGGGAATATGAGCCCTGAACTGGGGTCCTTAGGCTTCACAGGCAAGTGCTTAACTGCTAAGCCATCTCTCCATCCCTCAAAATTTTTTATTTTTTAAGCTTTTTTATTGACAACTTACATGATTATAAACAATATCCCATGGTAATTCCCTCCCCCCCACCTTCCCCTTTGAAACTCCACTCTCCATCATATCTCCTCCTGCTTTCAATCAGTCTCTTTTTTAATTTTTTATTATTTTTTTCTCTTTTTTTATTTTGATGTCATCATCCTTTCTTCCTATTATGATGGTCTTGTGTAGGTAGCATCAGGCACTGTGAGGTCATGGATATACAGGCCATTTTGTGTCTGGAGGAGCATGTTGTAAGGAGTGGTACCCTTCCTTTGGCTCTTACATTCTTTCTACCACCTCTTCCACAATGGACCCTGAGCCTTGGAAGGTATGATGGAGATGTTTCAGTGCTGAGCACTTCTCTGTCACTTCTAAGCACTATGGTGCCTTCTCAGTCATCCCAAGGTCACCTCCATCTGAAAAGAGAAGCTTCTCTAACCAAAAGTGAGAGTAGCATTAATATATCAGTATGAACCTTAACAGATGTTTTTACTGGGCAGTTTGGTAAGCATAGTTTATATATTTAGCCAGATATCAGCAGACATTACACCCCTAGGGCTCATGACTACCCCTGTTGTAGGTTTTCACTGTTAGGGATGTATTCTTTACCATGGAGCGGGCCTCTATGCCAATTAGAGAGTAGTTGGTTTCCCCCATAACAGATGTGCCACTATTGTTCCTGTTGGTTCATTTAATCTGGTTGGCCAAATTTAAAGCTTTCAAGTCCACTGTTGAGTATCTCCACTGGTGATTTTTCCCTCCTGTGGAACTGCATGCAGCATAGCTTTTCCAGCTTTCTGTCAGCTCGTCTACATGGAGGAAGTTTTCTGTTCAGCTCCAGCAGGATTTCTCAGAGACCTTGCAGCCCAAGTATGTGGAATCTTTAGCAATAGGATCTTACCATCTATTCCTGGTAGAAAATGAAGAGCCTTGGAAATTGCCTGTAATGTTTTGGGGCCATCAAGGAACTCCCTGGCCAACAAATCATTGGAAGGTATCCCGCTTAACTTTAAGCCTTAAACTGCTAAGCCATCTCTCCAGCCATATATATTTAAGAGAGGCAGATAGAGAAAGGGAGGAGGGAGAGAGAGAATGGGCATTCCATGGCCTCCAGTTTCTGCAACATAATTACTAATTATGTGTACCAACAACACTAATGTGTTTGTAACACTCATTCCATTCTTGGAGTGGTAGTGTTCTGAGCACTGTATGGTTCCTTGTTACACCTCACCTTCATTTGTTTTACTCATAGAACAGCCTATGAGGGTGCCTACTAATTTCTGTGTTTGCTTCTTCCCTATTTTAACCATTAGAATTTCAGCTATTTTTTTCTTTTTCTTTCTTTTTTTTTTTTTTTTTTGGTCGGCGGGGGCGGGGGTAAGTCCTCACTCAGCTCAAGGTAATCCTCTTATCTCTGCCTCCCAAGTACTGGAATTAAAGGCATTCATCAGCACAACCTGCCATTAAAAAAAAAAAAAATCTTTAACGAGAGAGGGAGGGAGAGTGAGAGAGAGAGAGAATGGGCAGACTGACCTGGAACTCTCTCTGTAGTTCCAGACTGGCCTCGAACTCATAGCAATACTCCTACCTCTGTCTGGGAATAAAGCCATGCACCACCATATTCAGCTTTCTATTTTATTGTTTATTTTATTTAATTATATGAGAGAGCGCATATTTGTTTATTTACAAGTAGAAAAAGATAGAGAGACAGAAAGAATGAGTGCACCAGGACTTCCAACTGCTACAAGCCAACAAACTCTCTGTGCATCTGGCTTTACGTAAGTACTGAAGAATCAAACTCAGGCCTTTAAGCATTGCAATTAAACACCTAAATGGCCAAGCCATTACTCCAGCCCACCCGAAAACAAAGATTTTGTTTGTTTTGTTTAATGTGATCCTCAGTACTTGGAACTAAATATTTGTTGGTTGCCTGAAAATGAATAAAAAATATTTCATACAAGAATTAGTGAAGGTTTAGAAAGAGTTAACAATTAATCAAAATTCATAGTAGGGGGCTGAAGAGATGGCTCTGTGGTTAAATGCTTACTTATAAAGCCTGGCATGGTTCGATTTCCTAACCACCTATGAAAATCCAAACTCAAACTGTGGCACAAGTGTCTGCCAAGAGACCCTGATACATCCACATGCAAATAAATAAATTTAATTTAATATTTTTTTTAGAGGTAGGGTTTCACTCTAGTCCAGGCTGACCTGGAATTGACTATGTAGACACAGAGTAGCCTTAAACTCAGTGCTCCTCCTACCTCTCCCTCCCAAGTGCTGGGATAAAAGGCTTGTGCCACCATACCTGGCAATAAAAACATTTTTAAAAAGCTGGAGGCCCGCTCCAAGGGAGGGAATACATCCCTGATACTGAAAACTTAAAACAGGGGTAGTCATGAGCCCTAGGGGTGTAACATCTGCTGATGTCTGGATAAGTGTATATACTATGCTTATCAAACTGCCCCGTAAGCACTTCTCTTAATATTCATACCCTTATATTAATGCTACTCTCATTTTGGCTAGAGAATCTTCTCTTTTCAGATGGCAGTGACCTTGGGATGACTCAGAAGGTATCATGGTGTAGGAAAGAAGTGACTGAGTACCGAGTAACACCTCGACCACACCTTCCAAGGCTCAGGGTCTAATGCGGAAGAGGTGGCAGAAAGAATGTAAGAGCCAAAGGAAGGGTAAGATTCCTGACAACGTGCTCCCTCCAGACATAAAATGGCCTCGATATCCATGACCTCATAGTGCCTGACACTACCTACACAAGGCCATCAGAAGAGGAGGGAAAGATCACCACATCAAAATAAAAGAGAGACTTATTGAGATGGGGAGGGGATATGATGGAGAATGGAATTTCAAAGGGGAAAGTGGGGGGGGGAAGGGAGGGTATTGCCATGGGATATTTTTTATAATCATGGAAAATGTTTTTAAAAATTGAGAAAAAGGGCTGGAGAGATGGCTTAGCGGTTGAGCACTTGCCTGTGAAGCCTAAGGACCCCGGTTCGAGGCTCGGTTCCCCAGGTCCCACGTTAGCCAGATACACAAGGGGGCGCACGCGTCTGGAGTTCGTTTGCAGAGGCTGGAGGCCCTGGCGCGCCCATTCTCTCTCTCTCCCTCTATCTGTCTTTCTCTCTGTGTCTGTTGCTCTCAAATAAATAAATAAATAAATAAAAATTAAAATAAAAAAATAAAAATTGAGAAAAAATAAAATAAAATAAGATTAAAAAAAAAAAAAGCTGGGTGTGGTGGCACATGCCCTTAATCCCAGCTTTTGGGAGGCAGAGGTAGGAAGATTTCCATGAGTTCTAGGCATTCTGAGATTCCATTGTGAATTCCAGGTCAGCGTGGGCTAGAGGGAGACCCCAACTTGATTAAAAAAAACAAAAAAACTTTGGCTGGAGAGATGACTTAGCAATTAAGACAGTTACATATGAAGCCTAAGGACCCAGGTTTGATTTCCCAGAACCCATGTAAGCCAGATGCACAAAGTAGCATATGCATCTGGAATTTGTTTGCAGTGTCTGGAGACCCTGGTGTGCTCAATCTCTCCCTCCCTCCCTCTCTCTCTCTCTCTCTCTCTCTCTCTCTCTCTCTCTCTCTCTCTCTCTCTCTGTCTATCACTTTGCAAATAAAATTTAAAAATGTACAATTAAAAAAAACTTAAGAAATTGAATTCCACGGTTTTTCTTTGTTAACAGTTAAGCCTGCTTTAAGCTGTATTTCTGCAGTAGAGATATGCTACTGTTGATTCAACTTATTGAAGCACATTTTTGTGGTTTCCTATTTGGGGCGGATGATTTGTCTATAGATTTCTTTTTTTAAGACAAAGAGTGAGAGTCAGAGAGAGAGAGAGAGAGAGAGAATTGGCACTCCAGGGCCTCAGCCACGAAAAATTCAGATGCTTGTGCCACCCAGTGGGTATATGCAACCTTGCATTTGCCTCACCTTTGTGCATCTGGCTTATATGGGATCTGGAGAGTTGGACATGGGTCCTTAGGCTTCATAGGCAAGCACCTTAACTGCTAAGCAATCTCTCCACACTTGTCTATATATTTTTATGTGGACATGAGTTTTCTTTTTTTTTTCTGTTTTTTTCAAGGTAGAGTCTCACCCTAGCCCAGACTGACCTGGAATTCACTATTTAGTCTCAGGCTGGCTTGAACTCTTGGCGATCCTCCTACCTCTGCCTCCCAAGTGCTGGGATTAAAGGTGTGCACCACCAAGCCTGGCTGGCATGTGTACTTTTAACAAGTTAGTTCTTAACTGTACAGATTACTGGATTTTACTGTGCTGTTTTCACATATGAATATACTGCAGATTGATCATGTCCATCTACCCTTCTTCTACTCCCTCCCAACAATTTCCCAGTTCTAGTAATATCTATTTTACTTTTAGGTCAACTTTGTTATTTATTTCTTTTTCTTTTTTAAATTAAAAAAAATTATTGATTTATTTATTTAAAACAGAGAGAGAGAGAGAGAGAGAGAGAATGGCGCGCCAGGGCCTCCAGCCACTGCAAACAAACTCCTGATGCATGCGCCACCACCTTGTGCATCTGGCTTACGTGGGTCCAGGAGAACCGAACCTGGGTCCTTTGGCTTTGCAGGCAAACACCTTAACTGTTAGGCCATCCCTCCAGCTCTCTTTTTCTCTCTTTTTAATTTGTTTGTTTGTCAAGGTAGGGTCTCACTCTAACCCAGGCTGACCTGAAATTCACTATGTAGCCTCAGGGTGGCCTTGAACTCACAATGATCCTCCTACCTCTGCCTCTTGAGTGCTGGGATTAAAGGTGCCTACCACCATATCTGGCTCTTTTTTTCTTGTTTAGTTTTTACATATGAAAGAAAGCATGCAGTACTTTTCTTCTGAGTCTGGTTTATTTCACTTAAGATGATGATCTCCAATGCCATCAATTTTAGGAAAAAATAAATATGTTTTGGTTTTTTGAGGTAGGGTCTCACTCTAGCCCAGGCTGACCTGGAATTCATTTGTTCTCAGGTTGGCCTTGAACTCATGGTGATCCTTCTACCTCTGCCCCCTAAGTGCTGGTATTAAAGGCATGTGCTATCACGCCCAGTTTAGAAAATATTTTTATTTTATTTTATTTTATTTTATTTATTTATTTATTTTCTTTTTGGTTTTTCAAGGTAGGGTCTCACTCTAGCCCAGGCTGACCTGGAATTCACTATGGAGTCTCGGGGTGGCCTCGAACTCATGGCGATCCTCCTACCTCTGCCTCCCGAGGGCTGGGATTAAAGGCGTGCGCCACCATGCCCGGCTCAATATTTTTATTTCTAAGGAGAGATGGGGGAGAGAATGGACGCTCTACAATCTCTTGTCATTCAAAATGCACATGCTACTTCAAGCAACTGGCTTTATGTGGAAACTGAGGAATTGAACCAGTCCTGTCAGGCTTTTCAAGCAAGCACATTTAACCACTGAGCCATATCCCCATCCCCCCACCTACAATCAATTTTGCTGCTAATGACAGGATTTCACTTATTTTTTCTTTTATTTACGAGAGAGAGAGAGAGAGAGAGAGAGAGAGAGAGAGAGAGAGAGAGAATGGACATATCAGGGCCTTTATCCACTGAAAACAACCTCCAAATGCATGGGCCACTTTGTGCATTTGGCTTACATGGGTCCTGAAGAATCAAAACTGGGTCCTTTGGCTTTGCAGGCAAGCACCTTAACTACTAAGACATCCCTCCAGGCCAGGATTTCTTTCTTTCTTTCTTTTTTTGAGTTAGGGTATAAAGTAGCACAATGTACACAGCTGAGGATGTCCTTGAATTCCTGATCCTCCTGTCTCTACCTCCTGGTTGCTGGGATCACAAGTGTAGCCACTGTGATAGTTGGTCTTGTCAACTTGATGGGATTTAGAATCACTTGGGAGACACACCTCTGGATGAAAGAATTAACTGGGAGATGCAGGCCTGTCCTCAAAGTGGGCATGACTTTCCAACAAGTAGCCTAGATATAAAGTAGTTTGAGGGCTGGAGAGATGGCTTAGCGGTTAAGCGCTTGCCTGTGAAGCCTAAGGACCCCGGTTCAAGGCTCGATTCCCCAGGACCCACGTTAGCCAGATGCACAAGGGGGCGCATGCGTCTGGAGTTCGTTTGCAGTGGCTGGAGGCCCTGGTGTGCCCATTTTCTCTCTTTCTCTCTCTTTCTCTGCCTTTCTCTCCCTGTCACTCAAATAAATAAGTAAAAATGAACAAAATTTTAAAAAAAATTTAAAGTAATTTGAGGAAAAAGCAGCATTGCCTGCCTGCCTTTGCTGCTTCTTTCTGAGTGTATCACTGCTGTCATCCTTCACTGACGTTGGACTCTAACTTCTTCAGTCTTTCAACATGGATTCAATGCCATGCGCAAGCTTTCGGTGCCAGATTGCGATTGCTAAAGTATCCAGCTTCATGGACTAAACATTCACTGGCTTCTCTACCTCTCCTGTACCTGGAAGGCCATTGTTGGACTAATGAGCTCCTATCATGTAAACCAGTCTAGTAATCCCCTTTTGTAATAAATATATACATTGTATTGGTTCTGTTTCTCTACAGAACCCACATCCATAGATCCATCTAGTTACCATGTCCAGCATCATTCTTTTTTTCCATGAATGTTCCATTATATATATATATATATATATATATATATATATATATATATATATATATCTCATATTTTCTTTCAATTCTCTCATAATTCATCATGGCATCTTTATACATTATATAATGTACCTTGACTATGTTCACATCTGTTATTCTCTTTTGTCTCTCCTACTCAATGTGGTTTGAATAGATGGGCCCCCAATATATTCAGTTGTTTATTTGTTTGTAGATTGCATCTGCAGTCACCTGGCTGGAGGCAATGTCACTGGGTGGCTCTTAAGGTGTGGTGGTGGGTTTCAGATTTCAGTCTAAAGATATGCAAAGTTTGCCTAGCTGGAGTTCCTGAAGTGTGCTGTGGCTTTTGACCTTTAGGCTTGTGCTTCTCTCTCTCTGCTTGGTCCTGTGAATTCAGGCCAGTTTCTTCTGTCATTATGGAACTTCCCCTGGATCTGTAAGCTTCAATAAATATCCCTACCTCCATATCTGTAAGCTTCAATAAATATCCCTACCTCCATATCTGTGTCTGGTCTGAAAGTTCATCTCAGTGAGCCTGCTACAGAATGTTTAAATATATATATATATATATATGTTTAAATATGTTTAGGGCTGGAGAGATGACTTATCAGTTAAGGCACTTGCCTGCAAAGCCAAAGGACCCAGGTTTGGTCCTCAAGACCCACATAAGCCAGATGCACAATGTGTCTGGAATTTCTTTGCAGTGGCTGGAGGCCCTGATGTACCCATACTCTGTCTGCCTCCTTCTCTCTAAAATAAATAAAAATTAACAAAAAAGTTTAATAAAAATACTTTTATTTATTTACTTATTTGAGAGAGAGAGGCAAATAGAGAGCATGTTGGGCATACCAGGGCCTCCAGCCACTGCAAACGGACTCCAAACACATCAATCACCTTTCACATCTGGCTTATGTGGGAACTGGAAAATTGAACCTGGATCTTTAGGCTTCACAGGCAAGAGCCATAACCGCCTGCAGAGTCATCTCTCCATCCCTAAAATATTGAGAGGGGGGGGAAGTATTGGAATGCCAGAGCCTCTTGTCACCGAAAACAAACTCCAGATGCATGCACCACTTTGTACATCTGGCTTTACCTGGGTACTGGGGTATTGGACCCAGACTGGCAGGCTTTATAAACAAGTACCTTTGACTACTGAGCCATCCCCCTAGCCCCTCCACCTTTATTTTCAATTTTCAAAGTTTATAGAACACATCTTTATTTTCATTAGTATAAACAGAAATTCATTGGCAGCATAAACATGCCTTCAACTTTTTTATTTTTAAAGAATAAGATCTGAATTAAAATTTCCACTTTGCCTTAAATCTTTCTATCCACATAAATTTTGGAATTTTATTCTTGTCTGGTTCTGTGATACTTCTGTGGGTTAAATAATCAGTGACCTAATCCTAATTTTTGCTATCTAACCATTTTTTTTTATCTTGTTCTCTGATTCCATACATTCCAGACTTTTCAATGGATTTGTAATAGACTTCTAAGATGAAGGGATATGTCTTGCTCATTGTTTGCCTGAAATCTGGGCTTGTGTTCATCTTATTAAACAAAAAGTATGCTCCAAATGGAATTTCAAAGGGGAAAGTGGGGGGGGGAGGGAATTACCACAGGATTTTTTTTTAATAAATTTGGCCAGGCATGGTGGCACATGCCTTTATTATTATTTTTATTTATTTGAGAGCGATACAGAGAGAGAAAGAGGCAGAGAGCAAGAGAGAGAATGGGCACGCCAGGGCTTCCAGCCGCTGCAAACGAACTCCAGACGCGTGCGCCCCCTTGTGCATCTGGCTAACGTGGGACCTGGGGAATCGAGCCTCGAACCAGGGTCCTTAGGCTTCACAGGCAAGCACTTAACCGCTAAGCCAACTCTCCAGCCCTATTTTTTTTTATAATCATGGAAAATGCTAATAAAATTTTTTTAAAAAATTTAAAAAAAAAACGCTCCAAAAACACCCACAAGTTCAGCTATTAAAACTCCTTTCTTGCCGGGCGTGGTGGCGCACGCCTTTAATCCCAGCCCCCGGGAGGCAGAGTTAGGATCACCATGAGTTCAAGGCCACCCTGAGACTACAGAGTTAATTCCAGGTCAGCCTGGACCAGAGTGAAACCCTACCTCGAAAAACCAAAAAAAAAGCAAATCAGACAAACAAACCAAAAAAACCCCTTTCTTTAAAATATATGGGTTACATTCCAACACCCTCGGCTTCAGGAAAGTGTCCTCTGCCAAATACTAAGGCCAATTTAAATATTTTATTTATTTATTTGAGAGAGAGAATCAGCGCACAAGGGCCTCCACGCCACTTGCAACCCAAGTCCAGACGCATGTTCCACCTTGTACCGCTGGCGTACGTGGGTCCTGGGAAATCGAACCTGGGTCCTTAGGCTTCACAAGCAAGTACTTTAACCACTAAGCCAATCTCTGCAGCCCATAAAGCTAACTTAAGCGGCAGGAGGGTCACACATGCGCAGACATAGGTGACGCCCAGGAAGACACTCCAGGAGCCGATCCAACTTCACCCGGCCCAGGCACGATGGCCCAGGAGGGTGGAGGTCAGCCGAGCTGAAATTCCAGCCTGGCAGCCATAGGCCATGGCCTAGACGTGGAACCAGGCCTCTGGGCACGGGGACCCTGCCTTTGAAGGACTTGGGCAGTGTCCGTGGAGATGCCCGGGAGACTGTCCATGCCCTCAGCCCTGCCGCACGCTCAGCACACCCCAACTAAGGTCGCCCCACCACCCCCCGACTTTTTTTGTTAGTTTTTCGAGGTAGGGTTTTGCTGTAGCCCAGGCTAACCTGGAATTCACTGTATAGTTTCAGGGTGGCCTTGAACTCTCAGCGATCCTCCTACCTCTGCCTCCCAAATTCTGGGATTAAAGGCGAGCACCACCACGCCCAGCTTCCCTCCATCGTTTTTTTGTTTTTGTTTTTGTTTTTTGAGACATGATCTTTATCTGAACCTGGAGCTCACTAATTTGGCAGACTACCTAGCCAGCAAATCCCAGGTAACCTTTTGTCTTTGCTTCCCAGTGCTGGGATTACATACATGTACCATTATGCCCAGGTTTTACATGGTTTCTAGGAATCCAAACTGAGATCATCATGTTTTACAGCAAGCACTTTACTGACTGAGTTAGTAAAGGCACTCCAGGGCTTCCTGCTGTTGAAAACAACTCCAGATGTATGTGCCAGTTTGTGGGGCTGGCTTTATGTAGGTACTGAGTAATTGAATCCAGGCCATCAGGTACTGAAAACAAGTGCCTTAAAGCACTGAGCCATCTCCCCAGCCATGTTTGTTTATGCTGTGTCAATCTGGCTAGCCTTGAACTTGTGATCACCTGCCTCTGCTTCCTGAGTGCTTTACCATTCCCCCCCTCCCCCCCCCCCCCAGGAAGGGTCTCATTCTAGCTCAGGCTGACCTGGAATTCACTATGTAGTCTCAGGGTGGCCTCAAACTCACAGCGATCCTCCTACCTCAGCCTCTCGAGTGGTGGCATTAAAGGTGAATTCCAACACACCTGGGTTCCCACTATTTTTTTACTCTCAAGCCACTGTGATGGTGTGTAGCTTAGTGTGGTTTTAATATTTACTTATTTATTTGAGAGAAAGAGGGAGAGGGGGAGAGAGAGAGAATGGGCGCTCCAGGGACTCCAGTCACTGTAAACGAACTCCATATGCATGTGCCCCTTGTGCATCTGGCTAATGTGGGACCTGAGGAATTGAACTTTAACACCTTAACTGCTAAGCCATCCCTCCAGCCCTTAGTGTGGTTTTAGTAAACATTTCTCTAATAGCTAGTAATGTTGATCACCTTCACATGTACTTAGGTGCCATCTAAAATATTTTACTGATTTATTTATTTGAGGGAGAGAGAAAGAGGCAGATAGAGAAAGAGACAGAGAGAGAGAGAGAAAGAATGGATTCACCAGAACCTCTAGCCACTGCAAATGAACTCCAGACGTATGTGCCACCTTGTGTATCTGACTTACATGGGTCCTGGGGAATTGAACCTAGGACCTTTGGCTTTACAGGCAAGTGCCTTAACCACTAATCCATTTCTCCAGCCCATGGTGCCATCTATATATCATATTCCATGACATTTTTATGCATATCTTTTACACATTTCCTAAATGGATAATTTGATTTTCACTATTGAATTTGGAGAATTTATGATGTATAGTAGATTCAAGTCCTTTGCCAGCAGGTGGTTGGCAAATTGGATTCGTGTGTGTGTGTGTGTGTGTGTGTGTGTGTGTGTGTGCGCGCGCGCGCATTTTGGTTTTGGTTTTTTGAGGTGGGATTTTGCTCTAGCTCAGGCTGACCTGGAATTCACTATGTAGTCTCAGGTTGGCCTTGAACTCACACTGATCCTCCTACCTCTGCTTCCAAGTGCTGGGATTAAAGGCATGCACCACCACGCCTGGCATGAATAGTTTTCTTTTCCTTTTGCTGTATAGCTTGTTTTTTCTCCCTCCTTATGGGCTTTCATAGAACAAGAGTTTTTAATTTTGGCAAAAGGTGATTTACTAATTTTTCATTTTGTGAATTATATTTTTGGTGTCAAGATTTCTTCACATAGCCTTAGGGTTTTGAGTTAGGGTCTCATCATGTACTTCAAGCTATCAATCCTCTTGCCTCGTACTCCTGAGAGCTGGGATTACAGTTCTATGCCACCATGATCAGCTTTTTTGGCCTATACAATTGCTTTGTTACCATTTGGTTGAACTTGCATGATTTCTTTGTTTTGTTTTGTTTTTTTTTTTTTTGATTGATTGATTTATTTTTGATTTTTTGAGGTAGGGTCTCACTGGAGTCCAGGCTGACCTGGAATTCACTAAGGAGTCTCAGGGCCGCCTCGAACTCACGGCAATCCTCCTACCTCTGCCTCCCGAGTGCTGGGATTAAAGGCATGTGCCACCATGTCTGGCTTGATTTATTTTTTAAATATTTATTGTTATTTATTTATTTATTAGAGTCAGAAGGAGAGAAGGAGAAAGGGAGAGAGAGTGAGAGTGAGAATGAGCATGCCAGGGCTTCCAGCCACTGCAAATGAACTCCAGATGCGTGCGCCCACTTGTGCATCTGACTAACATGGATCCTGGGGAATTGAACCTGGGTCCTTTGGCTTTTCAGGCAGGGGCCGTAACCGTTAAGCCATCTGTCCAGCCCACTTGCATGATTTCTATTTCTGGTTTCTCTATTCTGTCTTTTGTTTCATATCTCTCCCCTGTTCCCCACCCCCACTATATCACTGACTTGGTTAATGTAGTAAGCTGCACTATCTATCACGGTGATCATTCTCCTTTGTTTATTTATTTATTTGAGGTACAGTCTCACTGTAGTTCAGGCTGACCTGGAATTCACTATGTCTCAGGGTGGCCTTGAACTCATGGCAATTCTCCTATCTCTGCCTCTTAAGTGCTGGGATTAAAGATGTGCACCACCACGTCCAGCTTCCTTTATTTTTTATTTACATGTATTTATTTGCAAGCAGACAGAAAGAGAGAGAGAGAGAGAGAGAGAAGGAGGGAGGGAGGGAGGAGAGACACAGAGAATGGGCTCACCAGGGCCTCCACCTTTTATTTTTCTTTCTGTGTCTGTGAGGGGACAATGTCTCAAGATATTCCTTCTCACTCTGTGACTCTTACAATCTTTCCACCCCATTTCCACAATGTTTCCTGAGCCTTGGTGTGTGTGTTGTAAGTTTACTTTAATGTTGAGCTCTCTGTAGCCTCTGGGTTTCTGCTTTATGAGTCCTCGGTGCCTATCTCATCTCCCTGGAGCAGGTTGTCAGTATAGCAGTGAGAGCAGCACTCATGTTTAAAATAAAAAATAAAAAAGTAATAAAGGGCTGGGTGTGGTAGTGTATGCCTTTAATCCCAGCACTTGGGAGGCAGAGATAGGAGGATCACCTTGAGTTTAAGGCCACCCTGAGACTACATAGTGAATTCTAGGTCAGCCTGAGCTAGAGTGAGACACTACCCTAACTCGACAAAAAGAGTCTCTCAGTTGGGGCTGGAGAGATGGCTTAGCAGTTAAGCATTTACCTGTGAAGCCTAAGGATCCCAGTTCGAGGCTCAATTCCCCAGGACCCACATTAGCTAGATGCACAAGGAGGCGCATGCATCTGGAGTTTGTTTGTAATGGCTGGAAGCGCTGGTGTGACCAGACCATTCTCTCTCTCTCTTTCTGCCTCTTTCTCTCTCTCTCTGTCACTCTCAAATAAAAAAAAAAATCTCTCAGTTAACTGTGCTCATCCTCTTTCAGAAAAATGCTTGGAGAATCCATTTGATTTTTTTTTTTTTTTTTTTTTTTTTTACAGATGGCAGCAAAAACCAGGGAGAACCCAGATCCATTAATTCATCAAGAAAAGATGGTTTTTGCACAGCAGAAGGAAGGAATGAATAGAGTAAAAAGATAGCCTTAAAAAGAGTTGTAGAAAATCATTGCCAGGTACTCATCCAACAAGGAAATATTCAGAATAAACTACTCAAAAAAATTAAACACCAAACCGGGCATGGTGGCACACGCCTTTAATCCCAGCACTGAGGAGGCAGAGGTAGGAGGATGATTGTGAGTTCGAGGTCACTCTGAGACTATGTAGTGAATTCCAGGTCAGCCTGGACTAAAGTGAGACTCTACCTTGAAAAACCAAAAAAGAAAGAAAACCCACCAAGATTGGTGTGTTGGTACATATCTTAATCTTGAGCACTAGGAAGGCAGAAGAAGGAAGATCAGGAGTTCAAGCCCTACATGAGTTACACAGTGAACAACAGAATATACATCCTTTACAAGTACTTGTGGGAGATGATATCCTGAGTCATAAAATAAGCTTGAATGCATATAAAAATAATTGAAGAGCGGGGTGTGGTAGTGCATGCCTTTAATCTCAGCACTTGGGAGGTAGAGGTAGGAGGATCACCATGAGTTCCAGGCCAGCCTAAGACCTCATAGTGAACTTCAGGTCAGCCTGGGCTAGGGCAAAACCCTACTCAGAAAACAAAACAAAACAATAAAATGAGTGGGTAAAAATTATCTTCAGTTTAAGCCAGGTGTGGTGGCACACGCCTTTAATCCCAGCACTTGGGAGGCAAAGGTAGGAGGAGTGCCATGAGTTCGAGGCCACCCTGAGAATGCAGAGTGAATTCCAGGTCAGCTTGAGCTAGAGTGAGACCCTACCTTGAAGAAAAGAAAAAAAAAAATGTCTTCACTAGCTGTATAATGGGATCATACTAGAAATCAGGTTCTTATTTTGTTTCATTTTTCATTTTTTGGTTTTCAAGGCAGGGTCTCGCTGTAGCCCAGGCTGACCTGTAAATTTCACTCAGGATGGCCTTGAATACATGGTGATCCTCCTATACCTGTCTCCCTAGCACTGGGGTTAAAGGCGTGTACCACCATGCCCAGTTTTAGAAATCCCTTTTTATTTTATTTAATTTTTGGTGGGGGGTTTCAAGATAGAGTCTCACTCTAGCTCAGGCTGACCTGGAATTCACTAGGTAATCTCAGGGTGGCCTCGAACTCATAGCAATCCTCCTACCTCTGCCTCCCAAGTGCTGGGATTAAAGGCATGTGCTACCACACCCGGTTTAGAAATCCATTTAAAAAAAAATGAAAGGAAATGAAAGGAAAATATACCCCAACACTTGAAAACTGAATAACATACTTTTTTTGTTTATTTTATTTATTTATTTGAGGGCAACAGACAGAGAGAGAAAGAGAAAGAGTCAGAGAGAGAAAGAATGGGCGCGCCAGGGCTTCCAGCCTCTGCAAACGAACTCCAGACACATGCGCCCCCTTGTGCATCTGGCTAACGTGGGTCCTGGGGAATTGAGCCTCGAACCGGGGTCCTTAGGTGTCACAGGCAAGCGCTTAACTGCTAAGCCATCTCTCCAGCCCCTGAATAACATACTTTTGTTTGTTTTTCAAGGTAGTGTCTTGCTCTAGCTCAATATGACCTGGAATTCATTATGTAGTCTCAGGGCGGCATCAAACTCACAGCAATACTCCTATTTCTGCCTCCCAAGTGCTGGAATTAAAGGTGTGCACCACCACGGAATTAAAAAAATATATATATCTGATTTATTTATTTGCAAGAAGACAGGTGGTAGGAGAGAATAGGTGAACCAGGGTCTCTAGCTACTGCAAACAAACTCTAGATGCATGTAACACTTTGTGCTTTATGTGGGTCCTGGGGAGTCAAACCCTTGTCGTTAGGCTTTGCATACAAGTGCCTTAACCTCTGAGTCACCTCCCCAGCCTTGAATAACATACTTCTAAGCAATCCATGAATCAAAAAATATGGGAGGGCTAGTGAGATATCTTAGGGGTTAAGCCTAAGGACATAGGCTCTACTCCCAGAACCCACGTAAGCAAGAAGCACATGGTGGTGCATGTGTCTGGAATTTATTTGCAGTAGCAGGATGCCCTGGTGTGCCCATTCTCCCTTTATCTCTCTCTAATAAGTAAACATTTAAAAAAAATAACACGAGCAGAGGTAGGAGGATCACCATGAGTTTGAGGCCACCCTGAGAATGCAGAGTGAATTCCAGGTCAGCCTGGGCTAGAGTGAGACCTTATCACGAAAAACAAAACAAGGCAAATAAATAAATAATACAGGAGGCTGTACATGGTGACACACACCTTTAATTCCAGCACTTGGGAGGCAGAGGTAGGAGGATCACAGTGAGTTTGAGACCACCCTGAGACTACCTAGTGAATTCCAGGTCAGCCTGAGCTACACTGAGACCCTACCTCAAAACAAACAAACAAACAAACAAAACACGGGAACTGGGTGTGGTGGTGCATGCCTTTATTCTCAGCACTCAGGAAGCAGAGGTGTGAGAATCACCGTGAGTTCCAGCCCACCCTGAGATTACAGAGTGAATTCCAGGTCAGCCTGAGCTAGAGCAAGACCCTATATTGAAAAACTATGTGTGTGTGTGTGTGTGTATCTGTGAGAAAATAAACGTTAGGGCTGGAGAGATTGCTTAGTGGTTAAGGCACTTGCTTGAGAAGCCTAAGGACCCAGGTCCGATTTCCCAGGACCCACATAAGCCAGATGCACAAACTAGTGGATGTATCTGGAATTCATTTGCACTGGGGGGGAGCCCTGGCACAGCCATTCTCTCTCTCTCTTTCTGTAATAAATAAATAAAATATGAAAAACAAAATAAAAATATGGGAAACTGGGCATGGTGGTGCATACATTTAAGCTCACTACACAGGAGGCTGAGGCAGGAGGATTGCTGTGAGTTCACAGCCAGCTTGGGCTACAGTGTGAGTTCCAGGTCAGCCTGGGCTAGACTGAGGCCCTATCTCGGAAAAACAAAACAAAACAAAATAATGGGCGCACATGCCTTTTATCTCACCACTTGGGAGGCAGAGGTAGGAGGATCCCTGTGAATTCAAGGCCACCCTGAGACTACATAGTGAACTCCAGGTCAGCCTGGCCTAGAGTGAGATCTTACCTAGAAAAACAAAACAAAACAAAACAAAACAAAAAAGACGCAGGCAGAGGTGTGAGGATCACCATGAGTTCCAGTCCACCCTGAGAGTACATAGTGACTTCCAGGTCAGCCTGGGCTAGAGCGAGACCCTACCTTGAAAAACAAAAACCAAAAAAGAAAAAAGCAGCTTTTCTATTTCCAGGGCCCCTACTCCTACCTTCTCTTGGGTAGTAACTCTGTACTCTTTCTTCTTTTCTTATCTTAAGCCCCACAGGTTCAATCTCCAGATAAAATCTTTTTAACCTTCAAAACAAAAAATCCCCTCAAACATGGGAAAGATGATGAATTTGGCTAGGGGTAAAGCTCAATGGTAGAGTGCTTACCTAGTATGCACAAAGTTCTGGATTCAATTCTCAGCACCACAAAAAAAATGAAATAAAATCCAGGTCAAAAAGTCTCAAAGAGAAGCTGGGCATGGTGGTGCATGCCCTTAATCCTAGCACCTGGTAGGCAGAAGTAGGAGAATCGCCATGAGTTTGAGGCTGCCCGGAAACAACATAGGGAAATACAGGTCAGCCTGAACTAGAGTGAGACCTTACCTCGAAAAACAAAACAAAACAAAGGTCTCAAAGAGGCTGGGCATGATGGCACATGCCTTTAATCTCAGCACTAGGGATGCTGAGGTAGGAGGATCACCGTGAGTTCCAGGCCACCCTGAGACTCCATAGTGAATTCCAGGTCAGCCTGGTCTAGAGTGAGACCCTACCTCAAAAAACAAACAGCTGGGTGTGGTGGCACACGCCTTTAATCCCAGCACTAGGGAGGCAGAGGTAGAGGATTGCTGTGAGTTCAAGGCTACCCTGAGACTACAGAGCAATTTCCAGGTCAGCCTGAGCTAGAGTGAGACCCTACCTCGAAAAAGCAAAGAAAAAAACAAAAACAAAACAAAACAAAATAAAAACTAGTATCAGAAATGAAAAAGGTCTCAGTGGTAAAAAGCACTTGCTTATTGGGCTGGAGAGATGGCTTAGCGATTAAGCGCTTGCCTGTGAAGCCTAAGGACCCCAGTTCGAGGCTCGGTTCCCCAGGTCCCACGTTAGCCAGATGCACAAGGGGACGCACGCGTCTGGAGTTCGTTTGCAGAGGCTGGAAGCCCTGGCGCACCCATTCTCTCTCTCTCCCTCTATCTGTCTTTATCTCTGTGTTTGTCGCTCTCAAATAAATAAATAAAAATAAAAAAATTTTAAAAAAAGCACTTGCTTACTGGGGTGTGGTGGTACCTCCTTTAATCCCAGCACTCAGCAGAGAGGAAGAGGATCACTGTGATTGAGGCCAACCAAAGACTACATAGTAGTGAATGGCAGGTCTGTCTGGGCTAGAGTGAGACCCTACCTCAACCCCCCCTCCACCTCGCAAAAAAGTGCTTCCTTGCAAAGCCTAACCACTCAATTGGTTCCCCAGTACCGATGTAAAGCCAGATATACAAAATGGTGTGTGTGTCTGGGATTTGTTTACAGTGGCAAGAGGTTCTGTGGTGCCAATACACACGGGCACTCTCACACATGCACTCTCTCTCTCAAATAAATAATTTTAAGGAAAAGAGTATCACTACTAATCCTACAGCCATTAAAGAGATAGTAAAATACTGATAGGGTCTGGGGAGACCCTTAGCTCAGCAACTAAGAACCCTTGCTTAAACATGAGGACCTGTGTTCCATGCCCAGAACCCACATAAGAGGCAGGGATGGTTGTCCAAGACTGTAACCCCCTCCAAGGAGCGGAGCCAGAATTCCTGGGGATCACTGGTTAGCTAGTCTAACCAAGCAAGTTTCAGCTTCAGTGAAAGACTACAGCATAGAGCTACATAGGACATCAATATCTAGCTTGTATATGTGTACATAACACACACACATACCAATCTACACTATGTATACTAATTTCCACTAAATTGAAACATTTCATCCTGGAGGGAGGCTAATTAGGAAGTTCAATTGAAATACATGCTCTTTAAGACTCAGGAAATTACAAAGCTCATTAAGGCTCAGGAGGCTCCAACCTCACAGATCTCAGGAAGTTCCTGAAATTTACAAAATCCATAAGGCCCCTCCCTAAGGGTTTAAAAAAAACATTTTATTGACTTTTACAAAATTTATTGATTTCTTAAATATAAAGATTGCACACATAGACCCCTTTCCCCAATTATGTTGAGTGTCTTTGGTATAGTTATTGGCATTCATTGTGGGGACCAAGAGGCCTTAGTCAGTCGCTGCCATGATGGGGGAAACATGCTGTCTCGGGCTATTCCTACCCACATTGAGGCTCTTACAATCTTTCTATCCCCTCTCCTGTGACATTTCCTGAGCTTCTGAGCCTCAATGAGTAAGAGAGTGATCTGATTTAGTGTTGTTTTCTTTTCTTTTTTTTTCTTCAAGGTGGAGTCTCACTGTAGCTCAGGCTGACCTGGAATTCACTATGTAGTCTCAGGGTGGCCTCAAACTCACAGTGATCCTCCTACCTCTGCCTCCCAAGTGCTGGGATTAAAGGTGTGTGCGCCCATTATTTTGTCTTGTTTTGTTTTTTGAGATAGGGTCTCACTCTAGCCCTCCCCTCCCTTCCCCTCCCTTCCTTCCTTCCTCCTTCCCTCCCTCCCTCCCTCCCTTCCTTCCTTCCTTTTTTGATTTTGGAGGTAGAGACTCACTCTAGCCCAGGCTGACCAGGAAGTGGCCTTGAACTCATGGCACACCTCTTACTTCTGCCTCCGGAGTGCTAGGATTAAAATCATGCACCACCATACCTGGCTTGGACCTCTGCTTTGATGAGGTTTGATTGACCACAGTGTCTATCACCATGTCTCTGGAGCTGGTTTTCAGACTAGACATGGAAACAGTATTCACTGTCACCACTGCCCTGTAAGGACTTCTACATCTGGCTTACATGGGACCTGGAGAATTGAACCTGGGTCTTTAGGTTTTCCAGGCATATGCCTTAACCACTAAGCCATCTCTCCAGCCCTATATGACTTCTGGACCCCCGGCAGATGAGGTGTAGGTATCCCATCTCATGGTGAACAGTCTGCTCTCTCTGCTTGATGTATTTTTCACCCCAGTATTCTCCTTCATCTGTACGATAATTCACAGCAATCCACCTACCTCTGCACTCTAGTCCAGGCTGACCTGGAATTCACTATGTAGTCACAGGTAGCCTTAAATTCACAGCAATCCACCTACCTCTGCATCCCAAGTGCTTGGATTAAAAGCATGCACCAACATGCCTGGCTCACATAAATATATCTTTCTAATAACTGTGTTTATCTCCTTTTATTCAAACTGTTCTTACTTTATTTATTTATTTATTTTAGTTTTTCAAGGTAGGGTCTCACTCTAGCCCAGGCTGACCTGGAATTCACTATGTAGTCTCAGGGTGGCCTCGAACTCACGGAGATCCTCCTACCTGTCTCCCAAGTGCTGGGATTAAAGGCATATGCCACCATGCCCAGCTTTATTTTTTTTTTCATTATTTATTTATTTTGATTTTTCAATGTAGGGTTTCCCTCTAGCTCAGGCTGACCTGGAATTTACCATGTAGTCTCAGACTGGTCTTGAACTCATGGTGATCCTACCTCAGCATCCTGAGTGCTGGGATTAAAGGTGTGTACCACTATGACTGGCTTCTGTTTGTTTGTTTGTTTATTTATTTATGTGTGTGTGAGAGAGAAGCAAGGAGAGAGAGAGAGAGAGGAAAAAATGGGTGCTCCAGGGTCTCTAGCCACTGCAAATGAACTTGAGACATGTGTGCCACCTTGTGCTCTGAACTAATTGGCCACCTATGACCTGAAACCTCCAGCCTTTCCAGCTTACTACCTTGGTTCTTCTTCCTCTTATGATTGTCCTCTCCCACTGGACTTCTGTGTGATCAGCTGAGTCCACACTCTCATCAGATTACAACCTTAGGACAAGGTACTCACTCTTGGTCTGTGGCAAAGGCGCCCTGTCTCAGACCTGAGAAACTGGGAGTTTTTCACTTTTTGGTCCATGGATGATCGAAGGCTCCAGAAGCCCCCCACGTGTTGCTCCACTGGACACTCCAAGCATTATGAGTGTGGGGATTCTCCCTCCTAATCCTTGGGTTTTGTTTGCCCTATCTAAGCCTGGGAGATCTTCCTAGTGGTGGGATTGGCCACTCTCGTCCTTGTTCTCAAAAAATGGGCTCTCAATTATCTAATCCAAAAGACCTCCATTGGCATGTCTCAAAACTAACTTAAAGAAACTCAGACTATCTGAAGTCTGGCCTACAAAATGACTCCAACTGTCTATTCAGATTTGGCCACAATATTCTTTTTTTTTTTTCATTTTAAACAAGAAGTTTATTTAAACAAGACGCTTGACTTGAAGGGAAAACTATCTAGGATTCATTTTTTAGAGTAATTTATCCCTACTTAAAGACAGATTGCCCTACATGTAACAGCTATGTACAAAAAGTTATAAAATTGTCCTTGGTTTTACAATGATAAATGAAAAGCATTAAAATTCTCCAATCAAACAAGGTATGTAAGGACTTTATATATATATATATATATTTTTTTTTTGTTAAAACAATGAGAGCAAAATAACTTACTGGAATATAAAGATAAGAGCTGAATGAGCATGCCATGAATGGAGAGAGGGGGTATTTTCACAGAGCCAGTACTTTCCCCCATGTCATCTCCATCTGATGTCAACCAAAACATTGGCCATTTAGTTTAAAAAGAAAAAGAAAAGCGCAATATGCTTGTGCACATACACCAGTTACTTTATGTACAATAAAGGAATAGGGAAGGGGATAATGAAAGAATAGAGACAACTATACTGTAGTAGTCAGGATGTGGTGGAACCAAATTGCAGTTTTCTAACTGAGAATGTATTCTTGGTCTATAACAAAATCCTGGAGTAAAGTAGCAGGTTCCCTTTTTAGTAGACACCTCCTGTCTGTTGCTGGAACACATCAATTGTATCTTCATCTTCCATTTCCAACTGTGCAGGTGTGTCTGTTTGATTGATTGGCTGCCCGTCAAATCGGAATCTGATCTCCCTCATTGACAAACCCTGTCGTTCACAATAGGCTTTCATTAGTTTACTAAGTGGTGTATGCCTCTTAATCTTAAACTGCACCACAGAACCATCCTGCCCCGCAACCTTCACATTAATATGATCGTTGTTCTCAGTCTTGACTCCTTCCTTGGGTTTCTCGTTGGCCATGGTGAGCACCGGGGCCTCCTCAGTAGCCGCTTCACAAAAGAGGTACCAGGTCCGCACCGAAGGAACACACAAGCAGCACCAGGAGCGGCAGGAGAAGGAGGCGGCAGCGCTGGACGAGGGAGAGCAATATTCTTTTTTTATATATTAAATCTTTCTAATTTTATTTATTTATTTGAGAGCGACAGACAGAGAGAGAAAGAGGCAGAAAGAGAGAAAATGGCAAACCAGAGCCTCCAGCCACTGAAAACAAAATCGAGATGCATGCGCCACCTGGCCACAATATTCTTGAAATAGTGACCAACCTAAATTTTGTACTTTGTATTTCAACTTTTTCTTTTTTTTCTCTCTTTCTCTCTCTCTCTCTCTTTCTCTCTCTCTCTTTCCTTCCTTCCTTCCTTCCTTCCTTCCTTCCTTCTTTCTTCTTCTTCTTCTTTTTTTTTTTTGGTGGTGCATACCTTTAATTCCAGCACTCTAGAGGCAGAAGTAGGAGGATCACCATGAGTTCGAGGCCACGCTGAGGCTACATAGTGAATTCCAGGTCAGCCTGGACTATATCAAGACCCTACCTTGAAAAACAAAAACAACAATAACAACAACAAAATATCATACAGAGCTTCTGGTCAAGGTGAGGACTCTCTTTTTAATTTTTAATTTTTCATAATTAACAACTTCCATGATTGTAAACAATATCCCATGGTAATTCCCTCCCTCTCCCAACTTTCCCGTTTGAAATTCCACTCTCTATCATATCCCCTCCTCCTCTCAATCAGTTTCTCTTTTATTTTGATGTCATGATCTTTTACCTCTGATTATGATGTTCTTGTGTAGGTAGTGTCAGGCACTATGAGGTCATGGATATCCAGGCCATTTTGTGTCTGGAGGAGCACGTTGTAAGGAGTCCTGCCCTTCCTTTGGTTCTTACATTCTTTCCGTCACCTCTTCTGCAATGGACCCTGAGCCTTGGAAGGTGTGATAGAGATGGAATTTTAACATTTTCTTTTTTTTTAATTTTCATTTTTTGAGGTAGGGTCTCACTCTAGGCCAGGCTGACCTGGAATTCACTATGGAGTCTCAGGGTGGCCTCAAACTCTCAGAGATTCTTCTACCTCTGCCTCCCAAGTGCTGGGATTAAAGGTGTGTGCCACCATGCCCAGCTCAAATTTCAACGTTTTCACTGGTAACTTTCTCTGATGACATGGCATGACAAATGCCACAGCAAATGGTGCAAGGTTCCCCTCCACTGCTTTTGCCATTTTTAAAACTCTATCTCTCACACACAGTTCTGTCAGCTGGCCATAACTTGCCAGGGTCTCTCCCTCTCACATCAAATTCAAGGATCTTACTAAATCAAAGACAAACTCTGCCTTCTTAAAGATACTCCTGTCTTTACTGGGCCTCGTTAACTTCTAATACATATGGATATCTAATTTTTCTCGCCTTACTAAAAGTTAAAAATCACTATACAGCTTCTAGGGTGTTTTCCTTTCTTTTCCTGCCCCACTTCTTTTCATTACAAGCCACCAAAGAAAAAATTTCAACTTTAAATTCAAACCACTGGCTGTTGCTCTGTTAAGATTAAGTCCTAAATCCTCACCAACTTAAAACATAACTAAAAGCTGGAAGTGGTGGTGCATGCCTTTAATCCCAGCACTCAGGAGGCAGAAGTAGGTTTGCCATGAATTCTAGGCCAGACCGAGACTACACAGTGAATTCCCAGTCAGCAATGGCTAGAGTGAAACCCTACCTCAAAAAAACAAAAATAAATAAATAAAAATAAAAAATAAAAAATAAAAAATAATAAATAAAATAAAACATAACTAAAATCTTGAAAGGGATGTGTGGTGGTTTGATTCAGGTGTTCCCCCATAAATTTAGGTATTCTGAATGCTAGTCCCCACCCCCCTGCTGATGGCGATTGGAAATTAAAGCCTCCTTGAGGTGGTGTATTTTTGGGGGCGGGCTTATGGGTGTTATAGCCAGTTTCCCCTTGCCAGTGTTTGGCACACTCTCCTGTTTCTGTTGTCCACCTTATGTTGGCCAGGGGCTGATGTCCACCCTCTGCTCAGACCATCGTTTTCTCCAGCCATCGTGGAGCTTCCCCTTGAGCCTGTAAGCCAAAATAAACCTCTTTTTCCCACAAGCTGCTCTTGGTTGGGTGATTTCTACCAGCAATGCAAACCTGACTGCAACAGGATGTCTATCCATGTTTCATGTTGTCATGTCTAATGTTGGCCAACCGTGTCATGTGTTCTATGTTTCATGTAGTCTGTCCTTATGTATGACTAAATTGATGGTCATTAATTGTTTCAATGCTTATGGTCATTAAATGTTCTGATGCTTATATATTTTAAGATGATATTAAATTATTAAAACCAGGTTTACAATATATTTAAAATAATTAACCTCTATGTTTTTGACAACATGCTTATTCATACTTACTGCAGCAATAGACATATTTGTATACTAAATTCTAATCCTGTTTCTACAGAAAGTGATATGTTTTTAGATCAGACTTTATAGGGTAAAAGATTTTTGTAAGGTATGCTATTAAAAGGATATGAAAGTGACCAAAAAGGTTGTGGGCCCGGTATCCAGCACTCGGGAGGCTGAAGTAGGAGGATTTCCATGAGTTTGAGGCTACCCTGAGACTACATAGTGAATCCCAGGTCAGCCTGGGCTAGAGTGAAACCCTACCTTGAACCCCCCAAGTATTTTTAATATTTATTTGACAGAGATTAAGAGAGAGGGGGTAAGGGAGGGAATGGGCATGCCAGGGCCTCCAGCCATTGCAAACGCGTGCACCCCCTTGTACACCTGGCTAACATGGGTTCTGGGAATCGAACCTGGGTCCTTTGGCTTTGCAGGCAAATGCCTTAACCGCTAAACCAATCCTCCAGCAACCAATTTTATTTATTTATTTAGCTAAAAACCTGTATTTAAGTCTAATGTAATGTTTAACAACCTGCAGTTAATCAAACATTAATTTAGGTAGCTTATCCAAATGGATTTCGTACATGTACTGGTGATGGAAACCCATCAGGGCATCACTCGACCACTGAGCACATGGTCAGCCTTTCCCCTCCTTTTCCATCAGGGTTCCCACAAACTGCCTGCCAAGGGTGGTTAATTACAGACCTGAGTCACTGCCCATACACTTGGTTTCAAGTTATGTTTGGGCTGGGGTGGCTTAATGGTTAAGGCGCTTGCAAAAGTCAAGGAGCCTAGGTTTGATTCCCCAGTACCCAAGGTGGCGAATGCATCTGGAGTGAGTTTGTAGACCAAAGGCCCTGGCGCGTCCATTCTCCATGTGCCTCTTTCTCTTTCAAGTAAGTATGCAGCTCCTGTCCAATCCAACTTCCAACCTGATCGCATATCCCAGTTGGGTTGGAAATCACCCAGGGCAGCGGACATGTTGTGGAAGGGGAAAGCGCCCTGGGCACTTTAGCCTTGAGTGAACACCGCCTGGCCCCCTCCAGGCCCAGGAACGCCGCAGCTAGACCCCCGCAGCCACGTGCAGGCGCGGCGGGGACTCAAAGGCAGCGCGCAAATTTATTTTTATTAAAAAAGGTTGCGAAGCTGGGCGTGGTGGTGCACACCTTTAATCCCAGCACTTGGGAAGCAGAGGTAGGAGAATCACCGTGAGTTGGAGGACACCCAGAGATGACATAGTTAATTCCAGGTCAGCCTGAGCCAGAGTGAGACCCTTCCTCAAAAAATCAAAACAAATAAATAAATAAAGGTTGTGGGACTTAAACTGAAAAAGGTTTAAGTTGCCCGTGATAAAATGGGTTAACTTAAAGGTTTTCATTTTCCATATGTTTTCTCATCTTATTTGTTCATATAATTCAGAGTTTACTCTTTGTAATAAGTTAATCAATTTACTTATATTGCTATATCTCAAATCAAAAATTGAGCTATAGCCGGGAGTGGTGGCGCACGCCTTTAATCCCAGCACTCGGGAGGCAGAGGTAGGAGGATCGCTGTGAGTTCAAGGCCACCCTGAGACTCCATAGTGAATTCCAGGTCAGCCTGGGCTAGAGTGAGACCCTACCTCGAAAAACCAAAAAAAAAAAAAAAAAATTGAGCTATACCTATATTTCCTACTGCTAAACTCTGACAACCAACCAAACAACAAAAAAATAATAGCCTGAATATTTAACAAAATCAAGATTTTGTTTGTTTGTTTGTTTTTATCCAGTTAGGGTCTCACTCTAGCCCAGGCTGACCTGGGGTTCACTATGTACTCTCAGGGTGGCCTTGAACTCATGGCAATTCTCCTACCTCTTCCTCCCAAGTGTTGGGATTAAAGATGTATGCCATCACACCTGGCCAAGATTCACTTTTAATGAGTTTTTCTTTGTTTATCTAAACCTTATCTAAATGTAAAATAAAAGTGAAAAATATGAAATTAATATAACTGAACTTCTGAATATTTAAAAAAAGGTGGGGCGCCTAGGGGGAATGATGACCCAAGGAAATGGGAAGACAGACAATCAGAATCCAGACAATTTATTTATAATTAGCCAAGCAACAAAATATGACTGAATTATTTCCAAACGCTAAATTTATGTTTCCTTTCTTTCTTTATTTTTTTTTTGTGTGTTTTTTCAAGGTAGGGTCTCACTCTAGCCCAGGCTGACCTGGAATTCACTACGTAGTCTCAGGGTGGCCTTGAACTCACCATGATCCTCCTACCTCTGCCTCTCAAGTGCTGGGATTAAAGACGTTCACCACGCCTGGCAAATTTAGATGTTTTCTTTTTTTTTTAATATTTTTATTTACTTATTTGAGAGCAACAGAGGGAAACAGACAGAGAAAGAGAGAGAGAGAGAGAATGGGCGCGCCAGGGCTTCCAGCCACTGCAAACAAACTCCAGATGCGTGCGCCCCCTTGTGCATCTGGCTAACGTGGGTCCTGGGGAATCAAGCCTCGAACCTGGGTCCTTAGGCTTCACAGGCAAGCGCTTAACCGCTGAGCCATCTCTCCAGCCCAAATTTAGATATTTTCTAATGGATAAAATCTTCATTTTCTTTGATAAAACATCTGCGCCTCTGTTTACAACAGAAGATTTCTTACTTATTCTACTCTTTTTTTGTCTATTTTTAAAATTTTTTTAAAAAATTTTATTAGCATTTTTCATGATTATAAAAAAATACCCCCCTCCCCACACTTTCCCCTTTGAAATTCCATTCTCCATCCTATTACCTCCCCATTTACTCTACTCTTATATGTTTTTCCATTAGAAAAATATTTGTTTAATAAGGCTGGGTGTGGTGATGCAACGCCTTTAATCCCAGCACTTAGGAGGCAGAGGTAGGAGGATCATGATGAGTTCAAGGCCACCCTGAGACTACGTAGTGAATTCCAGGTCAGCCTGAGCTAGAGTGAAACCCTACCTTGAAAAAACAAAAAGAAAGAAAGAAAGAAAAATATTTAAGCCAGGCTTGGTGGCACATGCCTTTAATTCCAGCATTTGGAAGGCAGAGGTTGGAGGATCGTCGTAAATTCGAGGCTGAGACTACATAGTGAATTCTAGGTTAGCCTGGGCTAGAGCAGAAACCCTACCTCAAAAAAACAAACAAAAAACAAAAAAGAAAGATATTTAAATGGTCAATACAAGTGTTAAAAGGTATGAGGATGTAAGCAGTAAGACTAAATAACAAAAGATGGTCTTTAGGCAGACCTAAAAAACGAGAAGACATCTGTTAATCTAGATACTCCTGATTACACCTTCTCCACATAGTCTCTGCTGTTTTCTAGGAACCGTTAGCTGACAAGGAGACAGATAAAAAAATATTCTAACTATTGGGGAAACTAATTCTTTTTGTGTTTTTGCTTTTTTTTTTTTTTTGAGATAGGGTCTCACTCTAGCTCAGGCTGACCTGAAATTCACTATGTAGTCTCAGGGTAGCCTCGAACTAAAGGCGATCCTCCTACCTCTGCCTCCTAAATGCTGGGATTAAATGTGTGCGCCACCACTCCTGGCTGAAACTAATTCTTTTTTTTTTTTAATTTTTTATTTATTTATTTGAGAGCGACAGACACAGAGAGAAAGACAGATAGAGGGAGAGAGAGAGAATGGGCGCGCCAGGGCTTCCAGCCTCTGCAAACGAACTCCAGACGCGTGCGCCCCCTTGTGCATCTGGCTAACGTGGGACCTGGGGAACTGAGCCTCGAACCAGGGTCCTTAGGCTTCACAGGCAAGCGCTTAACCACTAAGCCATCTCTCCAGCCCTGAAACTAATTCTTAAGGTAAAAGTTCACTTATTTATGTTTAATTTTCCAAGATGAGGAACTCATGCTAAAAATGTTAAAATTTCAAAAATAAATCCTATTTTACTTAATCTAAAAACATTGATTGTTAGTGGTATTTTCTCTTTAAAAACAGATTTGTAGGGCTGGAGAAATGGCTTAGCAGTTAAGGTGCTTGCCTGTGAAGCCTAAGGACCAGGTTCGATTCTCCAGGTCCCATGTAATCCAGATGCACAAGGGGGCACATGAATCTGGAGTTCATTTGCAGTGGTTAGAGGCCCTGGCATGCCCATTCTCTCTCTCTCTTTGCAAATAAATAAACTTAAAAAATTAAAATAAATAATAAATAAATAAAAACAGATTTGTAAAAGGTTGTATTAGAGTTCATCTGTTTTAGTTCAATAAAGACCAAATTCTGCTCTTTTATGTATCATCAAAAAGGTACATAACTGTTTCATTTATGCTATCTCAAGTTTATTGCTCATAACTAAATTAACTCTTACGACATATTCTCTATCTCAGGGTACACCCCCATGCTCAAACAATAGTCTTCATCTAAAATAAATGATTTTAAACTCTGTGGCCCTGCTTCCAACCTTCCCTGGGTATTTGGTACCCACACAGTCATCTAAACTAATCAATGATGTTACCAAATACAAATGCCAAAACCTTATGCTGTCTTACTTGACATGCTCTGTCTGTACTTATAACTATTACACATTTAAAGAATAAGGTGTGCCTACCTTCTAAAAAGTTATTTCTCTGTATTTTTCTGGCCTTAATTGTTTACATAGCTCAAATAATTCTCTATGATAAGGTGACAAATTTATTTTTAGCACCATACCTCATGTTATGATAAAATAAAATTTAAAGGCCCCTGGCCCAAAGTTATGTCTTGTATTGTAATAAGCTTTTATATTGGTTATGTCCCACACTATGTAGTCTTTTGTACTGACTGTAGTTTTGTATTGTTTCAAGGCCATAGTTTGTATTACAGCTTCTGGCCAGTACTAAAATTATCTTGTGTTTCTTCTTTATTCCATAACACAGCTACAGATATCTCTCTACTAATTAACCATTTTTTTTAGACTTTGGAAGAGATTCTCCTGGACTTACATTAATGTAAAAGGACTGATCCTCCACTCCATCTCTGATGCCAGTTCTGTACACCTTAGTTTCCCATATTAGTGTCAAGGTTAACAAGATCAAGCTATTTTAACTAGCTTTGTCTATTTGTTTAAAATCTATCAAAATGTGACATGAAAAAAAATCAAAACTAAGCTTTTATTTTGTTACATAGGACACCTGTTTACAACAATAGGCTTCTTTTTAAAAATTATTTATTTATTTGCAAGGAGAGAGAGAAAGAAAAGGCATGCCAGGGCCTCTAGCCATGCAAATGAATTCCAGATGCATGTGCCTGTATGCATCTGGCTTATGTGAGTCCTGGGGAATTAAACCTGGGTCCTCTGGCTTCATAGGCAAACACCTTAACTGCTAAGCCATTTCCCCAGCCCAGTTTCTTTTCAGTTTATTTTTATTGTTTATTTGATATATACAGAAATAGGCAGGTATAGAGAGAGGGGGGGAGAGAGAGAATGGGGGAGCCAAGTCCTCCAGCCACCGCAAATGTACTACAGATGCATGTGCCCCCTTGTGTATCTGGCTTATGCGGGTACTGAGGAGTTGAACCTAGGTCCTTTGGCTTTGCATGTGCAAGTGTCTTAACTGCTAAGCCATCTCTCCAGCCTAATAGGTTTGTTTTTAAATATATATGTATATGTAATTTTGGTTGTTTTTAGAGTGTCTCACTTTAGCTCAGGCTGACCTGGAATTCACTATGTAGTCTTAGGATGGCCTTGAACTCATGGCGATTATGGTGATTCTCCTACCTCTGCCTTCCAAGTGCTGAGATTAAAGGTGTGCACCATCATGCCTGGCTTAAAAAATATATTTTATTTATTTATTTGAGTCAGAGACAGAGGCAGAGAGAGAGAAAAAGAGAGAGAGAGAATGGGTGTGCCAGGGCACTGCAAATGAACTTCAGATGCATATCTTCTTAATCTCTATCATACTTAAATTTAAAATAATTTAAGACATTTCAAATATTGCTTCAATACTAATCTCTTATACTTCCTAGTTACCTAAACCAAATATTTATGTTTCCACAAATTCTAATTAACTTCCCATCCAAGTTAACAATTTCTTCTTCCTTACCTATCACCCATATCATTATTATTTTTCACCCTTAAATATAATGTTCATGTCACCTGTAAATGTCATGCCACATGCAGGAAAATTCATGCATGGATAATCAGATTGTAATGGCTAACAGATTTGACATAATCTAGGTTTTTTCTTTCCTAATGGCTCTGATAAATATCACTCTCCTGAAGCGTTGCCTCCTTGCCTGTTCATAATAGCCTACTATCTATACAAATTACAAAGTAAAGCTTGGCAAATGGGAAACCAACAGCTGAAACTCTCAAAAGCCACACCTGTGTGACTAAAACTTCAATGATGGACTACACCGATTGTGGCGAAGTAAATGTTACCAGTCCAGAGTCAATAATATTATTAGTCTTTTGTGGTAGTTTGAATAGATGGCCCCCAACATATTCATGTTTTATTAGTCTATAGTTTGCATCTATAGCCACCTGGCTAGAGGCAGTGTCACTGGGTGGATCTTAAGGTGTGGTGGTGGGTTTGAGATTTCAATTTAAAGATATGCAAAGTGTGCCTAGCTGGAGTTCTTGAAGTGTTCTGTGCTGGGTGGCTTTTGTCTTTTGCTTCTCTGTGGTCCTGTAAAAGCAGGCCAGCTTCTTCTGCCATTATGGAATATCCCTTGGATCTATAAGCTTCAATAAATATCCATTCCTCCATAATTGTGCCTGGTCTGGAAGTTCATCTCAGCAAACCTGAAGCTGTCTGCTACACTTTTTTAAAATTTTTATTTTTATTTATTTGACAGAGAAAGAGGGAGAGAGACAGAGAGACAGAGAGAAAGAGAGAGAGAGGGAGGGAGAGAGGGAGAGAATGGGCACGCCAGGGCCTCCAGCCACTGCAAACAAACTCCAGACACATGTACCCCTTTGTGCATCTGGCTAATGTAGGTCCTGGGGAATCGAACATGGGTCCTTTGGCTTTGCAGGAAAACATCTTAACCACTAAGCCACCCCTCCAGCCCTGCTACACCTTTTTAGTGGCCAATCATATTTATCTGAAGTGACCTGACATCTCTCTATGACCAACTAAGATATTGATTGGTATAAGTTAAGAAATCCCACAGCTCTACTCCCTTCAAGTTAAACCTATCTTGTCTGACATGTACTTAATTCCCCTGATTATGATAATGTTCACCCTCTCTTTTGGTCCTTGCATACTCAGATGCCTCACTGAATTCCTCCAAGACAGAATACACGCTTTCACAGTGAGTCATTGAATTCTTCATGGGGACTGAATTTCAGCCCCTGGGCATCCAACTTCCACAGGACTGCACAGGACACCCCAAGAAATCTACTCCACTTCCCAGCAGGAAGTGATGTCACCCTTGTTTCTGCCCATGCAGCCCACCCCTATAATGTCCCACTCATTCCCAGTTCTCACCAATCAGTTTTATCCTTCCACAGTCTGAACTGTAGGGTTAATGACTCCCTGAAAACTAGAGGGAACTAAAGAGTTAATAGCTGTCCCTAAGATTAAAAAGCCTTGAAGGCCTGACGTCTCCCTGATTGATGTACTCACCTTAGCTCAGATGACCTTGAAGGACCAGAAACCATATGGGTATCCTCCCTTAGACAATCCTGGCTGAAGAAGCCTATTCTGAACAAGGACACAAACAGCTAAAAGTTCCTTATCTACTGCATCTGGTACAGTCTGTTTTTCTTAGGATCCTCCTTATAAATTTGAACCCTAGTCTGGCTCAGTGCTTCAGCCTTCATCCCGCTGGAAAGCTGCTTCCCCTTGCTGTTCCTCTCAATAAACAGCCTGTCTGTAGAGATCAAGTCTGGTGTTCTCTTTCACTTTTCTGTTACACTTTCCTTACAAACACACACAGAAGAAAGAAAGAAAGAAAGAAAGAAAGGAAGGAAGGAAGGAAGGAAGGAAGGAAGGAAAGAAAGAAAGAGAGGAAGAATTGCCAGGTATGGTGATAAATGCCTTTTATCCCAGCACTCTGGCCCAGGCTGACCTGGAATTCATTATGTAGTCTCAGGGTGGCCTTGAACTTATGGTGATCCTCCTACCTCTGCCTCCTGAGTGCTGGGATTAAAGGCATATGCCACCATGCCCAGAGTATTCATGCAAAGAGTAGGTATTATGACAAACAGATCCTCTAACAAAGTCATAGTCCCTAAGGATGTGTGTTGCCCCATACCCTTAATCCTGTCAACTGGGAGGCTAAGATTTCTTTTTTATAGAGGGTTCCAAGTCCACTTGTGACCAAGTGAGACCCTTTCCCAAGGAACAACAGAAGAGGAAACAAAGGCACTATAAATAAGGAAACAACAAATGACATAACCAAAATATAGCTTATTTAAAAATGGCAAATCTGATCATCCATCAGATTTAACATATAATTTATCCTAACATGAAAGGTGCAATTAGCACTTCTGATTCAAGCCTATATACCAGGCTTATTTGGTGGGTACTGACCTGGTGTAATCCTAGTTACCTATTGGGATGACTTTGGTCTCAATTATGCTATGTGCCCACTTGGGTCCCTCTTTGCTGCACTGTGGGCTCAGGTAGGCTGGCTGGGTGAGTGAGTTGCTGCTCTGATTGCCTGTGCTGGGTGATGTGTAGGTGAGCTCCCTTCCCCAGGTTTCTGGTGCTTGCGCTGGTGGTGGAGGAGGGGAAGCATTGGATGGTGGTTAAGGTCCTAGCAATCCTCTTCCACATGAGCTGCTCTGTTGGTCCTTGCCATCCTCCCTTCATGTTTCTTGAGTTTGTGAGGAGGGTGGTGTGAGTGGAAAATCCCCTCACCTGGCTCTTCCTTCAGCTCAGGCTGAGCCTTGTGTCTGTGGCCACATGGACCTGGTGCTGCCGCTGCTGGAGTCGCTTCTGCTTGCTTCTGTGGGCTCTAGACACTCTGGGTCTCTCCTGCTTCCTTGCTGTGGTTGATAATTTATTATACACCTTCCCTTTTTAGTAGAAGAGTGTATTTTGCTGTTTTGTTTTGTTTTTCTCCCCTAGGCTGCTTTGGCGTGGTTCCTACGTCACCATCTTAACTGGAAGTCCCCTATTATTTTTATTCTTCAGAGAGAAACAGGCAGAGATAGAGAGAGAATGGGCACATCAGGACCTTTAGTCTGCTGCAAACAAACTCCAGATGTGTGTGCTCCCTTGTGGCACATGAGCAACATAGTGTGCCTTTGTCACTGTGCATCTGGCTACATGGGACCTGGCGATTTGAACATGAGTTCTTAGGCTTGTAGGCTTAGCAGGCAAGTACCTTAACTGCTAAGCCATCTCTCCAGCCATAGACTTTCTAATTTAAAATATATATATATACATATATATATTTGTACTGTGTGTGTGTGTCCAGGGTCTCTTGCTGCTGTAATTAAACATCAGATGATTGTGTCACCTTTTTCAAATTTTATGTTTTAGAGAGAGAAAGAGAATTGGCACTTCAGAGCCTCAACCACTGAAATCAAACTCCAGATGCTTGCACCACTTTGTAGGCATGTGCGACATTGCACTTGCCTCACCTTTTGTTCATCTGGATTATGTGGATCTGGAGAGAGATTGAACCTGGGTCTTTAGGATTTGCACACAACTGCTTTAACTGCTAAGCCATCTCTCCAGCCCTGTGTAACCTTTTTGTATTTAGTTTAGGTGGGTGACTGGGAAATTGAACCTAGTTTGACAAGCTTTGCAGAGCCTTTAACCACTGAGTCATTTTCCCAGCCACTCTTTAGACTTTGATAATCTTGTTTACAGGACTAGAAGGCCTTTCCTGCCTTGACTAGCTTGCTTTTGCTGGGTGACATTCAATGATGATGGGTTGCTAAAGCCACTGAGCTAGGGTCTCTTTCTTTCTTTTTCTTTTCTTTTCTTTCTTTCTTTTTTTTTTTTTTTTTAAAGTAGGGTCTTGCTCTAGCCCAGGCTGACCTGGAATTCACTATATAGTCTCAGGTTGACTTCAAACTCATGGTGATCCTCCTACCTCTGCCTCCTGAGTGGTGGGATTAAAGGCATGCCCTACCATTCCCAGCTAGGGTCTCTTTCATTACTGAGTGGAAGGCAGGGAGATAGGGCCAAGTGATGCTACTGCTATAAACCAGTTTGGCTGCTTGGTGGTGCTTGAGTTTGGGGCTGGGAAGGAGTCAACCCAGTGCTTTGTTCCTGCAAACACCAAGATCACCCCCTGGGGCTTTGGCTGTAGAGCAGGGCTTAAGCTTTCTCACTAGATTTGTTAGGTCTCCTTTCTTTTTCAGTCTTTGGCCTATAGATTCCTCTCTTCTTCCCTCCTTGCTCCTCTTCTCCCTTTCTCTTCCCTCCTTATTTTGGGTTGCTCTCTTCTTTTTTATTTCCTTTTTTGATTTTTTTGAGGTAGGGTCTCACTCTAGGCCAGGCTGACCTGGAATTCACTATGAAGTCTCAGGGTGGTCTCAAACTCACAGCAATCCTACCTCGCCCTCCTAAGTGCTGGGATTAGAGGCATGTGTCACCATGCCTGGCCAGTGAAGTTTATTTTTATTTGGATGTGTTTGCACATTTGTACACATATGTATGATATCCTGGCTTTGCCTTCCATTGACATATGCAGGTTGGAGTTAAAGACTGGTATATCATTTGGCATCTGGTTTCATATGAATGCAGGGGATCCAACTCAGTTCAGGTTGATAGGCTTGCAGAATATGCACCTTTAACAGCTGAGCCATCTCCCCAGCCTCTCTGGTGTAACATTTCTTTTGGTATGAGTGAAGTTGAGCACCTTTAGTTAAGCATTAAAATTTATTCAGGGCTGGAGAGATGGTTTAGTGGTTAAGGTGCTTGCTGAAAAGCCTAAGGATCCATGTTTGTCTCTCCAGATCCAACGTAAACCGGACATACAAAGGTGAGGCCAGTGCAAGGTCACACATGTCCCCTGGGTGATACAAGTGTCTGGAGTTCGATTGCAGCGTCTGAGACCCTGGTGTGCCAATTCTCTCTCTCTCTGTAAAATAAAATGTTTCAGGACTAAGGCTGTGGTTTGGTGGTAGATACTTGCATAGTATGTGTGAGGCCCTGAGTTTGATTCTTAGCACTGTAAAACACACACACACACACAAGCAAACAAAAAAGTTGTTTAATTTTCTGTGAAGTATATGTTATTATTTACTTTTTTTGATGTGTATGTGTGATGTGTATATATGATATGTGTGTGTTCATGTGTGTGAGTGAAGGCATGTGCATACCACAGTGCATGTGTGGAGGTTAGAGGACAACTCCAGTGTCAGTCCTTGTCTTCCACCTTGTTTGAGGCATGTTCTCACATTATTTACTGCTACTCTGCCATACTAGCAGGCCCTTGAGTTTTGGTAGATTCTCTTGTCTCTGCTTCTCTCCATGCTTATAGTCATGGCTGGGGTTCTCAGCTTGGGGATCATGTTCATGCAGCAAGCACCTTAGCCACTGAATCATCTCTTCACACCTATTTATCTACTTTAAACAATAAGCTAGGTATGGTGGAACACACTTTTAATCCCAGCACTTGGGAGGCAGAGGTAGGAGGATCACAGTGAGTTCGAGGCCACCCTGAGACTACATAGTGAATTCCAGGTCAGCGTGGGCTAAAGTGAGACCCTACCTCCAAAAACATACATACATACATACATATATACACACACATATACATACATACATATATATATATATATATATATATATATATATATATATATATATATATATAATTTATATAAAATTTATTTGCAAGCAGAGTGAGAATGGGCACGCCAGGGCCTTTAGCCATTGCAAATGAACTCCTGATGCATGTTCCACTTTGTGCATCTGGCTTTATGTGGGTGGGAAATTGAACTCGGGTCCTGAGGTTTTGCAATCAAGCGCCTTGACTGCTAAGCCATCTCCCCAAGCCAGTTTACCTATTTTTATGTTGAGCTAGTGATCAATAACTTATTTGTAAGTATTGTTTTCGTAGTCCCTGCAAATTTTAGATATTTTCTTTTTATTATTTTTATTTTGAAAGAGAGAGAGAGAGAGGAAATGGGCATGGCAGGACCTTCAACCTGCTACAAACGAACTCCAAGTGCTTGTGCCCCCTTGTGCCCATGTGTGACATTGTGTGCCTGTGTCACTGTGTCTGGCTATGTGGGACCTGGAGATTTGAACAAGAGTTCTTAGGCTTTGCAGGCAAGTGCCTTAACCACTAAGAAATCTCTTCAGCCCTAAATTATAGCTATTTTCTAACTTATAGTTCATCTTTTACTTTGGCTTTGTTCATAGTGTTTGTACTTTTTTGTTTTTTTTTTTGGCCATGGAGGTTTTTCTTTTGTTTTTTTAGGGACATAGACTCATGATGTAGCCCAAGCCGTACTTGAACTTGTGGTTCCCCTGCCCCCACCTCTGGAGTGTTGAGATTACAGGAGTGTACCATGCAGGAGGTTCACCATGCAGCTTTAAAAAATTTATTTGAGAGAGAGAGAGAGGGAGAGAGAGAGAGAATGGGTGCGCCAGGGCTTCTAGCCACTGCACATAAACTCCAGACACACGTGTCACCTTGTGTATCTGGCTTATGTGGGTGCTGGGGAATTGAACCTGGTTCCTTTGGCTTTGCAGGCATTTACCTTAACTGCTAAGTCATCTCTCCAGCCCACACATAAGGCTTTAGCTGCATTTTATTTCTTTGAAGCAAGCCCAACAGACTGGCCTTTTTTCTTTTTTTTATGCGACAGAGAGAGGAGGGCGGGGGGAGAGAGAGATATGATTGGCATGCCTGGGCCTTCAGTCACTGCAATCAAACTCCAGACATGTGCACCCTTTGTGTGCATGTGCGACCTTGCATGCTTGCGTCACTGTGAGTCTGGCTTACATGGGACCTGGAGAGTCAAATGTGAATCTTTAGGCTTCACAGGCAAGCATATTAACCGCTTATCAGCTCTTCAGCCCTTTAACTGCATTTTCAAAGCTGCATTGTGAAAGCTGCATTGTGGGCTGGAGAGCTGGCTTAGCGGTTATACTGCTTGCCTGCAAAGCTAAAGAACCCAGATTTGATTCCCCAGGACCTATACAAACCGGATGCACAAGGTGGCTCATGCATCTGGAGTTTGTTTCCAGTGGCGGAAGGCCCTGGCATACCCATTCTCTCTCTCTCTCTCTCTGTTTCTTTCAAATAAACAAATAAAAAATTAAATATTTTTAAAGATTCTCCCCAGGTGTGGTGGTGCATGCCTTTGATCCACTTGGGAGGTAGAAGCAGGAGCATCACTGTGAGTTCAAGGCCACCCTGAGGCTACATAGTTAATTTCAGGTCAGCGTGGACTAGAGTAAGACCCTACCTCGAAAAACAAAAACCAACAAACAAAAAAAAAAAAACCCCAAGAGATTCTCTTTAAAAAAAAAAAAAAAAAGCCTGGTGTGGTGATGCTTATCTGTGCACCCTGTACTTGGGAGGCCGAGCAGGAGGTTTGCTACAAATTCAAGACTAGCCTGAGTTCAAGGCCAGCTGCTGGGACTACAGAATAAGACTCTGTCTTAGAAAACAAAAAAATAAACCAAAAGTAAAAACTAATCAGAACAAAGAATGTAGTTAAATAATATTTTAAAATATATAAATGTCTTAAATGTCAAAGGAACTATATAAATGTCTTTTCTAGCTCCTGGGCTTTGTATCATTCTTGGAAAAGCTTCCTCATTTCACTAGAAAAAAAAAAATCTAGTGTTTTGTTCTGCTTTTCAGCAGGCCTGATCCTATCTTCTTGGTAGTGCTCCACTTATCCCTCTGCCTGAAGGCCACCTCACCAGCTTTGTTGCCTTATGCAAGGCCAATTCACCCTTCAAGGCCATGACTATCTGGATATTGTACTCTGAGTTTCTTGAGAGCAGGGACAGGGTCTAATTTATTCCTAGGGACTAATACAGCCCCTGGATTCTAGGAGTCCTTTGGCTACATGTTCCCATCTGTTCCAGGCTACAGGGTCTATGCCTGCCATCAGCACTCCTTATCTGCATGCACCCTGGAGCCTTGACTCCTAATTCCCAGGGCCTAAGCCAGGTGACCCTACGGTTTGCTTTCAGAAACTTCCTGGTAACCTAATGTGTCATTATAGGGTTGGCTATGAAGTGATGGGGCAGGGGTTGGAGACTTTAGTGTACTGTGCCCTAGGGAATCCTCCTTGCCCATCCTCCTCTCAGCAGAGCCTGCTGTAGCTCCAGCTCTGGGGCTCAGGTGGCCACAATTCTGGCTGCTGACACCACGAGGCAAGGTTGTTCTCCTTCTCATCCAGAAACAACTTGTCTAGGTGTGATGGTGACTTTAGAGGAGCTAAGGGGTGCCTAGGCAGTTGGCAAAATAGTACCTCTGGGTATGCCTGTAAGTGACTGACATTTCATTCCTTCAAAAAAAAATAGGGCTGGAGAGATGGCTTAGCGGTTAAGCGCTTGCCTGTGAAGCCTAAGGACCCCAGTTCGAGGCTCGGTTCCCCAGGTCCCACGTTAGCCAGATGCACAAGGGGGCGCACGCATCTGGAGTTCGTTTGCAGTGGCTGGAGGCCCTGGCGCGCCCATTCTCTCTCTCCCTCTATCTGTCTTTCTATGTCTGTCGCTCTCAAATAAAATAATGAACAAAAAAATATTTAAAAAAATATTTGGGCTGGAGACATGGCTTAGTGAGACATTTGCCTGCAAAACCAAAGAACCCAGGTTTGACTCCCCAGGACCCATGTAAACCAGATGCACAAGGTGGCACATGTGTCTGGAGTTCATTTACCGTGGCTGAAGTCCCTGGCACACCATTTTTTCTCTCTCTGTCTTCTTGTTTCTCTTTGTGTCAAACACATAAAAAAAGATCCAATTTCCACTATAAGTCTTTTCAGTTAAAAAAAATTGGGGCTGGAAAGATGGCTTAGTTGTTAAGATGCTTTCCTGCATAACCAAAGGACCCAGTTTCGATTCCCCAGGACCCACGTAAGCCAGATACACAAGGTGGCACATGTGTCTGGAGTTCATTTGTAGTGGCTGGAGGCCCTAGCATGCCCATTTTATCCCCCCCCTTCTCTCTCTCAAATAAATTTTAAAAAAAATTTTTAATTGTATTTGTGTGTGTGTGTGTGTGTGTGTGTGTGTGTCAGAGAGATAGAGAAAGAGAGGAGAGATAGCGCTAGGGGCTATGTGTGTTTGGCTTTATATGGGTACAGGAGAAATGAACCTGGGCAAGCAAGCACATTTAACCAGTCAGCCATCTCTCCAGCCAGAGGAAGGGAAGGAAGAAGCATGCTCCCAGAAGGCCTGTGGGTTCCCTTCCACCTTGAGCAAACTTCTTTGCCCTATCACCACATGACCTCCATCAGCCTGGACACTGCATAAACTTCTGGATTTTAGCCACTGTCCTGCTCATTAACTTGCACCTGTGTAACAGCTGTTTCCCTCACTCATTCTTCCCTTGGCTAAGACTTATTGGAAAACCCAGTTCTTTTTGTGGATAAATACATCTTCAAATTATGCCACAGAACAAGGTCCACAAGGATGCTACATGAATAAAGAGCTGCTATCTCTGTGGAGGACCAGAGGTAATTGGAATTGAGGAAGAGATTTGGTCAAAAAGTATTTTAACCTTGTCTGTGATGTTTATACAATTTTTGGCATTTTATTTTGCAGTGCCAGGAATGGAACCCAGTGTCATATGCTCTAGCCACTGCACATGAACTCCAAACACATGTGCCACCTTGTGGACCTGGCTTACGTAGGTTCTGGGGAGTTGAACCTGGGTTCTTAGGCTTCACTGGCAAGTGCCTTAATCACTAAGGCATCTCTCCAGCCCCTAAATTTATTTTTGATAAATTTACACATGTATGTAATGTATTTTGGTCACATTTACTGCCCTTTACCTTCTGTTTACCTCCCACTCTTGCTGTACCTCTTCTTCCCATAATTCTATTTTTTTTTTTTTGTTTTTTTGAGTTAGGGTCTTGCTGTAGCCCAGACTGACCTGGAATTAGTCTCAGGGTGACCTTGAGTTTACAGTGATCCTCCTACCTCAGAGCCTCCCAAGTGCTGGGATTAAAGATGTGTACCACTATGCCCGGCTAATTCTACTTTTTTTTTTTCTTTTTGGTGTCTCGCTGTCTAGTGCAGGCTGACCTGGAATTCACTATGTTGTCGCAGGGTGGCCTCGAACTCACAGCAATTCACCTACCTCTGCCTCCCAAGCGCTGGGATTAAAGACATGCGCCACCACACCCAGCTAATTCTGCTTTTTTTTTTTTTTTGTGACCCACTGAATTTAATTAGGGTTGCTTTCATGAACATAGGAGAGTGGTTATTTACTGGAGCATGGGCACCTTACCAAGGGCTACATCTCTGAAGAAAATTTCTCTCTGATCCTGAGTAACCATTAATTGTTCTGTCTTCTTCAGTCTTCCCTAAGACTTGGAGGGGGTGATATAGATATATCATTTATGGCTGAGTACTCTGTAGTCCCTAATTTTCAATACTTTGATCAGATATAAGTCTGAGGAACTGCCACCCACTGCAAAAAGCACCTGTTCTTACAAATGCTGAGAACAGCACTAATCTATAGGCATAAATATGAATATTTAGAAGGCATTTTGATGGGCACATGTCCATTTAGCAAAATGACAATAGTGGCTTCCTCTCTAGGGCCTATAACCTCCCCACACATGGGCTTTTGACCAGGTTTACAATATTAGGCAAGAGTTCCCTCTGGTGGAACTCTACTTTTTAAAAAAATTTTTTTTTAAATTTATTTGGGAGCGACAGACACAGAGAGATGGGCAGATAGAGGGAGAGAGAATGGGCACGCCAGGGCTTCCAGCCTCTGCTAACGAACTCCAGACGCGTGCGCCCCCTTGTGCATCTGGCTAACGTGGGACCTGGGGAACCGAACCTCGAACCGGGGTCCTTAGGCTTCACAGGCAAGCGTTTAACCGCTAAGCCATCTCTCCAGCCCCGAACTCTACTTTTTATAAGGAGATTGTATAATGTATTTATTACTCGTGAGATATAAAAACAAACAAAACAACCAGTTCAATATTAGAGAGCCTTCCCTAGACTTTCCAGGTAGATGGAGCTGTTTCCTTTTCTGGGATCAAGTAATACTGTTCCCTATGCTCTGGGAAATATTAGTTTATTACAGTACTTGCACCTGTCTTTCTCTGGGATGAAGAACCTCCTCAAAGGTGCAAACTTTACCTGATTCATGCTCCCAGTGTCTAGTGAAGTGCCTGATCTGAAGCAGGTGCTCAGGGAGGGCTGCATTCAGTGAAGCCTTTATTAGCAGGCTCCTGGAAAAGTGTTATGGGGTAAAGTCTGATGCTGCTCCTGAGAGGCCAAATAGTTTTTAGTGTTTAAGGCAGAAGGTCTTCAGGAATCTGAGATGTAGATAATAGTTTCCAGGCCCTACATAAATCCAAAGTTGTATTTGGGGCCCCTTAGAACCAGGATCCAGGGCAGTGTCACTTTTCTATTACTTGGCATACTTCTTTTTTTTTTTAAATTTATTTATTTGAGAGCGACAGACACAGAGAGAAAGACAGATAGAGGGAGAGAGAATGGGCGCGCCAGGGCTTCCAGCCTCTGCAAACGAACTCCAGACGCATCTGGCTAACGTGGGACCTGGGGAACCAAGCCTCGAACCGGGGTCCTTAGGCTTCACAGGCAAGCGCTTAACCGCTAAGCCATCTCTCCAGCCCTACTTGGCATACTTCTGAGGCCACTACCTCCTCAGCACTTAAGAGAAAAACAATGAACTTGTCAAGTTCAGCTCACATTTGTACTTGTATGTTGGAGTGCCTAGTCGAAATAATAGGATCTCTCCATACAAGGTGGGCCATGGAGGTAGGAGCCAGGGGACACTCAGACTGGCTCAGTGTTTTATGCTTAGAGAGAGGGGCTTCAAGAAGGTACATGGAGCCGGGCATGGTTGCACATGCCTTTAATCCCAGAATTTGGGAGGCAGAAGTAGGAGGATCACTGTGAGGTCGAGGCCAGACTGAGACTACATAGTGAATTTCAGGTCAGCCTGAGCTAGAGTGAGACCTTACCTTGAAAAACCTAAAAAAGGTACCTGGAATCCCACTTTTTGTTGTTGTTTTTCAAGGTAGACCAGGATGACATGGAATTCACTGTGTAATCTCAGAGTGGCCTCAAACTCACTGCAATTCTCCTACATCTGCCTCCTGAGTGTTGGGATTAAAGGTGTGCGCCACCATGCCTGGCTGGAATCCCACTTTAATGACAAACTCTGAGATTCTAGTTATAGATTCTTTGGCCCTATTTGCCCATAGGCAAAGTACAGAGATAGGAAGATCACTGTGAGTTTGATGCCACTCTGAGACTACATAGTGAAGTCCAGATCAGCCTGGGCTAGAGTGAGACCCTACCTCAAAAAGACAAAAAAAAAGAACAAAAGGCAAAGTGTAAATTGGCTTGGTTGATTTTAAAATTCTCAATGTGTACCATGTGTCTGTGGTTGTGTTATTGGCAAAGAGGCTGCAGATAGGTTTGCAGCAGTATTTTTCAATATAGGGCTCCATCCAGTCCCTGTGCTATGCTGAACCTTGAACAAGAGTATTCCTGGAGTCTTAGGTCCCTGAACTCCTGAGGAGGTAAGGGCAGTGGTGGTGGCAGGAGTTTACAGAACCCTTCTTGGCTTCCCATCCCATCTGCTCCTCCCACCTCAGCTAGCGTCCTGCATCCCTTCCCTCGCCTCAGAATTGCCAAAAAGGTACCAGGGTGCATTGCACATCTTTAGCTTGCCATCAGGAATGCTCCCAGTCGACGGTCTCTTTGCAAGTAACTTTATTTTTATTTACAACAGAATAGGTGGCTTTGTTCCTCCATCTTTAGGGACATGTGACATCAGCAGCCAGAGGGAAAATCTGCAGTGAAGTCAAACTCATTCTGCCCCAGCCACAGCTCTGGCAGCTCATTGGCTCGGTCCAGTCCCAGTTCCACCACCAGCGACATCAGCACCTCCTCATCCACTGGGTCAGAATCAATGATAGCAGGGCTCTGGGCACCCGAAGAAGGAGACAGTGACCCCGCCTCTCCCGCCTGAGCCCCAAGGCCCCAGTTTTGCAGGGCCCCTGCCTCCCCCAGTTGGCCTGGAGTGGCTACAGCAGTAGCAGTAGCAGTAGCAGCAGCAGCGGCCATCCCATGATACTGGCTATTAAGTTTCTGCAGCTGCATACTGGCCAGTAGGTGAGGGGTAGGGTGCAGGTTGAAGGGTGGGGGTTTAGTGGGAGGGGTAACAGTAGGGGAGCCTATTGGAGATGGTGATCCTGAGGAGCTAGTGGGAGCCCCACTGGCCTTGGCTCCGTTTGAAGCAACCCCAGGGTAATGCAGGATGGTCACTGCTTTGCGATCTTTCACCCCCAGGTTAGAGTAAGCCAGAGAGTTCATCTCCTGGTTGGCATCCTAGAAGACAGAAAGGCACACCATAGTACCCTGCTCCTGGTCTGTCCCTTACTATTCATTGGACCCAGAAGGTTCCTGTATATACTGCATTTTGGGCTAGAAATGAATGGGTGGTAGAAGATCCCCTGGAAACAGGCTTTCAGTTCATGTATCCTTTTGCTACCATGCTGAGTGTTGAGTTGAGACCTCCCAGATGTAGCACTGCAGAACCCACCATCCTAAGTGGTTCACTGCTCTCCCCTCCCTCCCCTCCCCTGCATCTAGGGCTCTTAAAAAGGGAGCATTGTCCCTCTTCTCAGTCTCATTTAAATCTTTTTCATGCAGTGGTCTTGTTTCAATTTTGCTTCTCTGTTCCCTTCTCTGCTGTCTTTCAACACTTCTAGTGGGTTCAATTTAACCACTTAGGCAAAAGCTAGTCTCATTTTCCCCAGAAAAAAAGCCTTGCTATTTATTTTGTCTTTGCTCAATACTATACCTGGCACCATCCTCCACCAGTTCATCTTTCCATGCCTCAGTATCTCCATCTGTAAAGTGAAGAAAACTTACCTCCTTTACAGGAGAGGTGCCACCTTTGACATCAAGTGCAGGCCTTGACATAGTTGGCATTTCAGAGCCTTGGCACAAAACCGATATATTGGCAGGAGTTGATGGTGTCAGCTGAAGCTGTTGGTCTGTAAGCAAGGAAGAAATGATAAAGGTGAAAAGTTTTGACAAAAAATTCACTACTAAAGTTTTGACAAAAAAAAAGCACTAATGAAGTTTAGAGTAGGCAACTCCACTTAGGTACAATACAAGGATGGTGACAGGGTTAAGACCAAGAGAGAGTACTTGGGTAAAGGAAGGAGACAGAACTGGAACTCTGACTCAAGGGCAGAAACATATGCCATTTAGCCAGGTGGTACCCAGGTACCAAGCTACCCATCAGACTCATGCAAGTTATTTCAGAGCCTGACGTTGGGGGTTGCACTGTTCTTGATTCAGAGGGCATGAATGTACTTGAGAAAAAACACATTATCAATGGACCACTGGCACCCATGTCTCCAGTAGGACTCAGACAGAAGGTGGGAAGAATTCAGGACAAAGACCTAGAAAGCTGAAGGCTACAGTATAGGGAGGAATGAGTCCCTGAAGCAAATGAGGGTTCCAAAGCCCTGTCTGTGAGAGGCCAGCCCAAGGGTGCCCTGGCATCTCTGAGACAGCCAGAGCCAGAGAGCAGCTCAGAATGTCTGTTTCTTCTGGGTCTGAAGCCCCCTACAAGACAGTCCAGTGCTGGACTTTCCCCAGACATCAACTTCAGCATCTTGAACCCAGTCACACCCATCTACTCAGAGGTGGGAATAATTCTTCCTGGAGAGAGGCGTCGGTTCTGGGAGTAGCATCTAGCAGTCTTATGCTTACAGATCTCACTTGACCACTGGCCAAATCCTCTTACCTGGAACATCTCATATGGCTTCCAGTACAATTATTCTTTGGCCCAAGTACCAAAAAGATAAGGGAGTGATGGTAAAGAATACCTTAGACCCAGAAAATTTAAAAATCTCTTAAGACTCTTAAACTGTTTTCCTGGAAGTGTGCTTTTTAAAAAAGGTCTCACAAATTAGAATTTCCTATTTATAAAAAAAAAAGACTCTTGATGACCCAAAGAACTCATTTTTCCCAGCCTCAGTGGTCCTTAAGTTGTACCTCGAAAGTGGTCACTTAATACTCTATCATTTTTACATCAACTGCCTACTGGGGAAGGAAATGAAGGAAAGAGGGAGATAAAGCAAGAAGGAAAAAAAAAAAAAAAAAAGCCCAGGTGCCGGGTCCCTCACTACTCCTTGACTGGACCACAAACAGTCCTCTGAGGCAAGCCTAGAATGATTTTAGCCAGTGGCCCCCAAGGCAAGGACGCTAGTGCATGTCGTGGTTTTCAGAGCATTGGCACCTGCAGTATAACATTCACCCATCGCTTCCCATTCCAGCCTTCCCTCTTTTATGTCACAGGTACCCGAATGTTCAAAAGTAAAACAACCCTTCCTCAACAGCAACAGTAAGGGGAGAGAAGAGGAGAGGAAGAGGGATATGAATGAGAATAAAGGAGAAAAGGAGAAAAAAAAATGCATGTGTGTGGTGGTCTCCGTCAATGCCTTTTTAGTGCCTCCCCCCCTTAGGCTCTGTCCCCGGGCTGAGCGCTCACCACCCGCACGCCAGAGCCCGGCTCGCCGCTGTGCTCGACCGCCAGGAGCTCGGTGCGGAGCCCGTCGAAGGGGCTCCGGGGCCCAATTTACCCGGTTTTCGGTCCTCCCCCGCTACCCTCAGCCCATCCGAGGGCAAAAACTTGGCGCAAGAACGTTCTAGTCGGCTCCAAGCTGCGAGCTGACCACTGGCGAAACCGTTGCTAATGCCCGCCCGGGAAACCGGGAAACCGAGCAACAAGTGCCTGTCTGCTCGGCGGCTCCCGGCCCCGGCCCCGGCCGCCCGCCTAGGTGATGGTGGGAAGAGGACAAACGCCCGGGAAACCGAGCAACAAGTGCTGGTCCACTCGGCGGCTCCCGGCCCCGGCCCCGGCCGCCCGCCTAGGTGAGGATGAGAAGAGGGGGAAATAAGGAAAAAAAGAGAGAAGGGAGCAGCAGGCGAGGGAATCTTTAACCTTTCAGGGACCAAAAGTTTAAAATGGCACCAACCGGATGGCTCCATCTCGATTGCTACTGAGGAGAAATTTAAAAATCCCAGCAGCGTCTTGGCTTGAATGCGCTCTAAGCAGACCAGTCAGTTTCACCACCTGCAAACTAAAGACCCGTTGTTTACCGACCGCTCGCTCGCTCCGCGGGCCTCCTCGTGGCGCCCCAGAGCGTGCCGCCGCGAGCGTCTGCTACCTCAGGTGAGCTGAGACAGACTGGCGACGACGCACGGGGTCTGTGCCTCAGCGCGAGTTGAGAGCTCTCAAGCCGCGTCGCTGCGCGTGGGGGCGCACTTTGGCGCCAGAGGCAGCCACTCCCGAGACCCGGTCACACTTAGGAGCGACCTCGGAGCGCCGTACGCGGGCCGCTACTCTGAGCCCACTAGTAAAAGAGAGAGGCTCGGGGAGGTGGGGCCACTTGCCCAAGGTCACAGCGCTAAAGAGTGGAAGGGCCGGGATTGGCAGCTGGGTCAGTCAGACTCCCAAGTCGCACGCTCCAGGAGGCAGGGACTCACGCGGCGCGGCCGGCGTGTTTCGAGGAGAGGGGTGTGTGCCTGGGGTGGGGAGCCAAGGGGGGTGAGTGGGGAGGGCAAGCTGCCCAAATTCGCTAACTTGCATCCCGCAATTCCTCGGAACTCGGCCCGGAAAAGCCCCTCTCCTGCAGCCCGCGAAGGGAAACCCGAGCTTTGTGCAAGCCTGTGAGCCCGAGTGGCCAGATGCGGTCCCGGCTGGGAGCAAAGTCGGGGAAAAGCGGAGCCCGAGAAAGCGCGGGCGCGGGAGAAAAGGTGCTGCGCTTTCCCCGGGAGAAGTGGGCGTCAGGTCCCGCGGGCCGGTAGGAGAGAGTGCCTGGGATAGAAGCCGCGCACAGGAGGCGGCGGCCCCCTACCCCTGGCCGAGCAGAGCAGCTTTCCAAGAGAAAACAAGTCCTCCCGAACCCTCGGCCCGCGCTGCCGCCGCCCGCTCCCCACGCCCGTTCCGCGAGAGTCCTAGGCGCCCGCCGCTCATCCCAGCTCCCTAGCCGGCGGCCCGGCTTACCTCCGCGAAGCTGCCTGCCCCGGAGCTCTGTGAGGCGTAGGCGAAGCGGCCGAGCACCCCAAGCCCCTTGGCACGCGCCGTTCGTCTCAGTGCCCAGCGGCTGCGGAGGCGGCCACCCGACCCCAGGGCGCCTGGGAAAAGCCCGCACCGCCGTGCCGCGCCGCGCTGCCGCCGCGCCGCACCGTGCCGCGCCAAGGAGCCCTGGCCCGCGTTCGTGGCCGCCCGACCGCAGCTTCGGCGCCGGACTCCGGGGCGGTGGCGGTAACGGCCACCGCGCTCCCTTTCCTGCGCTGGGACCCGGCTCTCAAGCCCCCATCGCCGCCCAGAGCGCCCTGACGCACAAGGCAGCGGGCTGGCCTGGGCTAGGAATCCCAGGAAGGACAGACCCTTTCCCCCCTTTTTTCCTCCCCCCAATTTTCCACGTCTTTATAACCGGCTTAGGGCACTATTAGCACATGTCCTGGCTCGTGTGCGAGTTGGTAGCAAAATCTGAACTGGATACTCACGGAGGGCTCCAGAGGCTGCAGTGCCTTCCTCTATCCTGTTCCCAGTCGCCGGGAACAGCCCCGGGCCGACTGACGGTGGGAGGAGCAGCTGAGCGCAGCGAGCCTCCTCTCCGCAGCTCAGCGGTGCACCTTCTGCAGCTGTGCTGCCGGGAACATTTTATAGCGGCGGCTGGCGTGTGTGGCCCTTTAAAGGCGCTCGAGCTGGTGCAGTCACAGCGGATCGTGTGAAAGCGAAGGGCCGGCTGGGGAACGGAGTCCACGCGTCCCCTCCGGTCCAGTAACCCCGGGGACTGGACACAGCTACTTGGGTGGGGCTGACGGCCCTAGGCTATGGGCACTTCACACACGGTGTCCTGGTCCATGCCACGCGTTTCTAAAACTGGTGGCAGCTGGGACCCGGGACGTGAGCCCTCCCCACCACCCAGCATGGACTTGCCCAATAAATTCCACTTAGTAATTTCACTGAGGCGAAGGAGAGCTGTTAGTGTCTGTTTTCTGACCTAAATCAAGCGAGTGGCCAGGACGTGCTTTAGGGGATAGGGAGGAGAGCTATGGGCTTTGGGAATGACCCAGAGGAGGGACACGCACGTGCACATGGGACGGGACGGGCTTTCTGACTCTGTCTGCCCTCTTTGGGCAGCGTTTTTATCTCCACTGCTGATGTACTGAGGCTAGAGGGTTCCTTTCCCCTTAAACTTGCCACGTTCTACCTATGTGACAGTGGTGTCTTCTCTGGAACACCGGAACTGGGGGTTGGGTTCGAGAGTTTCTATCCTGTGATCAGGGCTGGAAGGATGCGACGCAGAGAAATGCAGTTCTATGGGACCGTGGTGCCAGGTGCCGCTCACGTGGCTCGCTGAAAAGCCAAGAACAGGCAGCGGGTTCGAAAAGCTTGCCTCAGAGTTCGCAGAGATTTCCTCCTGCCGTCCCACGATGCCAGGTTATTTTATTATGATTACATAAGCATTCACATTAGTAAGAATAACGTTTTGCATTTGGAGCACATCTTTCTTGGGTTGGTTTGCTAGCTTACAAATTCTTACTAGAAAGGGACCTGAGACTTATTCCAATTCCTATGCCCTATGGCCTGAAACTCCCACCTCACCCTTTACAAGAAGGCCACTAGGATTTCCCCTCTAATCAAGCCCTTCCCTTGCTGCCTTTTAGCCCAAGCAACAACTCAGCGTACACAAACGTGCTCTTTTGGAAAAGTCTGATGTTCAGGAAAGAGGGGAGGAAGGAATGTCAAGAAGTGTTTTCACTGTGTATGTCTTGTATCTTCTTAATTGGATTTGAAGACCTGAAGGTTTTTTTTTTTTTTTTTTAGGATCCCAAGTGTCCTGCATTTGCTCTTCTAACAGAGTTCTGTTTGTTAACGAGATGACCGGTTTGCTGACATTGAGAGGGGGAGCAAACGGAAGGATGGAACTTGGCTTTTGCTTGGCATCTGAAGGAAGCTGGGGTGAGTACCCTGAACGTCAGGGAAACCCATTACCCTGCTTGGCTTGAAAGCTGCCTTGTGCTTCTCCTTCCATCTCCCTCCCACTCTGCTCCAATTCAAAGCCATAATGACCACACTCCACACAGCATCGCTTTACCTTCTCATTTTTATGCACTGTGGAGAGTACCTAATTTCCTTCTCAAAAAGGGGTGAGATCTGTCAGGACTCTATAAAGTCCTTGGGGTTGCAAGAGGCATCCACTGCTACATCCTCTTGGTGTGTGCCTGTGTTCTGAAAAGTTTTTGTTGAAAGCAAATGGAGAAGGAGCAATACTAGGCTTTTGAATTGTGTGTTGTTTATTTGGACCCCTGACCTACCCTCCCCCTCAGCTCAGACTCAAGAGCCAATCTGCAAACTGCGACTATAGCCAGGCTACAGACTCCAGATCCTGGACGTGAGGATCCGTCCTCCATCTATTGGATGGCTCCCAGGCCAATTGTTAGAAAGAGGCATATGTTCATCTCGGCTTCTGGAGTGTCTCCGGAGCAGTTGCTCAACAGCTAGCCCCCTCCCCCATCCGGACCATTGAAGGGCAGAAAAAAACGCCCTCCGCCAGATTTCTGTGTGCCCACGTTCCAGAAAGGTCTTCCCTACCGGTGACTTCCTGTCATCTCCACTGCCCACGTCTGGGAGGCAAGAATGAGAGGGCTTTAAATACTCAGCTTTGGAGCAGAAAGCAACCCCTTTCACTTTGGGGAAAATGGAAGAGGAGGCTAGTTGTAGGGGCTGAGAGGGAGCAAAGGAGACATTTGCATCTCGGTAAATCTGCCCTGGGATCATTGACTTTCCAGCCGGTGGCTCCAGCCCTGCTGGAAGCTCCGCGCTGAACTCTTCTCTCCAACTTGGCACTGGACTGTGAGCTTACGAAGCTAGGAGAGAGGAGATGCTCACCCTGCAAGAACCTTCTGTGTCCCAGTCATGGGCTGAGCATGGTCCTGTCCATCATCTCATTTAACTCCCAGGACAGCCCTGTGAGGTTGGGTTACCAAAGGTAGAACAGTCTAACAGAAGTGCCAGAGTTCACAGTCAGGAGGCCGGGTGTTTGGATCCCGGTGAGGCTGTTTGCAAAGTCTTGAACCCACAGCCCTACACCCTACTGCCTGGGAGGGCATGAAGGAGGTCCAGAGTGCAGGTTCAGGGGTCAGTGGCCGGGGTTAAATCCCTTCTCTTCCATTTGCTAGCTGTGTGGTCTTAGGGTAAATACCTCCATTGAGGGGGCTCAGTTTTTCTATTAAAATGGATATCATAATCATAATCCTATTTACACAATCTGTAAGGATCTGAAGGAAAGGTTTGGCCTGACTGGTGGTGTGTAGTAAAATGGCTAATAAATGCTGGTGTTGTACTGTGTCTTCTGATTTTTTTCCATCAGCCTCATCCCTGCCTCGGCACACACACTTCAAGTTCAGTAATACTGAGTAATTTCAATACCAGATTGAGAAGGGACAAAGGAGATCTATTAGGAAGGAGAATGCAGATTTGTTCTCAAAACCCCAGAGGCAAGGTTTGCCTGGGCCATATTACAATGGTAAATTTGGGAACAATGAAAGATCACTAAGGGCATGGTGGTGCATGCCTTTAATCCCAGCAGCAACAGAGGTAGGAGGATCACCATGAGTTCCAGGCCAGCCTGACAATACATAGTGAATTCCAGTTCAACTTGGGTTACAGTGAGAATCTACCTGGGGGTTGAGGGGTAGAGATGATCACATTTTAAAGATAGCCTGTAAACTTACAAGTGGTATCCAAAAAAACATACATAACTTGTGCATAGAAAAGTTTAAAAAGTAAAACAATAAAGCTTTTTGTTCAAGAATATTTAGAAGGTCGGGTATGGTGGTAGCAGAATCGCTGAGTTTGGGGCCATCCTGAGACTACATAGTGAGTTCCAGGTCAGCCTGAACTAGAGCGAAACCCTGCCTTGAAAAACTAAAAACACAAAACAAAAACAAAAACAAAAACAAAAAAGCCGGGTATGGGCGTGGTGGCACACGCCTTTAATTCCAGCTCTTGGGAGGCAGACGTAGGAGGATTGCCGTGAGTTCGAGGCCACCCTGAGGCTACATAGTTAATTCTAGGTCAGCCTGGGCTAGACTGAGACCCTACCTCAAAAAACCAAACAAAACCAAAAAACAAAACAACAACAAACGCCCCCAAGACAAAACAAAAAAAAAGCAAAAACAAACAAACAAAAAAACCTAACTAAATAAATGAAAACAAATAAAAAAAAATTAGAAAAGTCAGGTGTGGTGGCACACATATGGCGCTCTGGAGGCTGAGACAAAAGGAACACTGGTTTCAGAGTAACAGGCTATACAGCAAGTTCCAGGCTAGTCTGGGGTACAGAGCAGACTCCAGGCCAACCTGGGCTACACAGTTCCAGGCCAGGTGGGCTACATAGGAAGACCCTCTCTTCAACATCTAAACAAACAAACAAATCAAATGTTTAGAGGAAGACTGTTCATAATAGAAACCAGTCCTAGCCATCCATGGCTAGCATGTATCCCATGGTACCTTGATAATTCCCTTGAAATTCCAGATTTAAAAAAACTTTTAGCCATAGGAAAATGTTCATGACAAAATATTGTATTAGGGCCGGAGAGATGGCTTAGCGGTTAAGCACTTGCCTGTGAAGCCTAAGGACCCCGGTTTGAGGCTCGATTCCCCAGGACCCACGTTAGCCAGGGGGCACACACATCTGGCGTTCGTCTGCAGTGGCTGGAGGCCCTGGCGTGCCCATTCTCTCTCTCTCTCTATCTGCCTCTTTCTCTCTCTGTCTGTCACTCTCAAATAAATAAATAAAAATAATAAACAAAAAAATTTAAAAAAATATATTGAATTAAAAATCCTCAGTACTTGGGCTGGAGAGAGATGGCTTAGCGGTTAAGGCGTTTGCCTGCAAAGCCAAAGGATCCCAGTTCAATTCTCCAGGACCCACATAAGGTAGATGCACAAGGGGCACATGCATCTGGAATTCATTTGCAGTGGCTGGAGGTCCTGACTTGCCCATTCTCTCTCTCTCTCTCTCTCTTTCTCTCTCTCATAAATAAATAAAATATATTTTAAAAATCCTCAGTACATAGTTGCAGAGGGCACAAAGAGTACAACATTAAATACTCTCTGTTTCCAGTCATATAAGAGCATGTATATAAAACAATGGTCAGGGGCTGGAGAGATGGCTTAGCGGTTAAGCGCTTGCCTGTGAGGCCTAAGGACCCCGGTTCGAGGCTCGGTTCCCCAGGTCCCACGTTAGCCAGATGCACAAGGGGGCGCACGCGTCTGGAGTTCGTTGGCAGTGGCTGGAAGCCCTGGCGCGCCCATTCTCTCTCTCTCTATCTGTCTTTCTCTCTGTGTCTGTCACTCTCAAATAAATAAATAAATAAAATTAAAAAAAAAAACAATGGTCAGGAAACACCAAAAAGATAACAGTGCCAGTATGAGTTTTTCCTTTTGGTATGCAATATGTTATTCTTATAAGTAAATATGTTTATAGTTAATAAGCTCCCTAAAAAGCATGTTCCTACAAATTTTTTCTTTGAGGAAGGATCTCACACTGTAGCTCAGACTGGTCTTGAACTCTGTAACACAGGCAGCCTTGAACTTTCAAATCTTTCTGTCTTAGTTTCCTGAGTAGCTGGGACCTACTTTTTAAAATTATACGCATAGAAAAAATATTGGGAGCAAATACACTAAAATGTTAACAGTGATTATAGTTGAGTAGCAGCATTATGGGTGATATTTTTCTTTTCCTTTAATTTTTTTCTACAGTATTATTAGATTGTTTCTTTATAATTAAAATAGATTCATAACTTGAAAAGTGCATAATCAGTAGGATTCTACTTGTGGAAAAATTATGAATGCAAATTGAAAAAAATGGAAAGGAAGTATATTGAAATATTAACAGTTTTTATATTAGCTTGTAAGGAATTGTGGGTAATTTCTCTTTATTTTCTCTAATATGGTTTCATTATTTTTATAATTAAAATAAAATGATATCTAAAAATAGCATATACAATATGATCCCACTTTTGTTAAAAATTAATATGTCCGTAGGAAAAATAATAGACTACTCTAAAATCTGTTGTGGGTTATAGGTGATTTTTGTTTTTTCCTTTGTAAATGGTTTCTTCATTTTCCAAACTTTCTACAGTCATCATTTATTATGTTTTAATTATGAAAAATGTAAACATTTATAAATCAGCTCGATATTGGAGTATGTATGGAAAAGGGATCATGTGTGCATTTGCTTTAAAATATTCCAGTGTAGGGAGAACAAAGTGGATGGAGATACAGATTAAATAAGATTATAATTGTTGAAGATGGGTACAGGAAGTAGCATGATAATATTTTCCTGTTAGTCTTTGAAAATTTTCATAATGAATGCTTTTTCTTGAAAAAGCATCTTTCACAGGGATTACCTCTTACTTTTTTTGTTTTTTTAAAAATTATTTTTATTATTTATTTATTTGACAGAGAGAGAGAATGGGTGTGCCAGGGCCTCCAGCCACTGCAAACAAACTCCAGATGCATGCGCCCCCTTGTGCTTCTGGCTAATGTGGGTCCTGGGGAATTGAACCTGGGTTCTTTAGCTTTGCAGGCAAGGACCTTAACTGCTAAGCCATTTCTCCAGCCCAACATTTTCTTTTTTTTTTTGGTTTTTCAAGGTAGGGTCTCACTCTAGCCCAGGCTGACCTGGAATTCACTATGGAGTCTCAGGGTGGCCTCGAACTCACAGCGATCCTCCTACCTCTGCCTCCCGAGTGCTGGGATTAAAGGCGTGCGCCACCACGCCCGGCTACCAACATTTTCTTGATTATAAGTGTTTTAATTGTTCACTGAACAGAATTTGGTGATAACACACTGGATGAAAACAATAACTTCCAGCCCCAATGTTGTTGTTTTTATTCAAAGTAGGGTTTTGCTCTAGGCCAGGCTGACGTCAAATTTACAATGTAGTCTCAGGCTGGCCTTGAACTCACAGTGATCCTCCTACCTCTGTCCCCCAATTGCTGGGATTAACAGGATGCACCACCATGCTGGGTTGAAAACATTTTCTTTTTCTTTTTTTTTTTTTAACTTTTATTTATGAGAGAGACAGAGAGACAGAGAGAGAGAGAGAGAGAGAGAGAGAGAGAGAGAGAGAGGGAGGGAGGAATAGAATTGGCCCACCAGGGCCTCTAGCCACTGCAAATGAACTCCAGATGCATGCACCAACTTATGCATCTAGTTTCCGTGGGTCCTGAGGAATCGAACCTGGGTCCTTTAGCTTTGCAGGCAAGGACCTTAACTGCTAAGCCACCTCTCCAGCCCAAAATTTTCTTGATTATAAGTGTTTTAATTGTTCACTGAACAGAATTTGGTGATAACACATTGGATGAAAACAATTACCTCAAGGTAAATAGTTAACTCTTTGGTGTTGAATGGGTGATTTTCTCAGTGCCTCTTACTCCAGAGGCAAAGCTGTTCTCAGAATGGTTAGCTATTCCTCAGTGCAGTTGCAGCTATTTAGAGGTCCTTACATGTGTGGGATTCCCAGAATATCGTGGGGCCTACTTACCCCACCTACCCCCTATTCCCCTTACATGTTCCTTTCAGAGACTGCAGTCTGAGTCTGGACCACAGTCTTTCTTTATCCGAAGGAGACAAACTTCACTTAAGGAAGTTTAGGAGGCCCTTTTCCTGTTATCCAAACTGAAGACCCTACCCAGAAACTGGGGTCCCAGAAGTAGTCTTAGGACTCCAAGAATCTACAACCATTCCAAATATGTCTGTGCCTCCATTTCCCCATCTGGAAGATGCTAGTGAGAATAGCAGACCAGTTGGCTCCTGCCAGGGAGTGATGAGCTAACGTCTGTAGTGCTTTCCAGCCCCTTAGAGCAAGGTGCCGAAGCCTCCAGGCCTGGCCTGAGCCTGCTGCTGCCAGCCTGAGTGAGAGCTGGGCCTGGCCACCTGGCCCCTCACAGCAAGTGGAGGGAGTGGCTGCATTCCTCTGACCCAAGCCAGTGCTTTTGGACAGGCACAAGCTTTTGCTCCTGTGTTGTTTAAAAAAAAAAAAAAAAAAGAACAAGAAGAAGAAGAGGAGAAGATGGAGATGAAGAAGGGGAACAACATCAATTACTAGGAGAAAGGGCCTTGAGAAATAGAAATTTGCAAAGAGGTAATTGGGTATCCTTTAGTGCCCTAATTGGGCTATAGATTCCAGCTTTGTTTTTCCTGTTTGTATAGGGGTGGAGGATGTTTTTCCTGTTTGCATAGGGGTGGACAAAGTTTAGAGACGACCAAGAAATGGGCCCAGTTGAACTGATTCCCTGTTTGAGTTTCTATCATTTGTGTATACCAGGAAAATAGCAAATAAGTAAACAGCTCCAGCCACTGGGGCTCTTGTAATTCCAGAGGTAACTCCACCCTTTCCCTCCTTTGGGACCAACAGTACAATTCAATCTCTGAGAACCCTAGAAAACCAACAGTCATCCCTATGCTATTTGTCATCCATCTATCATCTATTATCTATCTATCTATCATTTTTTGGCCGTGCTACTAGGGATGACATCCAGGGAATTTCACATGCTAGGCAAGTGCTCTACCTCTGAGCTACACCTCCATTTGTTTATTTATTTATATATATTTTTTGAGGTAGGGTCTCACTTTAGCCCAGGCTGACCTGGAATTCACTATGTAGTCTAAGACTGGCCTCAAACTCACAGCGATACTCCTGCCTCTGCCTCCCAAGAGCTCGGATTAAAGGTGTGTGCCTCCATAACTGGTTTTATTTTTATTTTTTTGGTTTTTTGAGGTAGCGTCTCGCTCTAGCCCAGGCTGACCTGGAATTCACTATGTAGTATCAGGGTGGCCTCAAACTCATGGAGATCCTCCTACCTCTGCCTCCTAAGTGTTGGGATTAAAGGTGTGCGCCACCACGCCCGGCATACCTGGCTCTATCTTATTTTATTAATTAATTATTATCATCATTTTGTTTTTGGCTTTTTGAGGTAGGGTTTCACTCTAGCTAAGGCTCTTCTGGAATTCATTATGTAGTCTCAGGTTGGCCTCAAACTTGCAGTGATTCTCCTACCTCTACCTCCCGAGTGTGAGTTTTGGGATTAAAGGCGTGTGCCACCACACCTAACTTATTTTATTTTTATTTTTATTTATTTGTTTATTTTCAAGGAAAGAGAGAGAAAGAGAGGGAGAGAGAGAGAGAGAGAGAGAGAGAGAGAGAGAGAGAGAGAGAGAGAGAGAATATGAGAGAATGAGAATGGGCACTCCAGGGTCTAGAGCTGCTGCAGTCACGCTCCAGACACACGTGCCACTTTGTGCATCTGGCATTACGTACGTACTGGGGAATCAAATCCGGGCCTTCAGACTTTGCAAGCAAGCACCTTTAACCACTGAGCAATCTCTCTAGCCCTATGCCCCCATTTTAGAGAAGGGCATCAAGGCACAGAGAGATGCAATATACCCAAGATCACACAGCTAGTAGTAAGTAACAGAGCTGAGATTTACAGCCAGCTCTGACTCACCATTCTGGCCAAACTCTCACCCTTATATTACCAGCTCCTCTGTTGTCTGTGACTATACTTTCTTTCCTTCTGGGATGAATGGTTCACCACATCCATTTGCATGCAATAAATGGCCAACACATGTGACTTTCTTAGAAAGTGAGTGACTCCAGTTGAGACAAGAATCCAGTTAGGGCCTGTAGCAGCAATCTCCAGGGAGGATGTGCAAGGTGAGAGAGCTCTGTAGCCTGGGAGATGGAAAGGAAGACTCTTGAAAAAAAAAAAAAAAAACCACCCAGGGAAAAGCTTGAGGTTCAAAGGCAGGGAGAGCTTAGTGCTGGGAGGAGGGAAGAGAGCAATAGCCAGGCCAGCCTGGTCCTGGGCTGTTGGGCTTCAGCAGTGAAGCTGGAGGCCTTGGGAAGGTGTGAGCCTTTGTGGGGGAAGCAAAACTCTGCTTTAAGCATGTTTAGTTTAAACTGTTGGCAGAACATCCAAGTGGAAATAGCTTGCACACAGCCAGGAATATAGGACTGGAAAGAAAGTGTGAGGTTGTGTCAAAAAGAGCAATCGGCAAGATGACTTTGGGCCAAACTGTGGGGAACATTCCCCTGCCTCTCTCCACTGGCAGAGAGAGGGGCTTGCTCGTGAGTCCATCCCCCAAGGTGGGGCGGCTTTAGATTTTCACTGCATCTACCTTTCCTTTCTCCTCTTCGGTCCCTCCAGCCCAACACAATCCCTGACACATGCTTCAAATCCCTAAAGGGAAGTGTGAGGAGCTCTCAGTCCATAAATTTCTCCACACCAAGGATTGACAGGGGTTTCGTCTCACTTGCTAGTGCACGTGGGCTAGGCCTCAGGCATGCCAAACCTTCCTTGGTTTCACTTCAGCTTGTAGAATATGACCGTCTGGGGTCCTGTGTGTTTGTCCTTTACAGCCACCACCATTCTCAGACCAATACAGTGTCTCCCAGCTTCACCTTTTAAAATGTGAGGGCATTTTCCACCTTCTTTCTCTTTCTCTATTTCTTTTTCTTTCTCTTTCTCTTGGTGCTAGGGGTCATAGTTAATGACCTATGTTATGGAAGTGATCTGTTGTAAGTCCTAGGCAAAGCCATTTTAGTCTGGCTCTACTTCCTGTAGCATCAGGCTCAAATTGTTCCCTGTGTTTAGTTCCTAAGATGTGGCATTCCCACCCATGTCAGCTCCTTTCCAGGGATATTTTTCTGTATGTCCCTCTTTTGGGTCTAGGGAATTTCCTTCTTAGCTCTCCAGTCCTATGTCAGCTGAAACTTCACACTTGTCCTTCTCCATGGAAGTGTCTGTCTTTGCTGTCATGGAGAAGTCTGTCAGCTTGGGACACTAGACCTTATTGTCTCTCCTGGCCTTTGACTTCGGGGGTGGGGGACAGCTTGGACAAACATACCTTTGATTCACTTCATGGGCACTACCTGAGGAATAGAAAATATTACCATAGGTCCTCACAACCACAGAGACTTGTTCCTCTGGGGACCAGCCATTGAAACTGGAGATGGACTGAGGATCTAGGTTATGTATCTCAGGGTGTAGACTCTGCTGCCAGCCAAGTACACAGGACCACAAGCTTGGTTATTCAGGAATATAGGACTGGAAAGAAAGTGTGAGGCTGTGTCAAAAAGAGCAATTGGCAAGATGACTTTGGGCCAAACTGTGGGGAACATTCCCCTGCCTCTCTCCACTGGCAGAGAGAGGGGCTTGCTCCTGAGTCCATCCCCCAAGGTGAGGCACAGGTGTAACATATTTTGACCAGGTTGTATATCCTGTATGTTTGGAGCTGAGGAGTCAAACCATGCAGATTGGCTCCTGAGCCACTACTAGTTAACACTGGGCCTCACTGCCTCCCTTGAAGCATCCATTGCCACCTCCCACCTACAATTCAAGAAGACCTTTCTCATCCATGAGCAAGGTTGATTCTTACATTCCTTCCTTACTCTATGTAAGGTGGTCAATATTATTACTAATCTCATTTTCAGCCAAATAAGGAAGGCTCAGAGATGTGATATGACAGCTAGCAAATAAAGATTCTGGGTTTGAATCCAGTTCTGTCTTTATCCATTTCATTTTCTTATCTCCCTTCATGGAGATCCTCGCTTTTCCTCAAAACTGAATGTGAAAAGAAAGTTGAAGGGAGATATTTGGGAAGAGGAAGGTAGCCTGTGGGAAAGGGACAGAAGGGACAAGAGAAGGTAATGGGAGATAAATGTGATTAAAGCTCAAGGTATAAATGTATGAAAATGTCATGTCATAATGAAACCCATCATTTAAAAAAAAAACATTTATTTATTTGAGAATGACAGACAGAGAGAAAGAGGCAGATAGAGAGGGAGAATGGGCGCGCCAGGGCCTCCAGCCACTGCAAACAAACTCCAGATGCATGCGCCCTTGTGCATCTGGCTAACATGGGTCCTGGGGAGTCGAGCCTCAAACCAGGGTCCTTAGGCTTCATAGACAAGTGCTTAAGCACTGACCCATCTCTCCAGTCCAAAACCCATCATTTTTTTACATTTAGCATTTTTTTTTGTTTTTTAAAAAGATTTATTTATTTAATTAATTTATTTGAGAGAGAAAGACAGAGAGAGAAAGAGGGGGGAGAGAGAGATTGAGAGAGAGAGAGAGAGAGATTGAAAGGGAGAGAATGGGTGTGCCAGGGCCTCCAGCCACTGCAAATGAACTCCAGATGCATGTGCCCCCTTGTGCATCTGGCTCAGGTGGGTACTGGGGAATCGAGACTCGAACCAGGGTCCTTAGGCTTTACATGCAAGTGCTTAATGGCTAAGCCACCCCTCCAACCCCTTTATTTTGTTTCTTGAGGCAGGGTCTCACTCTATATCAAGCTGACCTGAGATATGTATTTCATATGTATTCTATGTATTCTCAGGGTGGCCTTGAACTCACAGCCATCCTCCTACCTCTGCCTCCCGAGTGCTGGGATTGAAGGTGTGTGCCACCATGCCTGGAACATTTAACATTTTTTATTTCATATATTACTTTTCACTTATTTATTTATTTATTTATTTATTTTGGTTTTTTGAGGTAGGGTCTCACTCTGGCTCAGGCTGACCTGGATTTCACTATGTAGTCTCAGGGTGGCCTTGAACTCTCGGTGATCCTCCTACCTCTGCCTCCCGAGTGCTGGGATTAAAGGCGTGCACCACCACGCCCGGCTCACTTTTTTTTTTTGGTTTTTTGAGGTAGGGTCTCACTCTGGCTCAGGCTGAACTGGAATTCACTATGTAGTCTCAGGGTGGCCTCAAACTCTCGGTGATCCTCCTACCTCTGCTTCCTGAGAGTACTGGGATTAAAGGCATGATCCACCATGCCCAGCAGTTCTTTTTACTTTTATCTATTTTATTTATTTGATAGAGAGAGAGAGAGGGAGAGAGGTAGATAGAATGGGCATGCCAGTACCTCTAGCCACTACAAACGAACTCCCGATGCATGTGCCACCTTGTGCATATGGCTTATGTAGGTACTAGGGAATCAAACCTGAGGTCCTTTGGCTTTACAAGCCAGCATCTTAACTTTTAAGCCATCTCTCTAGCTTACATATGACATTTTAAAATAAATTGTGAACTTTGCTATATGAATATATTGCATACTGGTCATATTCCTCTTGGCTTATACTCTTATGTTTCCTCTCTGTCACCCCATTCTCTTGAGGCCCCACCTTAATGGGATTATTAGCATTCACTGAGGGGTCATGAATGCACCAGTCAGTCTCTGGGGAGGGGGACACAATGCCTCAGGATACTCCTTTCCACTGTGTGGCTCTTACAATCTTTCCACTCACTCTTCCACAACTTACCCTGAGCCTTGGAGGGGGGTGCTATAGGTCTGTCTCCTTTAGTGTTGAGTTTCTGTAGTCTCTGATTTTCTGCTTTGATGCATTTGAGTCTCCTCAGTATTGACCACTGTCTCCCTATAGGAGATTCTTAGGTTAACAGGGAGAGCAGCACTCATATTTAATCTACTACTTCCTCTGTGATATGTCTTGGGACCTGGCAGATATGGTAGTAATGTCTCATACTAGGCAGAGTTGGCTTTCTTTTCTTGTCATACTGATGGATCTTGGGTCTCCCTGCCATCAGGGTCCTGTTTGGCTTACCCTACTGGGTACCTGGGGCTTTAGTATGTGATCAGCTCTGGAGTTCCTACTGGTGGTGGTGGCAGTGGAGAAACCCATAATTAAAAGAATTAATTTATGTATTTGTGGAGAGACAGAGAAAGAGAGAGAACGCTCTCTTGCCACTATAAGCAAAGTGCAGATGTGTCACTGTGGGTACTGGTGAATCAAACCTGGGCTGGCAGGGTTTGCAAACAAGTATCTTTAACCACTGAGCAATCTCTCCCAGCCTGAAATACATCATTTTGTACAGTGAATGTAATTTAAAAAATCATCCTGAAAATATCAGAGCTGGTAGAGACCTCATTTTAATCTCTCGCTGTGAGAGAGGAGGAAGCTCGCACTGCGCCTGGTTAGTTAGGATCAGGAGGAAAAAAGACAGACTGAATAGGAAGAAGTGTATTCAGTGGAAAAAGAATGAGTGAGGGGAATAGAATGATGGGGAGAGTGTGAGCAAGTGAGAGCAGGTACTTGGGAAGAAAACAAAGTAAGGAAAAGAAATCAAGAGTCTGGCATGATGGCGCACCCCTTTAATCCCAGCACTCTAGAGGCAGAGGTAGGAGGATTGCCATGAGTTCCAGGCACACCAAGACTACATAGTGAATTCCAGGTCAGCATAGGCTAGAGTGAGACCCTACCTCAAAAAAACCAACCAACCAACCAACCAAACAAACAAACAAAACAACAACAAAAAGACCAAAGTGGGGTGAAAGCATGAGCTATCTGGAAATGGCACTGAGTTTAGTGGCCAGCCATGTTTTTGTGATGCCCTGAAGCTAGACCAGCAGGTGCAAGGGTCCAGCTGCTGCCAGCCAAGAGCTGTCCAGGCCCAGTGCTCAGAAAGGAGCTAGGCTCTGGAGAAACCTTTCTAGGGGGATTTCAGCAGGGGGACCAGAGAAGGAAGCTGCCTTTTCCCAGGGGCTGGTGGATCTCGTCTCTGGCCAGCTTCTGGGGAGGAGAGTTCTCATGGCCTCGTGTTGGACTTCTCTCGCATTGTCTTTGAACCTTTCCCAATGATTGTCCATGAGATCTGGAATATTGAATGGTTCCCTGCTGTACCTGAACACTAGGCTGCCTAACCCTGGCTTTGAATGGTTGGAGATTAGTAAATGTCATGTTAGACTACCATTAAGCTGGAACACCAGTTGGAATAGGTAGGGAGTGGAAATGGCTGCCAGAGTCATTCAACACTTGCGCTGGCTCCAGGTGTGGCCTAGCATGATAGTGACTGTCTAACACTACTTTAAGTCTCTGGCCTGCTACTTCCTAGTTGTGTGACTTTGGGCAAATAACTGGCTTTTTGGGCCTCAGTTTCCTTAGCAGGAAGGTGAGGGAAAACAAGAATATCTACCTTATGAGGCTGTACCAGGGTTGGATGAGATAATGTCTGTGGCTATAAACTCACAAGTGCTGTACACATGTGAGTAATTATTCTTCCTGACCTCTGTTCCCTGCTGCTTGGGGGATGGAGTCAGCCTTCCAATTCGAGTCCAATTCCAAGCCTGACTTCACCTCCTTGGCCCTGTTTTCCTTATTGTCACATAGGACTGCATGTGAAGCCAGGCCCCCTGACCTACTCCTGCGGTGGGCTCAGGGCTGGCCATTATTCTTACATAATTTTTATTCTGGCCATAAGTGGGAAATGAGCCCTTGTTTCAGTCCCCGAGGTGTTGGAGGGGACCAAAGCATCTCATTGGCTCTCAAGGAGTTCTAAATAACTATATTGTAGAGACAGAAAAGCAGACGTTGGAGGGCTGAAGAGATGGCTCAGCAGTTAAGGCACTTGTCTGCAAAGCCTAAGGACCTGGGTTTGATTCCCCAGTATTTATGTGAAGCCAGATGCAAAGGTGCACAGCATCTGGAGTTCATTTGCGGTGGCTGGAGGCCCTAGCATGCCCATTCTTTTTCTATCTCTCAAATAAATAAATAAATAAATAAAATATTTAAATATTAAAAAACAGAAAAAAAAACAGATGTTAATAAAATGAAGTAGGAGATAGGGAGGTGACATCTGAGTCCAGGATAATCATTTTCAAGATGTTAGGGATAGCATGGTCAAAGGCTTTGATGGGAACTAAGAGACCAGCACAGGAGTGGCTTTATGATGTCACAGGAACCAGACTTGGATGACACATTAAGAAATCTAGCTTTGAGCCGGGCGTGGTGGCGCACGCCTTTAATCCCAGCACTCGGGAGGCAGAGGTAGGAGGATCGCCGCGAGTTCGAGGCCACCCTGAGAATACAGAGTGAATTCCAGGTCAGCCTGGGCTAGAGTGAAACCCTACTTCAAAAAAAAAAGAAAAAAAAAAAGAAATCTAGCTTTAATATTGTGGTTTCTGAAGGTGATGTGGGAAGATAAACATGGAGCATGGTACAATTGGTTATTCGGTAAAGTGAGCTTGTTGCCTTGACCTTCTTCTATATTCTACCCCAATCAAGTGGGCTGAAGGCTTCCTGGAGAGCTGCCAATCCCCTGCCCTGAACATGGCCACATAAGGCTCATGGTCCTCTGATACTTCTATCATTCCTAAGCTCAGTAAATAGCACTTATATTCATCTTGTTTCTCAGGCCCAAACCCTGCCTTCACCTATATTTTCTTCTCTTACCTAACAGCCAGCTGATGAGCACATGCAATGGGCTGTCCCATGATACAGCCTGGCTACAAAGCACTCCTTGCCACTCCCATAGCTGCCACCCTGGCCCTTGTTGCTCTTTTTTCTTCTTTTCTGAACTGTGGGTCTTGCCATATTTTCCAGGCTGGCTCAGCCACCCAAGTAGCTGGGACTACAGGTGTGAGCCACCATGCTCAGTCCCCTTGTTGCTGTTTGTCACCTGTGTCACTGTTCTCTGGCTCCTGGCCCCTTTCAGTCTGTTTTCAACACAGCAGCAAGGGATCCTGTCCTTGACTTGGGTGCCTTTAATGGCTCTTCATTCCACAAAGGATGAAAGCCAGAATCCTTACAGTGGCCCACGTGACTTGATCCCTCCTACTTCTCTACACTTCTGTATATTCCCCCTTAGCTTTGGGAATATTGATATCGCTGTTTCTTGGATGTGAGAAAGTGGTTCTTTCTTTTTCACTGAGATAGGGATAGGGTGTCTGTATGAAGCCCAAGCTGACTGGGAACTATGTGGCCCTGGTGGTCTTGAATCTGTGATCCTCCTGCTTTAGCCTCTCCAGTGCTGGGATTACAGGTGTGTGTCACTATGCCTGGTTCAAGGTGGCTCTTATCTTAGGCTACTTACATTTGTTGTCCCTGAACACTTTTCCTATGCCACATGGGCCACCTTCTTACTGCAACCAGACCTCTGTGGTTAGCATCACTTTCTCCAGTGGTCTTTCTGTGGGTTGAAAGAGCAGCCCCATCACTCTCAAATCTTTCCTTGCTTTGTTTTTCAACATAGTTCGTATCACCTCCCACCAGGTCATATTTATTATCTAATATATTTTATTTATTTATTTATTTATGAAAGAGGCAGAAAGAGAGAGAGAGAGAAAGAGAGGGAGAGCATGTGCCCCTTTGTGCATCTGACTTATGTGGGTCCTGGAGAATCGAACCGGGATCCTTCGGCTTTGCAGGCAAAGGCCTTAACTGCTAAGCCATCTCTCCAGCCCCATATTTATTACCTCTATCTCCAAATATAGGGAACCCTCCATGAGGGCAAGGATGTCTGTGCTATGTTCATGTTCATTTCCCAATGATGAGTATGCTACCTGCAGCAAGATGTCAGTGGAGGACTGGCTGATCTTGAAGGTTTGCTCCAAGCTGTTGGAGAGAGAATGAAAGGAGAGCCTGGGATCATAGCTCAATAATAGAGTACTTGTCTGGCATTAGCAAGGCTCTGGGTTCCATCCCCAGTACTATAAGAAATGCTTCAGGACAGTTAGAGGTTGGGGGTCAGAGGCCAGCCAGGCCAAATGAGCTCTGAGGAAGACGAAATGCATTCTGCAGGGGAGGTCTCTGAACAGAACAATATACCACTGAATGCTGGGTAGTGGCTGTTAGAGAAGGCACCAGTACCTCACATGGAAGGGATAGGGCTGGAAGGGTGGTGGTTTCCCCTCCTTCCTGCCTCTTAGGCTGGGGTCATACCACGAAGCTGATAAGCAGAGGGATAGGCACCTTCAGTAGGAGGCAGGCAGGACTGACATTAAGGCTATAAGACAGGGATGGTTGGGAAGAGGAGAGTGCTGGAGAGGCTTAACCATGGCAGGGCAGAGGCAGACCAAAATGAAAAAGTATGGGATACTTAGCTGGTCTTGAAAAATTGCAGTTCCCATACCTGCCTCTGGCAATAGAAACTATTTATTTAAAAATATTTATTTATTTATGAGAGAGAGACAGACAGACAGACAGATAGAATGAGAATGTCAGTCCTCTTGCCACTGAAAAGAAACTTGACACATGTGCTACTTTGTGCATCTGACTTTACATGGGTACTGGAGAATTGAACCCCGGGCTGTCAGATTTTACATGATAGTGTCTTTAACTGCTAACCCATCTCTCTAGCCCCATCTATGATTTTAATGATTTCTTTTACATTTCACTTTATTTGTATACTCATATAGGGTTCCCATTGCCCAGCTCAACTTTCCTTCCCACCCTTATCCTGTCTTCATTACCATTTCCAGTAAGTGCAAGCCCATGGCGCCTGGCACACACAGTGATTAAAACAGGGTCTCCAAAAGCATTTAGGGCTGGGCATGGTGGTACACGCCTTTAATCCCAGCACTCAGGAGGCTGAAGTAAGAAGAGTGCTGTGAGTTCGAGGCCTCCCTGAAACTACATAGTGAATTCCAGGTCAACATGGGCTAGAGCGAGACCCTACCTCAATAAACCAAAAATAAAAAACAATGGCACTTATGTGCAGGTTTTGGTGAAGCTGGAGAAAACCAGAAAACCAGCAGGGGTTTACTGTAGTCACTGATCTTCATTTTGCCTCCTTCCAGCACTTCCTGAGGTCCTACTATGTGGTAGTCATGAGTTCTAGACTTGAAGAGGTGGGAAAGGCCTTCTGTGCAATTAAGAGATACAGATAATTAAATAATAACTTACTGGTAAACATATAAAATCACACTCAATGAAATCAAATAAATAAAATTCAAACAATGGGTATGTTTACTTCTTCTTTTTCTTCTTCGAGGTAGGGTCTCGCTCTAGCCCAGGCTGACCTGGAATTCACTATGTAGTCTCAGGGTGGCCTTGAACTCTCTGTGATCCTCCTACCTCTGCCTCCCGAGTGTAGGGATTAAAGGCGTGCGCCACCACGCCTGCCATGTTTACTTCTTAAATGGACAATGTTGTAGCAAAGGTGTGTCACAGCTCCTTTCGTGCAGTGTTAGTGAGATGGAACTGGGACAATATTTCTGGGAATCATGGTCCATCATCTATTTGCTTTTAATGTACATGTTCTTTGATCCAGCTGGTCCACTTCTACAGATTTATCCTGAGGAAGGGACCAAAATACATGTAAGGAGATCAGTAGGAAGTTCTTTGTTACAGTGGGATTTTTTTTTTTTTTGAAGTAGTGTCTCACTCTAGCCTAGGCTGACCTGAAATTCACTATGTAGTCTTAGGGTGGCCTGGAACTCATGGTGATCCTCCTACTTTTGCCTCCCTAGTGCTGGGATTAAAGGCATGCACCACCATGCCTGGCTTGATTTTTAAGGTGAAATTCACAGAACTGATGATCAGTCATTTAATAGTGAACAATTCAGTGACATTTGGTACATTCACAATGTTGTGCAACCACTGCTATCTAGTTCCACAACATTGTCATCATTCCAAAATAAAACCTGTGCTCATTCAGCAGTTACTCATCTTTCTACCCTCTCCCTAGGGCCCTGGGGAGAGGCAATCTGCTGTCTTTATAGATTTGCTTATTGTGGATGTTTTATTTATTAATATTATTCCTATCATTGACATCTATTAAGACAGGGTCTCACTCTATTATCCCAGGATGGCCTCAAACTCATGATTCTCCTGTCTCAGTTTCCTAAGTGCTGGAATTATAGGTGTGTTCTACTGGGCCCATTTTATCTGATTTTTTTTTTTTTGTTTTAACGTAGAGTTTCACTCTAGCTCAGGCTGACCTGGAATTCACTAACTCACAGTGATCCTCTTACCTCTGTCTCCTGAGTGGTGGGATTAAAGGTATGTACCACTATGCCTGGCTTGATTTTGTTGTTGTTTTGTTTCTTCAAGGTAGTGTCTCACTCTAGCTCTCTAGCTCAGGCTGACCTGGAATTCACTATGTAGCTTCAGGGTGGCCTCATACTGATCCTTCTACCTCTGCCTCCCGAGTGTTGGGATTAAAGGCGTACGCCACCATGCCCGGTTTTGAATTTTTTATATAAATGAATATTTAATTTGTTTTTCTTTTCTGAGGTAGGATCTCACTCTAGCCTAGACTGACTTGGAATTCACTATGTAGTCTTAGGCTGGCCTTGAGCTCATAACAATCCTCCTACCTCAGCCTTCCAAGTGCTGGGATTAAAGTTGTGCACCACGGCACCTGACTGAATATTTTATTTTTGTTTATTTTTTTTCATTTTTAATAATATTTTTATTTATTTAAGAGTGAATTCCCGATGTATGAACCAAGTATTTGCCAAGTAAATTACTGTTAACTCCTATTATTATCAGTGGCCCTTTGGTGTCTGATGATGGCAAAGCTGACTGAATATTTTATATAAGTACAATATATGTGACCTTTTCTGTGTGGCTTGTTTTACTTAGCACAGTATTCTCTTAGCTGACCATGTATCAGCACTTCATACTTTTATAGCTAAGTTGTATTCTTTTTTTAATGCAGATGCCACAGTTTTTCTGTTCATTAATTTAGAGACATTTATTTGGCCGTTGTAGCATTTATTTGGCTATAGTGAAATAGTGCTGCTATGAACATTCATGTGCAAGTATTTGTTTGAATGCCTGTTTCCAATTCTTTAGGGCATATAGTTAGGAGTGAAATTGCTGGGAGGTAGGATAATTCTATGTTTAGTTTGTTGAGGAATCACCAAACTGTTTCCACAGCAGCTACATCATTATACATTCTCTTTGGCAATGCATGAGGGAACTTGGTTTCCCACATACTCAACTCTTGTAATTTTTTCTGGCTTTTTAATTATAGCTATCCTTGTGTGTGAAATGGCATCTCATTGTGGTTTTGATTTGCACTTCCCAAATGACTAATAATGTTGAACATATTTTCATGCACTTGTTGGTCATTATTATACCTTCCTTGGAGAAATCTCTGACTTCTTTGCCCATGTAAAAAATTTGAGTTGTCTTTTTGTGGGTTGTGTTTTCATTTCTCCTTTTTCTTTTCTCTCCTTTTACCTTTACTTTTCTCCCTTCCTCTTTTCATCCCTCCCTCCCTCCCTCTCTTTTTCTTATGGTGCTATTGTGCTGGAGAATGAACTGAGGGATTCCTACCTGGTAGGTAAGTGCTTTACCACTGCATCCCAAGCCCCTCACTTTCTTCTCCCAATTTTGTGAGAATATAGTAATTATGCAAACTAATAGGATTCATTGTACATTTTTTTTCTCAGATAGGGTCTCAGTCCAGGTTAGCCTCAAAGATCATAATACATAGTATATAGTCTGAGGCTGGTCTTGAAGTCTTCTGATACTTCTGCCTCCACTTCCTGGTATTTTAGGTATTTTAGGTTTGAACTACCATGCCTAGATCATTAAATTATTTTTTTATTTTTTGTTCATTTTTTATTTATTTATTTGAGAGTGACAGACACAGAGAGAAAGACAGATAAAGGGAGAGAGAGAGAATGGGCGAGCCAGGGCTTCTAGCCTCTGCAAACGAACTCCAGACGTGTGCGCCCCTTTGTACATCTGGCTAACGTGGGACCTGGGGAACCAAGCCTCGAACCCGGGTCCTTAGGCTTCACAGGCAAGTGCTTAACTGCTAAGCCATCTCTCCAGCCCAGATCATTGAAATTTTTATACATAAATATAATGTACTTCAACCATATTCACTACCCTCATTACATTTTCTTATATACCTTCCCCTGATCCTTTATCTTTTTTATTTTCTTTTGAGGTAAGGTCTCACTCTAGCCCAGGATGATCTGGAATTCACTCTGTAGTCTCAGGGTGTCCCTACCTTGGCCTCGCAAGTGCTGGGATTACAGGCATGTACCACCACATAGGGCCCTCTTTGTCTTCTCTAATAGTCTCTGATACTTTTTTTTTTTAATATTTCTTTTAATTTTTTATTTATTTATTTGAGAGTGACAGACACAGAGAGAAAGACAGATAGAGGGAGAGAGAGAGAATGGGCGCGCCAGGGCTTCCAGCCTTTGCAAACGAACTCCAGACGCGTGCGCCCCCTTGTGCATCTGGCTAACGTGGGTCCTGGGGAACCGAGCCTCGAACCAGGGTCCTTAGGCTTCACAGGCAAGCGCTTAACCGCTAAGCCATCTCTCCAGCCCAGTCTCTGATACTTTTATGCCTTTCCCTCCTCTAGATTCTGCACAAATGAGAGAACCCTTGTGATACATTTTTCTGAACCTTTATTTCACTTAACATTGTAATTTCCAGTTTCAGCCTTTTCCTGCAAATCACATAATTTCATTTCTTTATGGGTGAATAATACTTAACTGTGTATGTATGTCACATTTTCTTTATCCATTTATCTGTTGATGGACATTTAGGTTGACTTCATAGCTGGCTATTGTGAATAGCATGTTACTCAACATGTATGTGCAAGTATCTTTGTTGTATGTTGGCTTTGTTTCCTTTGGGTATATACTAGACAGCAGTATACATGGACCATATGAGGATTCTATGTTTTTTAAATTTTTTTAAAATTTATTTGAGAGCGACAGACACAGAGAGAAAGACAGATAGAGGGAGAGAGAAAGAATGGGCGCGACAGGGCTTCCAGCCTCTGCAAACGAACTCCAGATGTGTGTGCCCCCTTGTGCATCTGGGTAACGTGGGACCTGGGGAACCAAGCCTCGAACCGGGGTCCTTAGGCTTCACAGGCAAGCACTTAACCGCTAAGCCATCTCTCCAGCCCAAGGATTCTATGTTTGTTTGTTTGTTTGTTTTTTAATTTTTTGTTTATTTATTTATTTATTTATTTGAGAGTGACAGACAGAGCAAGAAAGGCAGATAGATAGAGAGAGAGAGAGAGAGAGAGAGAATGGGTATGCCAGGGCCTCCAGCCACTTCAAATGAACTCCAGATGCGTGCACACCCTTGTGCATCTGGCTAACGTGGGTCCTGGGGAATCGAGTCTCGAACCAGAGTCCTTAGGCCTCACAGGCAAATGCTTAACCGCTAAGCCATCTCTCCAGCCCTATGTTTGTTTTTTAGAGGAGTCTCCACATTGATTTACATAGTGGCTGCACTAGTTTACATTCCTACTGGCAGTGCATGAAGATTCTTTTTCCCCATCTCCTCACCAGCATTTGTTGCTTTGTGTTTTCTTTATGATAGCCATTATGACTGGTGAGATGGATTATCAATGTAGCTTTGGTTTACATTTCCCAGAGAACAAAGCATGTTGAATAGTTTTCATATATTTAATTGTATTTGGTCAATTGTACTTCTTTTGAAAACTATCCATTTAGTTTATTTTCCCATTTATTTATTGGATTACTTATTCCTTTGATGTTAAAAATTTTGAGTTGTTTTTACATTCTGGATATTAAATCCCCTGTTGGATGAATAGCAGGCAAAGATTTCCTCTCATTCTGTAGGCTGTCTCTTCATGCTGTTAATTGTTTCCTTTGCTGGGCAGAAGCTTAGTTTGATGTGATTCCAATTGTCAGTTCTTGTTATTATTTCCTGAGCTATTGGTATCCTATTCAAAAAGTCATTGCCTATGCTTGGATCTTGAAGTGTTTTCCTTCACTTTCTTGATAATGTCCTTTGAAGCAAGAAATCTTTTTAGTTTTGATGAAGTCCAATTTATTTTCCCTTTGTTGCTTGTGATTTTGGTGTTATATCTCAGAATCCATTGCCACATCTAAGGTCATTAAGATTTACCCCTATGTTTACTTCTAAGAGTTTTATAGTTTTGACTCTTACAAAACTGTGACCCATTTAAAATTCATTTTTGTTTATGATGTCAGTTAGGGATTCAACTTCATTCTTTTTTAAGACATTTTATTTTTATTTATTAATTGGGAGAGAGAGAGATATACAGAAATAGGCAGGAAGAGAGAGAGAGAGAATGGGCATGCTAGGGCCTCTAGCCACTGCAAATGAACTCCAGATGTGTGCACTCTCTAGTGCATCTGGCTTTCATGGGTTCTGAGGAGTTGAACCTGGGTCTTCTGGCTTTGTAGGCAAATACCAGCTCTCCAGCCCCCAACTTCATTCTTTTATATGTGGAAATGTAGCTGTCTTTGTACCATTTGTTGAAGAGACTTCTTTCCCCATTGAATGGACTTAGTACCTCTATTCAAATCAGTTTATCATAGTTTATTATATTATTTATGTTTTCTCATTTATATTCTACTGTACCTATATGCCTGTGGTTATGCCAATACCATACTATTTTTAAAATAATTTTTATTTAAAACGTCCATAATTATAAACAATATCCCATGGTAATTCCCTCCCTCCCCCACTTTCCCCTTTGAAACTCCACTCTCCATAATATCCCCTCCCCCTCTCAATCAGTCTCATTTATTTTGATGTTATGATCTTTTCTTCCTATTATGATGGTCTTGTGTAGGTAGTGTCAGGCACTGTGAGGTTATGGATATCCAAGCCATTTTGTGTGTCTGGAGGAGCACGTTGTATGGAGTCCTACCCTTCCTTTGGCTCTTGCATTCTTTCTGCCACCTCTTACGCAATGGACCCTGAGCCATGGAAGATGTGATTGAGATATTTCAGTGCTGAGCACTCCTCTGCCACTTCTTCTCAGCACCATGGTGCCTCCTGAGTCATCCCAAGGACACTGCCATATGAAAAGAGAAGGTTCTCTAGCCAAAAGTGAGAGTAGCATTAATATATGGGTATGGACATTAAGAGAAGTGCTTATTGGGAAGTTTGGTGAGCATAGTATATACATCTAGCCAGACAGCAGCAGACATTACACTCCTAGGACTCATGACTACCCCTGTTGTAGGTTTCCAGTATCAGGGATGTATTTCCTCCCATGGAATGGGCCACCAGTCAAATTAGAGAGCTGTTGGTTTCCCCCCTAATGGACATGCCACTATTACACCCATTGGCTCATTTGGCCTGGTTGGCCAAATATAAGGCTTGCAGTGTCAACTGTCAGTTATCTTCACTGGTGATTTCTCTCTCTCTCATTGACCTGTGTGCAGCATGGCTTTTTCCAGCTTTCTGTCAGCTGGTCTACATGGAGGAGGTTTTTAGCTCAGCTCCAGCAGGGTTTCTCAGTGACCTAGCAGACCAAGTATGTGGAGGCTTCAGCAATAGGGTCTTACCATCTATTCCTGGTAGCATACTATTTTGATTACTATAGATTTGTAGTAAGTTTTTTAAAATTTTCGTTTCTTTTTAAATATTTATTTATTTGACAGAGAAAGAAAGAGAGTGAGAATGGGCACACCAGGGCCTCCAGCCACTGCAAATGAACTTCAGATGTGTGTGTCCTCTTGTGCATCTGACTAATGTGGGTCCTAGGGAATTGAACCAGGGTCCTTTGGCTTTGCAGGCAAACGCCTTAACCACTAAACAATCTCTCCAGCCCTGTAATAAGTTTTTTAAAAAAGTTTTATTTATTTAAGACAGCATACAGAGAATGTAAGCATACTAGGGCCTCCTGCCACTGTAAACTAACTCCAGACACATGTGCTACTTTATGTATCTGGCTTTGTAGGTACTGGGGAATTGAACTTGGACCATCAGGGTTTACAAACAAGTGCCTTTAACCACTGAGCAATCTCTCCATCCCCCTGCAGTAAGTTTTATAATTTGTAAGTGCGAGTTCTTTTAAAGACTGTTTTTGCCAGGTATGGTGGCATACACTTTTAATCCCAGCACTCGGAAGGCAGAGGTGGGAGGATCTTCGTGAGTGTGAGGACACCCTGAGACTACATAGTGAATTCCTGGTCAGCCTGGGCTAGAGTGAGACCCTACCTTGAAAAACCAATATATATATATATATATATATATATATATATATATATATGTATGTATGTATGTATGTATGTATGTATGTATGTATATATATATATAACTATTTGGGGTTCCATATAAATTTTAGGGTGGAATCTCTGCAAAAAATGTCATTGATCTTGCATTCACCTTGGGCAATATTGTCACTAATCGATTATTTTCTTCCTATCTATGAATGTAGATACTCCCCATTTATTTGTGACTTCTTTAATTTCAGCAACACTTTATAGTTTTCAGTGTATAAGTCTTTTGTCTGTGTATTCACTTTTTGGATGCTTTTGTGAATAGAATTTTTTTGGAGGTAGGGTTGCACTCTAGCCAGGCTGAACTGGAATTCACTATGTAGTCTCAGGCTGGCCTTGAACTCACAGTGATCCTCCAATTTGTGCCTCTAGAGTGCTGAGATTAAAGGTGTGTGCCACCATGCCTGACTTTCTTTTCCTTTTTGAGACAGGGTCTTATGTAGTCCAATCTGGCCTTGAACTATGTAGCCTGTCTATTCAATTCATTAGTCCATTTCCTGGTGTAATTTGAACTCTTAATCCTCTTGCCATCAGTGCTGGAGTGCAGTTATGTGGTACTGGACATTCAACCTGGGGCTCTGACATGCTAAACAAGCACTCTATCAACTGAGCTACATCCCCAGTTCCTAGAATTATTTTCTTTCTCTCTCTCTCTTTCTTTCTTTCCTTCCTTCTCGCTCGCTTGCTTTCTTTCCTTCCTTCTCTCTTTCTTCCTTTCTTTCTTTCTTTCTTTCTTTCTTTCTTTCTTTCTTTCTTTCTTTCTTTCTTTCTTTCTTTCTTTCCTTCCTTCCTTCTCTCTCTCTTTCTTTCCTTCTCTCTGTCCCTCTTTTTTCTTTTTTTAATTTTTGTTTATTTTTATTTACTTATTTGAGAGCGACAGACAGAGAGAAAGAGGCAGAGAGAGAGAGAGAGAGGAGAATGGGCGCGCCAGGGCCTCCAGCCACTGCAAACGAACTCCAGACGCGTGCACCTCCTTGTGCATCTGGCTAACGTGGGTCCTGGGGAATCGAGCCTCGAACCAGGGTCCTTAGGTTTCACAGGCAAGCACTTAACCGCCAAGCCATCTCTCCAGTCCACTCTCTTTCTTTCTTTCTTTCTTTCTTTCTTTCTTTCTTTCTTTCTTTCTTTCTTTCTTTCTTTCTTTCTTTCTTTCTTTCTTTCTTTCTTTCTTTCTTTCTTTCTTTCTTTCTTTCTTTCTTTCTTCCTTCCTTCCTTCCCTCCCTCCCTCCCTCCCTCCCTCCCTCCCTCCCTCCCTCCCTCCCTCCCTCCTTTCTTTCTTTCTTTCTTTCTTTCTTTCTTTCTTTCTTTCTTTCTTTCTTATTTGTTTTTTCTTTTTTCAGTTAGGGTCTCACTGAAGCCCAGGCTGACCTGGAATACACAATGTAGTCTCAGGGTTCCCCTGAATGGTGATCTACCTCTGCTTCTTGAGTGCTGGAATTAAAGGCATGTACCACCACACCCAGATTTATTTTCTTTCTTTTCTTTTTGTGAAACTTACTTTTATTTGAGAGAGAATGAGAGAGAGGGAGAGAGAGAGGGAGAGAGAGAGGGAGAGAGAGAGAGAGAGAGAGAGAGAGAGAGAGAGAGAGAGAGAGAGAATGGGCATGCCAGGGCCTCCAGCCACTGCAAATGAACTCTAGACATATGTACCACCTTGTCACCTTGTGCATCTGGCTTATGTGGGACCTGGAGAATTGAACCTGGGTCATTAGGCTTCATAGGCAAGCGCCTCAATGGCTAAGCCATCTCCAGCCCTGGGTTTTTTTTTTTTTTTCCTTTTTTCCTTTTTTTCCTTTGGTTTTTGAGGTAAGGTTTCACTGTAGCACAGGCTGACCTGGAATTCACTATGTAGTTTCAGGGTGGCCTAGAACTTTCAGCGATCCTTCTACCTCTGCCTCCCAAGTGCTGAGATTAAAGGTGTGTGCCACCACGCCCATCAACCTGTTTTCTTTTCTTTTTTTTAAAAAATATTTATTTATTTATTTATTTGAGAGCGACATTCGCAGAGAGAAAGACAGAGGGGGAGAGAGAGAATGGGCGCGCCAGGGCTTCCAGTCTCTGCAAATGTACTCCAGACGCGTGCGCCCCCTTGTGCATCTGGCTAACGTGGGACCTGGGGAACCGAGCCTCGAACCAGGGTCCTTAGGCTTCACAGGCAAGCGCTTAAACGCTACGCCATCTCTCCAGCCCAACCTGTTTTCTTTTTAAAAAACATTTTATTGACAACTTCCATAATTATAGACACGAAACCATCATAATTCCTCCCCTTTCCCACTTTCCCCTTCACAAATAGACTTGTTTTCTTATTTTCCTTTTTTGGATTGTTTGTTGCTGCTGTATAGACACACAACTGGGTTTCTTTGTGAACCTTGTGGCAAGTATGCTAAAGTCACTTACTGGCTTTAATAGTTTTGTTGTTGTGCAGTATTTTTATTTGTAAGGAAAATTTAGAAAACGGAATGTTCAGCAGTAGGGTGTAGGTTAGACACATTTTGGGACAACCATGTAATGTGATTATTTTAAGAAATCAGGGTACTTTAAATTTTTAGTATGTCTGTGATATGCCATAATTAAAGACGAATAAGGAAGCTCTCTATAAATTGCAGTTTATATTTATTAATATTTTACTAGCATGTAAGTTAGGATACAAAGGACTGGGTTTTATTATGGCATTTTCACACATGTGTCATTATACTATGTTGTAATTCAATCTCCTCTTCCTAGTGCCCCTATCCCTGTCTGGCTGATTCCATTCCTTCCCCTATATAGCCCCAAATTCTGCTTTCATGGAACATTGCCTTCTCATTTCCCCCTCCTCTAAGATTGCTTTTACCCCTTTCATGTTATTTCCTTTTTAGTTTCATGACCTACACATACACACATACTCATATATGTAATTTTATTATGAGACTGACACAGCATCTATTGCACTAATGAGATACCTCCATATATATCATTCTAAACCTAGGTTCCCCATGTAAAACATAGTATTTGTCCTTCTGAATCAGGCTTATTACACTTAACAAATGACCTCTAGTTCTATCCATTTTCCTTCAAATGTCATGATTTCATTTTCCTTTATGGCTGCATAAAATTCCATTGTGTACATATACCATAGTTTCATTATCTATTTATCTATTGATGGACATCTAGGTTGGTTCAATTTCCTGACTATTATGAATAGTGCAGCAATAAATATGAATGTGCAAGTATCTCTGTTTTGATTTAGAGTCTTTTGGGTAAATGTCCTGGAGTGGTATAAGCTAGATCATATGGCAGTTCTATTTTTAATTTCTTTTGGGAACTGCTACACTGACTCCCATAGTGGAGGCACCAGTTTGCATTCCTACCAGCAGTGAATAAGTTCTCTTTCTTCCACATTCTGGGCAGTATCTATTGTCATTTCTTTTCTTGATGATAGCCATTCTGATTGGGGAGAGATGGAATCTCAAAGTATCTTTTTTTTTTTTTCTAATGGCTAACTAAGGATATTGAGTACATTTAAAAATGTTCATTGGCTATTTATATTTCTTTTTTGAAAACTGTCTATTCAATTCATTAGCCCATTTACTGATTGGATGATTTTTTGGTGCTTCATTTTGCAGTTCTTTATATAGCCTGAATATTGAGCCCCTGTCTGTGGTATAGATGGCAAAGATTTTCTCTCATTCTATAGCCTGTCTCTTCACTTTGGTGATTGTTTTCATTGCTGAGCAGAAGCTTTAAAAAAGCTTTGTAAAAGCCAGGCGTGGTGGTGCACGCCTTTAATCACAGCACTCAGAGGAGGCAGAGGTACGAGGTCACCATGAGTTCAAGGACACCCTGAGATTACATAGTGAATTCCAGGTCAGCCTGGGCTAGATTGAGACCCTACCTTGAAAAATCAAAAACAAAACAAAACAAAACAATCCTTCGTAAAATATTTTTAGTTAGTTAGTTGAGAGAGAGAGAAGGAGAGAGAATGGGCATTGTAGAACCTCTTGCTGCTGCTAACAAACGCCAGTCGCAAGTGCCACTTTATGCATCTGACTTCACATGGATACCGGCGAACCAAACTCATGCCCCATCAGGCTTCACAAGCAAGTGTCTCCAGCCCCAAACCTCTTTTTCTTGATTTTTTTTTGGGGGCTGTTCATGGTAGGGTCTTGCTCTAGCCTAGGCTAACCTGGAATTCATTATGTAGTCTCAGGGTGGCCCTCGAACTCTCAGCATTCCTCCTACTTCTGCCTCCTGAGTGCTGCGATTAAAGGTGTGTGCCACAACCACATCTGTCATTCTTATGTTATTTTAAAATAATTGTAATTTGTGTGTGTGTGTGTGTGTGTGTGTGTGTGTTGAAGTGTATGTACATGTGTGTGTCCATGTAGTGCTCCATGTGTACACCTTTAGTGGAGTTTTCTTGCCTGCAGTGGCTGGAGCAGAATGGTGGGTGTCTCCCTCAATCATTCTTCCACCTATTCTTATTTGAGCTGGAGTCTTTTAAAAAATATTCTATTTATTTATTTACAAGTAGAAAGAGGGGGGAGGAGAATATGAATGAGTTTGTGAGTGTCGAGGCCTCTTGGAACTGTTGTAGAAAAAATGCAGGTACGCATGCCACTTTGTGCATCTTGAGCCTGAGTCTCTTACTGATCCCAGAGCTTGCCATTTTTATTTGAGTTCCAGTGATCATGTTTCTGCTCCACTATGGAACTGGGGTTACAGACACATGTGTCTGCATACAGCTGTTTATGTGGGTCCTAAGGATTGAACTCAAATAGTTTCTCAGGCTTCCTTAGGCCCTCATGTTCGCACAGGAAATACTCTTAGCCACCAAACTATCTTTCCAGCCTTGCATCTTACATTTTTCAGCTCCCTCTTCTGCATTTTTTCCTGAGCCTCAGAGAGGGTGATATAAATGACTCATTTCACACTGAGTACTCAACACTCACTTATTCCCAGTACCTTGATGAGTTCCTTGTCTTCCTAGTAGCCACCAACAAATGTGAAAAGAAGCTTCTCTGACATAGGTGAGAGGAACACTAATCTATGGGCATAAACAGAAATATTTAGAGGGCAAACTGGTGGATATAACATATCCATTTAGCCAAATAACAGTACGTTAGCTTCCCTTGAGCAGAAACTTTTAATATGTCATTCACTTTACGAATTCCTGCTATTAGAGTAGTAAGGTTTATGGATTGATATGGAAAAGTCACCTATATGTATAATTAAGTGAAAAAATTTAATTCATATGAAAGTCATATATGTAGGCTGGAGAGATGGTTTAGCAGTTAAGGCACTTGCCTGTGAAGCCCAGGGACCTGGGTTCAATTCCCTAGTACCCATGTAAGGCCAATGCACATGGTGGTACTTGCACCTAGAGTTTGTTTGCAGTGGCTACAGACCCTGGCACACCCACTCTCTCTCTCTCCCCTTCTAGTTCTAATAAATAAAAATAAAAATAGAAATTCATATATGCAAACCAGATATGGTGGCTCACACCTTAATCCCAGCACTTGTGAGGCTGAGATAGGGATCAAGTTTAAGTTTAAGGTCAGCATGGGCTATAGAATTACTTTTCTATCAACCTGGGGCTAGAGTGAGACTCTGTCTCAAAAAAATTTCTTATATGCATAATGCCACCCATATAGGGATAGGGTTTTATTTTTATTTTGGATTTTGAAACAGTACTTCAGTACTTCACTCTCTGATCTAGGCTGGCCTGAAATTTAGGGAATTTCTCCTGAGTGTTGGCATTACAGATGTGAACCAAAGCACCTGGCTGGAACATGGATTTTTGTCTGTTTTTTTACACAGATGTAACTGCAGCACCTGGCACCAAACTATCTTTCCAGCCCTTCATATTACTAATATTTATGGAGTAAATTTAAAAGTGTTGAAAGAAGCTGGGCATGGTAGCACATACCTTTAATCCCAGCACTTAGGAGGCAGAGGTAGGAGGATCGCCATGAGTTCAAGGACACCCATAGTGAATTCCGGGTCAGCCTGGGCAAGAGTGAGACCTTACCTTGAAAAACAAAACAACAAACAAAATAAATAAAAATTTTAAAAAAATTTTAAAAAGGTGTTGAAAGATAAAGAGTGAATTCCAATAGTGGTTTTCATTGAGTGTATGAGTATTAGGAGAGCCATAGTGTCTATTGTTTGAATCTTTCTTTTTATAATAATGCTTTTTAATTGTTTTAAATTTATTTGCAAGACAAAGAGGTAGAGATAGAGATAGACACACACACACACACACACACACACACACACACACACACACACGGCACACTAGGGCCTCCAGTCACTGCAGACAAACTCCAGATGCTTGCACTGCCTTGTACATCTGGCTTACGTGGGTCCTGGGGTCTCCAACCTGTGTCCTTTGGTTTTTCAGGCAAATGCCTTAATTGCTAAGCCATCTCTCAAGCTCTGTTTGAATCTTTTGCCTCAAGCATATACTTGGAGAAATAGGTTCTTTTTTTTTTTTTTTCAAGGTAGGGTTTTGCTGTAGCCCAGGCTGACCTGGAATTCACTATGGAGTCTCAGGGTGGCCTCGAACTCATGGCGATCCTCATACCTCTGCCTCCTGAGTGCTGGGATTAAAGGTGTGTGCCCCCACACCCGGCTTGGTAATTCTTTTAAATCAAGTAAGTGGTAAGAAGAAATGCACTGTGAGCTAAGGGAGGAAAGGGCTAGGACTCAGTCTGAAGTAAACAGAACTCCTCACAAGCAGCGGTTTTATTGCCTGACCCCATTAGTCTCCTCATTTCTGTTCTCACAGCATCAATAATGAGCTTTTTAGAATGCAAACCTGAAGGACCACTCAATTTTTTTGTTGTTTTTATTTGTGTTTTATATGTATGTATATATATATGTGCAGGTGTGTTTGGGGTCACATGTACCATAGTGTACATGTGGAAATCAGAGGACAACCTTAGGGTGTTGGTCCTCTCCTTCCATCTTTTATGAGACAAGTTATCTCTTGTTTTGCTGCTGGGAAGGCCAGTCTAGTGGGTTTGCAAGCTTTGGAGTTCTTGTGGCTCCACCTCTCATTGTCATTGATGGCTTGGTCTTGTAAGACCAAGACATACATAATACTTTGCATCTAGCCTTATGTGGGTACTGAGGATTCAAACTCTGGTCCTGTTGGCAGGCTTGTAGAGTAAGTGCCCTTAACTAATAAGACATTCCCTAGCCCTGTTGTTTTTATTTGTGTGTTTATAATGTGTGTGTGTGTGTGTGTGTGTGTGTGTGTGTGTGTGTGTATACAAGTGTGCCTGGGTCATGACACGAATATGGAAGTCAGAAGATAGCCTGCTTGTGATGGTCCTCTCTTTCTACCCTGTTTGGATAGGGTATCTCTTGTTTGCCACTGAGAACACCAGATTAGCTGGCACGTGAGCTTCTGGATTCTCCTGAATCTACCTCCCATTGCCATAAGTGTGTTGGGATTACAGACATGTGCACCATGAAATGTTGGGTTTTACCATGGGTACTGGGCATCTGAACTCTGGTCAGTAGGCTTGTGGAGCAAGCCCCTTTAACCATTGAGAAACCTCCCCAGCCTGTTGTTTTGTTTTATTGAGATAATCTCACTCTCACTCCATAGCTCAGGCTGATTTGAAACCCACTACTGTCATTTTGTCTCAAGTGCTAGGATTATAGGTATGAACCAACATTGCTGACTAAGGCTACTTATTCTGCCTTAAAACTCTTCATTGGCTCCTTCCCTCAGGGTCAAGTCCAGTTTCCTCCTCCTAGCACAGGAAGTCTATCTGGCTGGTCCCTTCTGTCTGCTTTTAGCTGGTCACTATTACAAATTTCAATATCCTTTACTGTGGAAATTAAAAACTTAAAAGTGGAGAGCATAGTATAATAAACCACTATTAATTAGTCCAACCAACAATAATAATCAGCATTTTTCAAATTTTGTCTCACCCATCTTTCTCCCCCTCTACATACATTTTCTCTTCTGAACTGTTTTAAATACTTTATTTATTTGAAAGGAGAGAGAGAGATAGAGAGGGACAGAATGAGTTAGAATGGGCATGCTAGGGCTTCCAGCTGCTGCAAACAAACTCCAGATATATACATCATTTTTGGCATCTGGATTTATGTGGCTACTGGAGAATTGAACCTGAGTCATTAGGCATTGCAAGTAAGCACCCTAACTGCTGAGCCATCTCTCCATCCATCCCCTCTGGACTATTTTTTTTTAAAGCATTTATTTATTTATTTGAGAGCGACAGACACAGAGAGAAAGACAGATAGAGGGAGAGAGAGAATGGGCGTGCCAGGGCTTCCAGCCTCTGCAAACGAACTCCAGATGTGTGCGCCCCCTTGTGCATCTGGCTAATGTGGGACCTGGGGAACCGAGCCTTGAACCGGGGTCCTTAGGTTTCGCAGGCAAGTGCTTAACCGCTAAGCCATCTCTCCAGCCCTGGACTATTTTAAAATAAGCCCCTGGTATATTATTTCACATACAAACATTTCTCATTGTATCTGTAGCAGATGAGAATTCATATATATATATCTGTGTGTGTGTGTGTGTTTAAAGTCACCATAGAATAATAATACTTATCAGATTATTGAAAATTTTCCCTTCCTCTCCTCTCCCTTCTTTTCTCTTCCCTTCCTCCTTTTTTCCCTTCTTTCCTTCCTTCCTTCCTTGATACCATATCTATAGTGCAGGATGGTCTTGAACTAGCTATGTAGGTAAGGTCTTTGGCTTTCTCATCCTCTTAACCCTATGTCTTTTGTGCTGAGATTATAGTTGTGTGCTGCTATGCTTGGATGGAACCCAGTGCCTTGTGTATGTTAGACAGGTATTCTAGCAAATGAGCCAAATCCTTAGCTCTCTTTTTGTTTTGTTTTATTTTTAATTTTTATTTATTTATTTGTATATGTATGTGTGTTTGTGGGCACACCAGGGTCGTTTGCTGTTAAAAATGGAATACCAGGTGCTTGCATCATTTTATGTGGGTAGTTGGGAATTGAACCCATGACTGCAGGCTTTGAAAGCCAGCACCTTTAACCATTGAGCCATCTCCCCAACCCTTCTTTTGTTTTTTTTTCCCCTCCTCTCCCCATCTCTTCTATTCTCTTTGTCTTTTTCTTTATGAGACAGGGTGTTGTGTTGCCCATGCTGGTCTGGAATTCCTGGACTCAAGCAATCCTCTTGCTTTAGCTTCCTATGGAGATGGAAATTCCAGACATGTGTCATTGCACCTGGCTTTGCTAATTTCTTAACTTCGTTTTTGCCCATGTCCAAATTTCCCTCTTTGTCTTAAAAACATCTTGCAGTTGGTTTGCTTGAATACCTTCCAGTATTTTGTGTTCTGGCAACATTGAACTGCTTGCAGCTTCCCTCTGTTTCCCACACTTTCTGCTTTCATTCACCAAGGGCCCTCTTCCTGGAATGCCTGCCCTCAGTATGGGCCCAAGACCAGGTTGAAGTTTCACTGCATTCTCATAACCTTCATAATTGCCCCAGTCTAGATGACCTTGAGTTCCATAGTACAAGGTATTGCTGTGTCTTATTACATAAGGTTCATCATTCTATGAGTGTGGATTGGGCACTACTAAGGTGCCAGGTACCATACCATGGTATTTCAAAATAGAAAGGGAAAAGTGGCAAGCCAGGGCAGTTGCTTAAGGTAATGACATCAGGCAGTGTGAAGTATACAGGAAAAGGAGCCAGTCTGAGGATGATCTTGATATTCTAGACAGACACAGAGGTGGTGAATGAGTGCCTCCATGTACTAGAATGTTCTGTTCATATCTGTTTCTGTTGAATGCATTCTTTTTGTCACCATAATCACCCCCTTGAGTGTTGAGAATCTGATGATAGCTACAGGTCTGTGTCCCAGAAAAAAATCTGTAGCCACACAGCCATGTACATTTGCATGTGACTTGTGTAACTCCTGAAGCCTGGGGACCTCAGGAAGTTCCCCTACCCAAGTGGGGTTCACAATAAGGGCAGGAACCCAATCTGCTACTGCTGCTTTAGGTGCTCTTGACTATGCTATTCTTCACCTTCTTCATGGCCCTTCACAAGCACTCCCCTCCCTGGATGGAGATCGAGGGAGTATCCCTATTTCATAAAAGATGAGACTAAGGGAGAGAGAGAGAGAGAGGGAGAGAGAGAGAGGGAGAGAGAGAGAGAGAGAGAGAGAGAGAGAGAGAGAGAGAGAGAGAGATAGGAGGGAGAGAGAGAGGGGTACTTGGACAAATTGGCAGAGCTAGTGAGTGATACGGAGAGGCTCAGACTTAGAAGTGTGAGATAGAAGTGCTTGTGTTGCTCACTTACACTCATTTAGGCTCTCCTGGCCAGTTTTGAGCCCAGCACTGAGCATGGGGTTGGGACCTGCCAATGATAAATACATCAGGGATTCCATGTAGGAACTTTTTGTCAGGGGCCTAGCAGTGTCAAAACCAGCTTGGTCTAGATATACCACTACTTCCTTTCCTTCTTTCTCTTCCTCCTCATCTTTCTCCTCTTTTTCCATCTTCCCTTTTCTGTTGAATGGCAATATTTGATTTTCTCATAAAGATGTCTTTCTGCCTGAGAAAGAGTCTTTTAAAACACAGCATTGGAAATATACTGCTCTTTCTGTGACAGCTCACCATGAATGCAGCAGAGGCAGAGACACCCTCCCTAAAGGTAAACTCGCTTGGGAATTTTCCGCTGGCCTTTTTCTTATTTTAAAATTTTATTTATTTACTTTTTTGGGAACCAGGTAATGCATTCACATGGTTCAAGAACGAAAGATACAAAAAGGAATGGTGCAAGTCTCTCTTTCTTCTCCCCCTGCCACTTGCCACCTGGTTCCACTGCCTGAAGGCAAGCAACCAAGGTGTCTCAGTTCCTTATATATTTTTTCAAAGATGTTTTATACAAACATGTGCATATCATATGCATGTATGTGCATATGTATGTATGCATGTATGTGTAGTTTTCTTCAGTGGTGGGGATACAAACACATATATTCTTTTTTTTTTTTCTTTTCTGGTTTTTCAAGGTAGTGTCTTACTCTAGCCCAGGCTGACATAGAATTCATTCTATATATTCAGGCTGGCCTTGAACTCACAGTGATCCTCCTGCCTCTGCCTCCCGAGTGCTGGGATTAAAGGCGTGCGCCACCACACCTGGCCACATATATATTATTTTTAACATTTATTTTCCTTTTAAAAAAATTTAACTGGAGCTGAGCGTGGTGGCGCACGCCTTTAATCCCAGCACTCGGGAGGCAGAGGTAGGAGGATCGCCATGATTCAAGGCCACCCTGAGACTACAGAGTTCATTCCAGGTCAGCCTGGACCAGAGTGGACCCTACCTCAAAAAAACAACAAAAAAAAAATTAACTGGAACTGCTGGGTGTGGTGGCACACGCCTTTAATCTCAGCACTCGGGAGGCAGAGGTAGGAGGATCGCCATAAATTTGAGGCCACCCTGAGACAACATAGTGAATTCCAGGTCAGCCTGGGCTAGAGTGCAACCCTACCTCTTAAAACCAAAAAGAAATTTTTTTTAACTGGGCTGGAGAGTTTTCTTAGTGGTTAGAGCATTTGCCAGTAAAGCCAAAGGAAGGACCTAGGTTCAATTCCCCAGTACCCACATAAACCAGATGTATAAGGTAGCATATGCATTTGTAGTTCATTTGCAGTGGCTAGAGGCTCTGGTGCACCCATTCTTTCTTTTTCTCTCTCAAATAAATAAATAAATTAAATATTAAAAAAAATATCTGGGCCTGGAGAGATGGCTTAATGGTTAAAATACTTGCCTGCAAAGCCAAAGGGCCCAGGTTTGATTTCCCAGGACCCATGAAGAACCAGGAGTTCATTTGCAGCAACTGGATGTCCTGGCATGCCCATTCTCTCTGTCTCTGTCTCTCAAATAAATAAATTAAAAGAAATTATCTGCAAGCAGAGGGGAGAGAGAGAATGAGTGGTCACGCCAAGGCCTCCATCCACTGCAAATGAGCTTCAGATGCATATGCCTCTGTACATCTGGCTTTATGTTGGTACTGGGGAATCAAACCCATGTGATTAGGCTTTTCAGGCAAGCACCTTAACAGCTGAGTCATCTTTCCAGCCCAAGATGGTTATTTCCTTAATTTTTTTTTTTTTTTTTTTTTTTGAGGTAGGGTCTCACTCTAGCCTAGGTTGACCTGGAATTCACTATATAATCTCAAGGTGGCCTCGAACTCACAGTGATCCACCTACCTCTGCCTCCCAAGTGCTGGGATTAAAGGCGTGCACCATCATGCCCAACTTATTTTCTTAATTTTTAAGTTGTAGATATGACCTGTCTGGCCCTGGTGTGTGTGCTTGGAAGACAGTGGAGAGCCTCCTATGCACAGTGCTTGGTATTCTTTTTAGATGCTCGCATCTTTGATGAATCACCAGTCCCTCACAAGAGCTCATGAAGTTCAGGAATTATTTAGTCCACTTTCCATGCAAGGAAGCAGACCCAGCAAAGCTAAGCAACTTGCTGAAAAGCACACAGTTAATTCATGTTTTTATTATAGGCTGAGGGCCCAGGAGCAGTGTGTGGCTTGGTCCAGCTTTGGGAAGCAATAAGAAGGTTTACTCCAAGTCACAGTTTAAAAATATGAGAGTGATATTAGGATGGGGCAGTGGAAAAAGCAAGGGGATTTGCAGTTCCAACTAGGTTTGTTCCCTGTCACCACTGGACAAATTTTAATGGTTGTACCCTCAGTTTCCTCATCTCTAAAGTGGAGGTGATAATACCCAGCAGGATGGATAGTGACATTCTTTAAATGAAAAATGATCTGTAAAATGGGGTACATTACAATCAATATTGACCATAAGGATACTGAGCCTGAACTTAGCAGTACAGAGGGTAGGGCGGACTGGAGCCTGTTGCTAAAGGGTAGACAAGTTCATATGGGCACACACATGGCCCCAAGCCCATCTCTCCTGAAGGACTCTGGCCTTGGTTTTTTGTAATCAGGAGAACTCCAAGTGGAGCAGACAGTAAAGGCACAGAGCCTCCTGAGCAGTTAGAATAACCTTGAGGCTGAGCACCAAGTTTGCCTTAGTGGGTGCCTCAAATTGACTTTGATCTGTATCTCTTCAGAGTAGTCCATTTTAAATTGTTTATATTTTACTTTATCATTGTTTATTTTTATTTATTTATTTGAGAGAGACAGAGGAGAGAGGGAGAGAGAGGGAGAGAGAGAGAGAGAGAGAGAATGGGCGTGCCAAGGCTTCCAGACACTGCAAATGAACTCCAGACGTGTGCACCCCTTGTGCGTCTGGCTAACCTGGTTCCTGGGGAACCAAGCCTCGAACCGGGGTTCTTAGGCTTCATAGGCAAGCGCTTAACCGCTAAGCCATCTCTCCAGCCCTATATTTTACTTTAATGCGGGATTAGAGGAGGAACTCATGACCTTGCAGATGTTAGGCAGGCACACCTCTATGGAACTGTACACCTCTGCCCCTTTTAAAAAATATTTTATTTATTTGAGGGGGGGGATGGGCATATCAAGCCACTGCAAACGAACTCCAGAGGCATGTGCCCCTTGAGCATCTGGTTTACATGGATCCCGGGGAATGGAACGGGGTCCTTTAGCTTTGCAGGCAAATGCCTTAACCACTAAGCCATCTCTCCAGGTCCCCCACCCCTTTTTATTGTGTAAGTAAAATGTGGGTCTCTAGAGAAAATTTGAAAAACATTGAAGAAAAGAAATGAGGGTCATACTTATGTTTCCACTTCCATAAAATTTCTTTAGCCACCCCCATGTCTTTATAATACTAGTTAGAGAAATTCTTTTTTTTAAGCAGGGTCTCTTTCTAGCTCAGCCTGACCTGAAACTCATTTTGTAGCTCTGGCTGGCCTCAAACTCACAGGATCCTCCTACCTCAGCCTCCTGAATTTTGGGATTAAAGGTGTGTGCCACCATGCCTGGCCCTGTTAGAGCAATTGTTAATCTGCCATACTAGTTTTATTGGTTGCTTTTTAAAAATATTTGTTTTTATTTATTTATTTGACAGAGAGACACAGAAATAGGCAGGTAGAGAGAGAGAGAGAGAGGGAGAGAAAGAATGGGCACACCAGGGCCTTCAGGCACTGCAAACGAACTCCAGATGTATGTACCTCCTTGTGCATCTGGCTTACATGGGTCCTGGGGAGTCGAACCTGAGTCCTTTGGCTTTGCAGGCAAGTGCTTTAACCGCTAAGCCATCTCTCCAGCCCTTTTTTTTTCCCCAAAAACATTTTCCCTCTTTTTTTCTCCTTTTCTCCTCTCCCCTTCCTTCCCCTACCTCTCTTCTGTCTTAGTGCTAGGGACTAAACCAAGGCCTTTGTGTATGTTAGGCAAGTGCTTTGTCACTGAGGTACACCTCCAGTTCAGCTTGTCTTACAAGAATCCAATGAAAAGTCAGCCTGAAGGCTACTGATTTGGTGCCCTCTCTGAGGTTGAGTCAGCTCAGCAGTTTGTTCTGGATCCTGTTGGGTCAGAGATGCTACTCAGTCATTGCTAGCCTGGCTAGGAGAAAGGGTCAGCTGTCCAGTGGCAAAGACCTTCCCTTGGTGCCCTGATACCTTCTGCCACTCTCTCACTTGGGATGACATAATCTTGCCCAAACCCATCCCATGGAAAGAACCACAGGGCTCTTTACCAGGTAACTGCCTCTTAAGGATGAAGCCTTCACAGGGATGTGGGTGACCACTCTGGGGATGTGTCCCTTTGAGAAGACTGGGATGAAGAGCTGAAGTCTAGCTAGGCAAGGCTTTGAATGGGCAAACCTTGATGGATGGTCTCTTGCAGGCTGGCAGTGTGAGAGCCTCCGTTTACTGGCTCTCCTGGCCTTTCCCAATCCTGTCCGCTCAGCATTTCCCCACTGTTCAATTCTTTGACCCTCCTTTTAAACTATTTTATTTTATTTTGGTTTTTCGATGTAGGGTCTCACTGTAGTCCAGGCTGACCTGGAATTCACTATGTAGTCTCAGGGTGGCCTCGAACTCATGGCGATCCTCCTACCTCTGCCTCCCAAGTGCTTGGATCAAAGGTATGTGCCACGTCTGATTTATTTTTATTTTTGCACGTGTGAGTATAATGTGAGTGTATGAGGGTAGTGTATGCATGCATGTATATGTGCCCTTGTACTTCCCCATATGCTCACCTGCCTGATGCGTGGGGCATTGGTCTGCGGTGGCTGCAGAGGAATTTTGGATGTCCAGTTGCACTACTCTTCTACCTGACCTTCCCTTTGAGCCAGTCTCTTTTTATTTTTACTGTTTCTGGAGCTTGCATGGATCTAATGATTCTGTGTCTCTGCTCCCATGTGAGACTGGAGTTACAGGTGTGCGTATGGCCACGCCAGGCTATTTTATGTGGGATCTAGAGATTTGAACTTGGGCAGTCTCAGGCCCCCCTAGGCCCTCATATTTGTGCAGGAAGCACACTTAATGGATGAGCTATCTTTTTAGCCTCCCCTTCTTGTATAAGCCAAGCTGCCTCGAGTCTATAATTAGAATAGTGGAGCATGTGAAGGGACTGGTAACTCATAGCCTACCAGGCAATCCCATTGTTTAATAAAAGCATGGCTATTCCCAGCTCAGGACATATTGAAGGCTTTTCCTACTTCCTTCTGCAGAATGCCCTTCCCCCACTTGCTTGAATGCCTGGAGAAATACAAGTCACCCTTCCAAGGCTGGCTTAAGTATCATCTCTTCAGACATACTGCCAGACGCTTGTTGGGCAGTGTGAGTTGCCCCCAAATCAGTGTTCCTCATATCTTTGTGTATGCTGCAGACCTGGAAATAAGTGGGGGCTCTATTGCTTTTTCTATCTTTACCTAAGGGCCATGCCTGGGTTGTGCACTTTTCTCCTTGGCCTGTCCCAGTGATTGAAAAAGCTTTATAACTATTTGGTCAATCAGATTATAAAATTATGCTGTGCTGTGGTCCCTTCCTTGTCATCTGTCTTGGGATTCCCCAACCCCATTTTGTCCTCTTGACATTTTGTTAGGAGGTATTATGTACCAGCCATTATAGTCATGTCCCCTTCTGCCACATGTTCCAAATGTATGTACTTAAGTCAGAAGTGTCTTCTCTACCCATAGAAATGTCCTCTGAGCTTTGACAGGCCAACGTGCCTTTCTTATCCCTGAATCCTTGTTAGTTCCTCAGCACCTTTTCCACAGACAGGTACCAGCACATGACAGAGCTTATATGTCCATAGGACTTGAGTTGGGGTACATTAGTTCCCCTTAGGGCTGAGCAATTAGGGTGAGCCTCCTGGGCTGGGCCAAAGCAGAGTGTAGAAGCAGCAGGACTATTCTTGATACTTTGGTGAGAGGAAAAGTTTAGAAGCATCTGTGCTGTCAGTGGCAGTTTACAGTGAAGACAATGTAACAGAGGTAGGTTTTGGAAGCTTTTATTTAAAAAATTTGGATACACAATCCTAAAATAACGGCAGCAGTCCCCCTTCTTAGGGTTCCACCTGAGGTTTTAAGGACCAAGCCTTGCCTGTCCTCTGCCCTGACCCCACCATGCCAGAATTTCATACTTCTCCAATTCAAATTTTCTTCTTTAAGAAGATAAAAATAACCCCCTCCCCAATTTGCTTAAAAATATTTTTAAAGATTAAAATCTGTTTTTGTATGCATGTTTTTAAAAAATACTTTAAGGGTTCAATATCTCCCTCTTCCCCTAGGCCTGGTTGAGGCCTTTGGGTGACTGCATCCTCACCCCAGGAGGCCAGCTGCCACTTGGTGCCCCCTGGAAATTTTCAGGAAGTAATTTCTTCCAAATTCCCCTGTAGTCACAAATTCCACCAACTGCTCACACATAAACACGCTGTCTTCATTATAGGTACCACTTTCCAGCTCTGGAAACCTGATCTCTTTTTGTCAACTAGACCACATGCTTCAGATTCCCTGAAAACAGGAGAGAAAACAAAATTTAAATTCAGGTAACATACATAAATTATATACCTTAATAGAACTGTGAGGTAGAAAATAAAGCATTTGAATTTTGGAGTCTGTTCTCTTGCTGCTCTTAGGAACTCTATGAACAAGCTCTAAATGACAAGAGACAGAGTGTTCAGATTCCACTGTCTTCCCAGCAGCTACCAGACAAGTTAGGTTTTTTTTTTTTAAATTATTTATTTATTTGAGAGAGAGAGAGAGAGAGAGAGAGAGAGAGAGAGAGAGAGAGAGCACCAGAGCCTTCAGCCATTGCAAACAAACTCCAGATGCATGTAACACTTTGTTCATTTGGCTTTATGTGGGTACTGAGGAACTGAACTTGGCCTTTAGGCTTTGCAGGCAAGTACCTTAACTGCAGAGCCATCTCTCCAGCCCTGATGGTTGTTTTAAGGCACACACAGCACCCCTCTACCCAAGCATTCATATATTATGAAAGATGGAAACCACTATCTACAAAGTTTATTAGTCCTCACAGAATAGCATGGCAATTCTGTGGTGCTGATGATGCTGACTTTGAACATTTCAGTTAGGTGTATTTCATCTCTTGTACAGTTAACTGCATCAAGTCTTCCTCTATATTCAACTTTTCTTCCTGCCTTAGCAGGGCACCAACCCTCTTGGCAGTTTCTTTTTTGAGTACCTGTGAAGTATTAATTAAGGGAAAACCTTGTCAGAAAAGTACTTATTTGGGGCTGGAGAGGTTTCCTAGTGGTTAAGGCACTTGCCTGAAGAACCTTGTGGCTTGAATTTGATTCTCTAGTACCCACATAAATCCAGAGGCACAAAGTGGTGCATGCATCTGTAGTTGGTTTGCAGACAGCTGGAAGTCCTGGTGTACCCTTTTCTCTGTCTCTCTTCTCTCTCTCTCTGCTTGCAAATAAAGAAATAAAATTATACAGAAAAAGTGCTCATTTGCATTGCACTGGCTCTGGGAATGAATAGTTTACTCTCTTGGTCCTTGGGCAGTCTTCTCTTTACCCCACTTCCCTGAATAGAAATATTGGACTCTAAACCATACTGTCCACTTCTAAGAAGCAGGCAGAATGTTCCACAAGTTGACTTACTTTCAATTGATCTCCAAAGTCTAGCTTTGCTGCCTCACACATAGTAGATACACGGTAAATGGTCAGTGAATGGGTCAATGGAAAAAAGGAGGAAAGAAAAAAGTAAGTAGAAACAAACCATGTGCTTATGTACTTTAAATTTAAAAATCTTATTCTTTATTTTTTGGTGTTGGGGGACAAATCTTGGCCTTGTGTATGCTAGAAAAGTGTACTACCAATGAATTACACCTTCAGTCCTACTACTTTCATTTTTAAATTAATCTACAGTTAAATTTGTGATTTTGCACACAGGTATTCTTCTTGAGACAGAAGAGTTCCCTAAACCCCCCAAGTCCCCTTGTGCTCTCCTTTCACAGTCACAGCTTCTTCCTTCTCCCACATCTGATAACTGCTGATCAATTCTGCACCACTGTAGTGTTATTCTTTTTATTTATTTTATTTTATTTTTTTTGTAGTGTTATTCTTTGAGAATGTCATATAGATGGTATCAAACAGTACATATTCACAGAAAGTTGAAAGTTGAAAAAAAAAAAACCCAAAAAACAAAACATCAAAAACAAAGGTGACAAAAAAACCAATGACAAAAATAAAAGATCCCATGTGGTCTTCACCAAATATCCCAAGTATTAGCATTTTACATAATCATTGCTTGCATTAAAACTAAGAAATTGACTTTGGTATAATTCATAGAGCTTATTCATATTTCAGTATTTATTTATTTTTTTTTGATTTTCCAGGTAAGGTCTCACTCTAGCCCAGGATAACCTGGAATTCACTATGTAATCTCAGGGTGGCCTCGAACTCATGGCAATCCTCCTACCTCTGCCTTCCAAGTGCTGGGATTAAAGGCGTGCATGACCACACCCAGATCAATTTAAATATTTTTACATGAACCTGTATGTGTAAATAAGTGTATAGTTCTACCTAATTTTCTAAACTTATGCGCTGGAGAGATGGCTTAGCGGGTAAGGCACTTGCTTGCAAATCCAAGGGACCTTGGTTTAATTCCCCAGGACCCATGTAAGCCAGATATACAAGGTGGCACATGTGGCTGGAGTTCGTTTGCAGTGGCTGGAGGCCCTGGCACACCCATTCTTTCTCTCTATGCCTTTTTCTCAAATAAATAAATAAAATAAAAATATTAAAAATTATTTACTTGAGAGAGATAAAGTGGAGAGAGGGAGAAAGAGAGAGAGAGGGATGGAGAGAGAGAGAATGGGTGTACCAGGGCTTCTAGCCACTGAAAATGAACTCCAGATGCATATAATATGGGTACTGGGTCCTTAGGCTTCTCAGGCAAGCACCTTAACCACTAAGGCATCTCTCTAGCTCTTTTAAAACCTTTTTTATTGATACTCTCCATAATTATACACAACACAACATAATTTCCTTCCCTCCCCTCTCCCACCTTTCCCTTTACAAATACAACCTCTATCATATCTCCTCACTATCTCAATAGTTCTGCATAATTTTATCACAAGTGTAGATTCATATAATCATTACAATCAAGATATAGTACTCTATCACAGTAATGCTCCTTTTCCTGCTACCTTATTTTTTTTCCCTTTTAGGGTATCTCGCCACTGCAAATGAATGCCCATCAGACTTTATGTGGGTGGCTAGGGAATTGAACCTGGGACAGCTGGCTTTGCAAACAAGCACCTTTAAATACCGGGCAATCTCCCTAACCCCTCCTGTTACCTTTTACAGACATTCTTGTCCCTCTTTCCTTACCTTTTCTGAACCCTAACAAATATTAATATCTTCTAATTATTTTCATGTTTAGAATACCATATAAATATAATCATGTAGTATATAAACTTTTGTGATTGGCATTTTCCAGTCATCATACTGCCCTTCAGATTACTCCAAAGAGGAAAGGCCTGGGGATGGGAAGACAAGAGATGGTAATAGGGGTCAATGTGATTAATGCACATGATATATGTATGAAAATGCAACAATGAAAGCTATTCTTTTGTATAAAATGCTCTAATAAAGTTTTTAAAAGTCCATATAAGTTGAGGTGTGCATGAAGCATGTTGCTTTTGATTACAGAGTAGTACTACGTGGTATGGACAGATGTAGTCTGTTGAACCACTTGCTCATTGAAGAACAACTGAGTTGTTTCCAGATTCTGGCTATTATGAATAAAGCTGCTATGAGCATTCACATTCAAGCTTTTGTGTAAACACAGAATATTCAATTAGTAAGAAACAAACTATTTTCAGAGTCACTGTGCCATTTACATTCCTACCAGTAATGTATTAGGGATCTAGTTTCTCCACACCATTGCCAGCACTTGGTGGTGTTTCTGTCTTGTGTATTCTGAGTATATAGTGATATCTCATTGTGATTTCAATGTCCTGTCTTCTGATGGCAATGTTGAACATCTTTTGTGTGCTAATTTGCTCTCTGTATATCTGTCTCACATCTTATGCCCATTTTTTGTTTTGTTTTGTTTTGTTCTGAGGTAGGGTCTCACTCTAGCCCAGACTGGCCTGGAATTCACTATGTAGTCTCAGGGTGGCCTTGAACTCACAGTGATCCTCCTACCTCTGCCTCCCGAGAGATGGCACTAAAGGCGTGAGACACCATGCCCAGCTCCCCCATTTTCAAAATAGGATTTTCATTTATTGTTGAGGTTGGAGAGCTCTTTATATGTTTTAGAAATAAATCTGTTGTTGGATATATGACTACTAATAAGAGTATTTTGCAGAGCAAAAGCTCATTTTTTTGAAGTAGGGTTTCACTCTAGCCCAGGCTGACCTAGAATTCACTATGTAGTCTCAGGGTGGCCTCAACCTCATGGTTATCCTCCTACCTCTGCCTCCTGAGTGCTGGGATTAAAGGCATGTGCCACCATGCCTGGCACAAAAGTTATTTTTTAAAATTTATTTTTATTTATTTATTTGAGAGTGACAGAGAGAGAAAGAGAGAATGGGCGCGCCAGGGCTTTCAGCCACTGCAAATGAACTCCAGACGTGTGTGCCCCCTTGTGCATCTGGCTAACGTGGGTCCTGGGGAATTGAGCCTCCAACCAGGGTCCTTAGGCTTCACAAGCAAGCACTTAACCGCTAAGCCATCTCTCCAGCCCAAAAGTTAATTTTGATGAAGCCTAATTCAGCAGGGTGTTTTCTCTTATTTTTTATATCATGTTTTTTGGTGTTTGAAATCCTGAACTCAACATCTCACAACCACCTCTGATTCTTCATGTCTTGAGTCATGCCCCTCTGTGTCTTAAATTGCCAAGCCTAACCTCTGCTCCCTCCTTCCTCTTGCATTGTCTCCTCCTTTGTCATATCCCTGATTATGTGAGTTACTACCACAGCCTCTTCACTTATGCTCCTGCTTGTGGGACTGTTCTGCAGCCACTGCCAGCTGTGGTCATGCTTTTTCCCTCTCCAAGAAACTTTAGCAGCCTATGACTGCCTGCAAGCAAATCCAATGCTTTTATCCTAGATGGGCCCCATCTATGGTTTCTTGTCTTTTGCTTTTACTTGCATTGTTGCCTCTGGCAAGGGCAGCTTGCAGAGGACTCTGCTGCTGATGCAAGGATCTCTCCAACTATAAGTATAGCCAGTGAGTGAATGTGTGAGTGGACAAAACTTCATGTTATAACATTCTAGCAGCATGAGACCACAGAGAGGAAAAGGTGGGTGCTGTGTTCTCTGTTGCCCCAACCTACTCTGTAGTTACATTTGGAGGCAATTAAGTAAAACAACAGAAATAATTTCCACCAAACATTGATGACCAATGTTGAATTTGGATAACAATAAAATGTAAGCTTAAATAATGCCTATTGTTACCCCCTGATGTCCAGCTTTTCTAACAGTGGGTGGTAGCCTGAGAAAATTCTAAAAACCAACATGGTCTGGGTCCTGGAAGGCATGGGGTTCAGATCAGAGGAGCAAATGAGAGTGCCTAGAGAGGTTGAGAATATACTGGATGTGTATAAAGCAAGACATGGAGCCATCTTGATGCTTTTTCCATTTTCCTACTTTGAATCATGACCAGTATAAGAAATAGTTTCCTTTTTGCTCAACTCTACTACAAAAGCAAACAAAACCAAAACAGTGTGAGTAGGATGGGAAATGGAAATTCACTCTTGGCCTAGAGCAAGACATTCACGCAAAGGGAAGCTTTTGGGACGGGGTCTGAGGCAAAGGGAATGCAAATGCTCATAATAGCTTTAGCCATTCACTATTACCATTCACTACTTTGCAGGCCTAGTGTGACTGGATCTTCCCATTTTCCAAGAGAAGTCAGAAATGTACATTTTAATGCAAAATGTCCAGTGTTTAAAAGTGAGAAATTTATTTCTTTCAGACTGTAGGGTGTAGTGGTCAAACAAAACAGCTTTGGAGAAAAAATATAGCTCTTGGACTGGCTCAGTGGTTAAGTTTTTTTCCTAAACAAGTATGAGGCCCTGAGTGGGCTTGAGACCACCTGAGATATCTTCAGAACCTATGTAAACAGCTGGACAAAGACATGCATATCTGGAACCCTAGTCCTGTTGGGAGTGGAGATAGGAGAATTACTGGGTCTCAGTGTCAAGCTCCAGAATCAGTAAGAGACTCCATTATAAGGAAAAAGCAGATGAGTGATTGATGCAGGGTGGCACCTAACATTTTCCTGCAGCTACCACAGGCAAGTCCATGGGGTGCCACAGGTAAGCACATGGGATTGCTACATCAGCATATATATCTCACACACAGACACAAAGATATAGCTCTTGGTTCCCCTTGTTTACACCTGAGACACTCCATTTTACTCTCAAATGTGCTAGTTTGGATAATAAACAATACTGAGACCCTACCTCTAATTTATAATGAATGGTAAATTATAACTCAGGAAACTTGGATTCTATTGATTAACTTTTTTTTTTTTGTTTTTTCAAGGAAGGGTCTTGCTCTATCCCAGGCTAACCTAGAATTCACTATGTAGTTTCAGGATGGCTTTGAACTCACAGTGATCCTTCTACCTCTGCCTCCCAAGTGCTGGGATCAAAGGTATGTGCCATCACACCCAGATTTTTTCTTTTGTAATTGACTTTTGTTAATGGAAAGAAAAGGTTTCTAGGCAGGATTGATGTCTCAGTGGTTAAGGTGGCTGTCTACTAAGCCTACCTACCTGAGTTTGATTTCCCCAGTTCCCATGTAAAGCCAGATGTACAAAGTAGCACATGCATCTGGAGTCTTTTTGCAGGTGGCTGGAGGCCCTGAGGTGCCCATTCTCTCTACCTCTCTTCTATCCCTCTCTGCTTGCAAATAAATACATGAAAAATATTTTAAGAAGAAAAGAGTTTAATTTGGCTTACAGTTAAAAAAATATTCTTGAGGCCAGATGTAGTGATGCATGTCTTTAATCCCAGCACTTGGGAGGCAGAGGTAGGAGGATCGCCATGAGTTCAAGGCCAGGCTGAGACTACATAGTGAATTCCAGGTCAGCTTGGGCTAGCGTGAGCCTCTACCTTGAGAAACCAAAAAAAAAAAAAAAAAAAAAAAAAATCTTGGGCTGGAAAGATGGATTATTGGTTAAGGTGCTTGCCTACAAAGCCAAAGGACCCAGGTTTGATTCTCCAGGACTCACATAAGCCAGATGCACAAGGGGGCACATGTATCTAGAATTCATTTGCAGTGGCCAAAGGCCCTGGAATGCCCATATTCTCTCTCTTTCTCTCTCATAAAAAGAAATATTAGAAAAATATTCATATATTTAGTTTTTATATATATTTGGAGAGAGAGCAAGAGAACGAGCAAGAGCACAAGACAGTGAGAAGCATAGAGAGATTAAAAAATATTGCCACTGCAAAAGAATTCCAAATGCATACACCTCTTTGTACATCTGCCCTTATGTGGACACTGAGGAATTGAACACAGGTCAGCATGCTTTGCAAGCAAGTGACTTTAATGGCTGAACCATCCCCCCCAGCCCACAGCTTAAAGTTTTGAGAGGAAGTTTCATCAGGGCAGGGAAGGCATAGCACAGTGGAGTGGTGGACTGCAAGCACATTGCCTTGGTGATCAGGAAGCAGAGAAGAGGCAGGAAATGGGGCCAGTTTATAAAATCTCAAGGTCTACCCTCAGTAACCCATTTCCTCAAGCAAGGTTCCACCTCCTAAACTTTTCACAACCTTCCTGAGTCAGCTAAGGATCAAATCCTCAAATAAATGAGCCTATGAGGGGCATTTTCCATTCAAACAACAATATTCTATCCCGACCTCCATGTTCCATGGCCATGTCATTATGCAAACTGCATTCAGTCCAGCTTTAAAAGTCCTCATAGTCATTAATAGTTCCAACCCTGTTCAAAATTCCAGTCTCTTCTGAAATTCAAGGCCATCTCTTTCTCTTACTGTGAAACCTATAAAATCAAAACACAACTTACATACTTCCAACATATAGTGGCACAAAGTAGAACATTTCCATGCTGATATCTAGGAAAGACTGGGCCAAAGCAAGACCAAAATTCAGAAAAGCAAACACCAAATCCCACAGCTTCATATTCAGTATCTGGCATTTGTGATGAAATACTGTGGGCTCCAAAAGTGTTGAGTAGTCCTGTTCCTCTAGCTCAGCCTCTTGTAGCATTCACAGCCTCTCATGGGCTGGATTCACTCTGAACATTCAGGTGTTCTTGGCAGATGTCTTGTGGTCCTGCCATCTCCAACATCCTGGGGTCTCCACTGTCACTTAAGCTTAACTTTTACAGTTTCAAGCAATGGCTTCTCAGGGTCTCTTTGCTTGAATTCTTACCCTGCATGTATTGCTTGGTTTCAGTGGCTCTCTGGAACTGTGGTTAATACTCTATGACCCCCTCAACCTTGCATTTTTCATATCTCCCAAACTAGTACCATGTGAACAATACTGCCACATACTGCTGCCAGCTCAAAGTGGAGTTGTAGCAGCCTCTGTATGCTGACCTGGGGGAGCAAAGGACTCCTTTAGCATTCTCCCTTCAGGCCTTTTCTTTCAAAAAGAATTCAGATTCTTAAGATCTTGAGCCTTCAATGGGTTAAGCATTGCCCTTGGGGCATCTTTACTATTATCCCAGTGTAGTGTTAATCTGTTTAAGGATTACAACTAAACTGGCTGTAGTTTATTTGCCTAGGACTTTAAATTTGCTCTCATTTATTTCTGTGATAGACTAAACAAATGTGTGTGTGTGTGTGTGTGTGTGTGTGTGTGTGAGAGAGAGAGAGAGAGAGAGAGAGAGAGAGAGAGAATTAGTGCACTAGGGTCTCCAACCTTTACAATTGAACTCCAGGTGTGTGTGTCATCTTGTACACATGTGCAACCTTGTTCATTTGTGTCACCTTGTGTATCTGGCTTACATGTGATTTGGAGAGTCAAACATGAGTCCTTAGGCTTCGCAGGCAAGCGCCTTAACTGCTAAGTCGTCTCTCCAGCCCATAAACACATCTTAATACCTTTATGCTGTGCATTTTGTTCTTTTTCACTATAGATATGACTAGTTAACAGAAACCATGCCATAGACTCAATGTTATTCTGCCTTGAAATTACCTTTACCAAACACATTAGTTCATTACTATTTTTAGGGGGAGGGATTTCAAAGTAGAGTCTCACTCTAGCCCAGGCTGATCTAAAATTGACTATTCAGTCTCAGCCTGACCTTGAAATCACAATAATCCTCCTACCTCTGCCTCCTGAGTGCTAAGATTAAAGGCGTGTGCCATATTACTTTTTTTGAGGTAGTCTCATACTAGTCCAGGCTAACCTGGAATTCACAGTGTAGTCTCAGGCTGTTCTCAAACACATGGTGACCCGCCTACCTCTGCCTCCCAAGTACTGGGATTAAAGGCGTGCATCACCATACCCACTTAGACTTCTAGTCTTCTAAATTCCCATCAGATTGGCCCACTAAGCTCTGCTTACATCATTGTAAGGACTTTCTAGTCCAAAGTTAAAAATTCTTCCACAGTTGTCCTACAGACCTGATACAGATGTTTATACATAACATGGTCAGGTTTATCACAGCAGTGGCTCCACTTCTTGGTACTATTATTTATTTGTATCTGGGAGGAAAAGGGTAATTCATTTTACAGATTTTTAATTTTATTTATTTATTTATTTATTTATTTATTTATTTATTTATTTATTTATTAGAGAGAGAGAGAGAGAGAAAGGGAGAATGGGCAGTCAGGGCCTTTAGCCACTGCAAACAAACTCCACATGCCTGTGCCACCTTGTGCATCTGGCTTACGTGGGTACTGCGGAATTGAACCTGGGTCTTTTGGCTTTGCCAGCAAGCACCTTAACCACTATACCATCTCTCCAGCCCCATTTTACAGTCTTTTTCTATTTTGTTTTGTTTTATTATCATTATTATTATTATTTGGTTGTTTTTTTTTTTTTTTTTTTTTTTTTTTGTTTTTCGAGGCAGGGTCTCACTCTGGCTCAGGCTGACCTGGAATTCACTATGTAGTCTCAGGGTGGCCTCGAACTCACGGCGATCCTCCTACCTCTGCCTCCCGAGTGCTGGGATTAAAGGCGTGTGCCACCATGCCTGGCTTATTATTTGTTTTTTTGAGGTAGGGTCTCACTCTAGCTCAGGCTGACCTGGAATTCACTATGTGTAGTCTCAGGGTGAGAGACTTTATTAGATTAATTAGATTTATTAGAGAGGCTTTATTAGATTAAGAGCAAGAAAGAAAGGAAGTATAGAGAGCTCCTGCTGAGAGAGACAAGAGAGGGTAAACTCTGAATTCATCTTTTTAAATTATTTTAGAGAGAACAAGAGAGAGAGAGAGAGAGAGGGAGGGAGGGAGAGAATTGACATGCCAGAGCCTCAGCCACTGAAAACTCCAGAAGCTTGTGCCACCTGGTGTGCATGTGCAACCTTGCACTTGCCTCACCTTTGTACGTCTGGCTTATGTGGGACCTGGAGAGTCAAACATGGGTCATTAGGCTTCACAGGCAAGCGCCTTAACCACTAAGCCACATCTCCAGCCCCCAATTCATCTTTTTTGACGTATGTGTATAATGTGTGTGTTCACATGTATGAGTGTGGGTGTGCATATGCCACGGTGTACATGTGGAGGTTATAGAACAACTTTCAGGTGTTGGTCCTTTCCTTTCATCTAGTTTGAGGCAAGGTCTCTTGTTGGTCATAGCTCCATTCACCAGGTTATCTGCCCCTGAGATACAGGTAGATTCTCCTCTCTCTATCTCCCTTTTCACCATAGGCTTGCTAGGATTACAGGTGTTCACTACAGTTTCTGGCTTCATGTGGGTTCTGTAGTTCTGAACCCAGGAACTCATGCTTAGGCAGTAAGTTCTTTGTCCAGCCGGACATCTCCTTAGTCTAGTCCTTCATCTTAAAAAATGTTTTATTTATTTATTTATTTATGAGAGAGAGAGAGAGAGAGAGAAATGGGTATACTAGGGCCTCTAGGCACTGTAAATGAACTCCAGATGCACATGCCATCTTGTACATCTGGGTTACATGGGTGCTGAGGAATTGAACCTGGGTCCTTAGACTTCACAGGCAAGTGCCTTACCCACTAAGCCATTTCTACAGCCCTAGTTCTTTTTCTTTTCTATCATTTTTTCCTTTTCCACAATGTCACATGGTGAGAATTATACATGCATAACCATTTCAGATTATCTTCTTTAACTTAGTAATATGTCTGAGTTTACTCTGTGTCTTTTTTGTGGCTTAATAGCACTGAATAATATTCCATTGTCTGTGTATAATACAGTTTATCCATTCTCCTAGTAAAAGTCATCATGGTTACATCCATGTTTGGACAATTTGGAATATCATAAACATTCATCGGGATGTTTTTGTGTGGGCATGAGTTTTTTGTTTTTGTTTTTGAGGTAGGGTCTCACTGTAGTCCAGACTGACCTGTAATTTCCTGTGTAGTCTCAGTCTGGTCTTGAATTTACAGCAATCTTCCTGCCTCTGCCTCCTGAGTGCTGGGATTAAAGGCATGTGGTTTTAAATTATTTGGACAGATACCAGGTAGAGCAATTCCTAGATAATATGGTTAAATGGCTTAGCTTGGAACAAACTGCAGTATGACCTTTCCAAGTAGCTGTGCTATTTTATATTTCCACTAACATAAAAGGAGAGTTCCTGATGCTTCACATCCTGTTTGGCACTTGATGTTGTCAGTGTTTATATTGTTGCTGTTCTAATATATGTGTCATGGTATCCCATTGTTTTAATCTGCTATTACTCAATTATATATGATGATGACCATCTTTCTATAAACTTTATTGTCATGTGTATAATCTTCTTTGGTGAGCTGTTGTTCACATCTTTCCCTCCTTTAAAAATTTTAAATTTGGGCTGGAGAGATGGCTTAATGGTTGAGTGCTTGCCTGTGAAGCCTAAGGACACCGGTTCGAGGCTCAATTTCTCAGGATCCATGTTAGCCAGATGCACAGGGGGGCACACACGTCTGGAGTTCGTTTGCAGTGGCTGGAAGCCCTGATGTGCCCATTCTTTCTCTCTTTCTATCTGTCTCTTTCTCTTTCTGTCTATTACTCTCAAATAAATAAATAAAAATAAACAAAAAATAAAAAAATTAAATTTATGTGTGTATGCCAGGGCTTCTTGCCACTTCAAATGAACACAGTACACATGTGCCACTTTTTTTTGTATCTTGGTTTACATAGGTGCAGTGAACTACACTTGGGCCAAAAAGCTTTGCATGCAAGCACCTCTAACCACTGAGCATCTTCCCAGTCCCCCTTGGGAGATAGCTTAGTGGTATATCACCTTGTATAGCATGTGTAAAGTTGTCATTTCAATCCCCAGTACTACAAAACAAAAACGCCCAACAATCTTTTTTGTTGTTGTTGTTGCAAACCCAACAGACTGGCCTTTTTTATGTGCAAGAGTAAAAGAGAGAGAGAGAGAGAGAAAGCGAGAGAAGTGGTGCATCAGGGCCTCCAGCCACTGTAATTGAACTCCAGACATGTGTGCCACCTAGTGCGCATGTGCAGCCTTGTGTGTCTGCATCACATTGTGCATCTAGCTTACATGGGATCTGGAGAGTCAAACATGGGTTCTTAGATTTCACAAGCAAGCACCTTATCCACTAATCCATCTCTTCAGCCCATAACAATCATTTTGAAGTTGTGTTGTCGTCTTGTTGTTGAGTTAGTCCTTTGTATATTCTAGAAAAATTAATTTATTGCATATGAATTTTACAAATATTTTTCTTGCCTGAGTTTTGCCTTCTATTATCTTATTTTAGTCTTTTTTGGGTTAGGGTCCCGCTGTAGTCCAGGCTGACATAAAATTTACTATATAGTCTCAGACTGGCCTTGAACTCACAGTGATCCTCCTACCTTTGCCTCCAGCATGCTAGGATTAAAGATGTGTGCCACTATACCTGGTCTATTTAGACTTTTTCATGTTGTCCAATAAAACTTTCTGGGAGCATAGAGATGTTCTAATTTATGTTGCCTTGTCAGTTAGTCACATGTTGCCATTGGGGACTCCTCTCCAACCCGTTAGCAAGTTATGTGGGTTCTATTTCTAAAAAAGATTCCAAATCCAGTCTTATCCCTCCCTTTCAGTTCTGTCACTTCTCTGAACCACTACTACCCTGTGCACAGAAAGCCCTAATAGCTTCAAAGCTGGCCTCCCTGCCTCTTTATTTTAACTTTTTAAAAAATATTTTCATTTATGAGAGAGAGAGAGAGAGAGAGAGGGGAGTGGGTGTGCCAGAGCCTCTAGCCATTGCAATTGAACTCAGATGCATGTACCACATGCATCTGGCTTGCATGGGTTTTGGGGAATCAAACCTGGGTCCTTAGGTTTCACAGGCAAGTGCCTTAACCACTAAGCAATCTCTCCAAACCTCCCTTCTTCTTTCCTTGCCCACTATAACCAATTTTGTTAGTAATTAGGTCAGACTGTATCACCCCTATGCCCAAAACCCTTGATTAACCTCCAAGAAATTCACCTGCTGAATTTGGTTTCTTGTCTCCTGCCTCTTAATTGTATCCTCGCTACTCACTCAGTTCTAATCATACAGGCTTCTTTATGTGGTTTGAACATGAGTTACTTTTCCCTCCTTCAAACTTGGCATTCCTTTTTCCCAGAGATAGCTCTGCCCTGCATCATCTTAATTTCTGGCCCATCTCACCACCTCTGTCACCTTAAGTCAACAGGAATCAACTGAAAAATCACCTCTAAGAGGCTTTAGGACTACCCAAGCTAAATAGCCATCCCTGGTTAATCCTTTTCTGTTGCATCGTCCTGTTTTATCTTCATCAGTGCACTCAGCACACTGGAGGCATCTGTGGGCTTCTCTACTTGTATTCTGCCTGTCTCAATTCAGAGACTCTATGCAGGCAGGAGCTGTATTCATCTTGCTCACTACTTTGTTGTAAGCACCCTCGACAGAGCCTGATACACAGCAGGGGCCGTCAAGACTTAGTCACTGACTAAGGACTAAGGACTAAAGACTGGACATGTGTAGAGCCATAGGGCAGCTGAGCAAGTACTTTTCTATTCAATCCACAGAGGCTGAAATGTTCATTGCTTTAAAAATATTTCATTTACTTGTTTGAGAGAAAGAGGGAAATGAAGAGAGAGAGAGAGAGAGAGAGAGAGGATATGAGTGGGCATATTAGGGCCTCTAGCTGCTACGAACTTCAGACTTATGTACCACTTTGTGCATCTGGCTTTACTTGGATACTGTGGAATCAAACTCAGGTCCTTAGGTTTTGCAGGTAAATACCTTAATCACTGAGCCATCTCTTCAGCCCCGTTCATTGCTTTTAAAGGCCTTATATACATGGATGAAAACAAGCAAACACTTGCCAGTAAATGGAGAATCAATGCTACCAGGGCAGGTGGCAAATGAGAGGTTTTCTCCTTATAAAAAAAATTGTTACTTTATTTTTATTTATTGGAGGGAGGGAGGGTGGGAGGTGGGAGGGGGAGAGGGAGAGAGAGAGGGAGAGAGAGAGAGAGAGAGAGAGAGAGAGGGAGAAAGAGAGAGGGAGAGAATGGGTATGCAAAGGCCTTTGGCCACTTCAAGCAAACTCCAGATACATGTAACACCTTGTGCATCTGGTTTATGTCGGTCCTGGGGAATTGAACCTGGGTTCTTTGGCTCTGTAGGAAAGTGCAGTAACTGTTAAGGCATCTCTCCAGCCTGTTTTTCTCCTTTTAATTAGTATATATTGATTGTATAAAAGAATGAGTTTAAAATTTTTTTTTGTTTATTTTTATTTGTTAATTTGAGAGTGACAGACAGAGAAAGAAGCAGATAGATAGAGAATGGGCATGCAAGGGCTTCCAGCCACTGCAAATGAACTCCAGATGCATGTGTCACCTTGTGCATCTGGCTTACTTGAAACCTGGGGAATTGAGCCTTGAACCAGGGTCCTTAGGCTTCACAGGCAAGCACTTAACTGCTAAGCCATCTCTTCAGCCCTAAAAGAATGAGTTTTGGGGCTAAGGAGGATGGCTCAATGGGTAAAGTGCTTTTCTGTGCAAGCATAAGGATCTGACTTTAGATTCCCAGAACCAGAGTAAAAATGTGGTCATACACACCTATAATCCCAGTGCCAGGGAGGCAGATACAGAAAATCCCTTGACTTTCACTAATTGACTAGCCGTATTGGTGAGGTGTAAAGTGATTAAAAAAGCTACTTTCATTGACCTCTGGCCTTTACATGCACACACACACACCCCAACACATGTTCACCCCCACAGAAGAAAACACACACACACATATGCACACCACACACACATACAAAAAAGGAATGGGTTTTTTACTGATATTTTCATAAATATATATGAGGTACTTTAAAAATTATTTATTGCCGGGCGTGGTGGTGCACGCCTTTAATCCCAGCACTCGGGAGGCAGAGGTAGGAGGATCGCTGTGAGTTCAAGGCCACCCTGAGACTCCATAGTGAATTCCAGGTCAGCTGAGCTAGAGTGAGACCCTACCTCGAAAAACCAAACAAACAAAAGAAAACAAAATAAAAATTATTTATTTATTTATTTGAGAGAGTGAGAGAGGGAAAGAGTCAGAGAGAGAGAGAGAGAATAGGTGCATCAGGGATTCCAGCCACTGCAAACAAACTCCAGATGCATGTGCCACCTTGTGCATCTGGCTTATGTGGGTCCTTGGAAGTCGAGCCGAGGTCCTTTGGCTTTGCAGGCAAACATCTTAACTGTTAAGCCATCTCTCCAGCCCCTGATGTACTTCTTAAAATCATAGTCACCATTACCTGTCCCCTGTTACCTCCCAATTAGATATATATTTTTTGTTCTTATTGTTTTGTCGAGGTAGGGTCTCGCTCTAGCCCAGGCTGACCTAGAATTCACTATGGAGTCTTAGGGTGGCCTCGAACTCACAGTGATCCTCCTACCTCTGCCTCCCAAGTGTTAGGATTAAAGGCATGTGCCACCACTCCTGGCACTAAATAAATTTTGAAGATGGTCAGCATCATAGCAGTTTGGAGGAATGCCAAAGTGACTGTAGAAGTGGGCTGGGTAGCCCCACAGAGGAACAGAAAAGGAAATTTAGTACTGAAAATATTGCCCAAACTATCATATGAAAGGCTCTATCAGGAATATTATTATATCTATTTAAAACCTTTTGTTATTTTCAGACAGGGTCTGAATATGTAGGTAGCCCAGGTTGGCCTAATTTTGTGATCTTCCTGCATCAGCCTCCTAGGGGCTGGAATTGTAGGCCTGTGCCATCTCATCCTATTTATTCTCTACCTAACATCTTTATTACTAGCCACCCAATATTTTTCTATAAATCTAGTCACTTTTAAAACTTAAATGCCTATTTGGGCATCTATTCTAATAGGCAACAATGTATAAAATAAAAAATATAAAAAGCAGACTTGCTGAGCTTATTACATTTTATACATTAAAGGACTATTAAAATATCTTGGGCCAGGCAGGCTGGCACACTCATTTAATCTCAGCACTCGGGAGGCAGAGGTAGGAGAATCACTGTGTGTTTGAGGTCAGCCTGAGACTACATAGTGAATTTTAGGTCAGCCTGGGCTACAGCGAGATCCTACCTCAAGAACAAAAACAAAAAAACGTTTAAAAACATCTTGGTAATTATCTCTCCTATAGAGGAACATGAAGCACATTATAAAGAACTACTGTAGGGATGGTTCTTACTCAGTTTGTTTTCAGACTGCAGAGCAGCCATGAGCCTCTAATATCTAAGAATATTGCATCTGTGCCCCATCCTGCCCCTTCAGTCCAGCCTGGCCCATTGCTGAGCTCTGTCTATTCAGCGCACACACCTTTATTGGTGTCTACAATGTCCTGGGCTCTGTGCTTGGCCACAATGCAAGAAAGCACAGTTCTTGCCTCGAAGGAGCACCCGGTATAGTGAGAAAGACAGCTATGGAGACAACACACCATCACCCACAGCAACAAGACTGTATAATACCCATATATGTACATAGTGCTGAGGGCATAAAAAAGGCACAGAAGGCTTCATGGAGCAGTTGGCATCTTGAAGGAGGAATACTGCAGATAGCAGGGACAGAGATGTATGTATAAAAGTAACTACAAGCCGGGCGTGGTGGCGCACGCCTTTAATCCCAGCACTTGGGAGGCAGAAGTAGGAGGATCGCCATGAGTCCGAGGCCACCCTGAGACTACACAGTGAATTCCAGGTCAGCCTGGGCCAGAGTGAGACCCTACCTCAAAAAACCAAACAACAACAACAACAACAAAAGTAACTGCAAGTTTTTTGTGGCCATAACCCAGTATAAAGATGAGAGAGAGGACTATGACAGCTAGAATTTTAAGGATGGGAGAAGAGCTTCTTTGACCTAGGGCTAGAGTGAACTTTTAGTTGCTAAAATCGCAGTCAGCTTTGAGGGTCTTTATTTATTTATTTATTTTAAGGTAGAATCTCACTTTAGCCCAAGCTGACCTGGAATTCACTATGTAGTCTCAGGGTGGCTTCAAGCTCACAGCAATCCTCCTACCTCTGCGTCCTGAGTGCTGGGATTAAAGGCGTAAGCCACCATGTATGGCCCTTATTTATTTATTTTTATTGACAACTTCCGTAATTATAGACAATGAACCATGGTAATTCCCTCCCCCCCCATTCCCCTTCACAGCTCTACTCTTCATTGTATCCCCCTTCGCCTCTCAATCAGTTTCTTTTATTTTGATGTCATCATCTTTTCCTCCTATTATGATGGTCTTATGTAGGTAGTGTCAGGCACTGCAAGGTCATAGATATTCAGGCCATTTTGTGTGTGGAAGAGTGCATTATAAGGAGTCCTACCCTTCTTTTGGCTCTTACATTCTTTCCACCACCTCTTCTGCAATGAGCCTTGGAAGGTGTGAGATGTTTTGTTTGGTTGTTTTGAGATAGGGTCTTGCTCTGTAGCCCAGCATTGCCTTAAACTGTCAGTAGCTCTCCAGCCTTTTTTTAAAAATTATTTTTTTGTTTATTCTTATTTATGTGAGAGTGACAGAGAGAGAAAGAGGCAGAGAGAGAGAGAGAGAGAGAGAGAGAGAGAGAGAGAGAGAGAGAGAGAAATGGACGTGCCAGGGCCTCTAGCCACTGCAAACGAACTCCAGATGCGTGCACCCCCTTGTGTGTCTGGCTAACGTGGGTCCTGGATAATCGAGCCTTGAACTGGGGTCCATAGGCAAGCGCTTAACTGCTAAGCCATCTCTCCAGCCCCTCTCCAGCCTTTTGAGTGCTGGAATCATACCCAACTTAGTTCAAAGGAGTTCGGGTCCAGCTTTGGACTTGTGCTGATGTGGATGGCTGATTTAATTTTCAGCTGGTAATTGTCAACAGCACTGCTTGCCTTGGAATGTCCATCCTTCCTGTCATCAGAAAGCCCTTCAGTGACAATTCTGTAGAACCAGCAATTACCACTTGTCTTCCTCCAACCTGAATTAGAACTTGGGGTTATGAATTAATCCCACCAGGCTTCTGGCATTTCAAGGCTGTAAGTACTTAAAGGATATTACCCTGATGCCTAAGGTGCTCTGGTCTCAGCTTGCAAGGCACTACTGCAGGCTCAAATGGAATTGAAGCAATTTCTAAAATAGCCCATGATTCATTTTTTCTCCCCTCCTGTGCCTAAATCTGCTGGCTCCATGTGGAGGGATGGGCACAAGTAACTGTAGAGGTGACATCACAGGAGTGGGCTGTGTGCCTGCCAGGGAGCTTATGGTGCTGGCCCTCAGCAGTTGTCAATCTTTTGGGCTGGGCAATGCCTCCCAGGCATTTGGGAGTTATAGCTCCCAGGTTCATTGGCCTATGTTCCTTCCCCACATTTCTTTTTCAGACAAAAGTTCAAGGCTGAGAAATCAGGGATAATGGGAATAGCAGTAGTAGGGAGGATAATCTAGCCTTACATCTGTGTAATGCTTTAGTTTTGAAAGCCATTTGCTCCACCCAAACACCAGTGGGAAATGTATGCTGGTATTTTGGGCTTGAACTGGGGACATTCTCACTATCTTGCATAAAAGTAAAATACTAGCATCCTTTACTCATCTTGGGGTACATCCCAATTAAGCCTTGGATGCTACCAGAAGGTCAGACACTTCCTTTGGTATCTAGGTGCTTCTTGGAAGATGAATTCACCGGGACAAATTGTCTGGCAGACACAGTACCTTAACCATGCCATCTCAACTGAGCCAGCAAGTAGTGCCAGTCTCAGCACTGCCAATTCCTTCTGCACACCCAGGTTTACAGTCCCAGTGGCTCCCCAGACTTTTACCAGAGCCAAAAAGCATGGTCTCTCACTGTAGAGCCCTGAAGATAGGGTGTGCCATGAACATCTGTAAGTCTCAACTGTTGCCGTAGTAACTCAAAGGCCTATGAAAGGAAAAGTCACAATTCAGGTCACATCAGCAACCGCTGTGGATCTTGAAGGGAAGGGCCACTGAGCCCGGCCATGAACAGCTGAGGAGTGGGGTGGAGGGATTCTTTTCCTGGAGGAGCCATAAAAATAGTTCCATAGCAATCTCAAGTTTGCTCTGTGATCTGTCAGCACCTGGTCTCAGCACGGGTTGATGTCCCTAGTATTCTACTGCCAGGGTTGACATAAGAAGTCTCCCTCAACCTAGCTCCCCTCCCCTGATTTTCCTGAGCATCATGGTCACCAGGCTGGAAGTCAAAGAGGTCATACATAGTCTTGCTTGTGCCTCCCATTTTAGATTAGATTTCAGTGCCACAAATGCTCAGCAGGACTATGAGAGTGGCAGGTGCTCCTGCTATTGTTGCTGTTATAGCTGCTGTCACCACCATCATCACTAAATGAAGTCTTAAGGACCTAGGTCAAGATCACAGATGGTGGTCAGTGCCATGAAAATGTCATCTTTATAAACCAAGATGCCTGTACTCTGGCAGTTCTCTCTGTTGGCAATCTTGGTGGGGTATAAAAGTGACTCTTTTGATGGCTGAATTTGCAAACTATAAGTGGCAAGTGACTGGCAGAACAGACAGACAGTCACCACCTCCAAAGCAGAGGCTTCCCAGAAGTTCTTGTTTTCTAGCTCATGGGGGAAATGTGTGCGAATGAAAGTGGATTAAGGATCGCTGCCTCAGTCTGTTTTAGAGATGTGAATAAAAATCTTGGCTTGAGACTGCTTCCTCTCTGGTTGACTGATTTTTCAATTGATTTGTATTTATTAGCTAATGAAATTAAAGTTGTAAAAATGATAACAGAAACACAATAAATCTCTCCCACAACTGGCTGTTTCTATGTCACTGTGGTGCATTCCTCACTTTGATTACTTCAAAGTCTATTATTTTGTTCTCAATTATTCTGTTTTTCTGGCACTGGAGAAAATCAATTTGTTTTATTTTCTCTTATTCATGCACTCAATTATGCTCTTCGGGCACATTTAATCACTTTGATGTTTTCATTTTATGGCCCGTCTCTAGGCACTTCAGCTGCTTTGCTGCCAACGGGCAAGCAGGACTAATTTGCATGTCACAATAGACTTGAAATTCTAACTCAATTTAGAAGTCTTTATGAAATCTCCCTCCAAAATACACTTGGAGCTGCAAAGAGGTAGAAGGAAGTGGGCAAACCCGGAGCCATAAAGATGCTTCCCTTTCTCAAAAGCCTGTGAATTCCATAGAGGACTGTGCTGCAGGGATGTCCCCATCCAGGTTTAGCAGAGGAGTCTATGGGATGGCATGTTTGTATATCTTCTCTGGAACTCTGTGATGAGAATCCTGTGACAGCTGCTCCTGGGCATCCAGGCCAGGGATCTGGGCCCACTTGCTCTGGCATCAAGTGACCCTTAATGCTGCTGGATTTGGCACTGTGCTTGATAGCACTTGAATCTCAGTTGGTTATAGGGCCTTCAGGTAGACCAAGAAAGTTGACAAAAGATATTCCCAAACTATAGGTGGCTTATCTTGTTTTTTTTCTAATAATCTATAATCTTCCTTTGCCCTTTGATAATTTTAGCATTAAAAGCAGAGAAAGATGAGCAATACAATTGCTTTGGGCACTTACTTTGGGCAAACAAACATATAAAAATGCATATTAGCATCTTCCAACTGCTTCTCAAAAGTGTTGTATGCAATAGTCAACAGCTTCACCAAGCAGAAGGAACATTCTGTATTTGGGCACAATCCTCACCTTCCCAGGTAGAATCTCTGCCTTCCCTTACATACTGAGTGCCCTTGTACAAAATGATTAGCCTCCTTAAGCCTCAATTTTCTTACCTATTAAATAGGACTAGTAATATCCGCCTCAGAGACAGACTTGCTTCTTAGCCTTTAGTACAATCAAGAACTTTGCTATATATTTACTACCACACATGGAAAATTTTCTTATATAGACTGATTTATTTAAACAGCTTCATTATAAGTATAATCTCTTTGAAATTAAAGTTTCATGTGTAAGTTGTATTTCTAATATACATTAAGACATATATAATAAATATATTAAATCAATTACTACCCTGGGATTTTTTTGTGTGTGTTTTTTTCAAGGTTGGAGCTTGCTCTAGCCCAGGCTGACCTGGAACTCACTTTGTAGCCCCAGGCTGCCCTCAAACTCACAGCAATACTCCTACTTTACCCTCCTGAGTACTGAGACTAAAGCCAGGCAACACCATACCAGGTAACTTGAGATCTTTGATCCTGCTCTTACTTTCATCTAGAATGTTCTTCACCTCCCATTGTATAAAACTCCTTCACTCACTTCATTAAGCTCTATTCCCAAATGTCACCTCCTTATAGAGACCTTTATTGACCATAATATCTAAAATGGCACTTCAACATTTATTTACTGATCATGTATCTGTCTCACTAGAATATAAGTCTTTAATCCCAGCACTCAGGAGGCAGAGGTAGGAGGACTGCCATGAGTTCCAGGACACCCTGAGACCACATAGTGAATTCCAGGTCAGCCTAGGCCAGAGTGGGACGCTACCTCAAAAAAAAAAAAAAAAAAAAAGGAAGAAGAAAAGAAAGAAAAAATAAAGAACATGAGCTTTATGATGGACAGGGTCTTTATCTGTCCTATTTTGTGTCATTAGTTGCTGGCACAGATTGACACCAAATACATATTTATTGAATGAATGAAAAACTGAAATAGAAAACTAGCCCATGGGCAGGAGATTGGGCTGAGTGGTTAAAAGTGCTTGCTTGTGGTCTGGAGAGATGGCTTAGCGGTTAAGGCATTTGCCTGCAAAGCCAAAGGAACTTGGTTCAATTCCCCAGGACCCACATAAGCCACATGCACAAGGTGACACGTGCGTATGGAGTTTGTTTGCAGTGGTTGGAGGCCCTGGCACACTCATTCTTTCTCTCTTGCTCTCTGTGCCAAATGAATAAATAAATAAAAATTAAAAAAAAATTAAAAAGTGCTTGCTTGCAAAGTCTGATGGCCTGGGTTCAGTTCCCTAGTACCCATGTAAAGCCAGATGCACAAAAAGGCTCATGTGTCTGGAGTTCACTTGAGGTGGCAGGAGGCCTTGATACACCCATAATTACTCTGTTTCTTATAAATAAACAAATTTTTTTAAGTTTTTTGTTTATTTTTATTTATTTATTTGAGAGCAAAGATGGGTGGTGGGAGAGAGGGAGGGAGAGAGGGAGAGAGAAAGAGAGATAATGGGTGCACTAGGGCCTCCAGCTACTGCAAATGAACTCCAGATGCATGTACATCTGGCTAACGTGGGTCCTGTGGAATCGAGCCTCAAACCAGGGTCCTTAGGCTTCACAGGCAAGCACTTAACCACTAAGCCAACTCTCCAGCCCATAAACAAACAAATATTTTTAAGAAGAAAATTAGCCTAGCAGTATCCTGGTTCCCATTCTACTCCAACAAGAGAGTGTCAGGGAAAGCAGAGTAAAAAGCGAGGATTTTCCACCCCTATTGGATGGCAAGAAGGCCCACCTAACTGCCATGTCACTAAAGGCCACATGGAAAACAGTAGAATGGGACAACTATCAAATCAGCTGTAATTGTACAGGATGTAAATCTATTACTCAGGCTGCTGAGGCAGGAAGGTTGTGAGTCTGAGGCCAGCCTGGGATACATAGAGAAACTTTGTCTCTAAAAAAGGAGTTACTTCCATTCCTACTCAGGGTAGTGAGATTTACTCAGGAGCCTGGATTTTTATTCCTGTCCAGTAGGAATGAGGTACCTCATTTCATCCCCTGAATGTCAATGTTGGCTAACTAGGAAACCCAGATTTTTTATTTGTTTTAGATTTTCTTTCTCCTTCCTTCCTCCCTCCCTCCCTCCCTCCCTCCCTCCCTCCCTCCCTCCCTCCCTTCCTTCCTTCCTTCGTCTCTGGCCCAGGCTGACCTGGAATTTACTATGTAGTCTCAGGGTGGTCTTGAACTCATAGTGATCCTCCTACCTCAGCTTCCCAAGTGCTGGGATTAAAGGTATGCACTGCCATATCTGGCTGATTTAAGTTTTTCTTTTTTAAAATATATTTATTTGCAAGGAGAAGGAGAATGAGACAGAGAGAGAGAGAGAGAGAGAGACAGACAGACGGAGGGAGGGAGGGAGGGAGGGAGGGAGAGAGAGAGGATATGAGAATGGGCACACCAGGGTCTCTACCTGTAGCAAACAAATTTTAGATGCATGCACCACCCTGTGCATCTGGCTTTATGTGGGTACTAGGGAATCTAACCCAGGCATGTTTGGCTTTGTAAGCAAGTGCCTTAACTGCTGAGCCATTTCTCCAGCCCTGATTTAATTTTTTTGTTTGTTTGTTTACTTTAGGTTTGGCTCTTTGTGTTTTTAAAAAAAAATTATTTATTTATTTATTTGAAAGAGAGAGAGAGGAAGAGAGAGAGAGAGATGGAGAGAGAGAATTGGCCCAGGTCTCCAGCCATTGCAAACGAACTCCTGACACATGCACTACTTTGTGCATCTGGCTAATGTGGGTCCTGGGGAATCGAACCTGGGTCCTTTGGCTTTGCAGGCAAATACCTTAATCAGTAAGCCATCCCTCCAGCCCTGTTTTTTTTTTAGAGAGAGCTAAACTTCAAACCATTTTAATGGAAGTCAGGCTTGGTGGTACAGGTCTGTAATCCTAGTGTTTGGGAAAATAAGTAGAAGGATCACAAGTTCAAGGCCAGCTTGGACAACTTTGTAAGACTCTACCTCAAAATATAATGTGAATAAAGAATTTGAGGGTATAGCTCAGTGGTAAAGCACTTATAAAGCATAGGTGAAGCCCTAGGCTTAACCTCAAGTACCACATAAAAATTAGTACCATTTTAATATTTACTGGAGTGATATTTCAAATATACATTTCTATTGTACATATTTTGAGTTATGTAATATCCTTTGATTATTATCTATTATTTTTGTGGTGCTGGAGATTGAAGCTAGAGCCTCATATATTCAGGGTAAGTGATCTAGTGCTGAGCTATATCCGTAGCCTTTGATCATTATTCTAAGGAACTCTCACAATAACCATCATTAGGAAAAACATTATTGAAAAACCTAAAATCTGAAATACACATTCAGAAATGAAGTCTTTTTCTGCCCAATCTGTTAATCTGCTAACATTTGGAAAATACTTTAAAGTGGAAGCTTTGTCTTTTAGTTCCCCATCTAGAAGTTATGGGGTAATAGCCCCTCTTCCGCCACTATGGTGTCAGAGGAAACCTGATGAAACAGAATATTTAAGTAAGATTTAGTTTCACCACATAAGTGTTCAGGATAGAATTAAAAGCCACTCACCATGTGAAGAATGGGACCAGGTGTGGTGGCTCATGCCTTAAATCCCAGCACTTGGGAGGCAGAGGTAGAAGGATTGCAGAGAGTTTGAGGCCACCCTGAGACTACATAGTGATTTCCAGGTCAGCCTGAGCTACAGTGAGATACTACCTTAGAAAACCAAAAATAAAAAATAAAAAATAATGGGAAATGTTCTTGGGCTGGGAGAGATGACTGAATGGTTAAGACACTTGCCTGCAAAGCTAAAGGACCCAGACTTGATTCCCCAGGACCCACGTAAAGCCAAAAGCACAAGTGGGTGCATGCATACAGAGTTCGTTTGCAGTGGCTAGAGGCCCTGGTACACCCATTCTCTCTAACCATCTCAAATAAATATATATATATATTTAAGAATAGGAAATGTTCAGGATGATGAGATAGCTCAGAAGTTAAAGGCACTTGCTTAGTATAAAGTCTACCAGCCCTGGGTTTGATTCCTTAGTACTCATGTAAAATCAGACACAGAAGCGGCACACCTGTTTGGCATTCCTTTGCAGATTTAAGATGCTCTGCTCCATACCCCACCCTCAATTAAAAAAAGAATGGTAAATGCTCAAATGGAATAAGGGGGGGGGGGAATCAACAGATGACATAAAGATGTCATAAATTGTCTGTGGCCATATCACCCAGAGCATACATGACCTTGCTTAGCCTCAGAGGCTAATCAGGGTTAGTATTTGGATGGGAGATGACACAGATACTAGAAATATCTGAGGAGTTTAAAGCAATTATCATGCTGGGCGTGGTGGTGCACGCCTTTAATCCCAGAACTGGGAGGCAGAGGTAGGAGGATTGCCATGAGTTTGAGGCCACCCTGAGACTCCAAAGTGAATTCCAGGTCAGCCTGGGCTAGAGTGAGACCCTACCTCAAAAAACCAAAACAAATAAAAAATAAAGCAATTATCATAAGAGTGTTTCAGTGAGCAATTATGAACATAGATGAAACAAAACCACAAAACAAACAACTCCAGAAAGTCTTGGCAAAGAAACAATGAAAAAAAAAAAACTCAATGGAAATCTCAGAACTGGAAAATAAATGGGAGCAACAGCAGAATGGTAGAGATAGAGGAACAATCAGTAAACTGGAAGACAGAAGAACAGAAATTACCCAATTTGAATAAATAGCAGAAAATAGACTGAAAAACCAAACAGAGACTTAAGGATCATGTGGGGCTATGATGAAAAATATGAAAGATCTAGTACTCATGACATCAAGTCTAAGAGGGAAATGAGAAAGTGAGACTGAAAAGCATCTGAAGAAATTTTGGCTAAAGATGCCCTCATTTTGGCAAAAGACTTAAACCTATGGACTCAAGAAAGTGACTGCATCTCAAACAAGATAAACCCAGGGGTTGGAGAGATGGCTCAGTGGTTTAAAGTGCTTGCCTGAAAGCTTGACAGCCTGGGTTTGACTCCCAAGTACCACATAAAGCCAGATGCACAAAGTGGTGCATGCATCTCCAGTTTGTTTGCAGGAGCAAGAGGCCCTGGAGCACCTATTAACATTCTTTCTCTCTCTCTCTGCTTTCAAATTAATATATTTTTTAAAAGTTGACCCCCCTTTTTCCTCTTTGTTGCTGGAGGATCACCACCATCATGAATGACATAGTAGGGCTGGGAAGATAGCTTAGCAGTTGTGTGTCCACAAAGCCAAAGGATCCAGGTTTGACTCCCCAGGTTCCATGTAAGGCAGATGCCCAAGGTGGTGCATGCGTCTGGAGTTTGCAACAGCTAGAAGCCCTGGTGTGCCCATTCTCTCTCATACACACTCACTCTGCCTCTTTCTCTCTCTTTCTCAAATAAATAAATAAAAATGAATGATATATGTGGCGGTTTGAATAGATGGCCCCCAATATATTCAGTGTTTTATTAGTTTGTAGTTTGGATCTGCAACCACCTGGTTGGAGGCAGGTGTCACTGGGTGGATCTTAAGGTGTCGTGGTGGCTTTCAGATTTCAATCTAAAGATATGCAAAGTGTGTCTAGCTGGAGTTCCTGAAGTGTGCTATACTGTATGGCTTTTGGTTTGTGCTTTTCTCTCTTTCTCTTTCTCTCTGTGCTTGGACCTGTGAAGGCAGGCCAGCTTCTTCTGCCATTTATGGAACTTACCCTGGATCTGTAAGCTTCAATAAATCCCTTCCTCCATAATTGTGCTGGGTCTGAAAGCTCATCTCAGCGAACCTGATGCTGTCTGCTACAACATAATCATCTGGACCAGAAGTTCATACCAACTGACTACTCCACAGGAAACAAATGGTCATCGACATCCTGCACCCAGAGAAGGCTACAGTACCTATGGCAGAAATTCAGAAAAAACTAGCCAAAATATACAAGACCACACCAGGTATCATCCTTGTATTTGGATTCAGAACCATTTTGATGGGGGCTAGACAACTGGCTTTCACATGATTTATGATTCCATGGATTATGCAAAGAAAAATGAGCCCAAACAGACTTGCACAATGTGGCCTGTATGAGAAGAAAAAGATCTTAAGAATACAGCAAAAGGAACACAAGAACAAAATGAAGAAAGTCAGGGGCACCACCAAGGCCAATGTCAGTGCTGGCAAAAAGCCAAAGGAGTGAAGACTGCAATGACTTGATCTGCCATAATGCTGCAAATGTCTAAGGCAACCAAAAACTAAAAAAAACCCAAAAAACAATAAACCCAAAGGAGTTCTTGCCAAGATGTCATAATTAAGTTTTTGGAAAATACCAACAGAAAAACAAAGCTTTATTTATACAGTATTGTCAACTCACTGATAATTCAAGTGACAACAGATTTCTCATCAAAATCATGGAGTCCAAAATAAAGAATGAAGTGGTATAATATTTTTCAAGTGCTGAAATGAGAACTGTCAATCTAGAATTCTATATCCTGTGAAGATATCCTTCAGGAATGAGGCAAAATAAAGGATTCATAGAAGAAGAAAAATGAAAATTTATTGCTAGCAGACCTACTCTAAAAAGTGTAGCTTAGAAAAGTTCTTAAAATGGAAAGGAAATGATAAAATAAAGAATCTTGAAATATTGGGGAGGGATAAAGAACAATAGGAGGAATAAAAATATGCGGAGATTTATTTTTCTTTTCCTTTTTAGTTTTCTAAATTACACTTGATAGTTGAACCAAAATTTATAACACTGTTTGATATGGTTCTAAATGTATATAAAGGAAGTGTTTAAGACAAGTATACCATAAAAGGGGGAGAAGAAATAGACCTAAAGCCAGAGTTTCTATGCTTTAATAATATTTCTAACATGTTGACAACAATAGAATGTAATAAATTATGCATGTACAGTAGAGCAACCATTACAAATCAACACAGATATAAGAATTCTACAGAGAAGTAAAATGGAATTTGAGCAAGATAAAAGCCACCTACATTAAAGGATGGAGAAGAAAACTGAAAAACTAAGAACACAGACAATAAACCAAGAAAAAAATTGAAATAAAAGAGTCAATCCATCAAAAATCCTTTGGATGTGGGGGCTGGGTAGATGACTTGGCAGTTAAAAGCACTTGCTTGCAAAGCCTGTTGGCCTGGATTCAACTCTCTAGGAGCCACATAAAGCCAGATGTATTAAGGGGCACATGCATCTGGAGTTTGTATGCAGTGGCAAAAGGCCTTGTATGGCCAAACCCACACACTCTTTCTGCTTACAAATAAATAAAAATAGTTTTTTAAAAATAGAAAAAAGTACTTTGGATATAAGTAATCTAAATAAAGTAATAAAAAATAAAGACTGGCAGGCACTTAAGAGTATGGTATTGTATATATGTAAGTAGAAGAACACATTACTGGGGATGGACAGGCCTAAGTGAGGTCAGGTGAAGAGATTGAGTAAAGGAAAGGTTGGGGAGGGCTAATTAAAATCTAAGAGGGTATGAATAAGACATATGGAAACCTACTTTTTTGGATAGTGGTATACCCAGAAGCCATAGATTGTTACTAGAAAATTTTCAGTGCCAGGGATGGGATACCTTCCAGTGAGTTGTTGGACAGGGAGGTCCATGGTGCCCCCAAAACATTACATGCCATTGCCAAGTTTCTCGGTTTCTCACCAGGAATAAATGTTAAGACCCTATTGCTGAAGTCTCCACATGGTTGGGCTGCAAGGTCACTGAGAAATCCTGCTGGAGCTGAGCTGAAAAATTCCTCTGTGTAAACCAGCTGCTAGAAAGCTAAAAAAGCTATGCTGCATGCAGTTCCATGGGAAAGAGAAAACTCATCAGTGGAGATAAACAACAGTGGACACTGCAAGCCTTAAATTTGGCCAGGCAGGCCAAATGAGTCAATGGGTACAATAATGGCATGTCTGTTATGGGGGAAACCAACCGCTCTCTAATTGGATTAGAGGCCTGCTCCACAGGAGGGAATACATGTCTGATACTGAAAACCTATGATGGGGGAAGTCATGAGCCTGCTGGTTTCTAGCTAAATGTAGATACTATGCTCACCAAACTACTCAATAAGAACTTCTCTTAATGTTCATACCCATGTATTAATGCTACTCTTTTATTTTTCTTTGGGGTCGGGTCTCACTCTAGCTCAGGCTGACTTGGAATTCACTATGTAATCTCAGGGTGGTCTCGAACTCATGGCAATCCTCCTATCTCTGCCTCTCCAGTGCTGGGATTAAAGGCATGAGACGCCGGGATGGCTTAGCAGTTAAGGTGTTTGCCTGCAAAGCCAAAGGACTCAAGTTCAATTCCCCAGGACCCATGTTATCCAGATGCACAAGGGAGCACATGCGTCTGGAGTTCGTTTGCAGTGGCTGGGGGCCCTGGTGTGCCCATTCTCTCTCTCCCTCTCTCCTCCCCTTTCTCTGTCAAATAAATAAATAAATATATTAAAAAAGGGCTGGAGAGATGGTTTAGCAGTTAAGCACTTGCCTGTGAAGCCTAAGGACCCTGGTTTGAGGCTTGATTCCCCAGGACCCATGTTAGCCAGATGCACAAGGGGGCACGCATCTGGAGTTCGTTTGCAGTGGCTGGAGGCCCTGGCGTGCCCATTCTCTCTCTCTCTCTTTCTCTGCTTCTTTCTGTCACTTTCAAATAAATAAATAAATAATAAACAAAAAAATAAAATAAATATTTTTAAAGCCCCAAACTACAATCTGAATTCACAGGCTGAGAATATAGTTCAGTGGTAAAGTGTCTGCCTATATGCCTGAAGCCTTAGATTCAATAATAAAAAGGAAAAATGAAATTCAGCAAGGTCATGAGATACAAAATGTGTGAAAATTAGTTGAATCCCCTATACTAATAATAAACACATGGAAATCTAATTAAATTAAAAATAGTAAAAATATAGCCAGGCTTGGTGGCACATGCCTTTAATCAGGCAGCACTTGGGAGGTAGAGGTAGGAGGATTGCTCTGAGTTTGAGGCCATCCTGAGACTACAGAGTAAATTCCAGGTCAGTCTGGTCTTAGAGTGAAACTATACCTCAAAAAACCCCCCAAAAATAAAATAAAATAAAATAAGATAAAAATGTAATTCCCTTCACATTCATTCAAACAATGAAGATGGAAAGAAATACTTATTGAGCAAGCCATGGTGGCTCAGAGTTGTAATCCTATTTGGGAGGCTAAGGCTAAGGTGGGAGGATTACAAATTTAAGGGTACACGGTAAGACCCTGTCTATCCCTTCCTTCCTCCCTTCCCTTCCCTTCCCTTCCCTTCCCTTCCCTTCCCTTCCCTTCCCTTCCCTTCCCTTCCCTTCCCTTCCCTTCCCTTCCCTTCCCTTCCCTTCCCTTCCCTTCCCTTCCCTTCCCTTCCCTTCCCTTCCCTTCCCTTCCCTTCCCTTCCCTTCCCTTCCCTCCCCTCCCCTCCCATCCCCTCTCCTCCCCTCCCCTTCCCCTGCCTTCTTCCTTTCTTTCTGAGAAAGAGAAAGAGAGAGAGAGAGAAAGAGAATGGGTGCATGCCAGGGCCTCTAGACACTGTAAACAAACTCCAAACACATGCACTACCATGTGCATTTGGCTTACATGGGGTACTGGGGAATTGAAATGGAGTCATTAGGCTTTGTAGGCAAGTGTCTTAACTGCTAAGCCATTTCTATTTCTCTACCCTAACACCCTTTCTTTCTTTTTTCTTTTTTTTTTTCCAAGGTAGGGTCTCACTCTGGCCTAGGCTGACCCGGAATTCCCTATCTAGTCTCAGGGTGGCCTCAAACTCATAGTGATCCTCCTACCTCTGCCTCCTTAGTGCTAAGATTAAAGTCATGCACCACCATGCCTGGCTCCTAACACCCTTTCTTAAAGAATAAAAATTTGAAAAGGTCTGGGGATATACCTCAGTTGTAGAAAACTTATCTACCATGTGTAAGGTCATGGATTCATTTTCCAGTATCACACAAAAAGAAAAAATACATATAGACATGTTCAGCATCTCTATGTTGAAAATTACAAAATGTTGATAAAGGAAATAAAAGCAAATCTAATTGTGCATGATAATGTAAACCTGGGTGGGAGGTTGAGGCAAATGAAAGGATTGTCAGCTTAAGGCCTTTGTGGACAACGTGGTAAGATTCTGTCTCAAAATAACAGTAAATAAGGGCTGGAAATGTAGCTTAGTGGTATAGTGGTTTCCTTGTATGCATAAAGCCCTGGGTTCAATCCCCAATGCCACATTTATGGGTTGGAGGACTCAACATAGTAAAGATGTCAACCATATGCCCATTGATATATGGACTTTCTAAATCACATTAAGATTATTTTGTAGATATACACAAGGTTATTCTAAAGTTTATTTGGAAAGCCAAGGAGCTAGTTTAGCTTAAATGTTTTTCTTTTCTTTTTTTTTTTTTTTTGTATATAGAGTCTCAATGTGCAGCACAGGCTGGCCTTTGAACTTGTGATTCTCCTGCCTTGACTCCCTGAGTGTTGGGATTACACATGCATATCACCAAACTCAGCGTTTAGATAAAATAACTTTGAAAAGAAGGAACTAGAAGGAATCACTATACTGGATTTTAAGATTTATTATAGAATTATGGTATTCATGACTATGGAAAAGAGACAATCCAGAGAGGAAAAAAAAAAACTAGTTGTCTTAGAGTGAATGAGGATTTTTGGAAAGAGACAGGATTTTCTGCCTGTAGCTATAAGTGGGTTTACATTGTGAGTCAAGGCATGACTTAGTTTTCAGGATAAATTGAATACCTGGTGGTACCTAGAAAGAAAATGGCACCTGAAACATTTAGAACATTTGCCTTCTAACCCCATTTTTTCCAACTGTCTGTAGGTGTAGTGGCCAGGTTTTATAACCAAAAATTGGGATATAATATCTAACTAAGTATTAACAATTATTGTAGCGTGTCTACCTGTTTTCCCTCCCTCTTCCTTTCTTTTTGTGCAGTGCCATGTGTCCTCTGTACAAATAATCTACTATGCAAATAATCTACCACTGAACTACACCCCCAGTTTTTATTACCTTTTTCTTTAAGCATTACATGTTTATGTGAGGAAATTTGAAAAATACAGGGAAAGAATAAAGAGCAAATAAAAATTACTCATAATTCCTAGATAACTACTGTTAAAGTAGCTTGGTAAATTATGGTCAGACATGAACATGGTGGCACATGCCTGGGGCAGGAAGACAGTGAATTTAAAATCAGCCTGTCTCCATAGTGCAGCACTGTCTCAAAAGTTATCACCAGGCATGGTGGCTCACGCCTATAGTCCCAGCACCCAGGAGGCTGAGGTAGGAGGATCGCCATGAGTTCAAGGTCAGCCTGGGCTAGAATGAGAGAATGAGGCACTGCCTCAAAAAGCAAAAACAACAACAACAACAAAAAATCATTAAAGATAGATACTACTAGCATTTCCTTTTAACGTTTTTCTGTACATACCCACGTGCTTCCACATACAATGTATACATTTATAAAATTGAGACTGTATGGTATTAAACCATTTTTCATCTTATTTTTTTCACTTAACATTATCATGAACACATTCTTGTATCACCAAATTATTTTCAAAAATTTCCTATGTAATTGGTGGAAATAAATTTTTCTACATACATGTACTATATGAAATTAACAATATACTTCAAATTCAATTTAGCAAAAAAGAATACATCAAGTGTCATTCTGTAAAGCTATGCACTTTCCCCTGGCATATTCCCAGTCCCAGTTTGTATCCAGGCTGGAAACATCAGTGTCACCTTTACTTCCTTTTACTTTGTTCCTCTCTGAATGACCTACCTACCTCCATGTACTGGTGAAACTCCTTTCCTACCACTTCTTAGCTATTCTTTTTTACCTAACCCATAGGTCTAGTACAGACTCTTGTAGGATCACCCATTGGACTACACTCTAGTGATCCACCCTCCAGCATCACTATATATCATGCTGTGTTTTAATTCCAGAACATGAATAACTATCATCCTTGAAGTCTTCCTCCCAGATGCTTTTATTTAGCTTCAGTACTATAATATCCTTATCTGTCCAAGGGAGACATTTTCATCCAGATTTCTCAACTATTTATCAGAAACAGAGACCATACATGCATGTCTTCAAGTGCTCTTTTCTCTCTGTGTGTGTCTGATTTTAGCCCAAGCTGGGATAAAGGTGTATACCACCATGCCCAGCTTGTTTTTAGCAGTTTTTATTTCTCATGACACTGAACACAAGGCAGGTTCAAAAGTTGCTTGGTTGAGCTGGGCTTTATAGTGGAGACACAATCATACCTCTTAAAATTTAACTGGTTCAGAATGCATTTTTGGAGCCTGTTCAGGATTGGGAAGGTTTGCTAGGGGTAATGGGGAAAAAAAAATAAAAACATAGGTGGGGATAAGTAGGCATGATAGGGCACTGATACCAAGTGGAGGAGAGGCACCAGGCTGAGTTCAAATCCATTGTCCACTGCTTCTTTGTTACATGATTATGGGCATGGCACACAATGGATACTAGGTCTCTTACCTCATGAGAAAATCCTGAGGGCTGAATAAGATGGTGTATGAGAAGTACCCAGCACAAAGGTGTGTTGTACACTTCGAATAATGCTGGTTTCTACCTCATGAATTTAGGTTGAAATTTGGTTTTCATGTGTAATTTGACAATAAACTTCATAGTTTGTTAAATTTAAATTGTCCAAGTTACCATAACTGCAGGAATATACCCCATTTTGTTTGAGAATTTATAAAACATTTAGCATGGCATTTTTATAACTTACTTTAGAACAATAACTGTAACAAACCTTCCCATTTTTTAAAGGGTTCCCATTTCTTATACTCTTCAGTGAAGCAAGAAGATAGGTCATGCTCAGTGGGGAACTTAGGCTGGAGGTCAGCTCTTGGAGACCACAGGGGTGTGGAAAGGAATACAGAGAGAGCAAGGTGCAGGAAGGGGAGATAAAGCATAGACGTCACAGAAATCTTTACCCAAAGCCATGCAAACTGGCTCAGGATATCCACCACAATCCTGTTCCAAAGTCCTTCCAAGAAGCCCTGAAGCAATCATCAGTATGTCCTTGGGATCAACCCTGCCTCTCACCTCATCCTTCTGGCTCTTTGGGCAGCAAGAGAAGGTGTGGGAGGAAGCCTTGTTTCTATAGTATAGAGTCCCACTGGGCAGGAGTAATACTTTGGGTTCAGGGCTCCAGCTGGTCTTGAACATGCTTAGATCTGAGCCCCCTTTTCCCCATTGCAAGCCCTTAGAAGGATATCACCTCCATACTAAAGGCTGTTAGAAGAGGTGCTGCTTACTGCCTCCCCCCACATACAAGGGTTCTCCTGAGAGTATTACAAGCAGATGTGCAAAGTGTCTCAGCTTGGGGCAATGGAAATGTAAATAGACTGGAGCTGGAGGCAACAGCACGCTGGAGGCAGCAGGAGCTGGGGAGTTGGCACCTTCTATCTTCTGTTCTCTACTCAGTTCCGAATGGAGAGGGAAGCTCCAGATCACCATCTGGTGAGGCTGATGGGAGCATGGCAAGGGTGAAGGGTTAGGGGGTAGTAAAGGTCAAAGTCTGGGACCAGAACTTCAAGGGTTGCTCATGGCTGTCTTTCTCCCATTTCCAGGGAAAGAGATTGCTGGAGCTTTGGATCAGCCACATTGAAGGAACTAGGTGAGCACTGTGGGGTGGAATAGATTGACTAGGGGCCACTGTGAAAAGCACACAGGGCTTGTAAGTAGACTGGACAGGACAATGTTGCTAAGCAGAGAAGGGGCACCAGGAAGGCCAGAAAACTTTGCTCCAAAGCTCCCATTCAGGCATATGTGCTTTACCACTTATTAGTGGTATGTGGAACAGTACAGGTACTTGGTAAGTACTTGCTGAATGAAGCAAGAGACTTCTTCCTCTCTAATACTAAATTTCCTCATGTGGAAGACAAACAGTAGCTATTATTCTTTTCATTTCACCTGTTTTCTCTTTATATACTTCCACCACTCTTTGGTTCCCCTCCCCAGGCCTGATCTGCAGAGGCTGTGTGCTAAGCTAGCCTTCTTAGGTAAGGATCAGAAAGGGCAGGTGTGCCCATGGCTTTGTTCTTTCCTCTTAACCCCTCTTCTGCCTTTCTTCCTGACCCCATCCATGTCTTTCTCTATCCCAGGAAAACTTTGTGTTATAGTTCTGGGAACTCAAAGTACATTTTGAAACTACTCACAAGTGTACACTGCATGTTCCCCCTGTACAAAGGGTTGTGCTTGACTGTAATATGAAGTGCAGACTCCTCAATGGTCCCTTCTTGTTTCAAATGTCATCAGTACCACAGAACACACCTACCCTATCCCACTGCATCATATACAGCTAGCCAGGCTAATGGAGTTGGGCCCCTCTGGGGTTTGATCACATCAGCACTGTTCCACCTCTGGAAGGCTCACTGTGAGCTAATTCCTCTGGAGTATGTTAACCAGAGGAAAGGCAGACAACTGTACACATTTGGAGATGGGGTGATGAAGATTTTATACCAGTAGTCATGTGCTGTATTCAACCACACACTCTACAATGTGGGCTTCCTTGGTAACAATGACACACATCTTTTTTTTTTTTTTTAAATTTTTCAAGGTAGGGTCTGAGCCCAGGCTGACCTAGAATTCACTATGTAGTCTCAGGCTGGCCTCAAACTCACAATTCTCCTACCTCTGCCTCCCAAGTGTTAGGATTAAAGGTGTGTGCCACCACACCTGGCTCCAACACAGCTTTAGGGGAGTTCATTGGCACGAGAAGAGCAAGTTGTGAGAACTAAACAGGTCTTTTCAGCAGCTTGAATTGACTCTCCTTGCTATGGTGTTTTTTTTAAGGTTTTAGTTTTTAGTTTTTCAAGGTAGGGGTTCACTCTAGCCCAGGTTGACCTGCACTTCACTATGTAGTCTCAGAGAGGCCTTGAACTGATGGTGATTCTCCTATCTCTGCCTCCCAAGTGCTGGGATTAAAGGTGTGCACCACCACACCTGGCTTTCCATGGTTTTATTTTCATACTTTTTTTCTTCTCAGAAAGACTAGTAAGCAGGAAGGATGGGTAAGAGAGGGTCTAAATTTGCCTGTAACTTCAGTCATTCTGTGATGTGTAGACTGCATCAGTATGAGGTGAACTTTCTGGGGCTTGATTTCCAGTAGGTTAAAATTTTTTCTTTGGTGCTTCTAAGAGATATGGTGAGAAACAGAAAAAACCCCAAACTCAAGGCTGAACAAACTCAACCAGATATTCTGGCTGAATTCTCTTGCACAGAACTGCTGAATGCATCCTACCCCCTTACTACCATCTCACCTCCCCACAACAACCTGTGCTCCTCACCCTGCCCTTTGTTTTTAATAGTGTGGGGAGGTACAGTGAGAAATGGCTAGCTTCACTGAGTTTTTTTTTTTTTACATGTAAGAGCAAATGACAGTCTTAGAGACAGGTTTAGGAAAATCTTTGAGAATGCAGAAAATTCAGCAGCCTTTCCACACTGACCATTGTCATGGCAACGCACTATCTGATGGCAGCTTGCGTCACCAGGCTGAGGGGCACAGTATCAGTATAGCAGGTTAGCCTGGCCATTTTTAGCTTTATTTGGACTTCATTCTACCCTCATTTCTTCTAGGTTGAGCTGATTTTCTTACTGGTTCTGGACTCATACGCTTTGCAAATTTGCATGGCTAGGAACACAGACTGTTATTGTGAAAGGGATGGTGAATGGGAAATCTGAACATATCTTGTATTCTCAAGCCATTGTACTTACTATCCACCCCAATGGCTCTTCCTCAGATACTCTTAGTGAGTATGTTACAGTTGTTCTCCATATCAGTTCTTTTTATACTTGGCATTACCTCCCCACCGAACACTGACTCATTTGCCAACTTACACTAGACTGTTCTCATTTTTTTTTCTATGCTCTTATTGCAATATAGAGTGTCCAGGAATCTTAGAGGTGGAAGGAACCTTAATAGTAATTCAGTCCAATCACACCTCCTCACATCCCAGGCAGGAGCCCTTCTAGTCAAGTGATTGTCTACACCACATTTGCGTATCTCTAATGACAAAGACTTCATTTCTTTCTGGGTAATCTGTTCCACTTTGAATAGCTCTAAATGTTAGAAAATCCTCTCCCCTAGTTAATGAAGATCAGTTATTTTATAATACCCACCTATGTGTCTAGCTCTCTTCCCTATGGCCACATATACTTTGTCTATGTCCTTCTCTGTGACAGCCTTGCAGAGATATGAGGCAGAGATCACCCCCACCCCGAGGTTTTCTTCTCCAGAAAGTCCCAATTTCTCTAAGCAGACCTCTTGGAGCCTGGCCTCTACTGCTCTCCCCAGACCGGCTGACCTCCTGCAGCATGCTCCTATTTGTCTAGAGCCCTTTTAAAGTGAGGTCGATACTGCATTAGCATCTCTGGAGGCCACCTTGACCCAGTGACTCATACTGAGCTCTGTGTCAACTCCAGTCTCTAATTCTCTTTCAGACAAAATGTTGCTAAGCCACATCTTCCCATTCTGTATGTGTACAGTCTCTTGAGGACCCCATTCTTGGTCTGGATATTTTCTCTCTATTGAATTCATTGTGTTACAATCAGAACATTGCTTTCATCTGTTAGAACTTTAAGAAACCTGGCTCCCATATACTTTCATGTCCTCTAGAATATATTCTTTTTGCTTTAATCAACCCCATTTTAGATTTTTGTCTTAAGGCTCTCTCATTTACTTTTTTTATCTTTCCTATTTCTCTTCCCTTAAGATTACCTTCTTTAAGTCTTGTTTTCTCTCACTTGCCATTTCAATTTCCCCAATTGCAAGATGTCATCATTGTCTGGAGCTGTGTGCCTGGAATGTGTGCAAGGAAGCAAGAGCATACACATATGTGCACATATGGAGGTGTGAGCAAGGAGCTGCAGGGGGGTTTCTATTGTGTTGTCTGGGCTCTGCCAGGATTTACAGCCTGGATGGGAAAGTAGCAAGGTGGAAGGAAGAGGGAAAAGAGAAGGTGGGCCAGGATCAGTGTCGAGGGAAACAGGGAATGTGTTCTGGGTATGAGAGAAGCAGGGACAAGCAGATGGGCAGGGTATTGCTAGACTTCATCTGGGCTGTGGCACTGTGAGAAGGGTCAGCACAGAAGGATTTGAAGGCCTTAGAAAGTGAAGACTTGTGGAGTTGGTAGATACTCAGAGCTCAAAAGGATTGAAACAATAGAATCAGAAGAACTCTGGGGTATAGGTCCTTACAAGGGGCAATGAGCTGTGAGTGTAACTGTGAGTATCTATGGCTCATTGGTTTAGAAAATTTTCTCTGGCCAAAGAAGCTCAGGATACAGAGTCCTTGTCATAAGTGTTGCTGTTGTCATTGACTGCACACTGCTACTGGATGTGGGTCTTAATATAGCCCTCAGCAAAGACCCTCAGGACACAGAATGTTCCCTTAGGCTAACTCTGGCCCTGGCAGGCCTCCTTTCATGTAGGATCATATTCCAGGGAGGAGTCAAAGGTAGGAGAACTGGCACTATCTTGATCATTTTATGAATGAACATAGGAATTTCACTCTTCAGGATAGGCTATAATATGATACATTTGGCCTTTTAAATTTGCAAATCAGGTCCAAACACACACACATGCACATACAAAATCAATTACACAGGAAAATGGCTGTCCCAAATTCTTAAAACGAATGGTAGAGAGAAGTGAGTTGTGAAGAAGCAGCTGGAGATGGGAGGGGACTCTACTGGAAAGCTGAGAGCAGTGACCCCAACAGCTAGTGAACAGTATGGTCTGATAAACACCATTTCCCTTTACCCTGCAGACAGAATACCTCCAGGGAAGTATGAGGGAAGAGAAGGAGGAAAAGGCAGCAGCTTTATCCCTTGGGCTCTGGCAAAGCTGGGGGCTCCCCTCCTAGGCATCAGAATCCCTGATTACTCATTGGAGTTCCATGAACTTTCAAGGCTTTTTGGGCAGAGAATGTCTGGGAACCCCTTTCTCATTCCAACCCTTCAATTCAAGACTAAATTCACTTGAACTTTTCTTAATTTAAATGGGAGGGTTCCCCCCGCCCACCACAGGGCTGGAGATGGAGTAGAGGCAAATTCTCTATCATTGAACTGCACTTCTAGCCCTCAAAGATGGTTTTACTGTTGGCCTTTTGAAAGAAAAAAGATCTCAGGGAATATTTTAGAACTGATTTTCCCCTGGAAGTGCCTAAAGCTGAGCCTTTTGTTCTTTTGAAGGTGACATTAGCCAGCCAAATGACAATCTCCACCAGAGTGGATTGTGCAGAATTCCGGCTACAAGATGTCAGGCCAGAAAGAGGTTTCCTTTCCAAGAGAGGGAAATGATTAGCTGCCAAAAGACAAATGGTATTTGAGGAAGCCCCCAGCAGCAGGCCACCACAAACGGGGTAGAATTAGGAGGGCAGGACAGGAGGGGTGGTGCTCACCTTTGATGTAGTTGAGGATTTGCTGGATTCGGTGGGGCTCATTGCGGTCTGGCCGGCAGCTTGGCGTGATTTCCAGCACATAATCAGGACCATATGCTGTGAAAAACTGTAAGGAAAAGGGAAAGGCCAAAAAGCAAACTAAACCACATAAAGCCTCCAAAGCAAACCACATACAAACAGGACAATCAAAGAAACCCACCACTACCGACAAGGCCAGAGCAGCCTTGTCGGGTAAAGCAGTATGATGTAGCAGTTAGCCCTGCCCTGGTGGCATCATACCTTTAGTACAGCTATTGTGAAATTCTTGGGCTTGCTGTCAAGAGTCCCTTGCTCAGGTCTTAGCTTTTCACATCAACCATAGCCCTTCCTGTGCCCTGTTCCTACCACACTAGACTGTGATGCTTTCCCACAGGCACCTGAGCTTTGTGTGTCCTCATGTGTTCTGCCATTGCGCTTTCCTGCACTTCCAATCCCTGAAGCCCGGGGCAAAACCTTCTTATCCCTCCAGGCGCAGATCAAATGTCACCTCTTTCACAAAGCTGTCCCTCATTCTCCACCAACTTCTGCAGCATTCTGTTGGTGCCTCACTTACGACCCCCCATTCTGATAGACCATGGACCGTGCTTGCCTGCATATCACATGCTGCCTTGGATAGGTGCTTTTCAACAGTGACCAGATATCCCTTCTCCCTGCTAGATCATCAGCTAGCTCCCTAAAGGCAGGCAGTCCCTAGATTTTATTCATCTCTTTGGCCTCCCAGTCCACAACAACTGCTTATTAATTTTGGTTGCCTTGAATTCCCTGCCCTACAAGTAACAAGCAAGTCTCGTTTTTCTACTGTAGTTTTTCTTTCTCTGCAGTAATTTTTTTTTTTCAAGGTAGGGTCTCACTCTGTCTCAGGTTGACCTGGAATTCACTATGTAGTCTCAGAGCAGCCTCGAGCTCACGGCGATCCTCCTACTTCTGCCTCCCAAGTGCTGGGATTAAAGGTGTGTGCCACCATGCCTGGATTGTTTGTTTTTAAACTCAAGGAATCAAAAGTTTATGGATTCTATTTGTAGCTCATTAGATGACTACTTGTGACCTTTAGTAAGTGAGAGTATCTCATTCAGCTTCTCTATTAGGACCCATTCAGACAGAAACACTCTATGACAAAGGGAATCATTCAATTGAGATCAGTCTTTGAATGAGAAATATTCAAAGCTACTATTTCTGTTTTGTTTTTAACAGAAATAGTATTTGTGCACATTCTGTGGAGATAGCATATGGTCCTTCACATGATGTGCTTTCAATAATGACACTGTTAGGTGGTAAGTAAACCAGGAAAATCCAAATTCCCTGGATAAAGGGGGGCTGGAGAGATGGCTCAGTAGTTAAGGTGCTTGGCTGCACAGCCTAAAAACTTGGGTTCAATTCCCCACAAAAGCCAGATGCACAGAGTAGCACATGCATCTGGAGTTTGTTTGCCAGTGGTTAGTGGACATGGTACACTCAGACTAACTCTCACTCTCTTAAATGAATAAATTGTTTAAATAAATTGTATAGCAGGCATGTAAACAAGATCTTGATCTGTCAGGACTTTGATACCATTCAAAGAGCTCCTTAGAAATAACCCAGAGTTATTGCCATTGTCACTAAATTGTCCTTGGTAGGAGTCTGGATATGCAATTGGCACTGTGGGAGATATTGTGGAACAATCTCAACTAATCTTAGCCAAAAGGCTGAGAAACGATGTGTGGAACAATCTTTAGGGATTCTAACAGTGTCCTTATGGAATCCATGGGATTCATTTCATGGGGAAATAGCTTTTGCACACCCATGAAGGAAAACCCTACACATGTAATTTAAAGGAAAGTTCCCAAGATGGTGTGTGCTGGCCTAGAAAAATAGAGGTGCTTAGTCCTGCTTATAGGAATTATCACTCTGATGACAAACACCCCAAATTCTAGAGGTGGAAGAGGCCTTCAGTAGGGATGTCTTTACCAAATCTATATATAGGACAGACAACGGGGCTACCTGGGGAGCTATGCCCAGAAAGTAAACTCCTATTTGTGGCTGAAGAAACTTGAGAGGCTTATATTTTTAGCCAAGGAGGGCCTCTTGGCCCAAACCTGAGTCCCTTGTAGGCTTGGCTGTGGGAAAGAAGGCTTCAAACAGGTGTGGCACTCTCTTCTCCTAAGAAGTGTCAAGTGGTGTACACATCTCTTGAGTATGGCAAGACAGGCTTAGAGCCACTGAAGGAAGGTAGCTGAGTGGAAGCAGCACTGCTGGGAGACCCAGATCCCTGGCATCAAAGTGTTATAAAAACCAGGGCAGAAGCCGGGTGTGGTGGCACACGCCTTTAATCCCAGCACTTGGGAGGCAGAGGTAGGTGGATTGCTGTAAGTTCGAGGCCACCCTGAGACTACATAGTGAGTTCCAGGTCAGCCTGGACTAGAGTGAGACCCTCCCTTGAAAAAAAAAAAAGAAAGAAAGAAACAGGGCAAGATGTCTAAGTTGAGATGTAGGAAGAACAAATGTATCTCTATGTGCAGAACTGATACTCTGGATCCTTGGTCAGCAAGGCATGTTGTAAGCTGTTTTTCTAGAGCTGAAGGTTTGGAACAATGTGTTCTTCCTCACAAAGTGCCTACTATGCAGTTACCTATACTCTCCTACTTTAGTCTTCTTTGACCAAGAGCACACTGTTGCTAACCACATAGTCATCTGGGGCCAGAACAGACAGTCACATGACAGAGCATGTCCTGACTTCATTTGCTTGTAGTTTTAACTGACTGAGCCACACAGTGGGCGAAGTCATCAATAATCCATTCTTTGCTGAAGTAGGTTGGCTTCAGGTAAAAGCAAAATTTTGGTCCCCAAACTCTCTACCTTTTCAGTCAATTTTTTTTTTCTCAGACCCTGCTTATTTGTACTGCTTCTGGGCTAGGGGACTTAAATAGTTTATGATAGTCCCAGTGTTGGGAGCCAGTTATGCATCACAGCTGGCTGTTCCCAGTCTTGGAGCACTGTATAAGTGGGATTGAGGCAAGCCCAGGCTGTATCTAAAGCAAAGGTGGTACCTGTGTGGCCTCTCTGGCTATTTCATGATATTTCTCTGTTCCTACTATATTTTTATTTTTGCACTTTTTATATCCTCTCTTCTAGACTACGAACTTTGCAAAAGCAACAACTTCTGTCATGTTCACTTTGTATACCCTGTAGAGTCAAACTCAAGTCACCACAAGTTTTCCTTAAATGCATGCTGGCTTAAATTAATCCACCAAGGGTTTAGCTAGGTGTTTGGTTAATTGTGTGGAATACTTCAAAGAGTCATCTCATAGCACGAACAGCTTTTTTAGGCTTTGGAGGCAGCATGATGGGGTGGAAAGATTACTGGCTTTGGGGTCAGGAAGAGCTGGAATTTGGCACCTGGATTTAGTTGTGTTCCTGAGGAAAGCTTGTTAATCTCTGTTTCACCATTTCCACCCGAGGGATGATAAATGTTGACCTGTTTGGGTTGTTTAAGAGATAATATCTATCAAAGGACCTAACTCAGCACCCGGAACACAGTAGGACTTTGAAAAATGTAAATTCCCTTCTCTTGGGGCAAGAGGCCCTTGCCTAACCATGTCTCTTCCATTCCTTAAAGAAAAGAATGTTGGGTGAAGTGCTTTGGGCTTAGATGTAGAAAGAAGACCCTGTTCCTCATTCCAGACCAAGCCTAGTTGCCCCAGTGTCCCTCAGCATTTGCTTCAGCCATTGGCTTATCCTAGAGCCTGTGGAGAAACTGGCTTCTCTCATAGTTTCTGGTCTTAGGGTCTTGCTCCTTGTTACTGACTGACAAGGTATCAAGGAAATAGGACCACAGGAGGCCAAAAAAAAAAAAAATGTTGAGGTGGAGAGATTTGGCCAGCACTAAAAACAGCTCATAACCCCACCCTGGAACTGTCCTCTACCCTGAAGGAGGAAAGGAAATGGGCACACAGAAGTCCCATCCAGACAAGGTGGGGCAGGGGATGAAAGGGGCCAGCAGACCTTCCAGGGAATACATTGGCTTTGATCTCAACAAAGGAAGAAGGGAGGTGCTAACCTCTCCCCACCCCTTCCCCTTTCCCCAAAGCACTCCTTTTGCTTCCTAGGCTAAACAGAAACATTTTTCAAGGGCAATATGGTAGTGGGGCTAGGGCAAATATAAAGTATGTGGTAAGGGGCTGGAGAGATGGCTGGAGAGGGTATGAGTTAAGGCACTTGCCTACAAAGCCAAAGGACCTTGGTTTGATTCCCCAGGACCCACATAAGTCATATGCACAAGGTGGCACATGCATCTGGAGTTCGTTTGTAGTGGCTGGAGGCCTTGGCATGCCCATTCTCTCTCTTTCCCTGCCTCTTTCTTTCTCTCAAATAAATAATTAAATAAATTTAAAAAATAAAATATGAGTTGGGGCAAAAGGTTGGGGTTAAAGGTAATGGTTGTTTTGGAGCAGTCTTTGTAGGTTCTGAGTCTTGACCCATAAGTCAAAGAATAAAGGAATGTAAATAGCTTGGCTCCAGTTTAGCCCAACTTAATGCCCTATTCTTGCTCAATTCTTTCCACCTCTTGCTCACATGATGCAAACAGCATACAATTAGATACTTGGTCAAGAAGATATCAGAGAAAGCCTTAAGGTTGCTGTTATTCCTCTATAATCCTGCTTGGTCAGGGAAATGGAGCAACAGAGCAGAATCAGCTTTTTTCTTCTTATCCTTCTATCAACATTTAGCAACTACATACTGTTTTGGACTAGGTTAGTCACTAGGGTATGAGGACAAAGACACGTTCAAAAGTAGAGATTAGTGCAGAGCACTGGTATGAATAGTATCATAATATGTAACAACAAAAATGCTAAAAATGAAAGTAATAACAGCTAACATTTTATATCAACTCATTATGTGTCAAGCACCTAAAGTGTCTGAGCACTTTTTCTGGACTAATTTAATTCTCACAACCAACCTATATGGAAGTTACTATCATTGTTTCTATTTGTAAAAATATTTTATTTATTTGTTTACTTATTTGAGAGAGGAAGAGAGAGAGACAGATGAAGATAGATAGACAGATAGATGGGGGGGAGAAAGAATGGACATGTCAGGGCCTCCTAGCCACTGCAAATGAACTCCAGATGCATATGCCACTTTATGTGGGTACTGTGGAATCAAATCTAAGTCCTTTTGTTTTGCTGGCAAGCACCTTAACCACTAAGCCATCTCTCCAGCCCTCATTGTTTCTATTTTAAGATGAGGATCTGAAGCACAGACAGAAGTCACATAGGCGAAAAAGTAAGATTTGCGCCTAGGTCATTCTGAATATCACCTCTGTCAAGAATCCCAGAGGAGGAGACTATGGAGGGTCCAGCCAAGGAGGAATGGGAGTGGGGGTAAGGTAATTCCAACAGAGCCCAGGCAAACAGAGGGAACATGAAATAGAAGAGCACCTAATTAGGTATAATCAGCTGTGGCTAGAGGATAGGCTACAAGGCTGGCAGGAGGCAAGAGTTTTGTGATAAGCCCTGCTCAGGCATTTGTCGTAATCTTAGTCTAGTAGCTCCAGGAGGGCAGAACACTGTTACGTGCTCTGACTTATTACCAGCTCCCAAAAACAATGCTTGCACCTTACAGATGGTAAATAAATACTTGTGGAATAATAAGTAGACATCTAAGTGGGGGAAACATACAGAAAGTGAATGTGTTCATGGAGAAGACTCTTTGTCTTCTGTGTGAAGACTGCTGGAATTTGAGGGGAGGAACATGAGTGGGTACAACAGTTAGGAGGATGATGCTACTGCCCTGAGGGGTGCTCACAGGGTTGACAGGGACACTTGGGGGAGGAATGTAGAGCAAACAATTTCAAAGATAGCCTACTTCTATGGGGAATAGGGAAAAGGGGAGAGTGAAAGAGTTCTAGCTGTGAGAAAAGAACATTAATAAGATATAGACTGTAGGTCAAGAGCTTTGGGGAGTAGGGTTCATGTGTGAATAGGGAGTCCAGTGGAAAGTGCATGTAGGGTCAGTATACTCATGAAAGTGGTTTGTGTGAGAGAGTAGGTTCAGTGCAAGAGACAGGCTGGGTCTCTGACACCAGATTTTGGAAATACCAATGACATAAACCTCACAAACCAGATTAGATTGTTGTGGCTATTGTGGTTGGGTAGGTTGTAACAGTGAGAAAAGAAGAGAGTCAAGGAAAGAATCATGGGGAACTGCACTACTTAAATTTTATTTTTAATTTGGCAGAGAGAGAAAGAGAGAGAGAGGGGGGGGAGGGAGGGGGGAGGGAGGGAGGAGGGAGGGAGGGAGGGAGGGGGAGAGGGAGAGGGAGAATGTGCGTGCCAGGGCCTCCAGCCACTGCAAGCGAATGCCAGATGCATGTGCCCCCTGTGCATCTGGCTAATGTGGGTCCTGGGTAATCGAACCTGGGTCCTTTGGCTATGCAGGCAAATGTCTTAACTGCTAAGCCATCCCTCCAGGCCAAACAGTGCTACTTTTGAGATGCACAGAGGGAATAGAAACAGTTCTGGTGACAATTTGCAATCTCACTGAGAGGTTCAAAGAGAGGAGGGCCGAAAATGTCTTTTCATTTGTTCATTGAAAGGACAAAGTAGGAAGAATACCATGGCTGTGACACAGTTGATGGAGTGTGTGGAAAGTGGTCTGACCCAAGGGGGCTAGGGAGTTAGATGAGATGAAGTGGAAAGGAGAATGACAATGAAAAAAAGATGTTTGATCTGGGATGAGGTCGGGGGAAGGCAAATGATTTAACATGGGAGGATTTTGAGTATGTTTATAGGCTAAAGGGAAAGAGTCCACAGGATGGAGGCAGGGGAAGCCAGAAGATTTAGACTTAGTTCATTCTGTCTTTCCCAAGTCAGTAGATACACAAGGGAAAAGCACTGTTGTATGCATCTTTATATTACCCATAGCTCTTAGTACAAGGCCTGAAAAACAGGTGCTCATTTCATCTTTTTGTTGTATGAGTAAAATAAAGCATGACTGGAATTATATAGTGATTTATATCTAGGTAGGAGAGTTATGGTTTTGAAGGATGAGGGTGATGGCAGACAGGTAATGATGGGGTATACATGGTGGAGGTTAGTTACAGAAGGCAAGATAGTCAGGATGTGTTTGGGAACCACCAAATATCATGAGTTCCAGGAGAGAAAAAGAAAGTTTGGAAAGCCTTGACTGTCAGATTGAGTGGACAGGACTTGATGTGATAAGTATTGGGGCATAGAAACTCAGGCACAGAAAGGCCAGTGACCAGTATGGAGGCAAACAAAGGTCAAAGGAAAAGGCAACAAGGACTTGAATCATGTGATTTCTATGAGGATAGAGTAGACGGAAGAATTCTGTGAAAGGAAGTACAACATGACTTGGCAGTTGATTGGCACTGAAGGAAGGAGGCGAGGAGTCGAGATGACTCCTAAATTTTGAGTCTGGGTGAGTGGGAAAACCTCAGTTCCACTGACAGAAACTAAGTGACTGAGGCAAGTTAGTAGAAAGAGCAGACTGGCCAAAGGAAGATGGTGAGTTTGGTTTTAGTTGGGCTTGACATGACAGGGCATGTAGATCACAATGTTTGGCAGTTGGCTAGAGATGTGACAACAGCGTGTAGAAGTTAGTAAGGGACTATGGTGCAAAATTAGAAGATCCACATTTAGAAGGCAGTTGAGGGCTGGTAATATAGCTCAGTGGTAGAGTACTTGCCTAGCATACACAAGGCCCTAGGTTTAATTCCTAGCACCACACATATAATATATGAAAAATGAAGGCATCTGGGGATAAGATCCAATGAATAGCAGAAAAAGGAAGAAAAGAGAGCAGTGAAGTGATATCTCCTGGAAACTCAAGGACAAGAAGCAGCATAAAGAAGACACTAATCAGCTGGAGAGATGGCTTCGCAGTTAAGGCACTTCCCTGCAAAGCCTAAGGACCCAGGTTCACTTCCCCAGGACCCACATACGCTAGATGCACAAGGTGGCACATGTGTCTTGAGTTTGTTTACAGTTGCTAGAGGCCTCTCCCCTTCCTTTCTCTCTCCCTCTCTCAAATAAATAAAAATTAAAAAAGAAGACACTAAAAGGGCTGCAGCAGTGATGCTAGCAACATGTTCCTGGGGCCAGTGCAGTCTCCTTGTCTCCTAACCAGTTTGGGATATAATGGTACTGCTTCTTTCCAGCTCTCTTTCTGGGATATTCTAAGTGACTCTTAAACTTTAAAAAAAATTAATTTATTTGAGAGAGCGAAAAAGAGACAGATAGAGAGAGAATGGAGCTGGAGAGATGGCTTAGCAGTTACAGCACTTGCCTATGAAGCCTAAGGATTCATGTTTGACTCTCTAGATCCCATGTAAGCCAGACACACAAGGTGACACAAGCACAGAAGGTTGCATATTCACACAAGGAGATGCACACATCAGGAGTTCGAGTGCAGTGGTTAGAGGCCCTGGTGTGCCCATTTTTTTCTCTCTCTCTCATAAAAAAGGCCAGTCTATTGGTCTTGGATCAAAAGCAGACCTAAAATGAACCCCACATGGCTCAGGGAAATTTGCAGAAGAGGGGGGTGGAAAGAATGTCAGAGCCGCCACACGTTGGGTCATGATACACAGAGACATTTCTTCCTACCTATAACTGATGGCTAACCCCACAATGCATGACCCCTATACCCCAGCAAGGAGGGTCTCTGTGGAGGGGGGAGGAAAGGAAGGAGGCTAACAATGGTATCAACTTGACTGTATTCACTGAGTACAAAACTAATAAGAGAGAGAGAGAGAGAGAGAGAGAGAGAGAGAGAGAGAGAATAGGCACACCAGGGTGTCTAGCAACTGCAGATGAACTCCAGATGCATGTGCCACCTTGTTCATCTGGCTTATGTGGGTACTGGAGTATTGAACCTGAGTCCTTAACCACTAAGCCATCTTTCCAGCCCAACTTTAGTTTAAACTTTATTATTTATTTGCAATGAGAGAGAGAGAGAGAGAGAGAGAGAGAGAGAGAGAGAGAATATGAACAAGAATAGTAGCTCTTGCCACCACAAACAAACTTCAAATGCATGTGCCACTTTGTGCACCTAGCTTTATGTGGGTGCTGGGGAATCAAACCATGGCCATCAGGCTTTGCAAACAAGTGCTGAGCTATCTCTCCAGCCCTGGCTCTTAAACTTTTAATTGTTAATTCATGGTCTACCTTTTCCTAAAAATTTCCTTAATTCTATTAGGGTAAGTCTAAGGTTACTGCCAATCTCACTTTTATCTATCTTCATTTGGGAACACTGCCTGTGACAGTAACCTGGGCCCTGACCAGGAGGAACATTCCTTATTCTGCATCAACCTGTGAACAGAACTCATCAGAGTCAGAATAACATAATACCAGCACTTTGAACCCAAACATGGTCTCCTATGATGATTCTCAACCTTTCCTATATCACCAATTACTCCATCAAAGAACCTGGCTCCAACCATGATGGAAGCAAAAAAGTCCACTTTTTTCCAGAAAAAAACATTTCTGTTTACAGGAAATTCAGTTATTACATATGTCATTGATGGTACATTTTAAGGACACAAAATTGCAGTGGTATTATTGGGAGTAAATTTTATTGCCATGGCTTTACAACACAAGCAAACAAAAATAATAACTCCATTAGTTGTTGGATTGAACCGGCAGGAAGCAGCACATCAAAGGCGATTGCTAGCAGACAGGGGATGGGGGTAGTGGTGTTCAGAAGGAGACCAGGTCAGGGAGATATGTGTTATTGGAGAAAAGATGTTAGGTGGACATAAGGACAGAAGAAAAGAATTATTAGTTGCTGGAATAGAACCTGGTGTCATATCTCAAGTCCATGTACATACTACCTATGGTCTTCACCTTGCTTGTTGACTAGAGTCAGTATGTCTGAACTGTTTGATGGTGAGACTTTTACATCAGAGCGCTGCTGTGTCAAGAGCTATTTGTTTGAATAAACGAGAGAGGGAATGAGTAAATGGGATATGGAAACAGCTTTATTATTCATATTTTTATAGTGCTGGGGGTGGAGCCCACGGCCTTGCATTTGCAAAAATTTGTACCACTGAGCTACACCCATTAAACCATTCAGAAGGTTTAATAGCATTTTAACTATTGCTACTGAAAAAAGTTCATTAAGCAAAATAATCATACTTGAACATTAATTGTATTTAAACAAGTCTTATTTCATTAGCATGCACATCTGTAATCCTGTTGTGTATTTAACCTAATCAATGAGGTTTTGATCTTTCTGATCCATAGCAGTATGTGCATATGTACATGTACTTGTGCATGCATACTGTTAGGTGGTGAGCATCATTCTAGGTTCCAAAGAAATGGTAAGAATAAGAATAAGGCCCGGAGAGCTGGGTGTGGTGGCACATGCCTTTTATCCCAGCACTCAGGAGGCAGAAGTAAGAGGATTACCATGAGTTCGAGGCCACCCTGAAACTACATATGAATTCCAGGTCAGCCTGAGCTAGAGTGAGACCCTACTTCAGAAAACTGAAAAACAAAAGGGCCTGGAGATAGCCCTCAAGATGAAAATCTGGAGCAAGATATAGTAATAGGAAAGGGAGAGGAATAAATGCAAGGTAATCTGTGTGGTATAGGTTAGAGTACAATAAAATGGCATCACAAGTGTGGGACACTGGACCAGTTAGATGATCTGTCTAAGATCCCAATAACATAACACAACACAACATTTGTCACAGTTATGAACCTGAACCTATGGTGTCCTTTAGCCCAAAGGGCTTTCCACCAAGGCATGAAGCAGTCAACTAAAGACCAAGACTTCTGGAGCCATGGGTGATAAATCCTCAACCTCTGCTGCATCCTTTACTAGCTGTGTGACCTTAGAAAAGTTAGCTGTTCTATGTCTTGGTTTTCTTGTTTGTTAAATGGGGGAAATAACAGAATTTATTTTATAGGGTTGTTGTGACAATATAAATTAGTTAAGTCACGTAATGCATTTAGAATAGTACCTGTCTTTGAGTAAAAACTCAATAAACATTAGTGTTAAGTGCCAGACATTTTTCTCTTCATCTTCCTTTTTTTTTAAATTTATTTGAGAGTGACAGACACAGAGAGAAGGACAAATAGAGGGAGAGAGAGAATGGGCGCGCCAGGGCTTCCAGCCTCTGCAAACGAACTCCAGACGCGTGCGCCCCCTTGTGCATCTGGCTAACGTGGGACCTGGGGAACCGAGCCTCGAACCGGGATCCTTAGGCTTCGCAGGCAAGCGTTTAACCGCTAAGCCATCTCTCCAGCCCTCTTCATCTTTTTTTAAAAAAATAAATTATTTATTTATTTGAAAGAGAGAGATAGAGGCAAAAAGAGAGGCAGATAGGGAGAGAGAATGGGCTCACCAAGGCCTCTAGCCACTGCAAACGAACTCCAGACACGTGTGCCATCCTGTGCATCTAGCTTACATGGGTACTGGGGAATCAAACCTGGGTCCTTAGGCTTTTCAGGCAAATGCCTTGACCGCTAAGCCATCATTCCAGCCCTCTCTTCATCTTCTTATGCCTTACCAACAGTGCCAGGAAACGGAGTTCTGAATGTAATAATGGGCAATGGTCAAATAGATTTCTGTACAAACATCTGTTCAGACAGAAGGGTGGATGAACTCAGCCTGTTTCAAAAACCCTGAAGCCACAAAAAGGGAGAGATCAAGAGAAAGTGACTGTGAAAAATGGAAGGGAGAGATGAGAAATTTGAAATAGTGGGGAAAAAAAAAAAGGCAGGGGGAACCAGGTGAAAGAATGGTTGTTGTGACACTAAATCAGTTAATTCATGTAAAGTACATAAAACCGTGCTTATAGAAAATGCCTAGTAATGTTGCTATTGAAATGAGAGGCTATACAATACAGGTGAAGGAGGAGGAAAGAAAGAGGCAAGGAGCCAAGGGCAGCATGGCTGCCACCTCTCTAAGGATCTCCCTGAAGGCCAAGGTTTTTCTTCAAGCAGTAGTTTTTGGTGTTTGGGGAAGAACCCTAGCCAACACATCACTGCTGATCCTCAAATTTCCACTATTAGAGAGAATTTCTCTTTCATAAGTGTGTGCAGGGCCAACTTTGGTTATACCATATGTCTCTGTTGATCAAATAAATATTTTGGAAACAAGCCTACACATGAAGCTTTTTTACATCAAGTTTTCCTTTGGCTAAGGGTGGGATGGAAGATGAGAGTGCACAGGGATATTGCTTTACCTGGCTTGTTGCTGGATAAGTATTAAGATGACTTAGAAAACTGTTTTTTCTGGAGGATAAACAAGCAATACCTTAGCTGAATTCTTACATTACTCCAAACAACTGCCTTCTCTCCATTACTAACTAAGCATCCCTTCTCCTCATCATCTTGGCCTCTCATTTCTTAGACACATCGACCCACTCAGTCTGGCTTATTCCCACTACCCTCAATATTTCAATGTGTTAGCAGCTCTCATTAATTGGTATTGAGGGCACTGTGTTGAGGATTTTTAAGTGGGCCTAGGTTCAGCAGGAAAATGTGCCATGCCTAGTTTTTGTATGCCCAGAGAGTATATGGTGGGTAGGGGCGAGCTAGAGCCAGCTGTGCCCAAATTTCCTATTCCTGCATTAGGAGACCAAGAGTAAGCTGCACCTGGTGGCTCCTGGCTATTCAGGAGGCAGAGATAAGAGGATAACAAGTTCAAGGCTGCTTGGGATACAGGGTGAATTCTAGGCTAGCCTGGGCAACTTAAAGAGACCCTGTTTCAAATTAAAAAGTAAAAGAAATGGATATAGCTCAATGACAGAGTACTTGGCTAGCATTAGTGAAGCCCTAAATTCAATCCCTATCCTGATGGAGATGGTGGGGGAAGGAGAAGAGACCAAAGACCAAGAATAAACTCTTAATTGTTCAATGTAAGGTCTTGTTTTCCATTATTCATCCCATTTCGTCTCCAATCGGCACATGTCATCAAGCTCCCCTTCTTTTTGATACTATCCTTTCGATGTTACTACCATTCTCCCCCATCCTTCTCAATCTACTTTCCTGGATCTTCTGTCTCTGATATGTACCCTCAGCTTCTCCCATCTACTTGTAAGAGCACACATTCTGTTTCTGTTTTAATCATACTTGTATATGGACCCTACATGTTTGGGTCCACTCAATATTTGTCCCTGTCTCCGACTTGCATCTTAAATTGCCTGTTGGACATTTACATCAGGACAACTTGAATTCTTGCCATTTGGTGCTTAATGTGTTCCAAATAGATCTACTTTAGTCTGTATCCCTTCAAAAAGAACACTCACTTTCTTTTTTTGTTCACTCAGCACCATGGGTGAGTGCCACCATACAATATATCCCTCAGAAAAAAAATATTCAAGATTTATGTCCCTGATGACAAAGTTAGTATCTTTGTGCTTTGTTTAGAGGCAATGGGTTTTGTGCTTTCAAAATACCTGCAGTGCTCTGGCTTAGGAGATCTCCATTTTTGTGATCTTCCCATTGTTTGATGAGCAATGATTTTTTTCTTACTATTTGCCAAACAAACAAATAAAAATCTCCTTTATCTATGTGTAAGGAGATAGGGAGAGGCCTAGGGCACTCCCAGGACTGGCATTTTCTCTCTGAGAGAGCTTGAGGGTAAGCATAGTGCTGTGGAGTATTTGAAAACACTCTTGCTTATCTCCAGGGTAGAATGCAGTATACTAGGTGTTGGGAGACAATAATGAATGCAGCAGATATAGCCTCTGGCCTGGAGGGACTTACAGTCTACTAGGAAATGGAGACAAAAGCAAGAGCACCTACATAGAGGGAATGACAGAGGTGACTCATTTCTCTAGAGTGATGAGAATTCTGAAGTGGGAATTGTGAAGGTGAGGGTTAGATAAAAGATAAGGCTTCGTGAAAGATGGGAGGCAACAAAACTGCCTTGACTAAGACAGCAAGGATAAGTAAGATCGAAATAGAAGGTTGAAAAGGTAAAAAAGGTGAGAGAAATAGTATGAGGACAGTAGAGATGGCTTAGTTGGTAAAACACTTGCTGCACAAGCGTGAAGACCTGAGTTTTGATTCCCAGCATCTATGTAACTGGTAGACATGGCAATGTACGGCTGTAATCACAGTTTTTGGGAGAGAGGGAAGGCAGGAAGGAGGGAGGGGAGGAGGGAGGGAGAGAGAGGGAGAGAGAGAGAGACAGAGACAGATCCCTAGGGATAAGCTGGCTACCTAGACTAGCCAAATTGGTGAGCTCCAGGGTCACTGAAAGACCCTGTCTCAATAGATAAGGTGATTGAAGAAGACTACCTGATGTCAAATTTTGGTTACACACACCCATACATCTGCACACATTTTTACCCACATACATACAAATATGTAGAAACATACCTAGCACAGCACACACATATACAAAAGATTAATTTATGAACCTTGTCATGGTAGTGCATACCTATAATCTCAGTATTTGGGAGGCTGAGGCAGGAGCTTAGTGAGAAGATCTTGAAGTCAATGCCAGCCTGGACTACAAACACTTGGTCAAAAAATTCATTCACCCCCACAGACACTCACATGCATTCATGACCCCAAAGTGAATACCATTAACACCATTGAAGAGGGCCCTCGGTGTAATGTGGGTAGGGAAGAGGGGACATAAGAGTGTAACTTGATGGGAATATGACCAATTTAAGATATGTTCATACAATAAAGTTCATAATTAAAAATTCATTTATAGAGGGAGAACAGAAGACTGGGTCAAAACCAGAATCAGTACAGCCTTCTGGGCAACTCTCTGTTTTGAAAAGTATGCTCTCCCTTTGTGTTGCATGATAACAGACTGATGGGCATGACAGAGCCAGGGCAAAGCAGACAGTTGGAAACTCCATCAGAGTGGGATTTCTCAGTGACACAGCCACCAGACAGGTCACTTTATGGCAATCTGGGTTTGTACTTACTTAGATTTCTGATTCCCACAACACCTATGTTTCCTGAGCACTTTTGTGTGCCAGGCTCGGCTTTGAATAGATGCATACAACTCAGTTCCTGTCCTCATGAGTGGATGGAGAATCAGTTCCGCAAACGATCAAATACAGTGATCTATGAGAAGTGCCATGACAGGGGTGCGTGCAGACAGGTAGGCTACAGGGATGATGAAGTCAAATTAAGTTGTGCTTTTGGAGTCAACTTCTAACTCATCTCCCTGTCTCCTTTACCATCCTGACTTTTCTGTCAGAAATTTAGATCTTCTCATGTCACTCTCTCTGCTTGAGAACCACTGTGGGCTCCCCCACTGACAATAGATAGGGCCAAGTCTAAAAGCTAAGGTAGAAGCTTCACATTCTGGCTCATATGACTGACTTTTCCAGCCTTGATCTTACACCACTGCTCTGCTGGGGCCCTTACTCTGTGGCCCCATTGAGCTGAAGTGTCTTTCCCACGCCTCCATCTGCTCAACTCTGCTTCCTCCCCCAAGTCCTTGACACTCAGCTGGTCCTGGGTCTCAAGATAGACCAAGTTCCTCCCACTGTGTTCCCATAGCCTAGTGTCCATCCTTATACACTTATCACATTCAAGTGTAACGGTTTGTTTATGTGACTCTTTCCTTCTCTGGACAGTGTCCTTCCCAACGTGGAAACTGTACCCTATTGTTTTCTTCATCCCTAGGATGTGGTATGGGCTTGGCACATAGTAATTGTTTCATAGGTGAATGAATGACTCTGACAGGTGGCTAGTTGGGTCTGGTTGTTGTCAGTGGCTGGCATTATTTAACATGAGAGATGCATAAAAAAATGAAGGGCAGCCAAAGTAGCTGAAATACAGGCTGCTCTAGTGACATCATGACCAAAACAAAACAAAACCAGAGAAGGCTGAGACAAACGCTCCCACTCAGGCTTTAACAAATGACTCTCACTTCTGAGCAGCCCTTTTTTTGTCTGCTCTCCCATTCACTTTTGAAAGCCCAGTCATTGAAATGATTCTAATTATTCATGGTCAGTGGCATATCCAGGAAACACTTAGTTTACAAGCAATTAAAATACACTAAAATAGATTTATGGAGGCTGAACCTGATCCCACTGGTGAGAAGGGAGTGAGTGGCTTGTATCTTGGAGGGGTATTTGCTCACTAAGGTTGCTGTTTACCACTCTCTCTCTCTCTTTACTGCACTGGTTTGGTGTGAACATGGCTAACATCTTGAAGTACCACTTAAGGCGAGTATACTATGAATAGCATGGGGAGTCTGCCCCACCTTTGTAGCTTTTGTGCTGCCATGCAAGCGGCTGTTCTGTAAAGGTGTAAAAGCTGCCATGGCCTGCCCACTGTGGGAAAAGGCCTCAGTAATACCACAAGAGGCTTGGATTTTAACACAGGAGCCACTTGCAGTCACTTAACCCTTCAAGACTCAGACTCTGCAATGAGAAAATGGGGACATGAATCTCTTCCTTGTCTGAGGATCAAAAGAAGAGATCTGGAGAAAAATTCTAGGGGTTAGTGCAATGAAGGGCTATTCACTTCCATGAAAACAAAACAAACAAACAACCCCCCCCCCCAGCAACTTGTGGCTGCCAGCCTCCTTCAAAATTCTGTGGCTTTGCTCATCAACAGATTATCAAAGGTACACTTAGGCTCATCCGCTAGGTTTATTTAAGAGTCCACACAAGGATGATTCATCACCTTCCACACTCAAACTGACAAAGTTTTAATTTTCCTCTAATGAAGATGGCTTTTAGCAGCTAAACAAACAAGGCATTTAGTTGAGAAAAGACCCCGGGCAGCCAATTCTGGACACCTTGGGTTTTGTGCCATTCTTCTCTACAGTAATCTCTGTTTTGTTAGGTTTGACTTGAGGTGTGAGTCTTCTTTTGCTCCTGTAAGAAATCTGGAATAACACACAGCTAAGCTATCCACTGGGCTACTTTGATTGGTACGAAATTTAGGACAATCAAAATGAAATGACATATTTCAGACTAGCTTTTGAACCATGTTCAGAGGAACTGCAAAAATGGCCAACAGGGTGCCACATACACAAGGTAGAGGAGCAAAGATCATAAAAACTAGTAAACAAAAGTGATCCTCCTTGAAGTCTGGCCTTAAATCATTAAGGCCATGAGGTACACTAATGGTAACTTGTCTACCATACATCTACAAAAGGATCCTGGGTTCCTTCATGTTCTGTCACATCTTCCTGCTTTTCTGTTCACTAGTCCCTTTGAAGAGAATGCTTGGCCTTACCTTGCCAGCCTAGAGCATTCCTACTCATTTTTCAAGACCCAGCTCAAATGTAACATCTTTGAAGTCTTCACTGACTTCCCAAAGGCAGAGTTCCCTATTCACTTCTCTGTGCTCCCATAAAACCTTTGGGCTCACTCTGGCATATTTGTTCACAGGCCTTTCTTTCTCATGAGGCTGGAAGTACAGCTCTTAGGAGCCAGAACTATTAAAGAAGCCATCTTAGCACAAAGCAGTGCACAGAGTCGGCCCTCACTCAGGATCTGAACTCACTTACTTATTGGGCCTGCACAAGACCAAGTAGGAATGGTCATTAGGCCTTGTTAGGATACATTATGCCTGCTTTTTTCCACACTGGGTGTACCTGATTAGTGACTATCTTGGTTGATGCTGACAAGTGGTGAGAAATCTGCTGCCAGAGGTGGCCTGACAATGTATGGGAGAGGTAGGGCATTGGGCAGCATCCTGGTCCAGGTTCTCAGCTTGGTTCTCCCAGCTCACAAACACAAGCTAGAAAGTGCTGCTTCCCATACCTATCCTTTAACTCAACTCTCCCATGCTTGCTTCTCAGGAAGTTGCCCAGCAGCATAATTTAACAGGTTTGAAAACTGAAAATACCTCTATTACCACAGAGTAGTACCTCATGGATGGAGTGTGACTCAGTCACAGCTTCCACAGAAGCTCTGGCTCAGTACCCATAGCCTCTGGTTCTGCTAATGATGAACTCAATGGCTCTGGGCATAATGGCTCATTTCACATTTCCTATGTTCACAATGGGAAGAATAATGAAGATATGGCATGGGACGAGTCAATAAGTTTGACTGAGATCCCTGTGGATGGGGAGGCAGTGATTGATGCTGGCAGAGCCTGCAGACTTTTGCTGTTCTGGCTGTTTCTGTCTGTAAGTGTGACTCACTCTGCTTCAAGGCCAGATGTGCAGGTCATGGACAGGAAGAGAAGGCAGACAGAGCTAGTGCACATGGCAGCCAATTGCACTGAACGGGACCAAAAGAGAAAGGGACAGCAAGGGATGCTTGGCTGTACGCTTGCCAACAGCTGGTCTCCTACTCCTCGGGAGGGACCAGAAGCAACAAGCTCTGAAGCCTTTGCCTACCAGAGCAGTTTAGTATCGGAATCAAATAAATTCATGACAAAGTCAATCTGACATATCTTTAATGATACACATAATGATTATTGTGCTGTAGTATAATTAAGCATAATGGTAAGCAACTCCCAGGAATGAATGTAATTACAATGACTTTTGGACAGCTGAACCAGAGATATATGAGGTCAGCCAGTAAGTGGTAGGAACTGGGGGCGGGATGATTGGTTGCAAAGCGTTTGTCGGGCTCTCCTTCTTCTCCTTACCCTGTTCTTTTACCCCTTGTTGGGAGAAGGATCTGATGAGTGTGGATTTTGAACAGCTAGCTGATTTTCCCGGCCATGGGGTGGCTGTCTTGAAGCCTGGATGTTCGCAGGGGTTTTGAGCTGATTAGTCCCTACTTTTTCATGTGTCTTGTGAGTGTATCAAGTAGCCTTGAACCTGAAATGTATGGTCTTGTATAAATCCCAATATTTATTTATTTATTTTCAAGGAGAGCAAGTGTGCACATGTGCATGTGTGAGCAAGCAAGTGAGAGAGAGAGAGAGAGAGAGAGAAGTGTGTGTAAGGGTCACTGCAAACAAACTCCAGAGGAGTGTGCCACTTTGTGTATCTGTCATTACATGGGTACTAGGGAATTGAACCCAGGTCCTTAGGCTCTGCAGGCAATTGCCTTATCTTTCCAGCCCTAGATTTCAAATAGTTTTTGAGGCATTATCTCACTCTAGCCCAGGCTGACTTGCAAGCTATTCTGTAGCCCAGGCTACACAGTGATCCTTATACCGCAGCCTTTTCAATTCTGGTATTAAAGGTGTGAGCCATCACACTTGGCTTAGAGCCCCAATTTTGAACAAATCAATGGGGGGTTTCAAGGTAAGGTCTCACTCTAGCTCAGGCTGACCTGGAATGCACTATGTAATTTCAGGCTGGCCTTGAACTCATGGTGATCCTCCTACCTCTGCTTCCCAAGTGCTGGGACTAAAGGCATGTGCCATCATGCCGGGTGAATAAAAGTCATTTTTGAGATGACTGGGTAAAATATGACAGGCACTAATATTAGATGATATTAAGAGATTATTAGTTCTGCTGAGTTTGATAATGCTATTTTTACTAAGAAAAATCCTTATCGGACTGGCATGTAGTTTATGCTTAGCTCTCTCAAGGTCCTGGGTTCAATTCCTAGCACACCTAACTTCCTTCAAAACAAGAAAGGTTCCTTATCTATTAGAGACAAAGGCCATTTAAAGAAAAGAAGGAGGACATAATAAGACAGGTGGATATTGCTGACTTGAAGCTGGGTGATGGGTATATGCAGGTTAATTATAATACTCTTCTCTGCTTTATTATGTATTTTTGAAAGTTTCCATAATGAAAACTTCAAAAGTGCTCTGGCAGGGATTTATACACTAGTGAATCGTACACACTATCCCTTACACACTAACAACATAGCACATACACAAATTTCTGGAGTGGGATCTTGTATGGGCAAATCAAGGAGGGTAGGGAGGTATACAATGGGACATGACCCACTTTTTGGAAGCAGAGGTCCAGTATGTTATGCTGAAATATGTGTAAGGGATAGGACATTTTTGAATAGTTACAGGTCAGTGTGAAAGTTCTGGGAGAGAAGTCAGAAAGTGACTGAAGAGAGGAGATAAAATGAAAAAGGTGTTTATATGCACGTATTAGATCCCCTGCTGGCTTGTGAACTCCTAGAGGTTGAATCCTGTATATTAATTGTCTCTGTCTTCCCTGGAGCTCCTAGGCCATGTGCTTACTCATTTGATTTCACTCATTCACTTATTTAAGATTTTTTGTTTCATCTTTTATTTTAGAGCGAGCGAGCAAGTGAAAGAATTGGTGCATCAAGGCCTCAGCCACTGAAATTGAACTCCAGACACTTATACCACCTAGTGGGTATGGGTGACCTTGCACTTGCCTCACCTTTGCATGTTTGGCTTACATGGGATCTGGAGAGTCAAACATGGGTCCTTAGGCTTTGCAGGCATGTGCCTTAACCACTAAACCATCTCTCCAGCCCCTTTTTTATTTTTATTTTTTTAAACATTTATTTTTATTTATTAGAGACAGAGAGAGTAAATGAGAATGGGTGTGCCAGGGCCTCTAGCCACTGCAAATGACCTCCAGATACATGTGCCACAATGTGCATCTGACTTACATGGGACCTGGAGAATAGAACCTGGGTCCTTAGGATTTACAGGCAAGTGTCTTAACCGCTAAGCCATCTCTCCAGCCCCCTTTTTTATTTTTAAAAAAATTATTTATTGTTTATTTGCAATAGAGAAAGATAAGAGAAAAGAGAGGTAGCAGAGAGAATGGGTACATCAGGGCCTCCAGCAATGGCAAAGAACTCTAGGTGCATGTGCCACTTTGTGTATCTGGTTGTATATGGGCAAATGCATTAACCACTAAGGCATCTTTCCAGCCCTTCTTTTTTCACTTTTTTCGTGGTGGCATCTTCCTGTAGCCCAACCCAGGCTTACCTGGAATTCAGTATGTATTCTCAGGTTGGCCTTGAACTCACAGTGATCCTCCTATTTCTGCCTCCCAAGTTATGGAATTAAAGGTGTATGTCACCACACCTAGTTTATTTAAGACTTTTTTGTTGAGTGTCTGCAATGGCCTAGTATATATACCTGTGGTAAACATGGGGAATATATCAGTGAACAATGCAAAGTCCTCAGGGAGCTCACATTCTGGTGGGAGGAAGCATGCAGTAAATCTCAAACAGGAATAGAATATGGCAGATGGTGATAATTGCTGCAGTGAAAAAATAAGGTAGGGTAAGGGAGATAAGGAGTTCTGGAGGGTTAGTTGCTGAGGACCAAACATTCATGACACCTGGGCCCTTATGGGCTTTTCCTAACCCCCACCAGACTTTTGGCCCTTGGATCTCTTAAGGGCCAGTGTTTATAATTTAACCTCATTCTTGATTTCTTTTTGACTTCCTCCACCTGGCTACTTTGAAATCTTCTCCAGATACCACTTCTTCCAGCAAGTGATCACAGGCCTTTTCCCTTTCCCTTTCTTACCTCCATGCTATCTCCAGGTCTTCTCTGCTTCCATTATACTCTTGCATATGGTTTCTACCATGGGGTACACCACCATGGATTGTAATTCTTTTCTTTACTATATGGAATTCTTGGAGGTTAAAAACTCTTTCTTTTGCCTGGGCATGGTGGTGCATGTTTTTAATTCCAGCACTCAGGAGGCAGAGGTAGGATTTCTGTGAGTTCCAGGTCAGCCTGAGACCCTACCTTGAAAAATTTTTTTTAAAAAGTCTCTCTTTTTATTTGTGTTATAGCACAAGGCCCAGAACACAGAAGGGGTCATGTATATGTCTATGAATACATGAGTGGATGGATGGAAAAGAGATTATGTTGTTTTTCAGCAGAGCATCATCAAAGACTAAGGCTCATCCTTTTTTTTATTTTTTATTTTTTAAAAATTTTTTATTTATTTATTTGAGAGCGACAGACACAGAGAGAAAGACAGAGGGACGGAGAGAGAGAGAATGGGCGCGCCAGGGCTTCCAGCCTCTGCAAACGAACTCCAGATGCGTGCGCCCCCTTGTGCATCTGGCTAACGTGGGACCTGGGAAACCGAGCCTTGAACAGGGGTCCTTAGGCTTCACAGGCAAGCGCTTAACCGCTAAGCCATCTCTCCAGCCCCCTTTTTTTATTTTTTGAGGTAGGGTCTCAATCTAGCCCAGGCTGACCTGGAATTCACTATGTAGTCTCAGGGTAGCCTCAGACTCTCAGTGATCCTCCTACTTCTTCCTCCCAAGTGCTGGGATTAAAGGCGTGTGCCACCACACCCGGCTTAAGGATCATCCTTAAACATGGGAAGTAGAGTTGCTAGAGTGTATTCGAATACTCAAGGAAAAAATGGAATCACTTTCTTTGAATGGATTTTAAATTATTTTGTAAGTATATTTTATTTGTTTATTTATTTGAGAGAGAGAAAGAGGCAGAGAGGGAGAGAATGGGCATGCCAGGGCCTCTAGCCACTGCAAACAAACTCCAGATGCATGCACCCCCTTGAGCATGTGGCTTACAAGGGTCCTGGAGAATCAAACTGGGATCCTTTGGCTTTGCAAACAAATGACTTAATGGCTAAGCCATCACTCCAGCCCTGGATGGATTTTAAACTTGATAGTGATTTGATGATTCACATTCAATAGTTATTACATAGGCATTGGAGTATGACTGCCTGGGTTTTAATTTTGGTTTTGTCATTTGCTACTTAAATGATTTGGGACAAGTCACTTTCATGTTCTGTGTCTTATTTTTTTTTTTCTTATAGAAAATGAGGATGCTAATACTATATATGTACTAATTGATATAAAATTCTGAGAAGTACTTACAATAGTACCTGATCTACAGTAAGAATATATAAAATGGTTTGCTATTGTTATTTATTATCTTGAGCCAGCATCTGTGGTAAGTCCTTTATTCATTCATGTGCATCCAGTGCCTGCCAGCTCAAGAAGACCTTGGAGATAAGAGTAACTTCATAGAGTTTATATTTGACCTAACTTTATCTTCACACAATAAGAGGGAGGTACTAGACACAGCCCCATTATATGAAGAAGAAGAAAAGGGAGGCTTAAAGCTATTAAGTAACTTGCCCAAGGCCACACAGCTTGTAAGTTGAATATAAGAATTCTATCTCTGTTCTGTGTGACTCTAAAAGCTATTGTTCTAGACTAAGCATCAGCAAATGATAGCCTATAGGTCAGTTCAGTACCTCTGCCTTTCTTTTTGTTTGAGATACACTTCACTGTTTAACAGTAGATGATTTAGTATATTCACAAGAAGTATATTTACGAGGTTGATGCTTCCTAATTCTGGAACATTTGCATCACTCTTGAAGGAAACTCTATACTCCTTAGCATTCATTTCCCTTTCTCCCAGCTCATGGCAGATGCTTTGTGTCTCTTTGAATGTGCAGATTCTAGACAATTCCCATAAATGGAATCATAGAATATATGACCTTTTATTTTTTTAAAAAAATTAATGTAATGATTTCAGTGTTCACCTTTGCTGTATCAGTACTTTATTATTTTGATGCCTATGCATATACTCACATAGACAAACGTAGAAACAAAGCTGGGTGTGGTGGCACACGCCTTTAATCCTTGCACTCAGGAGGCAGAGGTAGAGGTAGGAGGATTGTGTTGAGTTCGAGGTCACCCTGAGACTACATAGTGAATTCCAGGTCAGACTGAGCTACAGTGAGACCCTACCTTGGAAAACCAAATATAAGTAAAAACATCATCTGTATATACACATAACCCAGAATTGCCCCTTGGCATCCTCTAGAACTAACATCCATCTATTTATCTGTCTGTCTGTCTGTCTATCTATCTATCTATCTATCTATCTATCTATCTATCTATCTATCTATCAATCAATCATCCATCTATCCATCCATCCATCCATCCATCCAGTCAGCCTTCTGTGTTTCCTGATTGAAACATATACAGTCTTTTCCTTGTCATTATTTTCTATATAATATAGCATAACAACTATTTACATAACATTTGCCATGTGCTTTATCGCATTTTTTTCTGAGTTGAAACATTTCATCCCAGAGGGAGGCTCATTAGAAGTTCCAAATTCAAATTTTGTTAAGAGGCTGGAAAGTTTGCTTAGTGGACACAGCAATTGCCTATGAAGTTTAAGGAGCCAGGTTTGGTTTCCCAGTGTCCACGGAAGCCAGATGCACAAGGTGGTGCATGCATCTAGAGTTTGTTTGTAGTGGCTGAAGGCGCTGGTGCACCCATTTCAACTAACTAACTAACTAACTAACTAACTAACTAACTAACTAACTAACTAACTAACTAACTAAACAAACAAACAAACAAAATCTTGTTAAGGCCCAGGTTGTTACAAATGTCTCAGGAACTTCCTCAAACGTACAAGATTTCAGTGCTATAAGGAGTAAGAACTGTTTCAAAGGGAAGACTCACTAGGCCAGATACCTTCAAGTCATGTAGGGAGCTCCTGGGATGCAGCTTCAGAGAGAGATTTGTAACAGCCTGAGCCTTAACAAGAATTTTACAGATCAATTTTGGGAGAATTTCCATCTTAACAATATGAAGTTATTAAGTGTTCTAATCTATGGAGACGAGATACCATTCCATACATATAGGTCTTCTTTAATTTATTTCAACAATGTCTTATACTTTTTGGCATATGTCTTTCACTTCTATGTTAAACATTTTTGTATTATTCATATTCTAATTAAGATGATTAATTTTAATTTTTTGAACCACTTGCTTTCCTGGGACACTCTCAAATAAGTCAAAGTATGTAATCCTTATATAAGTTGCTAGATTTAGTTTGTTAGTACTTCATTGAGGATTTTTGTCTATATTAAAGGAGTTATTGATATGTAGTTTTCTCTTTTTTTGAGACATATATTTCAGGCTGGCTGGCTTCAAACTGGTTGTGTAGGTGAGGCTGGCTTTGAACTCCTGACACCCCTCCCACGTGCTAGCATTACAGGCATGTGCCACCACACTCAGCTCTGTACTTTTCTTTTTTGTGTTGTGCTGTGGCTCAAAGTAAGGGCTTCATGTATGGTAAGCTGGTGTTCTACCACTGAGCTATATCCCTACTGTACTTATTATTATTATTTTTTTGCTGGGCGTGGTACACATGCCTTTAATCCCAACACTTGAGGGGCAGAGGTAGGAGGATTGCCATGAGTTTGAGGCCACTCTGAGACTGCATAGCATAGGTTAGCCTGTACTAGAGTGAGACCTTACCTCAAAAAAAAAAAGAAAGAAAAAAAGAAAAGAAAACAAAAATATTTTTTGAAGCTGGGTCTCACTGTAGCCCAGGATGACCTGGAACTCACTCTGTAGCTCAGGCTGGCCTCAAGCTCATGTCAATTCTCCTACTTTAGTCTTCTGAGTGCTTGGATTATAGGTATGTGTCACAATGTTTGGCTCCTGTTATAGTTTTGTTTTGTTATGGTTTCTTATTTAGTGTTGATATCAAGGAAATACTGCATTCAGACTGAGTTGGGAAGTTTTATTTGTTAGGATTCTCCAGAGAATGAAAGAGCACATACATAAGTAAATAACTGCCCCCACACACAACTGGGTTGTGTGATTATGGAAGTGGAGAAAACCTTGGTCTCCTATCTGGAAACTGAGGACCAGGGAAAGCTGATGGTTTAGTTCCAATCCGAGCTTGAGAGACCAAGAATGGGGCAGGAGAGATGGCTTAGCGGTTAAGGTGCATGCCTGTGAAGTCTAAGGGCCCAGGTTCAATTCTCCAGGTCCAACATAAGCCAGATGCACATGGTGGCACATGCATCTGGAGTTTGTTTGCAGTGGCTAGAGGCCCTGGCACACCCATTCTCTCTCTCTCATAAATCAACAAATAAATAAAAATAAATCTTAAAAAAAGCATTTAAAAAGACCAAGACTGGATGGTGGTATAAGTCCAAGTCCAAATACCTGAGAACTGGAGGACTGATGGTATGAATTTCAATTTGAGGTCAGAAAACAGATCAATGTGGCATTTTAGCATGCTATAAAGAAAGGGAGGAAAATGGTAATAAAAACTTTTAAAAAATAAAAAAAATTTAACAAAAAGAAAGGGAGAAGGAGGGCTGGAGAAATGGTTTAGTGGTTAAGGCACTTACCTGAAAAGCCAAAGGACCCAGGTTCGATTCCCCAGAACCCACATAAGTCAGATGCACAAGGGGGTGCATGCATTTGAGGTCATTTGCAGTGGCTGGGGGTCCTGGTATGCTCATTCTCTCTCTCTTTACCTCTTTCTCTTTCTCATAAATAAATAAATATTTTAAAAGAGAGACCAGGCATGCTGGTGCATGCCTTTAATCTCAGCACTTGGGAGGAAGAGGTAGGAGGATCACAGTGAGTTAGAGGCCACCGTGAGACCACATAGTGAATTCCAGGTCAGTCTAGGCTAGAGTGAGACCCTACCTTGAAAAAAAAAAAGAAAGGGAGGAGATGCAGAGGAGGAGGAGGAGGTAGAGAAGAGGACTCTCCCTTTTCCCTTTTCTTCTATTCAGCACAACAGTGGATTTTGAGAGAGAGAAAGAGAGAGAGAGAGAGAGAGAGAGAGAGAGAGAGAGAGAGAGAGAGAGAGAGAGAGAGAGAGGGAGAGAGAATTGGTACATCAGGGCCTCAGCCATTGCAATCAGACTCCAGATGCATGCACCACCTAGTGGCCATGTGTGACCTTGTGCTTGCCTCACCTTTGTGCATCTGGCTTACATGGGATCTAGCCAGTCGAACCTGGGTCTTTAAGCTTTGCAGGCAAGAGCCTTAACTGCTAAGCCATCTCTCCCCAACAGTGGATTTAAAAAAAATTACTTATTTATTTATTTATATAGTTGAGAGTAGGGAATGGGGAATGTATGTATGTGCCAGGGCCTCTTTCTACTGCAGATGAGCTACAGACACATACCCCACGTCGTGTGTCTGGCTTTATGTGGGTACTAGGGAATCTAACCGAGGCAGTCAAATTTTGCAAGCAAGTTCCTTTAACCGCTAAGCTATCTCCCCAACCTGCTCACAGTGGATTCTATGATGTTCACTTAGATTGTAGAGGACCATCTCCCTTACTTTGTCTACTGATCCAAAGGCTAATCTCTTCCAGAAAACCCCTCATAGACACCACCAGAAATAATGCTTCACCACATACCTGGACATTTTTGTGGCCCAATCAAGTTGGCAAATAATGGTAATCACCACTGCAATCAAACTCCAGATACATGTGCCACCTTATGCTTACATGGGTTCTGGGGAATTGAACCTGGGTCCATAGGCTTCACAGACAATTGTTGTAATTGCTAATCCATCTCTCCAGTCCTGTTTTTATTTTTTGTACATATTATAAACACCAGGTTTAAAGTTCTTGTCTATTAGGGCTGGAGAGATGGTTCAGAGGTTAGGGCGCTTGCCTGCAAAGCCTAATGACATGGGTTCGATTCCCTAGTACCCATGTAAGGCCAGATGCACAAAGTAGTACATACATCTGGGGTTCGTTTGCAGTGGCAAGAGCCCCTGGTGTGCTCATTCATTCTCTCTCTCTCCCTTGCAAATAAATTTTAAAAAACCGTTTTTTTGTCTATTAATTCCAATGTTTGTATTGTTGCAGGGACAGTTTATACAGATAAGGTAAATCCCCTATGCACTGGCCATCCTTTCTTACTTCATGTATTTTTTAAAAATATTTTTTGTCCATTATTTATTTATTTATTTGAGAGTGACAGACACAGAGCGAAAGACAGATAGAGGGAGAGAGAGAGAATGGGCGCGCCAGGGCTTCCAGCCTCTGCAAACGAACTCCAGACGCGTGCGCCCCCTTGTGCATCTGGCTAACGTGGGACCTGGGGAACTGAGCCTTGAACCGGGGTCCTTAGGCTTCACAGGCAAGCGCTTAACCGCTAAGCCATCTCTCCAGCCCACTTCATGTATTTTGAAATATTTTTTGGCATTAAAAAATTATTTTATTTTTTGATAATTTCATACAGGTATATAATTATTTTGATTGTATTCACCCCATATTACTCTTTGTTATCCCTCTTCCACTTCCACTATATCCCAATTAATCCTCTTTCTACTTTCATGTCTTTTTTGGTGACTCACTAAGTTAAACTAGGGCTGCTTTCATAAGCATGAGTGGGGGTTTTTGGAATATGGACAACTTACCAGTAGCTACATTACTGAACAAATTACTCCCCCCCAGCAACCATTAACTACCAATATCTACACTGGGAGGGGTAGGGCTTATGAACCTAATTGAGTGAGTTCATGAGTGTAGTGGTCATCTCATGTCTAGAAGATAGCTTTCCACAGCATTCCTCCCCATTCTCTACCTGTGCTTTGTAATTTTTAATGAAAATTGTAAATTATATAATGTGGTAACTTTGAGAATCATATTCTTTTTCTTTCCACAGTTTTTTTGTTATTACTAGTGGTGTTTACTCACTGATTTTTCTGCATTAATTCTGCAAGGCTTATAATCTTTGTCATTTATATTCCTTGAAGTTTCTACTTGGTTAGCTTAGTGGCCAGTTAGTGATTAGAATTTTTCCTCAACCTCCTAGAATTAGTAAGTCTCCCAGTCTTTTATTTTTGGTTCTGAGATTGAACCCAGGGCCCTGTACATATTAGGCACGTGCTATAATGCTGTTCTGTAATTGTAACCCTAGTTTCTCATTCATTACCAAAATGTTCTATGTGTGTAGTGTGGGTATGCCACCAACATTTATGCAAACAGTTGATAAATCGGTTATTGCTTCAATTTGTAGAGTTTGAACACTGGCCAGCAGGGAAAATATGGGCCTACTTGGGTTTTTCTTAGCATAGCCTTGGGCATGCATACTGCCTTGTATACATGCATGGTTTTATTTTTAAAAATATTTGTATCTATTTATTTGCAAGGTGGGAAGGAGGGAGGGAGGGAGCTAGAGATAGAGAAAATGAGAATGGGTTCAGGACCTCCTACCACTTCAAATGAACTCCAGATATATGCACCACTTTGCATCCAGATCTGTGTGGATGCTAGGGAACTGAATCTGGACTGGCAGGCTTTGCAAGCAAGCATCTTCAATTACTGAGTTATCTCCCCAGTCCCATACACATAGTTTTCTAGATCAAGAATATATTATAGCATTTCAAAGCCCCTATGAACGTACATTATTCTCTATTATTTACTTTTAAGCTTTTCAGTTAATGTTTGACCCAGCTGTTGTCTACTACATTGGGCAGCTGTGAAGTTAATAATTTGCCTCTAATTGGTTTTGACAAATGCCCCAAGCAAAATGTTTTTTGTATTGAGTATGTTCTTGAGTCAGGTCTAATAAAAAATCATTGCAAATGAGGCCTTCAAAATAACTACCAGAAAGACCATACAATGATTTGAAAATGAGTCCGTGAGAGGGCTCTAATCTTAGATTTTCCCCATCTGGTGGCTGGTTTTCACCACGATTGTAGGCTGTTTTCAAGGTTACCACTTCTACCTGTTTTTGCAAATGGTCTCTCACTGTGTTGCTCAGGCTAGTCTTGAATTCCTGGGCTCAAAGGATTCCCTACCTCAGTCTCCCAAGCGCTGGGACTATAAAAACACTGCTGCAATACCCAGCTTCTGTTTGTAAATAAATATATATTGGAACACAAACATACTTGTTAATTTACATATTATCTATGGCTGCTTTTCTGCTACAATAGAAGAATTTAATAGTTGGAACAGAGACCATATGGTTTAAAAACCTAAAATATTTGAGGTTTGTCCCTTTTTAAAAATATTTTTATTGCTGGGCATGATGGCACACCTTTAATCTCAGCACTTGGGAGGCAGAGGTATAGGGATCACTATGAGTTTGAAGCCACACTGAGACTACATAGTGAATTCCAGGTCAGCCTGAGCTAGACTGACACCTTACCTCCAAAAAAAGGAAAAAAAATTATTTATTTATTTGAGGGAAAGAAAGGGAGAGAGAGAGAGAGAGAGAAGGGGCACACCGGGGCCTCTAGCCACTGCAAATGAACTCTAGATGCATGTGCCACCTTGTGCATCTGACTTACATGGGTCCCAGGGAATCAAACCAAGGTTCTTTGGCTTTGCAGGCAAGTGCCTTTGAGTAGCCATAATGAAAAATAAAAACCAGGTGAAATTAATATTAAGAATATACTTTGGAATTATTATTATGGTTTTTCAAGGTAGGGTTTCACTGTAGGCCAGGTTGACCTGGAATTCATTATGTAGTCCCAGAGTGGCATTGAATTCACAGCAATCCTCCTACCTCATAGTCCACCACACCTGGCTTCCATTCTCTCTTCTCTCTTTTCCCTCTCTCCCTCTGCCTCCCAAGTGCTCCCTGAGCCCCACCAAAAATTTTTTTGTTATTTAATTTTTTGTTTGTTTTGTTTTTTGAGGTAGGATCTCACTCTTGCTCAGGCTGACCTGGAATTCATTATGTGGTCTCAGGATGGCCTGGAACTTACAGTGATCCTCCTACCTCTGCCTCCTGAGATTAAAGGCATGTGCCACCACACTCAGCTGATTTCTTTTTTTTTTTTTTTTTTTTTTTTTGAGGTAGGGTCTCACTCTAGCTCAGACTAGAGTTAAGGCATTTGCCTACAAAGCCTAAGGACCCAGGTTCGATTCCTCAGGACCCACGTAAGCCAGCTGCACAAGGGGGCACATGCATCTGGAGTGCATTTGCAGTGGCTGGAGGCCCTGGCACGCCCATTCTCTCCCTCTCAGTCTCTCTCTCTCCCTCTTTCTCTGTCAAATAAATAAAAAAAATATTTTTTAAAGTGCATTCTGGGCTGGAGAGATGGCTTAGTGGTTAAGGCGTTTGCTTGCAAAACCAAAGGATCCTGGTTTGACTCTTCAGGACCCACACAAGCCAGATGCACAAGGGGGTGCATGCACCTGGAATTCGTTTGCAGTGGCTGGAGGCCCTAGCATGCCCATTCTCTCTCTCCCTCTTTCTCTCTCTCTCCCTCTCTCTCTCTCAGTAAATAGATAAAAATAAAGTTTTTTTTTAAGTGCTTTCTTGGGCTGGGGAGATGGCTTAGTGCTTGCTTGCAAAGCTTAAAGACCCAAGTTCAATTCCCCAGTACTCATGTAAGTCAGATGCACAAGGTGGTACCTGTATCTGGAGTTCATTTGCAGTAATTAGAAGCCCTGGTGTGCCCATTTTCTCTCTCTTAAATAAATAATTAAAAAAAAACAACTTTGTTTTTGCATAACTTGCTGTTCTGGGTTTGATTCCCATGTAAAGTCAGATGCTAAAAGTGACACTTTATTTGGAGTTCCTTTACAATGGCAAAAGGTCCTTACATGCCTGTTCTCTCTTTCTACTCATAAATAAATAAAAAATAAATAAATAAAAAGGAATATACTTTAGGGTATTGCATGGTGGTATACACCTTTAATCCCAGCACACACACACATTCTTTTTTTTAGCTTAGTTTTTTTTTTTTTTTTGAGGTAGGGTCTCATTCTAGCCCAGGCTGACCTGGAATTCACTATGTAGTCTCAGGGGGGCCTCAAACTCATGGCAATCCTCCTATCTCTGCCTCCTGAGTGCTGGGATTAAAGGCGTGGACCATCACGCCTGGCAAAAAAGAATATATTTTGTTTAACTTAATCTACTCAAATTATCATTTCAACATATAACCTATATAAAATTACTAATAGAATATCTGACATAGTTTATTAAGGCTTTGAGATCTGGTGTGCATCAGCCACATTTCAAATTCTTAATAGCTACAAGTGGCTGGGTGGTTAGCATATTGGATAGCATACTTCTATCCTTGGTACTCAAAATATGTTCCCTAGACCAGGCTGCCTACCCAAGAGCTTGGAGGAAAGGCACAATATTAGCTTGGCTCCATCATGGATATAGATTTCATTTAACAAGCCCCAGGTTAATCAGATTCATATTAAAGCAGCTACATATTGAGACATATAGTTGTATACTGCTTTCCTATACGGCCTCTCTTTGGGATAAGGGCCCATGGCACTTAAGGTACTGTTCAAATATAAAATGTAACTGTCTATTTAATTTGTCTTTCTCTTTATAGATGATGGTTAAGTTATCTGCAAATGAATCAACTCAAGTGACAGTGGAGCAGATGCTGTTCTAGACACTGTGGGATTTATTCAGCTGAAGAGGACATGGTCATTGCTTTCATGGAACTTCCAACTGCCCAAGGATGCCTGGAGAATAGTATTCTGCACAAGAAATTCAGTCTCCTCTACTAAAATCCTTTATACAACATCTCCATCTCCGATGTAAATGTGGCAACCAGACACTGGATTGCTTAAGTGGCATTCAATTCAAGAGGTTCATGGGACAGAAACAAAACAGTTTCACTCCATTTGAAATTGGCTCATGGCAACGGTCTGAAGCAAACACTCAAACTTTAGGACATGAACTCAATGGGTTCTTCTGAAAGGGTACCAACCCTATGTTTGTATAACAGGAAAGTTATAACATTCATCATGCTCAGATTCAGGAACTGTGCACTCAAGTCAAGGGAAACCTGACAGTCTGATTTCCAGGTTCCAATGACTTAGAATAGGAATTCCTATTTAAAGCAAAGAAAATAAGAAACGAGGAAGTGCCAGTCCTTGTTCCTCTGTGTAGGTGTTGACAAGCTATTAAATCATTAGGCTGTCCCTTGCCAGAAGCAGCAGAATAAATCTTGGAAGTTGACAAATGGTCAGCAGCTCTGTGTGTGCCTGCACACTCAGAGGCATACACAAAGGGCACACTGTTTCTCTTGGTTTATCTCCTAGCTGTGTAAATATTTCATCTGACATTTGGATTGGATTCTTAGCTAGGTTCCCACCAAGCTGATGGGTTTTTAATCTGCTTTCATCAGCCTACAATCAACTGTCTAACCTGTCTGCACAGTACAGTATACTTTGCCCACTGGCAAACAGAACAAATGGAACCAGGAGATCCTTGACATACTTTCCTCAGATGTCTGAAGATGAGGAATTGCACCTAAGTTCTGGCCAAGCCAGAAACTTAAGCTATGAGGCACTTGCCTCATCCTGTGATTCTAGTACCCATGAGTCCATCCTAATGAGACCAGTGCCAGCGGGAGATCACAGTATCAAAGTGGGGGACCTGCCATCCTATTAAGACAGGTCTTTGGTAGTCTTTAGTAGTGGCACAATTATGCTGAGTCAAAGATGAGGATGGCTGTAATCTCATTAATACTGAGTTGTATTTATGTTGGTTTCTCATTGGTTTCAGATGAGTTCCTTCAGTTGTCTAGAATGTAGGAAACATAGTAATAATCTAAATCACAAATTATTGGCTCACAAAGCTTCTATAAAGTAATAAACAAAAGGCAGTACTGATACATGCTTCAACATGATGACCCTAAAAAAGATCATGTCAACGGCTGGAGAGATGGCTTAGCAGTTAAGGTACTTGCCTGCAGAGCCTATGGACTGGAGTTCAATTCCCCAGTACCCACCTAAAGCCATATGCACAAAGTGGTGCATGTGTATGGAGTTTGTTTGCAGTGGCTGGAGGCCCTGGCACACCCATTCTCTCCGTCTGACTCTCTCCTCTCTCTCTCTCTCTCTCTCTCTGCTTGCAAATAAATAAAATAAAAAGATCACTAGGCGAGGTGGCACACACCTTTAATCCCAGCACTCAGGAAGCAGAGGTAGGAGGATTGCTGTGAGTTCGAGGCCACCCTGAGACTAACTACATAGTGAAGTCCAGGTCAGCCTGGGCTAAAGCAAAACCCTACCTCAAAAACAAAACAAAACAAAAAAACCCAAAAAAACAACCAACCAAACAACAACAACAAAAGATCCCATCAAGTGAAAGAGGCCAGTGATAAAAGGCCATATACTAGCCGGATGTGGTGGTGGACTCCTTTAATCCCAGCACTTAGGAGGCAGAGGTAGGAGGATTGCTGTGAGTTCAAGGCTACCCTGAGACTACATAGTGAATTCCAGGTCAGCCTGTGCTAGAGTGAAACCCTACCTCAAAATAAATAAATAAATAAATAAATAAATAAAGAAATAAAGAAATAAAGAAATAAAGAAAGAAAGAAAGAAAGAAAGAAAGAAAGAAAGAAAGAAAGAAAGAAAGGAAGAGGCCATGTACTGTGGTATTCTAGTCATGAGAAATTTACAGAATAAGTAAGTCATAGAGACAGAAAGCAGATTAGGAAGTGTTAGGAGTTTGAGTGAGAGAGATTAACTGGGATTCTTTTAGAGGTGATGATAATGTACTGAAGGTAGGCAGTGGTAATGATGTACCACTCTGTGATAAAAATCATTGATAAATAAATCTCTCTTCCTCTCCCTTTCTCCCTCCCTCCTCTGTCACTCCTTGCTACATAGCCCAGGCTCCTGGCTTGGCCTTGAACTTGCTTCCCAGCCCAAGCTGGTCTCATCATTCTCCTGTCTCAGCCTCCTCAGTGTTGGGGTTACGTGTGTATGCCATCACTCCTGGATGATTGCACACTTTCAATAGGCTACTTGTATGGTATGAGAACTACATCATAATAAAACTGTAAAAAGTTAAAGTTAGTGCCAGGCGTGGCAGTGCATGCCTTTAATCCTAGCACTCGGGAGGCAGAGGTAGGAGGATCACCATGATTTGGAGGCTACTCTGAGACTCCATAGTGAATTCCAGGACAGCCTGGGCTAGAGTGAGACCCTACCTTGAAAAACAACAACAACAAAAAGTTAGTTAAGTGCTCCAGAGGCAGAGGTAGGAGAATAGCAGTGAGTTCAAGGCCACTGTAAGACTACATAGTGAATTCCAGGCCAGCCTAAGCTAGAGAGAAACCCAGGGTTCCATCCCCAATACTGCATTATTTTCAAATATGGCAAAAATTAGAGTGATTAAATATTTTTTTTACCTCTTTCCTTAAAGAACTTCCTATAGAGCAATCTTCTCAGCCTTGCTATTCTGAATTTTACTTATAGGAAGAAATAGTGAAAGATGGACATGTAAGCTGGCACCAGGAATGCTGAAGGATCCGATGGGTCGACTGCTACTGTCCTCTACCATCCTTCATCTGTCTGTTCATCCACTAGTGTGAAGCCTACTATGCACCAGGTACTGGGGAAACAGTATGAGTAAACTGACCTTTCTATTAGAAGCTTATGATAGTGATGCACTGAACATTGATGCTGAGACATCCTTGATTTGAATTGCCTGCTGAATCATCCCAGGTTGGTAATAATTACAATGTTAGTATTATACTGATTTTTTTCTGACATCAGGAATTCATGAATGATACACTTACTTGAAAGTTTCAATACCAAAAGTATAAAGTCTCCTGGGTGACTTATACTAATAGTAAATCAAATTATTTAATATGTAATATTTAAATATTTAATATTTAAAGAAAAAGCTGCAAACTTTATGCCTCTCCAAAATATTTGAAGCAAGAATTCTTGTCAAAAACAGCCAAAGGAGAAAAGTGACAGTATGTATTTCAAGGTTTCCTCCTTTAACAGTCACCACTTTTGTGAATCCACAGGCTTTATTAAAAGAGGAAACATTTTTGTCTCAGTGTAGATGAAGATGCATATCTGTGGGTAATATATTTGGTGTTAGTTTGAGGCAGGCTGTACAAAAGAACTCCATTGTTCATTTCTTCAGACAGTGTGTTAGATGGAGAACTAACATCTGATCTTTAGAGCCAGGCAGGCCTGGCCTCAAATCCAAGCTCACACTTTGTTATAACAGTGTTGGAGCTGTTCTTACTATCTTCAGTCACGCCCCTTTCCAATTCATCCTTTACACAGCAGCTGAGCAAACTCTCAAAAATACAAATTAGGGCTTGTCACTGTCCTACAGCAAACCCCTTAGTGATAGCACATCTTTGACAGGAGGGTCTAAGCTCTTTAGCATGACTCATGCAAGGCTAATTTCCACACACTCTCTAGCTATACATCCTCAGCTTCCACCTGCCCATTTTCAGAGGATCAATCATTTGTAACCACCCATAAACACACACCCACGTGCACTCTACACTCTTGGGCTGTTACACTCTCCTAGAATCACTTTCTACTCTTTTGGATCTGATCCATGGTAAGTCATTTTTGCACTGGGACTAGGGGAAGCAGAGCTGGGAAAACAGGCTCCAGGGCCAGCAGCTAGGGTGAGTCAGGGCCCTGAGCTGGCCTGCGTCCCTTGGCTTTGGAAGCTTTACTAATGACTGTCAAGATTTTGACAAAAACTACAAAAATGACCTTTGCATTCTACCATAAGCTTCGTTTAAATGATTTAATTTAAAACTATTTATTTATTTGAGAGAGAGGCAGATGAAAGAAAGAAAGACAGACAGACAGAGAATGGGTGCACCAGGGCCTCTAGCCACTGCAAATGAACTCCAGACGCATGTGCCACCTTGTGCATCTGGCTTATGTGGGTATTGGGGAATCAAATGTGGTTCCTTAGGCTTCTCAGGCAAATGCCTTCCTTATCCTCAAAGCCATCTCTCCAGCCCAAAATTATTTAATTTAAAATAGCTGTGTGAGTAGCATATGCATACAGTGAAAAATTTCAAAGGTAGAAAAGGATATTTAGTAAAAGAATAAAACCTGATATGTTCTAAATGTCTTATTCTTTTAGATTTCTTTCCCCTGTTTGGAAAGTCTGCTATGTGAGCAGAAAGATATCATTTTAACACAATATTGTAAAATACTCTATACAGCGTTCTGTACTTGCCCTTTTCATTTCACCATATTACCTTAGAGATTCTTTCACAATATATTATATTAAATTATTCCTCTACTGGTGCTGTTTTTAAACTTTTATAAAGCTACTTTTAAAGACTGATCACTATACTTGCAGTGTTCTTGTTTTTTAAAAATGGGTTTATTTTCTTTTTAATTAAAATTGTATATATTACTTTTTTTAAAAAAATTTTATTTATTTATTTGAGAGCGACAGACACAGAGAGAAAGACAGATAGAGGGAGAGAGAGAGAATGGGCGCGCCAGGGCTTCCAGCCTCTGCAAACGAACTCCAGACGCGTGCGCCCCCTTGTGCATCTGGCTAATGTGGGACCTGGGGAACCGAGCCTCGAACCGGGGTCCTTAGGCTTCACAGGCAAGCCCTTAACTGCTAAGCCATCTCTCCAGCCCACTTTTTTTTTTTTTTAATTACAAAGATAATACATTAACACATTCTTTTTGTAGGGGCAGGGGACTTACTTGCAAAGCCTGCTAGTTCAGGTTCAATTCCCCAGTACCCATGTTAAGCCAGATACACAAAGTGGTGCATGCATCTAGAGTTCATCTGTGGTGACAAGAGGCTCTTGGGTACACATATTCACTCTCAATAATAGTCTTTCTCTTGGCTCACAAATAAACAAATAAAATATTTTTAAAAATGAATTTCTTTAGCCATGGTATGGTGGTACATGCCTTTAATTCCAGCACTTGTGAGCCAGAGGTAGGAGGACTGCCATGAGTTCGAAGCCACCCTGAGACTACATAGTGAATTCCAGATCAGCCTGGGCTAGAGTGAAACCTTGCCTCAAAAAAGAAAACAACCCCCCCAAAAATGCATTCCTTTTTTTTTCTTTGAGGTAGGGTTTCACTCTAGCCCAGGCTGACCTGGAATCGACTATGTAGTCTCAGGATGGCCTCGAACTCAGGCGATCTTCCTACTTCTGCCTCCCTAGTGCTGGGATTAAAGGCGTTTGCCACTGTGCCCAGCTTACACTCCTTTTATATAAAACTTGAAAAATATTTCTAAAGCATAAAGAAAAAATATCACTCATATTTCTAGTCCTGATTGAAAGTTTTATGAATGTTTTTCTAGTATTTTTTCCTATTCATATATCTATTTTATGCTTATGTTTTGAGGTGGGGGTCTTGCTTCAGCCTAGGCTGGCTTAGAATTAATTATGTAGTCTCAGGCTGGCCTGGAACTCACAGCATTTCTCCTACCTTTGCCTCCTGAGTGCTAGAATTCAAGGCATGCACCATCATGTCCAATACATGTCTATATTTTATAAAAAGATCTGTTCTCCAATTGCCCCACTTTATAGATGAGGAAACTAGGACATAGGGAGGTAAAATAACCTTTAGGGATCACATAGCAAGTAAGTGATGGAGCCTTAGTCCAAACCTGTGTGTGCCAGACCCCAGAAATCATGTGTCCAGGGAATCCATGTCAAATACATTGGGCAGCATTCATAGCTATCATAGGGTGCATAAGGCCTATTGGGCTATAGGTTGGACATACCTGGTTTGCAGTATGCCATTCCTCATCTAAAATTCTCAAAAGCTAAACAAAACAAAACCAGAGACGTAAATTCTGGAGGAATGCAAAGTGAGGAAATGAACACAACTGTGTTGTCATTACTGTGAATGACACCTTCTCTTCCTATTTGTTGCACTAACCAGGGGGCTCTGCTCCTGACCTGGGCTAGCTCAAGTACAGAGTAGAACCCAAAACAAAAAGGTGCCCTCCTCCTCAAAAGCAAAATAACACAGTAGGCAGTGAACAAAGAGACTGTTGGGGACATTACAGATTATACTCACAATTTGACCTGGTGTATGAATTGGAGTTTGCAGGAGTTAGCTAAGCCTAATTCCTCAACGCCAACAGGTTGGGGCAGGGCAGGGCAGGGCTAGAAGCCAAGAAGGATGGAATAGTGCGCCTGGGAGGAACAGAAATCCTCCTACGGTAGGCCTGCTCCCTGTTCCCTGCAAAAGGATGTCAGCATCTGGTGCTCCAGGAGGTGCCCAGCAGGGTAGCAGGAGAAAAGAGAAGGGTGGAGGGGGAAGGGATGATTTTGGAGCTCTCTTCTTGTTGCCTGTGGTTTTAGTAGAGCAATTCCCTACTCTGCTGTCATCATCAAAGGAGTTCTCAGGCTCCTAGTAAATAGCAGGCAGGGAAAAACAGTAGAACTGGGAGAGAGGAAGACTGCTCTGCTGGAAAGAATCTGAAGGGCAGTGGCCAGCCCCTGGGCAATAAGGATCAGTAAATAGCAGGAAAGTGTACAGGGAAAGAACTCAGGCTCTGGAACCAGCCCACTGGGTCTGAATCTTGAGATGCAGATAACAGTGGGTGTGAGTGTCCAGAAGAGCAAATTCATTTAAAGTGCCTAGAAGAGAGCCAGGCACAGGCCAGTGCATGCAATGCTTAGAACCATGCTTTCTAGGCATTGTGGTAGGAATTGAGGTAGAGGGAATTATCAGATAGTTTTTGCCCTTGAATTGAGGTTAGGTGAAGAGACAGAAGAGTAAATAAATTACACGGCAATGTAATAAAGTCTTGTGTCAGGTACTGCAGGACCTTGGAGAAAGGAGTGATCAACTGTAGAGAGGCTGGGTGGTCAGAGAAGACTTTACAGATAATGTGGGAGTTTGAACCTGAAGGGAGAGTAGGATTTCACTGAGCAGGCAAGTGTAAGGAAGGATTTTCCTAGCAGGGCAACCCTGGTTACAGACTTGGTGAGGTAGTAGATGGTTAAGGGTAGGGGTAGAGGTAGTATAGTGGGAAAATAGATTAAGGCCCAATCTAGAGGGATCTTTATTAGCAAGAGAACACAGGATCCCTCTAGATTATAAGCTCTGGGAGTGTGGTGATGTATGCAAGTGTAAACATATATTTGAGGCAGGGGAAAGAAACATGGTTAAAATTGCATTTCTCAAAAGTAAATGACATGAAGGATGGATTATGTATGGGAAACTGAAGGGAGATCAGTTAAATTGGCTCAATTATCTCACCCCTACCTCATAATCCTTCTCCAGTGTTCTTATTATTAATCATCTGTCCATCTAATTGTCCAAGAAAGAAACTTGGAGTCCTTGGTGATGCTACCTACTCCTTCATCTCTGGATTTACTCTGCCATTAAACCTTGTTGCTTCTATCTCCAAAATGCATCTAGAACCTAGACAACTAGAATAGCTTCCTTCCTGGCCTTTCTAGTTCCAGTGGTAATCCTTTCCAAGCCCTTCTCTATACAAATGCCAGAGTGAGCACACATGCATAGGCATACTGCTATGGGCTGATTTTGTACTGCCAGCCAATTCATATGTTGAAACCCTAACTCCCAGTGTAGCTGTATTTGGAGCAAGGAGGTAGTTAAGGTTAATGAGGTTATAAGTGGTATGTGATGTGATTCAAATGAGTGTCCTTATAAAAAAAGGCCCCATAAAGGTCTCTTGCACTCTGCCACACAGTGCTGCGGAAAGGCCCTGTGAGAATGCAGTAGGAAGGTAGCTGCCTACAAGTTAGGAAGTAAGCCCATACCAGAAGATGACCCTACTGGTATCTTGATTTTGGACTCCCAGACCTGTGAGAAAATAGACTTGTGTCATTTATGCCACTGCATCCATGGAAGCCTGAGATGACTAATACACTTAGTTGTAGCTATGTTATTGATATTTGTTTATGTACTCTGTTGTGTGATTTTTTTTCCCCAGTTGGTTGTGTGGTATAGTTTTCTGCCATTCCACTAGGTTAAAAGCTCCTTGAAGTTATGGATCATAACTTTTAAGTCAATAGAAGTACCTGCAATCAAGTTGGGCCCACAGTTGTAGTCAATAAATGCTTCCAGAAGAACCAGATGCAACTGCACGGGAAACAGGGAATGTTCATAGCTTGAAAAGGATACTGGGCCTACAGTTGGTATTAGCTTTGTTACAGATGTTCTAAGTGTCTCCAAACAAATTAGCATAATTCCCCCTCCCTATCCACTTGTTTCTTCAGCTGTGCTGTTTCCTCAACCCTTAAAGTTTCAGGAAGGCTTGAATATTAAAAATAATCTAGTATTTTCAGAGTTTTTGTGAGAAAACAGAGAACCTATCTGAGTTTTTTTTTAATATTTTTTTAAATTTTTTTTTATTATTTATTTATTTATTTATTTGAGAGCGACAGACACAGAGAGAAAGACAGATAGAGGGAGAGAGAGAGAATGGGCGTGCCAGGGCTTCCAGCCTCTGCAAACGAACTCCAGACGCGTGCGCCCCCTTGTGCACCTGGCTAATGTGGGACCTGGGGAACCGAGCCTCGAACCGGGGTCCTTAGGCTTCACAGGCAAGCGCTTAACCGCTAAGCCATCTCTCCAGCCCCTATCTGAGTTTTTAAAAATAATCTAGTATTTTCAGAGTTTTTGTGAGAAAGCAGAGAACCTATCTGAGTTTTTGAATCAGAAGTATCCGTGTTCAAAAATCTAACCTTCTCACTTTGTAACCCTGTTGAATCACTCACACACTGTGTGAGGTCCTTTATGCTCCTGCACTCATATTCATAGCCATCTTGCAAAGTGAGTATGAAGGGTCTTATTTTTGGAGCTCTAAGAGGCAGAAGAAATGACCCAAGGTCACACTGCTGGTTAAAGAATCATAACTCCATGTGATTTAGCTTTGCAAAACATTCGTGATTTTTTTTTTTTACAACATGTCACAGGCCCCTAAAGAGGACAAAGCTTAGCATCTGCAAAGATTAACCTCGTACATAAAACTTAACGAAACTCCATGGAAAAGGGACAAAAGTTCGTGCCTTTCTTTGGACAAACAGGAAGCTAATGTCCTAATGTTTAAGTAATGTAAGGCCAGTTGTATCAGCTCTTTAGAAGGGACCTTGACCCAAAAGAGATAACATGTTGTTTCACAGGGCTAAGGGAACTGCAGGGGACAGGGAGATAGATTCATTATTTACTTCTGTACTCTTAGCACCTTGCACTGTGCTCTGCTCCACAAGGTACTCAATGACTGTTTGTGGGATGATTTTACCCAGTGCAGCTCAGGGGCTGAACAATATTATATTCTGTGGCCTGGCACTGTGGCCACTAGTAAGGTGTAGGTATGGCGATTAGGCCTGAAAGAGCCAGTCACATGGCTGCCAAGGTTTGGAACTGAAGAAGTATATGTTTGATATGTTTCAGAGTCCACAGTGAAACAAGATTCCCTGATGGGAATTTTCCCAAGGACTTGATCCAGACACTCAATAAAAGGGTTACAAGTGGACTTGCATATAATTTGCAAATGGTTTATGTCTAACTACATTTTCTGTCATCCATTCCCTGGTGATTTTTCAAGGCAAACAATTTATTGCCACTCTAAAGGTTATTGCATAATTTATAAAAATAATAAAAATTTATCTTCTCTTTCTTACAAAAAGACTAGGCAGTACTGCATTTCGCTGTCAAGGCTGTTCAGCACAGACAACTCATATCTTTATTACTTCCACGTAAAGTATTTGATCAATCATATTTAAGTTCTACTATAAAACTTAAAATGTAAGGTATACTATCCATATTAGCCAAAATGATGGGCCTTCCTAGAACACCAAGCCCTATGTCATCCACATGAGGACTCTCATTCCAATGGCACTGTTTTTGCATTTCAGTAATATAGAACCCCTTTAAGTGGAAAGGTGTCAGTGAGGACGGGAAGGAAAGACAGCTTCCCCTTGCTACTCACAAACACAGTGAGGGTCCACTGGCAGTCACTCTTCTTGAGAGCAGGGGAGGCTGGGGTGACAGAGAACAGAGCTGTGAACACCCATTCCTAACTCCCAGACGGAAGTTTTGCTTTGTAAGCTGATCCTCGACAGAGCAGTAATTTATAAATGGAAAGAGATATGGGTCTCATCATTCAGCAAGCATTTATTGAGGGCTTGCTATGTGCAAGACACTAGATAAGCATTACAGCTTAATAAGGAGAACTTTCAAATCCATCAGGCCTTTTCTTGTCACTGCCTTAAAATATCATGTCCTGTATTTAAAAATGACAACGTAATCATGACAAGCAAATCCAAACTCAACACTAGTACAACTTATATTTGCCCTCTCCAATGATAATAAAAAGAACTCTCTGAATGCTTTAATGAGCGTTTGCACATACTGCCCTCTTGGCTTGGAATTCTCTTCCCCTTCTTCTGTCTGCCTCTTGAAATCCTACCCGCTAAGATACAGCTCAAATAACATTTCCTTTGTGAACCCTTCTGACACCCCTTGAGCAAATCAACCATTCTCCTCTACATGCTCCCAGAACTCTTTGCAAGGACCTTCTACTTGCATACTCTATTTATAATTTCTTTTTCTTTCCATATAACATTATCCATGTAATATTTTATTTTTTACACTTTACTGTGAGCTATTTCAGTCAGGACACACTTCTTATTCATCTTGGTGTCCTCAGCACAATGCCTGTATGTGGTAGTAGTCGGTAAATGATTTCTGAAAAAGACATCTATTAATATACTACAGAGAACTTGATAGCAACCTAACAAGCCTTGCACATAGCATATGCTCAATAAAGGATTGATGAGCTTTGACTGTGGTAAATATGGTGCTACTCTTAGCTCAAAGCTATACATAGCAACTTTTGCTAGCCAGTATGTGAGGCCACAACAGCATCCACCCGCCATCCATGGGTGCCCTTGGGATGGTGCAGACACTGTTATACTTGCCTCAAACTATCATCTCTTTGGTTTATCTGAGGGCACACAATGTTTCATTAGCAGTCACTTTTTTGGGGCCAAGTATTTTGCTACAAAAGTGCCTTAATAGATTGCTTTCAGATGGAAGAAAAATATACTGGAAGCCACCTGAAGACAACTTTCAGAGGACTTTGGCTTTTAACCATAGCCATTTGCAAAACCCTACTGTCTTTTTTTCTGGGCATAAGGGAATAAAAAGCCTCTTTTTCTTTTCTTTCTTTGCAACCAGAGAGAGATAGAGAGAAGAGAGACAGACAGAGAGAATGGGAACAGCAGGGCCTCCAGCCACTGCAAATGAATTTCAGATGCATGTGCCACTTTGTGCAACTGTCTTTACATGTATATTGGGGAATTGAACCCAGGTCATTAGGTTTTGCAGGAAAGTGCCTTAACTGCTGTGCCATCTCTTCAACCCAAGTCCCCTTTTCCTTTTGAAAAGTGATAGAAGTGTGAAAGTTCTACTTTTGGGACTGGGGACAGGTAACAACACTTGCTGCACAAGCATGAGGACCCAAGTTTGATCCCTAGAACTAACATAAAAAGCCAGACATGCCTGTGCATGGTTGTAACTCCAGAGCTGATGTGGGTGGAGACAAGAGGGTTGCTGGGGCTCCCTGGACTGAAGAAAAAGGGAAGCTTCAGGTTCTGTGAGTGACTCTTGTCTGGGAAATAAGGCCTCTGCACATGTGTGCATGTGCATGAACAACTGCACACACATGCATACCATATACTACACACAAAAAGTTATACTTTTGGGCTGGAGAGATGGCTTAGCGGTTAAGTGCTTGCCTGTGAAGCCTAAGGACCCCGGTTCGAGGCTCGGTTCCCCAGGTCCCACGTTAGCCAGATGCACAAGGGGGCGCATGCGTCTGGAGTTCGTTTGCAGAGGCTGGAAGCCCTGGCGTGCCCATTCTCTCTCTTTCCCTCTATCTGTCTTTCTCTCTGTGTCTGTCACTCTCAAATAAATAAATAAATAAAAAGTTATACTTTTATGGGAGATACCCCTATCGTGTAGCGTTCCAATATATAGTCACTAAAGATCTTTGTTTTTTTGTCCAGCATAGGCAAATAATGGTTGATTAACCCTATATTAGGCAGAAATGAGTTGGGCAGATGCCAGACTCCCTGTACATTCCAGGTAACAGAGATGAGGGGCTGGGAGCTCAGTGGTAGTGTGCTTGCCTATCACGCACAAAGCTATAAGTTTGATCCCCAGAGCCGCCAAGGAGAAAAAAAAAAGTAACTGGGATGATCTTTGCCTTTTTGTTCAAAAACAAGGCTGTTTTCATAACTCATGGATGACTTATGGAGTTCTTGCTTAGTGATTTAGTGAATTAGAAGGACACAGTTAAAATCTGTTGAGTTTGTGTTTAGCTGAAACAAAGACTAAGCCTTGCTTGCAAATCACCATGAGTACTATTTGAACAGTAAAATACTCATGAGCCCAGAGATAAGCAGAGTTTCTCAGCATAATCCCTTCTTGCCTTGGTCAGCTTGTGGAGGCATGGGTGAGAAAAGGACAGTGTCAACACAAACAGAACTATATGCGAAGGCAGAGGAGGGCCAGAACAGTGGGTGAAAAGTTAACTGACTTCACTTAGACCACCATATTAAAAACAGATGTGTCTAAAATGTTGGATGAGAAAAACTGGTGTTACTGATAGCGTGAACAAACCCTTTGTGCTTTCCTCCCAATACAGTATCATTACAGGGTGCTTTAGGTGTCATTTTCTTTCATTCCACATGTAGCACATTCTCAACAAGTTAAACCGTTTCTAATCTTGTGTAATTAGATAGGTCTCGCTACATCCCTCAGTTGAAGGATTTTATGAGCTCCCTTGTTCTGTCTCCCTTTTGTGACAGCTTCTTTGGGGCTGGAAACTAACATTTGCTAACATTTCTTCCCTTCTGGCACCTGTCAGCTGGATGGGCTCTGGGAAAAGGAGGATGGGGAGGGAAGGAATGTGATGCCTTCTCCTCCCTGCCAGGCCTGGTATTATGGCCCTTTTTGCCTCTATGTGGGACTTGCTCTGTTCTGAAAAGCAGTAATAGGTACACATTCAAAATAAACAATGGACAGAGGGCTGAATGAAATAAAGTTCTTTGTATGCTTTTTAAAAATCTAATTTGATTATAAATTTCAAGTTCTTCTGTTTACTAAAGGTAGATCCTGTGGAGGTGCTAGCCAGAGATAGACTCTCTTCCATGCAGCTCCAGGGTAACTCATGCTACAAAGTGGCCAGGGTCTGTCTCTATGATCTCACCACCTAGTCACTCGGGGCAGAGCCCAGCACTGGCTACAGCAACCTCAGTGTGACTGCCTTCTCCCTTCTGAACAGTATGAGGAGACATCAGACATTTGACATCAGAATCAAAGGGTATGTAAACACAAAGCCTTTTACTTCAATGCAGAAATAATAATCGCCTTGTGGAATTGAAAGTTTTCCCTTCAAAAGGCTTTAAGGCTCTCCTTGCACCAACAGTTTTCCTGGGGTCATCTCTTGACCATTCAGTGATGTCTTTGTGAGGTCGCTGACTGGCAAATGCTCTCCATGTGTAGATGGGGAAATCCAGAATTAAGGCCGATTTATGCTTCTATGCTGTGGAACTTGTGCATGATTGATTATATGCAGGGCTTGACCTCTCACCACAAAATTCTGTGGTTTTTGTCCAATAATTAGAAAAGACAACTGAAGGAGTGCAGCATACAACAGAAATGGGTGAGTGACAGGGCCACCTGACATCCCCTAGTACTTTACAGTTTATAAATCGCTTTCAGAGTTGCCCTTTCATGGATAGGCAGCGTTCACTCCTATTTCACCAAAGCAACTGGAAGGCAGAAATAAGAGCCCAGTGCTGGCACTGATGGAGGCCCTGAATTTCTCACGCTGGGGCAAGGCCGCCGGGGGTGAACGCTGTGCCTTCCAGGAATAGCACCGGCCGAGAGAGCCTCCTTGGTAGACAGCCTGATCAGAGATTAAGCCCGGGTTCTCTTAGCATTCCATTTAGCAGTTTGCTCATGCTTTCACTACAGATCAGGCTCAAGAATTCCTCTGCCAGCTGAGAATCTGAATGTTGCTTTGGCTGTAAGACAGTATCTTATTTATTCCCATAAATCCCTTGATTTCTTTTACCCTAAAATGGAAAGGGGAGGGACAAATGATGTGAGCATTTGGGTACTGGACTGCAGCCACCCTTGGCAGTCTTTGTTCATCTCTGAGACTCTCCTCAGCACTGACTACAGGCCAGTGACTGACCCTGTTGCCTTCAGAATGGAGTTCCTCAAAAGTGCTGCTGAGGAAACAAACAAACAAACAAAAAGTTCAATAGGAAAATGGGCTACGAGCAAAAGCTGCTTCAAACAAGGCTAGCTGATTTTGAAGAGAGAATGAGGAAGGACCTGAAAGTAATTAAAGTGGTTTGTAGTTTTCAGATTCCCTCTCCAGCTCCATATTGGAGGTGTAGGCCTCTTTCTGTCCAGGGGAACTTATGACATGAGTCAGCCCTACTCACTGCCTAACATTCCAGGACCTCTGGACAGTGCACAGCTCAGCGCCCCTGGCCAGAGGGAGGACAGTCCAAAATTGAGAAGGACAAAAAGTGAGAAGCAGCTGGCACAAATGCTGCCTAGACTGACCCTTATTCTGGCCAGCTGTATAGACAGCTGTCTCTTTAATTTAACCCTTAGTCCATCCCCCCCACCATGACCATGCTCATTTTGTACAGAGGTTTCTCTGGTTGCTACTGTGGTTGCTTGCTAGAGGCCCAGGATAAATGTAGAGGTAAGGTGGGCTTTTAGAACAGTGTCCCTTTGGGGGCCTTGCTGGGGATAGAACTCAGGCTTTCATATATGCTAGGCAAGTGCTCTATCACTGAGCCACACCCACAGCCATTATATAAGTTTTTGTCAAATGTATTTAAAAAAAAAAAACCAAGACCAACTACAAAGTGTGTTCTAGTTAAACTCTAAACAGGACTATGGAAGACTTTGAGTCATTGTCTTGGGTCACATGAGCTAACAGAAGATAGTTTTTGAAATAAACTCAGTCTCTCCTAGCTCAGTGGTTTCTGTCTATCCTTCCATCCTGAACCTTTAGAGACCCCCAAATGTGCCCACTGTGGCAAAAGTTGGCTTGTTTCCTACCCTCACTGATTATTTCAACTGCTATCCTACAACAATGTTGGCAGGTTAAATGTCTGAGCTCAGGCCTGAGCACAAGAGGAGGTGTTTATTCCTTTACTGCAGAGATACCTGGGGATGAGCTGTTCAGTCTTCAGCCTGTCCCTGGCCCCAGAGGAAAGCATGAGGAAATGGTGACTACTGCACCCTCAACACACTACTGCATAAGGTGGGTGCTTTCATATATACACATCGCAGAATGATGAAATCAAGCTAATGAACATAACCTCTAGGATGGGGGAGAGTGGGAGGATGTTGGTCAAAGGGTACAGAGTTTCAGTGTGATGGGAAGAATAAGTACTGTCCATGTACAGTACAGTACAATGTCCAAGTTAGACTTATCTACTGTGTACTTGGAAATTACCAGGAGAGCAGGTTCCAGTCTGAACATACTGGAAAGAATTTATTTCCATTCTTCATTTAAAAATATTAGTTGACATACATAAAATGTTTCATATATCCATTTAGCAAAATAACAGTATTAGCACCCTCCCCAGCACCTATAACCTTCCAAGCACAACATGACTTCACAGTGGCTATTGTTACCGTAACAAATATTGGGCACATCAGCATGTCATGGGTGTTGAAGGAAAGCCACAAAAAGAAGGAAGGACATCAAAAGAGTAGAGGGAAGCCAGGCGTGGTGGCACACACGTTTAATCCCAGCACTCGGGAAGCAGAGGTAGGAGGATTGCCATGAGTTGGAGGCCACCCTGAGACTACAAAGTGAATTCCAGGTTAGCCTGGGCTAGAGAGAGACCCTACCTCGAAAAACCAAAATAAATAAAAAAAAAAATAGACAAACAGCCAGGCGTGTGGCACATGCCTTTAATCCCAGCACTTGGGAGGCAGAAGTAGGAGGATCATCATGAGTCCAAGGTCACCCTCAGACTACATAGTGAATTCCAGGTCAGCCTGGGCTAGAGTGAGACCCTACTCCCCCCAACAAAAAAAAGAAAACAGACAAACATAAAACAGTAGAGGGACTGGTTGGAGGGAGGGAGGAAGGGGAATTATAAACAAACTACATTGTGTACATATAGAAAGATTGTCGATAACAGTCATAAAATGTTCATATATGTAAATCATTTGTATATAATTTCTATATGTAAAATACTTAATACACATATAATCTATGGGGCCTAGTAATAGAATAAGTACCAGTAAACCTACCATTGCCCTTCACCAACCGATTGGACACAACCAGCCACATTGAAGCCCCCTGAAGGCTACCCCCATCTCTACCCCATCATCCCGTTTTTCTCCCAGAGGCACCAAGTAGCAAGAACTTTAAAAGAAATCACTTCCTTCCATTTCTTTAGTCTTTTCACATATATGATTACCCATAAATAATATAATTTTAAGTCTGACTTGGTTCCAAGCCATAAATATTGGTGTTATATTAAATTTTTGCAATTTGCTTTTGCTCAAAATTATCTAAGAATCTGTTCACATTGCTGTATGTAGCACTGGTCTGTTCATATTCTTTTTTAGTTTTAATTTACTTTTATTTGAGACAGAGTGGGAAAAAGAAAGAGGGGGAGAGAGGGAGGGAGGGAGGAAGAGAAAGGGCACACCAGGGCCTGTAGCCACTGCAAACAAACTCCAGATGCGTGCACCACCTTGTGCATATGGCCTACACTGGACTTGGAGAATTGAACCTGGTTCCTTAGGCTTCACAGACAAGCACCTTAACTGCTAAGCCATCTCTCCAGCTCTGGTCCATTCATTTTCATTGCTCTATATATTTCACCTTGACCTTATCCATGCAAATATCTATACTACTCTCGATGAATATGTTATTTCTGATTTTTTTTGGCTATTTTGAGTAGTGTTGCTATAAACTTTATAGAACACTGTGTGCAAGTGTCTTTAAGGTCTACTTCTACAAATGGAATTAATCAGTTGTAAAGTATTCAGTTTATTTCCAAAGTTGGTTGTTCAATATACTCTTCCATGAGAAGTTCTTAGAAAACAGCTCCACACTTGTGTGAACAACTGGGGTTTAAATCATTATTGCTTTTTTTTTTTAAAGAGAGAGAGAGAGTGTGTGTGTGTGTGAGAGAGAGAGAGACAGAGAGGAGACATAGAGAATTGGCACCAGGGCCTCAGCCAATGTAATTGAACTCCAGACGCTTGCATGACCTTGAGGGCATGTGTGACCTTGTGCTTGTCTCACCATTGTGCATCTGGCTAATGTGGGATCTGGAGAGTAGAACATGGGTCCTTAGGCTTCACAGGCAAGCACCTTAGCCACTAAGCCATCTCTCCAGCCCTAAATTATTATTTTTTTCAAATCTGGTGAGTTAAAAAGGACTCTTCTAGCCAGGTATAGTGGTGTATGCCTTTAATCCCAGTACTTGGGAGGCAGTGGTAGGAGAAGCCCCGTACCTTTGAGGTCAGCCTGGAAATACAGAGAGTTCCAGGTCAGCCAGGGATAGAGTGAGACCCTACCTGGGGTGGGATGGGGAGAGGGAGTAATTTCCTATTGCTTTTTTTTTTTAAATGTCATTCACTGTAGTTTTAATTTTCATTTCTTTTTTCTTTCTGTTTGAGGCAGGATCTCACTCTCAGACTGACCTGGAACTCACTCTGTAGGCCTAGCTCAGGATGACCTCAAACTTATGGTGATCCTTCTACCTCTGCCTCCTAAGTGCTGGAATTAAAGGCATGCACCACCATGCCCAGCAATCTTTCATTCTTTTGTGTGCTTCTGGTTTCTGCAGAATTAATTTTATTTTCAGTTTACAAACATATTTATTGACAAGATTTCATATATGAACATAATATAGTGTGACCATAATACTATTTTTTTTTTGAAGGTAGGGTTTCACTCTAGCTCAGGCTCTCCTGGAATTCACTATGTAGTCTCAGGGTGGCCTTTAACTCACGGCGATCCTCCTACCTCTGCCTCCCCCCCCCCCCCCAGTGCTGGGATTAAAGGCAGGCGCCACCACGCCTGGCTCATAATGCTTTTTATATCCCTTAGCCAACCCTCTTTGACTTAACTCCTTCTTCTTTCCCACTAGACCCTCTTCTATTTTGATGATGCTTTTTCTTTCACCCTCTTCCACCATCAGTTTCGGAATGTTGATGACCTCAATGTTCTGAGATCTCATGGACAGCCATTGTGAGGCCATAAAATAATGGCCACTTTGTGCCCCAAATATAGTGTCCCAAGTACTCCTCCATAATCTGGCTCCTAAATTCTTTCTGTCCCTTCTTCACCAATGTTAATCTTCATTTCTCTGATTTACTAATGACATTGTGAATTTTTTCATGCTTTTTGGTCATTTAGATTTCTTTTCTTTTTCCTTCCCTTCCCTTTCCTTCCATTTCTTTTTTCTCTGAGGCACTGAAGATTGAACCTAGAGTATCACACATGGTAGGTAAGTACTGACCACTAAGCTATGTCCTTGCCCTCTTTTTACTTTTTTTAAACAAATTTTATTTATTTATTTATTTATTTATTTATTTATTTATTTAAGAGATAGAGAGACAGAGAGACACAGATGGAGAGAAAGAATAGGTGTATCAGGGCCTCTAGTTATTGCAAATGAATTCCAGATGCATGCACCACCTTGTGCATCTGGCTTACATGGGTCCTGGGGAATCGAACCTCAGTCCTTTGGCTTTCCAGGCAAGTGCCTTAACCACTAAGCCATCTCAACAGCCCTACTTTTTTTTAAAAGACTGGGTCTTGCTAAATTGTTTAGACTACACTTGAACTTGTGTTCCTCCTCCTGCCTCAACCTCCTAACTTGTAGGGATTATTGGTTTATTCCACCAGGCTTGGCTTAGATTTCTTCTGAGAATGGCTTCTGTATATTGTTTGCTTACTTTTCTTCTGTATTGTCTTTTAATGCATTTATACATAAACATTTCTATATTCCACTTTCCTCCCCTTAGTGATCAGTAGAACATTTTACTGTAAATGAGTTTATTGCCTTTCCCCTTTATGACTGGTGGTTTTTCTAAGTCAGAGACACAAATTTCTTTAGAAATTTTCCCCTATCTTGAGATCAGAGAAACTCTTCTATATAAACAGTTCTTTGTGTGGGGGTTGGGAGTCAAATGCCTGGCTCTTACACTATGGGCTACCTAGATCCTTTTCCAGTCATTGTAACAACCCAATACACTCTTTTACATTTTCCAGTATTTTCTGGGTGGAGGAATGCCCACCCAAGAGCCAATTGAGGTATATTTTCTTCTGGAAGTAATTAATATGCTCAGAATTGAATCTTGTGTGTTTGATGTGAGGTTGATAGCTATTTATTTTATTTTTTTCCTTATAGAGAACAGGTTTTCTATCTCTGTTTTCCCCACTGATCTATAATGCTATCTGCTATACATCAAAATTTTTTTTTGGTATATATCAATTTTTTTTGAGGTAAGGTTTCACTCTAGCCCAGGCTTACCTGGAATTCACTCTGTAGTCTCAGGGTGGCCTCAAACTCATGATAGTCCTCCTACCTCTGCCTCCCAAGTACTGGGATTAAAGGCATGCGCCACCACGCCCAGCTTTATACATCAAATTTTTGAATAGCTATAGTTTTGTTCCATTAGCCCGTTTGTATACTCCACCAATATTACACTATTGGTTGTTCTTTATCACACTCCTTAAGTATAATATCTTTATGGTTAATCAATATGATAGAAGTTTTTTTTTTCTATCTTGCTGCTCTTCAAGAATGCTTTGACTTTGCTCTGCACTCTCATATAATATTTAGAACCAGCTTGTTCCATTCCATGAAAGCCTCTGTGAGATTTTGATAGGAATTACAATGGCTATATTGATTGCTTCATACTATTGTTTGTAAAGCATGTCTTTACAATATTGAGTCTCTACCTCTGACTAGGACATAGCTCTTTATCTTGATAAAGTTTTATAATTTCCTCCACAAAAGATCTTGGGCACATATTTTGTTCCGTTTATTCCTGATAGCTTCTATTTTTACTGCTGTCATATTTTTAATTGCATTTTTGATTCTTGTTGCTTCTGTATAGACATGACACTGATTTCTTTACATTCTCTCTGAAATGTGTATCAATCAGACTTTTCCACTTCGCTCCATTAAAATTATTCCTGGTAAGCTTGCCATAACTATACTGTTGCTTATTCCAATAGTCAGTTCTCAGTACTTATCTTGCTTGATTTCTCAGCAGCATATGACAGAGCTGGCCAACCCTCCTTGAAACACTTTCATCACCTGGCTTCCAGTATACTACACTCTGTTTTTTTGTTTTGTTTTGTTTTTCGAGGTAGGGTCTCACTCTGGCTCAGGCTGACCTGGAATTCACTATGTAGTCTCAGGGTGGCCTCGAACTCTCGGTGATCCTCCTACTTCTGTATCCCGAGTGCTGGGATTAAAGGTGTGCGCCACCATGCCCGGCTCAAGTATACCACACTCTTGATTTTTTTTTTTGTCCTCACTGGTTATTCTCCCCATCTTTGCTATTTCTTTCTCTGTTCTCTAATATTTTAATGTTAGGAGTGTCTCAAGGATCAGTCCCTAAATATCTCTCTAGCTGTATGCATTCCCTTGGTTATTTCACCCAATTCATAGTTTAAAATTTTATCCATATGTTAACTTCCAATTTTATAATGCTAGTCCAATCACTGTCAAGATCTAGCTAGATAGCTGTACTTTTCCTTTCTACCAACTTGACATCTCCAACTCAACATGTCCAAACTAAACTCTTTAACTTATCATTTGAAACTATGCCTCCCACAGTTTTCTCTATCTCAGTTCCTTACTCTATCATTCTACTTGCTCAGAACAAAAATCTGAGTCCTTGCATTCCCTGGGCCCACACACAATATGTCAGAAAATCCTACTCATTCTGCCTTATAAATATATACAGATTCCTATCATTTCTCACAATCTACTTACACTGTCCTAGTTCAAGCCACCATCATCTTTTAAAAATAGCTTTATTGAGATAAAATCTAATAAAACCATAAAGCTTACCCATTCATAGTGTACAATTCAATCTCTTAGTATACTCACAGGCTTGTGCAACCATCACCACAATCTAATTTGAGAATATTTTGGTTTCCTCTAAAAGAAAACTGATACTCATCACAGTCACTCTCCACTGTCCCTCTCCATCCCCTATGTGGCCTTTGGTAAAACCCTAATCAATTTTCTGTGTTTTATATATTTGCCTTTTGAGGACCTTTAATATGAATGGAATCTTACAGAATGTGGTCTTCAGGTACTCCATCTCTCTACTGTAATTTCATACTAGTCTACTGTGTGGAGATACAAACCCACCTTTGACTGATACACTGATCACTTGTGACATTTGTGTTCCCTTCACTTTAAAGTAATATGAATTGTGCTGCTATGAACATTTGTATACAAGTGGTTGTGGTTGTATGGATGTATGTTTTCATTGGGCAAATAGCTAAGAATGGAATTGTTGAGTTGTTGGTTTAACCTTTTGAGGAACTGCTAAAGTATATTTTTCATATACTGTATAATTTCCCACATATTTGTTACTGTCATTTAAAAATATTTTTATTTATTTATTTGCAAGGAGAGAGAACAAGTGAGCAAGTGAGCATGCGCCAGGGCCTCCAGCCATTGCAATCAAATTCCAGATGCATACATGACTTTGTGCATATAGCTTTACATGGGTACTGGAGAATGGAACTCAGGTGTTTAGGATCTGCAGGCCAGTGCCGTAACTGTTGAGTTATCTCTCCAGCTTTATTTGTCATTTTTTTAGTGAGCGAGTGAGCGAGCGAGACAGAGAGAGAGAGAGAATTGGCATACTAGGGCCTCAGCCATTGCAATTGAACTCCAGATGCTTGTGCCACCTAGTAGGCATGTGCAACCTTGCACTTACCTCACCTTTGTGCATCTGATTTACATGAGACCTGGAGAGAGAGACGAACATTGGTCCTTTGGCTTCACAGGCAAGTGCCTTAACCACTAAGCCATCTCTCCAGCCCTTATTTGTCATTTAGATTACAGTCATCCTAGGGGCTGTGAAATGATATTTCATTGCAGTTTTGCTTTGCATTTCTTTAATTATAGATTTTTGGTTTTTCAAGATAGAGTCTCACTCTAGCCCAGGCTGACCTGGAATTCACTATGGAGTCTCAGGGTGGCCTTAAACTCATGGTGATCCTCCACCTCTGCCCCCCAAGAGCTGGGTGTGGTGGCGCACGCCTTTAATCCCAGCACTCGGGAGGCAGAGCTGGAGGATCACTGTGAGTTCGAGGCCACCCTGAGACTCCATAGTGAATTCTAGGTCAGCCTGGGCTAGAGTGAGACCCTACCTTGAACCCCCCCACAAAAAAAAATCTTTTGGGGCTGGAGAGATGGCTTAGTGGTTAAGTGCTTGCCTGTGATGCTTATGGACCCCAGTTTGAGGCTTGATTACCAGGACCCATATTAGCCAGATGCACAAGGGGGCACATGTGTCTGGAGTTTGTTTGCAGTGGCTAGAGGTCCTGATGTGCCCATTCTCTCTCTCTCTATATATATCTGCCTCTTTTTCTCTCTGTCTGTCACTCTTAAATAAATAAACAAAAATTAATATATATATATATCTTTTTATTTCCTTGTCCATTTGCATAAATTCTTTTGAGAAAAGTCTGTTTTGATACCTTGCTCATTTTGAGTCATTTTTCTTGTATTACTGAATTGCAACGGAGTATTTTTACATATTCAAGCCACAAGCCCCTATCAGACCTATGATTTCCAGATATTTCCTGGCACTTTACAGGTTGACTGCCCACTTGTTTAAAGATATTTCTTCCAGTCATAATGTTTTTAATTTAGTACAATTTATTTTTTTATTATCATTTGTTTTGTGTGTTTTACCCAAAGCCACTGCCTAATATAAATCCATGGAGATTGATATTCATATTTTCTTCCAAGAATTTCAGCTCTTAGGTTTAGGGTTTTGATGCACTTTGTGTTAATTTTTAAGTATGATGGGAAGTAGAGGTCCAATTTCATTCTTACCTTCCCATAATTTATTAAAAGATTATTTTTTCTCCACTGAATCACTCTTCACTTTCTTGTTCAAAACCAATTGACTATAAATATGAATGTTTATTTCTGGACTCTCAATTCTATTTTATCAGTCTATAGGTCTATCTTCATGACTCTACCACACTATCTTGGTTACTGCAGCAATTTCTTAAGTTTGGAAATCTGTATGTAATAACTACATCATAAAATGGTTAGTAGTAATTCCCTCTTCATTAATGTGTTGGAAGGCAAGCTTTGGACTCTATTTTAGATGTTTGCTATAATTATCAGGGATGTGTGTTCCTGGACCTTTCCATGGTGGGAGTATTTTTTTTTTAATTTACCAATTCAATCTGTTTAAATTATTATAGGCTTATTCAGATTTTCTATTTTTTCTTGAGTCCTGAGTTTTGGTGTTTTGTGTCCTAGAAATTTCATGTAAGTTATGTAATGTGTTTACATACAACTGTAACATTATTTTAGTGCCTGTTATTTCTGTCAAATCAGAAGTAATGTCTCCATTTTCATTATGATTTTAATAATTTGAGTCTTCTACCCCCCTTAGTCAATATGTCTAAAGTTTTGTTAATTTTGTGAATTTTATCAAAGCACCAAGTTTTGGTTTCGGTGATTTTCTTTTTTTGGTTTTTCTTACTTTAAATTTCATTGATTTCTGCTGTAATTTTATTTTTATATTTATTTATTTGAGAGAGAGGGGGAGGGAGAATGAGCACCCCAGGGCTTCCAGCCACTGCAAATGAACTCCAGGTGCATGCAGCACCTTGTGTATCTGGCTTATGTGGTTACTGGAAAATTGAACCTGGGTTCTTAGGCTTGTCAGGCAAGTGCCTTAACCATTGAGCCATGTCTTCAGCCCTGTAATATTCTTTTGTGTGTGTGTGATGCTGGGGCTCAAACCCAAGGCTTTATGCATGCTAGAACCTGGGTTTGTGTCCTATTGCTGATCAGCCCTCTGCTCTAATATTTCCTTCTGTTGTTGTATAAATATAAAGTGTCCCTCATAGACTCACGTGTTTGTGATTAAGCCTTAGAGTTAGTCCCCTTTGGAAGGTGGAGCCTTGCTGGAGGAGGTGTGCCACTGGGAGCAGACCTCGAGGTGTATTAGTCAATCCCCACTGGATGTTCAACAAGCTCATTCTCTCTACTTCCACCTTCCTGGTATATAACAATGTGAGCCAGCTTTCTGCTCTTTCCATGTTTTCCCTGCCATGATGAAACTTCTAATCAAACTGTAAGCTGAAATAAACCTTTCCTTCCAAAACCTGCTTCTGGTCAGGTGTTTTGGCCTGAGAAGGTAACTGCTACACTTGCATCTGTTTTTCTCTTTTGAGTTCATTAAGATGGAAATTAAACTAATGGTTTGAGGTCCTTCTTTTTTTATTTGAGGTAGGGTCTCACTCTAATCTAGGTTGACCTTGCACACACTCTGTAGTTCTAGGCTGCCCTCAAACTCACAAAGATCCTCCTGCCTCTGCCTCCTGAGTGTTGGGAGTAAAGGTGTGTACCACCATGCCCTGCTTCTTGAGTTCCTTCTTCTTCTTCTCCTTCCCCCTCTTCCTCTTCCTCTTCTTTTTTTTTTTTTTTTTTTTTTTTTTGGTTTTTCAAGGTAGCATCTTACTCTAGCTCAGGCTGACCTGGAATTCACTATGTAGTCTCAGGGTGGCCTCAAACTCATGGCGATCCTCCTACCTCTGCCTCCCAGGTGCTGGGATTAAAGTTCCTTGTTTTGAAAATGGGAATTTATAGATTCAAATTTCCCTCTGATCAATGCTTTAACTGTATCTCATAAACTATTTTCATTCCCCTGAAAATATTTCCTAATTTCCTTTGTGATTTATTCCTTCACACATTATGTAGGGATGTGTAATTTAATTTCCATATATTTGTGGATTCCTTAGATTTCCTTCTATTATTGATTTCAATTTTCATTCCATTTAATTAGAGAACATAGTTTGTAGAATTTTATTCTTTTTATGTTTTAAGGCCTAGCCCATGTACACTTGAGAAGACAGTGTATTCTCTTTTCAGGGGAGGGTCCCACAGATATGTCCAGTTTGGTAGGACATAGTTTATAGTCTAATTTTTCTACTCTCTTCATCTTCTACTTATCTATTCTGGCCATTATTGAGATGTGGGTACTGAATTCTCAAATTACTATTTATCTCTTTCTCCATTCTTCTTTTTATCTCTTTCTTCATTATTTAAATTATAGTCTGGTTTTTGAGAACCACTGTGAGGTGTATATGTGTTTTTCTTTTTTCTTTTGAGATAGGGTTTTGCTGTGTAGCCCAGGCTGGCCTTGAATTTATAATACTCCTTCCTCAGCCTCCTTGGTACTGAGATTATAGGTGTGTATCTTTATGCTTTGTTATGATTGTTTGTCTTGATGGAGTGATCTATATTGATTTTTGGTACTAGGAATTGAGTCTAGGGTCTCATATACTAGACAAACACTACACCACTGAGTTATATCCTCAGTGCATTTTTTTTTTTCAGTTTTAAATTTTGAGAAAGACTGGCCTTAACTTACTGTGTAGCTCAGGCAGGCCCTAAACATGCTATCCTCCTGCCCCAGCTTCTTGAGTAGCTGGAATTATAGTCCTGCACTACATAGGCCAGGCTGGAGTCACCCTTGTATTATCATGGAATGGATGTTCTTATTTCTAGTAACTTTTTGTTATAAAGTCTGTTCCTTTATTTTCATATATTCACTGTTATTTCTGTGGCTGTTTACATGGCATATCATTTCCCATTGTTTTCCTTTAAATCTATGCTTTCTTAGGAGTTGGTTTTATTGTTGGATCTTGTTTTGTTTTCAAAAGAGCAGTCTGATGTTATTTGCCTGTTGACTAGATTGTTCGTTTACATCTATCATTCTTCCTACACAGCCATTTTGCTTTTGGTTTTCTGTATGCTTCTAGCCTTTGTGCATTTTGATTATCTTGTTTATAAGCTTGAGTTTTTTTTTTTTTTTTTTACTTGCTTTGGAGCTTGTGGAGCTCTGTAAATTCTCAAGTCTCTGATATCCTGTTGGACTGGGGTTACCGGCACATGTGGCCATGCCCAGCTATTTCATGTGGGTTCTGAAGATTTGAACTCTGGTGGTCTCAGGCCCCCTCAGGTCCTCATGCTTGTGCAGGAAGCACACTTAACCACTGAGAAATCTCTACAACCTTTCCATGTATTTATTTATTTAATGAAGCAGGGTCTCACTGTAGCCCAGGCTGACCTGGAAGTCTCTCTGTAGCCCAGGCTGGCCTCAAACTCATGGTAAACTTCCTACCACAGCATCCTGGGTGCTGAGATTAAAGGCATGCTCCACCACATTTGACTTTATTTCATAAATTAAGAATTAGTTTTGAGTTATTTTTAGTGGCTTCTTTAAGGCTTATAAGGTATAATTTTAACTTATTAGAATCAATTTCAGACTTACGCTAACTTAGATTCAGTGAAATGTAGGCACTGTGTATAACTTCACCGACTCTATTTTTGATATGATTGCACATATATGTTATGATTTGATATGTTATGATTTGATGTGATTGCACATATATGTTATGATCCTAACAAAATATGGCTGTAAATATTATTTTATATAATTTTATATAATTTTATTATAATTTTATTCTTTTGTTTTGTTTTCAAGGTAAGGTCTCATTTTATTCCAGGCTGACTTAGCATTCACTCTGTGGTCCCAGGCTGGCCTCTAACTCAACAGTGATTCTCCTACCTCTGCCTCCTGAGTATTGGGATTAAAAGTGTGCTCCACCATGCCTGGCTCCTAATTTTATGCTTGTTTTAAAAAGGATGGAAGAAGAAAGGAGATTGAATGTAATTTTCAGTGTTTGTTATACTATTATTATTTTTAAATATTTATTTATTTATTTGAGACAGAGGGAAGGAAGAAGAAGAGAGAGACAGAGAGAGAGAGAGAATGGGCATGCCAGGGCCTCCACCCCACTGTAAATGAACTCCAGATGCATGTGCCACCTTGTGCATCTGGCTTATGTGGGTCCTGGGGAATCAAACTTGGATCTTTAGGCTTCCCAGGCAAGCACCTTAACTTCTAAGCCTATACTATATACAGCCCTATACTAAAATTCTTATCTACTCTAGGTTGCTTTCAATTTTTTCCTATAGACTTGAGCTACTATCTGGTGTCATTTTTTCTTTTTTACTGCAAAACAGCTTTTTTCTCATCTTCCCCCTTATGCTATTATTAATTATATTATATTTGTATATGTTTATAATCCTAACAGTATAATCATACTCTTGTTGCTTTATACAATTGCTTTTTAAATAAGTCAAGAGAGGAAATGCAATTATATTGCCTTTTCTTATTAACCACATAATTACCTTTACTAATGTTCTATGTTTTTCATGTGGCTTCAAATTACTGTCTGGAATTACTTTCTTCTCTGAAGAACTTCATTTAGTATTCTTTAAAAGAAGGCATACCACAATGAACTGTGTTATTCTTTTAAAACTGGGCTTTGTCAGCTGGGTGTGGTGGCACACACCTTTAATCCCAGCATTCGGGAGGCAGAGGTAGGAGGACTGCCGTGAGTTCGAGGCCACCCTGAGAATACATAGGGAATTCCAGGTCAGCCTGGACTAGAGCAAGACCCTACCTTGAAAAAACCAAAACAAGCAAACAAACAAACAAACAAAAACACAAATAAAAAAAAACAAAACCCTGGGCTTATTTTTGTGTGTGAAGACATACGGCGTGTGTGTGTGTGTGTGTGTGTTGTATGCAGATGTATTCATGTGGTACCTGCTGCACTTGCCTTCAGTGGGGTGTGCTTGCTTGCAATGGCTCATTGCTCTTTCACCTGCCTTACTTAAACTTGAGTCTTATACTGTTTCAGGAACTTGCTCCCCCTCACCCCCACAAACCCCAGGGATTCTCCACAGGACTGGGGTTACAGATGTGTGTGGCCACACCCAGCTTGCTTATGTAGGTTTTGGGAATTGAATTGGCATGGTCTCTCAGGCATCCGCAGGCCTTCATGCTTGCACATGTTCTTAAGCACTGAGCCATTTCTCCAGTCCAAACTGGGTCTATATTCTCACTTTCTTTCTTTCTTTTTCTTTTTTCTTTTCTTTTTTTTTTTTTTTTTTGAGGTAAGGTCTTGTTCTAGCCCAGGATGACCTGGAATTCACTATGTAGTCTCAGGGTGGCCTCAAACTCACAGTGACCCTCCTACTTCCACCCCCTGAATGCTGGGATTAAAGGTGTGTGCCACTATGCCTGGCTCTTCTCACTTTTTTTTTCTTTTTCTTTTTCATTTTAGAGGGAGGGAAGCAGAGAGGGAGGGAGAGAGAGAGAGAGAATTGGTGCACCAGGGCCTCAGCCATTGCAATCGAACCCCAGGAGCTTGTGCCACCTGTGTGCATGTACGACCTGGCGCTTGCCTCACCTTGGTGCATCTGGCTTATGTGGGGTCTGGAGAGTCAAACATGGGTTCTTAGGCTTCAGAGACAAGTGCCTTAACCACTAAGCCATCTCTCCAGACCTCTTCTCACTTTTATTTAGCATGTTTTTAAGCATAATAATTGTATAAGTTTATAGGACTACAAGGTATTATTCTAATACATGTATACAGTAAAGTAACTAGCATTACCATTTCATTATGTATAATCTTCTCTTTCAAGTTACTCTCTTCAAGTTCTTCATAAAATATGGAATAGGTTATTTCTAGCTATAGACACCCTAACAGTACTATAGAACATTGGAAATTTTATTGTCTAACTAAGTTTTGGTATGCATTATCCAGTCTGCCCATACCCACAATCCCATATATTTCTTACCCTTTAGTAATGGTTGCCATTCTACTTTTGGACTAAAGTTGTTAGTTTCCATATATGAGAAAGAACATGTTATATTTGTCTTTCTGTGTCTAGATTATTTCACTTAACATAATGTCCATTTGGTCCATCTATTTTTGGGGAACTAATAGAATTTAATTCTCTTTATGGTTGAATAATATTTTCTCTACATCTTTGCAAGTATTTGTTTTATTGGCCTTTCTTTGAGGCAGTTTCTCCAGGCTAACCTGGAGCTCACTATGGAGCCCAGGTTGGCCTTAAACTCATGATTCTCCTACTTCAGTCTCCTGTGTGCTGGGATTATAGGCATGAGCCACCATACCTTGTTTTATTTTTGATTTTTTGATAAACATTCTGAGTGGAGCAAAGTCACAAATCATTGTGGTTTTGATATGCATTTTCCTTAAAGCTGATGGTGGTGAACATGGTGAATAGTTTTTCATATACTTATTGACATTTGTATTTTTTCTTTTGAGAAATGTCTACTCAGATATGTCCATTTTTCAAGTGGAGTACTTGTTTTCTTATATTTGACTTCCATAAGTCTGATATCCACCCTTTGTCCTATGAATAACTTTGCAGTTTTCTTCATGCTGTAGGTTGTCTCTGTACTATGTGGTGTGTGTCTTTAGCTGTACAGAAGCTTCTTGGTTTAATCTAATCTCATGTTTCTAGTTTTGCTTTCAATGTGCTTTAAGGTTCCTATCCAGAAAAATCATTGCTTATACCAATGTTTTTAAGTATTTCTTCTATGGCTTTAGTTTCAGGTCTTATATTTATGTCTTGAATCCACGCTGAATTGATTTCCGTGCAAGGAGAAAGACAGGAGAAGTTTCACTTTTCTACATGTGGATAACTAGCTTAACCAGCAGCACTTACTGAGGAGGCTGTACTTTCTCCAATTCATGTTTATGTTGCCATTGCCAAGAATCAGCCTGCTGTAGGTGTGTGAGTTTCTTTCTTGGATTTCCTTCTGTCTTTGCTTCCTTGCTTACTTCTTTAAAGACATGACGGGCCTTTCTTTTTTCTTAATTTATTTGCAAGAAAGAGAGAGAGAGAGACAGAAATGCAGATAGAGAGAGGATGGGCATGCCAGGGCCTTTAGCCACTGCAAACAAACTCCAGATGCATGCGCCAGACTGTGCATCTGGCTTTTACATGGGTACTGGGGACTCGTACATGAGTCCTTAGGCTTCACAGGCAAGTGCCTCTACTGCTAAGCTATCTTTCCAGCCCTTGCTCCACGTTTTTTGTGTCAGGTTCTATGTGGGTGGCTGGGGAATTGAACCTGGGCTGGAAGGCTTTGTAAGCAAGTACCTTAAACTATCAAGCCATATCTCCAGCTCCTATATGTATAGCTTCATGTCAGCCTCACACAACTCTATGGTGGGTCTTGAGATTAGGTAGTATGATGAAGATTACACTGAATCTATTAATTACTTTAGGCATTAAGGACATTTTTTTGGTAGGGTCTCACTCTAGCTCAGGCTGACCTGGAAATCACTATGTAGTCTCAGGGTAGCTTCAAACTCATGGTGGTCTTCCTACCTCTGCCTCCCATGTGCTGGGATTAAAGGTGTGTACCACCATGCTCAGCTAGGGCATTTAAAAAATATTTTATTTATTTGAGAGAGAGAGACAAAGGAAGAGGTAGAGAGAAAGACAGAATGGGCACTCTAGGGCCTCCAGCCACTGCAAATAAACTCCAGACGCATGTGCCCTCTTGTGCATCTGGCTTACATGGGTCCTTGGGAATCAAACTGCCTTTGTTAGGCTTCACAGACAAATGCCTTAACTGCTAAGCCATTTCCCCAGCCCACATTTTTAATATTAATTCTTTTAATTCATACACATTGATGTCTTTCATTTTTGTACATTTTCTTCAATTTCTTTTTTGTGTGCACATACGATTGTCTATAGAGTAAGTGTAGTGTATGTCATGTGTGATGGATATCCATGTGATGTATGCATGTGTGTATGTGCACATGTGGAGGCCAGAGAAGGTCAGGTATCCTCCTCTATCTACATATTTCTTTGGGACAGTCTCTCCCTCAACCTGGAGCTTCCATTTTCTGTTAGTGAGCCTCAGCAATTCTTTCATGTCTGCATTGCCATAAGACTAGGGCTATGGATGTGTGAGCCCACACCCAGCTTTTTACATTTTATTTATTTTAATTTTTTATTGTTTTTTTGAGGTAGGGTTTCATTCTAGCTCAGGCTGACCTGTAATTCGCTATGTAGTCTCAGGGTGGCCTCGAACTCATGGCAATCCTCCTACCTTTGCTTCCCAAGGCCTGGGATTAAAGGTATGTGCCACCATACCCAGCAATATGTTTTATTTTTATTGTTTATTTATTTGGGAGGTGGGGGAGAATGAGCACACAAGGGCCTTCAGCCATTGCAAATGAACACCAGACGCATACGCCACCTAGTGTGTCTGGCTTACATGGGTCCTGGGGAATCAAACCTGGGTCCTTTAGTTTTGCAGGCAGATTCCTTAACTACTAAGCCATCACTCCAGTGCCACATCCAGCTTTTTAAATGGGTTCTAGGGAATCAAACTTGTGGAATCAATCTCAGGTTTTCTTAGGCCCTCAGGCCTAAACAATAAACATTCTTACCCCTGAGTCATCTCCCCAGCCCACAATTTCTGTGTGTATGTTTCATGTATATATAGTGTATGCATTGTTCAGTTGCTTACACTATGTGTGCATGCATGTGGAAGCAAGAGGAATATATTAGATATCTTCCTCTTGCTTTTCAGTGACGTTTTCTTGAAGGTAACTGAACCTAGGGCTCCAGTTTTTTGGTCAGTCTGGCTGACCAGTGAACCCCAGTGATTCTCTCTCTCTACCCCTTAAGACTGGAGTTACGTATGTATGTGGCTGTGCTCAACTTTTTTTTGTTTGTTTTTTTGAGGTAGGGTCTCACTCTAGCCCAGGAATTTACTATGTAGTCTCAGGTTGTCCTCATATTCATAGCAACCGTCCTACCTCTGCCTCCAAAGTGCTGGGATTAAAAGTGTGCACCACCATGCCCAGCTCATTTGCTCAATTTTATGTGGATGCTAATGTTAGAACTTGGGTTCCCATGATTGCATGACAAGCACTCTTACCCACTGAGGCATCCCACCAGTCCTGAATATCACTATTTTGTATCATCTATTTAGAGGCTGTTAAATTCTTCCTTAGTTAAACTTACTTCTAGGCATTTTATTTCTTGTTGATATTATTTTAAAATTTTTATTTATTTATTTGAGAGAGAGAGAAAGAGAGAAAGAGAGAGAAAGAGAAAGAATGGGCACACCGGGACCTCTAGCCACTGCAAACAAACTCCAGATGAGTGCAATCCCCTGTGCATCTGGCTTATGTGGATCCTGGGGAGTTAAACCTGGGTCCTTTGGCTTTGCAGGCAAGTGCATTAACCACTAAGCAATCTCTCCAGCCCTCTTGTTGCTATTATTAAAGGGATTACTTTCAGGATTTCTTTCTCAGCAATGTTGTTATTGGTGTATAAAAAACTAAGGCATTTTCTATGCTGCTTCTATATACTTTGTAAGTTCACTGAATTTGCTTACAGTTCTAGTGGTCTGTAGCAGACAGCTTCAGGTTCACTGAGATGAACTTCCAGACCAGGCACAGTTATGGAGGAAGGGATATTTATTGAAGCTCACAGATCCAGGGAAGTTCCATAATGGCCAAAGGAGCTGACCTGCCTTCACAGGTCCAAGGAGAGAGAGAGAGAGAGAGAGAAAGAGAGAGAGAGAGAGAGAGAGAGAAAGAGAGGGAGAGGAAGAGGGAGAGGGAGAGGGAGAGGGAGAGGGAGGGAGGGAGAGAGAGAGAGAGAGAGAGAGAGAGAGAAGCCAAAATCCACACAGTATACTAGTACATTTTGGGAACTCCTGCTAGGCACACTTTGCATATCTTTAGATTGAAATTTCAAACCCACCATCACACCTTAAGATCCATCCAGTGACACTGCCTCCAGCCAGGTGACTGCAGATGCAAAATACAAACAACTAAAAAACTGAATATATTAGGGGCCATCTATTCAAACCACCACATTCCACCCCTGGCCCCCAATAGATTTATAACCATCACACATTGGCAATTGTACTCAGTTCAATTTCAAAGGTCTCCACAGTCTTGACCAATTTAAGATATTAAGACCTGTAAAATCAAACAAGTTAAACATTTCTAACATATAAATGCACAGAGTAAACATTTTCAACTGGTTTAAGGCATAGCAAGGAGAGACTAAAACAATGCAAACTCAACCACCATCATAGAAACATCAAACTTCTGTAGTTTAAGTTCAATACAACCAGAGACTGACAGTCTCCAGATTTTCCAATTCTGCTTCTCCAGCTGGGCAGAGTAGCCAGGGAACACTTCCATCTTAGGCCAACAGTGTGCTCTATGGTAGCCCTTGCATAGTCCTGGTATACCCAAAACATCTTGAGGTCTTCATGCAAACCACGGTCTATCTTCCAAAGGCTCTTTCAGCCTCTCAGGGCATCAAGCTCTGCCTCATGCCACATCTCAGCGGCAGCTCCTGGAACCATGTGCAATTCACGACCACTCCATGCATTTTTCATGCTTTTGAAACCAATACCAGGTGTACAGGACACAGCCACATTCTTAATTCAGGGAAGAAAATAAATCATAACCTTGAAAAGTAGGTTCCTTCTCCAGTCAACTCTTTACAAAAGTGTTTGCATTTCTATGGTAATCTTTCCTCAGGCATAGTTTTCATTGTTTTAATGTAAAGCAATTGGACCATCTTCCTTAAGATTGACAACAGCAGCTTTAGTAATCTAAAGTCATTCTCTGTGCTAGTAAATTTAACTTGCTTAAAGTTTTCCAGCTTAAAAATCTGAAATCTCTCAGTCCAATATTTCTAGCCAAACACATAAGTCCATAACAAATGTAACCTTTATCAAACTCTCTGGGCCTCAGCAGCAGAACACAGCCAGCCCTTATGCCAGTAGCCCAGTTCCAACAAAGTCCTCTGCAGTCTTTCCTTCCCCTTAGAAAGCTCATAAGCCAAGCTTCAAAATTCAATACTGTATGCACTTAGTATTCTCAAACTTTCATCAGAATAGTCCATAAAACTTGGCTTACTACTCTAGATAGCATCTTCAGTTGCAAGCACCAAGTCCATGCCTATTCCTCCAAAAGAAAGGTTCCAAAAGATCAATATCCACATAGTCAGGTTCATCTCACCCCACTCCTGGTACCAAGTTCTGTATCAGACAGCTTCAGGTTCACTGAGGTGAACTTCCAGACCAGGCACAGTTATGGAGGAAGGGATATTTATTGAAGCTCACAGATCCAGGGGAAGTTCCATAATGGCCAAAGGAGATGGCCTGCTTTCACAGGTCCAAGCAGAGAGAAGAGAGAGAGAAGAACAAGCCAAAAGCCACACAGTACAGCACACTTCAAGAATTCCTGCTAGGCACACTTTGCGTATCTTTAGATTGAAACCTCAAACCTACCACCACAAACAAATAAAAAACTGAATATATTGGGGGCCATCTATTCAAACCACCAAATGGTCTTTGGTACAATCTTTTTTTTTTTGGTTTTTCGAGGTAGGGTCTCACTCTGGTCCAGGCTGACCTGGAATTAACTCTGTCATCTCAGGGTGGCCTTGAACTCATAGCAATACTCCTACATCTGCCTCCCAAGTGCTGGGATTAAAGGCGTGTGCCACCACGCCTGGCTTTTGGTACAATTTTTTAAGTTTTCTTATATATAGTATCATATAATTTGCAAACAGAGAATTTGACTTTCTGTTTTCATACCTTTGCTCCTACATAATTGGTCTACCTAAGACTTACCTATAATTTAAAAATATTTTTATTTATTCATTTTCAAGCAGAGAGAGAGAGAGATAGAGAGAGAGAGAGCGAGTGAGAGAGAGAGCAAAGGACAGGAAAAGGGAGAATGGGCATGCCAGGGCCTCCTTCCACTGCAAAGAAACTCCAGATACATGTGACATATTGTGCATCTGCCTTTATGTGGGTGCTGTGGATTAAAATCTGGGCCATCAAGCTTTGCAAGCAAGCACCTTTAACTACTAAGCCATCTCTCCATCCCCTTATCTATACTTTTGAAAGATGTTTGTGCTGGTACATAATTCATAGCAACATTTAAAAAAAAAAACTGAGCAGGGCTAGAGAGATGGCTTAGCGGTTAAGCACTTGCCTGTGAAGCCTGAGGACCCTGGTTTGAGGCTTGATTCCCCAGGACCAACGTTAGCCAGATACACAAGGGGGCGCACGCATCTGGAGTTCGTTTGCAGTGGCTAGAGGCCCTGGCGCGCCCATTCTCTCTCTCTGCCTCTTTCTCCCTCTGTCTGTTGCTTTCAAATCAATAAAAATGAACAAAAAATTTTAAAAAACTGAGCAGTTTATATCATACTCCTGCCTTTTTTTTGCCACCATTGCTTATGATATGATGTCAATATTAATAGTCCTCCTTTAAATGTGATGAGTCTTTTGTCTCTTTTTGCTTTTGAGATTGTCTCTTTATCTTTGTCTTCCTACATTTTACTCTAATGTCTCCTGGGTATACTCTGTGTTTGCCTTGCTTAGCTTTAATTACACTTGAGAGTTTAGATGATTATTTTTTTCACTAAATTTGAGAGTTTGAGAGGTCTTCAGCAACTATTTCTTTGAATATTTTTGTTTCCTTTTTTTAAAGGTTTTTGAGGTAGGGTCTCACTCTAGCTCAGGCTAACCTGGAATTCACTATGGAGTCTCAGGGTGGCCTAGAACTCATGGTGGTCCTCCTACCTCTGCCTCCTGAGTGCTGAGATTAAAGGCATGTGCCACCACACTCAGCTTTTTATTTCCTTTTTATGCTCTTCGTAGTTCTCCAGTTATGCATATTCTGACATGCTTAATTATATCCCGTATTTCTCTGTTTACATTTTTAAAATTTTTAAAAAATATTTTATTTATTTATTTGAGAGAGAGAGAGATAAAGAGGAAGATAGAATGAGAGAGAATGGGTATGCCTGGGCCTCCAGCAGCCACAAGTGAGCTCCATATGCATGTGCCACCTTGTGCATCTGGGTTGCATGAGTCCTGAGGAATTGAATCTGGGTCTTTTGGCTTTGCAGGCAAGTGCCTTAATCACTAAGCAATCCCTCCAGCCCTCTCTGTTTATATGTATTCATTCTTTTAAAAATATTTTTTATTTATTTATGAAAGAGAGAGAGAGAGAGAGAGGGAGAGAGAGAGAAAGGCAGAGAGCATAGGCATACCAGGGCCTCTTGCAAACGAACTCCAGATGTATGCACCATCTTGTGCATCTGGCTTACATGGGTACTGGGGAATTAAACCTGGGTCCTTAGGCGTCATAGGCAAACACCTTAAAAGCTAAGTCATCTCTCTAATCCCTCTTCATTCTTTATTTTTTTCAGAGTTCATAATCACTATTGACATATCTTCAAGTTGCTTTATTCATTCTTTTGTCAACTTTGTTCTACTGTCAAGCCCTATCTATCTACCAAATTCTGCAGTTTGATTACTGTACTTTTCAAGACAAAAAAATCTATCTAGAGCTGGCCTTGGTGGCACACACCTGCAGTCTCATTACTCTAGAAGTGGAGACAAGAGGATTGCTGCAAGTTTAAGGCTAGTCTGGGCTCCATATCAAGATCCTTCCCCCTCCCAATAAAAGAACAGAACAAATAGAATTTTGTTTGCTTTTTGCTCTATGATTTTATCTCTTCATGGTATTTATTTATTGAGGTATTATTACCCTACTTTCCTTGATTCCTTATTTTTCTAGACAGGGTCTTGCTGTGTAGCTTAGGGTAGCCTTGAACCCATGATCCTTCTGCCTCAGTCTCTGGAGTGCTGGGATCATAGTCATGTACCACCACATTTGTAAGTAAAGCCTAGCTTTTGCTTTATTTCCTTAAATATTGCTACCTTTAGCTCTTTCAGTATATGAAATATATGGTAAGTCCACATCTGGGCCCCCTCAAAAACAGCTTTCATTGGACACTTTATTTTTTTGAGAGAGAGAGAGAGAGAGCGAGAGAGAATGAATGAGAATAGGCACATCAGGGCATTCAGTTGTTATAAACAAACTCCAGATGCATGTGCCACCTTATGCATCTGGCTTACATGGGTACTGGGGAATCAAACCATTGTTCTTAGGCTTCATAGGCAAGCTCCTTAACTGTTAAGCCATCTCTCCAGTCTGATTTTACTTACTTCAAACAATAGTGTTGGTTGTTGAGTACTAAGTCATTTATTTGTTTAATGGCTTGACTGATTTTACTTTGTTAGGTCAATCCTCCTTATAGTATGTAGTCACTGATGTTCCTGCTTGAATTTTTTCTGTTTTCTTTTATCCCTTACATTTGCATAAGTTACTTATAATCATCGTGTGTTGCCTCCTAAGCCATTTAGATTTTTACCTTTTACAACTGCATTTTTTTTGAGGCAGGGTGTCACTCTAGCCTCGGCTGACCTGAACTCACTCTGTAGCCCAGGCTGGCCTTGAACTCACGAGTACCCTCCTACCTTTGCCTTCCAAGTTCTGGGATTAAAGGAATGTGCCATTGTACCTGGATTTCCACGGATGTTTTGTGTCTGGAGTTTGCTATTACAGTTCAGGAGTTTCTATTTTTTGCTCCCTGTTGAACCAGAGATTGACAGTGCTTGGTTTCCTCATTGATGGCTCCAGAGGGGCAATAGTCTGGAGGCATGAATATAGACTCACAGACTATCAGGGATGAGCTAAATTTTAAAGCCTAGTTTTCTAGGAGTACCCTTGGGCCAGAACAGATAATTTCTCAGTGAGAGTTTAGCAATGTATCATCAAGCCTCTCATGCCAGTGACACTTTCTCCATTTGATGCTAGGTCAGAATGCAATTCACAAAATGCTCAAGTCTGCCTTAAGGCTTGCTCTGATTGCTGCTGAGTGGGTGTAGCCTAGCATATGTGTACATCTCAGTTCCTAGAGTTGACTGTGATACCAAGAGACCTCTCTCTGCTGTTCTTTCTTTGGCTCTATTACACTGGCTATTGTGCTGTTTTATGAACCGTGGAACTACCAGGATTTCTCCTCTTCAGTTTTCTCCACCAAAATTTCTATTTTGTTTTTATAAAAACCCAATGTACTTTGGCATGGATTTCTTCACTCCTTATTTCAAATACATTAAAGTTTGTCACCTCAATCAGATGTAGGCATTTGTTCATCTTTATGGTTGTCCTGACTCCCATTGGCAGAACTCCAGAGCTAAGGACAGCAATTCTGAGTGACATACTATATTCATGTGTGGGTACTGAAGGGTAGTGGTAGCCCTTGGTCCTCTTGGATTTTCCTTTCTGATATGATAACCTTTGCCTCTGAGCGAGTTGGGATAGTTAGAGCCTCAGTATTCTCAATCTGTTATACCTAGGGTAAAGTTTGTGCTAGAATGTGGGAGCTGGGTGGAGAGAGAGAGACCTGGTCCTCTTGGCTGTGTTTTCTTAGCATATAGCTTCTACAAAAGGGCTGGGAGAGATGAGAAATGCTAGCCAACTAATCTTCCTTGGGGGAAATCAGAGGCCCAGACTGGGGACTAGAGCCTCAGTGTTCTTAACTGTATCTGTCTAGAATAGTGTACATAGGGCAGGGCTTCATTCAGTAAAACAAAATTGAGGGAATTGTGGCAAGAGAGAGGAGTCTAATTTAAATGATGCAGACTATTATTGTCCTTTCTAAGATTTTAGATTTTTCTTGAATTACTATTTTTCCACTTCCTATGTGCCCTTGGGACAATTTCAAGAGACCTTAAATGATTCAGTTGCTTATTTATTTATTTGTTTTTAGAAAGGTTATACATGAGAGAGAATTGGCATGCTAGGGCCTCTGCCACTGCAAGTACATGTGTGACCTAGTATACATGTGTGACCTTGTGCTTGCATCACCTTTGTGCGTCTGGTTTACATGGGATCTGAAGAGAGATCAAACATGGTTCTTTAGGCTTCTCAGGCAAGTGCCTTAATGGCTAAGCCATCTCTCCAGCCCTCAGTTGATTTTTAATATTTATTTATATTTTTAAAGGTTATATTCTGTGTGTTTGTTTTTTGAGGTAGGGTCTCACTCTGGCCCTGGCTAACCTGGAATTCTCAGGGTGGCCTCAAACTCATGGCAATCCTCCTACTTCTGCTTCCCGAGTGCTGGGATTGAAGGCGTGCACCACCATGCCTGTCTAAAGGTTATGTTTTTATATCCCCCATTCTACCATCTTCATCTTGTACATAGATTTTTGAAACAGTCCTTTTAATTTGTCTCCCTGTTTAATTTTGCTCTTCTAAAGTCTACTCTAGCATGGCAACTAGAGTGAACAAATTAAATGTAAGCCAGTCTGCTCAAAACTTCTTAATAGCTTCCATTTTATTTTCAGAACAAAACCTAAGGTTCTTAAAATAGTCTTCTATACACTACACCTCTGACCTTTTTAATAAAAATATTTCAATTATTTATTTGAGGGAGACAGAGAGAGAAAGAGGCAAATAGAGAGAGAGAATGGGCACACCAGGGCCTCTAGCCATTGCAAGTGAACTCCAGACACATATGCCACTATGTGCATCTAGTTTATGTGGCTATTGGGGAAATAAATCTGGGTCATTTTGCTTTGCAGACAAGTGCCTTAACTGCTAAGCCATCTCTCCAGCCCCACCTTTGACTTTTAAATCTGCGACCCTATCTCCTGTTACTCTTCCTTGTCATTCATTTTGCACTAGACATACTCCCTGACTTCTTGTTCATCTCTCAAGTCCGGAACATTTCCAATAATGTGTGGCTTAGGTATTAAGATTATACTAATCTCATAGAATGAGTTAGGAAGTGCTCCATCTATTTTCTTACTCTTTGGAAGAACTTTGTGAGACTGGAATTAATTCTTTGACTATTTGGTTAAACCATATATACATACTGTTCTTTCCTTGTGAAAATATTTTAAATTACTGACTAAATTTCTTTCTTTGTGTTCTCTTTTGGAGACAGGATCTCATGTAGCCCTTGCTCTGAAGTTTCTTTTTTCATTTTTTTTTTATTTTAAAGACAGAGACAGAGAGAGAAAGAGACAGAGAGGGAACTGGCACGTCAGGGCCTCAGTCACTGCAATTGAACTCCAGATGCTTACACCACCTAGTGGGCTTGTGCGACCTTTTTACTTGCCTCACCTTTGTGTGTCTCGCTAACATGGGATCTGGGGAGTCAAACATGGGTCCTTAGGCTTCACAGGCAAGCACCTTAACTACTAAGCCATCTCTCCAGCTCAGCTTTGAACTTCCTATATAGTTGAGTGTGTCCTTGAACACTTTTTTTTTAAAAAAATTTTTTTATTTATTAGAGAGAGAGAAAGAGAGAGAGAGAGAGAGAGAGAGAGAGAGAGAGAGAGAGAGAGAGAATGGTTGTACTAAGGCCTTTAGCCACTGCAAATGAACTCCAGACACTTGCTCCACCTTGTGCACCTGGCTTATGTGGGAGCTGGGGAATCAAACCCTAGTCCTTAGGCTTTGCAGGCAAGTGACCTAACTGTTAAGCTATTTCTCCAGCCTGAACCTTTTTCAAAAATATGTATTTGTGGGCTGGAGAGATGGCTTAGCGGTTAAGCGCTTGCCTGTGAAGCCTAAGGACCCCGGTTCGAGGCTCAGTTCCCCAGGTCCCACGTTAGCCAGATGCACAAGGGGGCGCACACGTCTGGAGTTTGTTTGCAGAGGCTGGAAGCCCTGGCGCACCCATTCTCTCTCTCTCCCTCTCTCTGTCTTTCTATCTGTGTCTGTCGCTCTCAAATAAATAAATGAAATAAAAAAATGTTAAAAAAAATATGTATTTGTGAGGAGAAAGAGAGATAAAATGCATATGAATGAATGAATAAATATGTGTGTATCAGGGCCTCTTACTACATGGCCACTTTGTGCATCTGGCTTTATGTGGGAACTGGGGGATTGAACCTGAGACAGCAGGCTTTGCAAACAAGTCCCTTTAACCACTGAGCTATCTCCCCAGCCCTGACCTTGAACTCTTGATCCTTTTGGCTCCATCTCCCAATTGGTGGGATTATAGGTATGTGCCACCATGCATGGCTTCTGGTTAAATTTCTTTCTTTCTTTAAAATTTTTTTTTTTAGTCTTTTTCCAGATCGATATTTCATGAGGTTTGTCAATTTGTCCATCACTTCAAATGACTAAATCTTAGTTTTGATGATCTTTTCCACAGTAGTCCACGTTTATTTGACACTCATTGGATGCCTGAAATTATAGATATTACTGAATCTTAGGTGCAACTTCCTACATACCTCGGATAAAACTCTGAGTTCTCAGTAGACCACTTCTAAGATTTTAGAACGTGTCTATCAATTTAACTGAAATTGTCAATTTATCAGTGTTAAAACTGATGAATTTATATGTTTTTGTTGGGATAGGGTTCCACTCCATAGCACTGACTGGCTTCAAACTCATGGAAATCCTCATGCCTCTGCCTCTAAAGTGCTAGGATTACAGGCATGTACCACTGTAACTGACCTTGCTCTCTCCTGTATTGGCTTTCTGTTGCTCATAGAATATTGCTTAAATCTCTCCCTCCAGCTTTGGTTTTGTAATAGGCTTCTCTACCTGCTCCATATTCCAGACACACTGAGCTTCTCACAAAAATCCAAGCATACTCTATTTTATGACATGTTCCAGAAAAACAATAAATACTAGCAAGTACTACATTAACAGCAGATCACTTCAAGAGATGACCTCACTCCTTCCTGCAAGTGAGAAAAAAACACTTCTTCTATGAAGTCTTTAATTCCTTCAAAAGGGTTTATTGCTGTTTTTTATGCATATCTCTAGCATTCTGCATATATAGTTCCTCTAAAAGATGGAAATGCATTGTGGTTATTTGATTATAGGTCTACATCCCCTATCAGACTGTAAACTCCTTAAAGGCAGATCCCATACCCTAATTTTTCATTTCCAAGAGCTAGTGAAATGCTCAACCCTGAGGATGTCTTCAATCCGTATTTGCTGTTATTTGTTGAAATAAAGAATGAGGGGTATGGGGATGGCTCATCAGGCAAGAATGCTTGTCATGTCAGCATGAAGTCCTGAGAAAGCCTGAGTTCTGTTCACAGCACTCACATAAAAAGCTATGCATGGTCATGGACACATATAACCCTAGTCCTGTGGAAAGTACAGACAGAATAACTGGCAGTATAGGTTCGGTGAGAGATTCCATCTCAAGGAAACAAGTTGAATAGTGATAGAGGGGTGTCCACACACACACACATGGGGTGCATGCATCTGCACACACCCACACATATGCCACACACACACTACAGCACAGCAAATACACATACACAAAAGAGTGACTAAAATGACTCAGAAAGAGTATCTATCTATATTAATCAACAAGAAATAATAGTTCAGAATTTCATACACAAGGTAGTTGGCCTTGTGAGAGGAAGCTGTGACTTTACTAAAGCTAAGGGTTGAAGGTGTGGGCTCCATTAGAACGGGCAATAAGAGGGCTGGAAAGATTGTCCAGTGGATAAGAGCTTATCCTATGCAAGCATGAGTGCCTGAGAAAGTCTTGAGAGATAGCTTGAGTTTGATCCCTAGGAGCCATATAAACAGTTGGGCATGGCCATGTTCATGTGTAACCATGGTCCTATGGGGAGTAGAGACCTGAGAATTACCAGAGCTCCTGGAAAAAAAACAAAAACAAAAACAAAAACATGGCAATCTCTCTTGTTTTTTTTTTTTTTTTGCACTTGCAGAAAGGAGTAATGGACTCTGGCTCAAAATAAGAATGTTTGGGTCCTGCCACTGCAGGCAAGTACATAGGGTGCATACATGTGCAGTGCATATACCACACACATCACACAGAAACACACACCCACATACACACACACAGATGAGCAGACAGGGAGTGGGTGGAGTTGCAGAGGAAATACTGTGAAACCACTGTCTGAAGTCTGCATTTCCATTTGAATGAGTGGGGAGACATAGCTGAAATGAGGACAAGGAACCAGCTAGCTTACAGTTATAGTAACCCAGAGCAGACTGGACATGGCTTGGCAAGGCAAGAGATTAGGTACAAAAAGGAAGGGCTGGACTTGGATGATATGGGAGAAGGTACAAGCTGTGAGGAGTGCTGAAAATTATGAAAAGTCGAGTAGGAATGGAGAACAATGTGACAAGTGGTTAGAAAATCAAAGTTGAATTGCAGTACAAAACTGATCTTTTATCAGTATGGAGTGGTGGCATCTGCCTGTAATCCCAGCACACAGAGGCAGAGTCAAGAGGATCATAGTGAGTTTGAAGCCAGGCTCATCTATATAATGAGTTCTAGGCCAGCTAAGGCTACATAGTGACACCTTCTCAAAAATAAGCAACAACAAGCCAGGTGTGGTGACGCACACCTTTAATTCCAGCTCTCAGGAGGCAGAGGTAGGAGGATCGCCATGAGTTCGAGACCACCCTGAGACTACATAGTGAAATCCAGGTCAGCCTGGACCAGAGTGAGACCCTACCTTGTAAAACCAAAATAAATAAATAATAAATAAATAAACAACAACAAAACCAAAAAAAATCCCTACAAAACAAAATGATCTTTTGTCAATATAACTGCTGAGTATGTTTACTTTCTTTTTAAAAATTTTTAAAAATTGTTTTATTTGTTTATTTATTTATTAGAGACAGAGGGATGGAGGGAGAAAGAGAGAGAGAATGGGCACACCAGGGCCTCTATCTAGTGCAAATGAACTCCAGATGCATGCACTCCAGATGATGTACATTTGGCTAACGGGGCACCTGGAGAATCGAACCTGGGTCCTTAGGCTTCACAGGCAAGCACCTTAACCTCTAAGCCATCTCTCCAGCCCCTGTCTACTTTCCAAAGCAGTAAGATAAGAAGGCTCCTTATTCAAATGATCAACAAAATCTTTCAAATATCTAAATCTCTCTTGAGTTACTGTCTTCCTTCCTTTTGTCCTTCCCTTTCTCCTTCCTGTTTGGGGTAGGGTCTCACTCTAGCCCAGGATGACTTATAACTCACAGAGATCCTCCTACCTTAGTCTCCTGAGTGGTGGGGATATAAGCATGAGCTACCACACCTGGCTTCAATCACTTTCTTTATCTTTGCACCTATCACCCTAAGGTAGGCCCTCATTAGTTACCACCTGGATCGCTGTATTAACTTATGAAGTGGGTTATATGAGCCTGCTATGTTCCACACAGTCTGGATAACAACATTTGGCAGTGTCTTTTAAGCATGTCAATTACAGTCATGTGCTTCATAATGAAATTTTGGTCAGCCAAAGACTACATATACATGGTTGTTCTATAAGATTAAAATGAAACTGGAAAATTCTTGCCTACTGACATCATAGATGTCATAATGTTGGAGTATAGACACTACTCATATGTACTTGTGTGATGTTGATGTAAACCAACCTACTGAGCTGCCAGTTATGGGAAAGCATACCAATACAATTATGAACAGTACAGACTTTAAAATAATAATAAATTGCTATGTTTAAGAATTTACTATATTAGCCAGGGGCTTGGTGGTGCATGCCTTTAGTCCTAGCACTCAAGAGCAAAGGTAGGAGAATCTCTGTGAGTTTTAAGTCAGCTTGGGGCTACAGAGTGAGTTCCAGGTCAGCCTAGGCTAGAGTGAGACCTTACCTCAAAAAATAATAAAAAAGAAGAACTTGCTATACTATATTATTGCTTTTATTTTATTTATATTTTCAAATGAGAGAGAGAGAGTGAGCAAGTACAGATGTGCTGGGACCTCTTGCTGCTACAAACTCCAGACATATGTGCCACTTAGTGCATCTAGTTTTATATGGGTACTACTGGGGAATGGAACTCAAGCCATCACACTTTGTAAGCAACCACCTTTAACCACTGAGAAATCTTCCTAGCCCACAATGCTGTTATTTTAGGATGCATTGTTTTTTGTTTTTTTTTTTTTTTTTTGAAGCTCACTATATAGTAGCATGGTAGCTGTGTGTGACAGCACATGTCTGTAATTCTGGTGGCTGAGGCAGGAGGATTGCTGCAAGTTTCAGGCTAACCTGGGATTCCTAGCAATAGCCTATTTTTTTCTTTTCTTTTCTTTCTTTCTTTCTTTCTTTCTTTCTTTCTTTCTTTCTTTCTTTCTTTTTTTTTCTTTTTGAGTTTTTTTTCTTTTTGAGTTTTTTTTCTTTTTGAGGTAGAGTCTCACTCTAGCCCAGGCTGACATGGAATTCACTATGTAGTATCAGGGTGGTCTTGAACTCACAGTGATCCACCTATCTCTGCCTCCTGAGTGCTGGGATTAGAGATGTGTGCCACCACACCCAACTATCCTGCATTTTTGGTAAGTAAAACAAACAAGCAATGATAAGAACAATAAAAATAGTATGGTGTGTGATGGTGGCAGTAGCAGCTTCATATATCTAGTGTTTATCCAATCTCTCTTCCATTGTATCAAGAACCTGTGTGGAGTGACTGACCTATACCATCTAGGTTTGTGTAAGTACCTTCTACCCTGGTGTTTATGCAGTGATTAAATCACACAAAAGCACACTGCTCAAAATATATTCCCATTATTAAGTGATACCTGTCTATGACTCCTCTACTTAAAATCTCTCTGGCACCCAAAGTCAGACTGAGCCTACAAAATTGGGCATGCTGAAATTCCCACCTGATCTCAACCCAGGCCCCTGTTCTTGCTCCAAGCCACATACTCCATTTATATAGGCATTTTTGCCTTTTCTGGAGTATGCTTTCCTCCTTTTCATATACTGTTCCCTCTGACTTGAATGCAGCTCTTTGACTGGGATCTTTGCATCTTTCATCCTTCCTTGACCCTGCACAGAGATTAGTCCTGACCTATATGTATCATCTACTTATTTCTTTCTGATAAAAACAGATACTACACTTGATCTTAGCCAAAAGGCCAAGAAGTGATGCTTATTTATTTCTTTGCAATTAATGCAATATGTAACTATTTTATAGTAGACTTTTTTTTTTGTTTTTTTGAGGTAGGGTTTCACTCTAGCTTGGGCTGACCTGGAATTCACTATGTAGTCTCAGGGTGACTTTGAACTCACAGAGATCCTCCTATCTCTGCCTCCTGAGTGCTAGGATTAAAGGTGTGTGCCACCATACCTGGCTAGACTTACTTTTGAAAATTTATTTTTAATTAAAAATTTTTTGTTCATTTTTTATTTATTTATTTGAAAGTGACAGACAGAGAGAGAAAGAGGTAGAGAGAGAGAGAGAATGGGCGCGCCAGGGCATCCAGCCATTGCAAACAAACTCCAGATGCATGCACCCCCTTGTGCGTCCGGCTTACATGGGTCCTGGGGAATCGAGCCTGAAACCGGGGTCCTTAGGCTTCACAGGCAAGAACTGCTAAGCCATCTCTCCAGTCCTAGACTTACTTTTTTTTAACCTTTAAGGACATTTCATTTTTTTAAAATTTTATTTATGAGAGGGGGGAGGGAGGGGCAGGGAGAGAAAGAGGCAGATCAAAAGAATGGGTGCACCAGAGCCACTAGCCACTGCAAATGAACTCCAGACGCATGTGCCACCATGTACATCTGGCTTACATGGGTACTGGGAAATCAAACCTGGGTCCTTAGGCTTTGCAGGCAAGTGCTTTAAATGCTAAGCCATCTCTCCAGCCTTGTAGACTTACTTTTAATCTCCTATTTACAAAAAATTTTTGAGACAGGATCTTGTATCCCACTCTGGCCTCAAACTCACCATGTAGCCAAGGATGAGCTTGAACTTCCGGAAATCCAGCCTTTACCTTCAAAGATCTGGTATTAAAGGCCTACATCACTAAACTGGGTATATATAGTGTCAGGGACTGAACTCACCTTAGCTTTATATTTTGTAAGTTCTTTTTAAATTATTTATTTATTTATTTGAGAAAGGCAGATAGAGAGACAGAGAGAATAGGCATGCCAGGGCACTTCAGCCACTATAAACAAACACCACGCACATGCACCACCTTGTGCACTTGGCTTATGTGGGTCCTGGGGAATTGAACCTGGGTCCTTTGGCTTCGCATTAACCACTAAGCAATCTCTCTAACCCTAGATTTGTATGTTCTAAAAGGTAGGAACTGTGTCACCTGTCGCATCTCCAGCATCCAGATGTCAAGATATAACTGTGAATGGATGCAAGGGAAGTAGAAAAGGAAAGAAGAAAAAGAGATTTTTAAATAGTTTCACTGGGCTGGGAATGTTGCTTTGTAGTTAAGGTGTTTGCCTGCAAAGTAAAGCCTAAGGACCCATGTTCGACTCTCCAGATCCCATGTAAGCCAGACTCACAAAGGTGAGGCAAGCACAAGGTTGCAGTTGTCCACTAGGTGGCACAAGTGTCTAGAGTTCGATTGTAATGGCTGAGGCCCTGGCATGCCAATTCTCTCTCTCTCTCTCTCTCTAAAATAAAAAAATATAAAAAATAGTTTCAATGTGTTTTGAGAGTACCATATGTAATTTCTCTCAGACTGTAGTATAAAAAGATTAATAGGAATTACAGACAGTAGACAGAGCCAGGTTGGGAAAAATCATAGAAGCTGGAGTCAGTGGAATCCAGCTCAAGTCCAAAATTTGTTGAATACTTACTGTGTGTTAGGCTCTGTGCTGGGTACTGCCTGTGGGCGATATAAAGATGAGTAAGCTTACACTTCAACAGTTTGTGTTCAAGCAAGCAGAAATAGAAGATAAGGATGCACAGATGATAATAAAAAGCAGAATTTAATCAAGCAAAGGCCTCTGGGGGCTCAGAGGCAGAGGTTTGGGAAAAGCTTCAAGGAAATTTACTCTGACCCTGAAGTCAACAAGTTCCAGTTCACAATGAAATAAGAGCACAGAAAGTCCCTTCTGTTCCTCCTTACAAAATCCTTCATAAGAGGAGGATGGAAAGTAAAACATGTGAGCTGATGGCTTTTAAGGCTCTGTGTTAAAGGAGAAACAACAGGGCTTGCGAGTTTTGCCTTTGCCACTTATTATTTGGGAGATTTTGGACAATTAGCTTCTCTCTTTGCAAATGATTGTTGTGGGCCTACTATATGCCTGGCCCTGTATATAGGCTATTCTAGTGAATCATTTATCTTTCTAAGCTTTCATTTTCTTACTGTGTTAGAAAGTTAACCTATATTTCTGGTTCCCAAATGGTTGGAGCTGGGTTCCAACTTGCAAGCATTCCTTTCTGCCTTTGGGTAGCACCCACAGTTCTGCACTAAAGCAACGGGTTGGCTTTTAGTGTTCTAAAGGCACTAGAGGATACTTTGGATGTTTATGAAATGGGTAAAGTGGGTGGAAAAGCTGATGTACTGAAGCTGAATTTCTTTTGGATACTCTTGAATGAGTGAATTTTGAAGTAGGGAACACAGTCCTGCACATATATTGGGAGGTGGAGGTACTAAGCTGCCAAGAAATGATAGCAATAAAATGTTAAGGAAGTGAACATGAACTACAGTGTGGGAAAGGGGAGTGTGGTCGTCTTAAGGTAACACTGTCAAGGCAGCTTCTTTAGGTGACTGGCGAAGTGAGCAGAGTTGATGACAGAGGATTTGTCTGTACATGCCTAGGGATGGCCATGGAGAGCCTTACCTGTCTCTAGATAATGGCTCTGCACTTCTCTAGACAGAACGCTCCTGCTACAAGGGAGCTCAGTGTATCAGTTACCTAGGTTTGATTTGAAAAAAAAAAAATCTAGGGACTATCCAACTCCTTTCCTTTAATTATGCATTTACCAAACAGCCTTCTAGTTTCTAATGGTCTCTTGAATGGGAAGACCCACCATCCAGAAAGGCTGTAATGCAAACAGTGAGGATCTAGTCTTATCAAATGTATTGTTAACTATAAATGGTCACTTTGAGTTCAGCTTTACAAATTGGTCTGTGACAGAATGGATTCACTCCTCAGAGACTTCTTAGCCCATGATGGGACTGAAGAAAATGTGAGGAAAATGTGGTAGCAAAACTACAAAGCAGATGAGCCTAAGGATCTTCAAGTGCTGCTATCCTGAGGTCTGTTCAAGAGCAGACACTGGCTTTACCTACTACATCACAACAATAATAACCTCTTACATTTATTCAGTGCTTTTAACTTTCAAAGCACTTTCATATGGATGATCTAATTTTATCATTTTATCTATTATACCTTCTTTAGCTCACACTGATTGTAAAAATACATTTGTAGAGCAGTCGCAAAGACACTAGAAGAAGCAGTAACACTTCCAGTATATTGGGGAAAAAATCTATCTATGATTGAGGTTGGCAAAATTAAAACAAACTAAGGAAAGAAAGTAGTCAAGCATCTAGGATACAGCAGGGTGGCCCCAGGATTTGGAGATAAGACTAGAATGAGTGTGGGAGTGAAGGAACACCATGATTTGGCTGGAGCTATGTTGTTGATGGAGCCTTAGGAAATGCCTGTGGGTAATCACTGTGATCAGGGGAGGACTTGCAGGACTAGAATGTACCTGAACAATCTGTATTCTAATCATCTTACTAGAAACCGTGGAAGAATAATGTGTTACAGAGAGGCAGCCGCTGGACAGATCATTTGAAAAAGAAGAATTAGCTAGATAACATGTTACTGTTTGTCCAGGACCTTCTGCCCCCAACTGTGCAAAGGTATGGGAAAGAATGCAGGACAGAGGGGTATCCACCTGAGCAGTGGCTGGACAGCGACAGCCAGATAGACCAGGTGGGATTAGCATATGGGGGGGCACAAATAGTATGGTCGATAAGGAAATACATCCAGTTCTGGAGTAGGGCCTCATCTTTATGCCCAGGCTTTGCCATTCTACTTTATTTCACTTTAACTCTATGTTCATCACTAACTTTATGCAACTAGTTCAGTTTCTGATCTTGGAATAGAAATGCACTGAGAGAGGGAAGGCTGGTTACCAGCCAATTGTCTCTTCCACCGCAAATAAATGTAATCATAATAAATTTTATATCTCTTCCCCTCAATTAATTTTTTTTTTGGTTTTTCGAGGTAGGGTCTCATTCTAGCCCAGGCTAACCTGGAATTCACTATGGAGTCTCAGGGTGGCCTTGAACTCGCAGTGATCCTCCTACCTCTGCCTCCCAAGTGCTGGGATTAAAGGCATGCGCCCCCATGCCTGGCTCCCCTCAATTTTTATTTTGAAAACTTTTAAGTCTAGAAAAAAGCTGAAAAACAATGCAACAATTTCCATTTATTCTTAAACTAAATTTACTAACCTACCAAGGGGTGTTTTACAGCTCCAGCATTACTTACTGAAAATGCTGTCTTTCTTTCACTGAACTGCTTTTGAACTTTAGTTAAAAATCAGTTGGCCATATTTATATGGGTCTATTTTTGAGATCGCGATTCTGTTTCTTTAATGTGTTTCTTTCTTTCTTTCTTTTAAAAATATTTTATTTATTTGCAAGCAAAAGAGACACAGAAACAGACACAGAGTCAAAGTAGGTTCACTAGGACCTTTAGCCACTGCAAACAAACTTCAGGTGCATGCACTACTTTTTGCATCCAGCTTTACGTGGGTGTGGGTACTAGGGAACTGAACCTGGGTCATAAGGCTAAAGGCAAGCACTTTGACCACTGAGGCATCACTCCGGCCTCTTTTTGTTGTTGTTTTTTGAGGTAGGGTCTCGCTCTAGTCCAGGCTAACCTGGAAGCGTATCTCAGGCTGGCCTTGAATTCATAGTGATTCTCCTACCTCAGTCTCCTGAGTGCTGGATTAAAGGCATGTACCACCATGACCTATGGAAAGTGGGAGAGGAAGGAGGGAGGGAGGGACAGAGAGAGAGGAGAGAGAGAGAAAATAGGCCCACCAGGGCCTCCAGCTGCTGCAAATTCCAGATGCATGCACCAGTTTGTATGTCTGGCTTTACATGGGTACTGAGAAATCAAACTCAGGTCGTTAGGCTTTATGGGCAAAAGTGCCTTAACCACTGAAGCATCTCTCTAGCCCTAATGTGTTTATTTCTCTGAATACCACACAGTCTTCATTATTGTAGTTACATATTAACATTTAAAATCGGTAGAATGATTACTTCCACTTTATCCTTATAAATATTCTAAGCTATTATAACGCCTTCGTTCTTCCATATAAATTTTTCTATAATCTTGTCTAAATATTCAAAAGATCATGTGAGAATATTTATAACTATGTTAAATTTATACATAAAATTGGAGATATGGGACATATTTAGTATGTTGAATTCCAATTTATGAACACAGTATGTCTCTCCATGTAATTAGTGCTTTGATTTCTTTAATTGTGTTTTAGTTTTCATCATATATGTCTAGTTATCTGTTTTCTGAGATTTACTCCTAATCATTTAAAAACTGATAATAGCTGGGTGCAGTAGTAGAAGCCTGTAATAAAGGAATCCAGGAGGCTGAGGTAGGAGGATTGTTATGTCATGGCCAGCCTTGACTGTATAGTGAGTTCTAGGCTAGTCTAGCCTATAAAGTGATACCCTGCCTCAAAACACACACTCACCACACATGCAAATTCATAAAATCCCTCAAAATCAATTATAAATATAATTATATCCTCAATTTTGGGTTCAGTGTGCCCAATGATAGTGTAATGTTCATTGCTGATTAAAAAAAAATTTCTGAGACAGTTTTCACTGTGTTACCTGTGCTGGTTTTAAACTCATGGGCTCAAGCAATCCTCTTACTTCAGCCTTACAAGTGCTGGGACTATAAGTATGTAATACCAGGCCCAGCTAGAATTGATTTTGTATGGTTATGTTGTAACCTACAACACTGCTGAACTCATTTATTAGTTTGAGGAGGTTTTTGTAGATTCTTTGAGATTTTCTATGTATACAGTCCTGTCAGTTACAAATAGAGAGAGTTACATTTTCTTTCTGTTTTGTATGCTCCTTAGATGATGTCTGCTGTGTCTTTTAGAAACACAAAGATAAGAACAAGGAAGTTGGTTTTTCTTTTTCTATACCTGGTTTGGGTATCAAGATAATACTGCCTTAATAAATAGAGCTGGGAGGTTTTCCTCTTGCTTTCGGGAAGATTGTGTAGAATTGGTGCGAGTTCTTTACATGTTTGACAGCATTCCCCAGTGAACACATCTAGCTTTGCAGCAGAGTTACTTTCTTGGGGGAGGTGTTAAATTAGTTTCTTTAATAGCTATGGAGATGTTCAATTTATTTCACATTTGGTGAGTTATGGTAGCTTGTGGTTTTTGAAGAATTAGTCCATTTCATCTAAGATGCTGAGTCTAAGTATATCTGTTTGTTGTATTGTGTTAGTATTCTTTTAAATATTTTATTTATATATATTTATTTATTTGACAGAGAAAGAGGGAGAGAGAGAGAGAGAATTGGGCACATCGGGGCTTCTAGCCACTGCAAACAAACTCTAGATGCGTGTGTCCCCTTGTGCATCTGGCTAACATGGGTTCTGGGGAATCAAACCTGGGTCCTTTGGCTTTGCAGGCAAACACCTTAAGTGCTAAGCCACCCCTCCAGCCTGTATTAGTATTCTTTTAATGTTTGCAAGGGCTGTGGTGATATTTCATACCTGGTGTTGATAATTTGTGAGTTCTGATTTTTCTACATCTGTCTTACTATAGATTTATCAATCCCATCATTTTCCCAGGGAATCACCTTCAATTTTACTGACTTACTAATTATTATTAGTTATTATTATTGTTTTTTATTTCATCTCTTTACTATTTCTTTCTACTTGCTTTGGGTTTATTTTTTTTCAATTTGTTAAGGTGGTTGCTTAAATTAAATCTCTCATCTCTTATTAAATTTATTTATTTATGAGAAAGAGCAAGAGGAAGAGGCAGATACAGAGAGAGAAAGAATGGGTATACAAACAAATTCCAGATGCATGTGCCACCATGTATATCTGGCGTACATGGGTTCTGGAGAATCAAACCTGGGTCCTTTGGCTTTGCAGACAAATGCCTTAACCACTAAGTCATCTCTCCAGCCCAAAACTATCATCTTTTAAATTAAGGATTTAATGTTATAAGTTTCCCCCTGTTTTAGCTGTGTCCTAAAAATTTTGACACATTTTATTTTCATTTTAGTTCAGTTTAATGTCTTTTAAAAATCTCCACTTTAGGGCTGGAGAGATGGCTTAGCAGTTAAGCGCTTGCCTGTGAAGCCTAAGGACCCCGGTTCGAGGCTTGGTTCCCCAGGTCCCACGTTAGCCAGATGCACAAGGGGGCGCATGCGTCTGGAGTTCGTTTGCAGAGGCTGGAAGCCCTGGCGCACCCATTCTCTCTCTCTCTTCCTCTATCTGTCTTTCTCTCTGTGTCTGTCGCTCTCAAATTAAAAAAAAAAAAATCTCCACTTTGGCTGGGCATGGTGGCGTATGCCTTTAATCCCAGCACTTGGGAGACAGAGAGGATCGCCGTGAGTTCGAGGCCACCCTGAGACTCCATATTGAATTCCAGGTTAGCCTGGGTTAGAATGAGACCCTACCTTGAAAAACCAAAAAAATAAAAAAATATAAAAATCTCCACTTTGACCTATGGATTATTATCTTTCCTTCATTGGTATCCTATTTGATTCCATTTTGGCCTGAGTACATACCCTGTTTGATTTCCTTCTTTAAAATTTTGTACATATTGTTTGATAACTCATGATATGCTTTTGTTTTTAATTTTTTTGATTATTTTCATATTTTTTGAGGTAGGGTCTTGTTCTAGCCCAGGATGACCTGAAATTTACTATGTAGTCTCAAGCTGGTGTTGAACTCACAACAATCTTCCTACTCTAGCTTCCCAAGTGCTGGGATTAAAGGTGTGGGTCACTACACCTGGCTATTTTCATATTACTTTTATAAGATTTCTAAAACGTAAAATATGCCATTGCAACCATCTTGAGTGTTCAGTTCACTAGTATGAATCACATTCATAACACTTTAAACATCACCACTATTTATTTATCAGGCTTTTATATTACCCCTAAGAAAAATGCTATATACACTAAGAACCATCCCCTGCCAATTCTCTTTTCCCAGGCCTTAGTAATTTTGAATCTACTTTAGAAAGAAGTGGATTCAGACATTCTTTGTGATTTTGTATCTTGCTTGATTTCATTAAGTGTAATGTTTTCAAAATTCATCTATGTTGTGATATGCATCAGAACTTTGTTCTTTTTAAATGTTTGAATAGCATTTCATTGTATGCTTATACCATATCTTTCTTTATTCATCTTTAAAAAATATTTTATTTTTTTATTTTTATTTATTTGAGAGATAGAAAGAGAAAAAAAAGGCAGACAGAGAGAGAGAGAGAGAAAAAAGAGAAGAGAAGAGAAAGAATGGGCACACTAGAGCCTCCAGCCAGTGCAAATGAACTCCAGACATATGTGCCCCCTTGTGCATCTGGCTTCATGTGAATACTGGGGACTCGAACCCAGGTCCTTTGGCTTTACAGGCAAATGTCTTAACTGCCAAGCCATCTCTCTAGCCCTTTTTATTCATCTTTTGATCACTATTTGGGTGTTCCTACCTTTTGGCTACTGTAAATAATAATCTATAAACACTGGCACATATTTGTTTGAATTTCTGTTTTCAATTGTTTTAGTTATATAACTAGGAGTCTAATTCTTGGGTCATAAAGCATTAAATATTTAATGGCTTAAGGAACTGTCAAGCAATGGACATGTACTTTTGTATTCCCAACATCAATGTATGAGGGTTCCAATTCCTCCACACCATCAATAGCACTTGTTATTTTCCACTTTTTAAATAATAGCCATCCTAGTAGTTAAGATGTGGTATCTCATTGTGTTGTTAAATTATATTTCCACAATGACCAATGAAGCTGAGCATCTTTTCATGTCTATTGAATTCCCTTTATAACTTTTAAAATGGGTTATGTTTTTGTAGTTGAGTTGTTACAGATATTAAATCCTTATTAGATGTGATTTGAACATATTTTTATTGATTTTTTTTTTTTATTTTTCAAGGTAGGGTATTGCTCTAGTCTGGGCTGACCTGCAATTCACTATGTAGTTTCAGGGTGGCCTTAAACTCACAGTGAGTTCCTCCCAAGGGCTGGGATTAAAGGTGTGTACCACCATGTCCAGCAGAACTTTTTTTAGATATCTAGTTGATTCTTTTCTTTTTTTGGTAATGTCTTCTATAGCAAAATGTGGTTTTGGTTTTTTTTGTTTGTTTGTTTTGCAAGGTAGGGTCTGTCTCACTCTAACCCAGGATGACCTAGAATTCACCATGGAGTTTCAGGGTGGCCTCGAACTCACGGTCATCCTCTGACTCCTGAATGCTGGGATTAAAGGTGGGTGCCACCATTCCCGGCTTTTAGCAAAATGTTTTTAATTGTGATACATAACAACTTATCTAATGTTTTCTTTTATTGCTCATGCATTTTAGTGTCAGATCTAATAATCCATGTGAGTTTGTTTTCTACCTTTTTTTTTTTTTTTTTTTGCTTTTTTGAGGTAGGGTTTCACTCTAGCTCAGACTGACCTGGAATTCACTATGTAGTCTCAGGGTGGCCTCAAACTACAGCAATCCTCCTACCTCTGCCTCCCAAGTGCTGAGATTAAAGGTGTGTGCCACTATAATTGGCTGTTTTCTAACATTTTTATAGTTTTAGCTGTCATATCTAATTGATGATCCATTTTCAGCTGAATTAATTATTTGCTCAATTATTTGGAAGAGCTTGAGAAGGATTAGTGTAAATTTTCTTTAAAATGTTTGTTAGAATTCACCTAAGGAGCCAGGGCTTTGTATTCATTGAGAAGATTTGATTACTGATTGAATCTTTTTGTTATAGTTGGAATGTAAAATGACACCCATAGGCTCATAAGTTTGAATATTTAGTCCTCGGCAGGTGGTAGTGTTTTGGGAGGGTTTTTAAAAAAGATTTTAAAATTTTTATTTATTTATTTACTTGACAGAGAGGGGGAGAGGGAGGGAGGGAGGGAGAGAGAGAGAAAGAGAGGAAGACAATGGGTGCACCAGGGCATCAAGCCACTGCAAACAAACTCCAGATGCATGTACTACCTTGTGCATCTGGCTTACATGGGTAATGGGGAACTGAACCTTGGTCCTTTGGCTTTGCAGGCAAGCACCTTAACTGCTAAGCCTTCTCTCCAGTTTTTTTTTTTTTTGTAATATTAAAAAAAATTGGGGAGGACTGTGAAACTTTGATGAGCTAGACACTAGATGAAGGAAGTTGCTGGAGGAAGGGACAGGTGTTTTGGGTTATAGCCTGTCCCAGGGTCCAGTCTGAGCTCTTTGCTTTCTGAATGCACACAAAAGGTAACCACCCACCTCACCCACCTGTTTTTCCCCACATCCTGCCTGCCATGTCTTCTCTGCCATGATTGACTGGCAGTGCTCTCTCAATACATGAGTCCAAATAAACCCTTCCTGCCTTAAGTTGCTTTTTGTCAGATATTGGTCACAGCAATGAGAATAGTAACTAATATACTTGTTTTAATTTTCATGAAATTTTGTTGTTCATTTTTTATTTATTTATTTGAGAGCGACAGACACAGAGAGAAAGACAGATAGAGGGAGAGAGAATGGGCGCGCCAGGGCTTCCAGCCTCTGCAAACGAACTCCAGACGCGTGCGCCCCCTTGTGCATCTGGCTAACGTGGGACCTGGGGAACCGAGCCTCGAACCAGGGTCCTTAGGTTTCATAGGCAAGCGCTTAACTGCTAAGCCATCTCTCCAGCCCTTTCATGAAATTTTATATTTCTGTGCCATATCCCTGTGCTCACTAGTCCATTTGTATACAGTGCAACCCTGAACAAGTTCTCAAGACTAGGGTATAACAGCAAGTTTCTCATACAAACTGTCTCAGCCCAGTTCAGACAGCACTTTCTTCTCCTCATAAGACAAACCTCACAGTCTGTAGTTCTTACTGCATTCAGGGCTTTCATCTCTGACCAGAATAGTCTATGAAGCTGTACTTACAATACTGCAAGACATCTCTTAGGCTAAGGCTTCAAATCTTTCTGCAGTCCTCTAAAACATCAGCTCAAAAAGGCCAAAAGCCACAGTCAGGTGTCTAGCAGTAATAATCCCACTTCTTGGTACCAATTTTACTGTTGTAGTCAGGTTCACATTGCTGGCAGAAAAGACCTGACCAAGAGCAGCTTGTGGGGGAAAAGGGTTTATTTTGGCTTACAGACTTGAGGGAAAGCTCTATGATGGCAGGAAAAAATGATGACATGAGCAGAGGGTGGAAACCATCTCCTGGCCAATATCAGATGAACAACAGCAACAGGAGAGTGTGCCAAATTTTATATTTCTCTTCAGTCAGTGAAGGTAATTTCTTACTAGGAACTTGCCCATTTCATTAAGGCTGTCGAATTTCCTACCTTATAATTGTTAATAGTATTTTATCCTGTTCATTTCTGTAAGGCCAATTATTTCTGATTTAACTAGTTATTTTCATCTTTCTTTTTGTTAGTCTAGCTAAAAGTTTGTCAATTTTGTTGATGTTTTTCAAAGAAATGGCTTTTGCTTTTATTGATTCTGTTATTTTTTCCAGTCTAGCTCATTCACTTGATTCTACTCTTTATTATTTTCTTCCTTCTGTTAGCTTTGGATTTAGTTATACTTATTTTTAGCCCCTCAAAGTGTAAAGGCAAGCTATTGATTTGTGATATTTCTTTTTTTTGTAATGTTGGCACTTACAGGTATAAATTTCCCTTTGAGCATGGTTTCTGCTGCATCTCATAAGTTCTGCTATATTATGTTTCTACTTTCATTCATCCTGAGGTATTTTCTAATTTCCTTGGTGATTTCTTCTTTGACTCATTGGTTGAGTGTGTTGTTTAATTTCAAAAAATCTGTTAAGATTTCCACTTTTTTCCTTCTGTTGTTGATTTTTTTAGGTTTTTAAGCTTTATTCCATGATTTTTTGTATAGCATCTCTTAATTTTCCCCTTTACCCATGTTTCCCACCTTGTCTCCTCCAGGACCTCATGTATGGTAGGCAGACATGCCACTACTGAGAAACATCCCCACCACCTGATTTCAATGTCTTTCTTTAAATTTATTGAGACTTGTTTTGATCTAATATATAGTCTATTATGGGGAATGATACACATGCCCTTGAGAATTGTGCACTCTTATGTTTTGGAATATAATGTTCTATATGTCTGTTAGGTCTAGTTGATTTATAATGCTATTGAAGTATGGAATTTCCTTATTTCTCTCTTGTCTATATGATTGATCAATTATTGAAATAATGAATTGACATCTTCAAGTATTTTAGAAATTGTTTTAGGTTCTATCAGTGTTTGCTTTACATATTTGGGGGCTCTGTTGTTTGGTGTATATATGTTTATGATAGTGACATCTTTTCAATAAATTGTTTATTTTATTCATATATATATCTTTGTCTTTTCTAATAGTTTTTGTCTATTTTGTTTGATATTAGTACAGCCAGTCTAGCTCTTTTTGATTACCATTTGCATGGATTTTTCTTTTATCCTTTTATTTTCAACATAATTACATTACTGAATCTAATGCAAGCATATTATAATTATATTTAGATATGTGTGTACATGTATAGATGTGCATGTGGAGACCAGAGGACAACTTTAGGTATCATCCTCAAGAATACAAGGTCTTCTACTGGCCCAGAGTTTACCAATCAGGCTAGAGTGACAAGCTCCAGGTATCCTCCTTTCTCTATTCTACCTCCCCAGTATGGGATTATAAGCATGTAACACACTGCTGGGCAGTTCTTTTTTTTTTAAAATTTTTATTTATTTATTTATTTGAGAGCGACAGACACAGAGAGAAAGACAGATAGAGGGAGAGAGAGAGAATGGGCGCGCCAGGGCTTCCAGCCTCTGCAAACGAACTCCAGACGCATGCGCCCCCTTGTGCATCTGGCTAACGTGGGACCTGGGGAACCGAGCCTCGAACCGGGGTCCTTAGGCTTCACAGGCAAGCGCTTAACTGCTAAGCCATCTCTCCAGCCCAGCAGTTATTTTTTTAATGTACATGAGATTTAACTCAGGTCTTCATGCTTGTGAGACAGATACTTTAACCACTGAACCATTTCACTAGCTCCCAAATCTCTGCCTTGTGATCCGAGACTTTAATATGCTTATATTTGCTTTGGTTATTTCAAGGTAGGTCTAGCTCAGTCTGACCTGGAATTCACTATGCACTCTTAAGGGGGCCTTGAATTCATGGCGATCCTCCTAGCCCTGCTTCCCAAGTGCTGGGAATAACCTTTTTTATATTTTATTTATTTATTAATTTGAGACGGATAAGGGGGAGAAGGGAGGGAGGAAGAGAGAGAATGCGCATGCCAGGGCCTCTATCCTCTGCCAACTAACTCCAGATGCATGTACCACCTTGTGCATCTGGCTTAGGTGGGTACTGGGGAATCAAACCTGGGTCCTTTGACTTTGCAGGCAAGTGTTTTAACTCTTAAGCTGTCTATCCAGCCCCTATGTTCTCATTTCTATTGGTAAATTTTATACATTTCAGGTACCATGAGAATTACACTTAACACCCTAAATCTATTACCATCTACTTTTGTATCATGAGAATTACATTTAGCATCCTACATTATAATTTAGTTTTAATTGAGACCAATTTAATAGCATATAAAATGCTGCTTTTACATCTCTCCAGCTCCTTTTTAAAGATGTTGTACTCACAACACACGTATTAATACACTGTGTGCCCAATAACCTATGTTCATATTTCTTTTAGGTTTTTGTCTTTTTAATCTTGTAGGAAATAAGTGAAATTATAAAATGAACATATAGTAAGACTTGCTTTTATATTTGTTGCCCAAACTATTCTCTAGTGTCCTTTCACAGTAACTTATAAAGTTCCTTTTACTATTTCGTCTAGGGAAAATCTAGAATTCAAGAGCCACCCCCAACATTTTTTTAATTTTTTTTTTTTTGAGGTAGGGTCTCACTCTAGCCCACACTGACCTGGATCTCATTCTGTATTCTCAGGCTGGCCTTGAACTCATGGTAATCCTACCTCTGCCTCCCAAGTGCTGGGATTAAAGATGTGTACCACCACACATGGATCAACTTTTAAAATATGGAATGGCTTAAATTTCTACTCAATTTTAAAGGACAGTTTTTCTGTATATAGAGGTTTTGTGTGTGTGGATGTGTGTGTGGTTTTTTGGGGTAGGGTTTTGCTTTAGCCCAGGCTGACTTGGAACTCACTATGTAGTCTCAGGGTGGTCTTGAACTCACAGCAATCCTCCTACCTCTGCCTACTGAGTGCTGGTATTAGAGGCATGCACCACCACACCTGGCTGGACTTTTATATTAAATGGTACAGTCTAAAGATGTATTAGGCACAGAACAGCTAGTAAATTTCCAGAGCCTGAGTTTGTCCCCTACTATAATCCTAATTGAAGAGATGTTCAACTCTCTATGAAGGCCAGGAATCTTCACTTCAGAAGGTGTCCTTCATGGGGGTGTCTGCCAGTGAGAAGTAAGTGTGGGATATTGTCTCAAACTAGGGAGGGGCTGGCCCTAAAGGTCAGGACAAAAATATGATGCAGGCAAATGCTACTGGATCTTTTTTTTTTTTTATGCAAGGGTAAGGAGCTTTAATTTGGGCTTAAGCTCGGTCTCTTGACTTCACCAACGCAGTGGATCCATATAAGAACCCTGAGTAGTGGGAGGGTAGGGTTTTAAATAGGGATTTGAACATAGAAGAAGGAGATGGGTACATGTATTTGGACATAGAAGAAGGGGATGGGTACATGATTGGTTGATTTAAACAGTGTACTCTTCCAGTTGGCTTAGGATTTTGGCGGGCCAAGTTGGTGGGCTGGAGCTAGGGGAATTGAGCTCATCTATGACTACAGGATGCTACTGGACCTTTTAAAACTAGCACAGCTACAACATGGGCTGCCAATTCTCCTATTCTGAGTGGGTAAAATTCAGGTTGGAAAATTGCTTCATGAGTTATGTGTGGGAAACTGGAGCAAAAGCAGACTAGGATGGACATGGGGCCTTATCTAGGAACTAGTTAAGCCCTGGAGGAGAAAGCAAGTATGAGTCAGTTACCTGCTGCTGCAGTCAGTGCCCTCTCTATCTAGCTGTCCACAGTGAGGGTGGGGAACACTTTATTTCTGCTGCTTCAATTTTGCCAGCAGCTAGCAGTTGAAGGAAGTAGTTCTCCCAGCAGGCTGCACTCATTTGTTGGGAGCATATTAAGGAAATATTCTTGGTTTATAAAAGTTAAGAAAATTTGCATATAGAGATAGATTACAATTTCTAAACATTCATTTCTTCTTTTGGATGTAAATGATCCATGTTGGGTTCTTTTTAAATATTTTGTTTATATTTATTTGAGAGAGAGAGAGAGAGAGAGAGAGAGAGAGAGAGAATGGGCACACCAGGGCCTCCAGCCACTGCAAATGAACTCCAGACACATGTATCTCCTGTGCATCTGGCTTTTGTGGGTCCTGGGGAATCAAACCTGGGTCCTTTGGCTTTGCAGGCAAATGCTTTAACTGCTAAGCCATCCCTCCAGCCCCATGTTGTTTTTTCATAGCTTCTTTATCTTCATTTTAGAGAAAGGGTTATTTCCCCATTCTAAAATAGTAACCTGACCCGGGCTCTGGATTTTACCTCTTCCTTAGTAACCTTGAACTCTTGATTAGTTCCTCTCCTCTCAATCCTAAAACATTTCTCACTTCGTTATATCCTTTCCCTCAGCTAACAAACCTTCACAAGTCATTTTTCTTAAGACAAGTAAATACTTTCTTTTGAACATAATGCCCCCTTGGAATCTGAGAAAATGAAAGCAAAAGCGTCTGGGGCGGAGGCCCTAGCCATGCGGGAGCTGAGCCGGAAGATGGCAGAGGCAGCGGCGGAGCTGCGGCTGCTGAAGTGGCTGGGGCTGAGCCAGGGCAATGAGTACAGCATGCATGGCCAGCCGCAGATTCTAGTTCTACAAACAAACAGTGGTCCTAGTCTAACAGGCTTGACCACAATAGCAGCTCATCTAGTCAGGTAAGCCAACAAGGAGCACCTGCTGGAGAGCACAGCGGAAGAAAAGGCAGTCGTATAGCAGTGGTTAGAATACAGGATCACTCGAGTAGATAGACACTCCATTAGGAAGACATCCACACTCTGCTGAAGGATCTTAATGCATATCTTGAAGATAAAGTCTACCTCGCAGGATACAACCTCACCTTGGCAGATATCCTTTTGTACTATGGACGTCATCATTTCATAAAGGTAGCGAGACCCAAGGAGATGAAACACCCCTTGCACTTCAACCAAGGCCCATGTGAAACCACAGAGGAATTGGGGAGACATGCAAGAGTGCTGCTTCCATGGTGAGCCTGAAGATCAGTGCCAGGATGAAGAACACAGACTCTGAGGACACTCAACACTTATCAATGCAGAGATGCAGAGGCTCCTGAGAGCTCACCACTGAAAACTCACCCACCACGGCTCAGGAAATTTTGCGGAAGAGAGGGTGGAGAGATTGTAAGAGCCACAGGTTGGGACATCATTCCCAGAGGCATTGCCCACCTGCCCAATATCTGACTGCTGCTCTCACAACGCATAACCCACAACCCCATGGGGAATACCAGCAACCCCACTGAGGAAGGCCTCCAGGAGAATGGGGACAGGGACAGGGAAAGGATAGTTCCAACACATGTTGTATCCATACTAGTAATTAAAAAATAATATTTTCATATATAGGGCTGGAGAGATGGCTTAGCAGTTAAGGTGCTTGCCCATGAAGCCTAAGGACCCAGGGTTTGATTCCCCAGTATCCATGTAAGCCAGATTCACATAGTGCTGCATGCATCTGGAGTTCATTTGCAGTGGCTGGAAGCCCTGGCATGCCCATTCTCTCCCTCTCTCTCTCTCTCTCTCTCTCTCTCCCTCTCTAATAAATAAATTATTTTTAAAATTGTTTTAAAAAGTGTCTGCTGTCCCCCCATAAAATGGCATTTCCCTATGTTTGCTTTCTTTATATATTAGAAACTAAAAGCTGGAGTGTGAATAGCTTGACCACAAAGCCCTCCCTCACACTGATCAACCATTATTCATCATGGCTCTCATACCACCTACTTCTAGTATCGTTCTTGGCAACTAAAAATAAATTTATCTGTTTACTTTGCATCACGATTTAGTTGTTGATATTCATATTATTTCTGCTAAGCCATAAGTCCCTAAAAGGAGGCAAGTCAGCCTTTATTTTAATGTCTCCAGAAAAAAATGTTTCCTATTAAGTGCTAAATAGAACCTACAGCTATTGTAGCATGATCATGTGCCAATTGTTCTGTGAGCTGTGTGTTAGTATACTTACGTAACAGAGAGGAAACATGTTTATGGAGTTGAAGGAAGCTGCTTCAAGTCATGTAACTAGTTAACATCGACTTTAACTTAGAGCTGCCTGATTTCAACTCTGATTTATGCTTTTAGTTAAGCTGTTGAGCCTCCCTCATGATGGGCCCCTGATTCTTTTGTCTCTCCTGAAGAAAGCTGTACCTCTGCATAGACCCATGCTTCCAATTTCAGACAAAGTTTCCAGATTTCTTCATAACCCTCTCAGTTGGCTCTGTTCAGCTTCCTCCCCCATTCTCCTCAGTTATGGTCCCCACATTCCCCATACCAGTTCCTCTGTTCTACCTCTTATGCCCTCATTTATGAACATTTAGGAAAGTTCCATTTTGTGGATCAAAAATAAGCTGGTACATAGTTCATTTATTCTGTCAAGATGCTCTTCTTTGATAGCACACTTCTTGAAAGACTTAGCTCTTCCTGCCGGGCGTGGTGGCGCACGCCTTTAATCCCAGCACACGGGAGGCAGAGGTAGGTGGATCGCTGTGAGTTCAAGGCCACCCTGAGACTCCATAATGAATTCCAGGTCAGTCTGGGCTAGAGTGAGACCCTACCTTGAAAAAAAGGAAAAAAAAAAAAGACTTAGCTCTTCCTGTTGCTGCCATTCTCTTTACCTTGTATTTACCACTTAGCCTACTATTGCTTGGCCTTCTGTCTGCTCCACTCTGTTGCAATTCTTCACTAAGGTCACCAATGGCCTCCATGTTGCCAAATGTAAACCATATTTGAGTTAAACCCTTAGCTGACTGAGCCTTTGGGAACATTTTACACATCTTAGCATTCTTTTACACTTTGTCTCCTGGGTCCCATAATACTACCCTGGTTTTGGCTTATAAATATTAGCCAATATTGTTTCATCAGGTACTACATGAAAGGCTTTATATATTTAATCTTCAAGCAACTGAGGCTTAAAGAGATAGTTTTAATTGCCAAATGTCACATCGCTGGACATGGAAGAGCCCACAGGATGTCTACCCATACAGATTGGATATAGAATCAGTGATTTAAAAAAAAAAGCTTTTAGAGAATGTGTGAGAGGCAGAGAAACAGAGAATTGGCATGCCAGGGCCTCAGCTACTGTGGTCGAACTCCAGATGCTTGTGCCACCTAGTGAACATGTGCAACCTTGTGCTTGTCTCACCTTTGTGCATGTGGCTTATGTGGGATCTGAAGAGAGATTGGACATAGGTCCTTAGCCTGTGCAGGCAAGTGCTTAATTGTTAAGCTATCTTTCTGGCTCCAGAATCAGTGATTTTTTATTACTGTGCTACATTGTTTATCTTCTTTCTTTAATATTTTATTTATTTGACAGAGAGCATGAGAGAAGGAGGCAGAGAAAGAGAGAGGGGGAGAGAGAGAATGGGTGTGCCAGGGCCTTTAGCCACTGTAAACGACTCCAGACACATGTGCCACCTTGTGCATCTGGCTTACAGGCAAGCACCTTAATTGATAAGCCATCTCTCCAGCCCCCATTGTTTATCTTTTGTGAATTTTTATTTCAATTTGAGTTTGTTGTTGCTGGTTTCTTCAACAATGAAATTTTCCAAGACTCTCTCATTGGGTTTATGGTCACTTTTTGCCATGCTTTCCATGGGTAATCTCATCCACTGTCATGATTTTAAACCACCTTTCACATGCTATCACTACACAGATCTATAACCAGTCATGACCTATCTTTACTGGATTCATTTGGGCATCCCATTGGCACAAGTACTCAGCATAAAAAATGTGGTGCTTTTAGTGCCCCTCCTTGAATTTGTTATATAGTCACATCATCCAGTTACTCAAACCAGAAAACACAGTTACATCCCAGATTTCTCCCTCTCCTTTGCCCCCAGAACTTAATTAATCACCAACTTGTGCTAATTCAACCTCCTAATTAAATCTTTTCTTCATCTCCATCCCTATTTCAGGCTCTTTTAACCACATGCTTGATATATTGCAACAGTCTCCAGCCAGCTGGGCCTCCTTAAATCACCCTGAGTCATCTCACTAAAACACAGATCTGACCACGTCACTGCCCTTCTGTGACTCAGTCTTGCTAACAGGTACATTCTCAGTTCTGTAACATGACATTTGAAATTTACTGTGGCCAAGAGAATGGGCTGTGGAGTTAAACTGTCTTTTGAATCTCTGCTTCCATAGTGTTGGACTCTGGGTAAGGTACTCAGTTTCCAATTTGTGTTATAATTGCAAGGACAGAATAAGCTAGCAATGTAAGGCACCTAGTTCAGTGACTGGCATTTAAGTGCTCAATAATTGTCAGCTAATGCCAGTGTTAAATATCTAACCTCATTTCTTATCATTTTCTGCCTTTAAAGCTGTTCTAGCAATATTGTATTGTATATAGCTTCCTAAACACTTCACTGTGTTTTACTGCTCTGAGCCTTTCTATTGCTGGTTCCTTAACTTCCTTTGTTTTTACACATTTGTCTGGCTAATACCCATCTCAGTCCTCACCTCAGACATCATGTTTACAACACCTTTCTTGACCCTCTACCCTATTCTCTTGCCCAAGTCAGACTAATTGGCTCTCTTCTGTGACTTTATAGACTGTGCATGCTTCTAACTAGCACTTAACATAGCCAATTGAAGTTGTCTGTTTATATGTTTGTCTCCCCTGCTGGGCTGTAGGTGCACTGAACAAAAGGATGGCTCTTTTACTTGTTTGTATCCTGAAAACGCACTACAGTGTCTTATATACAGTAGGTGTTAAGAAAATAGGGATCCACATTTTTAACTCATTTGACCAAGGAAAACATATCCCTTTCTCTTTTACTTTTCAATCAATCACTGTTCATTGACTTGTTCAAGCCAGAAACCTTTCCCTCATTATCTGTATAATTCATCAACATATATGTCAGCTCTATAACTCAATTATATCATTATTCCTACCTCCATCGCAACCAGCATTATCTGTCAATTGGTGCTAGCCTCCTAACTGGTATCCACACTTCCTTTGACATCCCCATCCTATTCCTCACAACAGTCATGTATTAAATCAGGAATGAGACCTGTTAAATGAACTCAATAAGCATGCACCACCTTGTGTATCTGGCTTATGTGGGCACTGGGGACTCAAACCTGGTTACTTAGGCCTCATAGGCAAGCCCCTTAACTGCTAAGCCATCTCTCCGGCCCTAAAGGTATATTTTCATGGTGATTCTAAATCCATTCATGTTGACAATTAAGATTAACTATTTCAGTTGCCTGCTCTGCTTAGATCCATTTACCCTATATTTAATTGCTTTTCTTTTAATTTATTTTTATTATTTATTTGAGAGTGACAGACAGAGAGAAAAAGAGGTACAGAGAGAAAGACAGAGAGAAAAAGAGAGAGAGAGAGAGAAAAATGGGCACATCAGGGCCTCCAGCCACTGCAAACAAATTCCAGATGCATGTGCCACCTTATGTATCTGGTTTACGTGGGTACTGGAGAATCGAACCTCCAACCAGGGTACTTACGCTTCACAGGTAAGCACTTAACTGCTAAGCCATCTCTCCAGCCCTAGTTGCTTTTCTTTTTAACCTAGCTGACCTTTTCAGTTTTTAGGTTCTGGCCTTAAATGTCATATTTTCAGTGAGGCCTAGCTTGGTGACCTAGTCTGAATCCCCTTGCTGGTCTATGCACCATATTCTTCCTTCGGGACATTAATTGCAGCCCAGCATATTTTTTCTTTTGGTTTTTACCTTGCTTTTAAGTTTGCCTTCCTTATGGGATTTTGAGTCCACAGTATAGGCACCACATCTAGACTGAGCACCATTGTAGCCTCAGAACGTGGCACTGTATTTTGCACACTGTTAACATTCAGCAGCCATTGGGTAACTAAATGACTTAATTTCTTTTCATTTATTCATTTATGAGAGAGAAGAGAAGAAATGGGCATGCCAGAGCCTCTAGCCACTATAAACTAACTCCAGATGCATGTGCCACCTTGTGCATCTGGCTTACATAGATCCTAGGGAATTGAACTTGAGTCCTTTGGCTTTGCAGGCAAGTGCCTTAACCATTAAGCAATTTTTCCAGCCCACTAAATGATATTTAAAAAATACTATGATTTGTGTGTGTGTGTATGTCAGATGATAATGTAGGGGGGTATTCCTCCTCTCTTTTTACCTTTTGTGTCAGGGTCTCCCCTCATTTTTGCTACTGCTGCTTGTAAGCAGGTACATTTAACCACTGAGCCATTTCCTTGGCCCCTTGAATAACTTTTAAAGTAAATCAATTGAGCTGGTAGGATGGTATATAGAGACTTTTTTTGTTTTATGTAATGAAAACTTTACATAGTTATCTAGCAATTTAATTGTTGAGATGTGTCCACCTTGCTCATGTAGCTGAACAATTTTAAATAAGACGTTAGTCAATCAAGAAAAAGATATAGTTTCTGAGCCAGCATGGTTGTGCACGTCTTTAATCCCAGCACTTGAAAGACTGAGGTAAGAGGATCACTGTGAGTTCGAGGCCAGCCTGAGACTACATAGTGAGTTCTAGGTCAGCCTTGGCTAGAGCAAGACCCTACCTCAAAAACCAAAAGAGAAAAAAGAAAAAGGTATACTTTCTGAACGTCTAGTTCTTAGATTTTATATGAATGTGAATAACTAAAAATGACAATCATAATTATATTAAGTCAGTGAGCAACTGGTCTGTAGTGTGCAGACACCAAGGATATTACAGTTCCCAAAGAATTATTTTATTTAACCTCACAATAATCCTAGGAGGAGGAAGAGAGTAAACATTTGTTTCATTATCCGCCATGTGCCCAGCACTTCAATTGGGCTTATATAAATTACCTCTCATGGTCTCCTCACAGCCCATTAAAATGTGTTATCTAGACAACTAGGAAGAAACTGAACTAAGCTTTCACCACATTTGCCGGCCTCCCAAGGCAGCTCTAAAGGATACCGCTCCAGGTCTCATACTTCTCAATATTTTGCCAAACATGCATTCCATAGAACACAATTTTTAGGTACAGTTTAGAAACACAAAAGTATCTCCATGTCTTTTCAGTGGCCAGTAGTCATGGACCCTTTTAAGAATCTCATGGCTCCTCTTCTCAGACAAGGTGTGTGTAAGGTGTGTGTGTGTGTGTGTGTGTGTGTGTGTGTGTGTGTGTGTGTTGAGTACAGTTTCAGAGTATCTAACAATTTCCTAAAGCACAATGGGCTCTTTGTTTAAAATGAGCAGAAACCTGCTCTGAAGAACAGAAATAAATCTTAGTAAAGAAGAGTGCTTTTTAATGCTTCATTATCGAGCCTGAAAAATCCTCTAGAACACTAATACCTCACCATTGTGTTCTACTTCAGTTTTTCAGCTCCAGCACTATTGGCATTTCTTGTGGCATAATTCTTTGTTGTGTGGAGGGGCTATTCTCTGCATTATAAGGATGATCTGCAACACCCCTCCAGCTAGGCTACTCACAATCCTGGAAAACTTCATATGGGATCAGCAGCTGTCCTTGGCAGGCACCTCATGGTCCTGGCATCTACAATGGGTCTCCACTGCAACCCACAGTTCATCCTCATGGTCCCATGGGGTCTCCAAGCAGACATCCAGCAAAGCTGCTTGACACTGCCCATAGCCATTTCCAAAACACAAGACTGCATTGCAAACTCAATGACCCTCTCTTTTCTGCATTTCTTATACTCCACAATACCAGGTAGAGTGCCAATTTGTTAATCTGGGTGGGGGGAATAAATCTTACTTTGAAGAATAGGACACTCCTTGAGCACTCAGGCCTCTTTAAAAGAGTCTACATTCTTCCTGTTGCCCCAGTGCACGTCAGATGGCCCAATCTCAAAGGATGTAATCTATCAATTGCACCTGAATAGGCAGCAGTTCACCCAAAGAGTTTTTTCTGTGCCATATTCCTCTGCCCACACTAGCCCATTTCTACACAAGGCAACCCTGTATAACTTCTCAGGACATGGGCATAACAGCAAGCTTCTCACACAAACTGCTAGCCCAGTACAAACAAAGCTCTTTCTCATCCTCATAAGCCAAACCTCACAGTCCATAGTTCTTACTGCATTCAGTCTTTCAACTCTGACCAGAATAGTCTATCAATCTGTACTTACAACACTGCAAGGCCTCTCTTAGGCTAAGGTTTCAAATCCTTCCACATTCCTCTTTAAAATCAGCTCCAAAAGGCCAAAGCCACACATTCAGGTGTCTAGCAGAAACCACCCAACCAAGAGCAGCTTGTGGTAAAAAAAAAAAAAAAAAGAGGGTTATTTTGGCTTACAGGCTCAATGGGGAAGCTCCATGATGGCAGGGAAAATGATGGCATGAGGAGAGGGTGGACATCACCCCTGGCCAACATCAGATGGACAACAGGAACAGGAGGGTGTGCCAAACATTGGCAAGGGGAAGCTGGTTATAATACCCATAGGCCCATCCCTAACAATACACTGCCTCCTGGAGGCATTAATTCCCAAATCTCCATCAGCTGGGAATCTAGCATTCAGAATACCTAAGTTTATGGGGGACACCTGAATCAAATCACCACACCTCCCCTACAAATAAGTAATTTTTAAAGTGGTTAAACATCTACATAGACTATGATAAGTCATGTATGTGTAAACTACTACCTAAACCAATGACTACAAAATCTATACAAATCAGCATGCTCATAAATAGATGAAGTTAAATTTAAAATATCCAAATATCTCACATGAAGTCATCAGGAAGAAATAGAACAAAAGAAAACAAGCATAAAATGGCAGAATTAAGACTTGCCATATCAGTAAGTCCATTAAAATAAATGTTCTAGAAAAGAGAAGGCCACTGATGAGTTAAAGGGCTTAGTACCAATAAGACACACTGCTTCTATTCTAAAAAATGATCTAACTGAACCAATTAAAAAGACTTAGATATAGGCAGAACACATTAAAATAAAAATATGTCCAAATTATATTCTGAAGTAGGAATCTCAGTTCAGATATAATGACAGCCCTCAGTGGTAGAGTGCCCTAGATTCCATCTGTAGTGCAACAAAAAAGGTTGGCACCTACCTTTAATCCCAGAACCTGGAAAGTCAGGGTAGTAGGATCGCCATGAGTTTTAGTCCAACTTGGGCTACAGAGTGAGTTCTAAACTAGTCTGGTTTAGAATAAGACACTATTTTAAAAACACAAGTCTAAATAAGTAAATCAAATGAAAAAGAATGTATGTGTGCATTTAGTCCTATGCACTTTTATTATGTGTACACATTGGTATAACTTTCACCACAGTCAGAATATAGTAGTGATCATTCCCCTCAAAGATCTCCCTGATGTTAAGAGGATCATATGCAAAGCCACCACATTCCCTTCTCTCACATTTTCTCTCATTCCTGATAATCATTAACATTTTTTCATTTAGACATGATATAAATAGAATCCTGCAATCTGTGATCATTTTTTTAACATTTTAATTTTATTATCGTGGTTCTGAGGTAGAGTCACATTCTAGCCCAGGCTAATCTGAAACTCACTCTGTAGTTCCAGGCTTGCCTTGATCTCACAGCAATCCTCTGACTTCTACCACGCAAGTGCAATTTTATTATCCATTAGTAGCATACAAACTAGTGGGTTTCAATTTAAGAATTAAAAAAAAATTGAGGGCTGGGCATGGTGGCACATGCCTTTAATCCCAGCACTCGGGAGGCAGAGATAGGAGTATTGCTGTGACTTCGAGGCCACCCTGAGACTCCATAGTGAATTCCAGGTCAGCCTGGGCTAGAGTGAGACCGCACCTCAAAAAACCAAAAACAAAAAATTATTTGAGAGAGAGATAGAGAGAATGGACATGCCAGGGCCTCTGGCCACTGCAGACAAACTCCACACACATGTGCCACCTTGTGCATCTGGATTATGTGGGTAGTTGGGGAGCTTGGGTCCTTAGGCTTTGCAGGCAAGCACTTTAACCACTAAGACATCTCTTCAGTTCTATGGTGACATATATATGATATATATGATATGTATCATTACACATGCTTTTTCCAATGTCCTCCCCATCTCCCTGATTAATGGTCTCCTTCCTGCCTTCAAACAGTCCCTCTTTCTGTTTTCACATCATATATATTCCATATATTCTTTTCCTCACTCCCTTTAGTCCCTCCTCCACCCCTTTCATAGTCTTTTTCTAATTTTATGTTGTATATTATAACATATATATATAGGTTTGGCATGTGAGAGAAAAAAAATGACATTTTTCATCCTGAGTCTGATTTCTTTCACATAACATAATGACCTCTAGTTCCATCCACTTTCCTGGCAAATGGCATAATTTCATTCTTCTTCTTTGTTTTATTTTTTATTTTTTTTGAGGTAGGGTCTCACTCTGGTCCAGGCTGACATGGAATTCACTATGTAGTCTCAGGGTGGCCTTGAACACATGGCGATCCTCCTACCTCTGCCTCCCGAGAGCTGGGATTAAAGGCGTGCACCACCACGCCTGGCAATTTCATTCTTCTTTACCACTGAATATAATTCCACTGTTCATATATATAATAAAATATCATACATATAAAATAAATATACATAATATTTTTATTACTTCATCTGTTGCACATCTAGGCTGGTTCTATATCTAAGCTATTAGGAATAGTGAATGTTTATGAGTATTGTATGTACCCATGGATGTATAAGTATCTCTATGGTATGTTGATTTAGAATCTTTTGTATGCGTATGCCAGGAGTATAGATGACTTACATGGTAGTTCTATTTTCATTTAAAAATTTTGTTTTATTTTTATTTATTTGAGAGAGAGAGACAGAGACAGAGAAAGAGAGAGAATGGGCCTCCAGCCACTGCAAACAAACTCTAAATACATGTGCCACTTTGTGCATCTGGCTTACATGGGTACTGGATAGAACCTTGAATCAGCGTTCTTAGGCTTCACAGGCAAGCACTTAATCACTAAGCCATCTCTTCAACCCCTATTTTAATTTTTAATGTTTTAAAATTTTATTTATTTATTTTATTTTGACAGAGAAAAGAGAGAGAGAGAGAGAGAGAGAGAGAGGGAGAATGAGTGTGCAAGGGCCTCCAGCCACTGCAAATGCACTCCAGATGCGTTCACCTCCTTGTACATCTGGCTAATGTGGGTCCTGGGGAATTGAACCTGGCTTCTTTGGCTTTGCAGGCAAGTGCCTTAATCCCTAAGCCATCCCTTCAGCCCCCTATTTTGTTTTTTGTAAAGATTTTATTTAATTTATTTATTTTATTATTATTATTATTATTATTTTTGTTTTGTTTTGTTTTTTGAGGTAGGGTTTCACTCTAGCCCAGGCTGACCTGGAATTCACTATGGAGTCTCAGGGTAGCCTCGAACTTGCAGTGATCCTCCTACCTCTGTCTCCTGAGTGCTGGGATTAAAGGCATGCACCACCACACTCAGCTTTTATTTATTTATTTATGAGAGAAAGAGAGAGAGAGAGAGAGAGGGAGGGAGAGAATGGGTACACCAGGGCCTTGAGCCACTGCAAATGAATTCCCACTGCATGTGCCACCAGATGCATCTGGCTTACATGGGTTCTGGGGAATTGAACCTATAGGCTTCACAGACAAGTGCCTTAACAGCTAAGCCATTTCTCCACTCCTATTTTCAGTTTTTTGAGGAGCCTCCAGACTGATTCCCATACTGGCTGTACAAGTTTACCTTTTTTTACACCCTTAGCAGTATTTTTCTTCTTTTCTTTTTTAAGATTTATTTTTATTTATTTATTAGAGAGGGGGAGGGAGGGAGAGAACGGGCACACCAAGGCCTCTAGCCACTGCAAACAAATTCCAGATGCATGTACCACCATGTGCTTCTGACTTATGTGGGACCTGAGAATCGAACATAGGTTGTTAGACTATGTAGGCATGTGCCTTACCTGCTAAACCCTCTGTCCAGCCCATATTTTTCTTATTTTCTTGATGTTAGCCATCCTGAATGGGCTGATGAAATCTCAAAACAGTTAATTTGCATTTCTCTGATGGCTAAGAGTAGTGAAGACTTTTCAAGCATTCATTGACCATTTGTATTTATTCTTTTTTTTTTTTTTTTCTTGGTTTACTGAGGTAGGGTCTCACTCTAGCTCAGGCTGTCCTGGGATTCACTATGTAGTCTCAGGGAGGCCTCGAACTCACGATGATCCTCCTACCTCTGCCTCCCGAGTGCTGGGATTAAAGGCGTGCACCACCATGCCTGGCTTTGTATTTATTCTTTTGTGGTCTGTTTATTAAATTCACTGATCCATTTATTTATTATTTTGTTTTATTTTATTTTATGGAGGTAGGGTCTCACTCTAGTCCAGAATGACCTACAATTCACTATGTAGTTTCAGGCTGGCCTGCAACTCACAACAATCGTCCTACCTCTGCCTCCTTAGCTCTGGGATTTTTAAGGATGTGTACCACCACACCCTGCATACATACATATATATATATATATATATATATATATATATATATATATATATATGTATATATATATATGTATATATGTATATATGTATATATGTATATATGTATATATATAATTTATTTATTTGAACGGGGAAATGTGTGAATATGGGTACACCAGGGCCTCTTGCCGCTGCAGAAAAACTCCAGACATATGCACCACTTTGTGCATCTGGCTTTATGTGCATAATGGGAAACAGATCCCAGGCTGACAGGCTTTGCACACAAAAACATTCAACCACTGAACCATCTCTCCAATTCCTAGTCCATTTATTAACTAGATGATTTGTGGGGGGGGGGTTGGCATTTCATTTTTGGCATTCTTTATAGGTTCTATGTATTAATATCCTGTAATGTGTAGTTGGCAAAGATTGTCTCCTGTTTTATAGGCTGTCCCTTCACTCTAGTGATTGTTCCCTTTGCTGTACAGAAGATTTTTAACTTCATGTAATTCATTTGTCAATGCCTTAGATCATTTCCTGTGTTCCTGGAGTATTTTTGGGAAAGTCCTTGCCTATGCCTATGTCTTGAAGTGTTTAAACCTAGGTTTTCTTCTAACAGTTTCAGGTCTTACATTTATGTCTGATCCATTGTGAATTGATTATTTTTTTGTGCAGGATGAGAAACATGGTTCCAGTTTCATTCTTTTCCATGTGGATAACCAGTTTTCCCTGCACCATTTTTTGAAGAGGTTGTTTTATTTATTTTTTTTTACAAAGTATGTTTTTGACACCTTTGTCAAAGATTAGGTGGCTATATAGCTGTGTGGGTTTATTTCTGGGTCCTCTATTGTAGTCCATTAGTCTGTATGTCTATTTTGTGCCAGCACCATGCTGTTTGTTACTATGGCTCTGTAGTATAATTTGAGGTCAAGTATTATGATACCCCCAGAATTGCTACATGTGATCTTTTGAGAGTGGTGCCTTTTGATCAGCATGCTCCCTTTAGATCCATTCAAATTGTTATATGCATAAATAGTTCATTCTTTATTATTGCTGAATAGTATTTTATGGTGTATAGATGGATAGTAATTTATTATATTGAAGGATTTTGGGGTGGTTTCCAATTTTGACTATTAAAATTCAGCATTCATTTATAACTTGTGTGGATATAAAATTTCATATTTCTAAGAACAAAGCCCATGATGAATGTAATTGATGAATTAAATGGTGAAAAATAAGTTCAGTTCTAAAAATATGCACATTAATATGTTCTTTTGATTACTGTTTACATATTATATTTATTTAAATTTTAATTAAAAATTTAATTTGCACATAATAGTTGTATATATTTACAGGGCACAATGTTGTGATAATTTGATACATATACACAATGTGTAATGATAAATCAGCGTAATTAGCATTTTCATCTATTTAAACATTTATTTTTGTGGTGAGAGATTTCAAACTCTTCTCTTCTGATTCTTTAAACTGTATTATAAATTGTTGTGAACTGTAGTCACCCTACTGAGCTGTCTATTGACTTAACAAAGGGAGATGAAAAGACTTGCTTTCTCAAACCAGGGCTGTAACATCTATTTTTGTAGAAGCTGGAAAAGATGGGACTGAAGCACCAGTGAGTGGTCTGACTCATGGGAGGAAAGGATTTACTTCAAAGGAACTGGGCAAAAATATAAACAAGAAGTGCAAATATGATTAAAATTACCTTTTCATATGCTATCAATTTATATAGTTTCTTATGGAACAGAATATTTTAAAATAATTCATCATTTTCAGATAATTAATTCATAGGGGAAAGTAACAAGTACATTCTCAATTCTGTATCATGACATTTGAAATTTACTGTGGTTAAGAAAATGGGTTGAGGAGTTAAGTTGCCTGGTTTGAATCTCTGCCTCCATAGCGTGAAACTCTGGGTAAGGTACTTAGTATCCTTCTGTCTCAGTTTCCAATTTGTGTTATAATTGCGAGGATAGGATAAGCTAGCAATGTAAGGCACCTAGTTTAGTGACTGGCATTTAAGTGCTCAATAATTGTTAGCTAATGCCAGGGTTAAATATCTAACCTCATTTCTTATCATTTTCTGCCTTTAAAGCTGTTCTAGCAATATTGTATTGTATATAGCTTCCTAAACACTTCACTGTGTTTCACTGCTCTGAGCCTTTCTGTTGTTGGTTCCTCAACTTCCTTTGTTTTATACATTTGTCTGACTAACACCCATCTCAACCCTCAGCTTGGACATCATTTTTAAGACACATTTAATTTCTTTCTCTTTTTTTATTGACAACTTCTATAGTTACAGGCAATATACCATGGTAATTCCCTCCCCCCATAATTACTTTCTCTATCTTATCTATCATCTAGTTGCTAGTCTGAGATAGGATCTTGTTTATTTATTTATTGGAGAGAGAGAGAGAGAGAGAGAGAGAGAAAGCAAGAATATGGGCAACAACAGGGCATTCAAGCTCTCCAAATGAACTCCAGATGCATGTGCATTTGGCTTACATGGGTACTGGGGAATTGAACCTGGGTCCTTTGGCTTCACAGGCAAATTTATTAACCACTAAACCATGTCCCCAGCCTCTCATTTTTTAGACTAGGCTGGCCTAGAACTCAACACAATCCTCCTGCACCAGCCTTCGGAGTGCTGTGATTCCCTACAGGAGCTACCATGCCTGGCTAGGAATTGAATTTTTCTGTTTATTTTTATTTATTTATTTGAGAGCGACAGAGGGAGAAAGAGTCAGAGAAAGAGAGAGAGAATGGGCGTACCAGGGCCTTCAGCCACTGCAAAAGAACTCCAGATGCATGCGCCCCCTTATGCATCTGGCTAAAGTGGGTCTTGAGGAATCGAGCCTCAAACCAGGGTCCTTAGGCTTCACAGGCAAGCGCTTCACTGCTAAGCCATCTCTCCAGCCTGGAATTGAATATTTTAAGTACAGATATGATGAGCTAAAAATTGCTGGGCATCGTTGCTCATGTCTGTAATCTCAGCACCAGACAGATAGAGGTAGGGGAATTCACTGCAGATTCTAGACTAGCCTGGTCTACATAATGAATTCTAGGCCATTCAGGGCTATATAATAAAACCATATTTCAAAAAAAAAAGCCAGAACAAACAAATAATAAAATCTAAAAAATATTTGTTATTACTTTTAAAACTAGGACTGAAAAAGCCCTCAAAACAGCTCATGGGTAGCTCATTGTACAGCACTGGCTGGGAGTTTGTATGCCACAGCTTAAAGAGCTATTGACACTGTTACTATGAGCTTGACAGCTTCTCAAAACTTAAGATTTTCCCCAGTGAATTCAGTGATGATATTAATGTGATTTCTATGATGTTGCATAAAATGTGTGAACACTTGGAATGCTTATATAAAATATTTTCTAAATGGTAAAATGTAAGAGTGATCAAATATCTACTTAAGATATAAGATGATCAATGAGATTTTTATTGTTTTTGTTTTTTGAAGTAGGGTGTCACTGTAGCTCAGGCTGACCTGGAGCTCACTATGTAGTCTCAGAATGGCCTCAAACTTACAGCAATATTCTTACCTCTGCCTCCTGAGTGCTGGGAGTGCTGGGATTAAAGGCATGCGCCACCATGCTCAGCAGTTTTGTTTTTTTTTTTTTTTTTTTGAGGCATGGTCTCACTCTAGTCCAAACTGACCTGGAATTCACTACATAGTCTCAGGTTGGCCTCAAACTCATAGTTATCCTCCTATCTCTGCCCCCAAGTGCTGGGATGAAAGGTGTGTGCCATCATGCAAGAGAGAGAGAGAGAGAGAGAGAGAATATGGGCACACCAGGGCCTCTAGCTGCTGCAAACCAACTCCAGATGCATGTGCCACTCTGTGCATCTGGATTTGAGTGGGTACTGGGGAATCTAACTCGGGTAGTTAGGCTTTGCAGGTAAGTGCCTTAACCACTGAAACAATCTCTTCAGCCCAATGAGATTTTAACAGTATACAAAATTTCACATATATTGTGTCAAATTTCATACTGCATTAACCTTGAAAAAAAAAAGACCATTTGTAGAGTTCTGGTATATTATAAAAGAATACACATAATTATCTGAAAAGGTTATTAAACCATTACTCCCCTTTCCAGATATGTATTTATATGACACTGAGTTTTCTACATATCTGTTAGCAAAAACATCATATCTCACTGAAAGTAGAAGCAGTCATAGTAAGTCAGTACCAAAAAGGCACTACATGTGAAGTAATGTAATACTATTTGAAAGTAAATTCTAAAATGAAAATTTAGAGTATAAAACACAGATCAACCACAAAAAAATAAAAATAAGAGTTATAGCTGACAGGCACATAATGTGATAAATTTAAACCTAGAAAAGAGTAATTATTTGTGGCTAGGAGTGTAGCTTAGTGGTAATGTGCCTGCTTAGCATACACAAGGCCTTAGGTCCAATCTCTAGCAACACACAGACATCAAAAATCATTTAATCCATGGGTTGGAGAGATGGCTTAGCGGTTAAGCGCTTGCCTGTGAAGCCTAAGGACCCCGGTTTGAGGCTCAGTTCCCCAGGTCCCACATTAGCCATATGCACAAGGGGGCACACGCGTCTGGAGTTCGTTTACAGAGGCTGGAAGCCCTGGCGCGCCCATTCTCTCTCTCTCCCTCTATCTGTCTTTCTCTCTGTGTCTGTCGCTCTCAAATAAATAAATACATAAAAATTTAAAAAATTATTTAAAAATCATTTAATCCAAAAAAAGCAGGAAAGAGAACAAAAGATACAAAGAGCAGATGAGACAAGTAGACAAAATGGAAGATGAACTTAAACCTAAACATATTAATAATTTCTTTAAACATAATTGGTCTAAGTTCTGTAACTAAAAGGGAGAGATTGCCATATTTCGCATGAAAGCATCACCCAGCTATACATTGTCCATAAAAAATTGCCATAACTAAGAAGGCATTAAGAGGGTAAAAGTTGAAGGAGAGAAAAAAGACATATTATAGAAAGCCTGAAAAGTAATTGTGTGGCAATATTAAAACTGGACAGCCGGGCGTGGTGGCGCACACCTTTAATCCCAGCACTCGGGAGGCAGAGATAGGAGGATGGCCGTGAGTTTGAGGCCACCCTGAGACTACGTAGTTAATTTCAGGTCAGCCTGAGCCAGAGCAAGACCCTACCTTAAACCCCCCCCCAAAAAAAAAACTGGACAAAGGGAACTTCAGAACAACAACTATAAGCAAATATCAAGAAGAATATCTCATAATAATAAAGGAGTCAATTCATTAAGAAGACATGATAACCCATAGTATGTATACATCTAATAAACCTTCAAAAGTATATTAAGCCCAAACTGATAGAACTTAAAAACAGCTAAATTCAAACTCATGGCTTGAGGTTTCAACCTCTTTTAGCTACTGACAGGAAAAGGTAATAAAAAGTCAATAGTGGATAAAGTGCTCATGTCTCAAGCTGGAGCACCTGAGTTCAATTTCCAAATTCCTCTTAAAAAGCCTTTAGTCCCAGCACTAGGGAGACAGGTTGGAGGATTTCTGTGAGTTTGAAGGCCAGCCTGAGACTACAGAGTGAATTCCAGGTCAGCCTGGGCTGGAGTGAGACCCTACCTCAAGAAACCAAAACAAACAAACAAACAAAAAAGCCAGAAGCTGTGGTGGCCTTCTATATTCCCAGTATGCTGATGCTGACGGAAAGATGGGAGGCCAAGACGAGATGGGAGAGTTTCCTGGGAGCTTGTGGCAAGCCCAGCAAAGAACAACAGAATGAGAATCCAGTGCCTCTAGTGACATGGACAAGGGAGGGCCAACCTGAAACTTGTCCTCTGACATCCATACACATGCTCTGGCACGCACATTCTGAAACACACACATACACATGAATAAATTAAAAAAATTTAAAACCAGAAGTGACATAGAAGATGTAAGCAACACTTAGCCAATCTTGACTTAGGTGATAATGATGGAAATTTTACTCAATAACAGAATACACATTCTTTGCAGATTGCATATTAAACATTCTATAAAATCATATGCTGGCCATAAAATTTTCAGTTAACATCAAAGCACTGAAACCATGTAGAGTATATTCTTAGGGAACTATAACAAAAATATGTGGAAGGCTTTCAATATTCATATGTCAATTAAAAATAATATCCCTACTTTTTTGCTATGTTTGTGTTCAACATGTGTGGAGGTCAGAGGAAAAACTTAAGGTGTTGGTACTTGCCCTCCATCTTGTTTGAGGCAGGATCTCTTATTATTTACTGTGCTGTTGGCCAGGTTAGTTGACGTGTAAGCTTCCTAGTGATTTGCCTGTTACTGCCCCTCTTCTCTCCCTATGCATGCTGAGATTAGTGTCACTCACAACAGTATATGGCTTTTACATGGCTTCTGGGAATCTGAACTCAGACACTTATATTGTTCAGCAAGCACTATGCACTCATCCATCTCCCTGGTCCCCGATCTCTGTGCACACACACATGCATGTGTCAGTGCATGCGTAAATGAGCATGTGCCATGCACATGTGGAGGTCATAGGAGAGCTCGGGTGCCCTTTTCTATTGTACATCTACTATTTCCTTGAGAGGGTCCCTCTCTCAATCCAGAGCTGCTGTGTTTTTGGTTAGTGAGCCCCAGTGACTCTAGTCTCTGCTGGCATAACCTTGCCACCCAGAATGGGGTTATAGCAGTGCATAGCCACTCCCAGCTTCACTTCTTATGTGGGTTCTTCAGAGTTGAATTCTTGCAGTCACAGGCCCTCATACTTAAGCAATAAGTGCTTTTAAGCACTGAGCCATTTTCTTAGCATGTTTCCTACATTTAAAAATAATCCATCTGGGCTGGAGAGATGGCTTAGCAGTTAAGCACTTCCCTATGAAGCCTAAGGACCCCAGTTCAAGGCTTGATTCCCCAGGACCCATGTAAACCAGATGCACAAGGGGGCACACACATCTGGAGTTCGTTTGCAGTGGCCGGAGGCCCTGGCATGCCCATTCTCTCTCTCCCTCTCTCTATCTGCCTCTTTCTCTGTCTGTCGCTCATAAATAAAAATTAACAAAAAATCCCATAAAATAATCCATTTGTGAAAGGAGAAAATGTTTCAATCATATGAAAATTTAAAAAATGTATCAATGTATGGGATGTAGGTAAAGCAGTGCTTAGAAAAATGAGCTCAAAATGCTCATATGACAAAAGAAAAATGGTTTAAAAATCAGCTGTTTTTTTAATCACATGAAACTAAAAAAAGAGCTAACACCACCAAGTAAGAACAAGGAAGTAAAAACAGAGATATGAGCCAAAATAAGGAAGAACAGAAAAAAGTCTATAATGTAAACTAAAAGCTGGTTGTCTATAAAAACAAACAAAGAAAACAAAACAAAACACTGCAAGCTAGGCATGCTGGCACAGGCCTGTAATCCCAGCATTCAAGAGGTAGAGGCAGGAGTTCAAAGCCAGTCTTGGCTACTGTAACAGACAACTTCAGGTTGCAGAGATGACCAGGCATAGTTATGGAGAAAGGAATATTTATTTGAAACTTACAGATCTAGAGAAGTTCCATAATGGAAGAAGAAGCTGGCCTGCTTTCCAGGTCCAAGCAGAGAGACACAAAGCCACAAGACAGAAAGCCACACTACACAACAAACTTCAGGAACTCCAGGCAGAATTTGGCACTTTGCTTAGGGATGGACCATAAGATCTGCCTAGTGACACATCCTTCAGCCAGGTGGCTGGATATCCAAGTGTTAATAAACTCCTGAATCTATTAGGGGGCATTTATTCAAACTACCACATTCTGCCCCAGGCCCTCAATAGATTCAAAACCATCTCACATTGTAAATTGTACTCAGTCCAATTTCAAAGGTCCCCACAGTCTTTACCAACTTAATATAGTTCCAAAGTCCCAATTCTCATGAGATTTAAGATTGTCTCTTAGCTGTGAGTTCTGTAAAATCAAACAAGTTATTGTAAGGAAAGTGTAAGAGAAAAGAGAAAGAGTACATAGGACTAGATCTCTATAGACAGACTGTTTACTCAGAGAAATAGCAAGGGGCAGCAGCCTTCCTGCAGGATGAAGGCTGAAGCATGGAGCTAGGCTGGGGTTCAAACTTGTAAGGAGGATCCTAAGAAATAGACTGTACTAGGTGAAGTTGATAAGAAAATTGTAGCTGTTTGTGTCCTTGTTCAGAGTAGTCTTCTTCAGCCAGGACTGTCAAGGGAGGATACTCACATGGTTTCTGGTCCTTCAAGGCCATCAGAACTTAAGTGGAATACATCAATCAGGGAAGGTGTGGAGCTTAATGAGGCTGAATACCTCTGTGACTTTTTTATTGCCTGCTAGTTTTAGGTATTGTTTTTAATTCTTTAGTTTCTCTAGTTTTCAGGGAAGGATATTAGCCCTTCAGTTATATACATTCAACATATAAAGGCATAGAGTAAACATTTTCAACTGGTATAAGGCATAGAAAGGAGAGACTGGAGCAATGCAAACTCAACAACCATTAAGCAAACATCAAACTTCTACAGTTCAAGTCCAATATAACCTGCGACTGACAATCTCTGGATTTTCCAATTCCATCCCTAGCCAACAGCATCCATGGTAGCCTTTGCACAGTCCTGGTATATGCAAACATCTTCAGGTCTTCATGCAAACCATGGTCCATTTTCCAATTGGTCTGCCAGCCTATCAGGGTCATCATGCTCTGCCTCATGCCACATATCAGCAGCTGCTCCTGGAACTGTGTACAATTCATGACCACTCCACATATTTTTTATGCTTCCAAAATTAACACCAGGTGTGTAGGACACAGCAATATTCCTTTTTTCCTTTCTTTTTTTTTTTTTCGCAGTAATATCTCACTCTGGCCCAGGCTGACCTGGAATTAACTATGTAGTCTCAGGGTGGCCTTGAACTGATGGAGATCCTCCTACCTCTGCCTCCTGAGTGTTGAGATTAAAGGTGTGTGCCACCACAACCAGCTACAGCCATATTCTTAATTCAGGGGTGAAATAAATCATAACCTTGAAAAGCAGGTTCCTTCTCCAGTCTACTCTTTCCAAAAGAGTTTGCATGTCTACCATAGTCTTTCATCAGGCATCCTCTTCATTGTTTTAATATAAAGCAGTTGGGCCATCTTCCTTAAGATTGCTAATGTGTTGACAATAGCAGCTCTAGTAACCTAAAACCAATCTCAGTGCCTGTTTTTAACTTGATGTTTTCCAACTTAAAATCTTAAATCTCCAGTCCAATATTTTTAGCCAAGCACATCAGTCCATTACAAATTTAACCTTGACCAAACTCTGGGCCTGGGCAGCAGAATGCAGCCAGCCCTTATGCCAGTAGCCCAATTCCAGTAAAGTTCTCTGCAGTCTTTCCTTACCCTTAGAAAGTTCATAAGCCAAGTCTCCAAGTTCACTTCTCTTAGCACTAAGTATGTTCAAATTGTCACAAGAAGAGTTTGTAATACTTGTCTTATCATGCCAGAGGCGTCTTCAGTTGCAAGCACTAAGTCCATGCCCATTCCTCCAAAACAAAAGTTCCAAAAGATGGCTGGAGAGATGGCTTGGCACTTAAGGCACTTGCCTGCAAAACCTAAGGACCTATGTTTGACTCTCCAGATTCCATGTAAGCCAGACACACAAAGGTGAAGCAAGTGCAAGGTAATGCATGCCCACTAGGTGGCACAATCGACTGGAGTTAGATTGCAGTGGTTGAGGCCCTGGTGCGACAATTCTCTATTGCCTGTCTCTCTCTCTCAGTAAAATCATAATTTAAAAAGTTCCAAAAGACCAAATTCCACATGGTCATATTCATCTCACCCCACTCCTGGTACCAACTTCTAACAGACAGATTCAGGTCACTCAGATGAACCTCCAAACCAGGTGCAGTTATGGAGGAAGGAATATTTATTTGAAGCTTACAGATCTAGGGGAAGTTCCATAATGGCAGAAAAGCTGGACCACTTTCCAGGTCCAAGCAGAGAGAGAAAAAGCCACAAGACAAAAAGGCCACACCACACAGCACACTTCAGGAACTCTAGGTGGAACTAGGCACTTTTCATATCTTTAAAATATTTTATTTATTTACTTGACAGAGAAAGAGGGAGACAGTGAGAGAATAGGTGTCCCAGGGCCACCAGCCACTGCAAACGAACTCTAGACACATGCGCCCCCTTTTGCATCTGGATCACATGGGTCCTGGGGAATTGAACCTGGGTCCTTTGGTCTTGCAGGCAAAAACCTTAACCTCCAGCCCTGCATATCTTTAGATTAGAATTTCAAATCCACCACCATACCTTAGGGCTGGACCCTAAGACCTACCCAGTGATACCTCCTCCAGCCAGGTTGCTGGAAATCCAAGAAGTTTTAATAAATTCCTGAATCTATTGGGGGACATTCATTTAAACTACCATAGCTCCATAATGAATTGCATTGCATTACATAAGACTGTTTCAAAGAAAAAAAAGAAAAGCATACTTTTTAGTAAAATTGATAAACCATTAATTAAAATAATAAATAGAATAGTCAAGGAAGGGATAGTGACACAGATTTTATAGATGTTGACAAATAATGATGGGACATTATAAGTAATTGAACAAATTTCCTGAAAAATAAAATGGAATCAAGGCCAACATGAAATCAAGAATTGATCATCTGAAAAGAGAAGGTTCTCTAACCAAAAGTGAGAGTAGCATTAATATATGGGTATGAACATTAAGAGAAGTGTTTACTGGGCAGTTTGATGAGTATAGTATATATGATATCCATGACCTCACAGTGCCTGACACTACCTACACAAGACCATCATAAGAGGAGGAAAAGATGATGACAGCAAAATAAAAGAGAGACTTATTGAGAGGGGGAGGAGATATAATGGAGAGGGGAGTTTCAAAGGGGAAAGTGGGGGGAGGGAGGGAATTACCATGGAATATTGTTTCCAATCATGGAAGTTGTCAATAAAAAATAAATTAATTTTTTTTAAAAAAGAATTGAACATAACCTCTCTTCCCCTCTGTCTCTCCCTCTCTCTTTCTCTAAAAAAAAAACAACCAAAAAACAAAAACCAAAAAACCCGAAACAACAAAATAAAAGGGCTGGAGAGATGAGTTAGCAGTTAAAGCATTTGCCTGTGAAGCCTAAGGACCCATGTTTGACTCTCCAGATCTTACATAAGGCACAAAGGTGAGGCAAGTACAAGGTTGCACATGCCCACTAGGTGGCACAAGTCCAGATCTTACATAAGGCACAAAGGTGAGGCAAGTGTAAGGTTGCACATACCCACTAGGTGGCACAAGTGTCTGGAGTTCGATTGCAGTGGCTGAGGCCCTAGTGTGCCCATTCTCTCTCTCCCCCTCTGTCTCTTCTTCCCCCTCTCTCTAAAAATTAAAAATAAAGAAAAACAAAGAATTGGTCATAGGGCTGGAGAGATAGCTTAGCAGTTAAGGCATTTGCCTGCAAAGCCAGAGTACCCATGTTTGATTCCCCAATACCCATGTAAAGCCAGATGCATGAAATGGCACATGCATCTGGAGTTTGTTTGTAGTGGATAGAGGCTATTGCATGCCAATTCTCTCTCTTTGCCTCTTTCTCTATCTCAAATAAATAACTAAATAAAATATTTTAAAACATTGGTCATAAATGTAAAGAGCCACAGAGCCATTAAGAAAGAAAAACTCAGCTGGGCGTGGTGGCGCACGCCTTTAATCACAGCACTCAGGAGGCAGAGGTAGGAGGATCACTGTGAGTTCGAGGCCACCCTGAGACTACAGAGTGAATTCCAGGTCAGCCTTCGCTAGAGTGAGACCCTACCTCAGAAAACAAAAAAAAAAAAAAAAAAAAAAAAAAAGGAAAGAAAAACTTCCAGCTGGGCGTGGTAGCGCACACCTTTAATCCCAGCACTCGGGAGGCAGAGGTAGGAGGATCACCATGAGTTCGAGGCCACTCTGAGACTACAGAGTTAATTCCAGGTCAGCCTGGACCAGAGTGAGACCCTACCTCAAACCCCCCCCCAAAAAGAAAAACTTCCCCATAAGGAAATCTCTAATCTCACATGTTTTCAAAACTAGTGAATTCTATCAATATTTCTGGAAATCTCAGTATTAATTTTCCATAAACTTTAAGAAAACAGAAGAGGTGGTGATACTTCCCAAGTAATTTTCTTATGGTTGTGGAGATTGAATTCAAGGCCTGTATATGCTAGGCAGGCACCCCACCACTGAGCTAAACTCTCTCTGTCTTCTTCACAAGTAATTTTATGAGTTTAGCACTGTTCTGATATCAAAACACTATGTAAACGAAAACAAGCCAACATTTCTCATCAATATAAACTCAATAATCGTTAACCAAATTTCAGTGAACAGAATGCAACAATATATAAAAATGATAGTATACTATGACCAAGTGGGTTTTATCTCAGGAATGCAGTTATTTCAATGAAAAATATCAGTACAATTTACTTTTCTAACAGGAAAAATAGGTACTATATAATCATTTCAGTAGATGAAGAAAAAAGCATTCAACAAATTTCAACCCTCATTTGCGAGAATAAAAACTCTCACTAAATTAGGAATAAATGGGAAATTTCTCTACCTAACAATGGAAATCTTTGAAAAAAGCCTTAAGGCTAACATCACACTTTACAACAAAGATGAAGTGTTTTCTTTCCCCCTTTTATTGGGAGCAATCAAAGAAAAAGATGTTCACTCATCCCTTCTATTTAGCATTGCATTTGGGGTTCTAAGACAAGGTCAAAACCAGTGCAATAAGGTAAGAAAAAGAGATAAAAAGGCATGTTATTGTACAGGGAGAAATAAAACTCTACTCACAGGTGACATGCTTGTGTACATGGAACATACTAAGTCACAGAAAGCTAATAAGTTTAGCATGGAAACATTATTCAGGATCAATGTAAAATCAATTATATTTCTATGTTCTGGCAGTGAACAGTTGGGAAATGCCATGTACAATAAAATACTCAAGAATAAACTTAACAAAATTTGTGTGAGATTTATTAGAGTTTTAAAGTTGAAATTTAAGAAGATCTAAGTAAATTGAAAGATGCAGTAAGTTCACAGGTTGAAAGATGAAATATGTTATGATGTTGTTCATCACAAACAGACCCACATAACTTCTGTGGGTTACACTGTAGTATTTTTACATTAGTAACATATACTTTGTATATAAATTAACTTAATTTGGGTTGGGGAGGTGGCATAGCAGCTAAAGGCCCTTGCTTGCAAAGTTTTCTGGCATGGGTTTAAGACCCATGCACCACATAGAGCCAGAAGCAAAAATCTGGCATGAGCATCTGGTATTTGCAGCAGTAAGAGACCGCGGTATGCTCACACACACACATATGTACACATGTGCAAATAAAGCATTAAAAAATAAAAGACTTAATTCTTTTAGTGTCTTTACTTATTTCCTAAAATACATACATAATTTATTTTCCAACTATAAATGATATAGAATTTATCTAAACTATCCATCAAAACTAGTCTGGTTAGGTAGAGTATTTTTTGTTGATAAACCTGCTGATGATGAGCATTATATTTATTCAAAGTTATTTCAGATTTTGCATTAGATATGCTCAACCTATATGTAAAACTACTTTAAATTATCCTGGACCATGGGATCTAAACAGTGTTACTATATTACAGATAATTCTTCCACATAATAATGTAGGTGATTGTGCTAATTAGCTACATACTAACTGTTCTTTTTATGGGCTAATGTCATGCTTGGGCTTTCCTGTGATAGAGCTTCCTGGGCCAATCATCCACACAGGTTCCATTCCTTTCAAACTTTCCTAGTTGGGCTCACAATTCTGCCTAGCTGTGATTGATTCCTTACTCCATGCTTGCTTGACTGGCCAACCTGGCTTCCACCTGGACTGAAACCAACTCCTTCATCACTGGCTTTATGACATTTGGTAATTTTTTTAATCTCATAAGGGACATATTTAAAGTCCTATCCCCCAAATACTTCTAGAATCTGTGGTGGGCTTGCCTTCTTAACCCTCTCCCTGAATAGTAATCTAGTAATTTTTCTCTGGATAGACTTGTTTCTCATTTCTGGGATACATGGCACTTCTGACAAAGGCTATAAACTTGCTAGTAGGGTTGAATTATGTTCCCAAAGAGACTAGATTGTATTTCCAATCATACCATCTTAAAAAGAGGTTTCTCAGCCAGGTGTGGTGGTGTACGCCTTTACCCAGCACTCGGGAGGCAGAGGTAGGAGGATCACTGTGAGTTCGAGGCCACCCTGAGACTACATAGAGAATGCCAGGTCAGGCTGAGCTAAAGTGAGACCCTACCTCATAAACCCCCCCACCCAAAAAAAAGAAAGAAAGAAAAAGAGGTTTCTCAGTGTGACTATTGACACATTACTTAAATACCAGTTTATTTAGCTGTTCATTCAATGAAGAAACACCAGCTAGGTGAGTGCTTAATATTATGCTAAGCACAGACAGGTAATACAGACAAACAACACACATATGACCAAAGAATGGTAAAGGGCAAAAATTTCTGACCAGAAAATTTGGAATCTAAAATGCTCCAATGTCCAAAAAATTTTAGTGCTGATCTGTTACCAACAAGTGAATACTTTCATACCTCTGTTTTCATGCATAAAGTAACTAAAATATTGTGAAAATTGTATTCAGACTGTGTACAAGGTATATATGAAAAAATGACTTGATACTTGAATTTGGTTTACAACTCTCTCATTAATATGTTTGAATATGATATAACACACACAGGCACACACACACACACACACACACACACACACACACGAGTGGTTTGAATTAGATGTCCTCCATAAATTCATGTGTTTTGAATGCTTTGAATGCTTGGTTCCTGGCTGGTGGTAATTTGGGAGATGGAGCCTTGCTGGAAGAGGTATGTTGTTGGGGAAAAGCTTTTGGGTGTTATAGCCAGCTCCCCCTTGCCAGAGCTTGGCTCACTCTCACTTTCGTATTGGTGTTTCTACCTGCTTTGTCAAGGATGTGATGTCTAGCCTCTGCTCATGCCATGCTTTCCCCTGCCATCTTGAAGCTTCCCTTTGAGACTGTAAGTCAAAATTAACACCTTTCCTGCTGGGCATGATGGCGCATGCCTTTAACCCTAGAACTCAGGAGGCAGAGGTAGGAGGATTACCGTGAGTTCAAGGCCAACCTGAGACTACTGAGTAAATTTCATGTCAGCCTGGGCTAGAGCAAGATCTTACCTTAGAAAACCAAAACAACAACAAAAACCTTTCCTCCAACCAGCTGCTTTTGGTACTAGTGCAGTAGGGTCATTGCTGCTAGAAATCTGACTGTGTGGCTTTTTGCCCTTTGGAACTTTTTTTGTGGGAGGAATGTGGAAGGATGTGAAAACTTGGTCTGAGAGATGCCTTGTAGTGCTGAAGGCCAAGTTTGATGGACCATTCTGGCCATAGAGTTGAAAGACCTAAGTTCAGAAAGAACTGAGACTAAGAGCTACAGTGGCACAATTGGTTAGTGTGTGATACTTACACAGAAAACTGAGGCTTGGCTTACAAAACAAAGAAGCGTTTTCTGGAGTGGGCAGTTTGTGTGAGAGGCTTGCTGTGTTCTTCCTGTATTATGACAATTTGAGCAGGGTTGAATTTCGATGAAATGAACTGGTGTGAGCAGACGGATATGACACAGAAAAGAATTGAAAACATTAGGCCAAAACTGCTGCCAGTTATGCTGCAATTGTTTGAGAAATTACCACTATTGAGGTTGGGCCAGCTGCTCTGCATTGGGTCAGCAGAAAGAATGCTGACTCTTTTGAAAGTGGGGGTGCTGAATTCTGGAGTGTCCTGCTCTTCAAAGTTGGCTTTATTCCCCTTGGAGTAACAAATTTGGTAGCCCATCTGGTACTATGGGAGAATAACAAATGCATTTGCAACACAGCTTACTTTTTAGAAATGGCTACTGGGCAGGGTTGTTGGGAGTTCCTTCATGGATACCTGATGGAGCCATAAAAATCAATCATGGGTTGCAGTGGAGATCTTAGGATTTTATTGAGATGTCAGGACTATGGGACTTTTTTGCTACTGATTGCCACATGCTGTCACAAGGAGGTGATGTCCAGCCTCTGTTCATTCCATGTTTTCTTCTGCTATCATGAAGCTTCCCTTTGAGATTATATGATAAAATTAAAAAAAAAGCTGAGTGTGGTGGCACATGCCTTTAATCCCAGTAATTGGGAGGCAGAGGTCGGAGGATTGCCATGAGTTCAAGGCCACCTTGAGACTAATTGCAGGTCAGCCTGGGCTAGAGTGAAACCCTACCTTGAAAAACAAACAAACAAAAGTATAAAACAACTTTCCTCCCTTCATTTCCTTTTGGTTAGATGCTTTGTCTCAGCAACAAGAAGGCAGCTAAAACAATATACATGTAATTATTCCAATATTTTGTTTAAAAACCTAAATTCTGCAATTAGTTCTGTTTATAATCATTGTAACTAAATATTACACAATATACTTGAATCTGTTAACAACTATGGCTTTCCAAGTTCATCCCTTTTGCAATCTTCTACTTTCTACCAAATAAGCTTTATAAAACCAAAGTTCATTTTTTTTTCATTGAAAAAGTTATAGGCTCACAAATGCAGCATTCAAGGCTCTTCATAATCTAGTCCTAAAGTCCATTAAAGTCCTAACTATTCCTAGTCTTTTATATTACTGTGTTCCATACATACACTTCTGATTAGTGTTTTCCAACTTCTTCTTTTTTCTTTCTTTCTTTTCCAACTTCTGTTCCTGTGTAGACCTTTCCCCCTTCTTCACCTAGGAAACCCCCAAACAATTTTTTTGTGTGTTTGTGAGTGTGTATGCATGTTTGTATGTGTGTGGGAAAATGTGGGAGGGGCAGAGGTTGACTTTGGATGTTTCCATTCTAAGACTCTCTACCTTGAACACAGAGCTTACCAGTTCAGCTAGTCTAATAATCCAGTTTGCCCTAGGGATATGTTTTGCCTGTCAAGTGCTGGGATAACAGGCATACACTACTACACCTGTCATTTACATAGATGCTGGGGATCTGAACATAGGTCCTCATATTTGCATTTCAAGCACTTTGCCAACTTAGCCATTTCTCCAGTCCTCCAATCAATCCTGAAGATTTGGTTCAAGTTTGGACAAGTTCTCACTATGTAGCCCATGTTGACCTGTAACTGGCTATGTAGGTATATCAGGCTGGCCTTGATCTTATGATCCTGCTTTAGCTTCCTGAGTGCTGAGATTATAACTGTGCACCACCACACTCAGCTTCAGTTCAAAGTTCTATGGAAGCAGTTCTCCTTTGTTCCTCACTCAAACATACTCTCTTAGATACAAATACATTGCTTTATTCCCTTTATTAGAGGGTGACAGTTTTGAGGGCACTGAATTTATCTTGTTTATCTTTGTATTATGACTCCAGATTTTCAAAAGGCCCATCAAGTAGTAGGGGTCCAATGAATAGTTGTTAAATGAATGAAGGAATAAAGGAAGAGTACAAAGGGGCTTGGTAGATTTAGGTTAAGGGGCTTTGAAAGGCACAGGGCTTGAAGGTAAACCTAGGAAGACAGCAAAGATTCAGATAAAGGGTATTTGGAGGAGGAGGATTATTATCTGAGGACACAAAGAACAAAAGCCCAAGAATGATAGAAAGATAGTGAGGAGGTCAGCCAGACCATAGCTTACTGCTGCAGTATCTTGACCTTGTGACCATGCTTACTAGATTTTTTCAAGTACTCTTTCAGTTCTTGTAGGGTAGGGTATTTGCATACTCCTTTGTATTTACTTCATATGTGACTGGCCTCAAACTCACAATCATCCTGCCTCAGCTTCCATAGTGGTGAGACTACAGGTGTGTCTTACCACACCTGGCTTGTCTATGGCGCATATTCTGCTCTTCATGCATCGTCATAGCTCCATGCACAATTCTTTCTCCCTAGCTACAAAATAAGCTAATTTGGTAACTTGTTTACTGTTCTTTGCATTTTATAAGGTACCTAGCACAGCATAATTCCTAGCACATAATAGGTGTACAGAAATTTTTTTGACCTATCATTTGTTGATTTGATTGCAAGGAACCACAAGGACATTTGAGTGCAACTCTATTGTGACGTAAGACTTACATATGCCTTTATACTGTGTAGTCTATTTTGGGCCATTTTCATTAAAATGTTATCTTATTGTACCTGGAAAACTGTCATTTCAATTTTCTTCTTTGTTCCTTCTTAGATGACTCACATTTCTTATACCAGAAGAATATGACAGAAGGGATTCACAAAGGGTTTGAACAAACTTATGAATGACAGAGTCATATGTCTGAGTATAAGATGTGAGGAGCATGCAAAGGAGAAGAAAGAACTTGTATTTTCAAAGTGTCTATTAAGTGCCACAAACTGTCTCAGGCACTTGATACACATTGCATATAATTTACTCTTACATCAGAATCCCATATCAAAGACAGCATTTCAATCTATAAGTCTGCATCTGATCATACACATAGCTTCTTCAGGTATCAGAGGCAATATTTGTGTTTATTAAAATTTCATCACTCTTTTAATACAGATGAATCATTAGATTTGTTTTTTCTTCCTAGGAACAGAGCACTCACTCTCAATTCAGACGTCTATAGCTTAAGACTGCTTTCTGACATAACTTGATCAGTTTTTAGAGTCCCAGTGCTTTAAATTACAATACAATCCGAGATATTCCCACAGCAATAACAGCAATTACATTTGTTCACAGCACTTTCCTTTATATTTCATTAAGCTTCCAAATACTGAATAAAGGTAAGTCAAGTCAAGAAAAGAGACTTCCATTAACCCTGACACCAGCAAATTGTCTTAAATTACAGTGTGCCTTCTATTTGTATTCTAGACATATTGAGTAGTTTTTCTGAGTTACATATTATACCTCACCTATGGTTAGAAGAAAATTGGAAGCAAATTAGTTTAAGTTGTGTCTATTTTTTTAAAAAAATAATAGTAACTTTACAAAGCATAATGCTCCCAAGCATATAGCCATGCATCTGGCAGAAATCCTATTACAAGGAAAGCACATCCCTCATCTTTGAGAAGTAGCTTGAGAAGGTGGGGCTGCATGTACTGGTTTGTTATTTTAAGTCACACTGTCTAAGGTTTGTAGCTATATCCTGATTTAAGATGCTTCCTACAAGGATGGAGGTGAGTGGGAATAAGAGGTACACCACATCTTTGAATTACTGATTATCAGTATATTTACAGATACCTGACAGCTTTCCTTACTTGTTTTGGGAAAACTAGAACAGACATCTTTGCTTTGTAAAGCCCATCTCATATGACAACAAAAATTGGTAAGGGTTCAAATGACATATTTCACATCTTAGATGGTCCTATCCAAATGTCCATATGCCACTAATTGCTGGAAAAATACCAGACCTGACTTAGTGATTATGTTTCTTGAGTTTTATATTAGTTAAAGACAATTTAGAGAACAGGACTGCTACCAAAGAACATGTGACACATATCACCTATGGCACTTCTAAAAACAGATGGAAACTTAGCTTACACGTTGAAAAACAAGTCCCTTCCATGTTGAGGCTAGGGAGTGAAAATATGCACATATTCCAAAGAGTTCTTTGTGTGAACAGGTGACCCCTTCCCACAGTCTCTGTAATTAATTGAGAAATTAAAGTTGGTTGGCCTTTGAGAGCTTTTGTAAAAAAAAAAAAAAAAAGCAGAAGGTCTTGGCTATTTTGGAACAAGAGTCCACTATTCTGCCAAGACAGTGTGTTATTGTTATTGAAGTGTCTCTCAACAAAACGGTATTGAGTGGTGAGGACGTGATTTTGATTAGGTGGAATGACTCAGCTCTTCCCCTTAAAGAAGAGAGGACTTGTCAGAGCCTTACTTACCTCATGATCTGGGATCTCAGAGGATAGTGTTTTCCCTAGGATGACCCCGGTCAAGTATGTCCAGCAACGAGCCGTGTTGGCAAGGTTATAGCCTCCTGTCTCCATCAAGAATTGTGAAGTTAGGAAAGAATAGTCACAGAACAGGAGAGGAAAGGGGGCAAGGAAGGAGAGAAAAATGTTTTAATCAAAGGGCTAAAAAGATAACTCCAACTTGCAGAATCCTTTAAACATCTCTTAATATTTGCAGAGCACCTAGTGGACAGACTAGGGGACCAACCAGATCATATGCACTGTGTGGAATTTGGGATTTCAAGGGCAACACAGATTAAATAGGCTCTCATCTTCCAGCAAACACACACCTGAGGAAACCAAACAATTCAAGAGATATCACACCAACACTGAGAACCCTGGAACCCAGATGTTTGGAGGTTACCTACACAATGTGAAGGTTTCTTAGATGAATGTTGCAACAATTCTATAAAGTGACTATTGGATACAATTTGTATTTTAAAGCTATTGTCAGATCTAGCCCTAAAGGCATCCAGGAAAGAGAAAAGGAAAGTGCTGACAGAGATAGACTTCCTTCTTTTAATATCAGCATTCCTTTTCACCATGAAACACAGGCCTGGTGGAAGAGATCAAAGAGTGAGATGAGGAAGGGACCGTTGACTGACACTCTGACCCATCTTGTCAGGTCCTGTCACAGTCACCCAGCAGCCACATTACTCTGGCTAATAATCAGCATATTTTTGTGCTGAATGGATGTGCTTTGCCATGCAAACTTCACCACACTGGCCTTTAGCTAAATTCCAAGAGTATAAGGGGAAAAATGGAATGATTTCCTAACCCCAAGGCAGCCTAGAGGAAATACAAATCTGGCCTCTCTTTTAGGTAAGGTGACAATAAACATTATTGTCCAAAATGGCATACTTTTGAGAGCAAAAGAAGACCCTATTCATTATTACACTGAGATAATATATATAAACTCAGACACATGGTGATCCTGTCCTTCCTACTATTTGAAAGGTCAGGGATGCTAGGGTTTCTAAAGTATGTATTTCAGGTCTCAGTGGGGTCCACTGAAGCCTATGGGTGTGGCCATCTCTACTAACTGTGTATGTGTTAATAAAAACTGAAAAAATAGTTATATAGTAAGGTATTACTTTAAATACTCCATCATGGAAAATAAATCTATAAGATAGACTTATTTAGCATAGCTAATTAATTTCAAAAAGAGTCGCTATAGATTTTGCTTAAGGAATAAGCTATCCGAGTACACATATAATATGATTTGATATATAAAAATTTCACTTATGCAGGGCATTCTTTGGAATATACATATTATATAAGAAGTTGCAGTTACATGTTCAAAGGGCAATGCTTTGGGCTAAGACAGCAAACAAGCTTTAGAGAATGCTAATAGCCTTCAGACAAAAGTTAAATTCTTACAGATGTCTTATAGAAAGGCCTTTTCCCACTAGCTGGACCTGTATCATAATCATCATCCTCAGTGCCAGTAAGGAAAGCAACATCATGCAGTTCTTATCAATTTTTTATTTTTCTGGAAATAAAGTTAGTAATTTTTGTCCGCTTTTCATATGAAGTCTCTTGTAACCACTTTTAACTTTGATCCCTCTGAGGCTTGATGGTATTCAAGGACTAGGTTTGTGTTTTTGCATTGAATGCTTACTTGTTAACATAATGCCTTCCCAGGATTTATTCTCATTGGGATTTTACAAGTAGATAAAACAACAGACTATTAGCTTGCCCATTATAAGGGCATTTTTTATTCCTTTTTAAAACAGCATCTCATGTAGCCCAGGATAGCCTTGAACTAGTGATCCTCCTGAGATTGACATCCCAAGTACTGGGATTACAGGCATGTGCCACCACGTTCATTAGCTCATATATGTATTTTAATCTTAATCTGCTTGGCCATATTTTAACACACCAATGTATTCACACAGTGAAATAAAATTTGGGCCAAGTAGGGAGATGTAAGGTCCTAAGCAAGGTATTTACAAAGGTGGCCGAGGTTATGCAAGGTTCTTTTCTCAAATCATAAACGCTTGTATTGAATAGACCCAGCTTTTTGTTGGTTAAGTAACATAAATATCAGTATATGGGAGGCAAGAATGTACAAGATACTCTTCAGATCTCTGAATTTTGCTTTATTCTAAGAAAGTCATGCTTTTAGGGAAAAGAGCAACTCTTGAATTTAGCTTAGATATTTAATTCGTGTAACCTGTAACATACTTACTATTCATATGTAAGTAGAGTTAGCAACTCTGTGTTATGCTTCTAAAACATTATTATGAGTACAGTAAAACTACACTGAGAGAAAATCGCTCAAAGTCTATTGGAAGATGGATGTGGTGGCACATATCTTTAATCCTACCTAGTACTTCGCTACAGAGTAAGGTCAGCCTGGGCTAGAATGAGACCCTGCTTCAAAAAAAAAAAAAAAAAAAAACCAAAACACCCAAACAGCAACAAACAAACAGTCTATTGGAGCTGACACTCTTATTATGACCAAGGATAACTTATTTTTTTCCCCTACTACTGAGAGTTGAACCCAGGGTCTTGTGCTTGGTAGGCAAGTACTCTACCACTGAGCTACCATTGAGATTGAGATTGAGGTAACCTTTAACCTTTACTTAAGGAACTGAAACAGACTTCAGAGTGCCAAAGTAGCAAAGCACATGCCAAACTGAGGAGGAATATGCCAGAGTACTTCCTTTTATGGAACTGGATAGTAGTCTACTTCATTGATTCAGTAGCCAGGGCCATAGGCAGATTGGTACTATTCAATCCAAGAAAACAAAATTATCTTTCATACCAACAAAATGTGGAAGAAGCTCAAAAAATTCTTCTGGTGACTTTTCTTTATACTCACCGCCTCCTAAAATGAGTGTTGCCAATTGCCACTGAAGGATATACTTAAGACACTTGCCAATCCCCACTGGTGTCATGTTAAAGGAGCACATGGGATCCCCAGCCATTGTATCTGCTCCCAGCTGCAAGACCACTGCTTTGGGGTTAAAGGCTTGATATACCTCCTGTAGTACACTGCAGGAAAGAGAGAACACATATATTACCAGAAAATGGATCAGTTTGGATTAGGTGTTCATGGTAGTACTAGGTATATTGGAAGTATAGTCAAATCAGCAAATAATTAAGGAATAAGAAATAAACCTGTTAATCACATCAAGCTGTCCACATAAAAGCTGAATCAGGTTGTATATGAATTATGTTTAATAAACCTGACTTAACAGCAATTGCCCCTTCCTCCCCTATCATCAGTGAACTCAGATTTCCTTGGAATAGTCATATCAATTTAACTTCAATAGCCATGGGGCGGCATAGCATACACATTTATTCCATTTTAAAATCTGGAGAAATAAAATATATTCTGAATAGTTACAAAGGTTTCCTTCTGATAATTCAATATAGCAATAACACTTGAAGTTTATCACCTAATTATCAGTGGGGGCTGGGGGCAAAGATGTACAAGCTTGGAAAGCCTAGATGGTATCAGCTTACGTTTTATTATGCAAAAGGGCTTGAGGGTTATAAAATACAGTCCTCCCCAATGCATATGTAACCATGGTATTATAAGGAGGAGAACTGTAACAACTGATCTAAAATTACAAGTCTGAAAGTACCCTTAAAGAACAAGTTGCAGTGAGTAATAGTATAATTTTGAGTAGAATCAATCAATGCTATCAAATCAACCCAACTGTTGTTTGCAGCAGTGCATGAAGTCTTATTGATGAAAAGGGAGATGTTGATGTGACAGGTGACCTTAGTCAGGCTTCCAGTATTATCATTAATTGAACACTGACGATGTCCAGAATGCATTCCTAAGAATTATAAGGTCCTTACTCTCAAGGGGCTTACAATCTACTTTCTAGACAAAACATATCCCAGTCCTCAAGGGTCTCTTACAGAGACATATAAACAAGTGCAAATTAACAGACTTCAGAGTTGAGAAAATACAGAGTCAAAAAGTGATCAAAAAATGTTGAGGTTAATGACCCTCTCATAATCAACATGTCAAATTATACCAGTACAGAAAAACAGAAAAATCCCAGATCCTTCTATGAGGGCAGAAGGAATTCAGAGACACAATACTGCCCTCCCCAATTCATATGTAACCAGGGTATAGAAACGACAGCCACAGAGACATTCTTTGACTTATAGGGCTGTTTTGTTTTTATTTCTCATCTACACAGACAAATACCCAGTGATTGTAGAGATTATAAGAATATTACAAAATTTATGACGTGTGATCCTTAATACAAGGATTCTTGAGCCTGTTCTCTCTTTCATGTGCTTATCTCCGGTGTGTAGAGGCAAGATAAGCTACCTGAACAGTTTAGGGGACATTTATTGAGCATCTACATGAACAGAGCAACCTATTAACTGCTGCTGGGAGACAGAGGAAGGTGTGATGCCTGTTCTGAAAAGGCTGCTAGCAAAGGAGAAGAGAGAAGGACACAAGATTACTGTTCTTTCCAGTAATTCTTTCTCTCAGTAGCACACAATTACTAAGCTCCCACTGTGTGCCCAACATGGAATTGTACCAGATGCTCCAAGGAACCAAAAGGAATCCAGCACAGCCCATATCATCATGTAGTCCAGAATCCATGGGAAGACACAGTCTGGCAGTAAATAATTAAAATGCAATGATGAGTGAAGTGTCAGAGGTGGCACAGAGAAGAGACTAGTGAACTTTTCTTGAGGATGTTAGAAGAGGCTCTGCAGAGGTAATTCTTAGGTCCTAAAGGATGACAACTGCTACCATGAGCCAACTCTCAAGATGTCTGAATGAAACAGTGATAATTCCTGATGAGGATATAGAGAAACTAGATCACACATATCTTGCTAGTAGGAATGTAAAATGGTATAGCCACTTTAAAAAATAATTCAGCAGTTCTTGTCAAAGCTAAAAATAGACTTGCCATATGAGCTAGCAATTGCACTCTTGGGCAATTTATTCTAGAAAGTTAGGGCTCATTTTCATGTAGAAACTTGTACATGAATGTGCATAGCAACTTTACTTGTAATAGCCCCAACTGGAAAAATCCAAATGCACTTCAACAGGTAAATGGTTACACAAAACTAGCATCCAGGAAGAAACAAATGACTGATATCAAATCTCAAAAGCATAACAGAGGAATAAATTAGTGGTTACCAGGAGGGGCTAGGAATGGGTGTGGCTATACAGGGGTAGCATCACAGCACCTTGTAACTGTACAGTTCTGTGTCTTCATTGTAGTTGTGGTCATACAAAACTACAAGTATAATAAAATTGCACACACACATATGCATCAGTGTATGAATAACTAATGAAATCAGAATGGGCTCAACAGAACGCACCAAAATCAATTTCCTGGTTTTGAAACTATACTAAAATTGTGCAAGATGTCACACTAAGTACAGCTGGAGGAAGAGTGTATTGGTCTTCCCTGCCCATTTCTTTGTAACATCCTGTAACATCTTGTGTAAAAAACACAGGAGGAAGCCTTTAAATCCCAGTGATCAAGAGGTTAAGGAAGGAGGACTGCTATGAGTTCAAGGCCAGCCTGAGCTAGAGTGAGTTTCAGGTTGGCATGAGCTAGACTGAGACCCTGCCTCAAACAAAACCAAACAAATGAAAAGAATAGGAGAAGAGCTAGAGGCATAGTTTCTATTTGCTTAGTTTGTATAAGACTGTGGATTTGATCCCTATACATGTAAAAAAAGAGATGAGAAATTTGTAGACATTTTGTATGAAGATAGGGGAGTTAGATGCAAGGATGGTTGTGGAGGTTATTGGTAGGGGTGAGATTCAAAGAAGAAAGTGTGTATGTAAGAACATGTAAGCTAGAATCAGGGAGAGGGGGCTGGATGAAGCAAAGAAGTAAATAGAAGATTTTGGACTTACCTAAAGTATTATTAAAGTGTATTATATTTAATGTCTCAAGTGTGTGTGTGTGTGTGTGTGTGCACATGCACACATGCATGCACACAGGTGTAATGTGTGCCATATGTGCTGGGGGTACAAGCAGATTTCCATCTTAAGGAAAATGAACTCTAGCATAGAGTATGCTGGAGGCTGATCAGGGCTTATTGTAGTCAGTTCCTCACTGTTGGGACAAACATCCAAGCAGACAGTTTATTTCAGACTTAAAAATTCCAGAGGAACACCACCAATGGCTGAAGAAGCTGGCTCCCTTCCATAAATCCAAGCATAGAAACACCAGCAAACAGCCAGAAAACACCATCGACATGAACAGCCAGAGCCCATACTGCTTTGGACACACCTAGTAGGGCTGGACTCATATCCGCCCCCAGTGACACCTCTTTCCCAGTCAGACCCTGCCCACTGAAGATTGAAGTTGCAAGTCTGAGTCTATGGGGCCATACATTCAAACCATCACAGAGTTTTTGTAAACATTACAGGCTACCAATGCAAGGAAAACCTGGATTTGGGAGGTAATTCTATGATAGAATTCAGAGTAATATGGAGTGATATACAAGAAAACAAGATACTTAGAATGTTCATGAGCATTTGGTAATTAGGAGAGAGGAAGGAAAGGAAGTCAGGTGTTTGTGGAATAGGTGTCTTATCATTAAATCCAGATATAGAAAAGGAGTCCTCATGTAGTTCTGATAAAGTGGGCTGTGGATGGGTAAAAAGAGGAAGGATAGGATAAACAGAACCTTTGAAAAGGGTAGGGCATTTCATGCACTGCATAAACCTCAGCTTATAGAAGGCTCAACTGTGGACATGGAAAATTCAAGGCTTGTATTTTCATTTGACTTGACAATCAAATGGGAGCCCCTGGAGAAGTACGATGTTGAAAATAAGAGCTGCTTGTTGCTGTTGCATGTAAAGCTAAAATCACAGTCTGGAGGCAGAGGGGATGGGCAAAAGGATATTGAAGCCCTCTAGGTATGAGTACAATTGAAAGTAAGGCCAGGTAAGTTTAGGAAAAAAATTGAAAGGACTGGGTAATTCGGTGGGTGGAGATCAAAGGGGAAAACACACTATTGGGGGCATGGGGGGAGAAATTATCACTTCTAAATTCACTGCTCTTTTTATTTCTGTTTGGTTGTTATTTTGGTGGGCTTTATTCATTTTTGGTTTTAACGTTTTAAATTTTTTGTTTATTTCTTATTTATTTATTTGAAAGTGACAGAGAGAGAAAGAGGGAGGGAGGGATGGAGAGAAGGGGGGGGGGAGAATGGGCGCGCCAGGGCCCTCAGGCACTGCAAATGAACTCCAGACGCGTGCACCCCCTTGTGCATCTGGCTAACGTGGGTCCTGAGGAATTGAGCCTCAAACTAGGGACCTTAGGCATCACAGGCAAGTGCTTAACCGCTAAGCCATCTCTGCAGCCCTGTTTTTGATTTTTTTTTTAAAGTCTTTATTTGCAAGCAGTGGCGGGGGAGATGGGTGTGCTAAAGCCTCTAGCCACTGCAAATGCACTCTCCATGCATGTGCCACTTTACGCATCTCACTGTTTATGGGTCCTGGGGAATCAAACTTGGGTTGTTAAACTTTGTAGGTAGGCATCTTAACCGTTGGGCCATCTCTCCGGCCCCTATTTTTGATGTTTTTTAAAGATATGGTCTCACCATGTAGTCAAGGATGGACTAGAATTGATGGTGACCTCTTGCTTTATCCTCCTGAGTGTTGGGATGGTAGGCCTGCACAACCAGGTCTAGGTTCATCTTGGCTCTTTCACAACATCACTTGCTTATATTATTCAAACATTATCAGAGTTCTTATCTATAGGCCTACAAACTATTGTTATATCTCCTTTGAGGATTTTAGTTTCTGGTTCACAACTTTTCTTTTTATTTTTTAACTTTTCTTTTTCTCTCTTCCCTTGTCATCATTCTCTGCAGTTCAGTATTCATTCTTTCACTTAAAACTTGATTCAAGGTCAGGGGCTGGAGAGATGGCTTAGTGGTTAAGGCATTTGCCTGCAAAGTCAAAGGACCCAGGTTTGATTCTGCAGTCCCCACGTAAGCCAGATGTACAAGGTGGCATATATGTGTCTGGTTGATTAGTAATAGTGTGAGGTTGATTTTGAAAGATGAAACCTTTTCTCCCTCATACTTGAGGGAACTGGTTGAAGCTATGTGTAGTAAGTACCTTCCTCTACCTCTTTTCTCTATCTGAAAATGTCTTCCCTTGCATTCCTTTTCCTCCACAAGGCTAATTTCTCTAAGTAGGATCTAGATTCTCTCCAGTTGTTTTAAGGGCTATGCATCCCTCATAAGCTTTCCTCTTTCATCTTCCATCTCTGCTTCTCTAAGGATTCACTCCCTTTGGATTATGCATAGCTCACATTCCTCTGTCCTTCCAGCCCTGTCAGTTATCCATGTCAGGGCACCCTAAACTTTTCAAACTGCTTTGTCTTGAAGCTGCTTTTATATAGTTATTATTATTGTCATCTGTGTGAACAAATGTGTGTAGGCGTGGGCATGCATGTGCCATGATGTGCTGGGGAAGTCAGAGGACTATCTTGGGTGTTGTCTTCAACTTCTACCATGTTTGAGGCAGGGTCTCTTTACTAGTCACCAATGCGTACACAAAGCCTGTGAGCTTCTGAGGATTTTTTTTTTTTTAATCTCTCCTTCCTATTTTGCCCTAGGAATGCTGGCATTACAGAAGTTTGTGCTACCTGTTCTGGCTTTATGTGGGTTTTAAGTTCAGATACTCACACCTGTGCTGCAAGCACTTTTATCCACTAAGTTATTTCCCCAGCCCTTGAAATTGCTTTCTTAAAGAGAGACAGAGAGATGGCTAAGTGACTCTGTCCAAAAGCCTTTTCGCTCATCATTTGCAAGTTCTCTTAACAACTAGCAGCTAATTCTACTTAAAAAAAAAATCCAGTTGGTCATCAGTAGCACTTTTCAGGAAAAAATATTTTGAAAATGTTTAAAGCAATTGATATTCTTATACCATACAATAACCCAATTTAAAGTGTATAATTTAATTGCTTTTAGAATAATCAGAGTTGTGTAGAGCCATCATCAGGATGTATTTTTGGACATTTTTTATCATTTGTATTATTTATACTTTTGGCTAATGTGAATAATGCTGCTATGGAATTTTAAAAAATTAAAAAATTTTTTAAATTAAATTAAAAAAAATTATTTTATTATATATTTGCAAAGAAAGAGAGAGAATGAGAATGAGCATGCCAGGGCCTCCTACCACTGCAGATGATCTCCAAATGTAAGCACCAGTTTGTGCACCTGGCTTTATGTGGGTACTGGGGAATCTAACTGGGGCCACCAGGCTTTGTGAGCAAATTCCTTCAAACACTGAGCCATCTCTCCAGCCTCTTTACCACCACTGAGTTCTAAGAGCTCTCGAAAGCAGTCTATTATCAGATCTATGATTTGCAAATATTTATTCCTAGTCTATGGATTATCTTTGTATTTTTAAAATAACTGTTGTAGTCTAAGAGTTTTTAGCATTCGTTTTTGTATCTTTGATCTAAGTTAACTTTTTTATGAGAGAGAGAGAGAGAGAGAGAGGGAGGGAGAGAGAATTGGCACACCAGGGCCTCCAGCTACTAAAATTGAACTCCATAAGTATGTGGCACCTTGTGCACATGTGTGACCTTACGCTTGTGTCACCTTGCACATCTAGCTTATGTGACATCTAGAGAGTCAAACATGGGTTCTTAGGTTCACAGGCAAACGGCTTAACCACTAAGCCATCTTGCCAGCCCTAACTTCATTCTTTTACATGCGGCATTTATATTTTGTTGAACAGACTATCCTTTGTACCACTCAGTGATCTCACTGTGTAAAATCACTTGACTATCAATGTGAGGATTTATTTCTTGTCTCTGAACTCTGTTCCATTGATCTGTATGCCTACCTGTATGTCAAGACCATACTGTCTTGATTACTGTAGCTTTATAGTAAGTTTGGAAATTAAGTATTAATTTTCCAACTTTGTCCTTTTAAAGATTGTTTCAATTGTATATAAATTGAATTTGCATATAAATTTTGGGATCAGCCAGTCAGCTTAGACAGGAGTCATTTGTGATTTATAGCTCCATTTGGTCTAAGATGAACCTGCCATCTTACCTCTTCTAGACCCCATGTCTATAAATGATAGCCATCCCTTCTATCACTCATATACAGAACTATGAAGTTTTTTATGAGCCTTCCCTTGTCCTGTTCTTCAACTACTAGTTGTTAATATCTCTCTTCTATCTCCTCCTCTTTACCCCCACAGCAGACTGAAATCAAGTCTTAGGACATGCAGTGGATTGTACCAATAACTTCCTAATTACTTGCCCTGTCTCAGGTCTCTTTCCTGTCCAATCCATCACATATACACTACCAATAGATAGAATAATCTTCCTTAGGGATAGATTTTATCAAGTCACTTCCTTACTCCAAGTCCCTCAGTGCCCCTACACTTTAAATTCTTAAGCTGAAGCTGACCTGGAATTCACTCTGTAGTTCCAGGCTGGCCTTGAACTCACAGAGATCCTCCTACCTGTGCCTCCCCAGTACTGGAATTAAAGGCTTCATCTGAATTCTTTCAGTGGAAACCATTAGGACCAGAGAGCTGAAGGGAGTCCAGACCAAGATTCCAGTGATGCTGATACCATGAGATACTCCAAACTCACCTCGCAATATGCATGTACATTCCATTTTCCTTATCTACATTCATTTATTGATGGATATCAAATAGCAATCTCAAGTTCAGTGAGAGTCTCTGTCCCAGAGAAATAAGGTGAAAGAGTCTTCTGGTCTCGATATATGTGCATGGGATATGTACATCTGCACACATATGTGCATATATTACACAAACCACATACTACACATATATACACAAAACAATAAAAACTTCAAGTGTGTCTTGAGCCCAAAAAACTTCATTTTGTTATCTGTTATAATGAAAGATCTCTATCTGTCCTCATCTTTCCTTATGAAATTCCATGCACATAAGGTCCTAAATCTCTCATTCATTTGTTAACTTCCCATTCATTATTTTAATTTCTTTATATTTTGGCTGTGTCATAAGTTATTTTCTTCACTGATATATCAGATACTTAATTTTTCCTATTATGTTTTTTCTACTGAATTTTGAAATAGTTGTGTTTAAAGTTTCTAGAGTTTTTTTGTTGTTGCTGCTGTTTGTTTGTTTTGCTTTTCTGAGGTAGGGTTTCACTCTAGCCCAGGCTGACCTGGAATTCACTTTGTAGTCTCAGGGTGGCCTCAAACTCATGGCAGTCCTCCTACTTCTGCCTCCCAAGTGCTGGGATTAAAGGCTTACACTACCACACATAGCTAGAATGTTTCCCCCCTCTAGTTCTGCCTACTTAAAAGTTCCCATACTTTTCTCTCTTTTGTTTTAATAATAATAAAATATTTTTTAAAATGAAAAACAACTTAGGCTGATTCAAAGTCCTTCATTATTTGCTTCTGGCCTTTTAAAAAATTAATTTATGTATATGAAAGAGAGAGATTGAGGAAAAGAGGCAGATAGAGAGAATGAGCGTGCCACGGCCTCTAGCCACTACAAATGAACACCAGACACACGCACCACCTTGTGTATCTGGCTTATGTGGGTACTGGGGAATAGAATCTGGGTCCTTAAGCTTCGCAGGCAAGTGCTTTAATAAGTAAGCCATCTCTCCAGTCCAGGTCTCATTTTAAAGTTCTGTTTTCTAATAACCCTTTAACCCATCCCATAGGCAAACTGAATTCTACTGGTTACCTTCCTCACCTTGTGTCTTCTTACAAGTAGGCCTTTTTGTTACATGTTTCCTTTGAGGTAGGGTCTCACTCTAGTCCAGACTGACCTGGAACTCACTATGTAGCTCAGGATAGGCTCAAAGTTGCATTGATCCTCCTACCTTAGCCTCCCATGTGCTGGGATTATAGGTGTGGGTCACAACATCCAGCAGCAGCTAATATATATTGAATATACTATTCAGGACAGAATAAGATTATTAGATATATTTTATATGTATTGACACATTTATAAGACAGATGTTACTATGAACTTTATTTTATAGGAGGATAACTATAACACAGAGAGATTCAGAAATCTAGTGTATCATGTATCTGTTAAGGGCAGAGCTGTAGTCTGGCACCAGACTGTAGGCTGTAAACTACTAAAATCTACCTGTTGCCACAACTTTCTGAACCACTGTTTGGCAGGTCATATGCCAGCCATGTTAGCTAAATTGTTTCACTTAACAGTAGCATGCTCACAGAGTTATTATTTTTGAGTGTTAATCTTCTCAAGCAAGCTCTGATCTTATTTCCTCATTCTAAAAACTTCACTGGTTCCCCTAATGCTTACAGAATATGGTACAAATTTTCAGAGCTAAGAATTCCAGTTCCCACCCACTTTTCCAATCTTTGTAATTTCTCCTTTTCATGCACTTTACAGTCCAGCCAAGCCAAACCACTGCTATTCTCCAAACACAGTGCAGCCACTTTTAAGTAATAGAACATCCTTCCCTACAATTTCTGTATATTCACACTTGACCCAGATTTTATAAATATGCATACACATTCACACACTTTAAAAAGATATAGTAATTAGGTACCCATTAGAACCTAGATCAAATGTTACCTCCTTAATTAAGCCTTTTTCTGAAGTATTTATTTCCTTTGTTATACAGCATCCTAAATTTTATGGTTTTTACAAGTTTCTATGTTTTAGTTTATTCAAATGTGTGTGAATATGAAAATCAATCTCTGCCATTTTAAAATTTTCTTTAACTTCCTTGAGGGTAGAAGAAATACTGTAGACATAGTAGGCATTCAATAAATAGTCATTAAATGAATAAATGAATGAAATGCTACCCCAGATTGCTTTTGGGAAAGTTTCCCTAGCCAGTCTAACAGTGCTACTCACTACACTCTCAGTCATTAATTTTAGGTTTTCTGAAAGTAAAATCTCTTCCTCAGAAAGGAGAGAGAAGAGAGGCATCTCATTAAACTACATTAGTAACTTCCCTATAAACACACAAGACTTTCATTTGAAATGCATTTTTCTTGATGAGAAACCTGATCTCCCAGTCTTCGGCAGTCTGGTTTTCAGAGGAAGCTATGCAAATGAGGAAGAGAAGCAGGCATAGCAGTTACTGAGGCCTTGATTTGGGGGAGTGTGTCTTTGAGCCTGAGGAGGAGAAAAGCTAGGGGTAATGACAGGCATGATACTTTTAGATGAAAAGATCGGCCCCAGACAAAATCTTTAAGGCACTCTCTTTTCTTCGAGTCCATGAGGCCAGACCAGAGTTTCTGTAACATGCTCTTGTCATCATTCACTGGTGCCATTTTTCCCTTCAGCACAAGATGGGGGTGGGGAGGGGAAGATGGTATTTGCTGGTTTGTTCCTAAAACACTCATCTCCAGGCAATGAGATATTGGAGCATATATTATAGTCTCCCTTGATCAAGGCTAGTGGTGGGGGAAGGTAACCCTAACTTTTCCCACTAGCCAGGCCAATGATGGGGACTTGCTGCTAGCAGGCCCCACTTTCTGACTTCCTAGCTTGCAACTCAGTTTGACCAGCCTTGCATCTCGCACACATTCCAAAGAGCACTCTCAACACCCTCTAGAGACTTCTTCACTACATATGACAAAAAAGGGAAAGTAAACGTTGAAAGAAGAGTAGGATGCAGAGGGAGAGTGTAGAGAAATATTTGTTACTAATGCTTTGGCCTTCTAAAGTCAGCTATACCAATGGTATTGCCAGCAGCAAAACCCCTTCCTAAGATAGAAAATTTAAACTTAAAAACTGCATTTGATGGGGTTCAGAGGGGGACTGTGTGAAGGACCCAAAGTCTCACTAATCAGTCTCAAATGGGAGCCTAGAACATTACATAGTTATGTTTTCTACATTCCCTCAATCCTACTCAGGTACTGCTGAGTCATTCTGCAACAACTCAAGCTGTCAGGGGACATGGCATATGGCAAATATCTCTGTGATTCCTGAAGATCTATTACAAATGGTTCTGGGAGGCAGGGAATTGGAGGGGGCTCCCTACAGTGAGGATGATGCGTCATTTCACTGGGGGCCATGGGTGTGTCTTGGACACATCCAGAAGGTATTTAATTCCTATAAGTTTCCTTTTTCTGCTTTTAGCATCAGACAAGCTGAACTGGTTCCACATCTATCTAAAATGCACAAATCTATACAATAAAAAAACTAAAATTCCCCAAACTCAACAACCAACAAATAACCTTGCATTTTCATGACATAGTTTCTTAGCATTTTAAAGGGCATCTTTTCTCTCTTTGCTGACTCCATTCTATAGAAATGTAGATTCCAATTGGCAACTCTATCTAACATGCTTTGTAGTAGTTGTACACATCAATTATATGTCACCTTGGCAACAGAAAGGGTTCCACACTATTTTTAGCATATTATTACTTATCTCTTGCTATACCTCTTGGAAAGAAACCAGTCTCATTCACACAAGAGAAAGTGAGTCATCCAGAATTGCACCACCTTACCAGTGGCCTACAGTGAATCGTCAGAGCAAGAATTAGTACATTAATTCTAATTTGAATCCAATGCTACTGTTGCTAAATCCTGCCATTATAAGACTCTTTTCATTCTGCAAGTCAGAGGCTTCAGCAAGTGGGTGTGTATTATCAGTGCAGGGGGTGGGGTGAGCCGAGAGGCAGGCTGGTCTGGAAAGCTAAGCTAAAAACAACCACAAAACAACAACAACAAACAAACAAACAAACAAAAAAAAAAAACCAGAATAGAGGGAGACTCAAAGGATATGAATCCTGAGGCTGACTGTGCTAATAGCCCTTTATGTGATCAGGGATAGGTCATTTCACTGCTTTGTAACCACCAAGACCACCTATGGAACAAATTACACTGGGCTTTGTATGACATTATTTGAGCGTATATCTTATCGGTCCCTCTTTCCAACCTTCACTGCACCCAGTTCAAGGAGGATACTAGCATGGAGTCAGGTGAACTTGGATCCAGTGTGTGCATGGCAACCTAGACAAAACACTTCACTTCTTTGGACCCTGATTTCTTTCTGTATAAAAGAAGAACAAACATCTCTCTTACACAGGGCTATTGTGAAGATAAAATGATATAACATTTGTGAAAGTCTTCTCCCAGCAACAGGCACATAGTAAGCCCTCCATAATGTTGAATGAATAAATGAATGGCCTTAAGTCAGGCCCTTTGAGTGCTATGCTAATTCTGTCAGCCCACTAGGATACTGTTGAGTTCAGCACAGCACACCATAGCAGTGACTTCCTGAGTAGTACTCTAATGGTCCCCAAAGGCAGAGAGAAATTTCATAGTGTCACTGCCTGGTTATACCTGTTCTGGGAATACAGTAATTCATTTTCCAGTGCTGCCAATCTATTACCTTTCACCAAACACAAAATTCCCTTTAAGAGGAGGCAGAAACACAAGTGCCTTTCTGTTATATGGAGGTTGGAAGAATATATTATTAAAATTGAAACCGACTTCTCTGATTTCTTAGGCAAAAAATCAGATTGGAAGCCAAAGAGCTATTTGGCCTTTGCAGACCCTGGATAGTGATGCCCTTGGGGGAAAGGGGAGAGCTGGAGTCATTCCAAACTGTAGTTACAACATTGGTTTGTATATTTACTGTTCGTGCTTATGTTCTCAGCACTTAGTTTTTACTCTCTAAGCTTGAAGAATTCATAATTTACCTAGGGCACAGTTTAATACATATAGAGTGAAATACAGACCTATATCTATGCTATTCATTTCCTAGTCATATTTTCTTCCCTTCCTATTTAACTTCTTTTTCAAGGCAATTGTTCTGTGGTCAGAACATAGGTGGATAATAATGATTTGTTAACAATAAACATGCCCCTAGCCCTTCCCTCACCCTCTCTTACCCAGGAGGGCCTCCCTAAGATTCAAAGCTGAAATCCTGCCATGTAGTTAGCACCTGGTGTAGTTCATCACAGTATAATGTCCTCTCCCAGATGATTGGAAATCTGTGTGATTCTGTCACACAATGAGGTGTGCAAGAAAGAGTTTGGGAATTGATTTTCATCATTAGGTTGATAGCGCATATATTTTGCAGAACTTAAAAAGAAATGCATTCTTATTACTTTTAAGTACCGTACATAGAGTAACTCCAACTCATAATATTTTAGCAGTTATTTTTCTGGGGCAGGATGTATTTTAAACATGTCTATGTTGGAGTGTCTGGTGGATCATTTAGGATCAGTGTCCTGTTGCTTGATGAAATCCAGAACACTTCAATGAAATCCAGATGGGGAAACTGGGTCTCTGGCAATGGCTGCCAGATCTTCTCCATATGAAATCTCTCTAGTCTGTATGCAAATTCAAAACTCCATATCCTGGAAATCCCAAACCAATCAAGTGGCGCTCAGCTTCTTAGTTACTGGACTAAACATAGGGAAGCGATTCATTCTTCCCTGAGGAAATAAGCATTTCTTACATACATCTATCTTGGCACAAAAAGGGCTGGCTAAGCAAATTAATAGTGTAAACAGGATTGCACTGGGGAATGTTTGTCCTACTTAGGAGAATAAACTTTTTATGTACTTTGTGCACATCCACTTATATACAAATAATTGATATGCTAATTACAAATAATTCTTAAAGCTCCTTCCCTGAGGCACTGTTCTATGTTGTTAGTCTATTTTGAATTACTGGGATGTCCAGTGCTTGAAAGCAGTAAAATGCATTTAAAAATATTCCGTGATTCAGACTGGCTTTCCTCTAATTAGGTTGAGTTAGTGAGGCTTGCCTATATTCAAATAGGATAGATATTTTTTGGATTTCATCCTTCATACATTTAAAATGCCCTTCCTCCTCCTCTCCCCCTCTCTTCTTTCCTTGGGATTATCCTGGGTGGGGCTGGCACATGTACAACCTCTAGCTCCTGATTCAACTGCACTCACAGCATCTCCAGGCAAATGCTGCCCTTCCTCCCTGGCACCACTCCATTTCACTTGTTAACTTAGCTGGTTATTTGATATGGCTTTTTTTGCAGAATTCTTCAATGTTTTAAGAGCCAGTGGGTACAGTTCTTTCTGGATAGCATAGTGGGTAACAGTGCACACAGACTAAAGTCAAGCCAGACTTAACATCAGGCTTTTTCATCAAGTGGTGGATTCCAGCTTTCATGGAACCTCTGTAATGGTCCATGTCAACATTACCCAGTGAATCTGTGCATGGATCCTGGTAGCTTCTAGGTGTATGGCATTAAAGCAGTCATTCAAAGCCACACTGTGTTATAGCACAGCCTAAACAGGTTTCATAAACTGTATTGAAGGGAGAAAGCAGAAGAAAGGCTATGGAGAGGGCAAGATTACAGTGGGAGTAGGAGATGCATGGTGAAAAGTAGCAGAAGAGTAGTATCTTAGTATCTTAGTGATAGAATATTCCATTGAACACAGACATAGTCATGTTTGGGATTCTTTTCAAAGTCGTTCAACATTAAAGAGTATGATTCTCAAAATTTCCATTTAGGACAAGGTCTTCCTGTGTCTGGATAGCTTCAGAACATTTTCTAGCATTAGAACCTATTAAGCTGCTGCCAAAGAATCCGGTCACTTTCTCCAGGGGCAAGGATCAGACCGCACTAAGAAAAGAATAGGGAAAATGTGCTTTAAGAGTGACACAATGAACCCAGAGAATTCCATAACACTGTCTTTCTTGAATTCATGGAAATAAATATTACCTATGAAGAGGGTGGGGTAGAGTGGACTACTTGGTGAAGTACAGATAAGAAGGTAAAGAGGAGAAAATAGGCATTGTGGCTGTAACCACTTATATTTCAAGTCCTAAAGATTAGGAGAGGGAAAATACCAGTTCTCATGGCAGCCTTATACAAGTCTTGGGGATATGCAGCCTGAGCTCCCTGGCACAGGACAACTTCATGATGAAGAACAGAATCTGTCCCTCCAAATTATCCCACATTGTGATGTTCTTAATGCCTTTTGAGTTTAATATTTTATTTCTTTTCTTTCTTTTTTTTTTTTTTCAGTTTTCTGAGGTAGGCCTGGAATTCACTATGTACTCTCAGGGTGGCCTCGGACTCACGGTGATCCTCCTACCTATGCCTCCCAAATGCTGGGATTAAAGGTGTGTACCACCACACTGGGCGAGTTTAATATTTTAAAAGATACATCAAACTAAGAAGAATAAATGAACACCCCATTTTGGCCTCATTTCCACCTGTGGCTAACATTAATGGTGAATTTAATTAGTGTCTGAGTCATGTATTTTTCCAGAAACAATAGGCAATTTTACATCTGCCACACCATGCAGAGGCAGGATAGAAGCATATCAAGGAGACAAAAGCACACGATATAAATACCTTACTTACAGAGGGCTAAGTTCCCAGATGCAAGGCTTTTGTTACCTTTATCACTGGGCTAAAGTGACTAGTGATTATGGAAGGAGTGTAGCCGTGACCCAGCTGAAGAGAGTTGGAATAACTGTGTGAAGAGTTTCTTCCAGTTCTCAGATTGTAATGAAAATGGAGATGATGAAGGAATCAAGTATACCTTATTATTTGGTCTCAAATGCAAATTCCAGAGAGTTCATCACTTTTTACCAAACGCAAGAGAATCTTTTAAAAATATTGTGTTGCTTAAAATATTTATATATAAAAAATTCATATATAAATATGTGTGTATGCATCACTGTTGTCACATCATGAAGCCTCAAGGAGTAAATTACAACTATATGCTTCTAAAATTCAATAAGGAGCCAAGTGAGAGAGTTTCTAGTTAACCTATCATTATGATGAAAGGAAAACCTATCATCATTAAAACATCTCTTCTTTAAATATTAACACTAAAAATCAATAGTGAAATACTTCAATTAGATGTCTTTTAGTGATGTCCCATGTTTGAATAAAGTATAGTATGTATGGAGAATCTCTATCCTACACATAATATGGTCTTCTGTCAGGACTGAGAGGTGGTAAAAATTTTGCATATAGTTGCAAAAAGATCCATAACAGTAAACATCTTTAGCAATACTAGTCTAAAAACTGCATGAAAATGAGGTATTTCCCTAAGAAGAGCTCTCTAAAATGTCACCTTATAAAGCAGAAATTGAGGATTTTCTCCATTGAAAATGAAGGGAAAGGGGGATTTACAGAATTTCCATGTTTCCAAATTTTAATTAGGAGTTCAGTATCCAAGAAGTAAATTCTAACAATATTTATTCTTGCTTTCTGACCATGAAATTGCAAATTAAAATTTGAAGATTAAAGTGGTCTTCTGCAATCCCTGAGTTAAAACCTGTCAAGTCTTGGGGTTGGTATTTTTTCATTGTTTGTAACAATTAAATTTTACATTTCCATATGACACTTTGAGGACAATATAGCTGGTGGTTAGGATGCAGAAAGATATAGGTTCAAGCTCTGGATTCACCAATTACTGGCTGTATGACCTAAGGCAAGTCAATCTTCTCTCTAGCTTTCTCACTTATAAAATGAGAATAATTACACCTAGATAACATAGGATGTTACAAAGATTAAACAATGCAATATAAAATTTTACTGCAATTCCTAGCCTAACCAAGTAAGTAGACTCTAGAAACTAAGTTAAATTTCAGGGTACAAAGGCCTTGTCTGCCTTATTTGCCACTACTAGTGCCTACTTTAGTGTCTGCCTTAGAGGAGATGATACATTTTTATACAATGAATGAATAAAATAGTTTTTTCCATATTTAAAGACAGACAGACAGATGGACACACACACCCTGAATAGGAATATATGTCAAATGTTTAGCCCAGCACCAAGTGCACTGTAAACTAAGTGGCCTGGTAGCTCCTCCTTGTTTATTGATATTTATAACCTATATACTATGAAGATTAGTTCAAAATTCTTTTGCATGAAGGTGAATGTGATTTTGGAGACGTGAATTTTTCAGCCTAGACTCACAGAAACTGATCCAGTGCTTATAAACATCACTGACTTGTATTTCCGAGGTGATGCCTGAGTCTGAGGAAAATTCTTGAGTGCTAAATATATACTACAAAGCTACTATATTAAGAATTAGTGATGTGTTTCTTTCTTTTTCCTTCTTAGATGTGAATAAAGTGGAAGTATAGATGGGCAAAAAAAAAAAACTCTCCCATGAATAAAAACTTAGGCTTAAATAAGCTATTCTTTTAATAACTGCATGGTTATCCTAGAGAATGAGTTCTTTTTGGGTTAGCTACTTTGGCTAGCCCAATAAAAGGACAACAAATGTTTTAATAAAAGCAGTTAATGAGCTATAAAAAAATTAGTTGGGGGCTGAAGAGATGGCTTAGTTATAAAGTGCTTTCTGCACAAGCATGAGAACAACTTTGGATCTCCAGCACATATATAAAATGTGGTAGCACATGCCTGTTATCCCAGCACCAGGGAGGCAGAAAAAAACAGGCAGACCTTAAAGCTTGTGGACTAGCTTGTATAGTTCAATTGTTGAGCTCTAGGTTCAGAGACTCTATCTCAGAGAATTGAGGTAGAGAGCAACTGAAGAAGGCACCTGATGTCGATCTCTAGCCTTCACATGCACATATGTGCATGTATACTGCCCACACAAGTGTGCAATATGCATATACACCACATACAAACTTAATTAGATCCAACTCTGCAATTAAATTAAATTAAAATAGAAAAGAACAGCACTTTTTTATAAAAGGGAAAATGTTAAAATATTGTTTTAAAAACATTTATTGAGTATGATTGATTTTTCTTCAAGTCAGTGGTTTTTGATTAGGACCTATTACTTCATTTTTGTGAACTACATAATATAAACCATAGGAAATAAGGTAAAGAGACCAAGGACCAACTACAGGTAGATTTTTATGTTAATGAACACCATTATGAACCACAGTTCACTAGAATAATATTATTTTTCATGTCATGTTGGCATCTCTCTATTTTGCATGTGTGTTTGTTGTACGTGCATGTGTGTATGCATAGTGTTTTGTGTGCCAAATCAGGTATCTTCCTCTATCGTTTTCCAGTTTATTTTGGGTGTCTTTTTTGTTGTGTTTTTTCCTTAGGTTTATTATTATTATTGTTGTTATAATTAATAACAACATATTTTGTATGGATACATCATGTGTTGGTACCCTCTTTTCCCTCACCCCTGCCCCCGTTCTGTTGGGGCCACTCCTCAGTGGGGTTTCAGGTATTTCCTATGGGATTTGTTTTGAGGGCAAAGTCTCACTGTAGTACAGGCTGACCTGGAACTCACTCTAGCATGAACTGGCCTCAAATTTATGGTGATCCTTCTACCTCAGCCTCCCTAGTACTAAGATTAAAGGTGTGTGTCACCATTCTGGGTGAGACAGGGTCTTTCAGCTGAATCCAGAGCTCACTGATTTGACTAGACAAGCTAGCCATCCAGTCCTGGGGATCTTCCTGTCTCTGCCTCCCCAAAGTGGCATTACAGGCTTTCCTAAATCCTATTCATTGAGAAATCTAACAATGTCTTCTTTTGATAAAATATTTATGCAGTGCCTGTGCTTAATGATTTCACAAAACTATACAGTTGAACATTCTTAATAAAATGTGACTGTCTTTGAGATAGAGCTTATGTAACCCAGATGGGCTTCACAGAATGATCTTGAACTTTTGATTCTCCTGCCTCTAACACTAGAGTACTGGGATTATAGGTGAGCAGGACAATTCTCAGTTTATATGATGCTGGGTGTTAAACACAGGCTTTCTTTTTAAAAAGTATTTTATTTGCAAGGAGAGAGAGAATGTGGGCACTAGGGCCTCCAGCTGCTGAAAATGAATTCCAGATACATGCAGCACTTTGTACTTTGTGCACCTGGCTTTATGTACTGGGGAATTGAACTTGGGTCATTAGGCTTTGCAGGCAAGTTCCTTAACCACTGAGCTATCTCTTTAGCCCAAACATAGGCCTTCTTGCATGCTAAGCAAGCACTCTACTAACTGAGCCCTAGAATATGATTAAAAAGCATCAGGCTGGTGGGATGGCTTATTGCTTAAAGGTGCTTGCTTGCAAAGCTTGATTGCTGGTGTCCAATTCCCTAGTAGCTATGTAAACCCAGATGCACAAAGTGGCGCATGTGTATGGAGTTCATCTGCAGTGGCAGGAGACCCTGCAGTGCCCATATTCATTCTCCCTCTCTCAAATAAGTAAATGAATAAATATATAAATAAATAAAATTGTCAAAATGTCAACTTCAGCATATGTACCATTTATAAATACTTTATACATAGTTTTCCTATGAGACATATGCTAAAAATCAAATATCTAGTAAAGAATACCAGCTGTTAGGGTTGCAAAATAATAGGTAAGGATACACACTGAGAGTTATTAACACAATTCTGAATTTCTTCATTCCAACTCCACATATATATCAAAAATTGAACCAACAGCAAAGAAGTATTATTGTCCATCTCATTATTGTCCATCTCTCTTAAAATCTTTGACTACAAATGCTTCTAAAGTCATCAGAATAGCATTTTAGACAATACAGAAAACATTAAGACAATCTTACATTGCATTCATAGACAAAGATTAGACAGGTTAAACATCGGCAGAGTAGTACTTTGTATGTTTGTGTACAGCAGTGCTGGTAATGGAGTCCAGGGTCTCATACACATGTGAGGCAAGTGTTCTGCCACAGTGCCACACTCCCAACCCAATTTCCTCTTTTAGATAACAAAGATATGAACTAATGTATCTTCCTTTTGGCAGAACAGTCTTCCTTCCTGGCCAAACTTTGTGAATCTGTGGGGGAGAGTGCTGGGTTAGGGTGGATTTGGTGGGCTTTTTATAATATACCTCTATCACCTCTATACTGGAAACATGTTTCTGTTTGAAGGAGGAATTATGCTTACAAGAGTAATGCTAATATTCCTTTGTTAGTTAATAAAGGGTTCTACTTGTACTATAAACTCGAGGAGCTCCTATAGAAGCTACAAGAAGCTCCACCATTGTCTTTAATATTGAAACAGTCATTTACATAAAGTAGAATCCAAGATCCTTCCAAGGTGTAATAAAATATCATGTAAAATCTTACATCTGGTCTACCCAGAATTTCTTATTAAAAAAAAAACCTCTAGGCCAATATTTTAAATAAGGGAGGGTATTCAATGTTAAGATGGAGTTATTAAGTTCCTGTCTGACTAGCTAGCAAAGTATGAAAGGTCACAAGCAATGAAAATGCCATATTTAAAAAAATGCGTACTTAATTTTTTTTTATTTTAGAAAATGTGAGATAGTGGAGAGAGAGAATTGGCATGTCAGGGCCTCAGCCATTGCACCCAAACTCCAGACACTTGTGCCACCTAGTGGACATGTGTGACCATGTGTTTGCCTCACCTTTGCACATCTGGCTAAGGTGGGATCTGGAGAGTAGAACATGGGTCCTTAGGCTTTGGAGGCAAGTGCCTTAGCTGCTAAGCCATTTCTCCAACCTGAAAAAGTCATATTTTTGAAAAAGGAAGTAAAGAATGAAGAGAGGAAGGATGGTCAAAGGTAATAAAAGAAAGAAAAAGAAGGAAGAAAGAACAGAAATAGAATTGAGAAAGAAATAAAAATTTGAGTATTATGCAATTCATCCAATGATATGAGTTTCTTTCCATCTCCCTTGTAAGGAGTGAGCAGAGAACCAGTGGGATCACACAACAAAAAGGATAAAAGGAGAAAGTAGACATATTCCCATGTCTATTGTCTCTTGGAGGTAGGCAGAGGTAATACTTGCAAAGTACAATATTAGACTCTAGTTCCAAGTCACATTAGATAGAAATAGTCAAAGGATATGACACATAGTTTCCAGGACTGGTGAAACTACAAAACTGTTTAGTTGGCAAAGATTGTTTTGTCTTGTCTGTACCACTTTCCCCTTAGTGTTCCACTACCTGATTCCTGGTATTCCTAGGAAACTCACACTCCAACCCTTTCCATATCTTCTGTCAAACTGAACATCAACTGTCAAGTATGGCTAAGGAGGAGAGGTTGTGTCAAAATTTTCATTTTTGGGTCCATTTCTAATTATAGAACAGAAGTCTCTTTCCCATTAAAGGAATGCCAGATTATTATTCCAATAGATGAGAGGGAGGCTTAGCCTAAGAAGCCTTCCTGGCACCCTTCGAATGAGAGATGTCTTCACATAGTCTCTGAACAGACTTGACTTTGGAAAGCAAGGGAAAGTGGTTGTACCTCTAATGAAAACTTGAAACCTCTTATTCTGGGTCATCACTGAGTGCAATATGCATGTGGCTCCACTGAAGAACCCTGGGGTCTATAAACTGATGAATGTCTGGTTCTTTAGTAGGTAAACTGGAAAAATCCCATATACAAAAACCGTAAGTCTACAAGTATATACATGGCAGGGTGATTCCTGTAAAGGGAAATCATGTGTTATCTTTTACAGATCTTTTCCTTAGGGCTAAATTTACTTTTAAAATACTTCCTATTAAGATTGAAAGCAAGGGATTTTTTAAAACATTAATTATTATGGGATTAATTTTTTTTATTAGGTATTAGGAATTGGTATATGTAAAACAAAATAGAAAATACATGGAAGAAACAAACATTTTTTTTTCTCATGAAAGGATAAGTAGTAGACTTTTGCGGGGAGGTGTGGGTGGGTGCTAGAAAGTCCTCAAGGTTGTAGATGATATTCAGTCCCCCAGACAGTGCAATGCTAAGCTAATGGGGGGAGATAAAGGAAGGTCTCAGGAGGTTTTATGATTGGCAGGTAAATTTTAATAGGGGCACATATAAGGTGATCCACTTAGGGAGTGCCAGAAATTACAAACTACACTTGAAGGCTAGTAAGTAATGATCTTTCAATTAAGACCCAGGAAGGAGCTCTAGGAAATCCTGTGGGCAGACCCCTGAAGAGAACAACTTAGTTTTCTACTATGGCAAACAAGAGCAACACAATGTTGGACACTGTTAAGGAGATTAAAAGACAAACAAAATAATTTTCCTTTTACAGAGAACCACAGGACATCTTCATTGGTAATGTTACATAAGCAGTTCTGATCTGCACATCTCAAGGACAGAACAGAGCCCAAGGGGAACAAAGAAGGGCAATTAAGCCATCAGGGACAGGCTCAAAAAAAAAAATAAATAAAAAGGTTTTTCCCTCCACTTGACAATGTAGAGGTATCCAAGGGACATGATGAACATCATGAATAGGCCAATGCTGCTGAATGATTGAATGATGAATTGACTCACCAAATCTGTTTTTAATAGTTCTACTTTGTTTTTACAATTGCCAGTGATACTGGCTAGTGCACACTGGCCCCTTTAGGAAGCCTGTTTTCCACCAGAGGTTGGGAGAAATGTGAGCTGGGTCAGGATAGGGATTAATAGGGTCTCCATTCCCACCGTTTACCATCATTTAGCTTGCCTGAGGCACTTCCAGGCTCACTTCCCTTACTGCCTTTGTCAGCAGTGAATCTGTGCCTGACCAATCTCAATCTTTATGGATATGAGTTTAGCCCCCCTGAGCCTATAGGACTTTTGACCTCAATAGCTTGCCAGCCTAACTATCTGCCTACAAGTGTCTATAATGTGATTCACAACCCTTCAGTTAAAAGCTGGAGCTACAGCTCTGTGGTAAAACATGTTTAGCATGCACAAGGCCCTAGATTCTATCCCCAGTATGGCAAACAACTCTCTCTCTCTCTCTCTCTCTCTCTCTCTCTCTCTCTCTCTCTCTCTCTGTCTCTCTCTCTCTCTCTCTGTCTCTCTCTCTCTCTCTCTCTCTCTCTCACACACACACACACACACACACACACACACACACACACAGAACGCAGAGAGAGAGAGAGCACACTAGCTCGAGAGCTATCTAACTGCTGTTTTAACATATAGGACTCAAGAATGGATGAGAAAGAATTTGAGTCACCTCTAATGTTTGCAGTGTGGAGGGAAGCACAGATCTCCATATGGGAAAGCTGAAATGTACTCTACAAGGCTATTGAAATCATACACTCTGGGTTTGTTTAGCTAAGAAAGTGTCAGTGAAGCCTAAATGCTTTTGTTTTGGGATGGTCTAAATCATACTGAGAAGTAGATAAGGTCAAACCTGGAGTATGGCTCTGGTCCAACATCTCAGCTCTCTCCAACAGGGCATGGATACCTCATCAAATAAGCCTAATAAGCTATATACAATGATTTTTTTAATTGTTCCTTGCAAACAAGAATTCTGAGACTGGAGGTCATTGTGTTCTACAGAGATGCTGCTTGTTCAGTGTTACTGCCATACCTTTCACAGATGTGATAATACTTCTCATCCCGTATGCCATCCTGAATGGGCACATTTACACTGTAGTACCGTCCTTTCCCTAAGCCAACATCACACAAGTCACCTGTTCCTGTAAGAGAGGAGCACCATGATCATTTAATTACTAACTTGAACACTAGAAAATGTAAAGGATTCTATGATAGCAATTCAAAAGGCCAAAATGGTCAATGAGGAGATCAATTATGAAGTCATGGTGGCTCCGAAGGGAATGAAATTAAGAGTAAAGTAACAATTATATATAGTGGTGAGGAAAGCAGGAAAACTATAAGGAAACAAAAAAAAGTTCATACCTTTTTGGTTGAAATAAAAAATACAGGACCTAATATCCAGATGTCATTTGCAATTAACAAGATGTTAGAAATTGTATGTAGTATATGGTAAAATAATAAATAAGTGACCCATCTTTTGACAGACCATAAAAATCATCTAGAACAGGAAACTGTGTATTGTAATTCCTCTTTTCATTGTCACTTACAGTAACCTATGTTAAAATTTTACATAGAATGACACCAATAAGGTATTAATAGTATGGAACTATCCAAATATAAGAAATGTATTGAAGAGTTATAATATCTTTTTATCAAATGTATAGAGAACATGCAGATCACTTGCCTGGGAAAAATCCTGGGGAGAATTTGTGCAGGGACACAGTCATGACTTTGGATGTAAAGCTGAAGGCATCTTCTACACCTATCAGAGAGAAATAGCAGTAGGATCAGGTCATATATGGAACTCCTATTTGCAACATTTGAAAACCTAGCAAGCAGCTGTGAGAAGAAATTGAGAGGAAAAGGCAGATATAACAGAGCTACAGAGCTGAGGGATGGAAGAAGAACTCTCCTGGCTTCTAAATCTTAGTGATTACTGATAAGGTAGAACTTTTGCCCCAAGTGAAATTTGTCAAATTCATGACAAAGTATGATTGGACTTCCTCTTTCCAAGCAATGGCATGTCTGGGCTCTCCTGATATTTATCTAAAAAGGAGAGGAAGCACAAGAGATCAGAGGTGTTATCAACAGACCTGAGTAAAGGAACTTAGTATCAACCTGGAAGTTTCATGGCCTGTTTTAAGTGTTTCTAGTTAAACTCATAGGATTGTTTTCAAAGAACTATAATGTGACAATACTTTAAAAATACAACCAACACAACCATTACTAGGCTTTATATAGAAAAAGCAAAATTATAAAGTGTCTCCCTAAAATGCATATTTGATTATAAATAGGTCACCCAAGGAGCACTAAGTAACTTTCAGGTGAAAACAATGAAGGCTGAAAATAATCATGGCCTTGTCCTTTAATAGCAGCCCTCTCCCATTTTAGTATGAGATTGCATTATGTGTGTGTGTGTGTGTGTGTGTGTGTGTGTGTGTATGTATGTATGTATTATTAATGGTTTTATTTTGGAACTGTTTAAAGGAATTAGGTAAAATACAATAAACAGAAGTCTCTTCTCTACTTAAACAGAGTTAGAAAATGAGGAGATCCTTGAAAATAAAAGCTTCAATTTAAAGTAGCCCTCAACAGCCACTATTTATATGCTAGCCATACTGCCCACTTTCCTTTCAGCATATTCGCAGTCATAGTAAAATGTGTAAAATGGAAGAATGATTAGGAAATGCAGGTACTATGTTCTTTTATATTGTCTCTATGTTGACTTAAATGTATTCAGTCTTTATTAAGAGGCCATCAGAGGCCTTAAAATGAACTCTGTTTGTATACAACAGGTATGTTTGAATTTCCCAAGCTTTATGTTTTGCCTCAGGGAGGCAGTTAAAGCCAGTTAAAGGCTCTAGGCAAAAAGTATGAAGTAAACAAAATGAAACAAACCAAATGAAAATACCATTTCAACTTAGAAGTGGAAGAATTAAAACTACGATACTTTATGAAAATCCTAATGATGTACCCACCCAGAAATGTACCAATTTACACTTCCACCAATTCTGTATGCGAGTCCTATTTTCTCTTGCACTGGCTAGCATTGGCTACTGTCTTTTTTTCCGTTAGGTAAAAAAAAAAGTCTTGTTCCATTTGCATTTCACTATTAGGGTATTGAGCATCTATTCATTTGTTTATTGACCATTTGTATTTCATTTCATGGGAAATACTATTAGTCGAGTTTATAAATAATACTTTAAAAAGGACATTGTCAGAGAAGTAGAGGATATGCATTTGGTGTGAAAGAGGAGATTGGTCAGGTAAATGGAGGGGGACGATGAGTAGGAGTGGCTAGTGAAGCAACCACAGTATATTAGTGGTGGAATCGTGGGAGATTTAAAATAAACCAAATGTGTAAGAGTTTGGAGGTAGGGCAGAGGTCACTGGAAGGGAGGTGCTGAAGAGGGGAAATAAAGTGAAATGAAACACACCATAAAAGTTGGCTGAAACAGGAAACTCTAAATGGTGTAGAAATAACTCTGCAAATGGAAAGAATGGTTTCAGGTGACAGTCCTATTTCATTTTTACATGGTTCAGCAGAGTTGTTTCTATTTTCGAACTCTGGTACTCATACTCTGAATTTCATAAGCATTCATTCATACAACAAATATTTTACTGAACCACTACTACATGCAAAGCAATATTGGCTTAAGGCATTATATTAACACAGAAAGAAGTTAACAACTTGATCTCTGTGCTGGAGGAGATTAAAGTTTCTACAGGAAGAAAAGACATAGGCATATTAAAAATGAGTAACATGAAATAACAACCATTGATATCAATAATAAGGGGATTTAAACGAAGAAGAGAACTCATGGGCTGGAGTGGTCAGGGCAACCTTTTACTAGACTTGAATGAATGGGTAGAACTTAGAGCTGCAGAGGAATAGAAGGTAGAGAAGAGGTAAGGAAAAAGAAAGGCAATGTCAGGGTGGGATTAGTGAGGTATGTCAAATAGCAAGACATGTTCATTGAATGAAGTAGTGAGAGATGGCTAGAAATAGGAGGAATGGCCTATTTGGTTTGAACCTTGAAAGATGGGAAAAGACTGTAGACTTTTCATTGGAGACCATGGTTTCTGAGGGACGGCTGGTTAGAACAAATGGGGTGTTGTTACAGTGTAGATTCTGTACCTGTCTAACTTACTCAAAATATCTGATAGCTGTTGCACAGCAATTTGCACTTAAAAACAAACTTCCCCAGATCACCCAGATGCATGGTCATGTTTGAGAACCACTGCTCTAGGCCAGGAGTCAGAGAACTAAGTGGCTAGATAGTAAACATTCCAGGATTTCTAATTACTTTGGGCCTATATTGTGAACATCTCTGCATATACACATTTATATACATATTTTATAATCTTTGTTTTTTTTGAGATAGGATCTCTCTATAACACAGGCTGACTTGGAATTTACTATGTAGTCTCAGAGTTGACGTGAACTCACAGTGATACTCCTGCTTTCTGCCTCCCAAGTGCTTAGATTAAAGATGTGCACCACCATGTCCAGCTGTTTTGTTTTGGTTTGGTTTTTCTTTTGTAATCTTTGAAAAATGAAATACCATTTTTAGCTCATTGGCCACATTACAATAAGCCATGGGTCACATGTTGCCCTTTGTTATAGGTGATAATGAACCTCTGAAAGTTGTGAGCAAGGCTATGTCCTACATAGGCCAACTAGTCATAAATACATTGAACATGGTTCTCAATGTTGTATCCTAGTTATTTTAATTCTTCTCTCTGTTATCTTTAATTCTCTGTCACTGCTCCATGTATGCAGGTGGAGCTCTCTGAGAAGGTTCCTTCTGATAGTTCTTCCTTCTTTTTCAGTTTGGGAATCAGAACTCCTAACCTCGTCTCCCTTATAACTCATGTTAGTTTACCTCAAGAAACAAAATCCCTGGGAATAACAAAGCAGCAGTTACTAATATGGGGTAGGGAGAGTTAATATTTAGTAAATAACTATTAGCTACATCTTCTAAGATGATGATGTTTTGTGTCAAAGAGAATAATAATATATTATTATCATTTCATTTTGTTTCATTTTTTGAGGTAGGGTCTCACTCTATTCCAGGTTGACCTGGAATTCACTATGTAGTCTCAGGGTGTCCTTGAACTCTCATTGATCCTCCTACCTCTGCCTCTCAAGTGCTAGGATTAAAGGCATGCACCACCATGCTCAGCAAAGACAGTATTTCTTAAAGAAACAGAATATGCTGAATGTGGTGGCTCATACCTGTAATCCCAGCAGTCAGAAGTCTGAGGCAGGTGGATTACCATGAGTTCAAGGCAAGCCTGAGTTTCATGAGATATTGTGTCAAGAACAAACAAACAAAAAACTTATTGGAGGCTATTTTGAGTAAAGAGTAGAGTCTCTATAGGAAATAAATGGGTTAAGCAAACTGTTAAGACATTCTATGATTAAAAGTTGGGGAAGATGCACTGGGTTTCTGTAGGACTATGTTGGGTTTCTTTGTTTTAGTGCTCAGCATAGAAGCCCTTTCACATGCTAGGGAAGGGCTCTATCATTGAGCTATAGTCCTAGCCCAGGACTATATAGCTTAGCAACACAAAGAAAGGAGAATTGATTCTGATTACAACACGAGTTGGTATGCTACTGGTGAACATTTCAGAATGTCTGTCTTTCATCTACTTATTCTATCCTGAGAGAAGCACTAATGAGAAGAAACAAGTCTACCAGCTCTGATCACAAATTTCCCATAGAATCCAAAGAAACGGTCTGAAGGGGGTTCTTGCACACTGGAGTAACACTAGGTAATACTTCCCTTTCTTCCCATTCTCTAAAGTTTTGCTTTAGGAAGACAAGGGTGAAGAAATGCCAGGAGCCTGCCTGGCTTGGAAAGCAAAGAAGAAATTACATCAGTTACAGGAATCTATGCATCACCTACTTCAGAAATTACAATTGGGAAAATTTCAATTGCAACAAGTATTTCTACTTTTACTAGTTGTCTCAAAGTAGCTTTATTGATCAAAACCTGCTGTCCTAGCAGCAAAGCATCTTTGAATCTGAAGAGCTTACCATCTCCATGGTGCAGATCCAAATCCACATAGAGAATACGGTCAAATTTCCGTCGCAATCGTAATATTCCCAGGACAGCATCATTGAGATAACAAAAACCAGATGCTTCATCTCTGCAAGAAAACAAGTTGCTACATCCAACAGCCAAAAAACAATCCAAGGGAGTCTTTACAGCCAAGGATCTAACCCTTGAGATCTAGTCCCTTCAAGTTGCTCCTTCTTTTAAGAAAAACAAAAGTCCACCAATAAGGATATAGAGTAAATGTCCCAGGATGATCAGAGAATGAAGTGTTTAGGTAAATATTCAGGTTGATTGGTAACATTTTCCATTCAGTATCCCAGAGTTTCAAAGCATTAGACTACCAAAACTATATTGAATAAGACAGAACTTGTCTCTGGTGGTTTAGGAATCATTTTAAAAACACATTTCTAGTCCCCTGGGGTTATAATGATAAACAGTGACTTTTTACTCATAGCATTGTAAGAAAGCTAGAATCTAGATGGGGCCTTAAAGACAATCTTGTAGAAAATGATGGAGACTGAATTCTCTGTACTGACTTAATGACATAACCCTACATGTTTTTTTTTTAATTAATATGCCTTGACACTTGTTCCTCATAAAGGCTGAGTATAGAACATACAAATGCATGACCTCTTGGACAGCATAATGTTGATTCCCTTTCTGTGAATGTAATTATCACAATGAAGATTCAAACAGCCTATTCTAAAGGTATTTTGTTTCCTTCACAGAAATTGCTGTCGTTGATTCTATTGGTGTCTTAATTTTATTGCTATTGGTGCTATTACGTCACTTTATCCTCTTATCAACCTTCACCTAATCTTTTATTACACTCTTTGCTGATGAAAAATATCATTCATCAAGAGTATATTATAAAGCTGGACGTGGTGGCGCACACCTTTAATCCCAGGACTCTGGGAGGCAGAGGTAGGAAGATCACTGTGAGTTCAAGGCTGCCCTGAAACTACATGCTGAATTCCAGGTCACCCTGGGCTAGAGTGAAACCCTACCATGAAAAACCAACAAAAAAAGAGTATATTATAAACTTAATAACTTACTTTAAGGCTTCATCTCAAGTGCTGTAGTTTCTTTTGCTTCTACAAACACTTCAAATATTCAGCCCATTTTGTCGGTCTGCCCTGAGATTTTATTTGAAACTCAATTCTAGGCAAGAACAATACTTCAAATGGCATCACTGCCACTGTGAGAAATCTTTCTAGTGCTTATACAATACGTAAACTTTGTCATGAAATCTTCCCACAGTAAGATTTCACTTTCTACACAATGCCCTGAATTGATGAGACAGGAACAATGGTGAGCAGGAAGTTGGTCAGAATATCACTGGATACTGCTTGTGTTTCACTACAGGAACCCAGAAATCATCCTAAACAAAGAATAGATTGCCTTTAGGTATGTAGCTGGGAAGAAAGCAAGGATAGAAAAGAACATGTCCATCTATGAATTCTGTAAGTAAGAATTAAATGTGTGCCTTTCAGAGTTCTTAGATCCAAATTCTATTTTACAATCATGAAAAACTTACATTTTATAAATCTGTCCTAGTACATCAAAAAAGAGATGATCTGTTCTCCCACTGAACATCAAACACTTATGGGATGGGACACTAAGTATTAGGCAAGAAGAGGAAAGAGGAGAAAAAATACAAATAAGTGTAAGATACAGTTCCCTTAGAGAACTTATGATTAAGTTTGGGAGACAAATGATAAACACACAAGAACAAAACAAAAAACCAGGGCTGGAGAGATGGCTTAGTGGTTAAGGTACTTGCCTACAAAGCTAAAGGACCCAGGTTCAATTCCCCATGACCCATGGAAGCCAGATACACAGGTGGTGCACATGTCTGGAGTTCATTTGCAGTGGCTGAAGGCCCTGGCATGCCAATTCTCTCTCTCTCTCTCTCTCTGTATCTATCTTCCTCTCTCTCTCTCTCTCTCAAATAAATGAATAATAATTAAAATTTTTAAAAAATCAGCTCTGCAAACAAACAAATAAGCAAAAGACAAGCATGAATGATATGGCAGCTAAAAGAGAATACAGAGAAATTCCATACACACAATTGGCAAAGTATACTTATATTTATGTCAACACTGATATTAATTTGAGTCCTGTGCTTTTAGAAACCAGCAGTGTTTAATAAGAGCCCAATCACCTTTTGTCCTGTTGACCTGGCATAGTAAAATGAAAGCCCCAGATCCTCTTTCTTCCTTGGAACCCCCATTAGACTCCTGGCTATCTCCCTTGTACCTTTCTATATAAAACTCCTAGCCTCAGGCTGGAGAGATGGCTTAACAGTTAAGTCACTTGTCTGCAAAGCTAAAGGACATATGTTCAATTCCTCAGGACCCATGTAAGACAGATGCACAGGTGGTGCATGCATATGGAGTTTGTTTGTGGTGGCTGGAAGCTCTTGTGCATCCATTCTTCTCTCTGCCTGTTTCTCTATCTTTCAAATAAATAAAGTAAATAAATAAAAATAAAAAACAAAAAAAACTCCTAGCCCCTTTCTTTAAAATGCTTCCAATTAATGAGCATTCTCCTTAAGGAAATAGCCCAAATAATAATGGTCATAATGTATGTAATGCTTAAAGTCTTCCATTCTCATTGTGTAAATATGTCATCTTTTCTTAGATTTGCATATGATTGTCAAATTAGATTATAAAAATCTCTTAAAGCTGGGAATCGTGACACACATTGTAATCCCAACACTCAAGAAGCAGAGGCAGGAAGTTCATGAGTTTGAGTGCAGCCTAAGTTCCCTAGCAAGACCCTGTCTCAAAAACAAAGGGTTGGGGGATTGCTCAATAGTACTATATTTGCCTACTATGTGTAAGGCTTTGGGTTTGATTCCCACTGTTGCAAATTTTTTTTAAGTAATCTCTTATTGATTTAGAGTAAAAAAAAGAACCCCATCTAGATAATATGATATTGCTAAAATCCCCATAAAATACAGAAATTGAACTCTTAAGACTTTCAAAGTGCAAAAATTATATATCTATGAAGACAAATACAAACGTTATAGGAATTCAGGTTCACATAATTTTATTTAGTCTCAGGGTGGCCTTAAAGTCATGGCAATCCACCTACTGTTGCATCCTAAGTATTGGGATTAAAGGTGTGTACCACCATGACCAGAGCCCAGGTTTGTATATTTTCAGTAAATTTTTGGTGACTGAAACTAATAATTTAGGCTTATTATTTGCTGGTGTACAGTATAACATACAGGTAGATTTTTATTTTACTTAGGTGTATTTTGCTAAACATATATAGGATTATAGACTGACAAAGCTGACATTAATTCTACAAAATGTTTAAGCTATATGAGATATACATTTGTGTAACCAAGTTACTATACATATATTTTTCCTATGACAATCTTTATTTCAACAATAATGTGTTTTGCCATCTGTGGCTTGAATTTATAAGACCTCTAGTAACTGAAAACTCCAGGCTATTGTCAGATTGAATTAATTAATAGATATTCATTAGCTATTTAGACCCTTTCTAAGTAAGAGAATATCAAAGCATTAATTAACACACATAATTTTGGTTCTTTGTATGTTACAGGAAGTTACATATAATTACATTAATGGATGTGTTGCTTTTGCCACTGAGAGAAAAGCTGTATTATAGACTATATATTTGTTCAAGTTAAAGCTGGTTAAGGTTTGATGGGTTATTTATTTAAAATATTTCCAGGGCTGGAGAGATGGCTTAGTGATTAAGACACTTGCCTGCAAAGCCAAAGGACTCCAGTTCAGTTCTCCAGTACCCACGTAAGCCAGATGCACAAGGTGGCACATACATCTGGCATTCATTTGCAGTGGCTGGAGGCCCTGGTGCACCCATTCTCTCTGCCTATTTCTCTCTTTCAACTTAAAAAAAAAAGATTTCCAAAATGAATTTTGGTATTAAGGGGGCTGGGGAAGTGGCTCAATGGCCAAGGGCACTCACTTGCAAAGTCTGTTGGCCCAGGGTGAATTCCCTAGCATCCACATAAAGCTGGATGCAATGTGGCACATACATCTGTGATCCCAACACATTCAAGACAATGGTAGGTGGAGCCAGGAGAATCTGAAGCTCGTGGAACAGCTGGTTTGACATTTATTTGTAGTCTGGCAGTTCATTTCAAGTAGCAAGAGACCTAATCTCAAAAAGGGCATAGCACAGACACTTCAAAATTTTCCTCTGACCTCAAGTGCACTCTGACATGCATGTATGCACACATACAAATAAATTTTCCAAAATTAAAAATGAATTCATATTGAAAGAAATGAGGAGGACTTGAGAAGATGGAAAGACCTTCCATGTCCCTGGGTAGGTAGAATTAATATTGTAAAAATGGCAATTCTACCAAAAGCAATATACAAATTTAAAATAATACCAATAAAAATATCAGCATCATTCTTCACACAGAGAGAAAAATAATCTTAAAATTCATATGGAATTGCAGCAGGCCTTGGATATCCAAACATATCTTCAGCAAAAGAAACACTTCTGGAGGTATCACCTTACCTGATCTAAAGCTATACTACACATTCATAGTAACAAAAAAAAAATGGTACTGGAATAAAAACAGACATATAGACCAATGGGACAGAACTGAAGACCCAGGGGCTGGATATATGGCTTAGTAGTTAAGGTGCTTGCTTTTGAAGCATAAGGACTCATGTATAGTTCTCCAGGTCCCACATAAGCCAGATGTTCAGTGATGCAAGCATGCAAGGTTACACATGCACACAAGGGGGTGCATTTGTCTGGAATTTGATAGCAGTGGCTGGAGGCCCTGGCGTACCAATTCTCTTTCTCTCTCTCTCTTGCATTAAAAAGGCCAGTCTGTTGGGTTTGCCTGAAAAAAAAAAAAAAAAAAAAAAGAATGGAAGACCTGACCATTAGGTCAAGTCAACTACTTGATCTTTGACAAAGGTGCCATCAACATACACTGGAGAAAAGATAGCATCTTCAACAAATGGTGCTGGATGAATTGGATAACCACATGTAGAAAAATGAAACTAGACCCACTCATTCCACCACACACTGAAGTCAACTCCAACTGTATTAAAGACCTTAATATAAGATTTCAAACTCTTCAACTACTGGAATTAAAAATAGGAGGAATGCTTCACAAAATAGGAGTGGAGAAAGACTTCCTGAAAAATACACCAGTAGCCCAGGGAATTAAACAGTCACTCAACCAGTGGGATCTCATGAAATTAAAAAGCTTTTGCCTAGACAAACATACCATAATCAGAGCCAATAGATGATTCACAGAATGGGAGAAAATCTTCACCAGCTATACCACTGACAGAGGCCTAATATCTAGAATCTACAAAGAACTAAAAAACAAACAAACAAACAAAAAACAATAAAAAACAATGTACTCAAAAAAAATGAGACAGAGAACTGAATACGGAGTTTTCAGAGGAAGCAATACAAATGACTAATAAACACTTAAGGAAATATTCACTATCCTTAACCATCAGGGAAATGAAAATTAAAACAACTCTGAGATTCCATCTTACTCCAGTCAGGATGGCAATCATTAAAACAATCAAACAACAATAAATGTTGGCAATGATATAGGGAAAGAGGAACCCTCATTCACTGTTGGTGGGAATGCAAATTTCTACAACCGCTATGGAAATCAATATGGAGATTCTTGAAAAAGATAAAAATAGAACTACCAACAAATCCAGTTATTACCCTACTGTGCATTTACCCTAAATGCTCCACACTGCACCACAGAGATATTTGCTCAACCATGTTTATAGCTGCTCAATTCATGATAGCTAAGAACCAGAACCAACTCAGATGCCCATCATTGAATGAATGGATAATGAAGTTGTGGTATATTTACACAATGGAATTCCACTCAGCAGTATGAAAAAAAAATTATACAATGAAATTTGTAGGAAAATGGATGCACTTGGAACAGATCATACTTAGTAAACATACACAATCACAGAAAGACACATACCACACGTTCTCAATCATCTGTGGTTCCTAACCTGGATCAGCTTGAGTTGCTGGCATACCTGATTGGCAACTTGAGGGCCAGACAAGAGGGATATAAGATTTTGGGGAGAAGGGAAGGAGAATTTGGGGGAAATAAAAAGCTAAAGCCAAAATGATGGTAGCATGAACCTTTCTCTTTGAAGGTAGACTAAAAGCTTTAACCCTCAACAGGAGTGTGGGAAGAGCATCTGGAAAGAAGGGCCCTGGAGAGGGTGGGATGAAGCCTAATCTTAGAACATTTGGCCTGTAACACCCAGTACCAGAAATCAGTTGCTATCCACATTGAACTGTTGATTGGAGAGACTTATAAGGTCCCCAAAACAAGAAAAGCTTCTGTCAAAGTACTTGATTACCCACCTGAGATAAAAGGCAATATCCTATTGATGAAGACACCATAGCTGCACCACAGAATATGGAAAGACCTGGCTGGAAACTGGAAGAGAACCAGTCCCCAGACAGTCAGTCTAGTGCTGGAAAGAGATACATGAGCTACTGGGGGAAAGTGGACAACAGTGGTGTTAGCAAGCAGGGGTCTAAGCTATTCAGAAGCCATCAGTCTGACAAGATGTACACACTAGTGCAATGGTGGCACACATCCTTGGTGGGTCTCCAATGACAAGTTCCAACTAGTCTTTGGCTAAAAGAAGAGCTACAACCATCAAAATCTCCCTAAATTAACGTGTATCCCATTTAACCTATGCTGACTTCACTTTCCATTGGAGAATCTCTTCTTTTTTTATCAGGTAGTGAGACCCAAGGAGATAAACCACCCCTCGCACTTCAGCCAAGGCCCAAGTGAACCCTCAGAGGAACTGGGGAGACAAGGAAGAGTGTTGCTTCCATGGTGAGCCTGACAATTAGTGCCAGAGTGAAGGAGACAGATGCTGAGGATACTCAACACATAACAAAGCAGAAATATAGAGGCTCCTAAGAGCTCATCACTGAAGTACACTTCAGATACTACCAGGAAATTTTGTGGAAGGGAGGGCAGAAAGATTGTAAGCACTATAGGTTAGTACATCATACCCAGAGGCATTGCCTCCCCACCCAGTAACTGACTACTGCTCTCACAACATATAACCCACAACCCCATGGGGGATACCAGCAACCTCACTGAGGACGTCCCTCAGTGGAATGGGGACAGAGAGGAAGAAAAAGATGGTACCAACACATGATGTATCCATACACAGAATGTTCTTAACAAAAAACAAAACAAAACAAAACATTAAGGGCTGGAGAGATGGCTCAGTGATTAAGGCACTTGCCTGCAAAGCTAAAGGACCCAGGTTTGAGTCCCCAGAACCCAGGAAAGCCAGATATACATGTATCTGGAGTTCATTTGCAGTGACTAGAGGCCCTGGTACACCCACTGTCATTCTCTCCCCCCTCTCTTTCTCTCTCTATCTCTTTAAAATACAAACAAATAAACAAAAAGCATTAAAATTGTTTGTTCTAGGGCTGGAAATATTGTTTAATGGTTAAGGCACTTGCCTGCGAAGCTTAAGGACCCACGTTCAACCCCCAGATCCTATGTAAGCCAGATGCACACAGGTGATGCCAGCGCAAGGTCACACATGTGCACTAGGTGGCGCAAGTGTCTGGAGTTCAATTGCAGTGGTTGAGGCCCTGGCATGCCAATTCTTTATCTCTCCTCTCTGTGTCTCTCTCTCTCTAAAACATACATATATATATATATATATATATATATATATATATATATATATATATGTCAGTCTCAGCTAGAGTGAGACCCTACCTTGAAAAACAAACAAAAAAAGTAAAAAAAATATATATATATATTGATGAAAACCTAGAATTTTCTTATTTCTCTGTTAAAATAACTAATGTTTTTAGATTATTAGTCTGTTCTTAATAACAAGTAGGGATGGTTTGCTTTACCTTCTGGAAAATCTTCCTAGACAACAAAGATTCTGTGTCTTCCTGGAATTAGCTTGTATTGTTTGCTACTGTTTTCCTTTTTGTGAACCCATGTCTCATACATACTAAACAAGTGTTCTACCTCTGAACTATCTGAAGTATACCCCCAGACCTCTTCTCTGGTTCCTGTTGAGTTTACTATGTCCTTCATTCAATTAAAAATCACTCTTCTCTCTTCTCACTTAGGAAAGAGCTAAGGTTCTTTTTAATAATTTTTCTTCTTATGGTTGTATTTATAATATTTTGTCACTGTAGTTTAACAGATAACCACGTATTGTTTTTTCAATAGCCCATCATCTTATCGTAATCAAGTCTCACAGGGTGCAGGGAAAGTCATGACAGAATTGTTCTTTTACATTATAAAAGAGAGGCACTAGTGACTATTAGCTTGGTTTGGCATGGTACTATTGAGAATTTGCATAGGGAAAGCTGTCAAGTCAGAAGTGGTGTTTTGTATTTTGTAGGTGAAATTGGTCAAATATTAACCAGTACAAATATTTCAGAAACTGTAATGCTATAGGGAAGTTCCTACAGACATACCCATATTCCCACTGGCCATGATTTATTTCTATTTGTCAGAGTCCAGCTGTTGCTTTGTCAAATACTGGACAAGTAGATTATAGCAGTCCTTACTCATCTGTGGGCAATACATTCCAAGAACTCCAGTCAGTTCCTGAAACCCCGAAGAGTATCAAATCCTACATATACTGTGTTTGTTATATGTGTGTGTGTATGTGTGTGTGTGAGAGAGAGAAAAAAAAAATCTAAGCCACAAATGAGACACAATAAGAGATTAACAACAATAATAACATGTTATAGGTATAAAAATAAATTATAATAAAAGTTGTGTGAATGTGGTCTTGTTTTCTCTCAAAGTATCTTAATACATTGCACTGACCATGGTTGATCAGGGAGAACTGAAATTGGGAAAGTGAAACCATGGATAGGGGTTGTATGAGTTACTTTCCTTGTGGTTGTGAACAAATACCTGACAATGAAACAACTAATGGAAGGAAGGGTTTATTTTAGCTAATAGTTCAAAGTTACAGTCAATTATGGTAGGGAAGGCATGTTGGCAGGAACATGAAGCAGCCAGTCATCATTCATCCCATAAAACAAAGCAATGAATGTGGGTTCTCAGCTTGCTTTCTCTTTTTTTCTTCAGTCTGGGATCCCAGCCCATGGAATGGCACTGTCCACAATAAGGGTGGATCGCCCCACCTCAACCTAGAAATATTCTAGTAGACATGTCTAGAAACTTATCTCCTTGGTGATTCTAGATCCTGTTAGATTGCCAATATTAACTATCACAGAGGTCTACTTTATAGTGTTTTCATTCGTAATTTCAAGGTTTTTAATGTTACTATATTTCTTGATTTTGAATCTAGGATCTTCTTTAATCATTGGTATCCAATTGGAGTGTCATATCATTTACTTGTGGAATTTCATTAATATACAATGTTTCAGATTATTCTAGATTACTGAATCCATTTACTTTTCCTGGAATATTCTGGATATATTCTAACTCTATGCTTGTTATATTCAAGATATAGTGTATGAAGATTATTATGTTATTTCTGACTCTTTTTCTCTATAAGGATTATATTCATGTATTTTTATAATTAGACATAATACCCTCTCTTCTTTGAAAACAGGGTTAATCATTATGTTTACAGACAACTTGATGACAGTTTTTTGGATTGGCTTTTATCTTATTTTGTATGCTATGGAAACAACTACCTTTCCTTGTCAGTAGCATTATTATTCTTTTAAAAAAAGATTTATTCTTTATTTACTTATTTGAGAAAGAGAGAATGAATGGGTGTTCCAGGGCCTCTAGCTACTACAAATGAACTCCAGACACACATGCCATCATGTGCATCTGGCTTATGTGGGACCTGGAGAATTGAACCTGGATCCTTAGGCTTCATAGGCATATGCCTTCATGGCTAAACCAACTCTCCAGTCCCTAGCATTATTATTGGCTAAACCAACTCTCCAGTCCCCTAGCATTATTATTCTTGTAATGAACTCTCATCAGAATTTTTTTCCTTTTGAAAATGAGTAGTAGGGGGATGGAGAGATGGCTTAGAGGTTAAGCACTTGCCTGTGAAGCCTAAGGACCCTGGTTCAAGGCTCAGTTCCCCAGGTCCCATGTTAGCCAGATGCACAAGGGGGCCCACACATCTGGAGTTCATTTGCAGTGGCTGAAAGCCCTGGCACGCCCATTCTCTCTCTCCCTCTATCTGTCTTTCTCCCTGTGTCTGTAGCTCTCAAATAAATAAAAAAATAATGAACAAAAAATATTTAAAAGAAAAGAAAATGAGTAGTAATAAGGTAACCACAACTGTAAGTCTTTTGCCATTCACAGATTGCTTTTTTTTGTTTTGCTTTGATGTTTTTATGAAAGTGCCTGTAATTAGCTACAAGGTAGATGGCTTTGACCTCAATAAAGGGCCTTCTGAGAGCCCCAAGGAAAATGATGATGCCAGGTAATTTTGTGTATACACTTCTGACAAGATAGTTTACTTTTGCGTGGTGCTGAGAATTGAACTTGGGGACTCATGCATGCTAGGCAACTGCTCTTCCATTGAGCTTCATCTCCAGCCCTAGTTTCCTTTTGTTGCACTGTTATGGGTGGCTTGGCAAGTGCTAGGCAAGCACTCTACTACTAGTGCTGATGGGATAAGTTTAAATAACTTTGAAGCCATACTGAGGAACTGAGTCAGAATTTTGAAAATCCTAGTTGAGAAGCAGGTGAGTGAATAATCCTCCTAACTCGTAGTTGAGGAACATATACGTTAATTACATAGACCTGAAAGAACTAACAAGGGATGATTGTGAGTTCTGTTTGAAATAGTGCTGATACCTTAAATTCCCGTTTTCTGGAGTTCTTACAAACTCATTTCTCTTTTTCCTCTCTTCATCCTCCTCTTCCCCTTTCAGTACTTGGGATAGAACCGAAAGCATGCACTCTACCACTGAGCTGCACCTCTAGCCCATGTATTTTTTTATTTTTATAACAATATAGGTTCAATTACAATCTGTCTTGCTAGATCTTAGGACATTATTAAAAACATTGGTGTATAACCAAGGCCTTGCTTAGAATGTCGTATTTGTGAAAGATTCTCACTGCATCAGATATGAAAAGACACTTTCTTTTCCTAGAAACAGAGTCTCACCCTATATCCCAGAATGGCCTGGAGCTCCTTATGAAACTCAAGCTGGTATATACTCAGCAGTCCTCCTGCCTTAGCTCCTGAGTGCTAATGATTACAGGTGGGAGCTACCACTCTCTGACACTTTAAAGGAACTAAGGTTGATTTTATGGCCCAATGTATAACACTCTCTTGAGAGAATTGGCCTGGTATTTGGCTCACAAGTTTCCCAGCCTTACAAGTGGGTAAAGAAGGCAATTTCCTGGTAGGCCCTGGAACCTTAGAACATTTTGGGGATCTCAAGAAGGGAGAAGTTAAAAAGAAGAAGAAGAAGAGAGCAATTCTTCTAGATGTATAGTGCCATCAGTAAAATCTTAATTTAGCTTCTTAACCTTAACAAGCTTTTAAAATTCCAAACAGATTCTTTATGAAAACTTGCAGCAAAGCAAGCTTAGGAAAATCTATATAGAAAATTGCCATTCTTGCTGTGTCTGTGCAAATAATTGGGCTAAATCTACCAACTGATTTTTATTTATTTTTTTGTTTATTTTTATTTATTTGAAAGCGACAGACAGAGAGAGAGAGAGAAAGAGGCAGATATATATATAGCGAGAGAATGGATACACCAGGGCCTCCAGCCACTGCAAACGAACTCCAGATGCGTGCGCTCCCTTGTGCATCTGGCTAACGTGGGCCCTGGAGAATCGAGCCTCGAACCAAGGTCCTTAGGCTTCACAGGCAAGCTCTTAACCGCTAAGCCATCTCTCCAGCCCTGATTTTTATTTTTTTAACTTGTTATTATTACTGTACTAAGCAAGGGTCTCACTATGAAGCACATAGTGGTGCACTCTTTGTGATCCTTCTGCTCTTTTCTCCACACAATTTGTATTGAGCTAAAAGTCACATGACATAAAATTAACCATTTCAGGGCTTAGTGGTTCAGGTGCTTGCCTGCAAAGCTGGAGGATCCAGGCTCAACTCCCTAGGATACACTTAAGCCAGATGCACAAAGTGGTGTATACGTCTGGAGTTCTTTGCAGTGGCAAGAGGCCCGGGAGGGCCCATTCTCTCTCTCAACTAAATAAATAAATATATTTTAAAAAATTTAACCATTTCAAAGTGTACATTAAATAGCATTTGGTGCATGTGCAATACTGAGCTTTGTTACCCTAGAAAGCAATGATGGCTAACAAATCCCTTCTACCTTTTTGTTTCCCAGGAAAATCCTACCATGGTACATATTTCTGAGATAAACCATGTCCATTCTTCCTCGTGACACCCCTAAGGCTCACGGATGACTCACCCTCTCACTTTCCTTTGGGATAGTCATTCATGAATGTACCCCCTGTTGTAGTAGCTGAATAAGACATGCCTTTAGTTATCTATAGTGCATGCTTGTCTTTCACAGCACTATTCCAAATGTGTTGAGAGGAGAGACCAGGTTCAAGAAACTCATTCCTAACATCTTTTGGGAGTGAGTACACAGTTTTGTGGTCAGACAATTGCCTTTTTTGTAAAACCACATGTATTCACCTTCTCTTAATGCCCTAGTAAACTGGGCCTCACAAAGACGATTTTGAAGAAAAAGCACAAGGCTTGGGCAATTGCATCTGCTTGTGTGCATCTGCTGTTTTTATGTCCATTAAAGGTCAGGGATACTTGGGTCATGCCATGAACACATTTATGTAAAACATCAGGTAGTTACCTGACCCAGGCAAAGCCACATTGCCACACTGTTCAATAGATTCCTTATCACTGGCCAAGATTTTACAACAATCTTAAGTTTTTTCTAACATTCTGCTTTTATAAATATTCTGCAATAAATCTTCTTGCAGATGTCATTTTGAATGTGTACAAATATATATATGAAAGACATATTACTAGATATAGAATCCCTGAATCAAAGAATTTCACTTGTACCTTAAATAAAATTTGCCAAATTGCCTTCCACTGGATATATAACAATGTGAATACTTTGTTAGCAAGCCTTCATATTGGGAACATTGTAATAAATGGGAAAATGGTAGGAAGGTTAGCATTATAGATTTCTAATTATGTTTTCTCATTTGGACCTTTCTAAGACTTGGTCAGATATCTCTTTTATCTTCTAGTGTTAGCACAGCTCTTAGAATGCTTTGCATTCATTGCAGCTATTTTGGAACCAGCTGACAATATAGCTTGGCTTTCATCTGTTGTTGGCATGTACCAAAAATATCAATCAACATTTATTGAGTGATTATCCTGTGCCAGGAATTTTACTAAGTGCTTTTAATATTGTTGACTCAGTCAATTCTCACAACAACCCTGAGAGGTAGGTACTATTATTATTCCCATTTCATAAATGAGGAAAGTAAAGTACAGAAACATTAAGTAGCTTGTCCAATATCACATAGCTAAGAAGTGGCTGAGCTAGAATTGGAATTGTTTGAAAGCACTTCATCAAGGTGTGACTGACATACAAAAGCTGTACTGTACATATTTCATGTACGTACTTGATGAATTTGGAGGTACGAATACATGTGAAAAAGTCACTACAGAGCTGGAAAGATGACTTAGCAGTTAAGGTGACCCATGTTCCATTCCCTAGTTCCCACATAAAGCCACATACACAAGGTAGCACATGTGTCTGGAGTTTGTTTGCAGTGGCCGGAGGCCCTGGCACACCCATTCTCCCCCCCCTTCTCTCTCTGCCTCTTCCACTCTCTCTCTCATAAATAAATATTTTTTTAAAAAAAAATCACTACATTCTATGCCAATTCTATTGCCAACCTGCCAATAACATTCAAAAGTTTCCTCTTTTTCTTCCTTTATTTATTATTACTTATAGTAAGAACACTTAACCTAACATCTACCCTCTTAGCAAATTTGCAAAAGTATACAAATATGATAATGCTGGATAGTAAATCTCTAAATGTCTATTGAATGTCTACTGAATAAATGTATTAACAAATATATAGTACATACATAGAATAGAGTATCATCCAGGCTTTGAAAATGAAGTCTTGAGGGCTGGGGAGATGGTTCCATGGTTAAAGGTGCTTGCTCTAAGTCTGCCAACCCAAGTTTTATCCACAGTACCCATATAAAGACAGAAGCAAAGTGGTACACATGTCTGTAATCCCAACATGCCTATCTCAATGGGAAGCAGAGCCAAGAAAAGCCAGAAGCTTAGAGATCAGCTAGACTGGCCTTTCCAGTGGCAAAATAAGAGAAACCCTATCTCCTACAAGGTGGAAGGAGAGGACCTGAAGTTGTTCTCTTACCTAAATAAGTACACTGTACACACATGCCCATACACAGACACACACAAATAAAATAAAATTTAAAAGGAAATTCTGTTTTTAATTTTTTTGGTTTATTTTTATTTATTTGAGAGCAAGAGAGAGAGAAAGAGGCAGAGACAGAGAGAGAGAATGGGCACGCCAGGGCTTCCAGCCACTGCAGATGAACTCCAGATGCTTGTGCCCCCTTGTGCATCTGGCTAACGTGGGTCCTGGGGAATTGAGCCTCAAACCGGGGTTCTTAGGCTTCACAGGCAAGCGCTTAACTGCTAAGCCATCTCTCCAGCCCTAAAAGGAAATTCTTTTGTGAACTATCTGCTCATTTCCTTAGTCTATTTGGTGACTGACATTTATTTCCTGGTGTTTAACTTTTTCTTTCTTTCTTTTTTTTGGTTTTTCGAGGTAGGGTCTTACTGTAGCCCAGGCTGACCTGGAATTCACTGTGTAGTCTCAAAGTAGCCTTGAACTCACGGTGATCCTCCTACCTCTGCCTCCCGATTGCTGGGATTAAAGGTGTGTACCACCACACCTGGCTTGGTGTTTAACTTTTATATTTCTTTATAGATTTTGGCTATGAGATCCCTGTCTGAAGTACAGATGGCAAAGATTTTCTCCTATTCTGTGGGCTGCCTTTGCTGATGGCTTTTTTTGCTGTGCAGAAACTATTTACTTTCATGTAGTCCCATTTGTTTATTTTGGGGGCTATTTCCTATGCTGTTGGTGTCCTGTTCAAAAAAGTCTTTCTTAATGCCTCTATCTTGAGGAATGTTGCCTATTTTTGTTTTCTTCTGGCACTTTTTGTGTTTCAAATATGAGAAGGAGAGGGAGGGAGAGAGAGAGAGAGAGAGAATGGGTGTGCCAGGGCCTCCTGCCACTGCAAATGAACTCCAGATGCATGTGCCACCATGTGCATCTGGCTTATGTCAGTTCTGGAGAATCAAGCCTGGGTTCTTAGGCTTCATAGGTAAGTGGCCCAACAGCTAAACAATCTCTTCAGCCCATGTTTCAGGTTTTATATTGAACAATATGATTCAGTATGCATTTATATTTTTACAGAATGAGATACAGATAGAATTTCATTCTGCAGGTGGATATCCAGTTTTACCAGCATCATTTGTTGAATAAGCTATCTTTTTTCCATTGGATATGGTTGACTTGTTTGTCAAAGATTAGGTGGCCAAAGCAGTTCAAATTTATTTCTAAATCCTCCATTCTGTTTCATTGGTTTGTGTGTCTGTTTTGGTGCCAGCGCCATGTTGTCTTTATCACTATTGCCCTACAGTATAATTTGAAATCAGGTATTGTATTACCTTCAGCTGTACTTCTAATATGCACTTAAAAATGTTCACATCCCTAGACATAAGGGAAGTGCAAATCAAAACAATTCTGAATTACCATCTTGCCCATCAGAATGGGTATCATCAAGTAAAAGACAATAAATGTTGATAAGGATGCAGGGAAAGAATATCATTCACTGTTGGTGGGAATGCAAACTAGTACTGCCAGTATGGAAGTCAGTGTGAAAGTATCTCAATAAATTTGGGCTGGAGAGATGGCTTAGCGGTTAAGCGCTTGCCTGTGAAGCCTAAGGACCCCGGTTCGAGGTTCGGTTCCCCAGGTCCCACGTTAGCCAGATGCACAAGGGGGCGCACGCGTCTGGAGTTCGTTTGCAGAGGCTGGAAGCCCTGGCGCGCCCATTCTCTCCTTCTATCTGTCTTTCTCTCTGTGTCTGTCGCTCTCAAATAAATAAATTAAAAAAAAATTAGACATGGACCTCCCATACAATGCAGCCATACCACTCCTGGGCTTATACCCTAAAGACTCCACAATCTACTAGCGATACTTGCACATCCCATGCTTATGTGGCTCTAGTTTAAATAGCTAAGAACTGGAATCAGCCTGGATGCTCATCAACAGATGATGGGTAATGAAAATGTACATATACACAATGGAATTCTATTCAGAAGTACAGAAAATAAAATTATGAAAATTTCAGGAAAATGGATAGAACTGGAAAGACTCCTATTAAGTGAGATGCCTCAAACTCAGAAAGACCAAAACCACCAGTTCTCTCTGATATGTACATCTTAGCTCAGTGAAATAAATCAGACAGGACAACAAATACTATCTGGCACCGGTAATGTGAGGAAATAAAGATGGCCAAACTCTTAGAAGCAGAGTAGAAAGATGGCTGCCAGGGCTTAGGGAGAGGGACAATGGGGAATTTGCATTTTGGTCCTTTATCTCTTTCTACCATGAGCTCAATTACCACGCTGATTAGTTTTGGTATCAGTCTATCTATATTTCTTGCTCTTTTTCCTTTTAATTTCTTTTATTTCTCCTGCATGCCTATTCAGCCCTTTACCATTTCAATTTTACAATGCTGGTGAACTTAACCTATTTCCTTGGGTTTTCCTTACCTCCTCACTTAACTTTCCCATTCACCACTTCATGACCTTTTCTGTTTGTCTCTGTTCCATTGGACATTTTCTGAATGTTTGGATTTAAGAGCTTTTTGGCGACTGAAATGGACAACCACTGGTCTTTTTAGTAGCAACTTGTGCCTTCAGGTTTCTCATATTCCTCTCACCAAACTTGAATCATTTCAGCTTTCAGGTTCTTTGGATTTGAGATAAATGGATTGTTAAAATTTCCCCCAAAGGTAAGTAAATGACTGAGAGCTAGATTCATAAAAACTCTGCAGTGGCCCTCACCTCTATAAACCAAGTTGAGCTACTGACCTAGCATCTTCACATTTAGAATTTAAATAGGAATATGTGTGAAAAATGATTAGGTCAAGAAGGCCCTACTTGTGAATAGAAACAAATTCATTAACTGTGTGACAAAAAATGTGACCTAAGAAATAAAGTAAATGTGACAGCAGCATAATTCTGTGCACTTCTCACCCTTTCTACACCATTTGGCATGATAGGCAGTCACTATTGAAGACAAATGAAGGCTTGGGAGCGTAGAAACAAGGTAACATTTGCCTGAAATGAATCAAAACTGACTATGAATCCATTATGGTGAGAAGTGCCAGAAGGCCCTTTTTAGAATGGGGCCATATTTTCCTTTGGGTAATTATACTATCCAATGTAAATGGATCGAAAAAATGTAAACAGCTCTGTTTACTACCCAGAAGCTTAGATAGTTCATAAACAGAATTTAACATTTGTGCCACATAAGAGTCAAAGTGATGAGTGGGTCCCTGCAAATTGATGTAAGATTAACTGGGCTAGAGAATTAATTGAGTAGACAAGTCATGATGAACTAAATTCACTGGTTATTTCCTTTGGATGTCCAAGCTCTCATTTATCTGGCTGTAAGCTTCTTTTGCACATTTTTCTCAGATGACATACATAGAATTTTCCTGCCCTAAAATGTTTTTATTCATAAAATATGGGCTAGTAAATCACTTGGCTAGCGAATTTTTCTTTCAAGTATTCTGCTTTTAGAGAAAGAAGTAAATATGATGAAACCAATGCCAATTCCCAGGTATCCCAGGTTCAGCCTAGATTTAGCCAACAGTCTCTACCTCCAATGATATTGTCCAAAGGAGTCCAAGGGGCTGAAATACCATTATAACTAACTCAGTGAGAGAAGTAATATTCAATCACTTCCATTCTTCTATGCTTACCAAGGCTAAAATGTGTAGGTTCATTTGACAAAAAGATCAGAGGATGTAGAAAAACCCCACCCTTAAAGTCCATCTGGCATAATGTTTCATTAAATCAGAAAATTCAATTAATCAGAACATACCATTCCCTGAGCACTCCCTTAATTGAAAATATCACTTTTTATTTTAAACTCACTTAATGAACTAAAAAAACCTCAATGGTTTAGTAATCAACACTGGGTAGAGGAATTAAATGAGGTCTCTTCCTCCACAAGAAAAATAACAATTTTGGTATAATTGATGGAAATTGTTCCTGCTCAACCTTTCTAGTATGAGAAAAAACAAAAGCACTGGCAAAGCAGCTGTCCCAGGCTTAATACATATGTATTTGTATTTCTGCACCTGGTCCTGGCACACAAGATGGGTGTCTCAAGAGCCAAAGACTTTATGTGCTTGTATCCCCAACCTACGTAAAAGACCCAGTTAAATTGGCTGGAGTTTATATTAGGTGTGGATAGGAGGAAATGCCATTGTGTTCCATGAACTGATCACAACCTCTGCCGAATCAGGGGAGAGAGAAGAGTGCTCGTTTTAAAAAGGCAGGGAATACTTTCCGACTTTCTGGCTGTAGTTGATACAAATTTAGGATAATTTATGATGTACAAGAAAAACATATGGATGCTTCTCAAATATATTTTTGGCCACAGAATGATGCCCTTCCATGATGTCTGACCACATATCAAGTTGTTCAAAACTTGGGTTAAAAAGATATAGTTGCCGGGCGTGGTGGCGCACGCCTTTAATCCCAGCACTCGGGAGGCAGAGGTAGGATTGCTGTGAGTTCGAGGCCACCCTGAGACTCCATAGTGAATTCCAGGTCAGCCAGGGCTACAGCGAAACCCCACCTCGAAAAACCAAAAGATATAGTGTCTTGTCATATTGTATCTACATTAATTGTAATCGTAGGTAGGTAGAATACAGGTTACATATTCCTTATGCAAAATGTTTAGGACCAGAAGTGTTTCAGATATCCACTTTTTCAGATCTGGGGATAGGTATATAACCTAAAATCCCAAATGCTCTGAAATCTGAAACTAATTTTTGTGATACTGGGATTGAACCCAGGGCATCATGAATACTAGGCAAGCACTCTACCACTGAACTATGTCCACAACCCAACCTGAAACTTTTTAATTTTTTGTTTATTATTTTTATTTATTTATTTGAGAGTATCAGACAGAGATAGAAAGAGGCAGAGAGACTGAGAGAGAAAGAGAGAGAATGGGCATGCTAGGGCCTCCAGCCACTGCAAACAAACTCCAGACGCGCGCCCCCTTGTGCATCTGGCTAACGTGGGTCCTGGGGAATCGAGCCCCGAACCGGGGTCCTTAGGCTTCACAGGCAAGCGCTTAACCACTAAGCCATCTCTCCAGACCCCCAACCTGAAACTTTTTAAAGTATTTTGTTTTAATTTTTTTTCCTTCTATTGTTTTCATTGGCAAATTTTATACATGTACATAATGTATTTTGAACAAAATCCCCTCCCATCACCTTTTCTTGTCCTCTCTCCCCATTCCCTTCCCATGAACTCCTTCTTTCCAACTAGTCCCTGTTCTACTTTGATGTGTGTGTATGTGGTGTGTCCCACTGAGTTTAATTAGGGTTGTCTGCATGGACATGAGTGGGGGATTATTTACCCGAGCTTGAAACATTAATTTTGTTTATTTATTTGCAAGGGGAGAGAGAGAGAAGAGAAGGAGAAAGAATAAGACAAAGATGGGAGAGAGAAGAGAGTATGAGCACTCCAGGGCCTCTTGCTGCTCCATATAGACTCCAGATGCATGTGCCAGTTTGTATATCTGGCTTTACATGGGTACTGGGGAATTGAACCCAGGCTGTCGGGCTTTGCAAGCAAACACTTTAACTGCTGAGCCATCACTCCAGCCCCCGTGAAACTTTTTTGAACATTTTTTCTACAAGTTTTCTGTAAAAGTTACTAAGTTCTAAAATAAGGTCCACAATATTATACATACATTCTGTTTACTAACTTTCATTTACAGATGGTGATTTTTTAGCTAAATCATGATGATTTCTTTCTGAGTAAAGGAAACTTCCTTAAAGTTACCTCATGTTTAAAGAGAGACATTATGTCAAAGGCAGAATGTCAAGGTGGCCTTGTCTGGTACTCAAAGACCTGGTTGAATAAGAAATGGAATCTTTTTTTTTTTTTTTTTTTTGGCTACTCCTAAAGACTATGCCTCAGAGTTGGAGAGATGGCTTAGGCACTTGCCTGTGAAACCTGAGGACCCATGTTCCACTCTCCAGATCCCAAGTAAGCCAGAAGCACAAAGTAACACAAGTGCACAAGGTTGCACATTCGCCTAAGGTGGCACATGTCTGGAGCTCGATTGCAGTGGCTGGAGGCCCTTGCATTCCAGTTCTTCCCCCTCCCCCACCCTCTCTCTCATATAAAAAAAGGTCAGTCTGTTGGGCCTCAGGAAAAAAATTTTAAAAGAATAAGCCTCAGGTCCATATCAGTGCTTTGGCTTTCTCATGAAGCCTCAGTTTCAGGTAGTCAACCTAGGAGGGGACACAATTTCATTAACTTGCAGGAAGGTTCTTAAGACTCAGCTTGTTCCATACTCTGCCTTTGGGCTAGGTGTTGTGGACAACACAAGATGTCCTGGATCTGCCCTTGAGAGGTGTTTACCAAAGCAATTAGTATAGATTTTTGTGCATGTGTGTTTGTACATTTCAGCACATGTGTCTGGTCCATGTACTCATGTGTGCATGTGCATGTGGAAGTCAGAGGTCAGTGTTGGGTGTCTTTCTCAGTCACCCTCAACCTTATACTTTGAGACAGAGTTTCTTGTTGAACCTAGAGCTCATCAATTGGATTTGACAAGCTATCTAGCAAACCCCAGGGCACTAGGGATCTTTCTGTCTCTATCTCCCAAGTTCTGGGATTACAGGCCTGCACTAACATGCCCAGTATTTTAACATGGATCCAGGGATCTGAAGTCAAGTCCATGTCCTTGTATGGCAAGCACTTTATCTACTGACCTATCTCCACAACTGTTAATGTAAATTATAAAACTACATAAGATGCGCATGAGTAAATGTTTGACTATAGAGTATAAACTCTGCTTGTCTCAGCACTCCAGCATGTAGCTCAAACCTGAATGCTTCCAAGAAGCTCAGAGGACTTGTGGGCTCATATATTCTCATTATCTCCATGTGAGGTAGGGGAGGGAAAGGCCATTCTTTTACTACAACTGAGAGACAAGATGACTGATGTCCTTGGGTACTTAAAGGATTGGCTAAAGGCTGCAGAGTCTCAAGCAGTCCTATATTCCTTCCCTTGTCCCCTCTCCACTCACACATGTTACATTGCTCATTAGAACTTCCTAAAGCAGTAATCTGGCAATATGACTGGCCTGTTTCAAAGCCTGTCAGTGGATCCCTTAGCATATTATACAAGACCCTTCAAAATGTGTCTATGTCTATTGCTCAACAAGGCCTGTTAGCTTACTATTCCTCTAAGAATCCAAATCTTAACTATAACAAACTTTTTTTCTGCATTTTCACTCTAACAGTATGCCCTCTGGGCCTTTATATGTATATAGTCTTAGAAATGCAGAATGACTTCCATGTCTTCTGAGAGCCTCCTACTCATCCAGCTGCAAAGACATCCCAGAAGTTTCACATTCTTTTCCCAGGCAGAGGAAATTGATCTTCTCCTTCTATGTGCATGGTCCAGCAGTTTACTGGAACATCTACCACAGTACTTCTCAAACTTGACTGCAATAACTGCTTCCTATGCCTGTCTCCTCCCACAAGGCTATAAATTGTTTGAGAGCAAGGACTGTATTTTATTCATATTTCTATCTTCAGTACCCAGCACAGTGCTTAGGTACATGGAGGTTCTGAAAAAAATGATTTTAATTTTAAAGAATTTATATTAAAAATAGAGAAAATGATTTATATTGATTTTTCTTGAATAAAAGAGAAAAAGAATCTTCAGCGGCACACTTAAACTAGAATGATGTTAGATCACATTAATAAAAAAAAATGGATTGGTCAAAACCCAAATTAGTTAGAAAACTTAAAGGGGCTATGACTTACTGTTCAACAAATAGAGAAAAAATAAGATGGAGTTATATAGAGGCTGGTCCTGGGTCAGAGCTATGCCCTAAGTCTTTTTAAAAGATGTGATAGAGGCCAGGCATGGTGGCACATGCCTTTAATCCCAACACTTGGGTGGCAGAGGTTGGAGAATCTCTGTGAGTTTGAGGTCAGCCTTAGACTATATAGTGAATTCCAGGCCAGCCTGGGCTAGAGTGAGACCCTACTTTGAAAAACAAACATATATGTGTGTTTGTGTGTGTGTATGATAGAACAGGAAGATTTTAATTAAATATGGTAAAAAATATAGTTAGATGTGGCTATGCTGTTTAGTAGACATACTTAAAATTAAAATTACTTGAAGTAACTGGACAAGCAGATGGTTGTTACTCAAATGAAATTTAATACTGGTCCCCAGGTGATAATTCACAGGTGAGCAACAACTCAGGAGGGTGGGTACTATACTGTACAGGTGTATCTGAAGGGCTCCTGTGTACTGCAGCCTAATATGAACTACCCAACATGTCCTGCAGCATCAAGGTATATCTATGAAGGCTGGAGAAATGGCTTAGCAGTCAAGACATTTGCCTGCAAAGCCTAAGGACGTTGGTTTGATTCCCCAGGACCCACATGGGCTAGATGCACAAGGTGGTGCATGTATTTGGAGTTCATTTGCAGTGGCTAGAGGCCCTGGCACACCCATTTTCTCTCTCTCTCTCTCAAATAAATAGATAAATAACGTTTTTTTAAAAGATATATCTATGAAATAAACAGCTGCTTCAACTTAGAACTACTTCTTGAAATCCATGAACAGGCTTTGAATTTCAAAAGATCCATTTGGTAGGACATTTGTCTCCATAGTTGTATGTGGTGATTGCTGTCAGTAGTATCTATCATATTTAAATGTTGATGACAAATATATAAAAACAGCATGAACTCAGGTATGGTGGTACATTCCTGTAATTCAATCACAGGGAGGGCTGAGGCAGGAAGATCTCAACTTTGCAGCCAGCCTAAACTATGCTACATAGTGAAATCAAGGTCATCCTAAATGACAAAGCAAAACTCTGTCCCAAAAGCCTAGTAAATGAACAAACAATTTTTTTTTTCAAAAAAGAATTTATGTGGAATTTCAACATAAAAAAAAAAACAATCAAAACTAGTTACACTGTGAGTAAAGTAGGGGACCATGTTCAGAACTCTGTATTTAGCTATTTCCTTTTTACTTCCTATAGCTGCTATTGAGACATTCCAAGACGTTTTTAGGATAGGTACTGTGGGAAAGTTTTCTGTGTAGGAGATAGGGTAGAACAGATAATTTGTAGATCTTTTTCACTCTGAAAGTATATAATCTTTTCTTATGATAACCCTTTCTTATCAGGGCCATTCTGAATATTAGAATTTTAGTCAGTCTACCTACAGAAGAGCTCAGAAGAGCCTGAATAATTTGAGGGCCTGGGAAATAAATTTTAAAATTGAGGTCTATTTGAAAATTAAAAATTACATAGTTTTGGAGAATGGAATTTCAAAGGGGAAAGTCGGGGGGAGGGAGGGAATTACCATGGGATATTTTTTTATAATCATGGAAAATGTTAATAAAAATTTTAAAAATTACACAGTTTGATGATTTGAAATTCATACATTTTCAAATACAATTTTTGGGGGGTTTTGTTTGTGTTGTTTTTTCACTCTAGTCCAGGCCAACCTGGAATTCACTAAATAGTCGCAGGGTGGCCTCCAACTCATGGTGATCCTATCTCTGCCTCTCAAGTGCTCAGATCAAAGGTGTGTGCCACCACACCTGGCCCATTTTTTTGTATTCTGTATTTATATAAAAGAGAGAGAGAGAATTGGTATGCCAGGACCTCTAGCCACTGCAATCGAACCCCAGATGTGTGTACCATCTTGCGCACATGTGCGACCTTGTAAACTTTGTCACCTTGTATGTCTGGCTTGTGTAGGATATGGAGAGTAGATCATAGGTCCTTAGGCTTTGCAGGCAAGTGCCTTAACCACTAAGCCATCTCTCCAGCACTCAAATATAATTTTTGTTAATTATCTTCCCTTCCCCCTCCTCTCCAAAATAAAGATTAAAAAAGAAAAAAATGAAAGAAATTCATGCACTTTGTGTTATAATAATCACAATAACTTAAACATACCCATCACCTCAGGTAGTTACCATTTTGTGTGATAAGAACAGTTGACATGTACATTCAGCAAATTTTAGGTATACAATAAACTATAATTAATTACAATCACTATGCTATACCTTAGATCTCAGAACTTACTGGCCTTGCATAAATTGAAACTTTATATCCTGTATCACACATTTCCCTAGTCCCATTTTCCTTAGCTCCTGGGGAAAAATTGCTATTCAGTCAGTGCCTATCATTTTTGACTTAGATTCTGTATTCTTTTTAATGGTGGGGATTGAACTCAAGGCCTCACACATGGCAGGCAAACACTCTACCACTAAGCCCCAGCCCCTGTCCTGATTTGACATTTAAGTACAAACGTGTAGCATTTGTCTTTTCTGTTTCTGGCTTTTTTTACTTAGTATAATGTCCTTCAAATTTATTAATGTCGGAAATGGCAGGATTTCCTTCTTTTGTGTATTCCATTGTATGTATGTATGTATGTATGTATATGTATTCATATATATACACACACATTCAAATTTGGAAAATAATCTTGAGGGCAAATTGGGCTTATTTAGCAGGAGAGGCTAGAGAACTGAGCATCCTCCCTTGCTTCCTTACTTAATGCACAAATCTGTAATGAATACCCCCTCTGCTCTGTACTCTGGGAATAGCGATGAACAAGACAGATAACAGCCTCTTCTTAATTATCTCATAGTATGAGGAGAACACACAAAAAGGTAAAATAAAATGGTGCAATGTAACAAGCAATATTATAAAAAAATGACAGAGTAATGGTGTGTATAAAGGCTGAGTAGCTTGGTCAGGGAAAGCTTCTCTGAGGAGGTGGAGCATTGAAACTGAGAATTGAAAAGTGAGAAACTAGCTGTGCTGAGATGGAGAATTGTCCCAGTCAGAGGTACCAGCACTGCAAGAGCTCTGACGCAGGAAAGAACCTTTCTGGCCTGTTTGAGAAGTTGAAAGTCAGTCAGCATGGCTGGAACACAGGAAATGAAGGCAAGCGGCATGGTGCAAGAGATGTATGGAACCAAATTACCGGGGCTTGGAGTCTTGAATTTCTTGATGAGCTAGGAAGCCATTAAGGGTTTTGTGCAGAAGAAGGATAGACCCTGAGGTAGTCTAACATTTACTTATGAATTGGTACTACATAAGGTATTATCAGCATAAGGCAAAATGGATTTAAGGGCATCAGGAGGAGCTTGGGAAGGCAGAGGAAATTTGGGAGGCAGAAGAACTGTTGATGAGAAAGGTTGAAGAGTGTTACTGAATAGTATAAAGCAAAACAAGTAGAGGAGGATTTCTTTTGCTTTCTTCAAGTTGTCATAGTCACTGCGGGAGCTGAGGCTTATATTAAGTCTCCTGACTCTGAAGGTTCTTTTCACTCAATTAATTGTTTCTAATTGCTCACAGTAAAGCAGGAAGAGATAGCAAAAGGCAAAAAGGAGCACTTATTTTCTTATGAGTGCTTTTGTATTTTTTTTGTAAGCCACTACCTGTATATTTATAAGTTACTTTACCTTGTGTTGTGGTTACCCTCTCCTTGCTGGGATAAATCACCCAACCAAAGGCAGCTGATGGGAGAAAAGCTTTTTATTTATTTTATTTATTGTATAAATATACCACATCCTATTTATTCATTAATCAGTTGACAAAAATGTGAAGTGTTTCTGTCCTTTGGCTACAATGAATAATAATGCAATAAACACTAGGATACTAACATTTCAGGGAACAGCATGGCATGAGCAGAGGCTGGGCATCACCTCCTTGCCACATCTGGTAGAAAACAACAGCAGGAAAGTGAGCTGAGCTCTGGCAAGGGGGCGCTGCCTATAATACCCCTAAGCCTATTCCCAATAACACGCCTCCCCCAGCAGGGCTCTACCTCCCCCAAAATGGCCATCAAGCATTAAGAACAGTTATGTTTATGGGGGACATCTGATTCAAACAACCACACCATGATAAACAACTTCAGCCACTTTTCTCAAATCTCATCTTTAAATCTGACCACCTATTTTATCTCGTTCCAAAACTAGAACAGCCAAGTGTTACTGGTATTAAAAAAACCAAACAAACAAACAAAACAGACACACATTTATGGTTTCCTAATAGAAAGGCCTTGAAGAAAACTCGAATCCTGACATCTTCTATTTGCATCTTGCTCATTCTTTAGAGTGCATATTACCAAGATCCAAGATCTCCTGCTCAAATTTTCATCACATCTAGAATAAAATTCAAAGCATGACCATGGTCTATAAGGCCGAACCTGAGATGATTCCTGGCAACTCTCTAGCTTCTTGTGTGATTACCCCCACTACTCACTCCAGTACTAGTCTTCATTTCTGTTGTTCAGAAATGTCTAGTGGATAATGGTCATTCTTTGCCAAAGTGGAGGTACCATTTTACAGTACCACCAGTGATGTATGATAATTCCAATTTCTCGAGATTTTTTTTTTTTTTGAGGCAGGGTCTCACTTTAGCCCAGGTTGATGTGGAACTCTGTATCCCAGACTGGCTTGGAACTCACAATATCTGATCCTCCTGTTTCAACATGCCAAGTGCTAGGATTAGAGTGGGCCACCACGTCTGGTAATGTTTCCAATTTCTCCATGTTCTCACCTACATTGTTATTTATCTTAGAATCTAACATCCCAGGGCTGGAGAGATGGCTTAGAGGTTAAGGTGTTTGCCTGCTAAGCATAAGGATCCAGGTTCGGTTCTCTGAAACCCATGTAAGACAGGTGCACACAAGGGTGCATATGTCTAGAGTTTGTTTGCAGTGGCTAGAGAGGCCTTGGTGCACCCATCCTTTCTCTATCTGCCTCTTTCTCTCAAATAAATAAATAAAATAATAGAATCTAACATCCCAGTAGGTATAAAATGGGACCTCACTGTGGTTTTCGTTTCCATTTCCCTAATGACTAATGATGGTCAGCTTTTCAAGTGTTTATTAACCATTTATATATTTTATCTGGACAAATGTTCCATTCAAATCCTTGTCCAGATTTTATTTTAATTCAGTAATTTTTTTCAAGGTAAGATCTCACTCTGGCCCAGGATGACCAGGAACTCACTCTCTAGTCCCAGTCTGGCCTCGAATTCACAGCGATCCTCCTACCTCTGCCACCCGAGTGCTGGGATTAAAGGCATGTACCACTATGCCTGGTTCTCTATTTTAGTATTTTTGAGACAATGTCTTGTTATATGGCTGGTTTTGAATTTATGATCCTCCTGGCTCTGCTTCCCAAGTGCTTTAATTATAAGCATGCACCACTATAAACTCACCTTTTGCTAATATTTTACTTAAGTAAAAGTCTTTAATCACTAAGTTGTAAAACTTCTTTACATACTCTGGTCACATGTCTTATAAGATATATGATGTGCAAATGTTATCTTATTGGAAGCCTTATTTGTTTTTTACCTCCTTTTCTGGCTGGCTTAGAACTGAAACCAGGGCCCTGTGCATGTGACAAGTACTCTACCACTGAGGTGTATCCTGAGCTCTTTGATTTCTTGATGGTGACCTCTGAAACTCAACAGCATTTAATTTCAATGCAATCCATTTTTTTAAATTTTTTTTTAATTTATTTGAGAGCGACGACAGAGAGAGAAAGACAGATAGAGGGAGAGAGAGGGAATGGGAGCTCCAGGGCTTCCAGCCTCTGCAAACGAACTCCAGATGCGTGCGCCCCCTTGTGCATCTGGCTAACGTGGGACCTGGGGAACCGAGCCTCGAACCGGGGTCCTTAGGCTTCACAGGCAAGCGCTTAACCGCTAAGCCATCTCTCCAGCCCTTATTTTTAATTTTTAAAAGCTTTATTACTTATTTATTAGAGAGAACGAGAGAGAGAGAGAGAGAGAGAGAGAGAGAGGGAGGGAGGGAGGGAGAGAATGGGCATGCCAGGGCCTCCTGCCACTGCAAAAGATCTCCAGAAACATATGCCACCATGTGCATCTGGCTTATGTGGGTTCTGGAGAGTCAAATCAAGGTTCTTAGGCTTCACAGGCAAGTGCCTTAACCGCTAAGTCCTCTCTCGAGCCCTTATTCTTAATTTTGTTGCTTGTGCTTTTGGTGATTATCTAAGAAGGTTTTCCTAATCTAAGACATTTTCTTTTAAGTTTGTTTTATAGTTTTAATTCTTCTATTTAGATCTGTGACACATTTTAACATATGCTATATGGTAGGGGTCAAGCTTCATTCTTTTGCCCATAGATCCATTGTCCCAGTATGACTTATTGAAAACAAAATTCTTCCACAGTACCTTTGTTGAAAATCAATGTAAAAGGTTTATTTCTGAACACTTTTTTGTCTTTTCTTTCATTTTTAGTACTATGAATTGAACCTTTTGACTCATGGGTAGTAGGCTCTAACCTTATTTGTGGACTTTTAATTCTATTATATCGGTCTGTATGTTTTTTCTTATGCTGGTCAATGCATGACAACTTCAAATTTGTTCCTTTCTAAGATTGTTTCAGTTATCCTAGGTTTCTGGTACTCCATATGAATTTCAGCCATTAGTCTAGTCTGTCAATTTGTTTAAAAGCAAGCTGGCAGGCTGGGGAGATGGCTCAAAGGTTATAGGCATTTGCTTGTAAAGCCTGCCAGCCCAGGTTCAATTCCCAAGCCACACACATAAGACAGATGCAAAATATGGTGCACGTGTCTGGTGCTAATTTTCAGCATCAAAAGGCTGTAGTATGCCCTCCCCTTCCCACTCCCCATGCAAAAAAAAATTCTAAAAACTAAATTGGCTAAACATGATGGTATATGCCTATGATCTCAGCACTTGGGAGATGAAGGCCAGAGGATTACTTAAGGCTAGTCTCCGTTACATAGTAGAGTTTGAGATCAGCCTGGGCTACACGAGGCCCTGTCAACAAAAGCCAGTTCTATTTGTGATAGGGATTGTGCTGAATTTGTAGATCCATTTGGGAGTATTACTATGTTAACAGTGTTAAGATTTTCTGGCCTGTGAACATGAGAACCCATCAGACATTGTCTGTATGACTCACAGATGTTAAAAAAAAAAAAACAACTAATGTATAGCAAATTTAAAATGGAAAATCAAATAAATTTTAATAGCTTTAACTGATAACCATAAAATTTACTCATATCAAATATAAAAGTGATTTTTAAATAGATCTTCACTCTGTAGCCATCCTAAACTCACAATGTAGACCAGGTTGGCCTTGAATTTGTGGCAATCTGCTTGCCTCATCTTCACAAGTGCTGTGATTATAGGCATGAGCCACCATGCCCAGCTAAGTAAATAATTTTTAATAAATTGATTGAGTTGTACAGCATAATAATCAAGTAGAACATTTTCATCCCTCCAATAAGATCTCATGCCTGTTTACAGTTAATCTTTGTTCATAACTCAGACTCAGGCAACTCCTAATCTACTTTCTCTCTCCAAAGATGTGGTGGTTTGATTCAGGTGTTCCCCATAAACTTAGGTGTTCTGAATGCTAGATTCCCAACTGATGGAGATTTGGGAATTGATGCCTCCTGGAGGGAGTGTGTTGTTGGGGGTGGGCTTATGGGTGTTATAGCCGGTTTCCCCTTGCCAGTGTTTGACACATTCTCCTGTTGCTATGGTCCATGTTATGTTGGCCAGGGGGTGATGTTCATCCTCTGCTCATGCCATTGTTTTCCCCTGTCATCATGGAGCTTCCCCTCGAGCTTGTAAGCCAAAATAAACCTCTTTTTCCCACAAGCTGCTCTTAGTTGGGTGATTTCTACAGCAATGAGAATCTGACTACAACAATAGATTTGCTTTTCTAGATATTTACTTCAAACAAATGGAGGTATATAATATGTATTTTTTTTTCTATTTGTCTTCTCTCACTTAGTATAATCATTTTTAAAATCAAGAGTGTTTTTTAAGAACAGTTAGAATTACTCAAAGAAGCAAGTAGAATAAAGTTACCATACACCTCTTCGCTACTTTACATGACACATTTATTACAATATTGACAACTTATTAACTAATATCCATGGTTAACATTAGGATTCACTCAGAAGTACATAGTTCTTTGATTTTTGACAGTTGTGATGCCATGCTTACTGATGTAGAATCATACAGAATAGTTTCACTGTTTCAGAAAATCCCTGTGTCCCCCCTATTCACTTTTCCTCTCCTTTCCTTGGCGTCCACTAATTTTTTAACTAGCCATAGTTTTGCCTTTTCTAGAATGTTTCAAAGAGAATCACACACAATGTAGCCTTTTAGATTTGTTCACTTAGCAGTATGTATTTTAAGTTTTCTTCAATCATGGTTTAATAGTTCATTTAAAATTGCTAAATAACATCCTATTGCATGGATATAACTGTTTACTCAGCTATGGGGATCTTGGTTGCTTCTAGATCTGGGCAAGTGTGATGAAAGCTGCTTTAAATATTTTTGTGTAGCTTTTGTATAGATATGTTTTGATCTTTTGATTTTTGCTTTTCTTTTTTTTTTTGGTTTATTTATTTGAGAGCAACAGACAGAGAGAGAAAGGGACAGAGAGACATAGAGAGAGAATGGGCACGCCAGGGCTTCCAGCCACTGCAAACGAACTCCAGATGTGTGCGCCCCCTTGTGCATCTGCCTAACGTGGGTCCTGGGGAACCGAGCCTCGAACCGGGGTCCTTAGGCTTCACAGGCAAGCGCTTAACCGTTAAGCCATCTCCCCAGCCCAATTTTTGCTTTTCAAAGTAGGGTTTCACTCTAGCCTAGGCTGACCTGGAATTCACTATGTAGTCTCAGGCTGTCCTCAGACTCACTACGATCTTCCTACATCAGGTTCCGGAGTGTTGGGATTAAACATGTGCACTACCACATCACACCTAGGAGAATGTTTACTAATCATAGTGGTTTTGACGTTCATGTGAATGTATCTGCATTTCATTATTTTTAAAATCTTTGAGTAGTATTCCATTGCACGGATATACCAACTCTTGTTTATCTATGCACTAGTTAATAGCTATATGGCTTGTTCTACTTTTTGGTTATTATGAATATAGCCAATATAAACATTCATCTGCAAGTTTTTATGCAGATGTCTGATTTTGTTTCTTTTGGGTAGATACCTAGAAGAGGAACTGCTGGGCTGAGATATATGACAAATATATTTTTAATGTAAGAAACTGTCAAACTGTTTTCCCAGTGGCTATACCATTCTATATTCCCATGAGGGTTCCTCTTGCTTAACATCCTTGCCAACTTTTATTGCCTGTCTTTTTATTACAGTCATTCTACTGAATGAGCAGTGTTATCCTCATGGTGGTTTTGATTTGCAGTTCCCTGAAGATTAATGACACTGAGCATTTCCTCCTGTGTTTATTGACTACTCATAAATTTTCTTTGATAAAATTATCAATTCAAACATTTCTGCCATTTTAAATTGTGTTGTTTGTCTTCTTATAATTCAGTGGTAATTAATCTTTATATATTCTAGATACAAGACCTTTATTGGTTACATAATTTGAAAATATATTTTCACAGTCTGTGGCTCAGGCTCATCTATTTACAGACCAGACTGACCTGGAATTCACTATGTAGTCTCAGACTTGCCTTGAACTCACAGTGATCCTCCTACCTCAGCCTCAGACGTGCCGGGATTGGGATTAAAGGCGTATACCACTAAGCCCACCTGGATCATGCTTTGTTGTTATGTCTAAGAAACCAGCTTATCCAACACCTTCGTGATTTCCCCATGTTTTCATCTAAAAGCTTTACAGGTTAGGTCTTACATTTTGGTTTCATTCATTTTGATTTAATTTTTGTGTATGGTATGAGGTAAAGGTCTAATTTCACCTTTTGCATGTGAATAACCAATTGTCTCAGCACACTCTCTTAGCATTCTTAGCATACATTTTCATTGGCTTTAAAAAACAGTATTTTAGCCGGGCATGGTGGTGCACGCCTTTAATCCCAGTACTCAGAAGGCAGAGGTAGGAGAATCACCATGAGTCCGAGGCCACCCTGAGACCACATAGTGAATTCCAGGTCAGCCTGGACTAGAGTGAGACCCTACCTTGACAAAACAAAACAAAAAACAAAACAAAACAGTATTTTATAACTGTTTTGAAAACTTTCAAATCTATAGGGGTTAATAGGACAACAAATAGTCAAAGATATTTTATTAATTATTATCAATTTTCCATGTCTTCCCACTTTTCCCTGAGTCCTGAAAGCTATAAAAATTATATGCTTCACTCCTTAATATATCATCATAATCATGTATCTCCTAAGAAAAAAACTTCTACAATGTCACACTTAAGAAAATTAACATTTGTTCAATATTATCTAATTTATAGTCTATATCTAAATTTCCCAAGTTATTCCAAAAATGTCTTTAGTCTATGACTTCCCCACCCATTCAGGATCCATTCAGGATCAAGTTTGATAAGTAATATTTTATTGTCAGAGCTGACTGATTTCTAAAATCCAGAAATGTTCCTCTAACTTCTTTGATATTCCTAACAGTGGCTTTTTGGAGAGTGCAGGCCACTTGTTTATTGGATATCTTATGCTTAAGGTCTAATTACTTTTTGATAGATTTAGGGTAAACATTTCTGGAAAAGACATTTCATAAATGGTACTGTGTGCTTCTTATTGCATCACATCAGGAGGCACCATGTCAGGCTGTCTGGCTATCGACAATGCCATGTTTAATCACTTGTATAACCTAGTAACTGTTAGATTTTCTCATTGTAAATGTGCATTTCCCTCTTTGCAATTAGTGAGGAATCTCTGGGGTGACAATTTGAGACTGTGTGAATATCCTGTTCCTTAAGAACTTTTGATCAATGGCTTTAGTATCTATTTGTTGATCTTTGCAAGAATCAATTATTGTACAGGAAGAGATGTGAAAAAATAAGAGTTTCTATTTTATTTCCTTATTTTTTATTAGGTAGTATTGTGCTAGAAATAAGCTCCTTCTTTCTTTTTCTTCTTCTCTCATTATATCATGTGGACTCAAATAAATGACTACTGTATTTCATTTTCCATCATTATAATCCATTTCCATCTATATGCTCATATGCATCATATATTATATATGTATATGCATACATTTTCTACCTTGGTCTATAATAAAGGCCTAAAAGCAGTGTGTGACAGTAGCAATGAACATAGCTAGTACCTAGACTGTGGTACTAAAATCCCATTCCCTACTGAGGGAACCAGCACTCTTGAGAGAAATGGCTGGTTCCAGGGCTGCAGCAGGAAGTTCAGAGAACTAGGGCAACCTTGTTCATTTAAAAGCAACGATGCTTAAAAAAAAAAAAAAAAGATTGGCAACATTGAAAACACATAGAAGCTGGTTTGACAGAGATCTCCTTGGCCAAATTTGTGACAATTTGAACATTTAAAAGTATCATTTCTTCTCCCTCTCCCTCTCCTCTCCCCTCTTTTCCCAGCCTTTATTTCCTTACCCGTCACTTGTCACTCATTCAGTATCTTTTACATGACTGAAAATATGCTGGCAATCTTTTGACTGGTAAATCCAACAGACCTCACCAAGTCCCCAGTATATTGCCCTTCCCATGCAAGACTTTCTTCTTTTCTCATTCAACCAGGAGTGAACAATCTACATCTTGGGTCACAGCCTGCTATGGCCTTCCAGGACAGGCAGGAAAAGAACCTAAAGCTATGAGAAGAGTAACCCATTTTGGAAGAGTCAGAGTGTATTTTTGTAAGCACGTTTTAGCCACCTTAGTATCCTCGGGGATTAGTAGGTGGAGCTCAATAGGTACACACAGATATGGCTTCTTGTCTTTGGCATCCAGAGCAAGACATAATACCTCTCCAAGCCTTAAGTTCCCCAGATATATGAGAATTATAATAGTATCAAAATAAGGGTTGTCTCAAGAATATTCATGTATATACATACTGTAAACTCTAAATGTTACTCAAAGGTAAAAAACTATTCTATCTTGTATTTTGTATTTCTTTTTTCTTTTTTTGGAGACAGGATCTCAAGTAGCTCAGGCTGATCTGGAACTTGCTAAGTAGCTGAGGCTAGCCTTGGACTTCTGATCCTCCTAGCTTTGTCTCCCTAGTGTTAGCATTAAAGGCTTGTGACATCATGGCCAGCTTCTGCTTGATATTTCTTCCCACCACTTCCAAATTAAACTTCCCTTGGCTTTATGTTGCCCTCAAGCAATTCCCTATTTCTTTCTTTCCATTTATTACACAGTACCTTGTGTTCTCTACTTGCTTATTTCCGATGTACTCCCCAACTGTCTGTTCTAGAACTCTGTTTACTAAGCTTACCAGTGACAGGCAATTCTTAATCTTCATCTCACTTAATTAACATTTGACACTGGGGAACATATACTGGTTAAGTCTTTTGTTTTAAACTGAGTTATTGCCAGTGGTGTGCCAATGCTGGCTGCGGACAGCTCATTATTGAATATTGAAGATGTTCTTTAAGCCCTTGGGAGTATATATAACACCCAAATTACCAAATACTATAAATTGGAGCTTTTTTCCTCTAAGAGTAGGTTTGCCGTCAGAGTACTTGTTAGTGTTTCTGTAAAGCAACACATGCTCAGTAGAAAAATATTCAACCATTCAAATTTTAACAAGAAATGTAGTTATCTGTAATCACACTACCCAGACAACAAACAAACTGAACTGTTTTCTAGAAAGTAATGATTTATTTAATGGAGACAATGTTCCCCTGTGGTTCTGTAACCTTTCTACAGTATGTCATGGACAATTCATACTGCAAGTGTATAGCTGTGTCACATTTTAATGGTTATATACTATGTATTTAGCTGTCAGAATTATACTGTAGAATATTTTAGTTACTTTTAGTATCATGATGCTGGGGCCAACATCATTATCTGTCTTTAAAAAATACATTTGTATAAATTTATATCTCCTTTAGGAAAAAATTCCAGAAGACTGCAGTCTCATAGAATATGCTTATTTTTTTCATTTTGATACATACTGCTAAAGTATCCTCTGGAAAATCCAAAGAATGTACATTCCCACCAATAAGTATACAAGGTTTCCTGTTTCCCATTGCCAAGTTTTTACACATTTCTCAACCTCATACACAAATGCCAGAAACACATTGATTTATTTTCATGTCTTTGATTGTCAGGGAAAGCTGACATCATTTTAGGCTTATTGTCCATGTAGATGTCTTCTGATAACTGCCTTTTCACATCCTGTATCTTCTTTGTAAATATGGAAGACCCCTGTCTTTCACCCTTTTGTTAAAATAGTCTCCTCCCTTAGATTCCATATACTCCTTTCTTCTTGGTCCCTCTTGGCTGTGTTGCCAGTTCCTTTTCAGTTACCTTGTCTAGATTCTTCTGCTGCTTACCCCTTAGCTGGTGATGTGCTCTGCTTTTTTTGCATGACTCACTTTCCTTAGTGAACTCACCCATTCTTCTCATCATAGTTATGCTTAAAACTTACAACACTAACGACAGTAATTGTGCTATTAATAATTTGTAATTTTTTTTCTGTGCATTCACTATGCCGGGCTTATATATAATACCTCAGTTATTCCTTATAATCACCCCACAGGGAGAGACTGCCATGAGTCTCTACCTTATACATGAAGAAATGGCATCAGAAAAGCTGAATTGACTTGCACAATATCACAAAGTTAGTATTTAAGAGCTGGGACTCAAATTGTAGTCTTGTCTGATGCCAAATATACTATATACAATATCACATGACTGTATGTTGTAAACCATCTTATCCAGGGGTTGGCAAACAGTCTATCATATATTTCTGTAAATAACACTTCATTGGAACATAGCCATTCCCATTCACTTAAATATCACCTATCATTGTTTTAATGTTCCACAGCTGAATAAATAGATATGACAGAGATCTTATGGCCTTCAAAGTCTAAAATACTAGCTGGACCATTACAGAAAAATAAAATCTGTCTACTTCTGATCTGTGTATAGCTAACTCACAAGAGCTTTATCTTTACCATTCTTTAAGCTCTCTATTTACTTACTGAATGGATATTTCCAACTCAGTCTTTTTTGTTCTCAGTTGGGAATGGAATACAGGGATTTTCACATGCTAGGCAAATGTTCTACCACACATCTATGCTGCTGGTCCCAGTACCTCAATCTTAATATATTTAAAGCAGGACTACAAGGCACCAGCACTCACTATTCTTCATGTCATACCCTATGTTATTGCCTAGGCATTCAAGTTGCCAACCCTCATTTTCATCCTCATGCCAGACATTGCTAATTGATCTAATTTTCTTTCCCATTAAATCCAAATAAAGCCTTAGAATCTTTCTTAAAACAGCTTGTCTGAAGGCCTGGCCTAAGATTGGTAGTGGAAGACACTGAGAAGTTGGCATCAAATACTATTTAGGAGGTAAAATCAACAGGATGTGGAGAGAATAGAGGCTTATGTATCTAGAATTTTCCAGAGTAGATGGACACAACCTGCAATCAGTTTATACCAATCACATGGACTTTACACACAAGATCTAGTTTCAATCCTTGTAGCTAAGCCACACTGGGCTTCTCACTGGTTCTGGAACGTGACTAGGCCATTTTACAACTCCACATTCCTGCATGTAAGTCTTCATCCTAGAATTCTACATTCCCTGCTCTGTCTGCCAAGCCCCTTTTCCATGTCTGACAACAGCTCAATGGCACTCTATGAAACTTTTACCTACACCTCTATGTGAAGCAGCTATTTCCCACATGCACCCTACCAGCTCTGCACTCTCACACTGTCCGATACTTATTTCTTCAAGAGTTGGTCTGTCTACCTTACTAGGTAAGAGCTTCTTAGAATAGGCCACATATCTTAACTCTCTTTGCATCTCCGGTATCTAGCAGTATCCAGGACACACACAATTGTCACTGTGATAAATTAAAACACAAATAAACTCATTGGAGATATCACCATTGACTCAAACGAACACTTGATATGTTGTTCTTAACTCTAATGCCTTCTCCATACTTCCCATTGCCAATGTCAGGGCATACCTTCATCATTTGTTAGATTATTTGTACAAATATCTTGGCTCCTTGTATTAATCCCCAATTTTATTTTATTTATTAGAAAGAGAGAGAGAGAGAGACAGACAGATAATGAGAGAGAGAGAGAGAGAGAGAGAGAGAGAGAGAGAGAGAGAGCGAATAGGTGAGACAGGGCCTCTAGCTGCTGCAAACTCCAGATGTATGTACTCCCTTGTGCGTCTGGTTCATGTGAGTCTTGGGAAGTCAAACTTGGGTCCTTTGGCTTTGCAGGCAAGTGCCTTAACTGCTAAACCATCTCTCCAGCCCTAATCCCCAATTTTAGTTTCCACCTTCAACAAATATCTCCTGAGTGTTTTGTTCTAGCAAGAAATCCCTGTCCTTACAGAGCTTACGTTCTAGGAAGGAGACGCACACGGGTCTAAGTTCCTCATTTCTTTGCCGCTCTGACCATGACACTCTTTTAAACCTTTACCATCATCATGCTCTTTATGATTCAAACTACTAGCATGGTATTCAAAGCCTCCCATGACCCAACCCTTCAGTGAAGTTCCATCTCTTGACTCATGGTCTCTAGCACTACTAAAACCCCTTCACTATGTATTTTCTTGCCTCCCTGATATGGTGTTGGCTACCCATTTTCCCTGGAATGTCTTGTCCTATCTATGTTCACATGGTGAACTTCCATTTCTTCAAGACTCCACTGTGACCGCACTTACTTTAGGAAGCCCCCCCACACCTGGGATAAGAGCTTCTTGCCAAGGTGGCTTCCACAACACTCTGCACACACCTCTCACAGCACTCCAGCATTGCCTTTGCAGTGTTTGTTTCTGCATGTCTGCTCTACCATGCTATACTCTTTGAGAGCAGAAATAGTCTTATGCATCTTTATAACTCTAAGGACCTCAGGGACTTCTGCCAGTGCATAGCACATACTAGGTACTCAATGATTTCATGTCATTCATGTTTATGACCAGACAGTTCTGCTGTGCTCAGGTCAGTAGGCAGCTTTCTACGTCTCTGGTGCTGTTGAGAGTTTACATATGAAGTTCCCTACCTCCAAAGGCCCATATATTGAAGGCTTGGTCCCCAGATGGTGGTGTTATTTTGAGAGGTTCTGGAAACCTAAGGAGGTGGGCTCTAGCTGGAGGATGTAGGACACTTCAAGCATTTCCTTGAGGCTGTACCTTGTCCAGGGTAGCTCTCTGCTTCCTGTGTATCTGTCACATATGTCCACTGTCATGGAGTTCTGCCTCACCACAAGCCCAGAGTCAATAAAGCCAAGCCCTATGAGCTGAACCCTTTGAAACTCTGAGCCAGAATCAATCTTTCCTTCCTTTAAGATGTTCTGTCAGGCATTGTGTCATAGCAACACAAAGTTTGACCAACGCAAGTAACAAAAGTACCACAACCAACAAATGTCACCCCCTAAAATTCACTCTTCCTCTTGTATTCCTACTTATAGCTTTCAAACAAACAACCTCTAAGTCAATTTTGATTCTTCTGTCTTCCTTCCTCTCCCAAGTCTGTTTCATAAGTCCTCCCTCTGGTCCCTCCTTCCCATTTCCTCTGCAACTACCCTCATTATCACCCCCCTGGCTGACTATACCACTCTTCCTGCCTCTAGTCTCACCCCCAGGATTTCATCCTCCACACTGCTGCCAGAGTTATTTTTGTCAGAGAAAAATCTGATTGTGTCATTTCCCTGTTTAATGATCTTCTCTGGCTTCCCACTGTCTTCAGGATAAGTCCAAACACCTTAGCACAGTACACAAGGTCCTTGAGAAGCCTCCGAGTCTTTAGCTGTATCTCCTGCCACTGACCCAGACAAACTTTCAGCCTCAGCCAAGCTGAACTCTTGACACAATTCTTGTTTTCTTATCTTTCTACCTTTACAGGCCCACTCTGCTTCCTTTATCCTTTCCTTCAGCATCTGACTGTCTAAGGTTTCTTTGTCCCTTCATACTCAGCTCACGCATCATAACGGCTTCAGTGCCTCCAAACATCCTGCTCCGAACCTACACTTGTGACTCAGATTTTTGTGCTTTCATGTATGTCCTTTCCTAGAATCATGCACTGATGACAACCAATCATCATATTATGCTACTTTATGTGTTGGTCTCTCCTAGGCAACCATGGGCTTCTTGAAGTAAAAGACAGTGTCAGTGTGACTATCTGTATCTGCAGTACCTGATATCACAACCTGAAACTGCACAAACTCAGCAACTCAAATGTTTATGTAATTGAATGCTTCTCTGACTTGACTAATGTTCATTCCTGCCTAGTGTCTGACTAGTAAATTCCTAAGTCACTACTATATTGCTAGCATGTAGCAAAGTGCCTGACATATAGTAAGTACACAATAAGTACTAAATGAATGAATGAATGAAATAAAATAGTGCCCTCTTTGTAGCCTCTTAGCCCTTGGTCTTATCATGGGCTCCCAGTGGACATTATCTCTCCTCCTGAATATTTGCTACACTGCACTATCCACATGGTTGTCTCTCATAGACTGGGACATCCTTGACAACAGAATCTTGTTTGTCTGTCTCTATTTCAAGTCTCTAATGAAGTGCCAGCCATGCAGAGGATGCATAGAAAGTGTTTCTTGAGAGTATAAATTGATGAAAGAGAAATCTTCTGGGAATATCTAGAAGCATCTGGATGATTGTCATGGACCAAGAAAGTAGATTGTTCCAAGCAGCTGCTGGAGGCAGAAGAACTAGGAAGAGCAGTGGCATTATTTTAACTCAATAGAAGGGACAAAGTGTTAACTTTTAAAACTGCGTGAGCATCAAATAGGTTTCTCCAGAGTATGTGAGCTCCCTGTGATGATGAGAGGTGGCAGAACTTGGAAAGCACTTGGTAGAGACAAAGGAATGGCATTTCAATGGCAGATAGGTTGAAGATAGCCTTATGACTTAGGATGGTTGTGGTAATGCTAGATGACCTATAGGGTTCCCTCTGGTTGGAACATCTATTAATCCACTCCCCTTAGAGGCACTGGGACACTGCTTTCCCATCTACCATACCATTCTTTGCCAGCCTGGGGTCACTTTGTTGCTCAGTATTTCTCCCCAGTGGGTGGTATCAACTTATTCATAACTGTCTGTTGAATAACTAGCAAGACACTTGGCATAGTAAGACCACAATGATATACTAAGACCAAAATGACTGCCAATTTGTATCTGACTATCCAATTACCAAAGCCCCTCCATCTCCCTTGCTTAGTGAGGGACTATGAACAAGGAATATAGCTCTAGACACTAGCAAAGACAAGGAATCAGATTTTTCCCTAGAGCTCTGGGAAGTAGCATAGCCCTCCCCATACCTGGCTTTCAGCTCCATAACACTCATTTCAGACTATGGGCCTCTGAAACTGTAAACTTTTCTATAGTTTTAAGCCATTTGTTATAGCAGCATTAGGAAACTAATATACCATTCAAGAAACATTTTTGAATAAATGGATTTTTTAAAGTCCCATGGAAGAAGTACAGATGTAGGGATTCCCTGCTGAGTGAAGAAAGCCTAAAAGCCTTGAAAATGCTCCAACATACCTGGCTCTCTTTTTCCTTGGTTCACTTTTCCCCTGACTAGGCCACCTTGGAGATTGACAGTGCCATTTACTGCTTGTCCACTGAGTGCTGAGAGCTGTTAGCCTCCTGTTGCCACTTTGGAAATCTATTTGGGGGAACATCTAAGGCTGTCAGTTACCTGAAATGCCACGCCATGAAGCTCTGGCACTTGTGATGTAGGAAGAAGATATAGTTTCCTCCTCACAGAATTCTTCTAGCAATTAGAATCAACTTTAAGTAATTGAATCCCTCACTATATCCTGCTTTATAGTTACAGCATCCACCTGATTCTTACCTCTAATCTCTTAAGATCCTTAAGGGCAGAAAACATTATGTATGGATTTTAATTTTATAGGCTACTAGAAATTGGCAGAGGGCTTCAAGAAATACTTATTGCTCAGAACCAAGCACCTTGTAGGGGAAACAGAAGAGTGTTTTGTTGTGTGTCTTCCAGACCACAACTAGCTAGTTGACCCTTGTTGGCCTATTGGTCTGTATCATTGATTAGTATCTTAACATGGGATGGGACAGACTTATACTTGGTATCTTCAGTGAATGTATATGTATGAGAAAATGTGGTTACTCCCTTCAAGGGCTAAAGAAGGCTTCATTTAATGACATAATATACTAGAAGTTAAGACAAACATTACTAAAACAGAGGCAAGGATGAGTGTGGGGGCACATGCTTCCAGCACTTGGAAGGCAGAGGTAGGAGGACTGCTGTGAGTTTGAAGCCAGCCTGGAGCTATAGAGTGAGTTCCAGGTCAGCCTGGGCTATAGTGAGACCCTACCTCAAAAACCAACAAACTATAACAACAACAGCAAAACCAGAGGCAAGAACTAAAGATGTAGCCCAGAGGTAGAGCACTTTTCAAGCATGTGGGTTCAATCCCCACATGGGACTGGGTTGGGGGAGAAGAGGCAAAAGCAATTAATTATGCTGATGGGAGTCAGGAAGAACACCATAAAGGTGACAATGAAGCTGTATTTTGAAGAAGCAGTTTTCCAGGAAGAGAAGAGGTGCTCAGGGTATTGTAGAAAAACATGGGAGGGCTCAGAGGAGTAAAAAGAAGAATCAGTGAGAGCAGGGGATAGGTGTTCTTGGGGGAGTACAATCAGGCTCTTCAAGGCAGGCTCAAGAATGTCTGGGTTTGTACCCTGTATGTAACCAGTACATCTAATTTATACTTCATCTGAAATGCACCTCCAAATAGAAAACTTGCACTGTAAAGAGGATGTCTTAATTCTGGAATAACTACACAGCATCTACACTGTCTAAAAAAATAAATAACAATGATCAAAATCAGTTTTATAGTACAGTGAGGTGGTATACACTGCAAACCCAGTAGTTGGAGGGCTGAGACAGGGAAACTGCTTGAAAGTTTGAGGCTAACTTGGGCTACATAGTAAAGCCTTGGTTCAGAAAACTGCTGCGATTGTAGATGATGATGATAAGTAAAAATAGAACCAATTTTATGAAAAATGTTAAACTTGGAGGGATCCAGGCAGGAGAGATGGCTTAGTGGTTAAGGCTCTTAACTGCAAAGCCAGGTATAATTCCGCAAGACCCATGTAAGCCAGATGCACAAGGTGCTCATGAATCTAGAGTTTGTTTGCAGTGGCTGGAGGCCCTGATGTGCCCATTCTCTCTCTCTCTCTGTATCTATCTATCTCTCAAATAAATAAATAAATAAATAAATTTTTTGAACTTGGAAGGATCCTAGAGCCAGTTCTTTGCTTTTCTATCCTTTTATTCCATTGACTAGAAATACACAGAATGGTGGATATTCAGGACAAAATTCTTTTGTGCTCTCTGAAATGCATTAGTCTTTTATAGGACCAGCTAGTTTTGAGTCTTGTTCTGATTCTTCTTTTAAAGGAAACAGCTTTGTTGCTTATCCATCACACTACCAATTTCAGAACCTTCTTATTTTTATTTTTTTAGGTAATATATTTTTATTTATTTGAGAGAGAGAAAGAGGGAGGGGGAGAGAGAGAGAGAGAGAGAGAGAGAGAGAGAGAGGGAGGGAATGGACACGCCAGAACCTCCAGCCACTGCAAACTCCAGATGCATGTGCTACCTTGTGGATCAGGCTTACAAGGGTCCTGGAGAATCGAACAGGGATCCTTTAGGCTTTGCAGGCAAACACCTTAACCACTAAGCAATCTCTCCAGCCCACATTTCAGAAGCTTTTTAGCGTCTCTTATCATCCAGAATAGGAGCTGTACACTCACTAGCAGTCACTGCTCCCCATGTCTCCCAGCACTCATCCTGCCCTGGATGGCACTGTGCAAGGATCTCTTAGGGATATTTCATACAAATAGCAAACAACCTATGGTCCTTGTGACTAGCTTTTCCTTAGCACAATGTTTTCCAGGGTCATCCATATTGAAGCCTCACACATGGTAAGCAAATGCTCTACCGCTGAGCTATACACCCAAAACTTCATTCATCTTTTGGTTGTGAAAAATATCTTATTGTATGAATATACTGCCTTCTGTTTATTCATTTATCAGTTGACAAACATTTGAGTTGTTTTCATTTTTGGCTTCAATGAATAATAATCCAATAAACACTAGCATACTAACTTTTGCATGGGCATATATTTTCAGGGTATTTTGTTGGTAGGAAGGAAGGAAGAAAGAGAGACGGATACTCTTGGAAGTATAATTTCTGGGTTATAATAGTGAGTCTATGTTTCAATTTTGCAGAACTACCAAATTGGTTTCCAATGTGCCCATACTATTTAAGATTACCATCATCAATGTGTGAGTTCTTGGATTTATTTTGAGTTAACTTTCATATGTGATATGAATTACGGGTCAGTTTCATTATTTTCCACGAGGATAACCAGTTATTCTAGAACCATTTGTTGGAGAGACTATTCTTTGCTCATTTAGTGGTCTCAGTGCCATTATGAAAGGTTAATTGACCATGGGCATATAGGTTTCTTTTTCTGGTGCTAGGGATTGGGCCCAGGGCCTTATCCATGCTAGGCATGCACTCTACCTCTGAGCTACATGCCTGGCCCTGTAAAGGCTTCTTTTTTTTTGTTTGTTGGTTTTTTGAGGTAGGGTTTCATTCTAGTCCAGGCTGACCTGGAATTCACTCTGTAGTCTCAGGATGACCTCGAATTCAGGGTGATCCTCCTACCTCTGCCTCCCAAGTGCTGGGATTACAGGAGTATACCAACATATCCTATAGGTTTATTTCTTTTTTTTTAAATTATTTATTTATTTATTTGAGAGCGACAGACACAGAGAGAAAGACAGATAGAGGGAGAGAGAGAGAATGGGCGTGCCAGGGCTTCCAGCCTCTGCAAACGAACTCCAGACGCGTGCGCCCCCTTGTGCATCTGGCTAACGTGGGACCTGGGGAACTGAGCCTTGAACCAGGGTCCTTAGGCTTCACAGTCAAGCGCTTAACCGCTCAGCCATCTCTCCAGCCCTTATTTCTTATCTCTCAATTCTATCCCATTCATCTATATGTCTAGTCTTATGTCAGTATCAGGCTATTTTCATTACTTTAACTTTGTAGTAAGTTTTGAATTATGAAGTGTTGAGTCCTCCAATTTTGTTCTTTTTCAGGATTATTTTAATATATTCTGGATCTCTTGCATTTCTATTTGAATTTGAGAGTCATATCAATTTCTTCAAGGAAGCCTACACCCACATAGTTTCACTGGTGAATTCTATTAAACATTTCAGGAAGAAAAAATTATCAGTTATCTACAAAGTTTCCAGAAAACAGAAAGAAGCAGAGGAAACATATCCCAAGTCATTTTATGAAGTCAGTATTATACTGATATCAAAAGGGCATCATGAAAAATACAATCTAATGTCCATGACAATTGTAGACATAAAAGTCCTTTACAGAATAGTAGCAGAACAGATACAGCAAGTATATTAAAATGATTACATACCATAACCAAGTGGGATTTATCCTAAGAATGCATTTGGTTTAACATCTCCTAATTGATGTAATATATCATAGCAATTGGATTAAGGATTAAAACAACATTTCAGTAGATCCAGAAAAAGTATTTGACAAAATTTAATACTTTCCCATGCAGATGACACTCATAAGGAGTTAAGTACTTCCTCAACCAAGTAAGGGGAATTTATAAAACTTCACATCTAAGCATCATGCTTAAGTGGTAAGGCTGAATGCTTTCTTCATAAGATCAGCAACAGGCAAGGATGCCTATTCTCACAACTACTACTCAGCATGGTCTTGGTGGGTCTAGCCAGCACAATTAATTAAGGAAAATAAAATAAAATCAATTGTATTTGTACACAGCATAGTAGCAATCATTCCAAAAGTAAAATTCAGAAAATCCTATTTATAATAGCATCAAAGAGACTAAAATATATGGGGACAAATTTAAAATAAGGTGAGGACTTATAACTTGAAAATTACAAAATGTTAAGAGAATCTATAATCTAAATAAATGAGGAATGTTATGATTCTTATAGGGGGAGAGATGGTTCTATGGTTAAGAACACTTCTATGCAAGCATGAAGACCTGAGGGGGCCTAAGATTGCTGGAGTCCAATTCCCCAGCACCCAGTGAAAACAGCTGGGTGTGGCAGTACACAACTGTAACTTCAGTCCTATGAGGAATGGAGACCACAGAATCACTGGTGCTCATGAAAACAATAAGCTTCAGAATCAGTGAGACTCTGCCTCAAGGAAACAAGAGGATGAGCAATGGAGGAAGGATACCCCAAGTTCTTCTCTGGCCTTTAAATGCACAATCAAGGGGTGTTTAACTGCAATTAGCTACGAGCTCTGAAATGTCTTTTTATGATTGTTTTTCTTTTTCTGGTGTTGTGGTTGTTGCTTTGGTTTTTCTAGGTAAGGTCTCCTTCTAGCCCAGGCTGAGCTGGAATTCACTCTGCAGTCTCAGGGTGGCCTTGAACTCGCATCCATCCTCCTACCTCAGCCTCACGAATGCTGGGTTGAAAGGTGTGCACCACCACACCCAGCTCTTTTTATCATTCTATCCACTATTTTCTACAGATCTGCAGTTGTAACTTCTGTAAATGTCCATGGTTGTTGGCAGGTAAGGATAAAGACCATTTTTCTAGTCATAACTTTGGCATTTAAGAGCATCCCTCCACCCAAGCCTACAGCCTTCAAGATCCATGCTTGTGCTTAATAACTTGCATTTGTACTTCAAAACATGGTACATTTCCTCCCTTTATTTCTAGTACCAGCTGATCAAACCTTTTAAGCTGTTCCAGGAATGTGGTATTGGTACTTCTATTGTTGCTTCATTAAATGATGCTATTTGTACCATTATGGGTAATTTCTGTTGGAGAGCTAGAATGGTTACAGGAGATCATCAGGGCTAAAACTCAACTGATTGGTCAGAGGTGAGAGGCTCACCAGAAATGGAAAGCAAGATATCTTTCCCAGAAATTGGAAATGGTCAAATGGCTACTGTTCTTTTCCTTTTTTATATCTTTTGTCCACTTAATTCTAATTCACTCTTAGTACTCTGGTGTATGTCCTTTCTCTCCAGACAACATTTATAATCCTATTTTTCTGTTTTGTCCTATAACTATTATGATGCTACACAAAACCAGGAAACAAAGTTCTCTGAAATCCTCTGTTTACTCCAGGAGTGCACAGACTATATATGTAAAATATCTGTATTTTACAAATAGTAATATTAAAGTGAGCTTTGTAATAGATACAATCCTGAAGAATCATGTGAGAGCCAACTGTCTAAATCAAATCTTGATGTCACCAGGGAAGTTAATTTAAGCAGTCAGTAGGCGAACCCTGTCCTAAGAAGATTTTCTTTATAATATGAATATTCTTGACCAAATTTTCAAATCTATCAACTTGGCAAGTGGCACTTGGTGTATTCTTGGACTTGATCTTTAACACTGTGGTGAAATTACTATTTGAACACATTTGTTTTCTGTTCTTCTCTGCTGGGTATATGTATCTAGGGGAAGGAAAACTGAGTGAACAAGTCTAAGCTTGTAGGTTATAACTGGCTAACCTATTTCATAACCCAATATTTCTACGTCTAACACACATAAACCTTGTTATACTATCTTCTATGAGCTCCTTTTTCTAACCCCTTTTCATTACTACTGTCGCCCAGTTCACATGGCTGTCAAATGCATAGTAGTACACTTGTAAGAAGTGACTCAATGGCTTTTCCAGATCAAGGTTTTATATTTACAGCTGATTGTTTCCTCTATCAAAATAGACTGAAAGGGCTGAAGAAATGGCTTAGTGGTTGAGCGCTTGCCTGTGAAGCCTAGGGAGCCCAGTTTGAGGCTCGATTCCTCAGGACCCATGTTAGCCACATGCACAAGGGGGTGCATGCGTCTGGCGTTTGTTTGCAGTGGCTGGAGACCCTGGCGTGCCCATTCTCTCTCTCTCTATATATATATATCTGCCTCTTTCCCTCTCTGTCTGTCACCCTCGAATAAATAAATATAAATAAACAAAAAAAATTTTAAAAAAAGAGACTGAAAAACCAGAAATCTTTGTTACTCAATTTCACAGTTATATCCAGCAAGTTTTCTTAAAGATAGACATGTTCTGTGGAAGTGAGATTAAAAACTGAAGTGGGAACCAGGAAATTTAGGCCTCTCTGCTTCAGTTTTTTGTTTACTAAAAAATTCCTAATCCTGTCTACTTCCTTCAAGAAGAATATCATCACAATATATTTGAAAGGCATTTATACAATATCCAGAGTATTAACTATTCTTATCATGCATGCCATATTTTTTCAGTACGACTCCCAATTCTTATTTACTATAGCTAGATAAACTAGTTTTATGTCCACTTGTTTCTCTCCACACAAAATATGTATGTACACAATACATATGCACCTGATTGTAGCAAATCAGAAAATTGGGCCTATATCATAGATTTCCTTTTAACCACCCACTCTACATTTATAGTCCACTTTAAGGGCTCTGTGCCTAGAGTTGGCAGCTCTAGGAACAGTGAGATCAGTTTGTCTATAGTTGTTCCCAACCTTTTTTGGCTCTGGTACACCTACACTTGCTTCCAAAAATATACCCCGCAGTCTGGTGCTCAATGGAATGAAAATCTTTCCTGAGCTAATAGAATAGAAAACACAGGAGGCAACGGACATGGTTCTGCATTTGAGGTACTCATAACAACACAGTGAAGCAAAGCAGTGGAAAGGATATACCAAACCCAGCAACCACAGAAAGGGGGCTTTGGGCTCTTTTTTCAAAATGGAATAGATTTACATTTCTCAATTTCTACCTGCTAACTTGGATTCCCTTGTGACCAAGGATACACTTTTAAAGAGATGGCTGGCCAAGAGAAATGGTGCGTCCAGTAGTAGCATTAGCGCATACAAAAATGAACAGGTTTATACAAGGACAAAAATTATGGTTTTGGCCTTATTTGCGATATATTCTAACTGTGTGGTTAACTAGCTACAGATAATGCCTGGAAAAAAACCAATCTTTAATCAGAAACAAAAATGTAATCAAGGACATAGCACAGATAAATTGTTCGGTCTCAATGACCTCTCTTCAACATTGAGCCTATTCCAAAGTTGCATCTAATAAGGGGTAAAGATTCTTTATTTATCTGAACAGTTCTGAAGTTTCCATAATGTATACTATACTATATTCTTACCAATATAAAACAGTTTTCATGAATAAATCCATACTCACCACTTGACTCATTCTATCTGTATTTTGATTATTACTATGATAAAGTATATCACATAGAGTAGTGATTTAAACTCCTCTCAATTTATGCCTTGATTCCATTCCCCTAGTTTCCCTCTTCCTAAATTCTAAAAAGGTGCAGAAAACTAACTGTTTTCAGAAGAAAAATCTACCAAATTCTAGTTAAGAACAGTTAAGAAGTAAATGTTGCTTACTAGTATTCCAAGTAAATATAGTAGTATCAGTTGTATAAGAATTTGTGTGGGTAGTTAGATTAAATAGTTTAAAATATGCTGGGAAAAAAGGAAAGTGGAGTTTTATCGTGGTGATAATATAGTATATGCTGAAGGCAGGATAGAGAATATTACATTAAGGAAAGCTGTGGAACAACACATGGCTCTATCAATCTTACTTATGTCTTTTATCCCACCACAGAGGTCTTGGTTTTTATATTTAAACACAATTGAAGACTCTTCCTACATTTGAAATATTAGAAAATATAGAAAGCAAAAACCCAATACCTATTTTAAATTTGCACCTTCAATTACCATTTAAGTTTCCTGAGACAAGTGATAACAGTATGAGTTTGCTGACTGTGTACAACAAATAGAAAGGTTTAATATGAGTGCACACTATATTAGAAATGTTCACAAATATCAAGACACTCACACTCTGCTAGCAAGAACCTGCTTCAGAAACTATTCAGATTTATTATCAAAATAGATGCTGTTGAAAAAAAGCAATGGGAGCAATAAAAATGGGTTGTATTTCTCAGGCAACTTGAAAAGATTTCATTAAATGGACTGAAAGTAGATAAAATGGTCTGAAAAATACATAATACTGAGTATTATGACCAGTGCTTCTGAAAACTATGAAGGTCATGAAAAACAAGAAAAGTCAGAGAAACCCTCACAGTCAAGAGAAACTTAAGTGGCAAACATGAAGAATAAAAGGACATTAGGGGAAAACTAATGAAGTCTGAACAAACTATGGAATGTAGGGTACAATAATGTATCAGTACTGGTTAGTTTTAGTTTGGATTTTTTTTTGGGGGGTCTCATGCTAGCCCAGGCTGATCTGACGCACTCTATAGCCCAGGCTGGCCTCAAATTCATGGCAATCCTACCTTAGCCTCCATCCTTCCCACTGGGTTTAAAGGCATGAGTCACCACGTCTGACTTCAGTAATGGGTCCTTATCTATAACAACATAGCATGCTCACGAAGGATGCTAACCATTGAGGAAACTATGGGGTATACAGAAACTGTGCTATCTGCTCAATTTTTTAGTAAATCTAAATTTGTTCTAGTGAGTAAAGTTTATTAAATTTAAAAAACCTATTTCTTAGGTCATTTGAAATGATTCCATTTATGAAAACTTCCAAATACTGAGTGCCCAATTTATGGGCCTAGTTTAAGGTCAGAAGCTTCAGCTATTAGATGACACCAGGTCAAGGACTCCGCACCCCTAAGGAATCCAGCTCAGAAAGCCACAAATCTGGAAACAAATCCCTTCAGAGAATTTCAATGGGAACAATGATTATAAAGATAATAAAGCACAGCCTGTTTAATTTTGCTCATCCCAAACAGCTCTAAAGCACATTGTAGATAACAGGTTTCGTAAGCAGTGAAATCGTGTGCAGCAGCAGTGCTAATATTTTCCATGGGGCCAAACAAGCCTAGGGAGCCAGGGACTTTATAAACTGCCAGCCCCTCCTGAGAGAGAAAGAAACCTGGAGGGGGGCTGGAGTGATGGCTTAGTGGTCAAGGTACTTGCCTGTGAAGCCTAAAGACCCAGGTTCGATTCTCCACATCCCACATAAGCCAGATGCACAAGGGGGCAGGCGCACACGTCTGGAGTTTGCTGGCAGCGGATGGAGGCCCTGGCATGCCCATTCTCTTCCTCCCCCCCCTTCTCCCTCTGTCTCTAATAAATAAAAAATTTACAAAAGACTTAACAAAAAAGAAACCTGGGGGCACAGAGGGGCTGTAGAGAGTCTTTACTCAAGTATCTAATGGATACTGGTTTGATGCTATCATTTACACAAATAAAACAGAAAATGCCATGACTCTTTTGCCTCAAGATTATATAAGCACAAAGTACCATGAATGTTATATTTAGCAACCAGTTTATGAACTCTGAAGGACAATTTCTCAAGGGAAATACTGACCACAGTTAATTAGTAAAACAGATTTCAATGTGACTGTTGATTCTAAACATTTATTCTTTCATTCAAATCATAAATATTAAATAGCCATTATAAACCAGATATTGGGCAGATGAAAGAAATTAGCACAAGAGAACACTCTGGGCTGATGAAAAGAGTTTAGATGAACATCAGATCAATAAATAGAAATATGAATGATGTTAACAGAATTTCATTAAGAGAACCCACTTGATTAACCTTGCACTCCCTCTAGTGGTCTCTTGGTTTAAATGTAAAGCTTATATAACAACCCAGTTTATTAATGTTTGATGTGTTGGGAAGCCAGGACTCCTACATACTGACTGCCTATCTAACTTTGTGACCACTCTAATCTTTGCCTATTATGAAGAATTTCTCTTTCCCTCTCTCATATATCTTGTTCTGATAATTTCATGATATCTGTTAAGGTATTACTGATTCAGTCAACACATATTGAAAACCTACTTTGAGAAGATATTAGTCTTCCCAATTGACTTGATTATTCTTTAGTACCCAAAGACTTTGACACTCAATAAGTCAACGTGCAATACCATGAAGAACACTCACCCAAAGATTGGGAATCAATGCTTCCCACTCTTGTCTTTCCGGCTTATTTCAACTAGGTGCTGATCAGGTGTCGATGGTTCTAGCAGCTAATCAGGCATGAAGGGGACAGCTTGGGGAGGAGAGATGTGCTGAGCTCCTATGAATGAATTCTGAGTGGTCTGACCAGTTGTGTTGTGTGTACTTTGTAACACACCTATAGGTTGCTATGTGACTGCAAAGCAAAGGACTATGGCACTGGTGAAAAGGTAATACCTCTTAGATGAAGAAGTCTGTGGTATGGAGCAGGCCAACAGGGTTAGAGGAATCCACCAGTAGTTTTATGGTGTTATGGATGTGGGAGGAGATAAAATCATCAATGAAAGTCATTAGAACAATATCCCTAAAGGTTACCTTGGTTGTCTTTGTTTCAGCTGAAAGAATCACAGAGGCATAGGAGAGGTTAGGTTAGATGTAGGGCAAACAGAAGCCCAGGACAGTACTAGTTACAAATGACTATGTTGACACTGCACCATGAAAGCATCTGGTTTAGGAATGATCACTTTAGAGTTAAGATGGTGCTTAGCTGACACCACAACACAGTACATGCCAACTTTGAATAGGCTAGGTGGGCTTGTTAGAGTGATACCCATGGGCATAGACAACCAACGGTCCTTAGAGCATGGGACATTTTGGAATATAAGCCTCTTGGCTGCCTCATGATGAACTTGAATCTTTATGTTCTACAAAATCTTTCTGCTATATCTATGTTATAAACTCTGACTAGGGATGAATGGCTACACCATTCTCAGGCTGGATTCATTTCATTCTACTGCCCCTTGATTTTTTTGATTTTTCGAGGTAGGGTTTTACTCTAGCTCAGGCTGACCTGGAATTTACTATGTAATCTCAGTGTGGCCTCGAACTCACAGCAATCCTCCTACCTCTGCCTCCCAAGTGCTGGGATTAAAGGCATGTGCCACCACACCTGGCCCCTTAATATTCTTGATTCTACACTAGCTGCTCCAGGCTATAATGTTTTGAGTTTAAGATAACAACATGTTTCTTTCTAGATGCTCCTTTAAAGGAAGCATCTCCTTATCTTCAAAGTAGCTTTGGTCACTAAGAGCTTTCATTAACCATTTGGGCTAATTGACCTTGGTTAGGACCAACTTCCCAGACAAGTGGTGTAAGGGCAGAGATCAAAGTACGCAGGTCCTTCGGAGACAGGACAATGCCCTTACCATACATCTGCAAGTTAATGGCAGTGATCGAAGGCATTAAGTAGGGTTTAAGCCAATGGAAGGTCAATTTTTAAATCTGAGAACCAAACTGCTTTATCTCAAGGAGGATGAATATTGGGGTGTAAAGATGTAGAGGTAGATGAATTGTTGGTTTGTATGTGAAGGCATCCTAGGAGACTTCATTTCAGAAAGGTTTACATCTTATACAGAATTTTATTAACTCTGGCAGGCAAAACAAAGTATGTAGCCCTGATGCACTATTTTCATTTCTGGGGGCTTGGCCTAGAAATGGTGCTACTGTAATCATTGCATTAGCACCAAGCCTCAAGAGCAGATCATCACATTAAGTGAATTTATCAAAATATTGCCCAGGTAATGCACCTACTCCATGAGGTCATCAACACTCATTTGCTGAAGAAAGGCAGGAGTGCTGGAGAGGAATTTTCCATTCATTTCTTGATATAGATGAGGTTATAGGCACCCCTAAGGCACTGGTCTGTAAAGGCCAGAATGTTATGGAATTATTAGGAGCTTTCAGATGAATGGAAAGAACTTTGTATAATGATTACACTGAGAAGATTGTATTCAAAAGGAAGAACTCCTTACTTTTTATTTTCAAGACTAAACGAACAAATGGAGGAGCAGATGAAACCTGCTACAAGGTTCAGGCCGAAATTTTGGCTTTCCAAAAAGCTTTGATTTGAAAATCAGACAGCATTAGCTGCTTCAGTGGTAAGTGTAGAATATCAAGGCTACTAAACTGTCATGTCTGTTAATTATGGGACATAGCTCAGTATCTTGGTATACAGTACATTTATTTGTCTCATGAGCATGCATTAGAGCCTAGAAGTGTGAGGGGTTTGTTGAAGAGGCAATACTTTGTAATGTCACTTAGGCATGGAATAGGAGAGTAGAGAGATATTGGCAGAAAGACCCTGACAGGCCCAATGTGGTGGTGCATGCCTTTAATCCCAGCACTTGGGAGGCAGAGGTAGGAGGATCGCCATGAGTTCAAGGCCACCCTGAGTCTACATAGTGAAGTCCATGTCAGCCTGACTAGAGTGAGGAGCAAGACCCTACTTAAAAAACAAAACAAAACAAAACAAACAACAACAACAACAAAAAAAAAAAACCCAAGAAAAACTGACAAAACTCAGATGTGAATGGTGATGGTAATACAGTAGTCTGCTTTCAGCCCGGAGTGGTGTACAGCTAAAGGGAAGATGCAGGTATATTGGGTGACAATACAAGGCCTGATATGACTTTTATAAAACACTTATTATATGTCAGGTTATTTGACCTATAATGCAATTGTCACATTTAATCCTTATGATCTTGCAACATAGGAACTATTATTATCTCCAATTTATAAATGAAGACACTGAGAGGTACTAATTGATGGAGCTTAAATTATCTATATAACATTGAACTTATGATTTAGTGTCTTCTCCAGTTCTTTAAGAACTACAGGAACATACCTCATTCCATGGAGGATGGGGAAGGATGCCCAAGAGACAAAGCATGCATTAAATCATTTCTGTTCTGGTGGCCAGCTATATAGAGGAACGGGTGCCTTATGGGTTTGAGATGTATTTGCAGACTGGTATGGGCTACCTGTGAATTTTCTCTGTTGATGTGCCTATTCTGCAAGTGCCAGCATTGAAAAGTTGACAGGAGAGTGTCTGTGTTGGTAGTGAGGTAATATAGCTGACTTGGAATCTAAGCCTCCTTTTCATGTAGTTATCTATGTGTTGCCTAGGTAACAAGTTATACTGTATACAGAGCTCTTCGGGGGAATCAGAACTGTAGTACATCTCACTTCCATTCGTTTCATCTTTATCAGTTACTTTCATGTTGTTGGGACAAAAACCCAACCAGAAACCACTTAAGGAAGGAAAAGGGTTTATTTGCCTTAAGGTTTCCAGAGGAAGTTTCAACGCGGTAGGAAAAGCATGGCAGAAGCAGAAAGCTGGCTTACATCATGACACATCAGTAGAGAGGAAGTAGTGAACTAAAGAGTACCAAGCCAGGCTGGACTATAACACCTCAAAGCCCGCCCTGACAATACTTTCTCCAGCATCTACTCTACCTCCCAAGGGCTCTACAAACTTCTCAAACAGTACCACCAACTGGGGATTAAGTATTCAAACACGAGTCTATGGGGAATATTTTACATTCAAACCACCACATGATCTGATGCATACAGAGTGGAGCTCCTGATATTAATAGCTACTGCAGCTGTGAACTTAACTGCCCAGTGAGTAGTAACCAAGAGCTGGAAGTCTCATTCTATATTTCCCAAGTAGAGATTGTTGATACACAGACCACATAGCCTTGTGGATGTATTGTTCATTGCCCCCAAGTGGAAGACTCAGAAGGCAATAGCATCCCAGGACAATCTGCTGGACAATCATCTCTCTCTTTCCTAGAAGTAGAAGTGAGAGGGGGAACACAGCTGCCAAAGAGCCTCACTGTTGCAGGTGGGAGGCTGCAATACCATGATGAGAGGGCAAATGACAGAACTGTGGGTGGAACTGTGGATGGAAGAATGATGTAGTCAAGCTACAGATGTGGATCTTAAATGCATTTGGCAGAATGAGACGTAGGAAAATATTTGGAGCTGAGGTACTGAACTAGAGAGGGGAAGAGACACCAGAAGAAGCTGGGGAAAGGATGAGGACTAGCTGAAGAGAACACAAAAATGTCACCTAGACAAATCCAGGAGGTTGAGAGTTCTGTCCTGTGCTGGGTTTTAATAATCTGCCATTGCTTGTATAGGTAGGGTGAGTTCAAATTAAGGTAATGTAAATGGGACAAGATGATTTCCTAGCAGACTGACCACAAAAGGCAGAATTGAAGGATTCAGAGGTCTGTGAGCAAGTGATACAGGAAGGTAAGAGTTACTGCACATAGAAACAGATATAATTCGGCAGGCCTTTCCATTACCTTGCTGGCTGGAAACCCTCACACCCCTGCCACACTCATCCATGACTTCTTCTACTCTGCCTTCAGAAGAGGAGGCTCTTCTCTGAACACCACCTATGCCATGAAATTTTAATATAGATGCACATTGTACATCTGTTTATGTACTATGTTCTATTCAAGAACCATAAATTATTTTAACACAGAAAGAGTTATTTCACCTTCAAGGATTGGGCTGGAAAGATGGCTTAGTGGTTAAGGCACTTGCCTACTAAGCCTAAAGAACCATGTTTGACTCTCCAGAACCCACATAAGCCAAACACAAAGGTGAGGCAAGCACAAGGTCACACATTCCCACTACTTGGCACAAGCATCTGGAGTTTAATTTCAGTGGCTGAGGTCCTGGCACACCAATTTATCTCTCTCTCAAAATAAAGAAAGAAAGAATGTTTGGGGGGGCTGAGGAGATGTCTCAGTTGGTCAAGAAAATGCCATAAAACTCTGAGTACCTGAGTTCAGATTGCCAGAACCCACATGAAATTGGGAAGCTGTAGTGGGATTCAGAAATCCCTGTGTGCCTATAATGAGAAAGTAGACAGAAACAGAATTCCTGAAGCTTGTGAACACAGTAGTAAACAATATAAGACCCTGCCTGAAATGAGGTAGAAGGCAAGGACTGACCCCAAAGTTTCCCTCTGATGCACATACCTGCATTCACATACACAAACATGCATGCACATGTGTACATGTACACACTGACCCACACAGCCACCAAATAAATAAATAAATAACTTTTTAAAAGTAATAATTTTTGCTTCCTGTGGCACCATGGCACACACCTGTGAAGAATGTCAGTACAGGGTCATACAGTGCTGTTCGAATATGTCTTCTGTGATAAAAAGTCTTTGTTTAATCTTTTCCTATCTCTCAGACCATTCCTTCTCAAGATTCCTTCATAAGTTTTCCTTCTCCTGCCTGTCCTTTATAAAAGTGTACATGTGTGAGCATACTCTTGGAATTAGAATAGAGACCCTTGTACATGCTAAGCATGTGCTCTGCTCTGAGCTATACCCTACTTCTCACTTAACATTCCACAAGGTTCAGTATATATTTTTTTCTTATTTTACAAACTTTCCAGGAGACCTGACTTATTTCTTTAGCTTTAATTACCACCTATGATGACGTTTACTCCAAAACCTGTATTTTCATTGAGTAAGGTTCTCCTTAGCACCACTTTCTAGCTGTTCCAAGCATGCGATATAGAATGACAATGGACAATATCACCTTGCAGCTTGCTAGGAGTGCAGATTCTTGAATCAGAGTCCACATTCTAACAGGTTCCTGAGATACACTGTATATGCACTAAATGTAGAGAAGTCCTAGTCTGCACTCTGCTACCAGTTATCCAACAGACACTATCAATGAGATGTTCTATAGGAGCATCCCTCTTCACCCCTGCACTTCCTGATTCAGCCATCTTCACATGAAATCTAGGCCACCTCTTCCACATTTATCTAACTGGTCACCATTTCTGTCTGTTCTAAGTACTAAATGACTTTTCAATTTGTTCCATCTCCCATGCTTGTCTTACTGCTTCCATTTACTCCAAGGTATATTATCATAGCAAGGCAATTAATAGATTTCTCAACCAAAAGTCTCCCCACCCTGATTTATGTGCCAACTAATACTAGAGCCATATTTCTAAAATCCAAATATGATAGTTCCACTTACTCCTGGATAAAAATTCCTTTAGTAATCTAAAGCTGAGATTCTTAGTTTAGGACCCATAGGCTTTTGTAGCATTTATCTGTCTATCTATCTATCTATCTATCTATCTATCTATCTATCTATCTATCCGAGACACACAGAAAAAGAAGTGTCTGTGGGCATGCTAGGGTCTCTTACCACTGCAAATGAACTTCAGATGCATGTATCGTTTTGTACATCTGGCTTTACGTGGGTACTGGGGAACTGAACATAGGCCATCAGGCTTAACTGCTAGGCCATCTTCCCAGCACCTTTAGGAGATTTTTATACTTTCTGAAATTATAAGTAAAAGTCTGTATATGTACATTTCCTAGGGACAATGTAAACAGCTTTCACAAGATTTTCAGAGAAGTTCATAGACAAAAAAAAAAAAAAAAAAAAGATTAAGAACCACTGATCAAGCTATTTAGCTTAGCATACAAAGACCCTCTCTAACCTTATCTCTGGCCATTTGTCTATAGGACACCATGCTTCTAGCTTTAATGACCAACTTGAAAATATTCCTACTTTCATACCTCTGAGATTGAGCACATGCTGTTTATGAAATAATCCTGAGGTTACACACACATACCTACTATAAATGGTATAGCCTGGATTTACATCTAGGTCTTACTTCAAAGTTCACAGTTATTCCATTCTACAATGGCTTAATGTTTTACATTATGACTCAGTTCACACAAATTCACCCTAACACTATCTTAAACAAACTTCATGCACTTTACTTTGGTATAAAAAATTGCTACTTTTATATTAATTTGATATCATGCTCCATTTATAAGTTGCAGCCTTCAGTGTTAAAAAAGGGCACTAGATCCCAGCATTTGGGAGGCAGAGATAGGAGAATTGCTGTGAGTTCAAAGCCACCCTGAGACTACACAGTGAATTCCAAGTCAGCCTGGGCTACAGTGAAGCCCTACCTAAGGAAAAACAAAACAAACAAAAAACCACTGTACTAGATCTTTGCTGATAGAGTTCTCATTACTGAGCATCTATTATCTTAGTCCCAGCAGCACCAAAGTTTTGAGATTGCTTAAGAACGCAAAAGCTGTTATAATATGAATGTGTTTGCTAATGAATTGACCACTTAATATCAGTTTCTACTCAAGCAACCCTCTCCTTTGAACACTAGCACCTAATCCATCCATCTGCTCATTTTGAGTCTCATGAACTGTTAGATACATCAGCTAGCAATTCAGTGCCAATTTGTCACAAAGTAAACTTACAAATCTTGTGCAAAATGCAGGATATTATGAAGTAAGCATACAAACCTAACAACAGGAATATAGCAAACTAGTTCACAATTGAAAAGGAGGAAAATAAATATGTATAATGATTTTAAAGTGGTTCAAAAGAGAATGATTTGAATACCAAGTTGATTAAGGAAAAGCTTACAGGAAAACTGATGAAATACTTGAATACTCTTGCAAAATCAACCTTCTTGATTATGCTGTGAGAGTCTCACAGGAAATGCAGCATGTCATCCTAAAATATCATGTAATTGTGTTTAAAAAATTAGGTCCCAAACAAAATACATCAATCCTTGATGCATTCTTTGTTTGTTGGAAGAATTAACGTAAAGTTGTATATAACACTCAATTTTATGAAATGAGACAAAACAAATATAGCTTAATGGTGTCTAGCTATCCTCATAGCATCCTAATCAAACCCTTTGCTCTCTACTATTTATTCTAAAGTTCCTCTACTGTTTTGAGACATGGTCATATTATGCAGCTCAAACTAGCTTCAAACTTGCAATCCTGTCTCTGTCTCCCATATTCTGGGATTGGTGTTCACCACCATACCAGGCTTTCCCCGTGTGTGTGTGTGTGTGTGTGTGTGTGTTTGTGTGAAAGACAGAGAGAGAAAGAGAGATAATTGGCATGCCTCTAGCCACTGTAATCCAAGTCCAGATGAGTGTGCCAGCTTGTGCATCTGGCTTATGTGGGTTCTGAGGAGTTGAACTTGAGTCCTTATGCTTCACAGGCAAGCACCTTAACTGCTAAGCTATCTCTCCAGCTCAGTCCCCCTTTTTATTGTTGTGGCTTGTTTTTTTCAAAGGTAGGGCTTCACTCTAGCCCAGGCTGACCTCGAACTCACAGCAATCCTCATACCTCTGTGCCACCGTGCCCAGCTGGTCCCTGTGTCAACTAGATTCATTAGGTAACCTTTTGTCTACTCCTGCTTCCCTCAAACAGTGAGTCTCCTGTAAACATCTTTGTCTCCTTAGCATCTGACACAATAGCAAGAGCTTAATAAATGCTTGTTAAATGAATGATTATAGTAGTCTCTTCTGCCTCCAATTAAATCATATACTCCAGCCCTACCTAAAATTCTTCAGCAAATCCCCACCAACACTGGGAAAAAAGTCCTAGTCTTTATTATGCCTTTACAAAACCTTTGAAATCTGCTCTTATTCTATGTGACCTTATACCTTGGCCACATAACTAGGTCTGGTTTTCCAAATGGCCTACACTTTACTGCTGCCATGATTCCATTATTCCCTCATCTTGGAATTTTCCATTCCACCACCAGAAAGCAAACTCTGACTTGTTGCTCTATGGACACCACCTTGTACATGATCACTTCTAGCATTGTCCCAAGTAGTTTGTGTTATAAAAATGGTCCTTGATAAAAGTAATATATGGGTTGGAGAGATTATTCAGTTGTCAAGGCATTTGCCTGCAAAGCCTACTGACCTGAGTTCAGTTCCCTAGTACCCACATAAAGCCATATGCAAAAGGTGGCATGTGTGTCTAAAATTCATTTGCAGTGGTTAGAGGCCCTGCCATGCCCATTTGTATTCTCTCTCTTCTGGGCATGGTGGCACATACCTGCTTTTAATCTCATTACTGGGGAGGCAGAGGGATGAGGACTGCTATGAGTTCAAGGTCAGCTTGATACTATATAGTGAATTCCAGGTATGTCTGGGCTAGAGTGAGACCCTAACTTAAAAAAAAAAAGTAACACATTCACATTAGAGGAAACAGAGAAAAACAAGTGTTGTGTGTGGCTATACAGATAATTATCTTATATATAGGGATAAAAATATATATGGACCCATATCACCATCCAAAGCCACTATTTTTACTTGATTGCATTTCATAAGATTTTTTTCATATGCATAGATTTTTTTTTGGTTTTTCAAGGTACAATCTCACTCTAGCCCAAGCTGACCTGTAATTCACTATGTAGCCTCAGGGTTGCCTCAAACCCACGGTGATCCTCCTACTTCTGCCTCCCAAGTGATGGGATTAAAGGCATGTGCCACCATGCCCAGCTTTCATATGTATAGATTTTTTACATAAGTATAATCTGAGTGAATGTGTGATATACCCACCTACCTGTCCTTGAAAAATGCAGCTAACATATGGTGGGCATGATTTTGAGTTATAACATGTTGTTAATAATAACACTAAACATTAAAATAGCACTTTTAATGGTTATATAATGTCCCATCAGGTGGATATGTTACAGTATGCTTCATAACAATTCCACTGTTGTTAAATGTTTAGATATCCCTCTTGTTGTCTTTAGGGGGGCATTGTAAGTAAGAGAGATAGTATCATTATGTACATATTTACCATATTTTGGATTGCTTAATTTCCTTGGAATAGATTATCAAGAGTCATCTCAAACTTGGTAGGAAGGAAAAATATTTATACTGTTTCCATTTTGTTATGATGCTAAATATTTTCATTTTTATTTACCATTTTTCCTTTATGAGTTGTCTATTCATGTCTTTTTTTTTTTATCTATTATTGACTGTTAGTGTTAACATAACTAGGATAAAGAATTTAACCCTTGGTTTGCTGTAACTACTTTTGCCTATTTTTATTTTGCTAAAATTTCAGCTGTAACAGCAATATAATTTCATTATATACATTTTGAAAAATAGAGACAAAAACTTTTTTTTCATAAAATCATAAGATGGGCATGGTGGTGCATGCCTTTAATCACAGCACTCAGGAGGCAGAGGTAGGAGGATCCTCATGGTTTGAGGCCACCCTAAGAATACATAGTGAATTCCAGGTCATCCTGGACTAGAGTGAGACCCTACCTTGAAAAACCAAAAAAAAAAAATCATAAGCCAGCTGGGTGTGGTGGTACACACCTTTAATATCAGTACTTAATTAGGAGGCAGATGCAAGAGGATCACTGTGAATTCAAGGCCACGCTGAGACTACATAGTGAATTCCAGGTCAGCCTGAGCTAGAGTGAGACTCTACCTCAAAACAACAGCAACAACAAAAAAAATCATAAGCCAGACTTGGTGGTACATGCCAATAATACCAGCACTTGGGAAGCAGAGGCAGGCGGACTACTACTAGCTGGTCCACATAGGAAATCCCAAGCCAGCCAAGACTACAAAGAAAGACTAGCTTAAAAACAGAAAAAATTCTGCCACTATAAGATAGCCACTATTATCATTGTCACTGTTGATTTTCTTCATGTGTATGACAAAGTAATTACAATATGCATACAATTTTAAGATCTACTTTTTAATACAAATAATTATTTTTTAAATTAATTTATTTGACAAAGAGAGAATGGGTGTGCCAGGGCCTCTAGCTACTGAAAATGAACTCCAGATGCATGCATCTGGCTTACATGGGTACTGGGGTTGTAAACCTGGATCCTTAGGTTTTGCAGACAAGAACCTTAACCACTAAAGCTATCTCTCCAGCCCCACATATAATTATTTTTAAATGTCCTATAACCTTTATAATCCCCATTAAAGATAATTGTGTAAGGATTTTGGATGTAGCTTAATGGTGAGATGTGTATCTGGCTTTATGTGGGGACTGGGGAATCAACCCTGGTCCTTAGGCTTCACAGGCAAGCACCTTAACTGTTCATTCATCTCTCCAGCCCTAGATTTCATTTTTAAAATCATTAGAAAACTCTTAAAAGTTATATTAGATTTTAAATTTTATACAATCAGATTTGATCTTTTGCCTCAAGAACATTTCCTATTACTTACTAAGCTTAGAAAACTATTCCCAGTTAGATGCTTCATATTAATTCATTTTTGTTTTATAATTTGCATTTTTGTACTCTTCAACAGCCACTTATTTTAGTTGATTACAGGAGATGATATTATCAGTGCTACAAACTGTCACAATATTTAATGAACAATCCTTTCCATTATTTATACCATGCACCCTTTTACATAACTTTCTTCAATGTGAATTAGATCTTAGAAATCATAGTGTATTGGAGGCAGGCATGGTGGTACACACTTGTAATCCTAGCACTAAGAAGGCTGAAGCAGGAAGATGATGAATTTGAAGGCCAGCCTTGACTACATAGTAAGACCCTGTCTCAAAAAGTAAAAAGAGGGAATGGAGAGATGGCTCAGCAGTTAAGGCACTTGCTTGTACAGCCTAACAATCTGGGGTTCGATTCCCCAGTGCCCACATAAAGCCAGATACACAAAATGGTGTGTGCATTTGGAGTTCGTTTTCAGTGGCTAGAGGCCCTGGTGCACCCAATCTCTCTCTCTCCCTCTATTTCTGCTTACAAATAAACAAATAAAATAAAAATCACATAGTCTTTTTTAAAAAATAAAAAGAAGAAATTTTATATTATTAACAGCATAAGTAGATGTTCACCCCCATTAAAACTCTTATCCTACATGGAGTCTTAATAAATGATTATTTCCCCTTAACAGTCATCACTCTCTACATATAGCAGGGATGAACATAAGTGACAGGAAAGTAGAAGCAGCTTAGATGTAAAGCACTGCATATCAGTAGTTTCACTGAAGGTGGCAGAGATTCTTTGTTGGGTCAAACTTAACTGAGGCTTCTAAAGCTTCTAGGCCTATCCTTGTACTTACTTAGAGGACAGTTTTAGCAAAGAACCTTGTAATATCAGATTAAACAGAAACTTCTTTCCTTGATATCTGATGAAGTTCTTCACCCCTCACTATTCCATAGGTGAGTTCTGATCATCATGGCCAGTCTTCACTGATTCTGGTTAGGTCAATTTAGCAGCATCCTCCTCTTCCTGGTGCTTCTTTCCTATCAGTAACTCTCTAACTGCTGATCTCTCCACTGCTCCTTGTCTATGCATTCCTATTAACCCAAGCTATATTCAGGGTGCTCTAGCAAAATCTCTCTCATAATTGAGACCTCATGGTCCATTATAGTAGCACTTATCTCTATTAATTTCCCCCTGCATTTTAACAAGTATCACTGAATAATTTTTAATTATTTAAAGAATATCACAACTGCCAAAGCCTTTCTTTGCCCTATATCATGGAGAAAATATGCTCCTATAAGTTGATGAGAAGTTGAAAGGAGTAAAATGAGCAATATCTCTTAAAAGTTACCTTGTTTCTTAAAATTTAACAAATTTATAGACCTACTTTACAGAATATAAAAGTTAAAAGTGATTATTTGATAAAGGTATCCAGACAGATATATTAACTACTGAAGAGAGCTCAATGAAATGCCTCTCTGAAATCAATATAAAGTACATCATCAAATAAATTGGTATAGCTACTAAATAGATCCAGATGAGTCTAATCAGCTTAAATGTACAGAGTTTGGGACTTATAAAGATGAAATATCATAATGGATGTCTTGTAAGATCAGAAGCCCTAACAGATGACTGCCAGCAGGTGGCACTTGGCCCACAGCAAAGCACTAAAGAAAAACAACCATTCAATCAAGGAAAGGTTGCTAAGCTCCAAGATAGCTGCTAGTAAAACTCTAGACACAGAAATCTGTAAGTGAAAAAATGTCAACAAAAAGGCCTTAGTTCCAATATATAAAGCACCAGCCTCAAAGAACAAATTGTGTTGGAAAAGGAAAAAATAACCTTTCTAGGTTCTTGGTTGGATTTTGAATTAAAACTACATGAAAAACAGGTTAACAGGAAAAAAAAACACATTTTAACTATTTTCATATGTATGAGTCTTACAAAAATATGAAAATAAAAGAATAGTCAGGGCTGGAGAGATTGCTTAGTGGCTAAGGCACTTGCCTTTGAAACCTATGGACCCAGGTTCGACTCCCCAGAACCCACGTAAGCCAGATGCACAGGGTGACACATGCACACAGGTAGTGCATGCACACAAGCTGGCACACACATCTGGAGTTCATTTGCAGTGGCTAAGGCCCTGGAGAACCAATTCTCATTCATTCTCTCTCTCTCATAAAAAAGAAGTCAAAGGGTTGAAGAATCCTGAGCTACACATAGGAACAGGGGCTTGGAGCTTCTGGGGATGGTGACAACAAAATATAGGAGAGTGAGAGGATGACATACATAGCAAGGGAATCTTAGTTTGTTAGGCAGATAAAAGTCAATACAATAAAATTTGCTTTCTTGCTCCTAAATACTGCTACTGTGTACCCCATTCACTAGCCCAAAGGTCTGGATCTAGGACATTGAATGACTCACTGGATTTGGCCAGCTTGTCTACATTTGCAGTTAAAAAAGAGATAAGGAGCTGGAGAGATGGCTTTAAGGTACTTGCCTACAAAGCTAAAGGACCTTTGTTCAATTTCCCAGGACCCACGTAAGCCAGATGTACAAGGTGGCATATGTGCCTGAGTTTGTTTGCAGTGGCTGGAGGCCCTGTCATGCCCATTTTCTCTCTCTGTGTGTCTGCACCTTTCTCTCTCTCTAATAAACAAACAAATATATACATATACATATAATATATATATATATATATATATATATATATATATATATGAATTTTTTTAAAAGATGAAAAGGAATGTAGTCAGTTTGGCTAAACCATGAAGACAACCAATATGTCCTTCCATCTTTTTCAACAGATTGAAACTCTAGAATTGAACTCTTTGGGGGGGGGGCGATACACTCTAACATTATGCCAGTAGTACCAGCGCTTTCATTATTCTAATTTTGTATATTTACTACTAACACAAGTATTTTCAAAAATAGCTCTTATTTAGCCACTGTGATGGTTTGAATAGATGGCCCCCAATATATTCAGATTTAATTTGTTTGTAGTTTGCATCTGCAACCACCTGGCTGGAGACAGTGTCACTGGGCGGATCTTAAAGTGTGGTGGAGGGTTTCAGATTTCAATCTAAAGATATGCAAAGTGTGCCTAGCTGGAGTTCCTGAAGTGTGCTGTGCTGTGTGGCTTTTGACTTTTAAGCTTGTGCTTCTCTCTCTCTCTCTCTCCTTGGTCCTGTGAAAGTAGGCCAGCTTCTTCTGCCATTATGGAACTTCCCCTGGATCTGTAAGCTTCAATAAATATCCCTTCCTCCATAACTGTGCTTTGTCTGGAAGTTCATCTCAGCGAACCTGAAGCTGTCTGCTACAGCCATCATTTGTTGTATTATTATCCAGACAACAATTTCTTTTTTAAAAATATTTTTAATTAATTTTTTTATTAGTTTTCTATTCAGCAAATACAGGAAGTTTGATACCATTATTAGGTTCATCCATGACCTACCCCCTCCCCACTGGCTCCTCCTTGTTGAGGTATATGGGTCATGCCTTGTGGAGTTAGCCCACAGTTATTGGTATGATAAATGTCTCTGCATATCCTGACCCAACATGTGGCTCTGACATTCTTTCCACCCCCTCTTCCGCAAAATTTCCCTGAGCCATGTTGGGTTCATTTTTGGTCTGCTTTATTTTTTGTGTTTATTTTTACTTATTTATTTGAGAGCAACAGACAGAGAGAGAAAGAGGCAGATAGAGAATGGGTGCGCCAGGGCCTCCAGACACTGCAAACAAACTCCAGATGCGTGTACCCCTTTTTTTGCACCTGGCCTTTTGTGGATACTGGGAAATTGAGCTTAGGTTGTTAGGTTTTACAGACAAGTGCCTTAACTCCTGCACCATCTCTCCAGCCCAGATTTCTAATATTGTTACATAGTTAATAGGCCTGAACATTTCCCTCACTTGCAACACTTCCAAATGTTTCTAAAAGAGTTGAGCCAATTCCATGAAAACACTGTCAATGCCTGGTTATTTTGAAGTAAAGGTTGTTTTTTTTTTTAAATTTTGTAGGTGAAAAATCTATCTAGCTTCAATTTCTCTATCTCCATTTGCTTAATAGTGTTTAATCAATGTGTGTTCAATGAACAAATGGCATATATGAGTCTGTGTATGTATTTAGGGGTGGGGAAGTTTAAACAAATGTGGCTGGTTAGATTTAAGCTTGTGGGCCTGCAGTCCCTTTACAGAGAGGTTTTAGAGGTGCCAAGAACATCTTAGAATTGACACCTAAATTGGGACAATCCCTGTGTAATTCACATTAGTCATAAGTATATATATATTTCTAGGAAGGGTTAGCTGAAAGCTTTCCTAAATGGTTAATGATATGTGAGTCCATTCACTTCTGCATGCAGTACAGACAGACAAAAGTGGCTTGACTAGAGTGCAGTCCTCTGACATCAGAACAATGCTATCTGTAGACTGCACTGGAAGCTGATCTAGAACCCAGCAGACATTCTGCAGTGAATTTAAACACAAGAGAAATGAAAACATACTTGTAGGGCAGGTATTTTCTATGAGGCCACAATACTGTTTCCTTATTTACTAAACTCAAGAGGACATAGAAATCCTTGATTCAAAGAATCTTGGTTCTCTCTTTTCATTCTTTCACTTTAAAAAGAAAATTCATTATTTTGAGGTTAAAAAGTAAAGTAAAAGCCAATGAAAGCAGACTCTTTTCTTTAAGACCATTTAAAACTCATAACTAAAAACATCTTTTATCTACTACCTAAGTACTAGATTCTAGTGGTTTAGTTTTTCAAGGACTTGCTTGGACATAAAATCTATTCATCTGCTGGGCATGGTGACACATGCCTTTAATCCCAGCATCCAGGAAGCAGAGGTAGGAGGATCACCATGAGTTCGAGGCCTCCCTGAGATTTTGCAGTGAATTCCAGGTCAGCCTGGGCTAGAGCGAGACCCTACCTCGAAAAAAAAAAAAAATCTATTCATTTGATGAAAAGAATACCATACTGTTATCTAAATTTGTATATAATAAAATTGTAGTTTTATTCCACAAACAAAACTAAAACTCAAGTGCTATTTTCTTTTCACTCAAGATCCTCTAAGAGCATCAAGGCTGTGGTTGGCTGCATGAACAACTGGTTTGTGAGTAAGGCATTGGCAGTTACTACAACTGCTTCCTTTCAATTATGGCACATTGATCAATTCAGCCCTGAAATCCCCCTCCCCCAACATGCATTAAGCACCACTGACACAGGAAACAATATGCTAAATGCTGAAAAAGGACCAGTTGTTGTTGTCAGGCATAGTCTTGTAGCTTGATATGTAAACAACTCTAAAAGCATGGTTTCTCAAATCTCAAGCAGCACCTAAGAAGAGATGTTTCACAAGCAACTCCTATGTTATGCATTTTCTTGTCTACACTAGCATAAGGCTCACTGATTCTTTGGCCCTGTGTTTTAAATCTATTCTCATCAATTATGTATTTAAGACCCTGTTTCTTATTTCTGTCAAGAATGAGCTCTAAAATGTACCCAAGATTTACAGGAATAATTTCTCCCTACTGCAAAGTTTCTTTAGCTCATATGTATACATACTGCATTGGAATCATAATTCATGTTATCCTCTAATTATTCCAATTTTGTTAATGTTTCTAGAGCCAAGTCCCTAAAAACTGGAGTTTCCGGAGTGTTGGAAAGGAATTTCTAGACTGTCTACTTATATCCTTTTCCCTTCCTCTTGTATTGATGAAGAAGCTGAGGTCTAGGATTCAGCCAAGTTAGCAGAAAAACTAAGCATAATGCCCAGGTACCTGGACTCTTGACAGAGTGCTTTCCACTATATTTGGTGATCTTATATTTCACTTGATCTCTTCAGAACAGCTTATAAAGTACTAAATACACACATACTTTTCAACAAACAGTACAATAAGCATAGTTTACGTAACTCAGTGACTGACTCTAGGGATAGGTCAAAGGCAGAAAGGTCATTTCCTTACTTTTTTGCATGATGCCACCCTCCAGACCAGTTAATTGCTACTTTGCATATCCCGTCAATCAGGCACTGGGCAGCTGTGATCGTAGCCCCTCCTACAGCTGCTGCATAGTCAAATATCCCTTCAGTGGCTGGGCAGTCATAACCTGAGGGCAAAATGCAGAAGAGTTTGTTATTAAAAACAAAGGGGATCTGCAGAAGGAGGAGGGATAGGTTCAGGTGTGACACAACATAGCCTACTAAAAAGCTACCACGCTAGCATCAGCTCCAAATGACACAGAAATATCTCCAATGCTGGTGAGGCAAGATTTTAAAACACTAGAGCTAGATAGGATAAGCCTTCAAGATGAAATCATCATATCAAATAGATTGAAATGAAGGCCACAGAGGTGATAATACCTTGCTGTTGCAGTCACGTTTGCACTGCTGGTAGAAATCACCTGACCAAGAGCAGCTTTGGGGAAAAAAGGATTTCTTTAAGCTTACAGGCTCAAGGGGAAGTTCCACGATCACAGGGGACACTGGCTATAATACCCATAAGTCCACCCCAACAATACACTGTCTCCAGGAAGCATTAGTTCCTGAATCTCCATCAGCTGTGAATCTAGCATTCAGAACACCTAAGTTTATGGGGACACCTGAATCAAACCACCACACGTGCCAATGGTCATATAGAGACAGGCCTGGGACCCAGGTCTTTTTGTTGTTGTTGATGTTGTTTTCGAGGTAGGCTCTTGCTCTAGCCCAGGCTGACCTGGAATTCACTCTGTATTCTCAGGGTGGCCTTAAACTCACAGTAATCCTCCTACCTCTGCCTCCCGAGTGCTGGGATTAAAGACGTGCGCCACCACGCCTGGCCAGGTCTTTTGATACTCAATCAAATGTCCTTTTACGAACTCATGCTGTTTCTCCAGAGTATACTTTTGATTACTTACATTTTAATGTATCTGTTAATGAGATAGGAAACTCAGCCAGAATATATATCTGGGCATATTGAAAATATGTATGTATTTATGTACTTGAAGCATAAGGTTATAGGGCTGATAAATTAGCAAAATAAACAATCAGAGCAGATTTAAGTGTGGCCATTAGGACCTCAACAACTGAAATATTTTTCCCTCCACAAAGCTCATTATTCAATTTCGCTCAACTTGTAGAGTTTATTCAATTAGTGAGTTTCATATGTCTAAATCAAGGCATTTAAATGGACAGTTGGGGCTGGGGATGTAGCTCAGGCAGAGCGACTGTCTAGCATATGCAAGGCCCTGGGTTCAATCCTCAGCACCATGCAGACATGCTCACATACACACATTGTTCTTAAATAAAAAGTTATAGTATAACCTGAAGACAGGGTATGAATGTCCCATCACAACCCAAGGAAACTTTACCTAGCCCATATTCTATGGAGTCTGGATGATCCTCATCGCCTTCTTGGCTGACCTTCTGGAGATGCTGCAGATAGGCATCAGTGTGAAAGGAGGCCATCTCCTCCATGGACGCCACTTTGGGCTTCACTATCCTAATAATAGAGAAAACAAAGAAATAAATAAGAGTCAGATCCAGAGTAGGCCCTGGACACAGCAGCCAGCAGCCTGAGCAAAAACTACAACTCTCAACTTCTGGTTCATTCCAGTGAGCTGAAGCACTAAACATATTGTCTCCCTCCCGTGCACTATTCTTCTTTTTATTGAGGTAGGGTCTCACTCTAGCCCAGGCTGACCTGGAATTCACTACATAGTCTCAGGGTGGCCTTGAACTCATGGCGATCCTCCTACCTCTGCCTCCCGAGTGCTGGGACTAAGGGCATGCACCACCACACCCGGCTTTCCAGTGCATTATTCTGCCTTCACTTCCTCCCATCCTACAGTGATGATTCCATCTACTAGTAAGAGGAAAGAGGACAGAATAATTACCCCCCCACCCTCTCTCTCTCTCTCTCTCTCTCTCTCTCTCTCTCTCTCTCTATATATATATATATATATAGATATAGATATAGATATAGATATAGATATAGATATAGATATATATAGATATATATATATATTATATATATATCTATATATATATATATATATATATAATAGTTTTTTCTTTATGAGAGAGGGAGAGGGAGAGGGAGAGAATATGGGCACACGATGGCCTCTAACCATTGCAAATGAACTCCAGAGAACTCCAGATGCATGCGCCACCATGTGCATCTGGCTTTCATGGATTCTGGGGAATTGAAGCTGGGTCCTTAGACTTCACAGGCAAACACATTAGCTGCTAAGCCATCTCTGCAGCCCCCCAGAATATTTATATTTAAGATAAACAAATACTCAGGGATTGGGTTAGGGTGATGGCTTAGTGGGTAAGAGTACTTGTTGTCCAAGCCTGAGAACTTGAATTTGATCCCCAACAGCTCAGTGGTTAAGGTGCTTGCTTGCAAACCCTGACAACCTGGGTTTGATTCCCCAGTATCAATGTAAGCCAGATGCACAAAGTGGTGTGTATGTCTGCAGTAGAAAGAGGCTCTGACATACCCATTCACTCTCTGTACAAATAAATAAAAATATTTTTACAAGGCCAGCATGTCTGTACCCCAACACTAAGGGAGGCAGAGACAGGACTGCTGGTGTTCACTGGTTAATCAGTCTAACCAGAAAATAGCATGAGCTCCAACTTCAGCCTGAGACCCTACCCTGCTGTGTCTTCTCATGTGTATGCAGAGCATACACACTTGCACACACACACACAAAAACAACAAAAAAAAAAAAACAATAACCAGGGATCAGAGTCCTTGGTTTAGCTACATAGAATTCAGTAACTCAACAAACTATATGAGCTGAACAATAATGATAAGGCAGATGGAAGGAAAATTTTCAGTACCTGAGGCCCAAAGGGAGCATCTGGAGCTGATGAGCTATATACATAAACTTTACTTTAGGAGTTACAACTTTCATAGCAAACCAGTGGGCAGAGGTATTTTCGTATCTGAATCAGTTGCTAATTGGACCATATAATCCTATGTTAGATGTTTATTTACTTATGGTTTTGGTGCTGGGATCAAACCTGCAGCCTTGTGTATGCTTTACACATGCTCTACCTCTGAGCTACACCCCAGGTCCTTATATCTTTCTTTTAATAACAGCAGGATTATCATATACTTGGAATTTGGAGCAATGGAACTAGATCCTGTCTAATTCTACTCACTAGCTCTACAACTTAGGTAAATTGTTTATTCTGTACCTTAGTTTTCTTATTTGGAAAACAGGGAAACTTATTGCATATGCTTCTGGGCTAAAGGATAACACATACAAACATTCTTTGTGGATAACTATTATTAATATCAAAGTATAAAAAGATGGAATTTGGGTTGGCAATGTGGCTCAGCTAATACATGCCTAGCATTTACAAGGCCTTAGGATCAATTCCTAATACTGCAAATATATATACAATAAATGTAATGTAGAATATTGTGTCATACGCCTGTAATCATAGCACCTGGGAGGCAGAAGCAGAAGGATCATGAATTTGAGGCCAACCTAGAATACATAGCAAGTTTCAGTACAGACTGGTCTATATGAAACCCTGTCTCCAAAAACTGAACTCAAGTATAAGTATATAAAATATAAACATTCTATACTTGGTCCCTCATATCTGCCTATCAGAAGGAAAAGGAGTTTGAACTGGTCCTTCACTGAGAACCTCTATTCCTCATTGACAAAAAAGGAGTGAGTGAGAAAATAAAAGGAGCAAGTCTACATAGGAGTTACAGCTCTAACTTCTACCTATTTCCTTTCCTGGATCCTGCTACCCTTATGTTCTCTAGTCCTGACCATTGAAAGGGTAGTCCACAAGCATTAGCATTCCCTGGGAGTGTTAGAAAGGTAGAGAAGCAGCCTCATCCCAGGCCCGATGAGTTTGTACTTTAAAAAGGTGTATTTTAACAAGAAAATTCAGATGCACTTTCAAGTTGAAAAGGCACCAGTCTAGGCCACAGAAAGGTAGTCAATGTTTGTTTTTTTTTTTTTTTTCCCCTGAATGGGAGCACAGCCATGAGTTTATTGTGAATTAATTTAATGACATGAGCAACTGTCATAACCGAGGTGGTCAGAAAAAAATCCTGTAGTTCGGATTAAAAACTTAAATACATAGCTAAAATCCAAGGATCCTTGCTTCTTATTCAAATGTTTGTGTTATGCCATCAAAGGCAAAAAAAAAAATCAATTACAATAAAAATCCATAGTTTCTTGAACTATTTTTCCCAGTCCTAATAGCTCCATTTTATATCACCTTCCCATTTATATTGCTAACTGTAAAAGTTAAAAAAAAAAACTGGACTGGAGAAACAGCTCAGTGGTTAAAGTGCTTGTTTGCAAAGCCTAACAACCTGGGTTTGAATCCGCAGTACCCATGTAAAGCCAGAAGCACAAAGTGGTGTGTGCATCTGAAGTTTGTTTGTAGTGGCTGGAGGCCCTGGTGTGCCCATTCTCTCTGTTGGTCTCTTGTCTATCTCTTTCCATTTGCAATAAGTAAAAAATAATTTAAAAAAGAAAAAAATACCTATATCTTCTCTGCTTATCAGCAAGGAAACTGTCTTTGTTTTAATGTGATATCTTGTTGAAATTAAGTATTTTTAAATATTAAAACATTATTTTGTGGTACTAGGGATTAAACCTACAACCTTGTGCATGCTAGGCAAATACTCTCCCACTGAATCATAACCCAAGACTCCCTTTAAATTCCTTTCTTAAAAAAAAGAATATTTATTTGTAAAGAGGGAGCGAAAGAAAGGAGGGAGGAAGGAGAAAAGAGAGAGAGAGAGAGAGCAAGAGTACATGGGTATGCCAGGGCCTTTTACCACTGCACATGATCTCCACATACATGTGCCACATTGTACATCTGGCTTTATGTGAGTACTGGAGAATTAAAGCCAGGTCAGCAAGCTTTACAAAAAAGTGCCTTTAACCACTGAGATACCTCCCCATTCCCTAAATTTCTTCAAAAAATTTTTTGTTTATTTTTATTTATTTATTTGAGAACGAGAGACAGAGAGAGAAAGAGGCAGAGAGAGAGAAAGAGAGAATGGGTATGCCAGGGCATCCAGCCATGGCAAACAAACTCTATATGCGTGCTCCCCCTTGTGCACCTGGCTAACGTGCGTCCTGTGGAATCGAGCCTCAAACCAGGGTCCTTAGGCTTCACAGGCAAGCACTTAACCGCTAAGCCATCTCTCCAGCCCCCCTAAATTTCTTTTAATTTTGAGGTAGAGTCTGGCTAAGTTGTCCATACTGGTCTTGAACTTGCTCTGTAGCTCAGGCAGGCCTTGAATTTGTAATCCTACTGCCTCATCCTGCCAAGTAGCTGGAATTATAATACAGTGCCACAAAGCACAGCAAAATATTAGACTACATTAATAAAAAGCAAGTACTTATGTTAACAGACATGTGTTAAATGAATGAAAAGATTTCCTGAATACTAAGAATTAAATCTGAAAGCATATATCACACTGCCTCTGAGAGATAACTGATGAGTGGCAATGTAGCCACTAACCCATTTGACTAGGAAATGCTGTAAGAAATCGTTAGGTCATATGGAAGATCCATACTAGTTGCACTTTACAATGACTGTAAATACAGAATTGGCAGTGATGTTGTTGTCGTTCATGGAAGCACTTAGCACCCCCCTCTAGTTCTGCCTTAATAATTTGTTTCATTATTGCGTTTTCTCCAGGTTTACCCATTTAAAGTTTGATGGTGATGGTGACATGCCTGAACATTTTCAAGTTGAACCTACCTCCTCATATCTAGCTTTGGGGGAAAAAAAGCAAAACAAAACAAAGACAAAAGTTCAATACAAGACAAAACCGGTACACTTCCCCTGCTTAACGCCTTTAGCACACAAAACTCTCCATAAAGCATCCAGCAATAAAATTGTATTTCTAATGGATAGTAACTGTTTCATATATTTTTCAAGTTTTCTCAATCCTTCAAAAGTTTTACCTGAGTTACAGGTAGATTACAAACACTACAAATACTCCCACAAAAGCTTTATTTTCCGCCTTAAGTACCATTCCCTCCCTAATTAACCCTACTAAAAAGCAGGCCATTAAAGCTATTGACCCCAGGAAAAGATCAGAAAAGACAACTTACCTCATTTGTTTATGCAGTGCATAAGCTTCGATCAGAGAATGTACCATGCTGGCCTAAAAACATCAGCATAAAAAGAATAGTCTCTTAAAAGTTAAATTTACGGAAACTCCACCACCATCATCCTGAATAAAGTAACTGTTTTATCTCGCCTCCTCCCTTCAGCTACTTAAGTTCGGATACAGTTGAGATAATACAGATACAAAGTATCAAAATTGCCAAGACTTGAGCTGCCCGGCCTCACACAGGTAATGGAATTACTTTTCGACAGCAGCTTCTTTTCCTCGACTTTTCTTCAATGACCCCTTAGTAAAGAAACTCCATTCTGCTCTGTAGCATCCCCTGCCCTTCGCCGACCCTCACTCCACTTCCAAAGGTCCCTTGGATGCCCTGCTGCGCTCCCTATAGGTAAGGGACCACTTCATCCTCAAACTGTTTTAGACGCCTTATACTGCTAGTTACATTTCTTTTGAAGCTAACCCCCAGTTCAGTCTCCTCTCTGCTTCCTAAAGCGCTCCTGTTCGCTCCCCACCCCCATCCCCAAAGCCCACGGTCTTTCATCCAGACCTCTCTCACCCGTTTAGGGATCTTGGCCAGGGAGTCGCACTTGCTGACATACTCAGGACTGTAAATGTAGACCGGGGGCAACAACTCCATGTTCCACGTCCAACCACAGCCTGGACCCTATCTTTTTCGGACTCAGCCTGGGCTCTAGTTCCTGCTCCTCAGAACGACGGTAGCGGTGCTCCCTGGTCAACATTCCCTCTTACGCCGGAGACACTGTCCCCGCTCCCCATCCAGTTGAGGGAATGGATGGGCTCTCTCTGACTACAGACCTTCATTTAATGACCTTAGTTCACAAAAGGGGCTTGGCAGATAGCTGCCAAATAGCTACCAATTAGGATCGATTTTTTTTTTTTTTAAATGGCACAAGTACTACGGTCAAAACTAACCAGCCTTGTTGCCCTACGGGGCCATTTGAAATGAGGTCAGACCTGACTCAGAGCATGCTGGGAGATGTAGTTTTTAGGAATATGGGTAACGGAAGAGCAGCGGCTAAACACTAAAAATAGCCGTGAATTTGAGTTTTGGCGCTAAAAGGGAGCCTCAACTTTTTATGGCTTCAGTCTGAAAATGTAATCATTTCACGGTGTGTATAAACACAGTATAGATTCAGTAGTTTCGTAGAGCCCAACACCTCCCGGCTTCATTAGCTTCCTATACCAAAGACTGGCTTTGGTACAGTGGGGGATTGGTTAATGACACAAATGGCTTGAAAAACAATAAATTCTGTGCAACAACTTTAGTTCATTGCTTTTCATCAGTGTCCGTGTAAGAGTTAACAAGCGTAATAATAATTTATTCTGGCAAATCGGATATCATTTTCTCCAAACCGTCTGATATGGTGGAAATTACTTAGTAGTTTCTAATCAAACAATAATATCAAATGTACTTCTTGAACATTCATGTGATAGGAAGGATGAAAGATGTTTTAAGTGGGGTTGGAAGCACCAGCGCTTCCTTTCTCTTGCTTCTGCAGCTAAACAAGGATGAAGAAGGTATTTTAGGTTTGGTGTACAGGTTATTAATGTGTCCAAAGGCGATTTTAGAATAACCACCAGATTTTCAGGTTCCTGGATGCCTCCCTGATCTATGCCAAGCTGGCCAATATCCAGGCCTCTCATTCTCACACCATCCTGAACTGACCACTAATGCCTCTGAGATAAGTTCTAAGACATACCTTAAATGCACCCATTTTTCTACCAGTACACAGCACGACCCTAGGCTGGCTACTATCATTTCTGGTCTGACTTTTCAGCAATATTACTGCTGGAAACATTTCCCCTAGGGTGATGAAAACACATGACTTCTCCCCAGATATGACACAGACAAACCTGTGATGACTCCCAGAAGTTGTGTCCCTGGTCAGAGAATCTCCAGCACACTATAGCACCTGTAGGAACAAATATCCATCTGGTCTATCTTTCTTCTCTTGGTGCCATACAAACCATTCTCTGCAACACCAGAGTGAATACACACACACACACACACACACACACACACACACACACACATATAAATTGTATGTCAGTTGTGGTGGTCTATACTTTTAATCCCAGCACTAGGGACTAGGGAGGCTGAAGTAAGAAGACCACCATGAGTTCAAGGCCAGCCTGGGTTACAGAGTGAATTCCAGGTCTGCCTTGATTAGATAGAATGAGACCCTGCCAAAAACAAAAAGCTAAAGTAAATTGGATCATGCTATTAAGACCTGAATCACACAATAGCGAGCATCTTTGAACTGGGGAAAAAGGTAAATTTTGAGATTCCTGATTGTGGGTACTTGGAGGAGAAAAGGATTCCGAGAAGGATAAAAAAGCAACAACTGGGCTGGCGAGATAGATCAGCAGTTAAGGTATTTGCTTGCAAAGCCTAAAGACCCAGGTTTGATTCCCTAGTACCCACATAAAGCCAGATGCACAAAGTGGCCAATGTGTCTGGAGTTCGATTGCTGCAGCTAGAGGCCTTGGTGTCCCCATTCTCTCTGTCCCTCTTCTATGTCTCTCTGCTTGCAAATAAATAAACTATTTTTATAAAAAGCAACAAATAGCCGGGCGTGGTGGCGCATGCCTTTAATCCCAGCACTCGGGAGGCAGAGGTAGGAGGATCGCCATGAGTTCAAGGCCACCCTGAGACTACAGAGTTAATTCCAGGTTAGCCTGGACAAGAGTGAGACCCTACCTCGAAAAACCAAAAAAAAAAAAGCAACAAATGGCTTGGAACAAATGTAGTAGTATATATTTCCAAAAATCAGAGGAGGGCTGAAGAGATGGTTTGGCGGTTAAGTGCTTGCCTGTGAAGCCTAAGGACCCCAGTTCAAGGCTCTAATCCCCAGGACCCAAGTAAGCCAGATGCACAAGGGGGCACACACGTCTGGAGTTTGTTTGCAGTGGCTGGAGGCCCTGGCGCGCCCATTCTCTCTCTCTCTCTCCCTCTCTCTCTCTCTGCCTCTTTCTCTGTCTGTCTGTCGCTCTCAAATAAATAAATAAACATGAACAAAAAATTTAAAATAAAATCAGAGGAGATGAGATACTATACATGTCTTGTGCAAAAATGGCCCTGAATCCCTTTGCCCATTCGAGACTTAATGGTTTTCTATGGGAGGAGAAACAGAAGATAGGAGAGGATACCAAACAGTGAGGGGTTAAAAAGTGAAGCCCAGGGCTGGAGAGATGGCTTAGTGGTTAAGCGCTTGCCTGTGAAGCCTAAGGACCTCGGTTCGAGGCTCGGTTCCCCAGGTCCCACGTTAGCCAGATGCACAAGGGGGCACACGCGTCTGGAGTTCGTTTGCAGAGGCTGGAAGCCCTGGCGTGCCCATTCTCTCTCTCCCTCTATCTGTCTTTCTCTGTGTGTCTGTCGCTCTCAAATAAATAAATAAATAAATAAAATTTAAAAAAAGTGAAGCCCAGGCTCAGTGGTACAAAGCTAGCATGTTGTGGTAGTTTGAATGTATGTCCCCCATAGACTCGGGTGTTTGCTTTTTCTCAATTTTTATTAACATTTTCCATGATTATAAAAAATATCCCATGGTAATACCCTCCCTTCCCCCCCCTACTTTTCCCTTTGACATTCCATTCTCCATCATATCCCCTCCCCATCTCAATCAGTCTCTCTTTTATTTTGATGACTCAGGTGTTTTATTAAAGCTTGTAACTTGGGTCTCCAGCCACCTGGCTGATGGAGGTATGTTTAGGGGTGGATCTGAGTTCCACCATAAAGATAGGATGAGAGGTCTGAGCTCTGACTGGCTCCCTGATTGCTGCTCTTTTTTGCTGTTTGCCAGCTGGTGATGGTTTCTCTTTGCTTGGCTTCTTCTGTCATTCATGGGATTTCCCCTGGACGTGTAAACTTGAAATAAATCCCATTTCTCCCCCCCCCCAAAAAAAAGTGAAGCCCAGAAAGACAAATGTCACATGTTCTCTATCATATGTGGAGTGTAGCTACAAATGATTGGACTTCTAAATGAGTAGGAAAACAACCCAGTAAGCTAGAAAGGAGATAGAAAGGGAGGGAGGGGGAGTTAATAGGATGGTATTGTATGTATGTACATAGAATAACAGATTAATGAGGCTTAAAAGGCCTAAGTGAGGTCAGGGGAAGAGACTGAGTAAAGGAAAGGTGGAGGGAGGGCTAATCAAAATCTAAAAGGATATAAACAAGTCATGTGGAAATCTACTTTTTTGGACAATGGAACACGCAGAAGCCATAGATTTGTAATAGAAAATTTTCAGTGCCAGGGATGGGATACCTTCCAGTGAGCTGTTGGCCAGGGAGGCCACTGATACCCCCAAAATATTGCAGGCCATTGCCAAGGCCCTCGGTTTCCCACTAAGAATAGGTGGTAAGACTCTATTGATGAAGACTCCACATACTGCGGCTGCAAGGTCACTGAGAAATCCTGCTGGAGCTGAGCTAAAAACCTCCTCCATGTAGACCAGTTGACAGAAAGTTGGTAGTCATGAGCCCTAGGGGTGTAATGTCTGCTGGTTTTTGGCTAAATGTATATGCCATGCTCACCAAACTGCCTAGTAAGCACTTTTCTTAATGTTTATACCCATATATTAATACTAGTTTTACTTTTGGATAAAGAAGCTTCTCTTTTCAGGCGACATGACTTAGAAGGCACCATGGAGCTGAGAAGAAGTGACAGAGTGCTCAGCATTAAAATATCTCTATCACACCTTCCAAGGCCAGGGTCCATTACGGAAGAGGCAGCGGAAAGAAGGTAAGAGTCAAAGGAAGAGTAAGACTCCTGACAATGTGCTCCTCCAGACACAAAATGGCCTGGATATCCATGACCTCACAGTGCCTGACACTACCTACACAAGACCATCATAATAGGAGGAAAACATCATGACATCAAGATAAGAGAGACTGATTGAGAGGGAGAGGGGATATGATGGAGAGTGTCATTTCAGAGGGGAAAGTTGGGGGAATTATGGAAGTTGTCAACAAAACATTTTAGAAAAAATTTTAGAAAAGTGAAGCCAACTTGAGTGTGGATTCCTCTTTGAATAAATGTGATTTTGAAAGAAGTTTGTCTATCAGCCCAAAAGGATATGGACCCAGAACTGCTTTTTGGATAAGAGAGACTTACATCTACAGAGTAGTCTGTGAGGCTGTACCAAAGCACTGAAAAGTAGAATCCTAACAATCAGGCACTGTGAGGAAATGAGACTAATTCTAGGCTTTCAAAGCTAGGCAGTTGCAGGAACAGTGCAGGATACAGACTGACCCAGTGACACCCTAAAATCTGAGCTCTAATCAGATGGCACAGAAATGGCTTATTTTGTGTGTTCCTTCAGCTCTAGTAAAAGCTGGACACTTCCTCAACAGATTGCTTTCCACTTGATGCCTCAACCCACTAACCCTTGTCTTCACATAGTCACTAATGTCCATTCTTCAAAGAGTATAGTTGTTATGAGAACTCTAGAGTCAGGGGCCATGGGTTCAAATCCCACATCAACTACTTTATCTTATTGGCCTTAGACAGTGGGCTTCAATTGTTTGCCTCTGTTCCTTCAACTGTAAGATGGGGTGCCAAAAACTATCTCAAATGTTGAAGGCAAAAATGGCCCATGCTAAGTTCCTACATAACAATGTCTAGCATTTAATAAACACTCAAAACACTCATTGTTTTAAGAGCCATCATGTCAAATATATTTAATATTTCTGGAAAGTTTTACCTTTTATCCTTAGTTTCAGCCAATGCTGCATGTGCATGCAATGTATACACACACACACACACACACACACACACACACACACACACACACACACACCATGAATGAAAGTAGGATGGGGATGAACTGGGAAGAGGTTTTTAGTAGGAGGGAGGGGAATAAGGGTAATTGCACGAGAGAAGATCAAAACATTATATACATGTATGCATGTAGCAGATGTAAAACAAACAAGTACTAGTGGTTTTAGGAGAAATCCTTAGTTTTGAGGCATCTATGACCTTGAAAGAAATAAGACTCCTGGTAGATGCAGGGTGACCCTATCATCAAAACTGGGACACTTTTAAGAGTGGCAGAGAGTGTTATTAATAATTATGCCAGGAAAACGAGTATAAATAGGGGCTATCTTGGGAAAACCAAGATTTTCAGCTACTTAAGATAATGAAGACTAAATGTCAAGAATACTGAATTCATCTCCACTGCATTACTGTAGAGATGAGGTTAAAAAAAAAAAAAAGGTGTGCTCACGATTCTGTGAACTATGGCTGAGAATGACAACTTTTGCTCCAACAGTCACTCAAATTCCCAGAATATAGTAAACCTAAATTGACTACTATGGAACTGTAGAGATTAGTCATCTTTTTGGGATAAGCCATCTTTTATAATAGAAATGGGTATGGAATAGTGTGGTGGTTTAATTCAGGTGTCTCCCATAAACGTAGGTATTCTGAATGCTAGTCTGATGGCAGCTGATAGCAATTGGAAATTAAAGCCTCCTGGAAGCAGTGTATTATTGGGGGAGGGCTTATGGGTGTTATAGCCAGTTTCCCCAAGCCAGTGTTTGGCACAGTCTCCTGTTGCTATTGTCCACCTAATGTTGGCCAGGGGTTGATGTCCACCCTCTGCTCATGCCATCATTTTCCCTGCCATTATGGAGCTTCCCCTTGAGCCTGTAAGCCAAAATAAACCTCTTTTTCCCATAAGCTGCTCTTGGTTGGGTGATTTCTACCAGCAATGCGAACCTGGCTGAAACAGTAAAGTGATACCTAGGAGTGGGATTGCTGCTAGACACCTGACTGTGTGGCTTTGGCCTTTTGTAGCGGATTTTCAAGAGGAATGTAGAAGGATATGAAACCTTGGTGTAAGAGACACCTTGCAGTTCTGTTTTAAGTACAGCTTGCTGGACTATTCTGGTCAGAGTTGAAAGACCTGAATGCAGTAAGAACTATGGACTGTGAGGTTTGGCTTATGAGGGTGAGAAAGAGCTTTGCCTGGACTGGGCTAGCAATTTGTGTGGGAAGCTTGCTGTTATGCCCATGTCCTGAGAAGTTGTGCAGGGTTACTTTGCATAGAAAAGAACTGGTGTGAGCAGAGGGATATGGTACAGAAAAAATGAAATCTTTGAGCCTAAACTGCTGCCCATTCATCTGCAAATTGAGAGATTTACAAATATTGAGATTGGGCCAGCTGACCTGCACTGAGGCAACAGGAAGAATGTAGACTCTTTTGAAGGGGCCTGAGTGCTCAAGGAATGTCCTGTTCTTTCAAAGTCTGCTTTACTCCCCCATGGATTAACAAACTGGCACCCTACCTGGTATTGTGTAACTGTGGGCTTACTCCATAGTGCACCCATTTACATCAACAAGGAGGGGCCATTGGGAGTTGGTAGGTCATGGATGAGCCTAAACAATGGTACCAAACTGCCTGTATTTGCTGAAAAGAAAACTAATAAATTAAATTAAAAAAAAAGAAATGCAGGAAAGAGAGGGACATTGAGTTTGCAACACGGTCTTGTGTTTTAGAAATGGTCATGGGTAATGTGAAGCACGTTTGCTGGATGTCTGCATGGAGACTCCATGGGGCCATGAGAATGAACCATGGATTGCAGTGGAGACCCAGTTAAGATGCCAGGACCACGAGATGGCTGCTAAGGAAAGCTGCCTGCCCCAATGAAGTTTTCCAGGACTATGAGTAGCCTAGCTGGAGGGGTGGAATTGGAACTCCAGAGACTTGTTGCTGGTTAGAATTAGAGACTTGTCACTGGCTAGAGTTGTTGGTCTTGCAGCTACAGAATTTGATATTTGCCCTGGTTGTTTTAAATCTTATATTGGTTGAATATTTCTTTGCTATGCCCAATGCCATCTTTTGCAGTGTGAATGTCATTATGGGTTTTGGGGGGATTTTTTGGAATTATGGGCCAGTTAAAAGGCCTTGGACTATGGGGATGTATGAACGTCATTGGAATGGATAAAAACTTTGGAGACTTTTAAAGTTGGACTGAATGCATTATATTTTATATCATGTATGGATATCAGTTTATGGGAGCCAGGGGCAGAATATGATGGTTTGATTCAGGTGTCCCCCATAAACTTGGGTGTTCTAAATGCTAGGTTCCCAGCTGATGGAGATTTGGGAATTAATGTCTCCTGTAGGCAGTGTATTGTTGGGAGTGGGCTTGTGGGTGTTATAGCCAGTTTCCCCAAGCCAGTGTTTGGCACACTCTCCTGTTGCTATGGTCCACCTTATGATGGCCAGGGGTGATGTTTATCCTTTGCTCATGCCATTGTTTACACTGCCATCATGGAGCTTCCCCCTCAAGCCTGTAAGCCAAAATAAACCTTTTTTTTTCCCACAAGCTGCTCTGGGTTGGGTGATTTCTACCAGCAATTCAAACCTGACTGCAACAATTGTAAGTATTATTATGAGAATAAACTGTTTTAAGTAGCATTTATACAAAATTGAAATGCTCAGTAGGGCTGTAGAGATGGTTTAGCATTTAAGGCGCTTGCCTGCAAAGCCTAAGGATCCATGTTTGACTCTCCAGATCCCATGTAAGCCAGATGCACAGGTGACACTGAGGATACTAAAAACACACTGAAGTAGAAATCCAGAAGCTGCTGTGAGCTCAACAATAAAGTAGTCTTAAAGTGCACTCACCAAGGTTCAGGGAATTTTGCAGAAGAGTGGGTAAAAATAATGTAAGGGCTACAGGGTGGACAGGAATATCAGAGACATTGACCCCAACAATGACTGACAGCTGCTCTCATAACCCTTAATTCACAATTCCATGGTGAATATCAGTAATCCCACTGAAAAGGGCTCTCAGTGGAGTGGGGGCAGGGAGGAGGGAAATGATGCTACCAATACATGATGTGTTCAAATAGTTTCTAATTAATAAAAGAAAATAAGCTTGCTTAAATTTAGTAAGCCTAGTTCAAGTACATAGTTGAACAATAAAACTGTGGATTTTTTAAGCCATGGCATGTAATACATAATGTATAATACACAATCTATACTTTTTTACATGGTTAATGAACTTTGAGTGTACTATATAATTACAGTACATAATATCATGAAATACTTCCAATTCCAAAACACATGCAAGATTCTATGTACTGACACCAGACATTATTTACTTGGAAATTCTTGTTCTTTATTTTCAAAACATAAGTGCTTTTTAAAAAGTACAGAATGCCTTTTCTGCATCACTCTGAAGAGAAGTGGCTCTGAACATTAAACACCGCTGTCTAAGGATCACAAGGACAGCCAATACCAGTGTCAGTGCAGGTAGACAAGTACAGGAAGGAGTGCTGCCTTCACCTGTGGTGCTCCAGATGTGCTTCTTGTGTCTGGGGCACATTTACAGGCAGAGAAATGGCACACAGTTTCAGAACAGGTTATACATTCCCTTCTAAAATGACTAGAAAATCATAATCAGAAAGCTATTTACTGTGTGTTTCCAGCTACGAGAGATGTATTGAAAAAGGGAGCCATCTTCTCTTTGCATCCACCATTTGTTTTCTGTCACCCTACTGCAAGGACTTATTAAATGTACACATAAGACTTTCTGTTACTGGTTTCATGAGAAGTGTTTAGAGTCCATTATCCCTACCAAGTCCATTGGTGTTCTTGGAGAAAACCTCTAAAAATCTGAGGGAAAGAAGGGGATGGCAGTAGGAAATGATCTGAGTACAAACAGGGAACCTGACCATGTCTTTACCAACAAATCAGAGGAAGGAAAATTGGTAGAACTCTTGGCTAAGCATGGCTGCATATACATGGGATCAGAGAAGAGGGCTGAAGGATTGTTTGATCATTCTTTGTGTTTGAGTTTGAGGACAGTTACAACCCTCTCTAATACACATACTTTTTAAAAATTATTGGGACACAGTCTAATACCTGAGGCTTGCCTAGTTCTCACTACATAGTCCAGGCTACCCTTGAATTCATGATCCTCCTGCCTTAAGTTCCCTACTGTTGGTATTATAAGGATGCATCACCAGACCTGGTTTTGCAACATTCTTACTTACATGGTTACTCAGTCCTTCAAATGTTCATACGGATAGGTATACAGACATGTCAAAACTACTTATATATCATTTCACTACTTAGATCCATACAGGTGTTTATAAGAAACAAATTGGCACAGAACAAATACTAAAATATTCAGGGATATGAATACCAGAATTAGGAAGTTAAAATGTAATTGGAAGAGTTTAAGAATAAATGCAACAGGGCAAGGGGTTGGATGGATATGGTGGAAAGTGAGTATATAAGTGAGGCAGAGACCAAAACACAGGAAAAGAGGGCTAGTAGAGCAGTCAGACTGGGCTGCTGGACTCCTCTTTGGCCCAGACACTCTGCACTGTGGGCAACTCCCCTCATCAGAGGCAAGGATACATTGTACAATGCTGTCTTCAGGGAACCAACCCACCTCTAATACCTCTTAGCTCCCTGAATATAAGACACTACCCATGTATCTTTTTTCCCTCCATCTCTGGAATTAGGCTCCTTGATCCATTTCTCTGGGTTATTCCACATGTTCTTACATATGTCTCTCAGCAGCAGCAATGTTCATAAAATGTGATTTCAAGCATTAACAGAGAAATTTTTAGTTATATATGTTGAGTTTGCATTTTTTTAAATATTTCACCAAAGTGGGCACTGTGGGCAGATAAAAAAGGACAGCAGAAGAGACAATAAGTCTATACAGAAACTATTTCACCACTCAGAGTAAGGCAACCTGTGAGTAAGGAAGGAAACCATGATATATCTGGTGTTCTCTTTTTCTGAGGCACTTTACAGCAGCATAAACTTGAACAATTTAGAGTCAAGTCTCTTGAAGTAATGACCCAAATCACCCACACTACTCATATTACACAACAAAACCACATATACAAAAAAAAAGCTTTAGGAATAAGTTATAAATAATACCTTCTCCCCAAACAGGGGTTATAAAACTAAGTTGGTAGCACATCTACAGAATAAAAACACAGGCAGTACAGGCAGTAATTGACAGCCCGGTGGAACCTACATACATTGCAGGTCAGAGTCCAGGTAAGGGTTCTGTTCTAAAGCAGAGAGATTATCAGAAAACTCCTCTCTTCTTGGGAGTATGGGGTAGGAAAGGGGGCATTGGGGATTAGGCATTAACATTTCAGTTCCATGCACAATCAGCTGAGGCACACACCAGCTGCTGGAAGGATCCCCACACACCAGGACCTGATGCCTTCACTGCATAGCACAGAGGCTGTGTGGCAGAAACTCCTGCACGTATGTGGCAGCTGCCTTGGAGAGGTAGGTCATGGTGCCAAACCTGCCACTTGGTGCACTGTCATACAGAAGAGTACAGATACCAGAGGCCGGATCCTTTGCCAACATGATATCATCTGCGCCAAGGGTTTTCTGTTTGGTTTTGAAGGGTAGGAAAACACAGGGGAAAGGAAAAGTTACCAATCTTACTAAAGAAATCTCTGATGAGTATAACTTAGCATCCTCCCCATCACCAATTAGTTGGCTCCTATGGTTTTGAGTCAGGAAGAGATCACAAAAAGAGTTACACCCAGAAGGATGAAAATGAGTTCCTATACATACATTTGTCATTAGACCTCCAAATTCAAAAAGACTGCTTTCCAACGCTAGGATCTATGCTTACAATGAATCAGATTTTCTTATACATGGACTGATAACAATCCAAAACATTTAAAACTAGGACTGTTCTAGGAAATCCTGGATACTTTGCTTTTGCTTTCCCAGTGGCTAAGAGAGTGAAATGTCTATTATAGGTTTTCAATTTTTTCCTGTGGACAACCTACATGCCTTTCACTTTGTGTTCCCACTCAATCCAGCCAGAACTTGGAACACTTTCCATAAACAGTTTGTATTTCTGGTTTTTTTTTTTTCAAAGAGAGATAGAAAAGGGACAGACAGAGAGAATGGGTACACCAGGGCCTCCCACCACTGCAAATGGACTCCAGATGCATACACCACTTTGTGCATCTGGCTTTATGTGGGTCCTGGGGAATTGAACTTGGGTTATTAGGCTTTGTAGGCAAGCCCAGCTGCTGAACCATCTCTCTAGCCCATAGGTTTTATTTCTAATGCAGTTAATTTCCTGGAAGATTTTTTCAAGGAAATAAAAAGAAGTTGAAGTGGCAGTTTCATTTTAATATTTTCCCATAGATAAGTAGCAAAAGCAAGAAAAACTAGAAACAAATTTTCTTTTTCCTTAATAGTCTTAGAAGGGTATTTTACCAATAGTTCCCATTAAATCCTTAAAGCTTTATTGTGACCAGAAATTGGAAATATATGCAAATGCTATGCTTCAGGGCTTTTCACAGAAAAGCAAAATACCTCTTGAATTCCTGGCAATTTTGCTACCAAAAAAAATCACAAAAATCCCACAAAACACATGGGATGGAGGAGAATGCAGATGAAAAGAGGCTGGATTTGATCAGTGTGTGCTGTATGCATTTATGAAAATATCACACTGAAGTCCATTAATATTCATAAATAGTCTAGAGGTGTATGTTAGACATAGGTTACTTGCTTACTATGCAGTAGGCCTGATTCCATCCCTACACAATCAACCAGCCAACATATATAATCTGTAATAAAAATAAAGATAAATGTACATGGAGACATATGTTATCTTATAGCCTACTTGTTTTGCAACAAAGCTCAGAGCTACTAAAACATGGGGCCTAGAAAAGAACTACAAAGACAAGGGTACAAAAAAGTGACACCCATGGGGCTAGAGAGATGACTCAGCAGTCAAGGTGCTTGCCTGCAGGGTCTGACAACCAAGCTCGATTCTCCTATGCCCATGTGGAGCCAGATGCACAGAGTGGTAGTACATGCATCTAGGGTTCATTTACAGTGGCTGGTGGCTTTGGTATCCCATTCTCTCTGTCAGTCTGTCTTCTCTCTCTGCTTGCAAATAACTAAATATAAAAAAAGAAAGTGACTCCAGGTTTGTGAGGACCTTAGGATATAGTCAATTTAATGTCAAACATTCTTTGAAAAATCTATATGTTTACCTATGTAAGTTTTTTTTTTTTTTTTTTTTTTTGTGACAGGGTCTCACATAGCTCCTGCTGTCTTCCCAGTCACTATATAGTTGAGGCTTGCCTTGAACTCTTGATTCCCCTACCTCTACCTCCTGAGTGCCATAATTACAGATGGGTACCACCCCACCCAGATACCTACCTGTTCTTGAAGAAACAGATCATTAGCAATATGCACAATTTTCTCCACAGCAATGATGCTTCCAATGCTATGAATTTCAATATCTGCCAGCATAGTGAGAACCAGGATGGCTTCAACCAGAAGCTGTCGGTACTCAGGCTGAGGCACACGATTCAGGACAGACTCCACATGCACAGAGAATTTAATCTCTCCTGGAGTCATCTGTGACACAAATGAAAGTAAATCAGTTCCTAGGATCCCACTGCCCAAGGACATCAATCTCTGTCTCTGAAAAGTAGTAAAATCACTGTAGTGGTAAGCATGTCTTCAGCCCCTTTAATGGAACAGCATAAACTGCTTCACTCTTTTTGCAATGCATAACAAGAGTCATAAAAGTGTCAATACTGTCTAACCCATAATCCTATTTCTGGGGGTTTGTCTTAAGAAAATATTTCAAAGAAGAAAAAAGGTCTATGTGCAAGTGTTTATAGTAGCATCAATCACAGGTATAAAACTAGAGGTAACCTAAACATGGGAATTAATGCATAAATAACAGATAATAGCTTCATGAGTCTTTATGGATACATCTATAAGAATAAATCTAGGGCTGGAGAGAGAGCTAAAGGTGCTTGCTTACAAACCATGACAGCCTGGTCGATTCATGATTCCCCAGGACCAATGTCAATCCAGATGCACAAAGTGGGACATGCATCTGAAATTAGTTTGCACAGGCAAAAGGCCCTGCCATGCTCATTCATTCGTTCTCGCTTTCCTTCAAAAAAATACATTTATGACCATACATAAAGGAAAAATTTATGTAAAGCTTAAAATATGTGTGTGTGAATTATATAACATATCTACATACTATTAAAATAGGCACTGAAAAATATACTTATTTTGGGTAAAGTACATTGAGAAATATTTTTGGTAAAATTGTACTGAGTTTATGCTCTACAGAAGACATAGATATTTGAACTTTAAAGACCTAGGCTCAAGTCCTGTCAGTGGTGGTCAAGCTTTCCATCATATAAGCATGACAGACAGAAGCTTACCTCCCTAGTGGTTGAAGAAGGAAGAACAAAACCTTCTACAGAAAGTCCATGACACTGTAAAACAAAAATCCATGTCGTTACCAGGGATGAGCTAACAATAGGGATGCTATAAGGAGACTACGTATGAGTCACAAGCTATATATCAAGTAACCACAGGCCAGCAAGAGGCCCTACAGCCCATGTGTGCTTGCCATAGGCTCATGATTCTTAAGAATCAAGATTCAGTGCTAGCCACACATGGTGGCACACACCTTTAATCCCAGCACTTGGGAGGCAAAAGTAGGAGGATTACTGTGAGTTTGAAGCCATCTTGAGACTACATAGTGAATTCCAAGTCAGCCTGGGATACAGCGAGACCCTACCTCAAAAAACAAAACAAGGGCTGGAGATATGGCTTAGTGGTTAAGGTACTTTCCAGTGAAGCCTAAGGACTCATGTTCCAACTCTACAACTTCCACGTAAGCTAGATGCACACTGACTTAAACATGCAATGTAGCACATGTGCACAAGTGTGCACATGTCTGGAGTTTGATTGCAGTGGCTGGAGGCCCTGGCGTACCAATATAATGATGTCATGTGTCCTTATATATCTTTGGCAAAAATAGGATTTTGAAATAAAAACAAATATTAGTTACACCAAGAGAGTCTTTGGTCCAGGTGTGGTGCAGCACACTATCAATCCCAACACTCAGGAGGCTGAGGGAGAAGGCTCTTGAGCCTGGGCTACATAACAAACCCCTATCTCAAAACAATAAAAAGCACAAATAAAACAATAAAAGTAAAAGCAAAAAGCAACTATTTTGAGCAACTGGCATCATTATACTTTGTATTTGTATACTAGTTTTCATCCAAGAAAAAGCTGTAGGTAAGAGCTACTTATATAAACTCCCCTTGTTTTACTGTAGTGGCATGTGGTTTTGAGCAGCTCAATAGCATTTCCAGTTCAGAACAGCTACAAGAGTGAGCTTACTATCATCAGATTATTTAACTAGAACCAAATGTATTACAATATCCCACAATGTTCAGCTATGCCCTAAAGCACATGTCATGATTTTAAAAATCCAATTGAGAAACACCACCATTACAACAATAATAGAAATAGATTACATTATGAATACAGCCACAGTAATAAATCAACTATTTCAGTTTTATGTTTCTTTCTAGATTTTGTCCATCTGAATATTTGATCTTTATATAATTAGTGATGTTCTAGTTATGTCATATCATAACCTCCAGACACTCAGCATTCCACAGAGGAAAGAAAGTAAATTTGTGTTATTCTCACCTTTTGCAAGACTTTCCATACTTTTTGATAAAACCCAATTGGGACTCTATTTAGTGCTCCATCCAGCCTTCTCCGGCGTTGCCACTGACCTTGACGACTATCTCTAGATGCCTGCTGGCCACATGCACTAGGCAAGACTCCACTACTTGCAGCAATACAGGTTGCAGGAGACTAGGTAGAAGAGAAGAAAGAACATAAATCAAAAACTCCACCAATAAAGGATTATCACATAGTAACCAAAAAAACACACATCATAGAATTATGAAGTATACACTGGCTAATCTGGTTGGCAACATTTCACATATGCAGCCAAAACACATTGCATAAGGAACCCCACATGGGTCTACTGGGAATGTATTCTAGAAGCTTCAGCTTGTGTTTCCTATATTTCACCCCACACACCATTTTCTTTTACTGATTTTTGTATATTCTTTGTCCTTTTGCTGTAATAAATGATTGCCGTGAGTATAACTACCTGCTAGTCCTGTGCTTTTTGCTAGTGAATCACTGAGGCTAGAGGTGATCTTGGGGAATGCTTCCTCCCAATATAATCATAGACCTAAAGAATTAAAACTATAAAGCTCTTGGAACAAAAACCCAGGCCTAAATTTTTGTAACCTTGGGTTAAGTAAAGCCTTCTTACTTGTAACATCTAAAACATGAGTAGCATAAGACAGACAAATAGAAAAGCTGAACTCTGTTGACTTTTGTTCCTTAAAGAGCATCATTAAGAATGAAAAGGCAGGGCTGGAGAGATGGCTTAGCAGTTAAGGCGCTTGCCTGTGAAGCCTAAGGACCCATGTTACACTCTCCAGATCCTATGTAAGTCAGACTCAAAAAAGGTGAGGCAAATGAAAGGTCACACATGCCCACTAGGTGGTGGAAGCATTGGAGTTCTATTGCAGTGGCTAAGGCTTTGGCATGCCAATTCTCTCTCTCTATATATATATTTTTTAAAGAATGAAAAGGCAGCTGGGCATGGTGGCACATGCCTTTAATCCCAGCACTCGGGAGGCTGAGGTAAGAGGATGGCTGTGAGTTTGAGGCCAGCCTGATACTACATAGTGAATACCAGATCAGCCTGGGCTAGAGTGAAACCCTACCCCCCCAAAAAAAGAAAAGGCAACCCACAGAATGGAGGAAATATGTCCATTCACAATTTCTATATGGTTCATTAAAAAATGCTCCATATCATTAGCCACAGGGATACACAAATCCAATCATAATGGGTACATTCACCCCCTGGTTCAGGTCCTTTTTAGAAAAGTTTGGCATTTCCTCAGAATGAAAAACACAATTATCCCAGTACCTCCTCTCTTACAAAAGATCCAAGAAAACATAAAAATATAAACCCATAAAAAATTTGTACATGAGCTGGGTGTGGTAACACATGCCTTTAATCCCAGCACTCAGAAGGCAGAGGTATGAGGATTGTCATGAGTTTGAGGTCAGCCTGAGACTACATAGTGAATTCCAGGTCAGCCTGGGCTAGAGCAAGACCCTACCTTAAAAAAAAAAAAAAACCTACCTCGAAAAATCATAAAACTAATATGAATGTTCATAGCAGTATTCATAAAAACTAAAACATAGAAACCATTCAGGTACCAATCATCTGATGAATGGATAAATAAAATATGGTATATCAATACTATAGGTTGTCATTCTGTAATAAAAAGGAGTGAAGTATCAATGCATACTTCAACATAAGGAACCTGGAAAAAAATATACTAAATGAAGGATGAAACCATTGTTTAAAATGAGTATTTGGCAGCTTAGACTCAGAAATAAATACAAAATGAACAATAACAGAAATAGTTTCTAAGATAATAGCAACTCATTGCCTGAATCAGCAACTACTGCTATTTAAAATAGAAAAGTGCTCCAAAACATTTCTATTGGAAAAGGTCTTTCAAGTAGAAGAAATATCAATTAACTTATTTTCATCATAGTTTCTCTTTCAGCAAGATCCTAGAGAAAAAACAAACAAACAAACAAACAAAAAAAACAGAAAGGGCATGTATGTTACAGAATACAATTCAAGCTGTTTTCCAAAATCAAATATCAGCAATTTTGAGTTTTTGATTCAAACATGAATGAGTGTGCCAGGGCCTCCAGCCACTGCAAATGAACTCTAGATGCACGTGCCACCTTGTGCATCTGGTTTAGGTGTGTCCTGGGGAATTGAACCTGGGTCCTTTAGCTTTGCAGGCAAGTGTCTTAACTGCTAAGCCATCTCTCCAGCCCTTAGTTTAAATTCTTAATATCTGCCTCTATGAATAATCCAACAGAAACACAATTTAAAAGTGTACAAGAATCACCTAAAGAGCTTATTAAAACAGAGTGCTGGGGCCTATCCCTTGTCTTTGTTTTGGTATGGCTAGGATGTGAGTTAAGAATTAGCATTTCACAGAGCGTGGTGGCGTGCGCCTTTAGTCCCAGCACTTGGGAGGCAGAGGTAGGAGGATCATACTATGAGTTCGAGGCCATGTGGAGACTACATACCTTGAAGAAGAAAAAATTAACATTTCAAGTAAGTTTCAGGTGATGCTGATAGCTGTGTGATACACTGTCTGATGCATAGTGAACACATAATGCAGCACATTAGTTGGAAGAATAAATGAATAAACATGCTTATTCAATTGAATTTGGTTTGTTTGTTTATTTTTTTGTTTTTTTTGAGGTAGGGTCTCACTCTAGCCCAGTCTCAGGATGATCTTGAACTCTCAGCGATCCTCCTACCTCAGCCTCCTGAGTGCTAGGATTAAATGCTTATGTCACCATGCCTGGAGAATTTGATTTTGAAACTGGAAAGAAGTTACAGCTGAATTCCCTTCCTTACTTTATTGGGAAGAAAACAGACTTCCTCCCTATATGGTTTGTGCTTATTTGGCTTTTCTGTTTAGTTATGTAGTGTGTCATGAGGCATACAACAGTATATTTATTCAAGGCATTTGTGATTTGAACAGAGAACAAGAATAGTTACCAGAAATGATGGTGACATCAAATCTATACCCGAGGGATGGCCACCATTGGACTATAAAAAATTGAGAAAATAAAATTTTACAAGAGATAAGGCAAGAGATCCATTACTTGCATTAAAAAATGTTGTTAGTAAACAAAAAGAATGGGCGATTTGAGTAATTAGCCAACTATGTTATCATCACAAAGCTGATGAAATGATTTTATTCTAAATGTCAAAGTAAATGATAAAATAAGTAAAACTGCCTTAAAATGTCTTTGTCCAGAAATTAAAGCATTGGCAAGTGGTAGAGAAAAGAGTTTAGAACAATGCAAAATGTCAGACATACAGGAGAGGACGGAAATCAATATTATAAAATGAGACGGTAATGATAAAATCTCAGGCCCCCAGGCTTCTAAGTCATAGTCCTAATGATATGGCTCCCTTGAAGATGTTTGGTAGTGAATGTGTAGGGAAAAAAAAAAAAAAAAACTAAGTAGCTGGGATGATTAAGTTTTAGTGTTATTATTAACCTAGCTGGGAATGTGGCCTTCAAATTCCAAGCATATAATGAATTTGTGAATAACACTGTGTGACTATAAAAATACCGTAACATATTCAGCCAACCACTCTGAACCAAAACAAGAATGATTGACCAAAATAAAATAACTACTCAGTACTGAATGCTGTCCTTATCTCATTCAAATGGGAAAATGTTCAGATTATTCAAATTATCTGGGAAAAGTTATAACATGAACACTTGTTTAAAAACAAGACCCCTTCTTAGTTCTTCCTGTTGCATAAATGTCAAAGGATATTTGACAAAAGTACTTAAGTTTACTTCAAATTAAATGTCAAGCACTAGCTTATTCTCCTCCCAAATGGTTTAAGATTCACTTAAAAAACCCACAAAGGGCTGGAGAGACGGCTTAGTGCTTAAGGTACTTGCCAGTGAAACCAAAGGACCCATGTTCTATTCTCCAGATCCCATGATAGTCAGACGCACAAAGGTGAGGCAAGCACAAGGTCATACATGCCCACCAGCCAGCACAAGCATATGAAGTTAGATTGCACTAGCTGAGGTCCTGGTATGCCAGTTCTCTATTTCTCCTCCCTCTGTCTCTCTAAAAAAAAAAAAAATAATACCTGCAGGACATGGTGGCACATACCTTTAATCCCTGCACTTGGGAGGCAGAGGTAGGAGGATCACCATGAGTTCTAGGCTACCCTGAGACTACATAATGAATTCCAGGTCAGCCTGAGCTAGAGTGAGACCCTACCTTGTAAAACAAAACAACCCCCTCCCAAAAAAAGCCTTCATTTCACCTACCCTCTTTTTTTTTTTTTTGTTTTTCAAGATAGGGTCTCATTGTAACCCAGTCTGATCCTCTTTGGTTTTTAATTATGTAAGCCATTGTAATTCTACTTTGAAAGCAGGAAGACTAGCTTTTCATTACAAGTGCTTCTAGAAGGGACCAAGTTAGATCTTAACTTGCAGATCTTGAAACCAAATGGTGCCCCCCAAATTTCTAAGTATTGAAGTTTATGTTGACTATTTCTTTGCACAATGCAGCAAGTCATTCATTATCACCTATAGAGAAAGGGGGCTATTGGTAACTCAGTCTAATTTAGATGCTTTTCTTCTTTGGGTCCACAGTTTCTTTCATAGACCTCTTTCATGGCAATGGAAAGAACTAATTTTGGGACAAAAATCTAGTAAAAGATTCTTTTATTTTTGTGGTGCCAGAGATCAACTCCAGGACCTTTTGCATATTAGACCTGGAAATAGATTTTTAAAACAAATTTTTCAAGGTAGGGTCTCACTCTAGCTCAGGCTGACCTGGAATTCACTAGGTAGTCTCAGGGTGGCTTCAAACTCATGGTGATTGTCCTACCTCTGCCTCCCAAGTGCTGGGATAAAAGGTGTGTGACACCATGCCCAGGTGATTTTTTTTTAAGTAAATAAAGCCTTTACTTAATCAAGTATTTTCTAATACCTATTCTTAGAACAAGAAGTCAAAGTCTGTAAGTCTAGGCTTATAGAATTAAAATTAAAAATAAAATTCTAAACTGACAAGTTAGTTATAAGAAGAGAAAGTTTAGGCATCAATTTCTCGCTATCTGATGCAAGTTACTTTCCTCCTAAAATTAACAACTGTTTGAGTTAGAGAAAGAAAAGCTATCTACAAATTATTGTTTTAAGAGAGATCCAGCAACTGACTCCATGGCTTGTTATAATTTGTAAAAAGACCACAAGCTCATGCATGTTATATAAAAACCAATTAAACAATGCTAAAAGATTCCTTATTGTTTCACCTGACTCTCAGTTGAGATAGACAGTCTACGAAATTCCACCTGAAAAATAAATGGTCCAAATTATATTCAGGATATAAAACAAAACAAGTTATTCCAACAAAGTCTGATTTCAAAGGGATATATATTTTGAGACAGAGTTTCATGTATTCTGCTGGCCTCCAACTCACTATGTAGCTGAGGCTGGTCTTGAATTCCCAATCCTCTTGCCTCTGCCACCCAAGTGCTGGGATACGAGTGTGCACCACCAAGCTCAGCTAAGAATATTCTTAATTATGATATCTCAGCAATTTCCCATGTAGTACATTACCTGTTTTATTTCACTTTTTAACTTCATGATCCCAGCTCGTTCTGTTTTTGTTGCTCCAACAGCACCAACCTCATGGATAGAAATAGCAGGACTCACATTTGAATCAGTGGGACGAACTGTACAGCATAAGAGATTTAAAGTTAAAAAGAATAATCAATCTCATTTTTCTCTACCATATTAAAAAGACAAATTGTGTCTGAAGCTTATTTTTATTTTTATTTCAGAGAGAGAGAGAAAAGAAAAAGAGAGAGAGAATTGTCATGCCAGGGTATCCTTTTCTTTTTTAACTTATTTATTTATTTATTTATTTTTTTGTTGTTGTTGTTTTCTAGCTAGGGTTTCACTCTAGCCCCGGCTGACCTGGAATTCACTATGTAGTCTCAGGGTGGCCTTGAACTCACAGCAATCCTCCTACCTCTGCCTCCTGATTGCTGGGATTAAAGGCATGTGCCACCATGTCCACCTTTTAACTTATATTTTTTAAACAACTAGCATAATCTTGCCATTTAAGTATGGGCAGTAGAACGGTAGCATGAGACCTTGGTAGTAGAATCTCAGGTTCTAAATCAGGCCCTCTGAATCAGAATCTAGACAGAAAGAAGCCCAGCCTGAGGAACACTGTTTTCTAACTTTTCCTTACCATTCTAAGGTCTAGCCATCTGTGGTGGTTTGAAAGAATGTCCCCCAATTGATTCAGGAGTTTATTAAAGCTGTAATTGAGATCTCCAGCTACCTAGCTAGAGGAGTCACTGGGTGGTCCAGCCCTAAAGTATAGGGGTGGATTTGGAATTCAAATCTAAAGATATGTAAAGTGCTGGAGCTCGGCTGGAGTTCGGTCTGTGGTTTCCTGCAGTTTGGCTTCTGGTTTTTGTTCTTGCTTTTGGGGATGGGTTTTCTCTTTTTCTCCATTATGGAACTTCCCCTGGATCCTTATGCTTCAGATAAATGCCACTCTTCCCATAAAGTGTGACTGGTTTGAAAGTTCATCCCAGCGACTTGAGGCTGTCTACTTTACCATCCATCTATCTGAATATATATTACACATATCTCCTCCTAAGATAAACAGCTGAATATAGTCAGGTGTGGTAGTGCACGCCTTTAATCCCAGCACTTGGGAGGCAAAGGTAGGAGGATTGCTGTGAGTTGGAGGCCAGCCTGGGATTACAGAGTGCATTCCAGGTCAGCCTGGGCTAGAGTGAGACCCTACCTCAAAAGAACAACAAAAGAAGTTGAACATGAGATGGGTGTTGTAGGTAGGAGAGCTGCTGTGAGTTCAAGACCAGCATGGGTGACAGAATGAGTTCTAGGTTAACCTGGACTAAAGTGAGACCATGTTTTAAAAGGAAAGTTGAACATGAGATACCATCTTTTATCTTTTGCTCTGTTGCTTTAGGTAAGCAACACTAAATAATACTGTCAAAATCAAAAGGACAGGCTGTATTTGATTAGTGCATGTTGTATTCATGTATACAAGTATTGTACTGAATCCCAATGATATGTACAATAAACATCAGTTAATAAAATTTGAAAAAGTATATGGAAGATTGGTTTGTGATAGACTCACAGTCATACTAGAATTTAAGGATAAAAGGACACAGTATATCTGTAGCAACTACAAACACATTATATATACATATACATACATACATACATGTATATCAGTAACTATTTAAGTGCTGTTATGTGCTGCTGGCCAATTCAAATTAAAGTTTTAGACACTGTTGGTTGCTAGCTATCCATGAGATTTTGGATAATGTAAGGGAATGGACAAAATAGTTAAAAATAAAACATGATATAATTCATTTATTTGATATATTATTTAAAGAAAAAGATGAGCTACTTAATGGCTTCCAAATCTTGTCCCAAATGATAGCTTTGCCTTTAAATGTTTTGTATATTGGAGTTCTATTTATTTGAGGCTAAAAATTCCTCTGACAACTAATGAAAATTCATGTTAAACACTCTGAAGTCTATGCAGCTATTTAATCTTACCGCTTCGTTCCACTCCGAACTCCTTGCCACTGAGAATGTGATGCAGGAGGTTCTTCATGGCTGAAGGACTGAGATTCATCAGACCCTCCGTGGCTTCTTCAGCTAGTCAGCAAAAATGCAAGATGAAAGGAATTCTAATTTGTCTCCCATACCTTCCTTATTTTTCCTCTCTTTTCTTTATTTCTTAAGACAGGGCCTCACTATCTAGCCCAGGCTGACTTCCAGCTTACAGTGCTACTGTCTCAGCCTTCTAAGATTATAGGTCTGTTTGCTCCCTCACTTATTCTAATTCATTCTCTCTCCCTCTATATATTTGTCTCAGTGAGCAGGGGCAGGTATTGGACCCAGGGTCTCGCACATGCTAAGCATATGTGCTACCACTGAATTATATACTCAGGGCCTTTATTTCTTTTCTGGAATAGAATTTTTGGAGTCACTTGCTTGGAAGATGGGAATTATAAAATAAACTTTTAATACTATATGCTTAGCTAGCCATACTGTAATAGATTTTAATATTTAAGATCTGATCTTCCAGCTTGTAGATTAGCTAGCCTATTGGTTCCTTCTTCATCCTGTTTCCATACAATTAGGCAAGTCCACAGAATCCTTGTTTGAAGGTGGGAAGAACGAAAAGAGAACATGAGAACAGCAATACATTCAGAGAAAGGCCATGAATGTATGTGTGCCTGTAGACAGTAAAATAATTAAAGCTCTTGGTTTAGAAACATATACTTAGAATATATATGCATCATGAAATTATGAATACTGAGAGGATATCTTGAACTTGTTCATCAACATCAGTAAGTTATTAAGTTTCATTCCATCTCAGGTCCCGCGTCATTTTAAGCAATGCTAGTATGAGTAGATACGGCATGTACCTAACCTTATGAAGTTGACCATCAATTTGGGAGAGATGGAACTTGTAAACAAGATAAGCAACCATAAAATCTTATGTATACTATATGACAAATGAGAGGTATAAACCAGTAATACTATGGAAATTACACACTGTGACAAAACATCCCTTGATACCAAAACTGGAGAATCCTACATAATACATTTATCTTTAACAGTGAACTAACTGGATATAATTTGAAATTAAACAGGCTTGGTTTCAAATTCTAATGCATGCAAAGCTGTGGTACTTTGGGCAAGCTATTTATCTTTTCTAAGTTTCAGTTTCCTTACTGGCAAACAGTAGAACAATATTATGTTCTCTAGATGGTTGTCGTGAGGATTGAGTCAATCTATATAAATTTATAGCAAAAAAAAACCAAACTAGTTTCTCACAGACCTTCTGGAAGGCTTTTTTTTTTTTTTTTGAGGCAAGCCCAACAGACTGGCTGTTTTTTTTTTTTTATGCAAGAGAATGAGAGAGAGAAATAGAGAGAGAGAGAGAATTGATGTGCCAGGGCCTCTAGCCACTACAATTGAACTCCAGATGTGTGCCCCCGCCCTTGTGTGCATGTATGACCTTGTGTGCTTGCGTCACTTTGTTCATCTGGCTTATGTGGGACCTGGAGAATTGATCCTGAGTCCTTAGGCTTCTCAGGCAAGCACCTTAACTGCTAAGCCATCTCTCCAGCCCTTGGAAGGATTTTATGAATATAAATAGTGTCAATTAAAAGCTGTTTGTGGGCTGAAAAGATGGCTCAGTGGTTGAGGTGCTTGCCTGCAGAGTCTAATGACCCATTATTATTATTTTTTATTTTGAAAGAGAGAGAGAATGAGAATGGGCATGCCAGGGCTTTCAGCTGCTGTGAATGAACTTCATGCATGTGCGCCCCATTGTGGTGCATGTGTGACATTGTGTGCTTGCATCACTGCATCTGGCTATGTGGGACCTGGAGAGTCTAATATGAGTTCTTTGGCTTCACAGACAAGTGCCTTAACCGCTAAGCCATCTCCCTAGCCTATGACCTGTTTTTTATTCCCCAGTGCCCACATAGAGCCAGATGCATGGTGGCACATGCATCTGGAATTTGTTTGCAGTGGCTAGAGGCCCTGGCATGCCCATGTTCATTCATTCTCATTCTCTCTCTCCCTCCTTGTAAATAAATAAACAAACAAATAAATAATAAAGCCTTTTATATTCTGGACATGATAATGCCTGCATATCACTCTGGAGGTGGAAACAAATTCTAGGGCAGTCTGGTTTACATCTTGTCTCAATTTTTTTTTAAAGCAAAGAGGACATCTAATTGAAACAATCAGTTTTGAGGTTTGCAACTTTGATTGAATTTTTCTTTTATATTTAAAAATATTTTTATTTATTTATTTGTAAACAGAGAGAAAGAGAGACAGATGGACAAACAGACAGAGAGAATGGGCACACTAGCAGCTCTAGCTACTGCAAATGAACTCCAGACACATGCACTACTTTGTGCATTTGTTTTTCCGTGGGTACTGGGGAATCAAACCTGGGTCATTTGGCTTTGCAGGTAAGCACCTTAACTGCTGATCCATTTCTCTAGCCCCTGTGATTGTATTTTTCCATGCCATCCCTAGTTCTATTATTTTACCTTTCTTGTGGAAATAATAAATAAAGATTAAAAAATGAAAAGAGGCGTGAGGTTCCCTCCCCCACTCCCCCACATTATACAATTTTGCACTATAGCTTTTTCAGGTCCTAACTATTTTTCCAACTAAAATTGTTATCATGCCAATTGTTAATTTCAGAGTCTTATTAGATTAATGTTAACAAAAATATTGTTTTCCTTTGTTTGATCATGATACTGACTAGACAGAACACTAGACTTATGATGCACTGATATAGTGACTCAAACTCAGTGTCTAAAATCATCCCAGTCTGAATTAGAACCCAATACAATATATCACTCAGCTATGCTCCAGATCCCTCAAGGAGTTAGGAGTAATGGTTAGCTTTAAGAACTTTGTTAAGAAAAATGTGGAGTGTAGAGCCCCCAAGAGGCGATGTTTTGAAATTGCGGAACTAATATACAAAAGTCACCCTTTCATTCCTTTGCCCTGTGCCAAGCAGTAACTTACCAACAAGGGGACAAGAGTGCCTTATCCAGCTTCTCAGTTACACATAAGAGTATAGTAAGCTGGGTGTGGTGGTGCATGTCTTTAATTCCAGCCAAGGTAGGATTTCTGTGGCTTCGAGGCCACCCTGAGACTACATAGTAAATTCCAGGTGAGCCTGGGCTAGAGTGAGACCCTACCTTGAAAAACAACAATAACAACAATAATATTGTAGCTTTCTTTTCTCCCTGACCCCAAACTCCACTGATCTACATTAAAAGTGAATTTCAGTTAAAAGTTAAAAATGGTTCTGAACTGAGTACCTGAACATCGAAGGGAGTGGGCCAGTTCAGTTGCCATAACTTGTATGATCAGACCAATTCGAAGACGAAACATTTCAGCAAAGAGGGCAGGCTGGGTTCTCATATACATTGCTAAATATACCATTATTTCCTGTGTACAGAATGGGCATAGACAAAATGATAGTGCAGGTCTCACAATGTCTATGTTGTTTTCTTTACAATTGCCAAGTCAACTTAAAAGAAATAATAATGTGCCAATTGCCAGATTACCCTTTATAATGCAGCTCACCTGTGTAAGGATTGAAATGTTCATGTCTCCTTCACTGGCTTCGTCTATCAGCTGAGTGAGGGTCTCATAAGGTAAAGGTCTGAGGAAGAAGTCAGTGAATAAAGACAAAATTTTAAAATAGAGCATAGTAGTGCATACCTGCAATCCCAGCACTTAGGAGTGGAAGCAGGAGGATCAAAGTTTAAGGTGATCTTTGACTACACAGTGAGTTCAAAGCAAGCCTGGGCTACATGAGACCCTTTCTAAAAAAAAAAAAAGGGCACAATTATGCAACCATATAAACCTACATATATTTTAAAATATTAAAAAGTTCATCTCAAATCCATGTCACTGCTTCAATACCTCATCATTACCGGTGGCTTTCTATTTCAGTGTCAATTGTCATTCAGCCCACTCTGAACTGTATCAACTTAAATCTTTGTTCTCCTTTTAAACTTACCCCATGATGTCCTTCCAGATTAGTCTCTCATGGTTTGCCCTTAACAATGGATAGGTAAGTATTATGTCCATAAAGAAATGAGCTAATTGTTTTTTGTTTTTTTGAGGTAGGGTCTCGCTCTAGCCCAGGCTGACCTGGAATTCACAATATAATCTCAGGGTGACCTCGAACTCAGTTATTCTCCTACCTCTGCCTTCTGAGTGCTGGGATTAAAGGCATGCACCACCACACCTGGCAATATACTAATTTTACGCTATGCTTTTTGGAAATCATTTTATCACTTCACAGTTACATCTTACAGGATTATAGTATCTCCTATAGTTTTATCAGTTAACACACACATATTAACACACATGTACCAAGGTTACATACACATTCACCCATACTTAAGATTGTGGTTTGAGTCAGGGTCTCACCCAGCCTGGCCTTGAACTTTTTATCCCCTTGCCTCAGCCACACACTCCTTATGCTGGGATTATAAGCACACACCACCATACCTAGCTACACATGTGACTCATTGACAAGCAGTACTTTATAGGTATGGGTTATGGCATATTCTTTTGGAATGCTTACAGTGACACAAAACTCACCTGATTTGTGATATAAAGTTCTGTTTGACAGGAGCAATGTGTCATGGGATGAACCGTCTCCCAACCTACCTATGTTAAAATTTCAATCCCCTTGTAACTCTTAGTGTGATCTGTCTTTTCTTTTTTGTTTGTTTGTTTTATTGAGTAGCACCTTGCTCTAGCCCAGATTGACCTAGAATTCACTACATAGTCTCAGGCTGACCTCAAACTCACAGCAATCCTCCCTTTACCTCCCAAGTGCTATGCTGGGATTAAAGGACTGCACCACCACACCTGGCTTTAGTGTAATTTTAATTGGTAATATAGTCTTTTTTTAAAAAAGTTATTTATTTTCAAGGAGAGAGAGAGAGAGGGAGAGAGAGAGATAGACAGATAGGTGTGCCTCTAGCCATTGCAAACTAACTCTAGATGCATGTACCACTATATACATCTGGCTTATGTGGGTAGTGGGGTATTGAACCTGGGTCCTTAGGCTTGGCAGGCAAGTGTCTTAACTGCTAAGCCATCTCTCTAGCCTGATAATATAGCCTTTAGAGGGAATTAAAGTCAAGTCATGGTTGTTCCTATTTGATTATGACTGGGGTCTATATAAAAGGGGATAAGTTTGGGCACATAGATTCATAGAGCAAAGAAATGTGAAGAGACACAGGGAGAAGACAGCTATCTACAAGCCAAGAAGACAGGCCTAGAACAAAGCCTTTCAGTCTTCAGAAGGAACCAACCTTGCTGACACTGAGACCCTATGGCACTGTGAGAGAGTACCTTTCTATTTTTCAAACCACTCAATTTGTGATATTTTGTTACAGCAGCACAAGAAAATTAGCACACACATTTAGGACTGTTTTCCTAAAGCATAAATTAGACTTTACATATGGAATCTGTGACACATGGTTCTAGGACGTGTCTCTGTAAGCCTTTATCCATGAGTATGAACTGGACTTTAAAGGTAATAGAAATCAAAGATATGAATTGGGAAGGAGGTAGTATGCAGACATCACCCAAATTATCCCTGATTACTTCTTTCTCAATTATAAAATCTCTACACAGGGCTATGCTTACAAAATAAACTTTTCACTACCTAGGCATAGTGTTGCACACCTTTATTCTAGCACTCAGGACAATGAGGTAGGAAGGCTGCAAGTTCAAGGGTAGCCTGGGTCATATAGTGAGACCCTGTCTCAAAAAAAGACAGTAATTTTAAAAGAACCACTTTTGAACTGGAGCGATGGCTAAGTGGTTAAGGCACTTGCCTTCAAAGCCTAATGAGTTTAATTTCCCAGTACCCATGTAAAGCCAGATGCACAAGGTGCTGCATGTGTCTAGAATTTGTTTGCAGTGGTTGGAGGCCAAGCATGTCCATCCTCTCTCTCTCTCTCTGCCTCTCTCTCTCTTCTGGGCATGATGGTGCATGCCTTTAGTCCCAACACTTGGGAGGCAGAAGTAGGATTGTTGTGAGTTTGAGGACAGCTTAAAATTACAGAGTGAACTCCAGTTCAGCCTGGGCTAGAGTGAGACCCTACTTAAAAAAGGAAAACAAACAAAACACTCTTCACTATCAAAAAAGTATGGGGGGTGGCTGGAGAGATAGCTTAGCGTTTAAGGTGCTGCCTGCAAAGCCTAAGGACCCATGTTCAACTCTCCAGATCCCACATAAGACAGATGTACAAACGTGAGGCAAGCGCAAGGCCACACATGCCCACTAGGTGGCACAAGTATCTGGAGTTCCATTGCAGTGGCTGAAGCCCTGGTACACCAATTCTCTCTCTCTCTCTCTCTTAGAAAAAAAAAGTGTGTGGCTACTGAGGAACTAACAGGAAAGGGAGAATATGTTGTTTTAAATTACTTCCTCATAGAAAAAACAGATGTTTTCCAATCACTCATGTATGAAGTTAAGAGTTCCTCTAAAAATATTTCTTGGAAATAAAATCTGCTTGCACATTTAAATATTGGCATTAGCATGGTATGAAATTAAACAGTAGTGCAGATGAGTTTTCCTGGCATGGCTAGTGGTAAAAGAATGCTCATATATAGGAAACAAACTTCCCACTAAAGCTTGACTCCACTCCTCTAGCTCCAGCCTATCGTAGGGGGAACTGCTGCTAATTTGGCAGTGGCTGCAAACTGTGCTAGTAGCAATCTGATGGCAGTGTTCTTGTTGGGATGCTCTGTAAATACGCATTTTCCCCTCCAACTTTGAACTTTACCCTTTGAGTCTTTATTCAGCAACATGGAGCTTCAGCAACATCAGCCCTGTCCTCTAGCCACATACTTTCTTCCACTTCTCTTCCAGAATGTGGTTGAATTTTGTGGATGCTAATACCTGGTGCCCTATGTTTTAGAGTGGGAGAGTTTAGGAAAATCCAATAAGTAAAATAAATTTCTCCCTATGAGCTTTTATTAATGCCCGGGCATTATCAACATTCTCCTGCTCTACGCCTTTCACAGAATTTGCATGTAGGATATTAGGACAAGAGAACTGTGGTAAGTCCACAAAGCTCCTTAAAGACTCAAGGAAACTTTGTCATTCTCAGCTAAATGCCACACTCACGCAGAGATGGTCTTCTCTCGAGGTTCTGGGGGAAGTCCGACTGTTAGATGCTTCTGGTAGGAAAGAAGATCTGTACAGGCCTAAGAAGAGATAGCATAACATTACCCTCTGTAGAAAACTTTGATTCCTATAAGCAGGTCTCTTCTTAGCTTAGAAATATTTGCTCCTTCTTAACCTACACTCATAATACAAGTCCTCTTCCTCAGGAAATAACATGATCAGATGAGAGAGATTTCTAGGAAGAACAATCAAGTATTTTCATCTTCTAGAAAATGGTAACTTTTAGTCCCATGTAAATTCATTAAGAACTAAAATCCATATAGTTTATAAAACCTCCAAAGTCTGTAATTCTTATGGCTTAGTAATGGATATTTATCATTCACAAATAACTGAATATCAAAAACTCTGTGTGTGAAAGAAAACACATTACATGACTAGAAGTTGTAATTTTCTTAAAAAATTATGGAAATCAACTCCCTCCCTCCACTATACAGTATAAGGGATTAAAACCAGGGTCCCACACATGCTAGATAAGTGTCCTGTCATTAAATTATACCCCTCGCCTCAAAATAACTTATTTTTTACAAAGTCCCCCAATTTAGATCTAATATAAATTCAAGAAGAATATACAGTACCTCATCTAGTGCCTCCACCTTCTTCCTTAAGATCCCAGAGATGTATCGGATCAGACCCCAGTGACGGAGTTCTCCAACTTTGCCATACAGTTCACTAAGAAGCTCTCTTACTGTAGCACTCCTGTCTTCATACAACTCAGTGTCCCAGTCAGGTCCTCTGGAATTTTAAAGGTGGGACAACATAAATTATAAGAAAAATCTCTGGCATTAATTTTTACTTTCAGCATTATAATGAATATACTTGTTTTAATAGGCCTTTCTCCATAGAAAGCTGTTATTTACTAAAAACCCTTGTAAAACTATTAACAACTATAAAAGCCAAATTTCTAGACATTTTAGTTTGAGCGGTGCTTTAACAAAATGCATTCTTTTCAAATATAGCTGAAATTAAAGAGATTCAACTTAAGTACCAGAAGTACGGAAAGCCTATCATATTTTAAGGACTACTGAAATAAGGCTGTGTGTTTATGTTGAAAGGATATGGATAAATAATTGTTATACAATTACTTTAACACAAGTCAACTATGAAGTACCATGAGATATATAAACTTCTCTGAAACTGATATTGAGACCATCAACTAATTATCTGGAAAAAATTACAATCTATGCCTATTCCAAATGGGTTAAAAGATCTAAATATTAAAGTACTAAAGATATATGACAGAATTAAGTTTCTAATTCTGGAGGGAGAAAAAAGGAGTCTCTAACTATGTGACATATAGCGGAAGTCATAAAAGAAAAAGTTGATACCTCCAACAAATAGATAAGAAAATATGCAACAAAAGAAAGTTTAGCAAAACAAATATTGGTAGCCCTTAAATACAGGCAAAGGTGTCCAACCTCATTCATAGCAGGAAAAATTAAAATGAACATTACATCAAAATGACATTTTTAATATGAAAGCTGTCAAAAATCCCCAAATTAAAAAAAATCCCTAAATTTGATGTTAGAATCTGCCTGGAAGTTCCTACATTGCTAAATACAAAGCTACCATATGACTCAGAATTTCTACTAGTATTATTATTAATAGCCCAAAGAGAAAATAACCCAAATGGCCATCAACTGATGAATAATAAAATGTGGTGTGGTAATATAGACAATTTTTTTTTTCAGGGTAGGATCTTGCTCTAGTCCAGGCTGACCTGGAACTCACTATGTATTCTCAGGGTGGCCTTGAACTCATGGCGATCCTCCTACCTCTGCCTCCTGAGTGCTGGGATTAAAGGCATGCACCACCACACCTGGCATAGACAGTATTTTACAATATAAGAGATGAAGCACTGATGCATGTTGCAATATGGACAAATATGGAAAATATTACACTAAATAAAAGATGCTTATTACATATGTCCAACACTGCATGACTCGATTTATATAACCTGCCCAACTAGCAGGGAATAGATTAGTGGCTACCTAGGGCTGGATGGATAAAGGGATTAAGAGTTGATGGATGGGCTGGAGAGATGTCTTTTTAAATTTTTTTTTGTTTATTTTATTTATTGGAGAGTAACAGACAGAAAGAGGAAGAGAGAGAGAGAGAGAGAGAGAGAAAGAGAGAGAGAGAGAGAGGGAGAATGGGTGTGCCAGGGCCTCTAGCCACTGCAAACGAACTCCAGACACATGCGCCCCCTTGTGCATCTGGCTAACGTGGGTCCTAGGGAATCGAGCCTCAAACCGGGGTCCTTAGTCTTCACAGGCTAGCACTTAACTGCTAAGCCATGGAGAGATGTCCTAGAGTTAAGACACTTGCCTGCAAATCCTAAGGACCCATGTTTAGCTCTCCAGATCCCCTGTAAACCACACACACAAAGGTGAGGCAAGCACAAGGTTGCACATGCCCACTACGTGTTGCAAGCATCTGGAGTTCAATTGCAGTGGCTGAGGCCCTGGTGCATCAATTCTCTCTGTCTCTCTCTCTATCCCTCTCTAAAATAAAATTAAGATTAAAAAGTTGATGGATAAGGAGTATTGTTTCTTCTTGAGATCAAAATAATCTTTTAAAGTGGAGACTGGTGAAAGATACACAGTACTGTGAGAATACAAAAGTGCCACTCAATTGTGTACATAGATAAATATTTGTATTATATATAAGAATATATATGCAGTTAAAATGTTCTCTCAGGCTGGAAAGATGGCTTAGTGTTTAAGGCACTTGCCTGCAAAGCCAAAGGACCCAAGTTCAACTCCCCAGGACCCACATAAACCAGATGCACAAGGTGGCACATGTGTCTAGATTTGGTTTTCAGTGGCTGGAGGCCCTGATGTGCCCATTCTCTCTCCCTCTTTCTCAGATAAATAAATAAAAATATTTTTAAAAAGTGTTCTCTCATATATATCTATATCTATATCTAATTTGTTTCTTTGCTTTTGAGACAGGATCAAGTAGTTAACTCTGGCTTTGAACTTATTTTATAGCCAAATATGACCTTAAATTCTTGATCCTCCCTAGTCGCTCAGGGAATTAGACAAACACTCGACCATTGGGATATCATGAAACTAAAAAGCTATTGTACAGATAAGCAAGACATCAACAGTTAATAAGCATTAATAACCCATTGAGTAGGAGAAAATCTTCACTAACTATACACTGACAGGGGCTTAAGATTTAGAATCTACAAAGAACTCAAAAAACTAAACAATAAAAAGTAAAGGGCTGGAGAGATGGCTTAGTGATTAAGGAACTTGCCTGTGAAGCCTAAGGACTCATGTTTGACTCTGCAGGTGCCACATAAGCACAGTGATGCAAGTACACAATGTTGCACAGGTGCACAAAGGGTGCATATGTTTGGAATTCAATTCCCGTGGCTGGAGGCTCTGGCATGCCAATTCTCTCTCTCTCTCCTTTTCTCTCTTTCTTGCATTAAAAGGTTCAGTCTGTTGGGCTTGCTTCAAAACAAGTCAAGAAAACCACTCAAAAATAGGGCAGAAAGCTTAAAGTATTTTTTTTTCTATTTCTGACCTGTAACTCCCAGTACCAGAGATTGGTTACTAGCCACATTGAGGTGTTGATCAGAGACCTACAAGGTCCCCAAATCAAGACAGCATTCTGTCAAAGCACTTAATTACATGCCTGAGGCAAAAGCTAAGACCCTATTGCTGAAGACACCATATGGTGTTGACAAAGAGCACAGAGAAACCTGGCTGGAATTCAGAAGAAAGCCAGTCTTCAGACAGTTATTCGGTCTAGTGTTGTAACGCACTACATGAGCTACTTTGAGAAAATGGCCAAAAATGGTCTGAGCAACCAGAGGTCTAAGCTACTCAGAAGCAAACACCCTGACAGGATGTATACACCAGTGCAATAGTGGCACAGTCTTGGTAGGTAACTAATAGCTTTCTGATTGGCTAAGAGAGCTGCTCAGTGTAAAGGAACCCCTATCTGGAATTGGGAACAAGATCAGAATCCTATGGAGACAAAGATTATGTTCTCCAGTGTCAAGCTCTCCCTAGTCTTTGGCCAAAAGAGGGGATACATACATCAAAATTTCCCTAAATTAATAATGCTTATACCATTTTAACTATGCTGACTTTACTCTCAGTGGAGAATATGTTCTTTTTTAGAAGCTAGCTAGACCTGAGAAGATAAACTACCCCTTGCACTTCAGCCAAGCCACAGCTGAAACCACAGAGGAACTGGGGAGATGAACACAAATGCTGTTTCCATGATGATCCTGATAATCAGCACCAGAGTGAAGGGAACAGACCCTGAGGATACTCAACACCTACCAAAGTAGAGCTCCAGAGGCTCCTAAGAGCTCATCACTGAAGTCAACTTAAAACTCACCCACCATGGTTCAGGGAATTTTGTATAAGGGGGGTGGAAAGATTTTAAGAGCCACAGGTTGAGACATCATGGCCAGAGGCATTATCTCCCCCCCCAATAACTGACTACTGCTCCCACAACACATAAACCACAACCCCATGGTAAATACCTGCCACCCCACTGAGGAGTGTCCCCAATGGAGTGGAGGCAGGGATGAGGGAAAAGAGGATACAACATATGATGTATCCACATGAAACATCTTGTTAATAATAAACATAAAAATGAAAAAAATGTGGAAGGTAACTGAACAGAGACTTCAAAAAGGAAGAAGTACAAATATACAATAAACACCCAAAGAAATGTTCAATATCTCTAGCAATCAGGGAAATGCGAACTAAAATAACTTTGAGATTATATCTCTTTCCATTCAGAATGGCAAACATCAAAAAATCAAATGACAGCAAATGCTGGCAGGGTGTGGGCAAAGAAGAACCCTCATCTACTGCTGGTGGGAGTGCAACTTGTCCAGCCACTATAGAAATCAGTATGGAGACCCTTCAAAACACTGAAAGTAGAACTACCATTAGATCTAGATGTACCTGTTTTGAGCATATAACCTAAGGACTTTACTACAGAGATACTTGCTCAACAATATCATAGCTGCTCCATTCATAATAACTAGGAAATGGAATCAGCATAAATACCCATCAACTGATGAATGGTTAACAATGATATGGTACATATACACAATGTAATTCTACATAGTGGTAAGGAAAAACAAAATAATGAAGTTTGTAGGAAAATGGATGATTTGGAAAAAATCATATTAAGTGAGATCACACAGATTCAGAAAGACAAATGCTGCATATTCTCTCTCATATGTGGTTCCTAACCTGGAACAGCTTGCCTTTACTGTAGGCAGCAGCAAGCACCAGGAGTATTGACATGAAGTTAGAATAAGGCTAGGTAAAGGGGGAAATGGCAAGGTAGAGGGGGAGGGGCTATTTGACAAGTTGGACAGAAAAAGAAAGAGAAAAAAATAAGAACAAGAGACAGAAAGAATGAATACAAGAGGTGTAGCAAATAGTTCCAATGTTGCTGGGACAATCATCCCACCAAACACAGTTTGGGAGAAACAGGATTTATTTCAGCTTACAGATCCAAGGGGAAGTTCCATCAATTGTGGAAGAAGCTGCTTACTTCCATTATCCAAGCAGAGAGAAAAACTACAGCAAACAGAAAACCAGCACCAGCAAACACATAAAACTGTCAGAACACAGACTTGCACCTTTGGGCTGGAATTCAAATCAGCCTCCAGTGACACCTTAGGGCTGGACTCCAGAATCCACTCCCAGTGACTCCTTCTACAGCCAGGTGGCTGGAAATTCAAGTTATAAATTTTAATAAAACACTGAGTCTATGGAGGTCATTAATTCAAATTATCACAGGAGGTACAAGGGTCTTTGAGTGGGGATAGGAGAAGAAGGGAGAATTACACACAACTAACAACATGAATCAGTACCATAGAAACCCTCCCAGATAGCATTCTATTGGCAATAACCCTCAATAAGGCAGGGAGGGATGACAGAAGTGTCCTGTAGAAGGTGGAGAAAGCTTAACCCATGATTAACCCATAGTCTGACCATAGGTTTATCTGGTAAAATCCAAGGGTCAGAATTGGGTTACCCCCCATCGTGAGCTATTGGTCAGGGAGACCCAAGAAGTCTCCAAAATAATGAAGGCCATTGACAAAGTAGTTTGTTCCCTGCCATAGCAACATTGATGAAAATACCACAGCCTAAAGTCACAGGACATTGAGAGATCACACTAGAACTGAGATAGAAACCAGTTCCCTCCTGGCTTACCTTCATAGTGCTGGAAAGTGCTATGGGAGGTGCTTGTGGCAATGGCTATCAACAGCATGAATAAGCAGGAAATCCTGCAAATTATGAAATCAACCATCTAGGCAAAAGGTACACACCAGCCTCTGCAGGTAACCAACTATTCTCAGATTGAACATGAGATTCATTTTACCACAATAGGCAGAAAGTAGCAACAAAAGTGAGAGAGCTCTGACAAGGGGGGCCTGTACTACAACATCCTAAAGCTTGCCCCAAGCAGCACACCTCCTACATCAAGGCTCTACCTTGTTTATAAGGAAAAAAAATCCAACAAAATCTGGGAAGATAGATTGGCAGTTGGGACATTTTCCTGTGGAGCCTAGGGACTCAGGTTTGATTCCACAGGACCCTCATAAGCCAGATGCTTACATACATGTCAGCGACTCTTGGGAAAGAACCCATGCCTGGCACTGGGAAACAAGTCAGAACCCCATGGATAGGAAACTCAGACCCAAGAGAGAACCTCCACCTCTCTTTGGCTAAAAGGAGTGGGTATACACATCAAAAAGTGTCTCAAATAACTATGCTTATCCCCTTTAATCCAAGAATCTGTTTTATCTTACATATGGCAGAGACTACTGGTGAGACCCAGTATACATCAATATAATGAGAAGAAATAGCCAGGCGTGGTGGCGCACGCCTTTAATCCCAGCACTCGGGAGGCAGAGGTAGGAGGATTGCCATGAGTTCAAGGCCACCCTGAGATGACAGAGTTAATTCCAGGTCAGCCTGGACCAGAGTGAGACCCTACCTCGAAAAACCAAAAAAAAAAAGAAAGAAATAACATTCTATATGACATTCCACTAGACGGGCTAACTCTACCACATCTGATAGAGCCCAGGAGTCATTGCAGAGGAAGTGGTGACCGGAGTACTGCTCTCACTGTTAGCCTGAAATCAGTTCCAGGGAGATGGCAATTGATATTGCAGTCATTAAAGTCCCATCAAAAGAGAAATTCAGAGGCTACAAAGAATTCAAAAGTAAATCAGATTTCTACATAGTGAATTCCAGGTCAGTCTGGGTTATAGTGAGACCATACCTCACTCCCCCCCCAAAAAAAATCTTTGACCCAAAATAAAACCTTTTTGTTTGCCTTTTTTTAAATCCAAAGGGTAATTTTATAGTCAAAATAATCAATATAACTTGAGGATTTTTACATTATTTAAAGGTTGATCATACCCTTTACTCTTGAATCATAATTCCAAATAGCTAGGAATGGTAGTTTGAATATGAAATGCCCCCATAGCCTCACATGATTGTCCCCAACTGGTGGCAATTTGGGAGGTAGAGCCTTGCTGTAGGAGGTGTGCTGCTTGGGGCAAGCTTTAGGATGTTATAGTACAGGACCCCTTGTCAGAGCTCTCTCACTTTTGTTGCTACTTTCTGCCTATTGTGGAGCCTCTGTTCTGCCATGCCATGAGGAACCCGCCCCCTACCCACACTAAGCATAAATAAACCCTTTATTTCCATATGCTGTTTTTTTTGTGGATATTTAAAAAATATTTAATTTGTTGATTGATTGATTTGAGAGAGAGAAAGAGGCTAATAGAAAGAAAGAAAGCGAATGGGCATGCCAGGGCCTCTAGCCACTGCAAACGAACTCCAGATGCATGTGCTCCCTTGTAAGCATCTGGCTTACGAGGGTCCTGTGGAATTGAACCTGGGTCCCTAGGCTCTGCAGGAAAATGTCCCAACTGCCAATCTATCTTCCCACACCTTGTTGGATGATTTTTTTTTTCTCAGAAACAAGCAAGTAACTACAGCACTAAGTATTTAACAGTATGAATCCCGTTAAACATTAGTAGAAACTTGATCTTTTACTAGGAGAAAAATTTAAAAATATACTTTTTGTATTTTCACTTACCAGTCATGATAACTTTTTTTAAATTTTTTGGTTTATTTTTATTTATTTATTTGAGAGCAACAGACAGAGAACGAGTCAGAGAGAGAGAGAGAGAATGGGTGTGCCAGGGCTTCCAGCCACTGACGAATTCCAGATGCGTGTGCCCCCTTGTGCATCTGGCTAACGTAGGTCCTGGGGAATCGAGCCTCGAACTGGGGTCCTTAGGCTTCACAAGCAAGCGCTTAACCACTAAGCCATCTCTCCAGCCCAGCTTTTTGAACTATGTTAAAAATGAGTATTGAGGGCTGGAGAGACTGCACAGTGGTTAAAGGTGCTGGCTTATAAAACCAACTGGCCTACATTTGATTCCCCAGTACCTACATAAAGCCATACACACAAAGTGATACATGTGTCTCGTATTTGTTTATAGTTCCAAGAGGGACTGACATGTATGCATGTACACACATAAATAGTTTATTTTCAAATGAATTTTGAAGTGAAAGAAACAGTAAATGAAGACAACTTACATATTAATATAGTTTTCTATTAAAGACTAATGTTAAAATAAGGAATTATATGAGCCTTACAAATAGCCTTTTTAATAATCTGATTATTTCTGGTATTTGTTATAATAATGGAAAGTTGACTAACACACTCTACTATGTATCTTCAATATGAACATTAAAGTATACTAATAATGTCTTTCACTTACTTCATTGTATACAACATACAGAGTATATCAGCTTGTTCCTGTAAGCTTGAGGTCTCCTTCAACTGTGAAACCAGTGCTTGGAAGTCCACTTCTCCAGACTGGTCTCTGGGAACATGTATTTCTACACGGACAGAAGGCACCTTTAGTGTGAGAAATGATATAAAGGAATTAAGTCCACAAGTTTTCAACTAAATTATGTCCTACAATGAGCTATATTTCTACATCTAAAACATTCCCATCCTTGTATGATGGTACACACTTGTAACCCCAGCACTTGAGAGGCTGAGGCATTAGGATCAGGAGCTCAAGATCATCCTGGCTGCATATCAAATTTGAAATCAGCCTGGGTTGTCTAACCCTTCTCAAAATAAATAAATAAAATTTCTAAATATTGAGAAGAAGCAAACCCAAAACAATGAAATCATCATGACATACATATAAAGCAAAGTAGATAGAAATTTACATAGTCTAACTAGAAACTTGCTTTCTTTAAGGTGAACTGAAGTATAAGCGCTAAAAGATGGGGAGGAGGAGTGCTTTGGAATGCTGTCTTCTGGACATGAAATGGTCCTTGCATTCATGACCTCATAGTGACTGTTGTTGCCTGTATAAAACCTGCACAATAATGAGCTCTTCAACATTCCATTATGGGTGGTGGAGAAGGGAAAAGAAACTCCAAGTAGAATACGAACTAGTTGGAAAGAAGAGGGGGTTCAATGGAAGAGGGATGGGAAAGAAAGGAAAGTATCTGGATGGGGATAAAATCAATATACATCATATACATCTATAAAAAGATTTTTATTTATTTATTTATGCCTTCACAAAATTGTTCTTTTTTCTTTTTTGCTGCTGTTTTTATATTTTTAAGCAGGGTCTCACTCTAGCCCAGGGTGATTTAGAACTTACTCTGTAGTCCCAGGCTGGCCTCAGATTCACAGTGATTCCCCTACTCCTGCCTGCTGATTTTTGGGATTAAAAGTGTGTTTTTTCTACCACCACTTAACAACAGGAACCATAATGTCTAATTCCGTTTTCCATAAATATGGCAGTTTTGAATAAAGTTGATAGAAATATCACATGTACACGTTTACCTGGTCATCCTGTGGAGACTGAGGTGAGTCAAGTAAGTTGAGTGGAGGCCGAGAAGGCTGAAATAACTTCGTAGGAAGATACATGTGAACATCTGCGAAAGGTTGACATTTATGGGAAGAATTAAATATCTAGGGGACTAATGAAAATTATGGTTGACATAAACTATGATGTAATATATGGGTCAGTTCTTTAAAGGACCAGCATGGTGTATTTTTCCTTGGTTAATATCAATGAAAAGAAATTTGGATATTAAATAATTTACATAATATCAAATTAATAAATATATTTTGAATTGATTTTCTAGAATTTCACCATAAGCTAGATATATAAGGTATTAAATTTACAAATATGGGGCTGGAGAGATGGCTTAGCAGTTAAGCGCTTGCCTGTGAAGCCTAAGAACCCCAGTTCGAGGTTAGGTTCCCCAGGTCCCACGTTAGCCAGATGCACAAGGGGGCGCACGCGTCTGGAGTTCGTTTGCAGAGGCTGGAAACCCTGGAGCACCCATTCTCTCTCTCTCCCTCTACCTGTCTTTCTCTCTGTGTCTGTCACTCTCAAATAAATAAATAAAAAATTTAAAAAAATTTACAAATATGATCACTGCAACAATAGTGCTATCATTGACATGTTAATATAATCAAACAAACCACAAAGAATCCAGTTACATTTTATACTTCCTGAACTTTTCTAGGAGAGCACTTGATTTCTAGTGATTAGATTTCCCTGAGAATAGGTGACTAGATGATTCTATCCAGGGAATCAAAAACATGTAGACTGATCAACTTGGAGATATTCCTAAGATTTCTTTTACTTACATTGTTGAAATACTTACCATAACATTTAAAGAGAGACCCTTGTCATTTTCACCATGTTATAGACACAGAGAGGTGATACAGAACTCAAATAATGGTTCAGGCAAGTAAATAGCACAGCTGGGAATTAAGTTCACGTTTTCTGATTCACAACCGAGAAAGGTGGCTTAGTAAAGTGCATGTCTTCGTGTAAGTTCCTTCTCGAGCGAGCACACCAAAAGGGTATGCTAAGTTTTTTCTATGATAAATGTTAAATTATTCCCAAGTATTCACACTTAATATCTTTGGTTAGTAATGGTCAATAAAGTTTTAGGTAGAAAGAACATGCATCTCAATCATTCAGACCATAAGTATAATAAATATTCAAGTCATCTAGGTATGGCCAAGGAGCCTTTCTCTCTTTCAGATGTACCTTTCATAGAAGCATTAAACAGTCATAGGAACCACAACTAACTATTCCTAACTATTCCTGCAATACTTAGAAGACAACCCCATTAAAAACATTACTGAAGGAGGGTACTAGTCTTGGGAAGGAGTTTGGCAATGTTGTGAAGAATGACTATTACATTTGAGATCTACAAGGCTAGAACAACTGAGTGCACACTTTCAGCTGGCTAAGGGGAACCACCTATAGATTAAAGGGAAAGGGAATCTCTCTCTCCCTTTCTTTCTCTCCTTGGCTACCCTATAATAGTCTGTAAACAAAATTACTTCCAAAGGAGTATTTTTTCCAAAGGATAAAGCTCTTACCACTTTTAACATTTTAAAAATTAATATATTTATATTGACAGAGAAAGGGGGGAGAGAGAGAATGGGCACACCAGGGTTTCCAACCACTGCAAACTAACTCCAGAGGCTTGTGCCCCCTTGTGTATCTGGCTAAAACGGGTCCTAGGGAATCACAATTGGGTCCTTTGGCTTTGCAGGCAAATGCCTTAACCGCTAAGCCATCCCTTCAGGCCTCCCCCCCATTTTTAACTTTTATACTAAAATTGAATATGCTCTCTTGTCTTGTCTCTCCTTACTGTGTTCTTGCTTAAACCAGACTACATTGTACTATCCACAGCAAGACTGTATCCAATTCACTGTTTTCACAAATATCTGAGTGTCCACTATGTTCTAGGTGCTGTCCAAGAGGCTGGGAACAAAGCAGTGAACCAAACAGAGTTCCTGCATATGGTGTTATCAATGACCTGCCCCCATCCTGGGCTTCACATCAGCCTGTGCCTGACTCTAGGAAGTCATGGCATTACTCACTCTGTACATGCAGCTCCTTGGCCTTGGTCACCAAGGACATTAAATCGCAGGTTGTTTGTACAGCAGTTCGGAAGCGATCTAGCCCTACTTTCCGTGAGGTAGGAGCTAGTTTAGGATGGGGAACAGTGTGTGCCAAGAGGTGATCTAAGTAACGAGCAACTTCATCACCACAGCGAGCTGCAAGTTTAGTGAGGGAAGGGGAAGAGAAAAAAAATGAACATTTTAGTTACTTTAAAATGTACCCCAGCAATCAGAATGACTGGCTCCTATATCCATAACACAGCACCAAAAGTGGGCAGTTTTTAGGTTATGGGGAGAAAAGCCTGTGATCATTAAACAACCTCATAGATTAAGATTTAAAGACTATGCCCATTTACCAGGACCCTCTTGTCCTTCAACTTTGTTGAGATACAGGTAAGATTCCAGAAAGCAGCATGAATTTATTCTAGAACAGGTGGGGCAAGTATTTCATAATCTGTATCTCTCTCTGTGATGGTAGTGGTGGAAGTGGGAAGAGAGTAGTGGGGAAGCAGCATAACAGGCCCCTTCAAGTAGGAGGCGACTTTTGTGAGGAAGCCTTAGGCAAGGGCAAATGTCTGTCACCAAATGGTGAGTTTAGTTGTGACAAGATTCTACAAATAGAAATTCTAATTACTAACAAAAATATTTTCATGTGGCACTAGTGAAGGACACATTGGCCCTTTAGTCACATCATTTATTTATTCACAAACTATCTGTTGTTTACTATATATCTTAGGTGTTAAGTGTCAATAAAGAAGATAGATATGGTCCCTATTCTCTTGGGCTATCTCTCCGACGTCTTCTGCAACATCTCTGAATACAGATAATGTGCTTTAATATGAATGCTCACAATGTGTACAGTTAGATAAGCACACTGCCCACATCAGAACTGATGTTGTCTAAGTCAGTCATGCATCATCTGTTTCTAGACAATCACCAGTGAGCTCTCCAGTTGTCTTTCTGTACTCTGATGTGACTAATGGAAATTAACAGAGCTATAGGAATGCAGCTCATCTTCAATGACATCCTAGTGTCAAAGGCTTTAACCTTGAATATAATCCAGATACTTGAGTGAAGGATTATCAAGAATATGGAGTGAAGCTCTCTCTACCTATAGAAGGACTGATGACCAATTAATATATGTATTGTGAGACCTCTGATGAACATATCTAGAAATCAAATTTATAATATGTATGATATGTTTTTAAGTAATCCAAGGAAATGGGTGATACAGATAGAAATCACAACTGTCTATGGAACAGCAAACAATCTGAATGTATGATCATTTTAATTTAATTTTCAAAATGTTTTATGCCAAGATAGATATAATTAATGTCTTTAATTATTATTGGTAGTAGCAAAGAGGCTTGTACATGATACACTTTTCTGATGAAGAAATTAAAACTATTTCTAACTTAGAAAAATAAACATTGCTGGGTATGGTGGTGCACGCCTTTAATTCCAGCACTCTGGAGGCCAAGGTAGGAGGAACATTGTGGATTTGAAGCCAGCCTGAGACTGCATAGTGCATTCCAGGTGAGCCTGGGCTAGAACAAGACCCTATCTAAAAAGAACAACAACAAAACCCTCCAAAATATTGAGTGAATAAATATATATTGAGTGAGCAACTGCTGAGCCCAAAGAAGGAAATAGTACTTTGGCCTGATAATGTGTTGGTTTATTATACATGTGAGATTATGTTTGTTACTGCTGTCAAATATTCAGACAATAAAAACTGCCAAAGCCAAGTTTTAGATAACTAGAAGGATAATTCTTCGATGCTTTTAATGTCAAAATTACTACACATGTATTTTTTTTAAAACTACATAATTGATTAAATACCTATTACCCTTACATTGTTTCTTCCCATTTCAAATCATCATCCATTTCAAATGCCTAAGAAAGAAATCTTTCCTAAACTTAGGAAGGCACAGTCCAACTCCATACTCATCACCACAGAGATATTAGACCAAAAACCAAATATAAGTAGAGGGAAGAAAAGTGAAGCCAAACAAAAGTAGAACTTGAGGTGTATTAAAGAGGAGTGAGATGATATATGGTGAGACTGCTGGCAGCATGAATTATTATAGATGAAGAAGCCATACAACAGTTGGTATTCTTGTCCAGGCAACCAGTGCTTTATGAAGCCCCCTTACCATTACTGCTTGTATCATAGCCATCCATCCAGTTGCCAGATTCTATCTCATCATAGTCCTCATCATAATCTTCATTGTACAGCTTACCCTCATGACCAGGGTCCATGAAGCTTAAGTGTGTGCAGCAAGATGTTGTCAAAAACTCTGACAATTTACCTGTTTGAATCCTTACAATTAGAAGGAAGATAGAAAGCAAAATCAGGGAAGAGCCTTTTCAAAATAATACAATCTTGAGGGTGTAGTTGGTTAAGCACTTGCCTACCATATGGAAGGCCCCCAAGCTCAGCCTCAGTGCCACAGATGATAGATAGATAGTCCCCCATCTTAGCAATAAAAGAATACATAGCATTTTAAACATGTTGGGAGCTTACAAATATTCACAAGTCATATAAAATATAAAATGTCAAGTGAAATTTCACAGCATTCTAAGGCATTGCATTTAGGACTTTTTTTTCGAGGTAGGGTCTCACTCTAGCCCAGGCTGATACGGAACTTACTATGTAGTCTCAGGATGGCCTTAAACTCATGGAAATTCTAATACCTCTGCCTCCCAAGTGCTGGGACTAAAGGTATGCATCGCTACGCCTGGCTAGGATTTTTTTTTCTTGTTTATTTTTATTTATTTACGTGATATCGAGAGACAGAGAGAGAAAGAGGGAGATAGAGAGACAGTGAGAGAGAATGGGTGTGCCAGGACCTCTAGCCACTACAAAGGAACTCCAGATGCATGAGCCACCTTGTGCATCTGGCTTATGTGGACCCTGAGGAATCGAGCCTTGAACCGGGGTCCTCAGGCTTCACAGGCAAGCACTTAACTGCTAAGCCCTGTTTTTTTTTTTTTTAAATGAAAGGCAACAATTATGGATTCATAATCCTCTAGTAGATTAGTTATGCTCTTTTCCAACAACATGCTTTGTTGCTAGGTACGTTAAATGCCTGGTGAAAATTTGCATTAGCTATTAAAGGAGTCACGAGAGAATGAAGATAAGTAGCAAAAAGTCACATTATTTAAAAATTCTATCAAGGCTCAGCCATTAAATCACTTGCTTGCAAAGCCAGATGGTCTGGGTTCAATTCCCCAGTACCTATGTAAAGCCAGATGCAAAGTGGCACATGCGTCTGGAGTTCATTTGCAGAGGCAAGAGGCCCTGGCATGACCATTTTCTCACTCTCTCTCTCTGTCTGCCTGCTCTCTTTCTGTCTCTCTCCCTCTCTCTCGCTCACTCTCTCTCTCTCTCTCTCCCTCTGTCTGTGTGTGTGTGTCTATTTCTCCCTCTTTCAAATAATTTTTTTAATCTTAAAAAAATTCCTATCAAAAGACCTTTTTGGCCAGGTGTGGTGGTGCACACATTTAACCCCAGCACTTGGAAGGCAGATGTAAGAGGATCACTGTGAATTTGAGGCCAGCTTAAGACTACATAGTGAATTCCAGGTCAGCCTGGGCTAGAGAGAGATCCTACCTGAAAAACATACAAACAAACAAAGACTATTTTGAACATAAGACATGGTACTTGAATATTTTATATATTATAGTAAATTATAAGCCATGTCTTCCCCCACTTATAAAAGTCAATTATAAAATACAAAAGGAAAATCAGTAGTAATAATTTTATAAAGAAGCCAGCTTGAAAAGGCTACTGAGAGCCAGATCTTGGATAATTTGAAAAATAATATAATGACAGATCATGACATATTTAATAAAATAAGAATCATGAATATTACAAAATAAAGAAGAGAACTTTTTTTTTCAAGGAAGGGTTTTGCTCTAGCCCAAGCTGGCCTGGAATTCACAATGTAGTCTCAGGCTCGCCTTGAACTGATGGTAATCCTCCTATTTCTGCCTTCTGAGTGCTAGGATTAAAGCCATGCACCACCACACCTAGCAAAAGGTTTTTAAAATATATTTTATTTTAATTTATTTATTATGAGAAAGAGAAAGGGGAGAATGGGCACATCAGTGCTTTTAGCCACTGCAACTGAACTCCAGAGGCATGTGTCACTATGTGCATCTGGCTTATGTGAGTACTGGGGATTCAAACCTGGGTCCTCAGGCTTCATAGGCAAGCACCTTGATTGCTAAGCCATCTCTCTAGCCACAAAGTTGAGCTCAGTGATTAAGTGCACTTCCTGCACACACATGAGAGTCTGAGGGGGCCTGAGACTACAGAGTTCAAATCTCCAAACTACACATAAAATAAATGGGTGTGGCCACATGAACCTGTAACCTAAGTCCTGCAAGGGGGAGGCAGAAACAAAAATCTTCAGAGCCCTGCAAATTCTGAAATCAGTAAAAGGAGACTCCATCTCAAAAAAAGATCAAGCCAGTCCTTCCTCTTGGGGCAAGATGGCGGGGGGTGAGGTTGGAGTGACTCTTGGGCAGCCGCACCTTTCACGACAGGATCTTGCTACTTTGGACATTACGAAGTTAACACCACTTTCACATGAAGTTATCAGCAGACAAGCTACGATTAACATAGGTACAATTGGTCACGTAGCGCATGGGAAATCTACTGTTGTAAAAGCCATTTCCGGTGTTTACACGGTCAGATTCAAAAATGAACTTGAAAGGACCATTACAATCAAGCTTGGATATGCTAATGCTAAGATTTATAAACTTGATGACCCAAGTTGTCCTCGGCCAGAATGTTATAGGTCTTGTGGAAGTGGAACACCTGATGAGTTTCCTACAGATATTCCAGGAACTAAAGGAAACTTCAAATTAGTCAGGCATGTGTCCTTTGTTGACTGTCCTGGCCATGATATTTTGATGGCTACGATGCTGAACGGTGCAGCAGTGATGGATGCAGCTCTTCTATTAATAGCTGGTAATGAATCTTGCCCTCAGCCTCAGACTTCAGAACACCTAGCTGCAATAGAAATCATGAAACTCAAGCATATTTTGAACCTACAGAATAAAATTGATTTGGTAAAAGAAAGTCAGGCTAAAGAACAATATGAACAAATTCTTGCATTTGTACAAGGAACAGTGGCAGAAGGAGCTCCAATTATTCCAATTTCTGCTCAACTTAAATACAATATTGAAGTCATCTGTGAGTACATAGTAAAGAAAATTCCAGTACCCCCACCAGACTTTACTTCAGAACCTCGACTCATTGTTATTAGGTCATTTGATGTCAACAAACCTGGCTGTGAAGTTGATGACCTTAAGGGTGGTGTGGCTGGTGGTAGTATTCTAAAAGGAGTATTAAAGGTGGGCCAGGAGATAGAAGTGCGACCCGGTATTGTTTCCAAAGATAGTGAAGGGAAACTTATGTGTAAACCAATCTTTTCCAAAATTGTATCACTTTTTGCGGAGCATAATGATCTTCAGTATGCTGCTCCAGGAGGTCTTATTGGAGTTGGAACAAAAATTGACCCTACTTTGTGCCGGGCTGACAGAATGGTGGGACAAGTGCTTGGTGCTGTTGGAGCTTTACCTGAGATATTCACTGAGTTAGAAATTTCCTATTTCCTACTGAGACGCCTTCTAGGTGTACGCACTGAAGGAGACAAGAAAGCAGCAAAGGTCCAAAAGCTGTCTAAGAATGAAGTGCTTATGGTCAACATCGGATCCTTGTCAACAGGAGGGAGAGTTAGTGCTGTGAAGGCTGATTTGGGCAAAATTGTTTTGACTAATCCTGTGTGCACAGAAGTAGGAGAAAAAATTGCCCTTAGCCGAAGAGTTGAGAAACATTGGCGCTTAATTGGTTGGGGTCAGATAAGAAGAGGAGTGACAATCAAGCCAACCGTAGATGATGACTGAAAACTCCCAGCTACACAATACATTTGGAAGAGTTAGAACTTCGTTTAAAAACTAGAGGTATATTTTCAAAGCAATATTAGAGGAATAATTTCACAGCTCCTTCATTTGATAGGTAGCTATAAGTTTATTCTCATTTTTGCATGATGAAAAGCTAACCTCCAGAACAATATAGGGTCTATGATAAGTGTAAAAATTGGTATACAATTAGATTGAACCTACATTTTCACAGAGGTTAAAGCATTCCAAAATGTCTAATTTATACAGTCAGGATGTTTAAAATAACCTATCATAGAATTTATCTGAAATGAATTTTTTCTTTTTTATGAATTCTCTTTCAGTAGCTCAACAATAAAGGACTTTTCTAGTAAAAACTGATAGATACAAATTTTCCTTGAAGACTAGCTCCTTTTTGTTTGACTCTCATATTTTGTATTATTATGTCTTTAAAATTTTGAGCAAAAACAATACAAACAGGCTCACAGGAGGTTGACTCCTAGAATATGAGTGCTCATTCCCATGGGCCTGAAGTTAGTCTTCCCCACTAGTATGCCAGATGATTTTAGTGAACTCGTCAGGCTCTTTCCAGGATTTACTCTCTGGTGGATTTTGTTTTAGTGGAACTGGGGATGGAGCCCTGGGCCTCTTGGCTGCTATAAGCACTCTACTGTCTTCACCCCAACCTTGGGTATTGTTAGTTGATATGGTAATGACATCTGTAGACTGTAATACATGTTAATCTTTGGCTTTGGACCTTACAAAAGGTGAAAGATGTTCAAAAAATTGAGTGAGCCCTTTTGATTTTTATATATCATTCTCCATGCCCCTGAACTTTTCTTACACTGTGCTTTTAAGTTTTTACTTATGTTTTCTGCTTTGCCATTCTGGTAGAACAATGATTCTCAATTCCAGATGACATGAGAATTGTTAGGGTAAGCTTTTACAAAACAGGGGAAAAAGTTGCTTTGATGTAGTGTTCAGATATTGATTCTATTAAAAACAAGTTTTTAAAAGAAACAAGTTTAGAAAGTTAAGTAGGCATATTAAGTAATGAATTCTACTGAGGTTTAGTAATTTGGTAATCTTTAATTTGCTTTAAATTTTCATTGAGAGGGGAATTTATACTACAGTTAATAGTGTTCTCTTTCAGATATTGATGCTGCCTTACAGGAGTTTAGAAGCTGTGGCTATAGGTCATTATTTAAATTTAAATGTTTTGAGGGTGAATACTGACATGTACTTGATAAACTTTGAAGGGTTGTATTGTAGCATGAAGACATTTACATAAAATAAATTCTTAACCAAACATTAATTTTTTAAAATCTAATCTCACCAGAATTGGAAATAAATGTCTTACAATTCATTTTAAGCAGCCATGTGAATTTCAGCAGCTTTGTAAAGCACTGTGCTTAATGTAATGGTTATCCACAGGAGTGAATGAAAACAATGTACCTTATGGTTGTGGTTGTCAACAGAAGATGTTATTTTATTGAGAAAGTGCTCATTAATTGAGGTTACTGATGAAATTAAATTGCAAATATAAATTTTCTTGTCTCTACCCAGCAGCACAATAAAAAAAAAAAGATCAAGCCAAAAAACAATGGTGTTCTTAACCTGATGTTCCAATCCAGCTTATACAGGTGAGTAACCCTACCTCAGGTGTGTATTTGCATATGGGGTGCCATAAGAGTACATGCATACACCACAAACACCACTACGTTGTGCTCATGCATAAGCATAAAAAGGAATTCCAATTAATGAATGTACACAGTGAGAAAAATACAGAAACACGGGCTGGAGAGATAGCTTAGCGGTTAAGGTGCTTGCCTGCGAAGCCCAAGGACCCAGGTTCAATTCTTCAGGTCCCATGTTAGCCAGATACGCATCATGGCACATGCATCTGGAGTTCTTTTGCAGTAGCTAGAGGCCCTAGTGCGTCTGTCCATTCTCTCTCTCTTTCTCTCCCTCTGTCCCTCGGTATCTAATAAACAAATATTTTTTAAAGTTACAAAATTTAAAAAAAAAGAAATACAGAAACATGACTTTACAGCTACATTGGAAATAATTTGCCTATGCAGGAATGAATGGACGCTACAACCATTTGGTCAAAGGCTGCTTGAGAAAGGAGATGGAGATGGCAAAGACTATTTAAACCAAGCAATCAAGATTAATATCATAAGCCAGGCATGGTGGCACATGCCTTTAATCCCAGCACTTGTGAGGCAGAGGTAGGAGGATCACCGAGAGTTTGAGGCCACCCTGAGACTACATAGTTAATTCCAGGTCAGCTTGAACAAGAGTGAGACCCTACCTCGAAAAAGCAAAAAAAAAAAAAAAAAAAGATTAATATCAGTCATACTGTGATGTGCCAATCTCATGTGCTGCCTGATAATGATACCTTGATAAGGACTGCAGAGAATTCTTACAATTTTTTGTTGCTTTGACATCTATTTTGAATGTAAGTTTAACTTTCTTGTATTAGAAGCAAGGCTAAGACATTTTTGATAGTTTCCCATTCTACTTCTCCCCTGGTTCAGGATATAGGCCACTTACCTTGCCCCACCAAAATAGCCATCTTGCATTTTGCGGAGTGCTGCCAGGATACTTGAATTCAAGCTGGTTCCATCTTCATCTTAAAATAGAGAATTTGAAAACAAACTTTGTGGTTTTAACTTTGAAACAGTGGGGAATCTTTCAAGTATTTCAAACAAACATTCTGGTTGTAATGGCACACGCAAGACACTCCTCATTGACCACCCTGTGTTTGTGTCAGCAATGTGAGAATGAACAGCACTGCAGAATGAGCAAATAGTAAGAACTATGACTACTATATTGATGGGAGTTTCTCAAAGACATTATCTTATTTATCACAGGTAATGAGCACAGTACCTGATGGCAGAGTATATAATTGCTCCATGGTTACAAAAGCAGCACAACTCTTTACTGAATGTTATATGTCATGTACTATCATAAACATCTTCTACATATTATCTCTCATAGTGAGCTTTACTGTATATGTGTGTATAGGCATATAAATTCACAGAGGGCTACTAATTATATGATTTTAAGTAAAGCTGATCATATTAGACATACTCATGTGAGCTGCCTTTTCTAAATTATCCTTTCTATGAAATAAAAATAAGTCCATAGCAATGAGCTTGCTTGTGAGTCTGTCAGCCAAAGTTCAGTTCCCAGCACCCACGTAAAGCTGGATGCAAGGTGGTGCATGTGGCTGTGATCCCAATGCACTTAGGGCAAAGGGAGGTAGAGCCAGGACAATATGGAAATTCGTATTCCAGGTAGGCTGGTGCACACAGCAAAACAGAACAAGGAAGATGCTGTCTCAAGCAAAGTTGAAGGAGAGGACAAACAAATCAAGGTTTAGTCCCTTTGAACATGTGGACACACATTTGTCAACTCCAGAAACTGTAGCAACTATGTGCCATTTGAAAGCAGAGAGACTGGGCCCTACTTAGGCATAAAACCAGTTTACATGTTGCCTGTGGAACTTTGATAAATACATTTATATTGCTTATAAATTACCCAGAAGTACAGATGATCAGAGTATTAGCTTGATCTGTCATAGAAAATTATCCAAAACCTGACTTATAGGTGTTAAAATGATTCTTGAGAGCCAGACACAGTGGTACATGCCTGGAAATCCTCATAATGCAGAGGCAGGAATATCTAGAGATCAAGGCCATCTTGGGCTCTGTCATGAATTCCACAACAGCAGGTCTACATAGTGTTTGTGATACCAATGCACATATGGCAATGGGAGGCAGAAACAGTAGAATCCGAAAGTTCATGGACCAGCTAGTCTGGTACACACAGTGGCAAAACAGCAAGAGAGACCCTGTCTCAAAAGAAAGTAGTAGGGGTGGAGAGATTGCTTAGTGGTTAAGGAGCATGCCTGTGAAGCCTAACGACCCTGGTTTGATTCTTCAGGTCCCATATAAGCCAGATGCACATGGTGGCACATGCGTCTGGAGTTCATTTGCAGTGGCCAGAGGTCCTGGCGTGCCCATTCTCAATTTTTCTCCCTCCCTCTCTCTGTCTGTCATAAATAAATAAAAATCTTTTTAAAAAAGAAAGTAGTAGAAAACAGATACCTTGAGGTTGTCCTCTGACCTTTACATGTGTTTGGTACCATGTTCACACCCATACACACACATGAACATATACAAATGAATAAAAAATGAAAATAGAATAAAATAAAATGACTATTGTATCATCTTTCCTCTATCTACAAAACTACCAATCCAGCATATCTTCTCTTTGTCTTACATATTCATTAGATCCTTTGATGTCACTCTCTTCTCACTACAAAAGTCACCAACCAGTATTTCCTAAATACTGTGTTGTCATACAAAGCCTTTTGAAAGTTTCAATTTATGAGAAAAGCTATTTTAAATATCTCTTCATTTTCACAGTCTTCATACTCTGTTCTGACCTTACAATTTGGTTCATAATAATACTTCAACAGGTAAAGTCCATGATGTTCAGATTGGTCACTTCATCAGTCGCAAATATAAGCTCATTCCTTTCTCTAGGCCTCACTTACAGCATTCCACCCTCATTTAAGATACACATTCTCCTTTCCTCCATCTATTTGAATATTAACAATCCAAAAATTTTCTACAAATTGCAAATCAGTTGAAATTTTTTCTTTGTCAACTTGATAACTTCTGGTGGTTTTGTATTTCTTTTCTTTAAAAAATTATTTATTTATTATATATAGAGGGGCAGGGGGGGGGAGAGAGAGAGAGAGAGAGAGAGAGAGAGAGAAAGAGAATGAGCGTGCCAGGGCCTCTAGCCACTGCAAACAAACTCCAAATGCATGTGCCATGATGTGTATGTGGCTAATGTGGGACCCGGAGAATTGAACCTGGGTCCTTAGGCTTTGCAGGCAAACGCCTTAACCGCTAAGCCATCTCTCCAGTCCTGGTTTTGTATTTCTTAATATAACATCTTAAATTGTTTTCTATTATTCTTATTCATTAATGTTTCCCTTCCAATTAGACTTTATACTGTCTGATAATTGTGGGAACATAGTACTTGTTAAATGGATACTTGTTAATTGCCCTAAGAAGAAATACAAAAAGAAGAAAGACTATCCTACTTCCTCAACTTCTGTTATTCTGAAACACTTTTGAGATGTAACCAAAATTCCTAACAGTCTGTCTGGATTTGGAATGACTTATGATATGCGATTCTTCTTAAATGAAAGTAAGTTCTATGTACTTTGGCAGTACAAACAGACCTTTGGAAGCAACAGCAGAGATACAGACAGAAAGCAGCAGTTTCAATATTGGCTCTAGTCCTGCAGGAGCTGAGAGGACAATAAAGCCTTTCACCCAGATTCAAGCAAACAGTGTCAGGAGCCCACCCCACTCCCACCCCAAAAAAGAGAAACCAAAAGCCTTTGTAAATTTCTGCAGTGTCAGTTAACAAGGATTTGGAAGGAGTAGTCTGAGAACTCACCTATAAAATAGTGATGTTATGATAGAATAAAATTGATGCAGAACTTAGTCTTTAAAAAGAATTGTATGAAATAATCAATAAGACTTGTATGAATACATTTTCTGTGAACTAACTTAGAAATCAATTATCTAAAGTAGTCCTCCAACCAGGTATTCTATGCAACAGTTTTAGATTATGATGACTCTCAAGTTATTTGAAATAGTCTTGTATCTTTTCATACTGTCTGTGGCCATTGATGGAACTTCCCCTGGATCTGTAAGCTTGAAATAAATCGCTTTCTCCCATAAAACTATGTTTGGTTAGATGTTCGTCCCAGCATTGTGTAGCTGTCTACAACACCCTCCACCCTGTTATTCTGTGCTACAGTTTTGGAACATGGATCTCAAATTATTTGAAATATTCTTGTATTTTTCATATTGTCTGTGTGTACCTTCTAAATCATAAGCTTCAAGAGAACAGAAACCTCACATGCCTATTCACTCCATGTGTCCCCACAATTTAGAAAACAAAAGACAAGGTGGTTAAATATTGCAGAAAGATTAATCACAAGAAGTAGTTTCACCATGGACTCCAGACTGCTGAAAGCCAAAACCTATAACTTATTTCAAAAGTACACTTGTTTCCTGCTTCATACAGTCCTTACCAAGCATGGTGTGTGAGATAGGGAAGGTGATGGTGGGCTGGCCTGTCATTCTCCAACGGCTACAAAGGTAGGAGAGGTCAGTTCTGAGCATTTCCACTATCATTTTATTGTCCAGAGCCAAGTAGAACTGTTGCTGGTCTATAAACTGAGAAAAATAATACTAATCCTTAAGAACAGTTTGCTCACAGATATCAGGCACCACTGTATAAATGCTCACATATTCATAAGGAAATATGACATGTTACAGAGGAAACCCTTCCAGGTTTAATGTTCAATATTTCCCGAAGTTTTTGGTGGTCAGTGGTACATGTAACAACAGTTTCTGATATTGTATGTGGATGCAGGTGTATGTCGTGTGTGTGTGTGTGTGTGTGTGTGTGTGTGTGTGTGTGTGTGTGTTTGCAGGCCAGAGGACAACTGTGAGACACATGTCATCCCTCAGGTGTTGTCCACCTTTTTTTCACACAGGGCTCTCTCACTGACCTCAAATTCACCATGTAGGCTAGACTGGCTGGCCAATGAGCCCTAAGGCCTCCTTCACAATGCTGGGATTACAAGCACACATCACCACATCTAGCTATTTAATGTGGCTTCTTATGCTTGCAAGGCAGCACTTTGCTAACTGAGCTATCTCTCCAGCCCTTTTCCTGATATTTTCAGGTGTGTGACTACTGTCAAATATTTTCAAGTATATACTTGTATTTTATTCTACAACCAACTAGTATTTGTCTTTCTTTTTCTTTCTCTCTCTCTTTTTTTTCAGATAGGGATCTCATTGTGTAATACAGACTGCCTCAATCTCACAAACACCCTACCTCTTGTGCTGGGATTACAGCATGCCCTACTTACGTTTTTTCTTTTAATAGGAAAAGTGAGGTTCATACACAATATGTGGAATAGCAAAGGCATCTGGCTATCAAATAACAAAGTCAGAGACACAGTTTAGGATTAATTACTCTTTGTCTATGCTTATCTCATCTGCACTATTTCAGAAAAGATGACAAATGGGAATTTAAATTTTCTTTCCAGAAAATATTTATTGTGTTGCTGGAGATCCAACCTAGGGCCTTGTGCATGCTGAGCAAGCATTCTACTACTGAGTTACATCCCCTGCCCTGAGTTATTTATTTATTTATTTATTTTTGAGACAGACTTGCTATGTAGTTCATGCTGACTTTGAATTTACTATGTAGCTCAGGTTGGCCTTGATTTGAACTCATGATCCTCCTGTCTCACTTTCCCATCTGCTGGGATGATAGGTATGTGATATCACACCTGCCTTCTTCCAAACCAATTTCTTTCTGTCTGTCTGCCTGTATGTATGTATATATGTCCTCACATATACACAAATGTATGTACAATTACATATATAAACATATTTATAATTGAGCTTTCTTTCTATTATTGCACAGCTAAGAAATGTCAGACTACTAATATGTATTAACACAGCTTAACAATGTTAGCATTTTTCTTTAGAAGAGGATATTGAAGCCTTCCATGTAAATAAAAGGGACCCTCTCATTAAAAAAACACATAATATAGTAACTGAATAAGAAAGAGTATACTGTACTTATAAGTACAAATAAGTCTTCGTTTAACCTTTGAAAGCAAGAAACTTTGCAAGTACTTTAACATTTGGAAAATCCCTTGTCATAGTTTCTATAACACCAAGTACTATAATTGATAGTCAAAATCACTTGGCAAAACTCTGTGCTGCAAGTTCAGTTCAATTTTCTATGCCACTTATATGTGAATAGCTGTATGAAACTCTTTGAGTTGTCCCAATTTCAATAAATAGTTTATTTTTGCAATGTATCTGCATCTTATTTCCAGTCCTCAAAGCATATTCCAGCATATTTCACCCACCTGTGGAGTGAAAGTAAAGACAGTTTTCCGAATGTCATACAGTTTTGATGTTCCAAGCACTCCCATAAGTCTGTAAGGTCGTCCACTGAGTTTCATTTTACTGTTGCAGCCTGACACAGAAATGAGAAATCGTCAGAATATTTTTAACATACAAATAAAAAATACATTTTACATATAGATACTTACATTCATATATACAGACACACACACACACATACACACCAATATTTAAGTTTAAAAAGTCTTCTTTTTACAGTTTAGCATTCAAAAGTTGACATCTAGCTTATAATTGATGTCTATGTTAAATGTAGTAGAATTTCTTTTGTTGAATTAGTACCTCTTACAATGAGGAAATGGCTTTCATTCACATGAAATTTTCCTATATAACAGAAGATAAACACTACACATATTTTTCTAGAAGATTTTTCCCTTCAAATACACTGGCTATCTTTTATTTTACTTTTTATTTTATTTTAGATAGGTAGGAGAAATTTGGCATGCCAGGGCCTTAGCCACTGGAATTAAACTCCAGACGCTTGCACCACCTAGCAGGTGTTTGTGATCCTGTGCTTGCCTCACCTTTGTGCATTTGGCTTATATGGGATTTGGAGAGAGATTGAACATGGGTCCTTAGGTTTCATAGGCAAGTGCCTTAACAGCTAAACCACCTCTCCAGCCCCTGAACATCTTTTTTAAAATTATTTATTTGCAAGGAGAGAGAGAGAGAGAGAGAGAGAGAGAGAGGGAGGGAGAGAGAGGGAGAGGACCGAGAATGGGTATGCCAGGGCTTGTAGCTACTGCAAACAAATTCCAGATGCATGTGCCCTTTGTACATATGGCTTACATGGGACCTGGGGAATCGAACTTGTGTCATTTAGCTTTGCAGGCAAACACCTTATCCACTAAGCCATCTCTCCAATCCGTGAGAATATCCTTCTTTTCCCTGAGGTAGGGTCTCACTCTGGCCCAGGCTGACCTGAAATTCACTATGAAGTCTCAGGCTGGCCTACAACTCTTGGCAATCCTCCTACCTCTGCCTCCCAAGTGTTAGGACTAAAGGTGTGTACCACCACACCCGGCCTGAATATTTTTTAAGGAAGTGTATGCTGTAGTGGTAGTTTGAATGTATGGTCCCATTAGACTCAGGCATTTTTTTTTAATTTTTATTAACATTTTCCATGATTATAAAATATATCCCATGGTAATTCCTTCCCTCCCCACCCCCACACTTTCCCATTTGAAATTCCATTCTCCATCATATTACCTCCCCATTACAATCATTATAATTACATATATACAATATCAACCTATTAAGTATCCTCCTCCCTTCCTTTCTCCACCTTTATGTCTCCTTTTCAACTTACTGGAGACTCAGGCATTTTTAAAAAATTTTATTTATTTACAAGCAGAGAGAGGCAGAAAGAGAGAGGGGAGAGAGAGTATGAGCATACCAGGGCCTCTTTCCACTGCAAACAAACTCCAGATGCATGTGTCACTTTGTGTATCTGGCTTACTGGAGCACAAGGGAGTTGAACCTAGGTCATCAGGCCCTATGAGCAAGGACCTTTATCCACTGAACTATCTCTCTAGGGACTGAATACATTGAATATCTTTTCATGTACATATTGTTAGAATGCTTCATCCTTTTTGGTTACAAAATATTTTCTCGAGTATTTGATTTTTGCCCCACTTTATTCTAAGTACTGTCTTTATTAGAGTTACATCATTTGTAGATTGACTAGCAACAGAGAATGGTCAATGCCCTGGTCAGAATCCAGATTCCAATGAATAAAGCACACATTTAATATGAGATTAATATACATACTACTTTACTCACTGATCCTTCATGTATCATTTTATCACAATAAGATATGTATAACATAAAACATCATTGTGACAATTTTAAGAGCACAGCTTTGTGACTTAAAATAAATAACAGCATTGTGTGAATGTCACCACTATTTACCTCTACAGAACTTTCCATCTTTCCAAATTGAAATACTATACCTATTATACAGTAAATTCCCATACCCAACTCCTCCCATTCCACTTTGTACCTATGAATTTAACTACTCAATGTAGCTTATATAACTAAAATTACAGTAGTCCATTTATAACTGGATTATTTCACTTAACACAATGTCTTCAAGGTTCATATTTGTTATAACACATGTAGAATATGTAGAATTTCCTTATTTTTATTTTTTTTTACTTTCATCCACTTATTTGAGAGAGAGAGGGAGGGAGGGGGAGAGAGAGAGAGAGAAAATGGACGAGCCATGCATCTGGCTTACATGGGTCCTGGGGAATCAAACCTTGGTCCTTTGACTTTGCAGGCAAGTACCTTAACTGCTAAGAGATCTCTCCAGTCCTGAATTACCTTCTTTATTAAAGAAATATTTTTATTTATTTGAGAGAGAGAGAAGCAGGGAGAGGGGAGCAGATCAAGAGAGAGAAAGAGAATGGGCACGCCAGGGGCTCCAGCCACTGCAACCAACTCCAGACACATGTGCCACCTTGTGTATGTGGCTTACATGGGCCCTGGGGGGATTGAACCTAGGTCCTTTGGCTTTGCAGGCAAGTGCCTTAACTGCTAAGCTACCTCTCCAGCCCCCGAATTTCCTTCTTTTTAAAGGTTAAATAATCTTCCATTCTATTTATAACCTCTTTTGCTTTTCCATCCAGTTGTTGATGGACATTAAGTTGGCCCCACCTTTTAGCTATTGTGAGCAATATTATACGTTACTGAAGAAAACAACTATTCAACTTACTTCATTTCATTTGGGCATATACCTAAAATTAAAATTCCTGAATCATACAGCAATTCTATGTTTAATTTTTCAAGGAGCCACCATACTGTTAGCGATAGCAGCTGCGCCATTTTACATTCCTACCACCAATGCATGGGGGTTTTAGTTTCTAGGTATCTCCATCAATAGTCATCATAATGGGCATAAAGTGGCATTCCATTGTGATTTTAATGTACATTTACCTAATGATCAGTGATGTTGAGCATCTTTTCATCTTGTTATTGGCCATTTACATATCTTCCTTGAAGAAATGTCTATTCAAGTTATTTGCTCATTTTTGAATCTGATTGTTATTATTAAGTTATAGTTTTTCACATTTTCTAGATACTATCTCTAATCATATATGATTTATAAATATTTTCTCCTGTTCTGTAAGTTGCTTTTTCACTAAGTTGACAGTTTCCCTTGAGGCACATAAGTTTTATTTTTATGAAGTTCAATTTCTCTATTTTTTTCCTTTTTATGGTACATGGCTTCATTACTATATCCATCCTAGAAATCACTGCCAAATCTAATATCAATAGGGAAATCAAGCTTGAGCTGAGATGATAGCTTCCTTCTCAGTGGCTAGCATTTGTAGTGCCAGAAGGTGCTGTGCAGACTGCTGCAGTGAAGTTAAACAAGTAATAGGAATTATACACATATGACAAATCTCAATAACCAAAGCTTACCATAAACTATCTTTAAATCATAAGAAGAGCTAGATATGGCAGCGCATACCTGTACACCCAGCATCTGGGCAGTTTAGTCAGGAGGGTCATGAGTTTGAGGCCAGAAACTCAGGCCAGGGCAGGGGTAGGGGGTAGAGACACTGCTTCAGAGGATGTGAGCACCTAAAAGTTGTTCTCTGTGGTAGTTTGAATGGATGTCTCCCAATAAATTCAGGGGATTATTAAAGATTATAACTTAGATCTCCAGCCTGGCTGGAGGAGGTGGTACTATGCGTGGATCCTAGGGTCCAGACCTAAGGTATATTTGGGGGTGGATGTGGAAAGTATGCAGAGTGTCTGAGCTCTGCCTGGGGTTCCTGGAATGTGCTTGCTTACGATGCTTGTGGTGGTATTTCTCTCTGTGTAGACCTGTGAAAGGAGGCCAGCTTCTTCTGCCATTATGGAACGTCCCTTGGATCTCTAAGCTTCAATAAATCCCTTCCTGCCATAAACTGTGCCTGGTTAGAGGTTCATCCAGCAACGTGAAGCTGACTACTACCTCCTCTAACCGCCACATGAGCTCCGTGGCATATACATTCCTACACACACACACACACACACACACACATCCCACATCATTATAATAGATTTATAAATGGCAACATATAATCTAAGATATAATAATTTGGAGAGACACTGGGGACGGAAGCCAGAGCCATGTTTATACATACTAGGCAAATTTTCTACCAATAAGCTACATACTTAACCCTAAGAGCTAATCTTGACTTACAGTTATAAATCCTTGTAGCTTGATTTAAGATTGTTATTGGGCTGGAGAGATGGCTTAGCGGTTAAGCGCTAGCCTGTGAAGCCTAAGGACCCAGGTTCAAGGCTCAATTCCGCAGGACCCACATTAGCCAGATGCACAAGGGGGCGCACACGTCTGGAGTTCATTTACAGTGACTAGAAGCCCTGGTGCGCCCACTCTCCTCTCTCTCTCTCTGTCTCTCTCTCTGTCTGTCGCTTTCAAATAAATAAATAAAAATAAACAAAAAAAGATAAAAGATTGTTATTAATTCTCTATTGGTGTCATAACAAACTATCACAAACTTAATAGTTTAAAACAATACAAGTTTATACTCTCACAGCTCTAGAGAATGGAAAACTAAATTAGCATTATAATGCTAAAACTCAAAACCAAAGTATCCAGGAAAGAACTCATTTCTTCTTCTTTTAGTTTCTAAATTATATGGACATTTCTTGGCTCAGAACCTTATCAGCCCAATATCTTGCTTCTGTCATCAGATCTCTTACTCTATAGCCTGATGTCCCTCTGATTTCCCTGTACAAGGACACTTGTGATTAAATTTAGGGCCCACCTGGATAATCCAAAATAATCTTCCACATCTAAAAAATCCTTAACTTAATCATACTTGATATGTCTTCTTTGACACACAAAGGGATGCTCACAGTTTCCCAGAATTGTCTGTGTCTGTCTCTTTCACAAGCTGGCAGTATTTTTGGCTGTTATAGGTGGAGTATTCCTTATCCAAAATGCTAGTGACCTCAAGTGTTTTATATTACTTTTTTTGTATTTTGGAATATTCACATACACTTTCCTGGTAGAGCATTCCTTCCCCCAAAACTTAAAATATGAAATAGTCAAAAATCCAAAATTTTGAAGACTACAAACAAAGAAACAAAGAAAAGGGCTGGTTCCTTCTGGGGACTTCAGGGGACAATCTGTTCCTTGTCATAGACTTATTTTTTTTAACTATTTATTTATTTATTAGACAGAGAGGGAGAGAAAGAGAGAAAGAATGGCCATGCCAAAGCCTCTAGCCACTGCAAATGAAGTCCAGATGCTTGCGTCACCATGTGCATCTGGCTTATGTGGGACCTGGAAAATCAAACCTGGGTCCTTAGGCATCGAAGACAAGTGCCTTAATTGCTAAGCCATCTCTCCAGCCCTTGTCATAGACTTATTCTAATGGCTATGGGAATATCCTGGCTCATAACACTAGTACTCTCATTCTTTGCTTCTGCTGCCACAACTACTTCTATAGTCTGATCCTCCACTGAGATTGTATTTGGGGCTCACCTGAATAATCTAGGATAATACACTCATGACATATTCCTTAATGTAATCACAACTGCAAAATGACTAAGTTTAGTAAATGAATAAAATAAGTATTGATAAAAATAGAGGGTTGGTGAGATGGCTTAGCAGTTAAGGCACTTGCCTGTGAAGCCTAAGGACTCAGGTTTGATTTGCCAGCATCCATGAAAGCCAGATGCATATGGTGGTGCATGCATCTGGAGTTTGTTTGCAGTGGCTAGAGGCCATGGCATGCCCATTCTCTCTCTCTCTCTCTCTCTCTCTTTCTTTCTTTCTTTCTTTCTTTGAGAGTGACAGACACAGAGAGAAAGACAGATAGAGGGAGAGAGAGAATGGGCGTGCCAGGGCTTCCAGCCTCTGCAAACGAACACCAGATGCGTGAGCCCCCTTGTGCATCTGGCTAATGTGGGACCTGGGGAACTGAGCCTCGAACCGGGGTCCTTAGGCTTCACAGGCAAGCGCTTAACCGCTAAGCCATCTCTCCAGCCCTCTCACTTTCTTTCTAATAAATAAAAATAAAATATTAAAATAGGTATTAGATTCGGAATTTCTTAAGTTATTAATTGGTTCATTACATGACAAAGTATTAAAGATCTAAAACAAATTTCTTGACTCTTACTCTGTATAAAATTAGCCTGTATTCAAAACATAAATGTAGGCTCTAAGAAAGGGGAGAACATGCTAATTATGTATACACTTGGAATAATGATATAATATTGTCTGAAAACAAAGGATTCCTAAAGCACACCTAAAGTTATCAAGCCTTCTTATTAAAGATTGGTTTAGAGACTCAGATTCTAGAAACTACAAATTCCTTTAAGATCCATCTTAATAATTTAATACAAAATCATGAAGGGAAAAATGGAAAGGAACCAGCATGAATCAACTAATGCTTTGATTCTAGCAGTTTGGCCAAACTCCTTACCTAGACTAGAATAAATGTGGCTGAGAATACGAGCGGGTTGTACTCTGATGGGGTACACCTCAGCAATGGTCTCCACATCAATTCCATTGTTCTTCAAAATGGCCTTGATGTCTTCCGTTTCAGCTAAAATGGAGACTATCAGAAAGAAAGAAGATGAGATCAACAGAAATTTTAGTCCATTAGGAACCAAAAAAAAAAAATTTCAATGTGCATTTATTTCTTTAGGAGGGGAAAAGGAGAAGATACTAACAGGGACTCTGATGGCACAGATTATGCTAGGAACATAATATTATCCAAATGGAAAAAGAAAAAAAGATGACTATGATATTAGTAAAGGGTAAAAGATTTCTAAGATTTGTTTTTAGAGACACAGAGAGTGACAGATTGAGAAAATTGACACACCAGGGCCTAAGCCACCACAACCAAACTCCGGACACTTGCGCCACCTAGTGGGCATGTGTGACCTTGTGCTTGCTTCACCTTTGTGCATCTGGCTAAAGTGGGATCTGGAGAGTTGAACACTGGATCCTTGGGCTTTGCAGGCAAGCGTTTTAACTGCTAAGCCATCTCTCCAGACCAATTTCTAAAATTTGAAGAGAGCTAGGTGTGGTGGCACACACCTTTAATCCCAGCACTTGGGAGGGAGAAGAAGGAGAACTGCTGTGAGTTACAGGCCAGCTTGAGACTACATAGTGAATTGCAGGTCAGCCTGGTATAAAGCAAGACCCTACCTGAAATAAACAAACAAAACCCCTCAAAACCAGAGATTTGAAGAGAAATCAGAGCTTGACTACAGTATTAGGTTGATTTTTTTTTATGCTTATTATCTGCTATGCACTGCTGGATGCTAGGAATATAGGCATGATAAATTCTGCTAGATGGCCAGAAAGGAGTGATCTGATAGAGGTGATAGTAAAAGAAAGTGAAAAACTACTAGACAGAAGAAACAACATGGACAAAGGCTCAAGGGAACAGATCTAGGAATTACAAAAAAAAAAAAAAAAAAAAAAAAAAACACAGGATAGATAATCACTGCTACTACAGAGATACATCCAGCATGTACAAAGTTCTTTATATCTGGAACGTGGATTGTGAAGGGGCAGTAATGAGAAATGAAGGAAAACATCAGGAGTCTGTTCACAAAACCACATAAGCAATATTAAGAAAGCTGACAATGGGAAGCCCCAACAAAATTATAATCAGAGGAACACCATGCCCATGCACCATAAAAGAGTACATTCAGGTTGATGATTAAAGAATAAATGGGCACTTTTTGCTTATGTAACTGATTTTTTAAAGTATATTTTACTTATTTATTTATTTGAGAGAGAGAGAGAAAAAAAAAGAAAGAGAGAGAAAGAGAATATGGGTGTGCCAGGGCCTCCAGCCACTGCAAACGAACTCCAGATGCATGCGCCTTCTTGTGCATCGGGCTTACGTGGGTCCTGGAGAGTTGAACTGGGATCCTTGGCTTTGCAAGCAAATGCCTTAACCACTAAGCAATCTCTCCTGCCCTGTAACACATTTTATTCGAGGTAGAGTCTCACTCTGGTCCAGGTTGACCTGGAATTAACTATGTAGTCTCAGGGTGGTCTTGAACTCACGGTGATACTTCTACCTCTGGCCTTCCAAGTGCTGGGATTAAAGGCGTGTACCACCCCTGGCTAGTTTGTAACAGATTTTTTAAAGCAAAAGAACAAGCAGGTTGCCTTTAATGAGAACACAGATCAGTTACAAAACTATTACTGGGGCTGGGGAGTTGGGTTTGGGGTTAAGGTGCTTAAGGTGCTTGCTTGTGAAGACTAAGGACCTGGGTTCAACTCTCCAGAACCCACAGAAGCCAAATGCACATGGTGCAGCATGTTCCTGGAGTTCATTTGCAGTGGCTAGGGGCTCTGGTATGCCCATTCCCGCCCCCCTCTCTCTCTCACCCACACACACAAATAAATAATTTTTAAAAATCTTATTGTAATGCAAAGGAGAGATGTTGGTGACTAGCATAGGGGATCATACCATTGTTTCTATAGAAAACCCAATGTATTTCAAAATCATTTAAGAAGTAACAAAGTGAAATATTGTTACTTGAAGGCAGGAATAGAGAGAGAGAAAGACATTTGGATTGAAAAGATTTTTCAGGTGTTTAGTTGTAGAACTGTGAGGATGATGTGCCATTTAGTGATAAAGACACATAGAAGAAACAGCAGGTATGTGACAGAGTAAGAGGACTCAGCTGATCAATTGATGTCATGTTGAATCTATGATGCAGGCGAGCTATCCACACAAGGAATCTTAAAAGAAGCTGTTAGAAATTCAGAAGTCATTAGCTTGGATGGAGAAGAGATGGGTCAGGGAGAATATATAAAAAAGAGAAAAAAACAACACAGAACATAACCCAGAGAAATTCCCACAAGTAAGGAATGGGCAGAATAAGAAAGCCTGGGGTGGTGTGAGGTTCTTATCTCATGGTTAACATTTTATCTGTGGCATAGAAAATGAGGTCATCATCTGAGAGTAAGAGACAAAGTAAGGAGGTGGGAAAAAGGTTAGCTTGACATAGAAGGTAGGTTGAAAATAGGACCAAATATTCAGAATAAGACAATTAGTAATCTATGGAAAGAGCACTCAAGAATACTAATAGTTTAGGGCAAAGAAATAAAGAAAATGCTGACAATGAGATAGAAAAGTATTTAATATATGTTGAAGGAGCTCTAAGTAAAGAGAATATCATAAAAATTGTAGAATTTAGAAAGCTGGGCGTGGTGGCGCATGCCTTTAATCCCAGCACCGGGGAGGCAGAGGTAGAGGACTGCTGTGAGTTCGAGGCCACCCTGAGACTCCATAGTGAATTCCAGGTCAACCTGGGCTAGAGTGAGACTGTACCTCGAAAAACCAAAAAAAAAAAATTGTAGAATTTAATTGTTCAGAACGATAAATAGATCTGAAAGAACTACTAAGACACTGGTTAAAAATATCTACTGAAAGCTGGGTGTGGTGGCACACACCTTTAATCCCAGCATTTGGGAGGCAGAGGTAGGAGGATCACCATGAGTTCAAGGCCACCCTGAGACTACATAGTTAATTCCAAGTTGGTGTGGGAACCTCAAAAAAAAAAAAAAAAAAAAGTACTGAAATTGGCAATACAAAGTCACTGGAAACTTAACCCGGAACACTGTGTATTCAAACAGGCATATAATAAATGACTTGAGAATGAATGGAATTCAGAGACAAGTTTGAATATGAAAAGAATTCACAGAAGATAAGTAGAGAGAGATGAACATGGCAAAGAATAAAAAAATTGGGACTTTAGCTTGCTGTCCTGTGATTCAGGACTTCAGACATCTACCATTTAGAGAAGAAGACTTATCACAGGCTTGTGTGCTGATAAAAGGGTGGAGTTGTAATTCTCACTATTTTATGGAATCTGCTTCCCAGGACATCTGGTAAAGCTTTGACAATCCCTACAGAGCAATGTCACATTACACTTCACTACTTCTCAGGAGGTAAAATGAGGTTCTTGACTTGCTCCTAGGTGTGTTTGTCATTAGCACTTAGAATTTGGGATTTCTAATTGTTCCAGTGGGTAGGTTTTCGTGTTTTGTTTTGTTTTTGTTCCTTCTTTCCCTTTGGGGCTGGGTCTTTCTAGGTTCCCTAGGCTGGTCTTGAATTTATGGGCTCATGTGATCCTTCTGTTTCAGCCTCCTGAGAAACTGGACTATCGTCATGTACCTACATGTCCAGTTCTCAGCTAATTTCTGAAGTTGATGACTTAAAAGAATAAAATAGCTAAATATGTTATTTTAACAAGCTTGTGTTTACTGTTATGTAAATATTTAGTATGTGAATTACACAATTCTAAATAAATCCTCATGCCTTTATATCTGAGTTTTCAACTTCATGTTGTAAAAATGCTTCTTTAAAGATGGTTTAATGATAAATATTAAGAGTATATAGATTTGCATGTCAATTTATACTTCAGAAATCCATATATTTGTCATATTTATTTTTTTAAGGCCTTCGAATTGCATGGGTAAACGGTATTTAAGAAAAGCCCCAGCCGGACGTGGTGGCGCACTCCTTTAATCCCAGCACTCGGGAGGCAGAGGTAGGAGGATCAACGTGAGTTTGAGGCCACCCTGAGACTACATAGTGAATTCCAGGTCAGCCTGAGCCAGAGTGAGACCCTATCTTGAAAAACAAAAAACAAACAAACAAACAAAAAAAGAAAAAACCCTAAAATATTTGCTAGTTTTGTCAGAAATTTCATGTGTTGATGATAGCTGTCAGCCATCCATGTTAAGGGTTCATAGAAAGTAGTTAATTGTATGCATTTTATATCACTATGGTGTTTGTGTGTACATTTCTAAATATTCAGTATTAAATTGTTACTATTGAAAACATAAAAAAAAAATTGGGGCTGGAGAGATGGCTTAGCGGTTAAGGCGCTTGCCTGTGAAGCCTAAGGACCCCAGTTTGAGGTTTGATTCCCCAGGCCCACGTTAGCCAGATGCACAAGGGGGCGCATGCATCTGGAGTTCGTTTGCAGTGGCCGGAAGCCCTGGTCCACCCATTCTCTCTCTCTCTCTCTCTCTTTCTCCCTCTGTCACTCTCAAATAAATAAATAAAAATTAACAAAAAAAACTAAAAATAAAGAATAAAAAATGGAGTTGAAAAGTTTGAATATTTTGGCAAAAAGATTTTAATAAGACTGGAGAAGAAGATACGATCAAGCATCAGAAGGGTACGTGTCCTTGAAAAGAATAAACACCTTTCTCTGAGACTATAGAGAAAGAGTAAATGATGGGTAAGTGGTGCAGCAAGAGGGTTTGGAAACTGAAAAGCAAATGAATAATAGAATGGTTAGGCATGGAGAAGCAATGAAATATTAGGCTGCATGCAAAGAGCACAACTGCTAACAGACCAGGTTTGGAATACTGGCTAAGAATCAAGAAAACACTAACTAATTACAAGAGCAAGGACTAACAAAGAGGAGGCTGAGCTGGAGAATATGTATTCCTAGTGCCATCACCCTGCTGTCTTGTGTGATGTTTTTTCACCAATAGCTTATAGTGGGCCAGGTACAAGATCAGAAAATGCAGGCTCTAAGATTGATTTTATGCTAGGTTTGCTGGTGCATGCCTTTAATCCCAACATTTGAGAGGTGGAGGCAGAAGGACCACAGGGAGTTTGAGGCTGAGACTACAGAGTGAGTGCCAGGCTAGCCTGGGCTACAATGAGACCCTACCACCTACTTCAAAAAAAGACTGATGTAGGGCTGGAGAGATGGCTTAGTGGTTAAGCGCTTGCCTGTGAAGCCTAAGGACTCTGGTTTGAGGCTTGATTCCCCAGGACCCATGTAAACCAGATGCACAAGGGGGCGCATGCACCTGGAGTTTGTTTTGCAGTGGCTGGAGGCCCTGGCACACCCATTCTCTCTCTCTCCCCCCTCCCTCCCTCCCTCTTTCTCTCTCTGTCACTCTCAAATAAATAAAAACAAAATACATTAAAAAGACTGATGTGTAGTTTATTGCTTCTGGTGAGTATAGCAGAAGTAAGATGCATGGATGATATTTCAATGATCAATCATGAAGTAGGAAAGAGTAGACTAGGAGAAAATAGAGGCAAATATAATAGGAAGAAAAGAAAGGTAAAATCATATGTGGTTAGCGGGATACTGGACTTATGAAGTGGTACAGTCCCCAAGGTTGATCCTGGAGTAGGTGGCTAACACAGAGGTAGAGGGAAAGGGTACTACAATTATGAATATCAAAGAATTTCAAAGCTAAAATGTTAGATGGCATCTACAACTATCCTGAAATCAAGTATTATGGTCATATTTGGGAAAGAAGAAGGCTGTGAATGGAGCCTCAAAGTCTTCAATAAATGAATTAGAGAAACCAGAAGATAAACATAGCCAGAAGGCATAAACCTTTAAGAAGAACAAGCTCAAAGGAGGTAAGGAGTAATGGTCTTAATATAACATTTGCTAGAGACACTGATAAGAAAAAGACTATATGACCACACAGAATTCCAAGTATAAGAAGGGCTAGAAAACATACAGGATAATTTTCAATATATAGAATCAACCCTAAAGTCAAATTCTAGAAGACTTAAGGTCATGTTGAATAGTGTTGGAGAATGAAAATTCAACTCAAGATTTCTACCAGAGGAAAGGAGGACAATTGTGATATCTATCAATGAAAGAAAGAAGGAAGGTAGAAAGATCTGCTTTTCCTGAGAGGGATAAAAGGATGGGATGAAGACAAAAGATATGAGTTTTGGGTTTAACAGAGATTTATAGATATCAGGACTAGAATTTTTAATATTGTTACAGAACGCAGCCCAGTGTTTTACATAGGTACCTCTAAATTTAAGCTGATTCTTAGGAACAAATAAAGGTTAGGTGTACTCTCCAAAGAGATAATAGTAAAAAACTAATTTTTTATGAAGGAAACAGCCCTAGCAGATAATGTAGGTCAAATGTATAAGTCCCATAAAAGACTATGAGACTAAATACAGAACCCATATGTGGTTATGAAAAGAAAGGCACAAGAAAGGTGCTTAAAAAGAAAGCAGCAATAACAAGGAGGCTAAAATGTCATGACATTTAAAGGAAGAGTTTCCAGAAATAAAGAATGTCAAATAATATTTTAGAATCCTCTGAGATTACACTTTTATTCATTTGCTTATGGTTATTCAGAATTTTAAACCAAACTGAATCAATTTTATGTTGTAGTTTTTGGAGCCTAATAAAGTGCAAGATGATGAATAAATTCATTATTTACTGCCAACCACAAATCTCAGCCTCAACAAGACCTTTAATATAACATTTCTGCTGCCAGCAATAAGAAAACATACCTTGAACCACAACATCCGGTTTTGGTACAGTGGAAAACCTACGATTTAGGGGATCAATTTCTCCAGGAGCTAGAAATCCCTAAAGAAAAAACACAAAAACCAAATCAGTAAGCCTCAAACAACAATACTTTCAGGGAAACAATATCAGAAACGAAACAAATACCTTCCCTGGATGAAATGTTTGAACTCCTAGAATTAACATCCAAGTTAATTTTATCTAGTTTATATTTAGGGGCTGTTATAGAGCCTTACTTTTAGAGTATAATTATAAATAAACAGAAAATTTCTGGTCATTCCTCTATCTTTTGACAGATCTTAAGATGATCTGGCTATAATGGTCATTATGAATAATTTAAGCCATTACTTATATGCTCATTTGTCCATGGGTCTGTTGTGCTTTCTGATCATAAATCTTTCCACTTATTTATACTTCATGGAATAGGATGAACTCACTCATTTTATCCTTTATAATACTACTCGACTCCCCATTTTACATCATATTTAATTAATTTAAACAAAGAACTCTTCCCATTACTGCTATGTTTATTATCATGCCACCTTAAAATAATCAAATAGCCATGGATGCAGGAAAAATAAAATAAAAAACAGCTAAAGAAGGGTTGGAGAAATGGATTTGTGGTTAAGGTGCTTGCCTGCAAAGCCTAAGGACCCAGGTTCAATTACCCAGTACCCACATAAGCCAGATGCAGAAGGTGGTGCATGTGTCTGGACTTCATTTGCAGTGGTCTAGAGACTGTGGTACACCCATTCTCTCTCTCTCTCTCTCAAATAAATATTTTTAAAAATAGCTAAAGAAGACAAATTAGGGGGAATGGAGAGATTGCTCAGTGGTTAAGGTGCTTGCATACAAAGCCTAAAATCCTGGGTTCAATTCCCTAGTATCCATGTAAAGCCAGATGCACACAGTGGTGCATGCATCTGGAGTTCATTTGCAGCAGCTGGAGGCTCTGCTGACACACCCATTCTTTCTGTCTCTCTTCTCTCTCCCTTCCCCCCCTCTTTCTTTCTGTTTGCAACTGAATAAATAAAGAAAGAATTCTAGCCAAGCATGGTGACACATGCCTGTAATCCCAGTTCTTGGGAGGCATAGGTAGGAAAATCACCATGAGTTTGAGTCCACCCTAAGAGTCCATATCGAATTCTAGATGTGGCCTAGAGAAAGACCCTTTCTTGAAAAACCAAAAAATAAAATAAAATAAGGAATTCTAGGGCTGGAGGGATGGCTTAGCAGTTAAGGCATTTGCCTGCAAAGCCAAAGAACCCAGGTTTGATTCCCCATGGCCCATGTTAACCACATGCACAAGGTGGCCATGTGTCTGGAATTTGTTTGCAGTGGCTAGAGGCCCTGGTGTGCCCATTCTCTCTCTCTCAAATATATATATATATTTAACGACCAGGCTCAGACAGAACAGTTACGTCCAAAACTAGATCCTCCAAGAATCTAGTTCAAGAACCTTGTTTGTATAATATCAAAACAGCCAGGCTGGGCATGGTGGCACATGCCTATAACCCCAGGACTCAGGAGGGAGAAGCAGGAGAATCACTGCAGTTTGAGGCCAGCCTATTCTATGTAGCAAATTCTATGCCAACTAGAGTTATCCAGCAAGATAAGACCCAGTCTCAAAACCAATTTAGCAGGGCAGGGAGAAAGCTTGGCTGATAAAGTATTTGCCTTGCAAGCATAAGGACCTGTATTTGATTCCCTAAACCCATGTGAAAATGCTAGGTATACTGATGCATATGCTTGTAATCTCAGTGATGACAGGCAAAGTGTATCAGACAACTTCAGGTTCACTGAGATGAACTTCCAGACCAGGCACAGTTATGGAGGAAGGGATATTTATTGAAGTGTACAGATCCAAGGAAGTTCCATAATGGCAGAAGAAGCTGGCCTGCCTTCACAGGCCCAAACACAGAGAGAGAAGCACAAGCCTAAAAGCCAAAAAGCCACATAGGACAGCACACTTCAGGAACTCAAGCTAGGTATACTTTGTATATCTTTAGATTGAAATCTGAAGCCCACCACACCTTAAAATCTACCCAGTGACACTGCCTCCAGCAAGGTGGCAAACAAATAAAAAACTGAATATATTGGGGGCCATCTATTCAAGCCACCACATTCTGCCCCTGGCCCCCAATGGATTTATAACCATCACACATTGTAAATTGTACACAGTTAAATTTCAAAGGTCCCCACAGTCTTGACCAATTTAAGATATTAAGACCTGTAAAATCAAACAAGTTAAACATTTCTAACATATAAAGGCACAGAGCAAACATTTTCAACTGGTATAAGGCACAGCAAGGAGAGACTAAAATAATGCAAACTCAACCACCATCAAACAAACATCAAACTTCTGCAGTTCAAGTTCAATATAACCAGAGACTGACAGTCTCCACATTTTCCAATTCCACCCCTCCAGCTGGGCAGAGTAGCCAGGGAACACTTCCATCCCAGGCCAACAATGCACTCTATGGTAGCCCTTGCACAGTCCTGGCATACACAAAACGTCTTCGGGTCTTCATGCAAACCATGGTCTATCTTCCAAAGGCTCTTTCAGCCTATCAGGACATCATGCCCTGCCTCATGTTGCATCTCAGCAGCAGCTCCTGGAACCATGTGCAATTCACGAGCACTCCTCACATTTTCCAAAGGCTCTTTCAGCCTATCAGGGAATCAGGCCCTACCTCATGCTGCATCTCAGCGGCAGCTCCTGGAAGCATGTGCAATTCACGACCACTTCTCGCATTTTTCATGCTTCTGAAACCAATACCAGGTGTACAGGACACAGCCATATTCGTAATTCAGGGACAAAACAAATCAGAGCCTTGAAAAGCAGGTTCCTTCTCCAGTCAACTCTTTCCAAAAGTGTTTGCATTTCTATGATAGTTTTTCCTCAGGCATCCTTTCCATGATAAAAGCAATTGGACCATTTTCCTTAAGATTGCTAATGTGTTTGACAATAGCAGATTCAGTAACCTAAAACCAGTCTCAGTGCCTGTAATTTTAACGTGCTTGAGATTTTCCATCTGAAAATCTTAAATCTCTCAGTCCAGTATCTCTAGCCAACCACATCAGTCCATTACAAATTTAACCTTGATCAAATTCTCTGAGCCTGGGCAGCAGGATGCAGCCAGCCCTTATGCCAGTAACCCAGTTCCAACAAAGTCCTCTGCAGTCTTTCCTTCCCTTTAGAAAGCTCATAAGCCAAGCCTTGAAGTTCAATGCTATCTGCATTCTCAGACTCTCATCAGAATAGTCCATGAAACTTGGCTTACCACTCCAGAAGACAACTTCAGTTGCAAGCACCAAGTCCATGCCTATTCCTCCAAAACAAAGGTTCCAAAAGATCAACATCCACAGGGTCAGGTTCATCTCAGCCCACTCCTTGGTACCAAATTCTGTATCAGACAGCTTCAGGTTCACTGAGATGAACTTCCAGACCAGACACAGTTATGGAGGAAGGGATATTTATTGAAGCATACAGATCCAAAGGAAGTTCCATAATGGCAGAAGAAGCTGGCCTGCCTTCACAGGCCCAAACAGAGAGAGAGAAGCACAAGCCTAAAAGCCAAAAAGCTACACAGCATAGCACACTTCAGGAACTCCAGCTAGGTACACTTTGTGTATCTTTAGATTGAAATCTGAAACCCACCACCACACCTTAAAATCCACCCAGTGACACTGCCCCCAGCAATGTGGCAAACAAATAAAAAACTCAATATATTGGGGGCCATCTATTCAAACCACCACACAGAGACAGGAGGATGCCTAGGCTCACTGGTCAGCCATTCTAGCCTAATTGGTGAGCTCCAGGCCAATGAGAGACACTGTCTCAAAAAAAAAAAAAAAAAGATTGACTGACACCTGCAGTTGTCCTGTGGCCTCTATACATATATAGGGCATGTGCCCATGAAGACACCTCCGCCCAAACACACTTTTTAAAAAAATTATTTATTTATTTATTTTGAGAGCGACAGACACAGAGAGAAAGACAGATAGAGAGAGAGAGAGAATGGGCGAGCCAGGGCTTCCAGCCACTGCAAATGAACTCCAGACGCGTGCGCTCCCTTGTGCATCTGGCTAACGTGGGACCTGGGGAACCGAGCCTCGAACTGGGGTCCTTAGGCTTCACAGGCAAGCGCTTAACCGCTAAGCCATCTCTCCAGCCCCAAACACACTTTTAAAACATAGCCTACAGTGGAGAAATATATTTTTCAGTAAATGATGGAAAAAAACCTTTTGAGGAACCTTCTGTATAGGTACAAAATGCCACAAAGAAATTGAACACATAGTCCCAAGTGCCTCACGAAGAACTGTCTCAACAGAACACTTTGAGAACCTCTTACCAAAAAGTAAGGGGGGGGGATAACTTCAATCTACCAAACAAAAAGAGCACATTTGTCAGGGTGTTTAAAATGGTCAGTTAATTCAATTAAAGAATAAAAGATAATGTTTCTTGGAAAGGTCAGCACTTTATTTATTATCTAAGTATGCTTGTATTCATTCGTCAAAAGGCAAGAAACTGAGGGAAGTTTTGAAAGGGAAAGATACAGGGCTTATTTCCTAAGCAGCTGCTGCAAGTATGGTACAAAAGAGTAGGGAGCCTTGGGCAGCAGGAGGGACACAGATGCCAAGGATAAAGATATTTTTGTCAAGGGTTAACCATGTTCCCCATGCTGAAGACCTAAAGGAGAAACTGTAATAAGTCAAAGTACAAAAAGAAAAGGACATCTTTCAGACTTAGTGAGTCAATCAGAAAGCTGGCTATTACAATGACTAAGGTAGGAAAAGATGGGATCACCTGGAAGTTTCCTCTTACCTCTGCCATCAAGCTTCCCAAAATGTAGAGAGACTGACCCCACATGTGAGGCAATTTCCCCATAGGCACCCGGTCCACGGTGTGAGGATTTTGATATTCTTCATCAACCTAAATGAGAAGACAAAGAGGTCAAGTAAGAAGCATTCACAACTTAAGACAATAAAAAGCTGAGTCTGGGTTGAGAGTCATACCATATGTAGTCCCATGGGTTGTAATTCATACTATATATGATCCCATTAGGCAATGCACTGAAAAATCAAGCACTAAACAATAGTCTGCATCAGTGTTCAAACTGTAACTTATGTAAAAAATCAGGAGGATCTTATTAAACTACAGATTGATTGAATATGTGTGGCAGGGCTGGGGGAATATATTTTAATCAAATTCTCCAGTAATGTTGCTGATGCTGCTGGGAACTTATTCTCTCTTCCCCATCAGAAAGTAATATTGTGCCTTTCCTATGTTTAATGCTCTTCCAAAATGCAAAAGAAGAATAATGGTATATCTAATGGGCATGTTGGAAACAAAGAGGACATACTTCATTTTCCAAATCTGATATACTGAAGCATTAACAGATTGCTGGCCTTAAAGGAGAGAATACTAAGTCCAGACAGCTTATACAGAATATCACTCTGGTTCTACCTAATGATCATTCTTAGAATTAAGGTTTTGTTTCTTTCATATCTCACTGTGCAACAGTGCAGTAATTGGATTACTTTAATATTTTGTTTCTAAAGGAATAAAACCATATTTCTGTTGTCCTAAATCTAAAAACAAACTTTCAGAACATTAAAATTAGAAGATTCAGGCTGGGGAGTGGCTAAACATGCTTGCAAGTCTGCTGACCTGAGTTCTATCTTCCTCACCATCCACATAAAGCTGCCAGCAGCAGCAGCAGCAGAAGCAAGAAAGAGCCTGTCTCAAAAGGTTAGAATGAGAAGAGAAACACCTCAAGGTTGTACTCTGAGCTCCACATGCTTGCTGTGGCAAGTGTGCATGCATGCACACATACACATACAGAAACAATATAAATAAATAAGAATAGATAGAGAAAGTTTTTAAAAATCAAGATTAAAAATTACTTGACTTGGGCTCGAGAGATGGCTTAGCGGTTAAGGCTTGCCTGTGAAGCCTAAGGACCCCGGTTCGAGGCTCAATTCCCCAGGACCCACGTTAGCCAGATGCACAAGGGGGCGCATGCATCTGGAGTTCATTTGCAGTGGCTGAAGCCCTGGTGCGCTCATTCTCTATCTCTCTCTATCTGCCTTTTTCTCTTTCTGTCACTCTCAAAAAAAAATTTTTTTTTTAAATTACTTGACTCAAATGAGCCAGTCTCACAAAATTATGGTTCCTCTCCTGCCAGCATTCCAGGACTGTTCAACTTACTCTGTCAGGAGGAACACTGTATAGTTCTGGAAGAAGTGGGACTCCATTTTTGCCTTTGATGAGGACTGCATCAAGAGCTTCTCTATATTCTTGAACCTGCAGAGACAAGAATGGCAGGGGAAAAGAGTTAGAGTATTCCTGTAGGAGCCAAGAAGACTTCTAACCAAAGAATGTACTATTAAGACAGCTATGATAGCTCACACCTGTGATCCCAGAGCTTCAGAGACTAAGGTAGGAGGATCACAGTGAGTTCAAGACCAGCCTGGGCCGCAGTGTGAGTTCAAGGTTAGCCTGGGCTACAATAAGACCCTGCCTTAAAAAGAAATAAAAGTAGAAGAGAGATTAATTGGAAAGAAAACGGGGTTCATAGGAAGGGGAATGGAGATGGAGTCAAGAGAAGGTAGTGGGAAAACATTATGATTATTATATTATATTATTATATTATTATATAGATGTTTAAAATTGTCAATAAGAAAACAAAAAGGCACTATTGCAAAAGAGCTTATTTAACCAAATAAAAAGGAAGAGGAAAGAGGAAACATAGTTACTGCTTATTGTAGGGTACATATTATTCTAGTACATTTTGAATACTTTAGTGAAATTCATTTTAGTAGCCACCCTAGTAGTTATGTGTAATTGAAGTCTTCTTATAGGACAGTAGGTTCCAGGAAGGTCTGAATTTATAGAGGACTACACAGCACATACATGATTGAACCCAGGGTTTAACATAATTTAGTCTGCCTCTAAAGAAAGGCCTATGTGGGCTGGAGAGATGGCTTATTAAAGGGCAAGGTGTTTGCCTGAAAGCCTAAGGACTCATGTTCGACTCTCCAGGGCCCACATAAGCCAGATGCACAAGGAGATGCAAGCATGAATGGTTGCACCTGCGCACAAGATAGCACACACGTCTGGAGTTCAATTGCAGTGGCTGGAGGCCCTAGCATGCCAAATCTCTCTCTCTCTCTGATTAAAAAATGATTTTAAAAAGATTTTAAAAAGAAAGGCCTATATAATCTACTATGCAATACTTAACTATACATTCTTGACTTGGTTTTGAAATGGCCCTTTTTATTAGTATTTTTTGTTAGTGTATAAAATAATGGGTTTCATTGTGACATTTTCATATATATAGTATTATGCTCAGCTTATATTTACCTTTCCATTACCCCTGTCACCCCTCTACCTTATAGTTGGCTTATAGTATGGTCAGGCTTATATCCTTTGCCTAACATCTTTCAGAAATAAAATAGCAATTAGCAACTTGCTGAACCATAACAATGTATAAACTATATGTATTAATAATGTATAAACAAACAAGGGTGTGGAATGCAGAGTGGTTGTGTAGAATACTGAGGTCATAAGAAGCACAATATAAAATAAAATAAATAAAATAAAATAAAGCTGGGCATGTGGCTCATGCCTTCAGTCCTAGCATTTGGGAAGTTGAGGTAGAAAGATCACTGTGAGTTCAAATCCAGCCTGGGCTACAGAGTAAGTTCCAGGTCAACCTGGACTAGAGTAAAAAAATCCCTCAAAAGCCTATGAAAGAGGTACAGAAAATACAAAACTTGTGCTAGAGAGGTTGCTTAGTGCTTAAGGTGCTTACCTGTGAAGCCTAAGGGCCCAGGTTCAATTCACATAAGCCAGATGCACAAGGTAGAACATGCGTCTGGAATTTGTTTGCAGTGGCTGGAAGCCCTGGTGTGCCCATTCTCTCTATATATGTATCTGCCTCTCTCTCTCTCTCTCAAATAGAGAAACAAAATACAAAACAATAAATTATGTTGGAACAATATAGTTGTGCTTGAAAATAAGAGCTTTATCCCAGTTACTTCACAGTATAGACAACCAGAATATTAGTAAAAATACATATTTGTTCTAATGCATTTAATAGCATTAGGTGAGCACAACACAAATGTCATGTTTGCTTATGTATCATTTCTTCCTGAGAACATATTCAGTTGAACTGAACTATGTAAAACTACACAGCACACGCACACATACACACAGCAGAGGAGGCCAATCAACTAATACCAATCCATCTCTGCTGTTGTGCTGTGCCATCCAAATTTAGGTAACTTTTCTTTCAAGCTTTACAAGCTGTAGGCCTCTGAGAACCACCCTTGCAGTGGGGCTATGTGTCTTCTTCTCTCTAATTCTCTCCTTTCCTTTCAGCACATTTTAAAATATCTCTCTCTGTCCCATGGTCTTTTACTCTTATGTCTAATAATCATATTTTTATTTTGGGTTTTTAAATTTTTATTTATTAATGAAAGAGAGGGAGAGAGAGAGAGAGAGAGAGAGAGAGAGAGAGAGAGAATGAGCGAGCATGTCAGGGCCTCTATCCACTGCAAATGAACTCCAGATGCATGTGCCACCATGTGCATCTGGCTTATGTGGGTTCTGGGGAACAGAACCTGGGTCTTTAGGCTTTGTAAGCAAGCTCCTTAACTGCTAAGCCATCTCTCCAGCCCTTTATTTTATTTCTTTTAATTTTTTATTGACAACGTCCACTAATAGACAATATACCATGATCATAATCCCCTCCTCACACAGCTACAACCATTTTAAATGCTGTGCCCTTCACTCCATTTTCCAATAATGCTTGTGGCTTTTTATTTCTTGAATATGCATAGCATGGTGGTTGTTTTAAGAATGCAATCTTGTTATAGTGGAATTAACTGTATCTTGAACTTTCATGTTTTTATTTGTAAGATTCAAATAAATTTAGGAATATATTTTTGAAAATTATGATGATGATCATTGTTAAGATGATTATTGAAGAGTGGATATTGATATATGTACCCTAGGCTGGACACAATCTCATGATCCGCCTGCCTCAGTATCCCATGTTTAGAACCACAAGTGTGTGCTACTACAACCAGTGAAAATTATTGTCACTGTACAAAGTTATGGGGTACAACGTGATCATCTGACCAATATATGTAAAGTATAATGGTCAAATAAAGGTGATCAATATTCAAGACCCTTCAATTTTAAAAAAGATATCTTCATTAATGAAGACAGAAAAACTTTTCTTAGAGAGAAATTGAAGAAGTCAAGGACAAAATTTGAATTACTCAATGGTAAGAATTGAAGCAAAAAGCAAAAATCTGGGTCTTCCAACCCTTAATTTAGTACCCTCAGCTACTAACTTATAGCAGATACAGCTAATAACTGAAAGAGAGAGGATAATATAACAAGAACAGCTTGTTGAAGGCTCTTCCCTAACTCATTACCTGTTCTATGTTGCCACTGAAGATCCCATCAAGGATAAAGTAGGTCCAGAACAATGGCCATTCACACTCAATGTTTTCAAATAGTTTCAGCTCAGCTGGTTCATAATACAGACGATTGGGATCCTGGGGAAAAACACAATAACAAAGTCTGCCCCATCATCCAGAGGATAGATATACATCTTTAGTTGATAGATATTATAATGGGATCTTTCACTACTGGTATTTTGTTTCAGAGAATCATCAGGGAAGGCAGGAAGCCTATTTTCATACTTCCCCTCCCTTATCAAGTACTTTATGAAGTTACTAGTGTGAAGGCTATATTAAAACAGTAAGCTTGGTTTGTAATAAAAGTTGAATTTGGAATAAAGGACCTGGATGTAAACCCAGGCAATTACAGCCATACAAAAATGTCAGAAATATTCACTGGAGAAAAGACAGCCTCTTTAACAACTGTTACTGGGAAAAATGGATATCTATATGTAGAAGGATGAAAATAGATCCTTATCTCTCTCCATGCACAAGAATCTACTCTACATGGATTACAGACATTAACATTGGACCTTAAACTCTGAAACTATTAGAGGCAAACTAGAAGAAACACTTCAACATATAGGTATAGGCAAGGATTTTCTGAGTAGAACTCCAATTTTTCGGGAAGCAAGACCACTAATAAACCACTGGGACCTCACGAAATTAAAAAGCTTTTGTACAGCAAAGGACAATGTGAACAGAGCAAAGAGACAACCTACAGAATGGGAGAAATCTTTGCCAGCTATACATCTAGCAAAGGATTGATTAATATCAAGGATATACAAAGAACTCAAGAAATCAAACAACCCAATCAAAATTGGGTTAGCTGGGTGTGGTGGTTGCCTGTAATACCAGCACTTGAAAGGCTGGGGTAGAAGGATTGCTACGAATTTGAGGACAGCCTGAGACTACATAGTGAACTCCAGGTCAGCCTGGGCTAGAGTGAAACCTTACCTTGACCCCCCCCCAAAATAGGTTGTAGAACTGAAGAGTTCTCAAAAGAAAAAATACAAATGGCCAACACATGTTCTACATATTTATCATAGGTTAAATGCAAATTAAAACTGCTTTGAGATTTTATCTCACTCCTGTGAGAATGTCTATCATCAAGAAATCAAGTGCCAATAAATGCTGGTGAAGGTGTAAGGAATAAAGACCCCTTCTCCATTGTTGGTGGAAATGTAAATTGGTACATCCATTGTGGAAACCAGTGTGGATGTTCCTGAGACAACTAAAAATATATTTACCGTATGACCCAGATATACCATTTTTTGGCATATACACTAAGAGCTCTACATATAAATATATAGATACTTGCTCATCCATGTTTATTGCTGCCCTATTGGCAACAGCTAGGAAATGGAACCAGCACAGATGCCCATCAACTGATGAATGAAGATGTGGTACATTTACACAATGGAGTTTTATTTAGCTGTGAAGAAAAATGCAACTATGAAATTCACAGGGAAATATATGGACCTGGAAAAGATTATATTAAGTGAGGTAACCCATGCTTAGAAAGTCAAATGCTGCATATTGTCTATTAAGTATAGATTCTAGCTTCAAATGTTTAGATTTGAGTAGGAGTCAGGGTAAAAAGTCAATAGTAGAGGCTAGGAAGCTATAAAGCTGTGAGGGATGGAGTATAGGGGACTTAAGAGGAGGGTACAGTAGATATGTAAGTCGATTATGTGTGTGTGTGTGTGTGTGTGTGTGTGTGTGTGTGTGTGTGTTATTACTGTGGGTAAGATGGCCTAAGTGGAAAAAGGGGAAGGAATGGAGGAGAGGAGGAGGTAGGAGGAGGGTTAATCAGAATTAAAGATGCTATGAATAAGTCACATGGAACCTACTTCTTTGCTAGTTGAAATATATATATGTATATATATATGCATGTATGTATGTATGTATGTATGTATGTATGTATGTATGTATGTATATAGGATAGATGATAGATAGATAGATAGATAGATAGATAGATAAGATAAAGTGTGTTAAGTGTTGTGTGGGTGGATAATTCTGTACCTAGAAGGCACGGACTATTATAAGAAAATTTCAGTGCCAGGGGTGGGATACCTTCCAGGGAATTGTTGGTCAGGGAGGTCTCTGATGCCCCCAAAACATGTATTACTGTAACTTTCACTTTTGGTAAGAGACACTTCTCTTTTTAGGTGGCAGTGACCACTGGGACAACTCAAAATTCTCAAAAGTGTTAAGAATAGGCGACGATGGAGTGTTCAGCACTGAGGCATCTCTATCACAACTTTCCAAGGCTCAGGGACCATTGTGGAAGAAGTAGCAGACAGAATGTAAGAGCCAAAGGAAGGGGAGGAGTGCTTTGCAATTCTGTTTTCCGGAAACAAAGTGGTATGGTATTCATGATCTCACAGTGGCTGATGCTACCTACACAAAACCTGCCTAGTAGGAGGAAAAATGATGACATCAAAATAGAAGAGAGACTAATTGAAAAGAAGGGATTCAGTGGAGGGAGGATTCAGAAGGGACAAAAGTGAAGGTGTTGGTGGGGGATTATGATAATGGTATATTGTCTATTGCTTAGTGGTTAAGGCACTTGCCTGAGAAGCCTAAGAACTCATGTTCAAATCTCCAAGTCCCACATAGCCAGCCGTACAGTGAAGCAAAGCATACAATGTCACAATGTGCCAAAAGGGGGCACAGCATCTGGAGTTCATTCATAGCGGCTGAAGGCCCTGGCATACCCATTCTTCTCTCTCTCTCTCAAAACTAACAATAATAAAAAATAAAATAATAAATAAAGATAATAAAATGATTCCTATTATTTTAAGCCATTAAATTTTGGTATGACTTCTTATACAGTCATTAGTAGCAAAAACAGTGGTCATAAAATCAATTTAACATGTCATGACCAGCAAGTTCTTTTTTTAAGTTGAAAAGAACAGAATGGAATAGAAAATGTGATCATGGAAGTAAAGTCATACTGAGATTTTATTTTTCAATAAATATGCGTGTTTGTGTATGTTAAAAAAAACCCTTTTGTCCACTGATTTCAATATCTATCAGTTGTTCTTTCCCTAAATCACAAGTGAAAGAGGTGGGAGGACTGCCCCTGCCATTCTTTCATTCAATCTATAAAGGGCCACAAACTGAGGACTTGGCAGCTAAGCCCAACAAATGCAGTCGTCATCATTTACTGGTACCAATTTTAACAATCCACCTAAGTGCTATCAGTGAGGTAAGTGTTCTCTCTTATAGGCTGCAAAGAACAGGGAACATTGTGCCATGTGTTCACTTGGAGGAAAGAAACTTACCTCTTTAGGAGTTTTATATCCATCTCGTAAAAAACGACAACAGCCGTAACGACCCTGGGAACACAGAGTAAGGTTCAGAAGCATAAACATAAGAACAGATGCATAGTTAACAAGAAAGACATCCTCTGCAACAGCTATATGAGCTAACCTCTCACTAGCATGGACATGGCACTTAATGACAAACCCCAAAACTAGAGTTTAAGGGGCTAGAGAGATGGCTTAGCGGTTAATGTGTTTGCCTGCAAAGCCAAAGGATCCCGGTTCAATTCTCTGGGACCCAAGTAAGCCAGATGCACAAACCTCAAAACCTAATACCTCACATATTACCAGGCATGGTGGTGCATGCCTTTAATCTGAGCACTCGGGAGGCAGAGGTAGGGTTATCACTGTGAGTTTGAGGCCACCCTGGGACTACATAGTGAATTCCAGGTCAGCCTGGGCTAGAGTGAGACCCTACCTTGAACCAACCCCCCAAAAAAAAAAAGAAAAAAGAAAAAAGTTAAACACTGGAGTTCAACTCAGAAGCAGAAACTGATTATACCAATGTAATTCCAAGTGAGGGCTATGTTATAAATTCTTCCCAAAAGCAGCATTCCTAATTATATCCCCTCCATAGTTGTCCACTTTACAGTAAGCCTGTGACAGACTAGTTTTATGCAGATCATAAGAGACCATAGCTTTTTTTCGATATATTTTTAGATTTACAGGGCAGGTACAAAAATTAGTCCACATTCCCAGTATTTCCATCAACTCTTATTCCTCTTAGATTAATACTTTATATAAGCACAGAAAACACATCAGAACTAAAAAGTTAACTTTTATACGCCATTAATCACATTACATAACTTACTTAGATTTCATTATTTTTCCCATCAATGACATCTCTGTTTTCTGTTCCATTTTAGCATCTCACACTACATGTAGCTGTCAGGACTTCCTAGTCTCCTCCAATCTCTGAAGTTCCTCATTCTTCCCTTGTTTTTCATGACTTAGCACTTTGGAAAGTGTTCATTAATTAATCTGCAGATTATCATCAATTCAGTTTTGCCTGATTATTTTCTCATGATGAGGTTATACATTATTAGAAAGGGTGCCACAGAGGCAATGTGTCTTCTTAGTATATTGTATCAGAAACCATTTGTCCTATACTAATGTTCACTTGGTTAAAGTGGTATCTGTTAAGTTTCTTCTGTGTAATTTTTTTCCTTTTACAGCTATCTTCATTTTATCAGTATAGACTCACAGATATTTTATTTTTGATTTGGTATATAATCTAATACAATGAGAATTATTTTTGCATATATACATACACACACACACACACACACATATATTATTTATTTATTTGAGAGAGAGAAAGAGGCAGATAGAGACCGAGAGAATGGGTACACCAGGGCCTCCAGCCACTGCAAATGAACTCCAGTCATATGTTCCACCTTGTGCATCTGGCTTATGTGGGTCCTGGGGAATCGCATCTGGGTCCTTTGGCTTTGCAGGCAAGTGCTTTAACTGCTGAGCCATCTCTCCAGCCCCGGTAACTATTTTCTTGTTCAAATTGTCCTTGCTTTGGACATGAGAAGCCTTTCCTAGTTGGTTTCTATGTCCCTTTGGCACGTCCTATCTTTTGATTTGAGTACTTCACTTTCTGAAATCCTAAGATGCTTCCAGATCCTCTTTTCTCTCCTCTGATCCTCAAACCAATCACTGTTAAAGCATCCCTGATTCAATTTATTGAGAATGATAAATTAAAATCAAGATTTGGAAAACCCTAGGTATGCCTCTGGATTCTCTGTGTGGCCAAAGCTATGAAACACATAAATAGGGATATATATTAAATGCACCTACCCGCTCTCACACACAACAGTTCACAGTGATAGCACTGCTTTCAATCAGTATCAGACTTCCCCATCTCCTATTTGTAACCTCTTTCTCCAACAGTGAGAAATTTATCAACTACAGCAGGAGTTGGTAAACTCTTCTAAAAGGGCCAGAGAGTGAATACGTGAGGTGTTTCAGACCACATGGTCTCTACTGTAATTACTCATCTCTCTAGTGTATTGTGACAACAGACATAGATGATATGTAAATATAGCTGGGCTAAATAACACTTTACAAGGACAATTGGCCAGCCCAAAGGATATAGTTTGCTGACTCATGAACTGGAGTACAGTGTTTGTACATGGTTATTTTTGACGTAGGTCTATAATATCTAAACAAAACAAAGTTTTCCAAGACTTAGGTCAGCTCCTTCCTTTACCTCCTCTAGTTCTTCAATTCATTTGCAATGTAATTAAGAGCCAGTTCTCAGTCTGGATTTCACTTTTTCTTTCCACACCCTGGTTAATACTTTGAACTTACTTTTTATAGCATATAATTTCATGGGTTTAAGTAAACATATGGAGTCATTTGTTGGCCACTACAGCTCCACAGAGAATGGTTCTAGAAACTTTAAAAAGTATCCTGAGCTATAATTTTTTTTCTTTTTGGTTTTTCAAGGTAGGATCTCTCTCACTCTAGTTCAGGATGACCTAGAATTCACTATGTAGTCTCAGGGTGGCCTTGAACTCTCAGCGATCCTCTTACCTCTGCCTCCCGAGTGCTGGGATTAAAGGCATGCATCACCATGCCTGGCTCAAAGCTATAATTTTTTAAAAAAATTTATTTACTTATTTACATGTGTATATATGTATGATATATATGTATGCCCGGATGTGCCAGTGTTGCTTAAGGCTTGCTACGAATGAACACTAGATGTTTGTACCACTTTTTGTGGCTGTCTTTATGAGAGTGTTGTGAACGTGAACTCAAGCTGCAGGCTTTGCAAGAAAACACCTTTAACTGTTGAGCTATCTCCCCAGCCCCCAGATATAGATATATATATATGTAGAGAGAGAGAGAATCACTCCCTCCAACTTTTGTCAATCAGTAATTGTTTTCTCCCCTTGTTTTTTTCCTTTTCCAGAGTCACATGCAAATGAATTCATACATTTGCAGTCTTTGAGATCTGGCTTTTTCTCTTAGAAAAATACCCTTAAGAATCATCCATAATGCCTCATAGATTACTAGCTTGTTCCTTTTATTGTTGAGTAGTATTATACTGAGTAAAATTTGTTTAGGTGTTTCTCTGTTGAATGCTATTTCTAGTTTTTTGAAATTATGACTAAAGCTATGATAAATATTTGTGAATTTCTGTGTGAGCATAAGTTTTCATATTTTCATGTTTTCATAGTTTCATATTATAGGGAAATACCTATGAGTAAGGATATTCATTGTGTCACATGGTTAAGTATCTGTTTAAATAAATAAGAATCTACTAAATGATTTCCAAAGTGAAGAAACTATTATGTATTTATGCCAGCAATGGCTGCAGATGCTTTGAAAGTTTTTTTTGTTTTGTTTTTTGTTTTTAAAGAAACTACTCAGGGTCTATAGAGATGGCTCAGCAGTTAAGAGCACTTCCTCTGCAGACATAAGGGACTGAGAAGGCCTGAGAGATCATTTGAGTTTGACACCCTGAGACCCACATAAACATCTGAGCATGGCCTGACAGGTCTGTAACCCCAGTCCTATAGGGGAGCACAGCCCTGAAGATTGTCAGTCACCACAGCAAACAGAAATGGCAAGCTCCAGGATCAGTAAGGGACTCTGGTCCAAATCAGAATAGGTGGAAGGGCTGAAGAGATTGCTTAGTGGTTAAGACACTTTCTTGAGAAGCCTAAGGCATCAGATTTGATTCCCCAAGACCAATATAAAGACAGATGCACAAGGTGGCACATATATCTGGATTTTAGTTGCAGTGGCAAGAGGCCATGACACACCCATTCTTTCTCTATATGCCACTTTCTCTCTCACACTCTCTCTCAAATAATAAATAAATAAAATATTTTAGAAAGGAATAGGTGGAAGAGTGATGGAGAGGATGCCAATGAACCCCCTTTGGCTACACACACAAGAAAAAGGGAGGAAGAAAGAAATAAAGGAACAACATAAACAAAGAGAAATTACTTAGTAGAGTACAACATGGGCAAAGGAAAGATTTCTTGAAATTTCTGATACATGTTATACCCAAGAACCCAAAAGACATTAGTCTCCCCTTAAGTTATAACATTAAAAAAAGAAATGGGCTGGAGAGACGGCTTAGGGGTTAACACGCTTACCTGCAATGCCTATGGACTCATGTTGACTCTATAGATCCCACATAAGTCAAATGAACAAGGTTATGCAAGTGCACAAAGTTGCACATGTGAACAAGGTAGTGCACACATCTAGAGTTCAATTGCAGTGGCTGGAGGCCCTGGCACACCAATTCTGTCTCTGTCTCTCACTCTCACATAAAACAAGACAGTTAGGCTTTCCTCAAAAAGAAGGAGGAGGAGGAGGAAGAAGGAGGGCACATGTGAACATACCTGAAGCTTGGTGATTATTTCTTGTTTTGTGAGCTCCACCAACTGACTGTCCTCAACAGCAAAGGCTGGGAAAGAGACCACTGAGAGTAGACTAGCATCAACCTCTTTGGATGTTGAAGCCCGGGGTAGGAGTGAATTCAAGATAGACTAGAAGCAAAGAAGTCAAGTGTAGTATATTAGTAAATATCTTGGCACTGTAAAACTAACAGCTTTGGTTTCAAAATATGAATGTGAAAGAACTTTCAGAAGAAAAAACTAATGATTATTCAAAATAGTGAGACCTTAGGAAACTAGCTTGCTTGGTAGGATCCATTTTCTTAATCCTACTCTCAATGCTTCCAATCCTGATTGTAGAGCAACTGCTCATAGATAAAGTCTATTCTAATACCATTATCCCATCCACAATCCTATTGCTCCATAGCAGCTAGATAAGAATAAAGCTAAGACAAGATGTAACTTCAGAGAAGCAGAGTGGGAAGAATCATTTATGCTTCTGACATATTTTTATTTATTTAGGTTTTTGGTTTTTCGAGGTAGGGTCTCACTCTAGTCCAGGCTGACCTGAAATTCACTATGGAGTCTCAGGTGGCCTCGAACTCACAGTGATCCTCCTACTTTTGCCTCCTGAGTGCTGGGATTAAAGGAGTGTGTCACCATACCTGGCTTAGCTAAATTTTTAGTAAATGTAAAAATTATGGGCTTCATTTCTTTGTGTGTGTGTGTGTGTGTGTGTGTGTGCGCGTGTGCGTGTGTGCATGCGCGTACACAGATGTGTGCATCCCATGCATTGTGCATGAAAGGCCAGCTGAGAATGTTGGGTATCCTTCTCTTAGTATCGTCTACTTGTGTATTTTTGTTTCCTTGAGATGGTGGTGTCTCCTTCAGCCTGGAGCTTCTGTCCATAAGTGAGCCCCAACAATTCGCCAGTCTCTGCTTATGTCCTGCAAGCGACAGTTCTAGATGTGCATGGCCATGTGCAGCTTTTTATGTAGGTTCTTGGGAGTTGAATTTGGTGGTCTCCAGCCCAAAGGAACTCATGCTTAAGCTGCAAGCACTCTTAACCACTGAGCCATATGCCAGCCCAAATAATGGGTTACTTTATGATATTTTCGTACGTGTATACCACTACATTTTATTCATATTCACCATAATTACACTTTCTTATTCCTTTTCCCCTTCTTTTTTTTAAATGTTTTTTTCTTCAATTTATATTTATTTATTTGAGAGCAACAGACACAGAGAGAAAGAACAGATAGAGGGAGAGAGAGAATGGGCGCGCCAGGGCTTCCAGCCACTGCAAACGAACTCCAGATGCGTGTGCCCCCTTGTGCATCTGGCTAACGTGGGACCTGGGGAACCGAGCCTCGAACCGGGGTCCATAGGCTTCACAGGCGAGCGCTTAACCGCTAAACCATCTCTCCAGCCCCTTTTCCCCTTCTTTTGTTCCCCTTTGTCCCCACAAATAGCTCCAATTCTGCTTTCACGACAGATTTTTACATAGAAAATGCTGTTTTACCCAGATATGGTGGCTCATGCCTTTAATCCCAGCACTCAGGATGTTCAGGTATAAGGACTACTACTATGAGTTTGATGTCAGCCTGAGACTACATAATGAATTCCAGGTCAGCCTGGACAAGAGCAAGACCCTGCTTCAAAAAAAGAAAAAGAAGAGCTGGAGGGATGGCTTAGTGGATGAGGCGTTTGCCTGTAAAGCCAAAAGACCCAGGTTTGATTCCCCAGGACCCACATTAGCCAGATGCACAAGGGGGCACACACGTCTAGAGTTTGTTTGCAGTGGCTGGAGGCCCTGGTATGCCTACTGTCTCTCCCCCCTGTAATAAATAAAAATAAAATATTATTTTTTTAAAGTTGAGTTTATATTCACTAGAGCAACATGGGTATTTAATCAGGGTTTAAAGAAAAGGAAAACATTTCTTTATGGCAGTAAAAGAACATTAACTCTTTCCATATAGACAGCAATCCTAAACAAAACAAAAGATATACACTTACCATACTGACAGGCTAAGCTCCAAATTATCTGACCATAGAGCAAATCAGGGACAAGAGAATGCTTCAGAGACACTTACCAGAATACACAAAATCCACCACCTCTTTCTTTCTTTACTTTTTTTGGATTTTTGAGGTAGGGTTTCCCTTTGGTCTAGGCTGACCTGGAATTCACTATGTAGTCTCAATGTGGCCTCAAACTCACAGTCATAGCCATCCTCCTACCTCTGCCTCCTGGGTGCTGGGAATAATGATGCATGCCACCATACCTGGCTGTTTTCTTCTTTTTTAAATATGTATGCATGTATGTATGTTATATATATATATGACATGTGTGCATGTGGATACATGGCCATGTGCGTGTGTGTGTGTATGATGTATGTGCAGGGGGGGGTCATCCTTTTTTGAGAAAGGTTTACAGAACACCAATTAGGCTAGACTAGCTGGCCAGAGAGCCCCAGGTATCTCCAAGTCTTTACCTACCCAATAGTAGAATTACAGATGTGCCACCATCCCCAGTATTTTATACGGGTACTAGAGATCAAATTCAGCACTTTAGTTACTGAGCCAACTACCCATGCCTTCTCTTAGTTTCTTTGAATATTTGAAAAGGAGAAACTCAAAGAAAGAGACCATAGAACATTGATATGATGGCAATGACTACTTTCATATACTATGGTGGATCTTTTTATAACCTTGGGTCAAACAAAAGGACTACGATCTATTTCCCAGATCATGCTTACCTGGCAGTGTTGGACTTCATCAGCAAGGACATGGACAACTGATTGGGGCCCACCTTTCACACCAAAAAGGTCCAATTCATCTAGTGCTTCCAAGGCTGCCTGTGCAAAGCAATGGAAGAAAGGACAGTTCAGTGTAGAACACATGCTTCACATATGCAAGGCCCAGAATTCAATGCCCAGAACTAAAAAACATTAAGAAAAGAAAATCAAGAATTTTATACATTTATCTCTATACCCTAGTATTTCATCAATGCATATGTCACCTTTGCTTATATCAACAGGACAGAAAATGCAATAGCATTCCTTTTTATTCTTTTTTCTATTTTTAGACTAATCAAGTACAGTAGTGAGAAGGGGGGAAAGCGTAGAACAAGTTCAATCTGTAACTGACTGTGAACAATCGAGATAACTCACTACCTTCGTACCAGCTTGCAATAACATTCTTGATTTGCAGTAGCTTCTGAGTTTTACTTTACCTCCAATACTGTCTCAGGGAAAAGTTAAAATGGAGCTGTGTCACTATCAAGTCAAGCAGTACATTTAAAAAATAATATGAACATGGCTTAGAATGTATAAGTCATTCTTTTGGAAGACGTGTTCCAACTAAGACACTAGCACAGAAGAAATAATAAAACTTGAGTTGGACATGGTGTCACACGCCTTTAATCCCAGCACTTGGGAGGCAGAGGTAAGAGGATCATTGTAAGTTTGAGGCCAGCCTGGGACTACAGAGTGAGTTTCAGGGAAGCCAGGGCTAGAGTGAGACCCTACCTTGAAAAACAAAAAAAAAAAAAAATGAGGAAGAAGAAGAAGGAGAAGAAGGAGGAGGAGAAGAAGAAGAAGGAGAAGAGAAAGTTAGTTGTGTGGCTTCAAGATAATTCAAGTACTAGGTATTGTCATCTGGCTGAATTTCCATAGAGAAGCATATACCCTAGCAAGATATTACATTTGACTTTTAAAAATTCACTTGCAAGGGGAAAGAAAGAGACAGAAAATATGAAAGAATCAGTATGGGTGCACCAGGGCCTAGTGCCACTACAAACAAATTCCAGACACATGTGCCACTTTGTGCATCACGCTTTCCATGGGTACTAGGCAATTGAACTCATATCTTCAGGCTTTGAAAACAAGTGCCTTTATCTGTTGCACCATTTCTCCAGCCCAAATTTGACCTTTAAATGAATTTATTAGTCCTCAGAACAAGGAAGGAACTTCTACATTTAAAAAAATATATAAAATGTATTTGTGTTGACCATAATGAGCCTGTAGAGCAACAGACCTCAAAAGTTATTCCTCTGGTCTACCTAAAATATTGCACCCTTTGATCAGTATCTCACTTCTTCCCTCTCCCTGTATCCCAGCCTCTGATACAATCATTCTACCTTCTACTTCTAAGAGTTTGACTTTTTATGAGAGAGAGAAGGAGGAAGGGGAGTGTGTATGTGTGTGTTGGCATACCAGAGCCTATAACCACTGCAAATGAACTCCGGACACATGTGCCACCTTGTGCACCTGGCTTTACATGGGTACTAAGGAATCGAACCTGGGTCCTTTGGCTTTGCAAGCAAGCACCTTAACCACTAAGTTATCTCTCCAGCACTGCCTCAGGTATCTTTAATTAAGCTTATTACTTAGTCTCCAGCAGGTGGAGCCCTACTAGAAGAGATGTGTCACTGGGTGTGGATCTTGAGTTTAGCTCTCCGGTGTGTTCACAGTCTACTCTCGCTTGCTGGTGCTATCTGTGTGTGGAGAAGCAGTCTGAGTTCTGGCTGTTTATCTTCTCTCTGCTATGGATGTATAATGAAATGAGCCAGCTTCTTCCTCCATGATGAAGTTTTTCTCTGGAATCTGTAAGCCTGAAATAAGTTGCTTCTGGTCAGGAGTTTGTCCCAACAGCAAGAAGTTAGCAGCAACAATCACCATGAGTTTGAGGTTAGTCTGGAGCTACAGAGTTAGTTCCAGGTTAGCCAGGCCTAGGACAAGACCCTGCCTTGAAAAAAATAAAAAAATAAGAAAAGCATACTCTTAAGTATTTTTTAAAAATATATATTTATTTATTTGATGGGGGGGAGAGGAAGAGAAAGAGGGAGAGAAAGAGGCAGATAGAGCATTGGCACTCCAGGCCACCAGTTGCTGCAAATGAACTCCAGACACATGCAGCACCTTGTGCATCTGGCTTAATTATGTGGGTCTGGGGAAATTGAACCTGGGTCCTTTGGCTTTGCAGACAAATGATTTGATGTTTGTCCCAGCAATGTGGAGCTGACTACAACAGTAACCAACCATGCTTGGTACTGTAAAATGGGTCAAAAGTTCACAGCTGAAGAAGTCATAGGCTCTAGAGGGGAAGCTACCATTGTTGTTTGGCTTAATGGACATGTTGTCAAAATGCCTTCTAAATATTTGTTTATATTTAGAGATTACTACTGCTCTCAGGCTTTATCAGAGAAGTTTCTTTCTACAATTGTTGTGGTTAATGCCAAGAATCATAACTGGTCAAAAGTGCTAAGAATGCCGGGTGTGGTGGCGCACGCCTTTAATCCCAGCACTCGGGAGGCAGAGGTAGGAAGATCGCCGTGAGTTCAAGGCCACTCTGAGACTACAGAGTTAATTCCAGGTCAGCCTGGACCAGAGTGAGACCCTACCTCGAAAAACCAAAAAAACAACAAAAAAAAGTGCTAAGGATATGGTACCATTATATGCTTAGCCCTAAACTGGATAACTATATCATCCCCTCAAAGGCTCAGGGAAAATCACAGAAGATGGGGTGTTAAGAATGTATGAGCTGGACTATGGAAAAGAATGTTGCAGAACCCTGTCTTCTGGACAATACATAGCCAAGGCACTTGTGAACTCACAGCAGCTATGGTCACCTGTCAGCATTCCATCATGGGTAGTGAAGGATCTGGTTCCCCCTCCCTGAGGAACAACTGACAATTAATGGATTAATGGTTGCCTGGGAGGGGGAGTCACTTTCTTTAGTGGTATAGCCACATGTAAGTTGCCCATAAATAACTGCTCAACCATCATCATGCAAGCAACCCCAATTAAACTCAGTGGGTCACCAAAAATGACATGAAAGTATGAGGGGGCTAGCTGGGAAGAAAGAATTTATCAGGTGTGAGGGAGGAAGAGAGAGCAATAGGGGGAAATATGATCAAAATACATTATATATGTATGAAATTGTCAAAGATACAAATTTTTAAAAAATTATTTTGGTTTTTCAAAATAGGTTCTCACTGTGACCCAGGCTGATCTGGAATTCACTCTGTAGTCTCAGGCTAGCCTTGGACTAACAGTGATCCTCCTATTTCAGCCTCCTGAGTGCTACAATTAAAGGCGTTCACTACACACCCAACTTTAAAGTATTTTTATTTATTAGCAAGCTAAGAAAGAGAGAGAGGGAAAGAGAGAGAGAGACAGATAGGAGAGAGAAAGAAAAAAATGGGCATACCAGAGCTTCTTGCAACTGTAATGTACTCCAGATTACATGTACCATCTTGTGCATCTGGCTTTACACATGTACTGGAGAACTGAACAAGGCTGGCAAGCTTTGTAAGCTCTGCAAACAAGTTCCTTAGCCTTTGAGACATCTCTCCAACCCCCCAAAATATATTTTAAAAACTAAGTTCTTAGAATGAATAACTAATTTGATGGCAAATGTGTACCACACACCCTTGACCTACTCTTCAATACAACAAAGAAAGGAAACTTACCTTTGCCATTCCAACTGAACTGGCATTCAATTCTGAGATCCCTTGATTGGTCTTGTCTCCACGTTCCCATATACCGAAGTCCTGGCCAAAATAAATAAATAAATATATCACTAAGAAGTTATCACAACTAAGTACTCACTGCTAGATCTACAAATCTTGAATACAAAAATCACAAAAAATAGACAATTTGCCATACAAATGCATACCTACAATGGTTATTGAGGAGCTGATAATGAGTTATATGCTCCTTGAAACTACTTCAGCTTCAAATTATGTTAGGTCCTATAAGAAGATAAATCTCTTCAACATTTAATCAGGCAGGCTAAAACAATAACTCAGTCATTTAGAGATGCTCCTCAAGTTCTTACCATAGTAGATTCCCAGAGAATCTACAAAATAGAAGCTAAATAATAGCTGATCTATTTTTTTTAATTTTTATTTATTTATTTATTTGCAAAGAGAGAAGGGGAGGGAAAGGAAAAGGGAGAGAGGGAATAGGCACACCAGGACCTCTAGCCACTAGAAACTCCAGATTCATTCATCACTGTGTATCTGGCTTTACGTGGGTACTGGGGAATCAAACCTGGGTCATTAGGCTTTGCAGGCAAGCACTTTAACTGCTGAGCCATCTCTCCAGCCCAGTAGCTGGTATTCTAAACATTAATTCTCCATTTACTCTGTTGGCACTGACAAGGTATCATGCACTAATCCCTGCATTATCTTCTTTAATCCTTACATTTTACAGATGATGAAACTAAGTTACAAAAAGAAGTAACTCACTCAAGATTACATTTAGTAAGTGACAAAACCAAGATTAGAGTGCAAAGAATCATACTCCCAAATCCATAATCTACTTGGGAAATATAAAATATTGAAAATTAATTGTAAGAGCTGTTTCTAATTTTTTTTGGGGGGGTGAGGTAGGTCTTGCTCTAGCCCAGGCTGACCTGGAATTCACTACATAGACTCAGGCTGGCCCAAACTCATGGTGATCCTTCTACCTCTGCCTCCCAAGTGCTGGGATTAAAGGCATGCACCACCCCGCCTGGCCTGTTTTTAATTTAATAACTTTAGACTTCAGGGAAATCGCAAATGAATAAATAAGGAAATAACTGAGCCTCCAGATATGTTTCACTTAGTTTTCCCTAATGTTACCATCTAACACAGTCATAGTACCGTAGTCAAAGCTAAGAAATCAATATCCGTTCAACACTGTTAACCAAACTATTGACTCTATTTGACTTTCACTAGTTTTTCATTAGCATGATCTTTGTTTATTTGCTTGTATTTTTTCTAAGGCAAGGTCTCCTATAGCCCTAGCTGGACTTGAACTTAATCTGTAGCCTAGGATAACCCTGAACCTCTGATCCTTCTGCCTCCATTTTACAAGTAGTGGGATTACAAACTGTAGCAGACAGATTCAGGTTCACTGAGATGAACTTCCAGACTAGGCACTGTTATGGAGGAAGGGATATTTATTGAAGCCTACAGATCCAGGGGAAGTTCCATAAATGGCAGAAGAAGCTGGCCTGCCTTCACAGGACCAAGCAGAGAAAGAGAAGCACAAGCCTAAAGGTCAAAAGCCACAGCACACTTCAGGAACTCTAGCTAGGCACACTTTGCATATCTTTAGATTGAAACCTGAAACCCACCACCACACCTTAAGATACACCCAGTGACACTGCCTCCAGCCAAGTGGCTAAAGATGCGAACTACAAATAAACAACTGAATATATTGGGGGCCATCTATTCTAATTTTTTTTTTATTTGAGAGTGACAGACACAGAAAGACAGATAGAGGAAGAGAGAGAATGGGCGCACCAGGGCTTCCAGCCTCTGCAAACGAACTCCAGACGCGTGCGCCCCCTTGTGCATCTGGCTAACGTGGGACCTGGGGAAGTGAGCCTCGAACCGGGGTCCTTAGGCTTCACAGGCAAGCGCTTAACCGCTAAGCCATCTCTCCAGCCCCATCTATTCTATTCAAACCACCACACAAGCCTATGTCATCATGCTTGGTACTAGCAGCCTTTTTGCTGTGTCCCCTTAGTGAATTGCAATCAGTCATGATTTCTCAAGTCTTGCTTTTCATGACCTATATACCTTTTGAAGATTATTGATGAGGTGTTTTGTAGATTTTCCTTAATTCTTACATTTTTTTGTTCACTTTTCTCATGAGTTTATGAGGTTATTCATTTTGGCCAAGAATATATATTACAGACAATGGTCTGTGTCCCTCTCAGTTCTTCATATCTGGGATATAAGTTGATATCTCATTACAGCTGATGTTAACCTTCTTCACATGATTAAGTAGATTTGTTGGGGTTCTCCAATTTACTGACATTATTTCCCCTTTATAATTATTAATATTTTGAGCAACACAGTGAGATTATATAAATGTCACAGGTCATGATGGTGCATACCTGTGATATCGGTACATGGAAAGTAGAAGAAGGAGGATCAATTGTTCAAGCCCAGCCTGGGATACATGAGACTATGTCTCAAAAACAACAACAAGGACTGGAGAGATGCCTTAGTGGTTAAGACACTTGCCTGCAAAGTCAAAGGACACAGGTTTGAGTACCCAGGACCTACCTAAGCCAGATGCACAAGGTGGCCCATGAATCTGCAGTTCATTTGCAGTGGCTGGAGGCCCCAGCACACCCATTCTTTCTCATTATTTGCCTCCTTCTCTCTCTCTCTGTCATAAATAAATAAAAATAATATATAAAAATAAAAAATAGCTGGGCGTGGTGGTGCATGCCTTTAATCCCGGCACTGGGAGGCAGAGGAAGGAGGATCACTGTGAGTTTGAGGCCACACTGAGACTCCACATTGAATTCCAGATCAGACTGTGCTAGAGTGAGACCCTACATTGAAAAACCAAAAAAAAAAAAATAATAAAATAAATAAAACAAAATTAAAAAACAACAAAATGATTATATAAATATCCTGTTTCTCCTTAAACAAACCCAAGCACAGTTTAGCACTAATTGGTAGATCTTGTATATAGTGTTTTAATAGTAATTTTCTACTTTCTTCATTACTTTGTTAGTATTTATTTATTTGACAAAGAAAGCCTACGTATAGACAATCTATGGCCTCCTGCCAGTACAAAGGAACTACAAATGCATGTGCTACTTTGTGGGTACTAGAGAATTGAACCTGAGCCATCAGGCTTTGCAAGCAAGGACCTTTAACCACTGAGATGGCTTTCCAGCCTCTTAATTACTTTTTAAATCATTCATTGACACTTTTCTCCAAGAAAGGCAATCCCTTCTTCTTCATTTCATTATTTAATATTGGCATGATATTATGGAGCTTTAGTTTTTTCTTGGTTTATAATAGAATACCATCACTACTTTGTTGCTCAAATAGTTCATTTTTTTTTTTTTGAGTTTGAACCCTGGGTATCTTTTCAAGTTGGCCTTTGTGCCTTTTATGATTTTATTCATGTGCCATTCAGACATGCTTCATTCTGTACTAAGCCCTTCTTTCCTAGTTGGCATTACAAGATGCTCCAATGTCATCACTTATTATCTTGTCTCAGCTCTGGAATCAATCACTTTTTAAACAAATATATTTTAGCTGGTCATGTGGTGCACACCTTTAATTCCAGAACTTGGGAGGCTGAGGTAGGAGGATCACCATGAGTTCAAGGAAAGCCTGAGACTACATAGTGAATTCCAGGTCAACCTGGGCTACAGCACGACCCTACCTCAAAAAAAAATAAAGGGCTGGAGAGATGGCTTGGCAATGCAAGTGCTTACCTGTGAAGCCTAAGGACCCAGGTTCGAGTCCCCAGAACCCATGTAAGCCAGATGCACATAGTAGTACATGAATCTGCAGTTCATTTGCAATGGTTAGAGGCTCTAGTGAGCCCATTCTCTCTCTTTTTTTTCTCTTTCTCTCTGGCTCTCTCTCTCTCCTTCTCTCATAAATAAATAAATAATAATAAAATATAAAAAGTTAAATCTGGGCATGGTGGCACATGCCTTTAATCCCAGCACTTGGGAGGCAGAGGTACAAGGATTTCCATGAGTTTGAGGCCACCCTGAGAATACATGGTGAATTCCAGGTCAGCCTGGCCTAGAGTGAGACCCTACCTTGACAAACAAACAAACTATATATATATATATATATATATATATATTTATATTTATATTTATATTTATATTATATTATATTATATATATTATATATTATATATAATTAAAAGAAGGAACCCTGGTTCATTTTATTAGAACATTATAGTCAAAATCCAAGACCTGAGCACTTGTTAAATTGTCACTGGGGTATCATTCTAAGCTCTCATTGAACAGAATGTGGAAAAGACCTATGTGTATAATGTACATGCATGTATACACAATATTATAGTTTGGTTAGAAGTGTCCCCTAAGGACATATATGTAAAAGGCTTGGTCACTAGCTTGTGTGGCACAACTGGAAAGCAGTAAAACATTTATGAAATGAGGACTACCTACCAGAAGAAAGTTTGATTATTGGGGGAGTGCCCTTGAAGGGAATATGTGACTCATGGCCCTTTCCTGACTCTGTTTGTTTCCAAGCTACCGTTAAGTGAGCACTTCCTCTGCCCCACACTCCCACCATGAAGTACTGTACCACCACAGAATCAAAGCTATGGACTGAAGCCTCTGAAACCATGATCCAAAATAAATATTGATTCCTTAGAAGTTGACTATCTCAGGTATTATGTCACAGAAACAGAAAGCTAACACACACACACACACACACACACACTCCACATCCACATTTATCTGTATGACTACTTTCAATTGTGTTTAATGTCAAATCACTTGTATTGAAGTTTTCAGGAAGATAAGTCCTATTTGCTCTTTGGCAGGCCTCACCTAACCTTAAACTCAAATCCATGTTAAGTTGTTCAACAAATTGAGTATGAGAAGCTGTTTATAGCATTACTACTACTGTTTCAACCTCTAGATACAACAAAGAGGCCAAAGAACCACAACAAGCCTGTGGTTATAAGAATCCCAAGTGACCAGTTGACAAATAATGTCTGTTTTCCTCAAAAATGTGTATGTAGTAGAGGAAAGATGGTGAATGACACCTATGCACCAATTGCTAGAATATCCAGGGGCTGGGGGAAGCCAGGGGTATTTGAAGAGCAGCAATATCTGAGGTAGGTAATGGTGGAAAGACTGGTTTCAGTAACAAAGAAATACAGGAAACTTTAGAAAGTAGAATGGAAGGAGAAAGTCCAGAGTCTGTTCTGGAAGGCTCAGCCCCAGGCAAGACATGTTCTGTTTCAAGTGTGGCCTGAATGCAACTGGGGGGGGGGGGCGGACAATGCCTTAAGACAGAGAGGCTCAGAAAAAAATGCACACTGTACTTTCAGTACAAGATAATTTCAAGATCAGTGTGTGGAAACCAACATGTCTTAGCTGCAACAGTTCAGTGAAGGACAGAGACCAAAGTGGGGGTCAGAGACTCAAAAACACACATTCCTGAACAGACTTGTAGTTTAATCAAACAGGAATCTTGGGATCATCTACCATATAGATGATAGGAAAATCCTCTCTTCTTGGCACATAGAGTGGAGCAGTAGCAAGAATTCATTTTTAAAAGACCTCTACTGAGTTGACAGCTAGGTAATTCTAAGGTAAAGGTCCTTCCCTTCATGACTCACTCTGAGAACCCAGGACAAGTGACAGGGGCTATTCTCTGAGGTGTGGCTTGAAGAATCCTCTATCTAGAAAATAAAACTTTAAAAAAGAAAAGAAAAGAAAACTTTGAGCAAACCTGTGGAGTGTTCTATGTGGTGGAAATCTAGTCTTGAGTCTGTAGTGCAACTAACTAGTTCTCTTGAATAAGGATAAGCAGTGATGAGAGCTTAAAGTTGCCAGGGTCGGGCTGGAGAGATGGCTTAGTGGTTAAACGCTTGCCTGTGAAGCCTAAGGACCCGGGTTCAAGGCTCAATTCCCCAGGACCCATGTTAGCCAGATGCACGGGGGGGGGGGGGGCGCATGCGTCTGGAGTTCGTTTGCAGTGGCTAGAGGCCCTGGCACGCCCATTCATTCTCTCTCTCTCTCTCTCTCTGTGTGTGTGTGTGTGTGTCGCTCTCAATTAAAATAAAAAGAAAGTTGCCAGGGTCTAAAGCCTAGCAGTAAAAGCTTACTGACAGCCATTTCCAGTACCCGGAGATAAAGAAACACCTAGGATAAGGAACCCTGCTCAGCCATGAACCACACCCTCCAAGTTTAATAGACATGTGGAAGACAGGAAAAAGGATCCGAACTGAACTCCTAGAAATGAAACTATTTGAGATGAGAAATGCATTAGGTGAGATTAGCAACAAATGAAGCATTGTAATTTAAGATTAGTAATGTTGAAATCAACAGCAATAGAAACTACTCAAAATTTAAAGTAAAAATACAGAAAAAACACATTATAAAATAGAACTATTTATCAGTGAGCTGTGGGAAAACATCTTGCAATCTAAAACATATATAAGCCAGGTGTGGTGGTGCATGCCTTTTATCCCAGCACTTGGGAGGCAGAGGTAGGAGGATCGCTGTGAGTTCAAGGCCACCCTGAAACTACATAGGGAATTACAGGTCAGCTTGGGCAAAACTTTACTTCAAAAAAAAAAAATACCCAGGGCTGGAGAGATGGCTTAGCGGTTAAGCGCTTGCCTATGAAGCCTAAGAACCCCAGTTCAAGGCTTGCTTCCCCAGGACCCACGTTAGCCAGATGCACAAGGGGGCGCATGCGTCTGGAGTTCGTTTGCAGTATCTGGAAGCCCTGGCGCACCTATTCTCTCTCTCTCTCTGTCTCTTTCTTTCTCTGTCTGTTGCTCTCAAATAAAGAAATAAAAATAAACACCCCCCCAAAAAAAAACAACAAAAAAGAAGAAACCAATACATGTATAATTAGAGGCTCTGAAGGAACCTGGGCATCATAAAAATATATGAAGAAATAAGTGCTAAAACCTTTTGGTGAAAAAAAAAACACCTGTATATCCATAGAGCTAAATGAACCCTAAGCACATGAAACATGAAGCAAGTTAAATAAAGAAACATCATAATCAAAGTGCTTAATGTCAGTAAGAAGAATAAATTCTGAAAATCAGCAAGGGAAAAAGGCATATTATGTACAAAAGAACGACAAGAATAATGACAGCAAAAGCTCTCTCATAAGAAACAGCAAAAACACGAAGATTGGGCAACATTTTTCAAGTTCTGAAGGACACAAACACCTAACAAAAGACAAAAAGTACAGTGCTTGGTATCAAACTCAGAGCCTTGCACAGGCTAGGCAAGAATTCTATCACTGAAATATATCTCCAGCCCTGCAACAGAAAATTCTTTATACCTAGTAGATGGTTGATATTCATTGTCAAATTGACTGGATTTGGAATCTCCTAAGAGACACATCTCTGGACATGCCTGTGAAGTTGTTTCCAGATAGGTTTAGCTGAGGAGGAAACACCAATTCTGAATGTGGTGGGCACCATCCCTTGTACTAAGATCATGGGCTGAATAAAAAGGGGGAAGGAGGAAGCTACCTAAGTACCAGCATTCCCATTTCTCTGCTACCTGATCTGCAGAAGATATGAAGAACCCTAGCCACATACTCATACCACCATAAACGGTGTTATGCCTTCCCCACAATGATGGGGTGTAACGTCTCCTGTTGTCTGGCTAAATGTGTATGTTATGCTTATCAAACTGCCCAGTAAGCACTTCTGTTAATGTTCATACCCTTATATTAATGCTACTCTCACTATTGGTAGAGAATATTCTCTTTTCAGATGGCAGTGACCTTGGGACAACTCAGAACATATCATGGTGATTGAAAGAAATGACCACAGTGCTCAGTACTGCAATATCTCTATCATACTTTCCAAGGCTCAGGGTCTAATGCTGAAGATGTGGCAGAAAGAATGTAAGAGTCAAAGGAAGGGTAGGACTCCATCAACATGCTCCCTCCAGACACAAAATGGCCTGAATATCCATGGCCTCACAATGCCTGACACTACCTGCACAAGACCATTATAAGAGGAGGAAAAGATCATGACATCAAAATTAAAAGAGAGACTAATTGAAATGGGGAGGGGGTGGGATGGAGAATGGAGTTTCAAAGGGGAAAGTGGGGGGAGAGAGAGTATTGCCATGGGGTAATTTTTATAATTATGGAAGTTGTTTATAAAAATTTGGGGGCTGGAGAGATGGCTTAGCGGTTAAGCGCTTGCCTGTGAAGCCTAAGAACCCCGGTTCAAGGCTCGGTTCCCCAGGTCCCACGTTAGCCAGATGCACAAGGGGGCGCACGCGTCTGGAGTTCGTTTGCAGAGGCTGGAAGCCTTGGCGCGCCCATTCTTTCTCTCTCCCTCTATCTGTCTTTCTCTCTGTGTCTGTTGCTCTCAAATAAATAAATAAATAATTTTAAAAAAATTTGGAAGAAAATAAATAAATAAAAATATAAAAACTCAAAAAAAATATGCAAAGTGTCTGGAGTTCCTGAAATGTGGTGAGGGATTTGGCTTGTGGCTTCTCTCTTTCTGCATGGACCTTCTGTCATTGTGGAACTTCCCATGGATGTGTAAGCTTCAATAAATCCTTTCCTTCCACAACTGTGTCTGGTCTGAAAGTTCATCTCAGTGACCTGAAGCTGTCTGCTACAGAAATTGATACCAGAATGTGGGGTGAGATGAATCTGACCATGTGGATTTAGGTCTTTTAGAGCTTTTGTTTTGGAGGAATTGGCATGGACTTGGTACTTACAACTGAAAACACCTTCTGGAGAGGTAAGCCAAGTTTTATGCATTATTTTGATGAGAGTTTGAGAATGCTAAGTGCAGTGAGATTGTATTTGGAGGCTCAGTTTATGAATTTGGAAGCTTGGCTTATAAGCTTTCTAAAGGGAAGGAAAAACTGCAGAGGACTTTGTTAGAACTGGGCTACTGGCATAAAGGCTGGCTGCATTCTGCTGCCCAGTCCCAGAGAGTTTGATCAAGGTTAAATTTGTAATGGACTGATGTGCTAGGCTAAAAATACTGGACTGAGAACTTCCAGGTAAGATACTAGCCACAACAAAGCAGCTTAGGGAGGGAAAGAAACAAAAACACTGAAAAATATACTCTTCTACTAAAAAGTGAAGGTGTATAAGTTATTATCAATCACAGCAGTGAAGCAGGGAAAACAAGATCTTCCAGAAAAGAGGAAACTTGCCAGAATTACACTGAGGCACCAGCAGCCCCAATCCACGAACCCACGCAGGAGCAGAAACAAGGTGAGGAGATTTTCCACCCACTTCAACCTCCTCCTCACAAAGTCAAGAAACCTGAAGAGGAAGACAGCAGAGACAAGCTGAGCAATTGTTGAAGGAGAATACTAATGGGACCAGCCAAGCAGCTCTGGTACAACTCCAGGAACCCTGCAAAGTCTCCCATCCCCCAACTGTCAAGCGATGTGAACATCCAGAGAACTCATTCACCTCTGGCTATCCAGCACCAAGAGAGATCAAAGTGGGAACTCAGCATTGGTGAGACTGGAAGCCATCCCAAAGGTAACAGGGCCTACTTACACAAAGCCAGATACATAGGCCTACACTGGAAGTGCTAATCTCTCTTTCCCTGTCAGGAAAGGTTATGCATTACATTTGCATGATATATTCTTGGTCAGCTTTACCCTTCTCAAATAAGCTGTATTTTGGTGTTGATCATTGTTGCTTTTGACATTTCCTGATTTTTAGGGCCTTTGTCTTTTTCTTCTGTCATTATTGGGGGCAGGGACTGACTGGCCCCAGGCTGACTTGGAGCCATTTCAGACTAGAATTCTCAACCTCCTAGTCGACAAGATTAAGTGAGTGGGGCAACACACACCCTAAGGAATTTGGCTTTACTAGATTGTCTGTTTAGTTTAATCCCCACGCTTGTATAAATACTCTGTGCTGATTTTGATTGAATGTCTATATTGTTCAGTTTAATTTTAGAATATGTCAGTAATTTGTTTCACCCAGTCTACTACAGTACTTGAATAGCAGGCAAATTCAACACCTAGGGTCACTTCTGCTATTTCTCTTGGATTATAAGAGCTATACCTGGCAACTTAAACTCCTACAACAAAGATATATAAAGTTGGAATTACAACAGCTAATAACACTGCCGATAATTAGAAAACCCAAGCATCAAATTAACTCAAGATGCAAAAATCTCTACATTATAAGAAACACAAAAAACCCCAAGACAATACAATCCCACCAAAAATCATAATCCATCAAAAATGAAAAAAAAATGACCTCTACTGAGACTGCTTGAGATAAAAAAATGCCTGGCAAATAATTAAAAAATGATTATATCTATGTTCAAAGAAATCAAATAAATAATCAAAAAAGAAAACCAACTCCTGAAGGAATACCAAGAAAACACAGGAAACCAACTTATTGAAATAAATAGGTCAATACAAAACATGAGTAAGGAAATAGAAATAATGAAAACAATACCAATCAGAAAAACTAAAAAGGTAAAACAGAGTAAGTCAAATAGAAAACTATGTAGAAAGTCTCACCAGTAGAATGGATGAAGAAGAGGACAGAATGTATAAACTAGAAGACCAGGTAACAGATCTAATATAGTCAATCATAGAGAAAGATAAACTAATAGGAATGCATGAATGGAAATTTCAAGACATTAGGGACACTCTGAAGTGATCAAACATAAGAATTCAGGGCATAATAGAAGGAGAAGAAATTGGGCTGGAGAGATGGCTTAGTGGTTAAGCGCTTGCCTGTGAAGCCTAAGGATCCCGGTTCCAGGCTCGGTTCCCCAGGTCCCACGTAGCCAGATGCACAAGGGGGCACACACGTCTGGAGTTCGTTTGCAGTGGCTGGAAGTCCTGGCTCGCCCATTCTCTCTCTCTCCCTCTATCTGTCTTTCTCTCTGTCTGTCACTCTCAAATAAATAAATAAAAAATGAACAAAAAATATTAAAAAAAAAAGAAGGATGGGCTGGAGAGATGGCTTAGCGGTTAAGCGCTTGCCTGTGAAGCCTAAGGACCCCGGTTCGAGGCTCGGTTCCCCAGGACCCACGTTAGACAGATGCACAAGGGGGTACACGTGTCTGGAGTTCGTTTGCAGAGGCTGGAAGCCCTGGCGCACCCATTCTCTCTCTCTCCCTCTATCTGTCTTTCTCTCTGTGTCTGTTGCTCTCAAATAAATAAAAAAAAAAAGAAGGAGAAGAAATTCACTCCAAAGGCATAACTGGTATTTTCAACAAAATAATTAAAGGAAATTTCTCCCAAGTAGGGAAAGTGATGATAATGCAGATACAAAAGCCTATAGAACACTGAGCAGAAAAAAAAAATCAGGAAAGAACTAACTGTCATATTATAATTAAACTACAAAACACATAAACCAAATATATATCTTGAAAGCATTTAGAGAGAAAAATCAGGTCACATACAAAGACAAAGACAAGCCCATTAGGATCACAGCAGATTACTCAACACAAACTTTAAAAGCCAAAAGGGCTTGGAACAATGTATTCCATGTTCTGAAAGACAACTGTCAAACAAGATTACTTTATTCTGCAAAGATATCCATTCAAATACATGGAGAAATAAGGACACTCCACAAAAAAGCAGGCTAAAGGAATATATGAAGGTCAAACCAGCTCTACAGAAAATACTTGAAAGAATCCTCCATGCTGAAGAGAAAGAAAAGCACACAGATAAGGAACCTGGGAAAAACAAAACATAATCAAATACTAGTCAATAAAAGAGAGCAAAGGTAAAACTGGAAGAACTACAAAACAAGAAAAATGTTAAAAATACACACCTTTCAATAATAACCATTCATACCAATGGCCTCAACGCCCCAATCAAAGACACGGGTTTGCAGACTGGGTTAAAAAGCAAGATCCTTCAATTTATAACCTCCAAGAAACTCACCTTTCCACAAATGATGGACACTATCTTAGGGTGAAAAGTTGGGAAATGGTGTTTCAAGCAAATGATACTACAAAGCAAACAGGAGGGGTCGCTATTCTATTATCTGACAGGACAGACTTCAGACCAACATTAATTAGGAAAGATAAAGAAGGTCACTCTATATTAATTAAAGAAACACTCCAACAGGAGGACATTACAATCCTAAACATATATGCACCTAACATAGGGGTTCCCAATTTCATCAAACAAACACTATTAGAACTAAGGTCACAGATAATGCCAAATACAGTTGTAGTGGGTGACTTCAGCACCCCACTCTCATCAATTGAGAGGTCATCCCAGCAAAAAATAAACAGAGATGTATCTTGATTAAATGAGGTCATAGAACAAATGAACCTTACAGATATGTATAGGACATTTCATCCAAATGCTACAGAATATACATTCTTTTCAGCAGCACATAAGAACATTCTCTAAAATAGACCATATATTAGGACACAAAGAAAATCTAAATAAATATAGGAAGTTGAAATAATTCCTTGCACTCTATCTGATCATAATGGGATTAAACTACAAATAAATACCAGCTGTAGAGCATACACAAAATCATAGAAACTAAACAATACACTACTAAGTGATGAATGGGTCAATGAAGAAATCAAGAAGGAAATAAAAAATTCATAAAATGATAATGAGAACACAACATATCAAAACCTTTGGGACACAATGAAGGCAGTCTTAAGAGGAAAATTTATAGATTTTAAGTGCCTATATTAAGAAATTAGAAATGTCACAGTAAAAAAATTAATGCTTCACCTTAAGGCCTTGGAAGAAGAACAAGGCAAACCAAAAATCAGTAGACAGGAAAAACTTGTAAACATTAGGGAAAAAAAATTAATGAAATAGAATCCAAAAAAGCAATTTGAAGAATCAATGAAACAAAGAGTTAGTTCTTTGATGGGATAAATAAGATTGATAAAATGTTAGCAAATATGACCAGAAGCAAGAAGAGACACAAATTAATAAAATTTTAGAGATGAAAAAGGCACCATCACAACAGATACCAGAGAAATTTAAAAAATCATAGGGCCATACTATAAGAACATATCTTCCACCAAATTTGAAAATCTGAAAGAAACAGATGATTTCCTTGCTTTATATGACCTACCTAAGTTAAATTAAGATGAGATTAACCACTTGAATAGACATATAACTAGTATGGAGATCCAAGCAGTTATCAAAAACCTCCCAACTAAAAAATGTCCATGCCAAGATAGATTCACTGGTGAATTTTACCAGACCTTCATGGAAGAAATAACACCAGTGCTTCTCAAACTTTTCCATAAAATAGAAAAGGAAGGTGTGGTAGTTTGAATAGATGGTCCCCAATATATTCAGTCTTTTATTGTTTGTAGTTTGCATTGGCAGCCATCTGGCTGGAGGCAGTGTCACTGGGTAGATCTTAAGGTGTGGTGGTGGGTTTCAGATTTCAATCTAAAGATATGCAAAGTGTGTCTAGCAGGTACTCCTGAAGTGTGCTGTGGCTTTTGGCTTTTTAGCTTGTGCTTCTCTCTCTCTCTGCTTGGCCCTATGAAGGCAGGCCAGCTTCTGCCATTATGGGACTTTCCCTGGATCTGTAAGCTTCAATAAATATCCATTCCTCTACAACTGTGCCTGGTCTGGAAGTTCATCTCAGTGAACCTGAAGCTGTCTACTACAGAAGGAATACTATCAAACACCATCTACAAATCCAGCATCAACCTGATACCAAAAACAAAGAACAAACAAAACAAAGAAAATTACAGAAAAATCTCTCTCATGAACAAAGATGCAAAAATTCTCAACAAAATATTGGCAAACAGAATATGAGAACATATCAGAAAGATATTTCATCCTAACCAAGTAGGCTTTATTCCAGAGATGCAGGAATGGTTCACCATATGCAATTTGGAGCAACAAAAATAAGGCTGGTGGTATCACCATACCAGATTTTAACCTATATTAGAGAGCCATACTAACAAAAACAGCATGGTACTGGCACAAAAATGGACACATAAATCAATTGAACAGAATAGAGGACCCAGATCTAATTCCGGGTAGCTACAGCCACCTGATCTTAGACAAATATGCCAAAAAAAATACTCAATGAAGAAAAAACAATCTCTTCAGTAAATGGTGCTGGGAAAACTGGATATATATCTGTAGAAGGATGAAAATATATCCTTATCTCACAAATTAAATCCAAATGGATCAAAGACCTTAATATTAGACCTGAACTCTGAAACTGTAAGAGGAAAAAGTAGGGGAAATCCTTTAACATATTGGTCTTGGCAAAGACTTTCTGAATATGACCCCAATTGCTCACGAAATAAAACCACTGATCAACTGCTGGGACCTCATGAAATTACAAAGTTTTTGTACAACAAAGGACACTATGAATAGAGCAAAGAGGCAACGTATAGAATGAGAGAAAATCTTTGCCAGCTATACATCTGACAGAAGATTACTATCCAAAATATACAAAGTACACAAAAAGCTAAATAGTAAGAAATCAAACAACCCAATTAAAAAACTGGGCCAGGGAACTAAATAGAGAATTGTCAAAAGAAGAAATACAGATGGCATATAAACATCTAAAAAATATTCTATATCCCCAGCCATAGGAAAATGCAAATTAACCCTACTTTGAAATTTCATTTCACTCCTGTGAGAATGGCTAACATCCTGAAAACAAATGACCATAAATGCTGGTGAGGAAGTGGAAAAATAGGAACCCTTCTACACTGTTGGCAGGAAAGCAATCTGGTAAAGCCACTGTGGAAATCAGTGTGGAGGTTCCTGAGACAGCTAAAAATAGATTTACCATATGACCCAGCTCTGCCACTCCTAGTTATATATTCTAAGGACTCATCTTAGAGATACCATAGAGATACTTGTTCAACCATGTATTACAGCTCTATTCACAATAGCTGGGAAATGGAACCAGTCTAGATGTCTTTGAACTGATGAATAGATGATGAAGATGTGGCACATTTACACAATGGAGTTCTGATCAGTGGTAAAGAAAAATGAAATTATGAAATTTGCAGGAAAATAGATGGATCTTGAAAGGCTACACTTTGTGAGGTAACCCAGGCCCAGAAAGCCAAACATCACATGTTCTCTCTTATATTTGGATCCTAGCTACAAATAATTGAACTTCTATGTGAGTTGGAATTAAACTCAGTAGCAGAGGTTATTAAGCTAGAAAGAGGCTATAAAGTGAACAGAAATGGAAGGAGGGAGACTTAACAGGATGGTATTGTATGTATGTAAGTAGAAGAACAGATTAATGGGAGTGGAAAGGCCTAAGCGAAGCCAGGGGAAGAGATTGAGTAAAGGAAAAGTAGGGGAGGGCTAATCAAGATCAAAGAGGATATAAATAAGTCATATGGAAACCTACTTTTGTGGACAGTGGAACACACAGAAGCCACAGATTGTTACTAGAAACCTTTTAAGTGCCAGGGATGGGATACCTCAAAGAGGATATAAATAAGTTATATGGAAACCTACTTTTGTGGACAATGGAACACACAGAAGCCACAGATTGTTACTAGAAACCTTTTAAGTGCCAGGGATGGGATACCTTCCAGTGAGTTATTGGCCAGGGAGAGGCCTGATGCTCCCAAAACATTACAGGCCATTGCAGAGGCCCTTGGTTTCCCACCAGGAATAGATGGTAAGACCCTATTGCTAAAGAGTCCACATACTTGGGCTGCAAGGTCACTGAGAAATCCTGCTGGAGCAGAGCTGAAAACCTCCTCCATGTAGATCAGCTGACAGAAAGCTTTAAAAGTTGTGCTGCATGCAGTTCAATTGGGAGAGATAGAAGTCACTAGTGGAGATACTCAACAATGGACACTGCAAGCCTCAAATTTGGCCAGCCAGGCCAGATGAGTCAATGGGTGCAATAGTGGCATGTCTGTTATGGGGGAAACCAACCACTCTCTACTTGGACTTCAGGCCCACTCCCTGGGAGGAAATACATGCCTGATATTGAAAACCTATAATAGGGGTAGTCATGAGACCTAGAGGTGTAACATCTGCTGCTATCTTGCTAAAAGCATATACTATGCTCACCAAACTTCCCAGTAAGTATTTCTCTTAATGTTTATACCCATATATTAATGCTACTCTAACTTTTGGTTAGAAAAACTTCTCTTTCCAAATGGTAGTGACCTTGGGATGACTCAGAAGGCACCATAGTGCTGAGAAGTGACAGAGGAGTGCTCAGCACTGAAACATCTCTATCACACCTTCCAAGGCTTAGAGTCCATTGTGGAAGAGGTCAGAGAAAGAATGAAAGAGTCAAAGGAAGGGTAGGGCTCCTTACAATGTGCTCCTCCAGACACAAAATGGTCTGTACGTTCATGAGCTCACAGTGTCTGACATTACCTACACAAGATCATCATAATAGGAAAAGATGATAACATCAAAATAAAAGAGAGATTGATTGAGAGGGCATGGTAGTTTGATTCAGGTGTCTCCCATAAACTTACATATTCTGAATGCTATTCTGCTAGCTGATGATGATTTGGGAATTAACACCTCCTGGATGCAGTGTATTTTGGGGGGCATGCTTTTTGCATAGCCAGTTTTCCCTTGCCAGTGTTTGGCACACTCTCATGTCACTGTTATCTACCTGATGTTGGCCAGAAGGCAATGTCCACCCTCTACTCATGTCATCCTTTTTCCCTGCCATTATGGAGCTTCCCCTGGAGTCTTTAAGCCAAAATAACTCTTTTGTCCCCACAAGGTGCTCTTGGTCGGGTGATTTGTGTGTGATTTGTGGGAACCTGACTACAACAGAGAGGGCAGGGATATGATGGACAGAGGAGTTGCAAAGGGGAAAATGGGGGGGAGGGAGGGAATTAGCATGCGTTATTGTCTATAAATATGAAAGTTGTGAATAAAAATTTTAATGAGTCCATTTAAACCAAAATATAAGAATATAAATTATGTTTACTACAAAACTATGAAGATATTCATCTAAAGGCTATATTCAAAAAAGATACTGGACTGAGATTTAAAAGTGCAATTTGGAAAACCTGAAACAATTTAAATTACAAGCACTGAGACCAGTTTTAGGTCACTGAAGCAGCTATTTTCAAACACATTTGCAGTCTTAAGGAAGATGGCCCAACTGCTTTACATTAAAACAATGGAGGGCTGGAGAGATGGCTTAGCACTTAAGTGCTTGCCTGTGAAGCCTAAGGATCCCGGTTCCAAGTTCGATTCCCCAGTACCCACATAAGCCAGGTGCACATGGTGGCACATGCATCTGGAATTTCTTTGCAGTGGCTAGAGGCTCTGGTGTGCCCATTCTCTCTCTTTCTCTGTCTGTCGCTCTCAAATAAATAAATAAAATAAATCTTTAAAAAAACAATGGCAAGGATGCCTGAGGTAAGACTATGATAGTAGTAGACATGCAAACTCTTTTGGAAAGAGTTGACTGGTGAAGGAACCTGCTTTTCCACATTATGATTTATTTCGTCCTTGAATTAAGAATATGGCTGTTTCCTGCCGGGTGTGGTGGCACACACCTTTAATCCCAGCACTTGGGAGGCAGAGGTAGGAGGATCACCATGAGTTCAAGGCCACCCTGAGACTACATAGTGAATTCCAGGTCAGCCTGAGCCAGAGTGAGACCCTACCTCGAAAAACCAAAAAAAAAAAAAAAAAAAAAAGAATATGGCTGTTTCCTGCACACCTGGTATTAGTTTTAGAAGCATGAAAAATGCAAGGAGTGGTCATAAATTACACACGGTGCCAGGAGCCGCTGCTGAGATGTGGCAAGAGGCAGAGAGTGATGAGCCTGATAGGATAGCAATACAATTGGAAGATGGACCATGGTTTGCATGAAGACCCAAAGATGTTTTGGATATACCAGGACTGTGCAAGGGCTTCCATGGAGTGCACTGCTAGCCTGGGATGGGAGTTTTCCCTGGCTACTCTGCCCAGCTGGAGGGGCGGAATTGTAAAATCCAGTCTGTCAGTCACTGGTTATATTGAACCTGAACTGCCAACGTTTAATGTTTGCTTGATGGTTGTTGAGTTTACATTGTTCTACTCTTTGCCTCTTATGCCCTGTACCAGTTGAAAATGTTTATTCTGTGTTTTTATATGTTGAAAAAATCTAACTTGTTTGATTTTGTAGGACTCATAGCTAAGAGACAATCTTAAATCTCAGAGGAGACTTGGGGCTTTGGAACTATCTTAAGTTTATAAAGACTGTGGGGACCTTTGAAATTGGACTTAGAACAACTTACAATGTGAGATGGTTAGGAATCTATTGGGGGCCAGGGGCAGAATGTGGTAACTTGAAAAGATGGCCCCCAATATAGTCAGTGCTTTATTACAGCTTGTAATTTAGATCCGTAGCCACCTGGCTGGAGGAGGTGTCACTGTGACCCTAAGGTGTGGTGGTGGATTTGAAATTCCAATCTAAAGATATGTAAAGTGCCTGGAGTTCCTGAAGTGTGCTGACGGATATGGCTTGTGGCCATTCTCTCTCTCTCTCTGCTTGGACCTGTGAAAGCAGGCTAGCTTTTTCTGCCATTATGGAACTTCCCCTGGATCTGTAATCCCTTCCTTCTATAACAGTGCCTGGTCTGGAAGTTCATCTCAGTGACCGGAAGCTGTCTGCTACATCCACATAAACCCAGATGCACAATATGGAATGTGTCTGCAGCTCATTTGCACTGGCTCGAGAGCATGTCCATGCCATGTTTTCTCTTTCTCTCTCTCACAAAATAAATAAATAATAATAAATAAGACTAAAATAAAACAAAAATAAGACAATAGTCTCCAATTATGCATATATCATGAGCAAGAGAGTTCGAAAGGAATCTAAACAAAGAATCTGCACCCCCTTGGCAAGGGTGCAAGCAGGGGAATACAGATCTCAGTACAGAAACTGAATACAATTTCTCCACAAACCTTCTTTGATTAGTTCACTATAAGAATTAGCATTAGGAGAAGGGATGAGTCATTTTAGAAACCAAACCGTCACATGTTTAAACCCCATTCCAAATTGAGTACTTACAGCAGTTTTATATGCAGCTTCAATGTAAAACACAAGGTTCTGTATGAAATTGACTTCATCAAGGCTATGAATGATATGCAGTCCTGAGGAGAGAAAATATATAGTTAGTCAATCATCACTGCAAGGCTCCAGAAATAGAGGTGACTCATGGCCTAAACTTAAATCTACTTCACTTCAATTGCCTTGAATGATCTGTCTAGGATTAATGGCTTATGCTTTTGTGATGTTTTCTTTTTTTTTGGGGGGGGGTTATTTTGAAGTAGGGTTTTATTCCAGCCCAAGCTGACCTGGAATTCACTTTGTTGTCTCAGGTTGGCCTTGAACTCACGGTGATCTTCCTACCTCTGCCTCTGAAGTGCTGGGATTAAAGTCATGCACCATCGTGCCCAGCTTTGTGATGGTTTATATTGTCTGTCAACTTGATGGCATCTAAAATCACCTGTGAGGGATTATCTAGATTAGATTAGACTGTGGGCATGTCTGTGAGAGATCATCTTTACTGGGTTGATTGGGATGAAAAGATCCACCTTAACTGTGTTCCCCACCATTCTATGAGCTGGGGTCCTGGACTGTATAAAAAGGAGAGAGCTGGCTGAGCACTGATATTCATTGTTCCCTGCCTCCTCCTTGTGTATGATCGGCTCTGCTTCAAGATTTTGTAGCCAGCCATGCCTGCCCCACCTTGATGAACTATAACCTGGAACTATAAGCAGAAGTAAACTCTTCCTTCCTTAAACTAGTTTTTGTAAAGCATTTTATCCCCGCAATGACAAGGTAACTAAGATAGTTTCTCTTCCTTTCATTTCTTCAAAACAATGCTATTAATATATAACTCTCATATGATACAACTCATCCATTACAAGTATCTACTGAAATAGTTTTTGGTCTGTGTACAATGTACAATCATCACCACAATCAGTTTTAGAATGTTTTCATTACCACAAAAAGGAATGCTATATTTATTAAGAGTTACTCTCCATTTCCATTCAATACTTGCCCATAGGCTATGTAATCATTAACCAATTTTCTGTCTGTATGGCTTGTCTCATTAAACATGAGCCAGGCATAGTGGTACATACCTTTAATCCCAAAGGTAGGAAGATACTGTGAGCTTGAGATCACTCTGAGACTAAGTAGTGAATTTCAGATCAGCGTGGATTAGAGCAACACCCCTCATAAAAACCCAAACCAAAAACATTCATATAAATGGAGTCATACAACATGAAGCCTTTTCTTTTATCAAGCATAATATTTTGAAAGCTCATCTGTGTTGGAACATTTGTTAATACTTCATTTCTTCATGGCCTAAAATTTCCCATTGTGTGGATTTAGCATATTTTACTTATCCAATCATCAGTTTGAAGACATTTGGGTTGTTCTTAATTTTTGACTATCACAAATAATGTTGCTATTAATATTTATGTACAAACTTTTATGTGAATATATGTTCTCAATTCTCTTAGTTATCAATGTACATAGGAGTGAAATGGCTAGATCAAATGGTAACTGTTATGTTTAACTTTGGGAGTAATTACCAGGCTGTTCTCCGAAGGGGATGAATCATTTTACATTTCTAACAGCAATAGATGAAGGTTTCTATTTCTCTATATCCCCGAAACACTTGATGTTATTTGGTTTTTTGATTATAGCCATTCTAATGGGTGAAGTACTGTCCCATTGTGGTTCAGATGTACATATCTCTAGTAACTAATGATGTGCAGCATCTTTTCATGTGCTTGGTTATTTAAACATCCACTGTTTAAAATTAGGATTTCTTTCCAGTTTTTTTTTTTTTTTTTGAGCCATGGTATCTCTAAGGCCCTGAACATGAAATACTTCTGTGCTGGGTTTACAGGATGTGCCACTCACCTGAATTAATTAGGATATTATTTTTAATAGTGAGTTGTAAGTGTTCTTTATTCAAAATACAAATATCTTATTATCTATACGATTTACAAATATTTTCTTCTACTTGTGAGTGGATATTTCTTTCTGTATTTCTCTTTCCTTTACTTCCTGACAGGGTCTCATACAGCCAAGGATGGCATCAAACTTGCTATTTAGGGCTAGAGAGATGGCTTAGTGGTTAAGGCACTTTCCTGAAAAGCCAAAGGACCCAGGTTCAATTCCCCAGGACCCACGTAAGTCAGATGCAAAAGGTAGCACATGCCTCTGGAGTTCGGTTGCAGTGGGTGGAGGCCCTGGCGTGCCCATTCTTTCTCTCCCTCCTTTGCTCTCTCAAATAAATAAATAAAATTAATATATATTTAAAAACTTGATGATTTGGCTGGAGAGATGGCTTAGAGGTTAAGTGCTTGCCTATGAAGCCTAAGGACCCCAGTTTGAGGCTCGGTTCCCCAGGTCCCATGTTAGCAAGATGCACAAGGGGGCGCACGCATCTGCAGTTCGTTTGCAGAGGCTGGAAGTCCTGGCTCGCCCATTCTCTCTCTCCCCCTCTACCTGTCTTTCTTTCTGTGTCTGTCGCTCTCAAATAAATAAATTAATTAATTAAATAAAATAAAAACTTGATAATTTATTTTTGTTGCTGTTTTGAGGTAGGGTCTCACTCTAGCCCAGGCTGACCTGGAATTCACTAGATACTCTCAGGGTGGCCTCAAACTCATGGTGACTCTCCTGCCTCTGCCTCCTGAGTGCTGAGATGAAAAGTGTGCACCACCATACGTGGCTTTTATTATTTTATTTCATTTTGAAAACTGGATAATTATACAGGATATTGTGAGAACTCCAGATACTGAAACCCTCTTCTCTGAGGCTAGCTTTTATTTAGTGATGTGGTTGGACTATTTCAGTAGTCTGTTTTCCCCATAGTATGCAGCGTCTGATATTCCTTAGATGGTACAGCCTTGGAGAAGTACACTGCTACCCACCCTGGGAAGACAAGGTTCCTAAAGATCTGATCAAATTTCTTTCCTTGATCTGTTACATGTCTGTCTCTGCTAGCATTAAGCTAAGCCTCTCTGTTCTACTGATTTCATCTGATTAACCTACTGTTTTGCATAATCTCCAAGACAAAAATCGTTCTATAAAATTCAGGCACATTGCAAGTGGTATTTGATTCAAGTCTTTGAGACTTGCTCCAAAACCTAACAGGACTCTCTTTAGTTGTCTCTCTGGTTCTGTTTTTAAAAATCTAGCTACTCTGTTAGCTTCTTGATGTTATAGAAAAACTATTTCCATTTTTATTACTCGTAAACAAAATTTGCATTGTCTCTCTGTGGGTGCTCATGAGGCTTGAACTTTTCCACATTTTGTTCCAAGATTCAGTTTTCTGGGGAGGAGCTTTATTCTTCCAGTTTGCCTGTCTCCTTCAACAAAATTTCTGTGCCTTTGTTCCAGAACTGGTGGTAAGCTCAGTGGCCCATTTCTTTTGGAATGACACTCCTACGACAGGGATAGTACCTCTCATCTTCCCAGCTTCTTTCCAAGTATGGAGCCTCTGTCCTACTTAAAAGGTAGACTGAGGAGGGCTGGAGAGATGGCATAGCGGTTAAGCGCTTGCCTGTGAAGCCTAAGGACCCCGGTTTGAGGCTCGGTTCCCCAGGTCCCACGTTAGCCAGATGCACAAGGGGGCGCACGCGTCTGGAGTTCATTTGCAGAGGCTGGAAGCCCTGGTGCGGCCATTCTCTCTCTCTCCCTCTATCTGTCTTTCTCTCTGTGTCTGTCGCTCTCAAATAAATAAATAAATAAATAATTTAAAAAAAGAGGTAGACTGAGGACAATCATGCCTAGTCTTCTCACTCTGCTTTGGCTGGACTAAAGATTTTACTCCACAGGGGCTGGGGATGGCTAAACTATTCTTGCTTGGACTAGGAATTATGTAATGCACAGCTGAGGATAATGAGAAATGATGCCAACCTACTTCTCTTAGGAGAATCCAGTAATCCTAAACTGGAGCTGGAAAGAGAGAGGACCTTGTATTCTTGACTATCTACCTCAAATAGTATTACTGTCATGCTGAGATGGAGTAAGGGAGAGACAGTAGGTTGAGACTCAAATGCACCAATCTCTCACTGTTTGTTCTTAAGATTTAGATTTCCTAGAGTGTTTCTCCACAGGCTGAATGAATGTCCTTTGGACAATTTCTAAGGACTTTAAGAGTTTTATTTTTAAAAATAATTTTTTAGGGGCCTGGGGAGATGGTTCAGTGTATGAAATGCTCAGTACCCAAGTGTGAGGACTGGAGTTCAGATCCTCAGATTAAGTGTCAGGTGGAATAGCCACTGGCCTGCTTTCCCAGAGTTCAAGAGGCTGGCTCCTTAGACTAGCCCAATCTGTGAGCTATCATTTCAAGTGAGAAACCCTGTTCCACTAAAGTAAAGAGTGAGTATTGAAGATATCCCATGTCAACTTCTGCCCTCCACATGTACCCACACACATGCAAGCATGCATACAGACAGATGCACACCACATACATAGAAAAAACAAAATTTAATAACAATTCTAAGCCAAGTGTGGTGGCTTATACCTTTAATCCTAGCATTTAGGAGGCTGAGGTATGAAGATCACTGTCAATTCCAAGGACAGCCTGGGTTCTACAGAGAGAGTTCCAGGTCAGCCTGAGCTAGACTGAGACCTCATCTTTAAAAGAAAACCCAAAGAATAGTTTTTAGCACTTTTGGTTGGTTTTCTGGGGGAAAGCCCATGAAGGTCTTCATACTACTAATCTGTGAGTTGTAGTCAGTTTCTGTTTAAATCTACCTTAACCACATATTCAGAAATATGTAAGCTATTCCTTGTTCTATGAAGAGCATTATATTCTATCTACTAATCATATCTACATAGACACTTTTCATTTCGAGGCAACTTCATTATATAAACTCTGTATTATTTCTTGCCTAAAGTATTTAATTAACCTCATAACTAGCCCTCAATCATAATTTTATTCCCCATCCTTCTGCTCCTGGAATGAATCATCTAAAACTTCCTCAATTATTTACACTGAATGGCTCTCTACTGATTGCAAAATCAATTCCAAACTATTTAGATGGTACATAGGTCCTCAAACAGCTATCCTCAAATTTACAACCTTGTATGTTTTCCATGTTTGGATTCAGATTACACTCCAACCATAGAAGGTATCTAGCCTTACCTTGATGAACAGTACCTTTCAATGATATCCTCAAATTATTTCATTCCTTTCTGACTTGTGAATTCCTACTTATTATATACTTGATCAAATAATATCTACTTTATTCCAAGCAAATATCAAAGTCAGCTGATTGGATTCAAAATTAAATGAGCTAGAAATCAATAAACATTTGTTTAATGAAATCTCTTACCAGTTTTTTGTTTGTTTTTGTTTTTCAAAGTAGGGTCTCACTCTAGGCCAGGCTGACCTGGAATTCACTATGTAGGCTCAGGGTGGCCTTGAACTCATAGCAGTCTTCCTACCTCTGCCTCCTGAGTGCTGGAATTAAAGGCATGTACCACCACGTCTGGCTTTTTTTTTTCTTTCTTTTTATTTTTATTTATTTTTTTTTTTTGTTTTTCAAGGTAGGGACTCACTTTAGCCCAGGCTGACCTGGAACTCACTATGTAGTCTCAGGGTGGCCTTGAACTTACAGTGATCCTCCTATCTCTGCCTCCCAAGTGCTGGGATTAAAGGCATGATCCACAATACCTGGCTTTACCAGCTTTTAAATGTATTAATTTTTTTCATTTGGACTTACAGTTTAAAACCACCAGGGATATTTTAAAAATCAAGTGTTGGTACTAAAATATTATTAAAAATTGAGCTGGATATGGTGGTGCACACCTTTAATCCCAGCACTTGGGAGGCAGAGGTAAGAGGATCACTGTGAGTTTGAGGCCATCCTGGGACTACAGTGTTAGTTCCAGTTCAGTCTGGGCTAAGGGAGACCCTATTTTGAAATAACCAAAGAAAGAAAAGATAGAGAAAAAGAAGAAAGAAAACCTTTAAAAAGTACATTTTTTGAAAATATTTTTTTAGGGCTGGAGAGATTGCTCAGTGGTTAAAGTGCTTGACTGCAAAGCCTAAGGACCTGAGTTCAATCCCCCAGGGCCCATGTAATGCCAGATGTATAAAGTGGTGAATGTGTTTGGAGTTTGTCTGCAGTGGCTAGATGCCCTAGAGCAGCCATTCTCTCTTTCTATCTGCCTCTTTCCCTATTTTTCTCTCTTTAAATGAATAAAATATTTAAAAATTAATTTCACATTTCTTTACAGGGAGAGAGAGAGAGAATGGATGCATGTGCTACTTTGTCCATTTGGCTTTATGTGGGTACTGAGGAATCAAACCCAGGCCCTCAGGCTTTGCAAGTGAGTGCCTTTAACTTTTGAGCTATCTCTCTAGCACCCTAAAAAGTACGTTCATTCTAGGATAATAAGTGCAGAATTATTTGCTTTCAAAAGGAGAAAAACTGGGTAGCTAGTCATAATTTTGCAAGAAATAAAAGGTTATTTAGCCTCTCTCTGGGATATGTTTTCTAGAGGGAAAACCAAATACTTATTTCTAAAAGGAAAAGAGTATCTTGAGGGGATTCCCACCTTGAATGCCTTTAGTATCAAGGTCCTTAGTAACAATAAAAAAAAAATCAAACTGTCAACAATGTGGTCTTAGCTGTGTATGGTGCTATACACCTATATTCCAAGCAACTTGGGAAGCTGACTGAGGAGGATTGCAAGCTCAAGGCTAGTCTAAACAACTTAGAGAGACCCTTTCTCAAAAATAAAAAGGATTGTTAATGTAGCTCAGCCCTGGGATTTATCCCCACAAATACACCATAGGGGGAAAAAAGTGGTATTGTGAGTATATTAACTCACTCAGAAAGATCCAGAACAGTTATTAATTTTATGAGCTGGATGCAATGAGATTATCTCCATCCCTAATTTAACATAAACCAAGAGAATTATAGGGTTTTATTTTGAGACAGGGTCTCTCTAAGTAGCCCTGGCTGACCTAGAAGTCATTATGCAGACCAGGGCTGGCCTGGAACTTACTTTGATCCTCCTCCTGCCTTTGCCTCCTGAGTGCTGGAATTTTAATTGTGAATCACCAAACCCCAGCTGCTGCTTCCTTCCTTCCTTTTGCCCTTATTTCCTTCATTCCTCCTTCCCTTCCCTCCCTCCCTCCCTTTCACCACCATGCCAAGCTTCTGGTTTGTTCATATGTTCATTTCTTTTTTCCTTCCTTCCTTTCCTCCCATCCCCCCTAACTTCCTTTCCTTTCTTCCATCGCTCATTCCTCCTTCCTTCCCTAACTTCCTTTCTCCCATCCCTCATTCCCTCCTCACTCCTTCCTTCCTTCCTTCCTTTCTTTCCTTCCTTCTTTCTTTCTTTCTGTTTTGTTTTTTGGAGGCAAGATCTCACAATGGCCCAGGCTGACCTGGAACTCACTCTGTAGCCTTTGGCTGGCCTCAAACTCACAGAAATCCTCCTACCTCACCCTCCTAAGTGATGGGATTATTGGCATGAACCTTTATACCCAGCTTTGTTGTTTTCTCTAAGTTTCCTTTACACACTAAGCATCTAGAGCTAATAACAAGAGTACTTAAAATAGCATATTATTCAGTAATACACATTTAGATTCTGTTTTCTAAGGTATTTTTCTAAAAATACTATGGATGAGTACATACATATGTCTTGTTTATAATATATTCATAGAAAGTATATAAAATGGGTGGATATATTTATAATAATTACAAGTTTACCAGTATATAGTATAAAAATAAGGGGAAACCTTAATCCTTCTTTCTCATTTCCCGGTTTTTCAGGATTAATTAACAATAAAAATGCCTGTCTTGGGCTGGAGAGATGGTTTAGCTGTTAAGGCACTTTCCTGCAAAGCTTAAGAACTCATGTAAGACTCTCCAAGTCCCACATAAGCCAGATGCACAAAGTTGCACATGCTCATAAGGGGGTACATGCATTTGGAGTTTGATTGTAATGTCTGGAGGCCCGGTGTAACAATTCATTCTCTCTCTCTCTCTTTCTCATAAGAAAGCCTGTCTAAAGATCTACTGCAGAGTTCCTAGATCTCATTTTGGAATACTAATTAATAATTCAATGTTTTTCAACATAATATACCTTAAAAATGTTTACCAGTATAAAATTTATAAAATGGCATTGTTTCTCATATGCTTCAAAGAACCACGTAAACAACTACTATTTGCTGGCTAATACCTTGGGAGCAGCCAAATATGCTCGAGTAGGTACTCCAAGTTTAGGGATATGCAATACTTCTCTCCTTGTACTGACCTGAGGCAGTCATTTGTGCTAAGAAGAGCAGGTACAAAGAGGTAGCATCTAACTGCAGGTGACCCCACTGGTCATCACCTACTACAGTGGCACAGGTTTTGGTGTTGTACTTGGCATGGAGACTATCCTTAGTACTTTGACTATACTTAAAGGACTCTACTTTATCCACCTGAAAAAAAAAAAACAGAAATATATTTAGAAAAATCAAACCATATATCACACTTCTGTAGAGCTATAACATATATAATTATATTTTATTTCTAGGCAATTGTGAATATTTAAAATATATTGTTACTTCTTTTGTCCTACACTACTTTTACTGGGAATAATTGTTATAGTTATTTTTCAACTTTAACAAACTAGAAAATAACAGCAAATGGTAAAAACCAACTACTATTCATTACCTGTCTTTCATGCTTCAGATGGTTGTGTTGCCACATAGTAGATAAACTGAGATTTTGAGTGTATAAGAACAGCCTAGTAAGAGATATCCCAACATTACATATTTGTTGCTAAATTTAAGGTAGGAATTTTCTGAAAAATTAGGACAAGAGGATATATTTGAAGATTCAATGGAAAAGGTGGTTAGAGACATAGAGTCACAGAGTAAAGGTATTGCAGAAAGCTGAAGTTAAAGATTCGAAGAGAAACATTGGGAGTTAGGGACATAGCTCAGTGATAGTGTATGCTTAGGCATGTACAAGGCCCTGGGTTCAATTCTAAGAATTACACACACACACACACACACACACACACACACACACACACACAAATCATTCACATAGGAACAATGGTGTATATGATAGTAACCATTACACCTTAAATATAGATCATGAAATCAATGGTTAGACTTATTTAGTAAATCAGAAGGTATAAATATCTAAAATAAAACACTATGGTTTAAGATCTCCTAGGATACAATGTTTTGTTTTGTTTTTTTTTTTTGTAAAATACTTTTGTATGGAGAAAATATTTGAAAGACTGACAAAGGACCCAGGTTTGATTCCCCAGCACCTACCTAGAACCAGATGTACAAGGTGGCACATGTATGTAAAGTTTGTTTGCAGTGGCTGGAGGCCTTGGCATGCCTATTCTCTATCTGCCTCTTTCTCTCTCTGTCTCTCAAATAAATAAATAAAATATTTTTTTAAATATTTGCAATACACGTGACAAATGACTAATGTCCTTAATGTCCAAGAACTTAGTAGGCAAGAAGGAGGCAACCAATAAAGAAAATGAGGCAAAGAACCCAGCAGGCAATTCACCAATACGAAAATACAAATTTTCAACTTAAATACAATGCAATGTTCAACTTCACTCAAAGTCAGGAGGTACTGATTAGTGGAAATCCACAATCCTTTATCTCCAATCCTAAAATTTAAAACACTTTGAGAAGTTTCTTTTTTGCTTTTTATTTTTTTTAATATTTTATTTTTATTTATTTATTTGAGAGAGAGAGAGAGATATACAGAAATAGGCAGGTAGAGAAAGAGAGAGAATGGGTGTGCCAGAGCCTCTAGCCACTGCAAACAAACTCCAGATGCGTGCACCCCCTTGTGCATCTGGCTTACACTGGTACTGGAGAGTCGAACCTCGGTCCTTTGGCTTTGCAGCAAGTGCCTTAACTGCTAAGCCATCTCTCCAGCCCTTTTTCACTTATTTTTAAATCAATGCCCATTATTACAAATACCAAATTCACATTGACAGAGGACTATTTACAAACTTTACTCCATTTAGTGTGAAAAGGCACGTTTCACTACAAAGATGTTTTTGATTATGTAGATCTGGTATGGATCTACTCAAAACATAAGATGATATATGGTATAGGCACTGCACTAACCTCTTTAAATATAAAAAAATCATAGTTTTAAACAAATCTGACTCCAAGAGTTTCAGGTGATAGGATTTTAGACCCAAGTCATCTTTTACCCAGTATACATAGTTGTATTCAGAGTAATGACTTTTAAAAAATCAGTTGTAAACACATTCCTTTTTGTTTGTTTGTTTTTCAAGTTAGGGTCTTACTGTAGCCCAGGATAACCTGGAATACATGATGTAGTCTCAGGGTGGCCTTGAACTCACGGCAATTCTACTACCTCTGCCTCCCAAGTGCTGGGATTAAAGGCATGTGCCACCACATCCAGCAAAAATCAGTTGTAGAGGGAGAAAAGGACTGGAAGGAAACACTCCAGTGACAGCAGGGTGGTAAGACTATGGATGTTAATTTTCCCCTGATTTTTCTAAATTTTCTAAAATTATAGTGTACTATATGTAAAACTGAATAAAAGTCTATAATCATTATGATATGGTTATGATGTGCCTTATTTGAGTTGTTACTAATACCATACCTGTCTGATCATGCATTGCAGCAGTCCCCTCATTAACTTCACTACACTCTGCAGAAATAAATGGAAACAAGACTGTTATAAACATCCTGCAATGCAAGAACACTTACTCAGCAACTCCAATTGGTACATGACCTTTTGAGAACAAGTAACTCTATCCTGGGTTCCATTTACGTGGCATTTACTTTATAGGTACACAGAAGAACAGATTGCAGCTAAAAATGGAATCAAAAGCTATAGTTTATGATTCTTTCAAGTTAAAACATAACAATATAAGCTTTGGCAAGTTTATGAAAGAATAAGTCAACCATCCTAGTAGAACACAATCTACCTGGAGAAAGGGACAAGTCAGCTAAAAATTCATGATGCTTGAAGAACTTTCTGACATGCATCTTATGGCCTATAGAGCTTTCATCACAGTATCACTTTTCTCCTTTATGAGCTAGCTAGAAATATTTATCAGGACATTTTCCCTAAAGAGTAAAGTAAATTTCAAGACAGAGTAAGTGTAAAGGGAATTGCTAGCATGACTAAACCCTTTCTTCATGAGTTTTGTTGCAAACTTCTTCAGTATCAAGTCACCACTATTTCTCTTGTAGGACTTTAAAATTTCTTAAGTATTTTTTAAAATCGTAGCCCATAATTTTGATCACTGAGTATATACTCTCAGACACTAGAAGGGCCCATCCACAGTGGCATGGATAGGCAATATGTTTTGGAAGAACATAGCACAGAATAAATAGCTTCTACATTTCCCTAAGCAGCTTCCTGTTTCACCATCCAGAAGAAATGTAAACAGGTTACTCCAGGGAGTTCTGGTTCAAAGGTGGCTTCAGGACACCTGTGAAAACTTATATTCTTGGGAGCCACATCATTCCATTATTCCCTCAAAACATATGCAAGCAAGACTATACGCAATAGGCATGATAAGGATAAGTGCCCATTATTCTGAGGGATAAGTAAAAATTGTTTCCTTTGGAGAGTTCCTTTCTTATGTAAGTTCTGCCTGTAAATTACACCCTTTCCTTACCAATAAAATATTTTTCTAAATATTTTATTTTTAATTATTTGAAAGAGGCAGAGGGAGAGAGTGTGTATGTGAGAGAAGATGGGTCTGCCAGGGCCTCCAGATGCTGGAAATGAACTCCAGATGCATGTGCCACCTTGTGCATCTGGTTTACGTGGGTCCTAGTGAATCAAACCTGGGTCCTTTGGCTTTGCAGGCAACTGCCTCAACCACTAAGCCATCTCTCCAGCCCCAATAAAATATTTTTAAAAGACAACATGTAGTGCATGTTGACATTTGAAAGTCTAAGGCATTAGTCATAAAGAAATGAAACTGAACTAGAGCTCCTATAAGAAAATCTCTATCATCTTTCTGATCCTAGTAAAGGAGATCTTCTCATCCCAGACACTGAGCTTCTCATCTGCAGGACTGAACTGTCTTTCCCTTAAGCCTCTTTGCTTCTTTTTCTCTATCACTCCACTGCCCCTGCCTGCCAGCCTTTTCTAACAGACTTCTTCTACAGACCATGACCACCAAGGAAAATGAAGGTATGCCTGAAATCTAGAATCTCTACTCTTTTCAAATAACAATGCTGACCTTCTTCCTGCTGGCAATGAATGATGGAAGGGGTACCTGATGTTCTTTTCCAGGACCCCACTGGGAATCACAGGCAATCATATGGGTAACACTTCAGCACATACATGTACATATACCACACCACACACACAATAATATAGAAAAGAATGTGAAAATTTTGAGTATATATTGACATGTATCAGAACTGGATACAACCTCTCTACAGAGGACAGTCTCTTACTGATTCTGGAGCTTTCTGTTTGTGATTCTATGACCTATGATCCCCTACTGGATTGAGGTTACAAGTTTGTGTTGCCACACACAGCTATTTACATGGGTTCTGGGGATTTAAACTTGGTAGTTTAAGGCTCTCATGCTTGCATAAGAAGCACACTTAACTGCTGAAGCATCTCCCCAACCAGTCCCTCACATTCTTTTCTAACATTTCAGTGAATGACAGTGAGAAGAATGAAGTAAGAATTTGGTAATATTCTTAAAATTATCGACCCAAAGGAACTCATAAAACATATTGAGGACCTCCAATCAGCCAGCAGAGGGCTCAACTTTTATACCTTTTTATAAGAAGCAAGCATCTTGGGTTTACTTCATTGGCTTCTTTGCTATTTTACTACCTTAGCTACTTTATTTCTTGCCTTCCCACCACTCTGTTTACCACCCAACTTTCTTTATTTCCATCAAAATTTTCTTTACCTTGAACCAAGAGTTTGGGGAGACATGAACCCAGTGGGAAAGTGCTAACTGCCATCTCCTTGTTTTTTTTTTTTTTTTTCCTTTTTTTTTTTAAGGTAGGGTGTCACTCTAGCCCAGGCTGACCTGGAATGCACTTTGTAGTCTCAGGGTAGTCTCGAATTTATGGTGATCCTCCTACCTCTGCCTCCCAAGTTCTGGGATTAAAGGCATGCTCCACCATGCCCAGCGCCATCTACTTCTATTCTCTTATAATGGCCATTAACAGCCATTCCTATCTTCAAGTTCCATGTCAGGACAAAGTTAAAGAGGGGAGAGTATGGAAACATAAGAATGAAAAGAGGTATGACTACTTTTGTTTCCACAAAAATAGCTGTTAGTTCTTATTCAGGTGTACTAGATGGTGTTAATTATATATGGGCATTCATACATGACACAAAATATTCCCTCTCATCTATTACTTTTGAGGATATAGTTCTATATATCTGTGAACTGACAATATAAGTATATACAACTGTATACTACCAAATATCAATCTCTCTCTCCCTGGAGATACACAAATGCAGATCTTCTACCAGACTGTGTGGGACATTAAGGCAATATGAAACAGTAAGTAAAGCACTTCTCTTAATACACTTTTGGTGTGTGTGTGTGTGTGTGTGGTGTGCTGTGTGTGATGTGTGTGCATTCACATATATGCAGATGTGTGCACATCAGGCAACATACTTCAAGGCCTGTTTTATAGAACACTTGTCCAGAAAATTTTGTGAAGCCTATGAAATTCACTCCCATCATAGATTCAAAATGCACATTATATCAAGGGATCTGAGAGGGGCTGAGGAGATGGCTTAGTGGGTAAGCGGACTTGCTGGGGATAGTTATGGAGCAAAGAAACCTTCTGTCTAACATATTCCCAAACCTATTTGGCTTTATGTTCTTCAAAAAACAATATGGAAAATATACCAAGTGAGGGTGACTGGTAGAAAGATGACACTATTGGGTAGGAGAGATTGCCTGGTGGTTAAGGCACTTGCCTGTGAAGCCTCAGGACCCAGGTTCAATTCCCCAGTACTCATGTAAGCCAGATGCACAAGACAGCACATGCATCTGGTGTTTGTTTGCAGTGGCTAGACGCCCTGGTGCCCCATTCTCTCTCTCTCTCTCTAAAATAAATTTTATTTTTTTAATTAAGAAAAATAAAATAAAAAGAAAGATGACACTATTAAGAGAAAAAAGAGAGGTTTGGCAGTTGTTATTTGGTACATTATTCTGTTTGGCTTTAATTGAAAAGGCTTTTTTTCCCCCCCCTCAGAAACAGCAAGTTTGAATAGCTACAGGATATGCAACGAAAACTAATAGGCAGACAAAAACTGCAGCTTAAAATGGAAGTAAAGTCCAAGTTAAAGATGGAGATTTGGGGTTGAAAGGATAGCTTAGCAGTTAATATACTTGCCTGTGAAGCCAAAGAACCCAGGTTTGATTCCCCAGTACCCACGTAAGCCAGCTGCACAAAACAGCATATGCACCTAGAGTTTGTTTGCAGTGGCCTGAGACCCTGGCATGCCCATTCTCTCTCTATCTACCTCTTTCACTCTCTCTCTCTCAAAAAGTAAATAAATAAAAATTTAAATAGATGGAGATTTGGACATTATTCTCATTAAGAAAGTAGCAAAAGTCATGAGAAAGGATGAGATATGACACAAAGAGAATAAGGTGAGGTAGAAATAGAAGTGGAGACAACCAAAGAGAGACCCTGATTTGTTTGTTTATTTTTCACAGCTGAGACTATATCTATGTGCCTAAGAGAAAAGTTTTATTTTATAAAAACATATAAGTGCATAATTCAATTTAGGATTTGGAAATTACTTAAGCCCGTATCTTTGATTCATTTATAAATCTTTTCAGTTGTCTGACATTATCTATCAGAGAGAAACCAAGGTGAGAGTTGGAAGGAAGGGTATAAATGATTAGCAATATTTTGGGAAAACCCACACATTAATGAAAAGTTGGCAGTAGGTAGGAATTTAATCTATGGACATATTAATGTATGTTCATTTACTGGTTATAGATCAGTTATTATCTTACCTATGTTCATAAATTATATCAGTCTGTACATTAAAATCACCTATATAATTTCAAAAAAAAATCGGGGGGCTGGAGAAATGGCTTAGCAGTTAAGGTGCTTGTTTGTGAAGCCTAAGAACCCATGTTCAACTCTCCAGATCCCATGTAAGCCAGACACACAAAGGTGAGGCAAGGACAAGGTCACACATGCCCACTAAGTGGCACAAGTGTCGAGTTCAATTGTAGTAGCTGAGGCCCTGGTGCACCAATTCTCTCTCAAACTTAAAAAATATATATATTGATGTTCTTGGACCACATACACTTTCAGAGACTCTTATTTAAATTGTTTTAAAGTGAGGCCTACTAAGGGTATAGTTCTGAAAAACTTTAATTAATTCCAATGTATAGGTAAAGTTTAGGATCACTCATCTGTGTCAGGGACAAATCCAGTTTATCATTGCTTTTATAATTAATTCTTTTTACTTTTTAATTTAATTTTATTTATTAATGAGAGAGAAGTAGATGGCAGATTTAAAAAATGGGCATAAGGCCTCTAGCCACTGCAAATGTACTTGAGACATACACACCACCCTGTGCATCTGGCTTTATGTGGGTACTGGGGAATTGAACCTGGGTCTATAGACATTGCAGGCAATCGCCTTAAATGCTGAACCATCTCTCTAGCTCATCACGGTTTTAAAAAATATTTTATTTATTTACTTGCAAGGTAAGAGGGAGAATGGGAGGATGGGCACTCTAGGGCCTCTTGCTACAGCAAATGAACTCCAGATTCATGCACCACTTTGTATATCTGGCTTTATGTGGGTATTGGGGAATAGAATCCTGGCCATCAGGCTTTAACCTCTGAGCTATATCTCCAATTCCATCACTGTTTGTTTTTTTTTAAATTTTTTTAAATTTATTTATTTGAGAACGACAGACACAGAGAGAAAGACAGATAGAGGGAGAGAGAGAGAATGGGCGCGCCAGGGCTTCCAGCCTCTGCAAACGAACTCCAGACGCGTGCGCCCCCTTGTGCATCTGGCTAATGTGGGACCTGGGGAACCGAGCCTCGAACCGGGGTCCTTAGGCTTCACAGGCAAGCGCTTAACCGCTAAACCATCTCTCCAGCCCTCCATCACTGTTTTTGTAAATAACTTTTTATTGGATTTTAACCATGCTAGTTGTTTACATATCATTTCTTAGTCTTTTAAGCTATAACCATAAAGCAGAGTGATTGATCAGAGACATGCCAAAATTTTACCATTTGACTCTTTATAAAACTGGTTTTCTGAACCCCAGTTTAGAATAATGGTGATTCATGTTTGTAAAATACTAATGATTCCTAACAATCAACTTTGTTTTGATATATAAATCCACACAAATTTTAAAATTACTATGTAAAGTTTCATTTAAAAATATTTATTTATTTATTAGAGACAGAGAGAAAGAAAGGGAAAAGAGAGAGAGAACGAGAGAGTGAGAGAGAGAGAGAGAGAGAAAGAGAGGGAACACATCAGGGCCTCTAGCCACTGCAAACGAACTACAGACACATGTGCCTACCATGTGCATTTGGCTTATGTGGGAGATGGGGAATTGAACTCAGGTCCTTAGTTGCAGGCAAGAGCCTTATCCACTAAGCCATCTCTCCAGCCAAAAACTTTCATTTGTTTTTAATTATTTTTTTTGTTTATTTTTATTTATTTATTTGAGAGCAACAAACAGAGAGGAGGCAGAGAGAGAGAGAGAGAGAGAGAGAGAGAGAGAGAGAGAGAGAGAATGGGCACACCAGGGCTTCCAGCCTCTGCAAACGAACTCCAGACGCATGTGCCCCCTTGTGCATCTGGCTAACGTGGGTCCTGGGGAATCAAGCCTTGAACCTGGGTCCTTAGGCTTCACAGGCAAGCGTTTAACTGCTAAGCCATCTCTCCAGCCTAACTTTCATTTATTGAAGTGGTTCCCTACTTACATAATGTGTTAAAACATTCTAAAGTTATTATTCTAGTGACAGAAAAATATTCTCAGCTATGTGAAAAGTTATGTAATAAAACATTAAAATTCTAGTGTGCATAATTCAATGCTTTCATATTTTTCTCTTCATCCTCTGTTAAACTCTTTCTACTTGGATCAAATAAGAAAGGCTATAAACTTTGCAGAATAATTAGCTAACATAGACAACATTTTCTTTTTAATACTATTTTTGAAAATTGATCAAATTATACCAGGTATGTAATTCTAGTTCTAGTGATATTAATTTCTAGCAAAACAAAACAAAGAAACAAAAGACACAAAAATAGCAAAACATTCAGAGTAGAATGGGGTGACTTACAGAGGACTTCTAATATTTATGTTTTCTACAATAGTATTATTTCTTTTTCAAAAAGATTTTTATTTTATTTATTTGTGAGGAGAAAGAGAGCAAGCAAGAGAAAGAGATATGAATGAATGGACATGCCAGGGCCTCTGCCACTGCAAACAAACTCTAGACACAGGTACCACTTTGTGAATCAAGCTTTAACTAAGTAATGGAATCAAACCCGGGTGGTCAGACTTTCCAAGTAAGCACCTTTAACCACTGAGTAATCTCTTCAGCCCAATAGTATTATTTCTATAAAAGTCACAAAATATTTTTCTGTCCTTAGGCTACAGTAAAACCCTATCATTATTTTTTTGTATCTTTCAACAATGGCTTGAAGGAATTACAAGTACTTGCTGTTGCTGAGGACCACACAACGAAACTTGTCTCACTGCCAAAAGTACAAGCCCAGAATGTGTTGGTGCTCCTAAAAATAACACAATCTTGTGCTGGAAGGACGGCTTAGCAGTTAGGGTGTTTGCCTGCAAAACATAAGGACCCAGGTTCTATTCCCCAGTACTCATGTAAGACCGATGCACAAGGGGGCGCATGCATCTGGAGTTTGTTTGCAGTGGCTGGAGGCCCTGGCACACCCATTCTCTCTTTCTCTCCCTCTCTCTGCCTGTTTATTTCTCTGTTTGTCACTCTTAAATAAATAAATAAAAATAAGCAGAAAATTGAAAAGAATGCTTTATTTAAAAAAACCCAATCTCAATTCTCATATTCATGTATATATGTATGTATTAATGTATTGCAAATTAACTCCAAATGCATGAGCCACTTTGTGCATCTGGCTCTACATGGGTACTGGGTAACTGAACCCAGGCTGTCAGGCTTTAACTGCTTAGCCATCTCTCCAGCCTCCAATCTCAATATTGATCCTAAGCATAAGGAAGACCATAGGAGAAAATGGACTGTTCAAAGAGAAGCTTTCTCACTAATGGAAAAGAATCCACATATATCTTACAACTGTAACATTGAAAGAAAGTCTCATGTAAAGTAGATAATTGTTTTCTTGACATTTCTTGAGTGGATGCAGTCCCCTTTGTGTTCAAAAGTTTTGTAAAGAATGCTTATTTGCTAAGGAGAAGTGCTTTAAAACTCAGCTTATAAGACAACTGCTGCCTCTGACCTCATTTTGTCCCCAGGAAAGTAACAGGCTCTCAGTCTGAAACAGCGGCCATAACCGTAAAGATCAACAAATAGAATCTTTACTTCTGCTAGGCAGGTGGCACATGACTCTAATTCCAGCAGGAGGCAGAGATAGGAGGATCACAGGGAGTTCAAGGCCACTCTGAGACTACATAGTGAATTCTAGGTCAGCCTGGGCTAGAGTGAAATCCTACCTTAAAAAGTCAAAAATAGGGCTGGAGAAATGGTTTAGTGGTTAAGGCATTTGCCTGCAAAGCCAAAGGATCCTAGTTTGATTCCCCAGGACACACGTAAGCCAGATGCACAAGGAGGTGCATGCATCTGGAGTTCATTTGCAGTGGCTAGAGGCCCTGGCATTCCCCTTCTCTCTCTCTTTCTCTCTCTCTCTCTCTGCCTCCTTCTCTCCTTCAAATGAATAAAATATATTTAAATAAAACAAAAAATAAATAAAATAAAAATATGATCTTTAAAATAATATAGTTGAGCGGTGGTGGCACACACCTTTAATCCCAGCACTTGGGAGGCAAAGTTTGAGGCCATCCTGAGACTACATAGTGAATTCCAGGTCAGCTCGGGCTAGAGTGAGACCTTACCTCGAAAAACCAATATATATATATATAAATAAGAAAGGAATATAAATTTTAAGAAATAGCCTAGCATTAGTATTTTCCAGTGTAATGAAGGGATTGTGCCCTTTTCCTCCTGAATCAACACATTTGAAATTTTTATTGCAGACACACCATTTCAGCACAAAACAGGATTACTTTTTCAAATGTAATTTCAAAGGTGAAAAGAAAGGCTACATTTTTTACAATCCTTTCCGCACCACCACAACCACATGTAACTTCACGTTTCTATGGACTTTGCTTTGAGTACCTGCTCAAGTTCATAGGCCTTTGCCTTATCTTCATCTCGATCTGCATTCTTCCTATAGGCCAGGCCCAAACCCCACACAGCTAAGATGCTATACACATTATCTCGGACCCAAGCATCTTTCTGATCATAACTGGCTGGAAGCAAGCCGGTCACTGGATTCTGTGAAGCCAATAGAAAGAGGACAGGCAATTAGCCATACAGTGCTAAAGAAAACAAAATCTAAGATATAGTTTACTTGGGAAGATTAGTCTTCTATTTCTTCACTCTCAAGTTTTATAATCTACTCTTTCTTTTAACCAATAGCAGGCAAATGCTTTCCTTTGAGCTTTACTGGGTTATAATTGACAATAAAAATCTCGTATTTGTGGTATAAATGTAATGACATCCATTATGAAATAATTAGCCCAATGAAGTCAACATATCCACTACCTCATGTACTAATCTTTCTTTGATGTGATAAGAAAGCTGAAAATTACACTTAGCAAATTTTAAGTACAATAAAATATTAACTAGTCTTCATGCTGCTGCTCATGAGATCCCCCGAACATACTCTTCTTGTAATGGAAAGTTTGCTCTCTTTCCAAATGCTATCTTGAGAATAGGGTATCAACTGGCTGAAGCCTTAAAGTCCAAAATGTGGGTATTATGAAAATAAAGGCATTATTAAGGGTACTGTTAAATATATTTCTAAGAATATTAATGCATTAAAGAAAAAGTTTTAACTTCTGAGTTAGAAAGCATCAACTAACAATTTAAAAAACTCCAGCAGTAAAGTAGTGAAAAATACATTTAAAAGTATATATACAGTCAGGTGTGGTAGCTCATGCCCGTAATGCTAGCACTTGGGAGGCTGAGGTACAGTATTAGATCTTGTCACAAACAACACTCAAAAACATACATACAAGCCAGGTGTAATGATGTGCTGCTGTAATCGTGGCTCTAGGGAGATGAGGCAGAAGGATGGTGAGTTTGAAGCAAGCATTGGATCCATGATGAGATTCTGCCACAAACAGGCAGACAAAAAGAAAAATCAAAACCAACCAACCAACCAAAAACCACTGGCTTGTGGCCAGTTATACAAACATCCAGGAAGCTGAGGCAGGAGGATCACAAATTCAAGGCCAACACGTAGCAAAACTGGTTTTCTTTAAGTGTATACAAAGTGCATTGACCTTCACAATAGTTCTAAGACCTCTTTAAAATGGCTAAATGTTTCCCTACAGACCCAAATCTGGAGAGTGAGTGTGCCAATAAACAAGGATCAAGACATCTTTGTAAATGCTCCTGGAACACAGCTGTGGCTGGTGGGTGGGAGGGAAGGGCATCAGCAGGACTCCAAAATCATCACTCAGCAGATCACTGAGGAGGGTGAGGGGGAATGTCCTGGTGCCTGACTGGTTCTGACTTTCTTTTGGGGTAGTTACAGCCTCCCTAAAACACACACACACATATCCCAGTTACAGCCTCCCTAAAACATACACACACACACACACACACACACACACACACACACACATCCCAGTTACAGCCTCCCTAAAACACACACACACACACACACACACACACACACACACACACACACATCCCGGAGTTCACCCGGGGACACGCACTTCCCAGAGTTCACCCAAGGTCTCTGCCCTACACTTACCTGGTGGCACAGGATGGTCTGATGCACGAGCCGAGCATAGCCATCCAGGCGGACCCCCGAATTACTCCGGCTCCTCATCCCACCTCGTTTCTAATCTCAACAGTTGACTCCTGAGCGGTGCGGAGGCTCCCACGCAGGGATCCCTTGCTGGCGGAGCTCGAGTGCCAGGCCACGCAGAGCCTTCCGACAGCGCGAGGCCGGCGGGTCCCGCGTAGCGCTGGGGCTCGGCGGCCTGCAGATCCCACCACACGCCAGAGGCAACCGAGCCTCTAGTCTGGGGTTCTGCTGCTACAGGGTCGCCGTTCGTCCCCGCTCTCAGTCCCGTGTGGCCTCTCTGTGTGGCTCGGGCATCCTCCGCTCAACTCCGGGAGTCCGCGGTGGCCCAGAGCCTCCAGGCTGGTCACACACAGCCGCAGGTCACCCGGAGCCGAGCGGCGTGGCGCCGCCTCCACCTCGCGAGCGCCGCGCGGAGGCGGGGCGGCCGGGCGCCCCGGGTCCTGGCAGCTGCGCGCTGCGCCCCCGGCCTCGGCGGCTCTCTTGCGCGCGCCGGGGAATGTGTCACCGTAGGCAATGTGCTGTCCGAGGTTTATTTTCGAAACACCTCAAGTGACTATTTTAATTTTCCGCGCTAGCTGCGTACACCGGCCTTGACGAAGCGGTTTCTTCTTTCTTCTGCAGGATTAGTTTGAGGAACCTATGATAACTTCAAAACTGAAAGGAAAGACGCTTTTGTGCTCCACGTCTGAAGAATTAATTTCCGGATCCTTACTACATTTGAGACCTTTTTCCCCCAAATTCAAGATGAAACTCTGCCCTCTGAACCTAAACCAGAAAGAACGTCCGTGGGGGACTTTAATCCTAAAACCGCTAGTGGACGGTGTGGGAAGGGAGCAAGTGTCTCAGGCAGGGGACGGAGCTGAGCCGAGCAGCCTGCGGATGGCCCTGGTGGGAGATCACGCTATCTGTTTTGGAAGGCTAGCGTGTGCACGTACTGGTCACGAGGCTGAGGCAACAAAGATTCAGCCAAAAATAAAGGGGGAAAGGAGCCTGCAAGGAATGCGGATCACTGTTTCAGAGGAATCAGGCCCCCACTGACTTTGTCCCACCCCCCTTGCTGTCTGCTTATCCAAACCCTGCACCCCTCACAAGGCTCGGTTTAAGTGTCACCTGCTCTCCGACACTCTGGGTAAGAGAATTAGTCCGGTTGACCTTTCAAATTTTAAGCCTTCCCTGGCCGCCTCACCCAGGCCCCAATGATTTTGCATTTTCACTCATCTTTTCGTTTCTTTAACTTGTGCCTCTGTCCTTACAAGCTTCCGGGCTATCACCCCCCACCCTCTCCTCTCCCTAATCCATTATAGCATGTTGCCAGGCAACTCAAAATGTGACTAGCAAATATTTGATAATGATGATGAAGGAAGGCTCAAGAACTGAAATCTGGGATTTTCAGGTTCAGCAGCCAGTCAACAATATCATTCAATCCAGTCATAAAATTCTTAGCACATACTTTCCATTGCAGTCATTATCAACACAAGTGTAATGACTGGCAAATAACAAGGCCATGGTGTACAGGCAAAGGGAGTTCATTTTGGAGAGAGGATCAACCCCTGCTCTGTCCCCAAATCCCTGACATCCTACCCTCAGACTGTACCTTCAAAAGCCTCCCCTCTACATTTGTCACCTTTAAGTGCTTGCCCCATTTTTTTCCACCTGGTATCATCTAAACACATTTACAAAATATTAGAACAATATATGGAAAATTTGTGAGGCAGAGAAAAAGTAAAACAAAATATTAAAATCACCAGTAACCTCCACCCTATCCCTGTTAATATTTTAATGTACTTTCTAGTCTTTTGATTTCTTCTGCCTAGACCTTCCCCACTGCAAGTAATTTGGAACTGTGACTAGATTAAGTATGACAAAGGTAGGGGGTATCACGAAGAAAGCTAGTTGGCTGTCAAGAGATCCTGTCGAGTGGCATTGCCTTGGCACTTTCAACCTCAGTCAAATTTGGACCTTCAGTCTTGTAGTCTCAAAAACTTGATCCACCCAGTATCCCAGAACTAGTAAGCCTCAGGATGCTGACTCATGTTGATTACTTCACCAGAGTTTGGTGATGAAAATTAGGATGCTGGTTGATAATGAGTAATGGAACTATAACAGTTACATTATCCTGACCACTACACTACCTCCTTTAATAAAGTGCAATGCCCATTACATACCAAGCACTATTTTACCTTATATAATGATCCTATTAAATTGATACTCATTTAATTATTGTATATGAATTGCACAAAATAGTGGGCTTCTTAAAAAAATTCATAATTAATCCTCTCTTAGAGATTGAGAAAGTAAGGCACATGAAAACTAAGTAAGTGACCCATATGACCTTCCATGTTGGTTTCATTGACTCCTACTTATCTATGCTTCTATGGCTCACTGACATGTTCTTTTTTTAAAAAAAAAAATTATTTGCAAGCAGAGAAAAAAAGAAAGAAAGAAAGAAAGAAAGAAAGAAAGAAAGAAAGAAAGAAAGAAAGGGGGGGTAATGAATGAATATGGGTGGTATGCAAGGGCCTCCAGCCACTGCTGAACTCCACATGCATATGCCACTTTATGCATCAGGTTTTACATGAACATAGGGGAATTGAACCCAGGTTGTTAGATTTTGCAGCAAGTGTCTTAACCGTTAAACCCATCTCTCCAGCTCTAGTATATTCTTTCTTTAGACATATAAACAATGCAAGTAGGAGGCAGAGGTAGGAAGATTGCCAGCCTGAGACTAGATAGTGAATTCCAGGTCAGGCTGGGCTAGAGTGAGATCCTATTTCGAAAATTGTTTTTTGTTTTTTCAGAGCAACATTGAAAATTTTTTTTAAAATGCAAGTTATAGCCATCTTGCCAGTATGAAAGCCATTGCTTCTTCTTTTACTCAGCATACATTTTATTTTTAAATTTAAAGACTATAAAATTTTGAATAAAACATATATAATTAATTATATTATCCTGTTAAAGCAGCATCCATTCTTATTAATAGTGTCTACTTTTATTTAGATTTAGGGATATTTAAATTATATTGTAAAAATTTTTTTCACTTAATCATTTCTTCAATTGTTTCCTCGGTTTTTTTTTTTTTTTTCTTCCTTGGTTTGTTGAGGTAGGGTTTCGCTCTAGCCCAGACTGATCAAGAATTCACTATGTAGTCTCAGGGTGGCCTCGATCTCACAGTGATCCTCCTCCCTCTGTCTCCCAAGTGCTGGGATTAAAAGCGTGTGCCACCACACAATATAAAAGTGCTCTAGCTGGATTATATAGTAGCTTTATTTTCAGTTGTTTTGAGGAATTTTCATCCTTATTTCCATAGTGACTGCAACAGTTCACATTCCTACCAACAGCATATAAGAGTTCTTTTATTTTTTTTCCTTTTTTTTATTTATTAGGAATATGCTTTGTATAGACACATAATGTGTCGGTCTCATCATTTGCCCTTGCTTCTTTTCCAATATTAACCATATTTTTATTTTGAACGGTTTAGCTGTTTCTTTTTAATTATTGACATGTAAAAAAGTACATATTTATGGGGTACCATGTGATATTTTGATGTATTTTTATAATTCCATAGATGATGGCCAAGTGTGGTGGTTCACACCTTTAATCCCAGCATTTAGGAGGCAGAGGTAGGAAGATTGCCATGAATTAGAGGCCACCCAGAGACTACTTAGTGAAATCTATATCAACCTGGGCTAGAGTACAACCCTATCTCAACAAATTAAACAAAAAAATGTATATGAATGAGATCATGTGGTATGTGTACTTTTTGCCTACCTATTTCACTTAACAACCTGGCTTATTCCACTTAAAATAATTTTCTCCAGGTTTTACTACATTGTCACAAATGAAAGGACTTCTTCATTTTTTACAGTTGAATACAATTCCATTTTTTTTATCCATTCATCCATTCCATTTCTTGGCTATTGAGAATAGTGCTGTGATAAATGTGGAAGTGCAGATGTCTTTTTGATATACTTATTTCATTTCCTTTACATATGTACCCAGGAGTGGGGTCCTCAGATTATATTATATAAAATTTCTTTTATTTTTTTAAATTTCATGAGGAACTTCTATGTTATTTAAAAATAATGGTTGTTCTACTTTACCATTCCACTGTTCTTGTACAGTTTGTCTTTGCCATGCCAGGGCCTCAACCACTGTAATTGAACTCCAGACGCTTGCACCACCTAGTGGGCATGTGTGATCTTTTGTTTGTATCACCTTTGTGTGTCTGGCTTATGTGGGATCCAGAGAGAGATCAAACATGTGTCCTTAGGCAAGCACCATACCTGCTAAACCATCTCTCCAGCCCCATTGTCGTTTTTATTTATTTATTTATTTTTAATATTTTATTTATATTTATATTTATTTATTTGACAGAGAAAGAGGGAGAGAGAATGGGTGCTCCAGGGCCTCAGAGCCACTGCAGACAAACTCCAGACGCATGTGCCCCCTTGTGCATCTGGCTAACGTGGGTCCTGGGGAATTGAACCTAGGTTCTTTGGCTTTTCAGGCAAATGCCTTAACTTCTAAGCCATCCCTCCAGCCCCTAGTTATTTATTTTTTTGAGATAGGGTATTATGTATTGTATGTTCAAGGCTGGCCTTGAACCTGCTATGTAGCCAAGGATGATCTTGAACTTCTGATCCTCTGGCTTCTGCCTTCTGAATTCCAGGATTACAAGTGTGCATCACCATGCCCAATATTTTCTGTGGTGACAGGACTCAAACCCAGGGCTTTATGCATGCTAAGCAAACACTTTACCATTTGAGTAATATAGCCAATCTCATTATGTTTCTTTTTAAAAAATTTTTTTGTTGTCCATTTTATTTATTTGAAAGTGACAGAGAGAGAGGCAGACAGAGAGAGAGAGAGAGAGAGAGAGAGAGAGAGAGAGAGAGAGAGAGAGAGGGAGAGAATGGGTGCGCCAGGGCTTCCAGCCACTGTAAATGAACTCCAGACGCATGCACCCCCTTGTGCATCTGGGTAACGTGGGTCCTGGAGAATCGAGCCTCGAACCAGGGTCTGTAGGCTTCACAGGCAAGCGCTTAACTGCTAAGCCACCTCTCCAGCCCCCATTATGTTTCTTGAAGCTGATTTTTTTGTTTAATTCATTGTTCATTTTATAGTTTAATTCTAAAATAAATTTTTATTCCCTAGCTTCTAGGGACATTTTATTGTTGCTCCCTTAAACTACTTAGAAGTTACAAGCACACTTTTAAACCTTTACATAAGTATTTCTCATGGTTTTATATTTTATATTAATCTTACCTCTATTGCATGGTCTGCAATTTACTTAGCTATCCTTTTATTATAATTTTATTAATAAATTTGCATTTAGAAGTCACATAAATTACCTCCTTTCTATGATTTCCATTTAATCTTTAAAATTATACAAATATATGAATACATTCTCCATAAATTGTTGCACTATTAGCAAGGCATGGTGGTGCACACCTTTAATCCCAGACTCAGGAGGCAGAGTTAGATGGATCAACATGAGTTCAAGGCCATTCTGAGACTACATAGTGAGTTCCAGGTCAGCCTGGGCTAGAGCGAGACCCTACCTTGAAAAACAAAAATGTCAGTAAATTTAAAAGTTGGGCTGGAGAAATGGCTTAGCAGTTAAAGTGTTTTCCTGTGAAGCCTAAGGACTCATGTTTGACTCTCCAGGTCCCACATAAGCCAGACGCACAAAGTGACACATGCACATGAGGTCACACTGCGCACTAGGGGGCACACACATCTGGAATTCTATTGCAGTGGCTGGAGGCCCTCTCTCTCTTGCTTGATCACTCTTGCTCTCTCACATAAAAAAGGTGAGTCTGTTGGGCTTGCCTCAAAAATAAGTTGCACTATCACAAAAAATGTTATAGTTATGTTAACACCTCCTACCAGTCATCTTTATATACCTCTGTGGGAAGCCATGCTGGCTTCGTCAGGCTTTGCCATGTCAGCTTGTTTACTGCTTTTGTATCCTAATTGTCTGCGCATGAGCACATGATGTTATTCTAATATTGGTTGCTCACCCATCCCGATTGGGTGATGCAAAATCATCTGATGAGACTTAAGCCAATCAGACGACGCTATACAATCACATGACCATAAGTATATAAGCTTGGCAGTCGGTAGGGTCGGGTCCTTCTCTCTTTCAGTTTGGAGCTCCCAATAAAGTGTGCTTGAGAAGAATCCTGTTGTCGTTCTTCCTGCTGGCGGGAGGGGCGCAACATACCTCCTCTTGAAAGTAGTTACCATTATTGGATTGGCTTGTATTCTCTCAAGTTGTTTCCTAAGGATTTATACACATATATGTAGACGGACATATCAAAATGTGTTATGTTCCATGCATTGTTTGTTATTTTTAAAAAAATATTTTATTTATTTAGTTGAGAGAGAGTGAGAGGAAGAAACAGATAGTGAGACAGAGAGAATGGGCATGACAGGGCATCCAGCCAGTGCAAACAAATTCCAGACGTATGTGCTCCCTCTGGCTTACATGGGTCTTGGGGAATTAAACCAGGGTCCTTTGGCTTTGCAGGCAAATGCCTTAACTGCTAAGCCATTCCCCAAGTCCTGTTTGTTATTTTTTGAGACAGAGTCTCATGCACAAAGTTGGCTTCAAATTAACTATGTAGCCAAGGTGCCTTGAACTTTTAATCCTCCTGCCTTCACCTCCCAAGTTCTGGGATTACAGGTGTATAATAAACACCTAGTATTTTCTTAGTACAAACAATGTTATACTATATGTACATTTTACAGGTAGCCTTAATTCTCCCAAATTTATGTCATAATGACCTAGTACTGTTATTACCGATAGATCTATTTCAAGCACATGGCTTATGTAAACTTAGTTCCTTTGTGTAGGAACATTTGCTTTGTTTTAAAGTAAGCACTCTTGGGCTGGAGAGATTGCTCAATGGTTAAAGGCACTTGCTTGCAAAGCCTGACAACCTGGATTCAATTCTCCAGTACCCATGTAAAGCCAGATGCACAAAGTGATGTATGTATCTGGCTATTATTTGCATTGGAAAGAGGCCTGCCTTGCCTATTTCCTCTCTTTCTCCCTCTCTTGTCTCTCTGTCTGCATGAAAATAAATAGACATATTAATGTCAGCACCATCTACACCAACCAGCAGAATATAAAAGTTCCCATGTGTCTCTACTTTTACTAATATCTGATATGATTAAACTTTAATTTTGACCAATCTGATAGGTGTAAAATGGCAACATATTCTCATTTTCATTTTTCTGGGTGCTGATATAATTGATCATTTTGTAGGTTTATTTTATTTTGTTGTGTTAACTTTTCCTGTGGAGATGTGGACAAATGTCTATTCACCTCAGACAGGACACAGACAACAAACCAAAGAAAAGATTGCACCCAGATTTAGCTTAGTGAAAGAGTGAGTTTACTGTGACTACTTACAGGAACATGGATGACTCAAAGGCAGCCACCAACCCAGCAAAGATGACGATTCTCAGAAGCTGCAACCCTCAAGCTTACTGCATGACTCAGGCAGCTCCACTGGGTGGGAGAGTCTCCTCTCCCTAGTAATTGTTTGCTGCTTCTGTAACTTTGGGACTTGTGAATGTGCAAAGTTCAGGAGCCTTGTTTCCTTCCTGAGCCTTTAAATTTGGACCTCTCTAATGCCTTCAGGATGGAATGCATCAATTAGGAGGAAATAGCTATACAACAGATTTAATTTATATTTGTTTTATGTTTATTTATTTTATTAATTTCTTCTGCTGGTGAATAACTATTCAAAAACTTGGTCATTTTCTTGTTGTCTTCTTCTTACTGAGCAATGGGAAAATTTTAAAATTACACATTCTACATTTTTAACTATTTTCTGAAAGAAATCAAATTTATATTGCACATGCTTTCCCATAATTGGTGTGTCCAATTAATATTACTTAGAATGTCTTTTTCATGTACCTTTTTTTTCATTATCCAGGTAAGGTTTCACTCTAGTCCAGGCTGACCTGGAATTCACTATGTCGTCTCAGGGTGGCCTCGAACCCACAGTGATTCTCCTACCTCTGCCTCCCGAGTACTGGGATTAAAGGTATGAACCACCATGCCTGGCTCATGTAGCTTTTATTTTGAGGGGTGTGTGTGTGTGTGTGTGTGTGTGTGTGTGTGTGTGCATGTATGCACATATGTGAGCAGATATGTGTGCCCTATATGCCCCTTAACACACACATGTGGAGGCCAGAGGACACTGGCTGTCTGCCTTTATTGCTCTCCCAGCTTATTTCCTTGGAATAGAGTTTCTAATGGAACCCGAAGCTCCCACTGCTTTTTAATTCAGTCAGTTTGGATGACCAGCAAGCCCCAGTGATTTTTTTTTTTAATCTCTGAGCCCCTAAGCCACTGGGTTACAGGTGTTTGTGGACATGTCTGGCTTTTTAGATGGATGCTGAGGGCTGTACTCAGGTCCTAATGTTTGCACAACAAATACTCTTGCCTAGTAAGCCATTTACCTGGTCCCATTTTATTTTATTTTTGGTTTTTTGAGACCCAGTTTTATGTCACCCAGGCTGTCCTCAAACTCTCTATGTAGCCAAAGATGACCTTGAACTTTCTGCTCCTCCTACATGGCCTCTTGAGTACCTAGATTATAGGTGTGATAACAACCTGGTTTATGCAGTACTGGGGATTGAACTCAGGGCTTCTTTTGCTAGTCAATCACTCAACTGACTAAACTACATCCACAGCTCCTTTGGTGTGTGTGTGTGTGTGTGTGTGTGTGTGTGTGTGTGTGTGTGTGTGTTTTCAGATCCGTATCTGTGTGCAGGTATGTATGCATGTGCATGTATGCTTGTGGAGGCCAGAAGTGGACATTAAATGTCTTCCTCAATTGCTGTCCACTTTAGAGGCAAGGTGGTTGGCTAGAATAGCTGGCCAACAAGCCCCAAAGATCCTCTTGTTTTTGCCTCCTCAGCTCTGGGATTATAGTTGTAGGCCACTCCACTGGGCTTCTTGCTTTTATTTATTTAACTTTTTATTGCAACTTTCCTAAGTATAGACAATAAATCATGGTAATTTTCTTCTAAATCCACACTGCACTGAATCCCTTCTTCTTTCTAATTAGTCTCTCCTCTATTTTTCCTCCTATTATGAAGGTCTTGTGTAGGTAGTGTAAGGCACTGTGAGGCCGTGAATATTAAGGCAATACTGTAGGGAAGACAGAATTGTAAGCAGTCCTACCATTTGGTTCTTACATTCTTTTTTACTTTTCTAATTTTTATTTTTTTTAACTTTTTATTGACAGCTTCCAATATAGACAAAAAACCCACCCCACCCCTATTGCCCCTTCTCCAATCCACCCTCAATTGAATCACTTCTTCTTTTCAATTAGTCTCTCTTCTATTTTGATGTTATAATTTTTCCTCCTATTATGAAGCCCTTGTGTAGGTAGCATCAGCCACTGCAAGGTCATGGCTATCAAGGCCATTGTGTGTATGGAAGAATACATTGTAAGAAGTCCTACTGTGGCAGACAGCTTTAGGTTCGCTGATATGAACTTCCAGACCAGGCACAGTTATGGAGGAAGGGATATTTATTGAAGCTTACAGACCCAGGGGAAGTTCCATAAACAGAAAAAGACACTGGCCTCCACACTTCAGGAACTCCAGCTAGACACTTTGCATATCTTTAGATTGAAATCTGAAACACACCACCATACCTTAAGATCAACCCAGTGACACTGCCACTGGCCAGGTGGCTGTAGATGCAAACTACAAAGTAATAAAAAACTGAATATATTGGAGGCCATCTATTCAAACCACCACATTCCACCCATGGCCCCCAATAGATTTATAACCATTACACATTGTAAATTGTTCTCAGTTCAATTTTAAAGGTCCCCACAGTCTTGACCAATTTAAGATAGTAAGTCCTGTAAAATCAAACAAGTTAAATGCTTCTAACATGTAAAGGCACAGAGTAAACATTTTCAACTGGTATAAGGCATAGCAAGGAGAGACTAGAACAATGCAAACTCAACCACCATCAAACAAACATCAAACTTCTGCAGTTCAAGTCCAATACAACCAGAGACTGGCAGTCTCCAGATTTTCTAATTCCACCCCTCCAGGTAGGTAGAGTAGCCAGGGAAAACTTCTATCCTAGGCCAACTGTGTGCTCTATGGTAGCACTTGCATAGTCCTGGTATATCTAAAAAATCTTCAGGCCTTCATGCAAACCATGATCTATCTTCCAAAGGCTCTTTCAGCCTATCAGGGCATCAGTCCCTGCCTCATGCTGCATCTAAGCAGTAGCTCCTGGAACTGTGTGCAATTCACGATCACTCCATGCATTTTTATGCTTTTGAAACTAATGCTAGGTGTTCAGGACACAGCCATATTCTGAATTTACAGACAAAGTAAATCATAACCTTGATAAGCAGTTTCCTTCTCCAGTCAACTCTTTCCAAAAAAAAAGTTTGCATTTTTATTATAGTCTTTCCTCAGACATCCTCTACATGGTTTTAGTGTAAAGAGTTGGACCATCTTCCTTAAGATTGCTAATGTCTTTGACAATAGCAGGTTCAGTAACCTTAAACCAGTCTCAGTGCCTGTAATTTTAACTTGCTTGAGGTTTTCCAGCTTAAAATATTAAATCTCTCAGTCCAATATCTTTAGCAAAGCACATCAGTCCATTAAAAATTTAACCTTGATCAAACTCTCTGGGCCTGGGCAGCAGGACACAGCCAGCCCTTATGCCAGTAGCCCAGTTCCAACAAAGTCCTCTGTAGTCTTTCCTTCCCTTTAGAAAGCTCATAAGCCAAGTTCAATATTGTGTGCCCTTAGAATTTTCAAACTCTCATCATAATAGTCCATAAAACTTGGCTTGCCACTCCAGAAGGCATCTTCATTTGCAAACACCAAGTCCATGCCCATTTCTCCAAAACAAAGGTTCCAAAAGATCAACATGGTCAGGTTCATCTCAGTCCACTCCTTGGTACCAAGTTCTGTGGCAAACAGCTTCACATTTGCTGAGATAAACTTCCAGACCAGGAACAGTTATGGAGGAACAGATATGTATTGAAGCTTACAGATCCAGGGGAAGTTCCATAAATGGCAGAAGAAGCTGGCCTGCCTTGATAGGTCCAAGGAGAAAGAGAGAGAGAGAGAGAGAGAGGGAGAGAGAGAGAGAGATGGAGAAAGAGGGAGGGAGAGAGAAAAGCATAAGCCAAAAGCCACAGCACACTTCAGGAACTCTAGCTAGGCACACTTTGCATATGTTTAGATTGAAATCTGAAACCCACCACCACACCTTAAGATCCACCCAGTGACACTGCCTCCAGCCAGGTGGCTGTAGATGTAAACTACAAAGTAATAAAACACTGAATATATTGGGGGCCATCTATTCAAACCACCACACCTATCCTTCCTTTGACTCTTACATTCTTTCTATCACCTCTTCCACAATGGTCCCTGTGCCTTGGAGGTTGTGATAGATCTCACTTAGTACTGAACAGTCCATTGTCACTTCTTCTCAGCACTATGGTGAGTTTTGAGTAACCCCAATGGTTATCACCATCTGAAAAGAGAAGCTTCTCTAACCCACTGTGAGAGTAGTATTAATATATGGGCATAAACATAAGTGTTTAGAGGGCAGTTTGGTAGGAATAGTATATCCACTTAGCCCAACTACAGCAGTTGTTACTCTCCTAGGGTTTATGATCTACTCAGTCATATTTTTATGTTAAAAATATTTAGATGAAAGCCGGGTATGGTGGCACATGCCTTTAATCCCAGCACTTGGGAGGCAGAGGTAGGAGGATTGCCATGAGTTCAAGGCCACCCTGAGACTACATAGTGAATCCCAGGTCAGCCTGAGCTAAAGTGAAACCCTACCTTGAAAAACCAAAAATAAAATATTTATATAAGGGGGGGCAGAGAGAGAGAGAGAGAGAGAGAGAGAGAGAGAAAGGGAGAGGGAGAGGGAGAGAATAAGCACTCCAGTGCCTCATGTCATTGCAAACAAACTCCAGATGCATGCACCACATTGTACATCTGGTTTTATATGAATACTTGGGAATTTAACTTAAGCTGGAATGTTTTGCAAGCCAGCAAACACCTTTAACCACTGAGAAATCTCCTCAGGCCCCTGCTTTTATTTTTAATGAAGAGAAATTCATGAATCTTTTCCTTCTTTCTGAATTTAGAAGGCCTTTGTGGTAGATTGAGTAAAGGATACTCCAAATGCCATGCCCACCTGAAAGTTGTGAATGTGACCTTATTTGGGAAAAAGGGTTTTTTAAATATAATAAAGTTATTACCACTCACCCAATTTGTGGTACTTTGTGATAGCAGCCATAAGAAACTAACTGAGATTTTTTCTGTCCCCCAAAATTATTGATATAATTTTTAAAATATTTTTTACTTATTTGCAAGCAGAGAAATGGAAAAGAGAGAGAAGAAGAATGGGCACACCCATGGCAAATAACTCCAGATATATTCACCATTGTGCATCTGGCTTTATGTGGGCACTAGGGAATGAAACTGGAGTTGTTAGGCTACTTAAGCAAGTGCCTGCCTTAGCCACTAATAAATTTCTCCAGCCCAATATAATTTTTTGACATTTTATTTATTTATTTATTTTTTGTTTTGATTTTTATTCAAGGTAGGTAGGGTCTTGCTCTAGCCCTGAAATTCACTATATAGTCTCACGGTACCTTCAAACTCACAGCAATCCACCTATCTCTGTCTCCTGAGTGCTGGCATTAAAGGTGTGCACCACCACGCCAGGCTTATTTATTTATTTATTTTTAATGAGCGAGTGAATGAGAAGGAGGGAGAGAGAGAGGAAGAGAGAGAGAGAGAAAGCATGCCAGGTCCTCCAGCCACTGAAATTGAACTACACACATGTGCCACCTAGAGAACATGTGTGACCTTGTGCTGAAATCACCTTGTATGTCTGGCTTATTTGAGTGTCTGGCTTAAGTGGGATCTGGAGAGTCAAACATAGGTCCTTAGGTTTCACAGGCAAGCACCTTAAGCCATCTCGCCAGCCCAATTTTTTGACATTTTGTTATTGTGTGTTTTATCTGTGACTTTTCTCTATAATTTTAGAAGTGTGTTTAGATAGAAACAAATTAATATTTTTCTAAATGGTTAGCCAATCCCATTGATTTGAAATGCTACTTTGAGCATGCCCATGGGTCCATTTCGTAATTTGTTGAGGCAAGGTTTCACTATTGTCCAGGCTAATGTAGAACTCACTCTATATCCCAGGCTGGCCTAGAACTCATGATGGTTCTCCTACCTTAGGCTCCCAAGTTCTGGTCTTAATCTAGTAACCTATTTTTATTCCATTGTATTGCCTCCTAAACAAAATTCTTTTTTGTGTGATATCCTTGAATTTGTAGATTTATTTGGAGAGAATTGACATATCAACAATATTATCTTGGTTTCCTGTTTACAAAAAATATGTTTATCTTAGGGATGGAGAGATGGCTTAGTGGTTAAGGTGCTTGCCTGCAAAGGCTAAGGACCCCTGTTTGACTCTTCAGATCCCACATAAGCCAGATACACATGGTGACACAAGTGTGCAAGGTTGCACATGTGCACAAGGTGGCACATGTGTCTAGAGTTCAATTACACTGGCTGGAGGCCCTGGTGTGCCAATTCTTTCTCTCTTGCTCGTGCTCTCTCACATAAAAAAGACCAGTCTGTTGGACTTGCCTTAAACAAAAAAAAACATTTATTCAAACTTTCTTTTACTTCTGCCAGTAATCTCTGTTAGGTTTGTTAGGTTTATTTCTGAAATTTGATGGTTTCATTGTTATTATAAGTAGATCTTTTTCCTGGTTTAGTTGGTTATAATTGTGTATAATAAATTTTTTTTTGTATGTTCATCCCATATCTATTCTATGTTAACCTGTTGCATTATGTCGAATTATTTGCAAATACTAAAAGCTATGTCTTTATATTTCAAATCTGTTGTTTTTTGTTTGGTTTTTCAAGGTAGGGTTTTGCTGTAGCTCAGGATGATCTGGAATTCACTATGTATTCTTAGGGTGGCCTCGAACTCATGGCAATCTTCCTACCTCTGCTTTCCAACTGCTGGGATTAAAGGCATGTGCCACCATACCCGGCTCTGTATTTCCAATCTTACTGACTACTATAGTGGAGATATTACTTTTTGCTCCTGACATTATAATGTTTCACTATTAAAAATGTCATCAACAAGTTACTGGAAGATGCCATTATTGCTTTAAAATGATTGGTCTTTGGCTTCTTAAGCCTTTGTTATTAATATTAATATGAATGAGGGTTGATTTTTTATTGAATTCCTTCTTTGCATATATTTAAAAAACCATGCAGTTTTATTCCTTTACCTGGATCATGTACTGTCATGGGAAGCTTCTACCTGGGGAGATGCAAAATACATGTCTATTCACCCCAGCTAAGGCTCGGATAATAGGCCAAAGTATGAGTGCACCAAAACCAGCTTTGTTGAACTAATGAGTTTATTTGAGTTACTTACAGAGCAGGGTGAGGGGTTGCTTACAGGACCATGGATGATTCAAAGGCAGCTCTGTTATCAAAAAGCCCACCCCAGCATAGGTGATGACTCATGGAAGCTATATCTATGGCGCTCACTGCACAAGCTTCAGGAAGTTATGCTAGTCAGAAAGTCTCTAGCACCCTATGTGACTTGCAGGCAGCTAAGTCAAAGAGTCTCTCTTCAAGCAATTGTTTTCCCTTTATATAACTTTAGGACAAGGTCTTGTAATTTTTTCCACACTTGTTCTCCTGAGACTCCTGAGCTTTCTTCCCCCACCCAGTAGAGAATGTTTTAATTCTGAGGAAATTGCTATACAACATGTGTGAATTACACCCATAGATTTCCTTGTATGAACCACTTTTTATTCTTAAAATAAACCACACTTGGTTATGATGAACCATTCGTTAATACACAGTAACTTCAATTTTCTAATATTTTATTTCAGATTTTTGCACCTTTATTTTTAAACCATATTGGCACATATCATCTATCCGACTATTTTGTGGTGCCTTTGTTTGGTTTTAGTTTCAGTATCAAGGATATGTCGGTTATTAAATGAGCTTGGTAGTTTCTCATTTTTCTGTTCTCTAACACTGGATGAGCTGGGCATAATGGCTCATGTTTGTGATTCCATCACTTTGGAGACAAAAGCAGCAGGCTTATAGTGATGCCCTGGACATCTTGGGACACATGGTGACTTCCAGGCCAGCCTGACATACAGTGAAACCCTGTCTCAAAAAATCAAACTGGATAAAATGAAAATTATGCATTATTTCAAGTCTTGGTGGAAATCTATAGGTAGAATTCACTTCCCTTATATATATATATATATTTAGGTTGCATTTCATTCTAGCCCAGGCTGACCTGGAATTCACTATGTAGTTTCAGGGTAGCCTCGAACTCATGGTAATCCTCCTACCTCTGCCTCTCAAGAGCCAGGATTAAAGGTATGCATCACCATGGCCGGCTTCTTGTACTTTTTTTTTTTTTTTTAGTGAATGGGTAGTTTGTGAAAAACGTTTGAGTTTCTGGAACTAGGATATGATGAACTTTCCATTTTAAAGTCTTTGCATTATAAAGTCAGGAGCACAGAATTTTTTTTCTCTAATGAAAAGAGTTTTATTTCTTTATTTATTGACAGCTTTCATACTTACAGACAATAAACCATAATAATTCCCTTCTGTCCCCCACTTTCCCCTTCATAATGCCACTCTCCATCATATCCCCTCCCCCTCTCAGTTACTCTCTTTTTATTTTAATTTCAGCACTTGAGAGGCAGAGGTGGGAGGATTACCATGAGTTAAAGGAAAAAAGCTCAATGGTTAAAGGGGCTTCCTTGCAAAGTCTGAGCCAGGCTTCCATTTCCCCATGTCCATATAAAGCCAATGGCATATGCATCTGGAGTTTGTTTCCAGTGCCAAGAGACACTGGTATGCTTATATACTTTCTCAAGTAAACAAATAATTTAAAAAAATTTTTGACCCCATTGTAAGCCAAAAATCAGGCCTTAACAAATACAAAAAAAGCTGAGATACTTCCTCATATCTTATCAGATAAACATGGAGAAGAATGTAGGAATCAACAGTACAAGAAACCTCACAAATACTTGGAGACTAAACAATATGTGTTTAAATGAACAGTGGGCCATTGAGGAAATCAGGAAGGAAGTGTTTGTGATTAAGCCTCCTACTTAGTTTCCAGCTAGTATGGCATTTGGGAGGTTGAGCGTTGCTGGAGGTGGTGTCACAAAAAGTAAAGAAAACTCAAATAAAGAACCTGATGATGCATCGTAAAATTCTAGAAAAACAAGAAGAGACTAAATACAAACCCAGTGAATAACAAGAAATAGCAAAAACTAGAGCAGAAATTAACAAAAGAAACACCAAAAGAACAATATATGCAATCCACTAAACAAAAGATTGACAAACCTCTAGCCAAACAAAAATGAGACAGGAACAAATTAATAAAATTAGAGATAAAAGGAAGTTGTTATAGTAGATTCCAATAAAGCCAGAAGATCATTAGGGAATGCTTTGAAAAATTTATATACCGAAAAACCTGGAAGCCTTAGAAGATATGAATAAATTATTAAACCCATATGACCTATGAAAAATTCATCAGATATAAACAATTTAAACAGTTAAACAGGCCCATAATAAGCAATGAGATCAAAGCACTAATTCAAAATTTCCCTACATGCTGGGCGTGGTGGTACTTGCCTTTAATCCCAGCACTCAGTAGGCAGAGGTAGGGGGATCACCATGAGTTCGAGGCCACCCTGAGACTACATAGTGAATTCCAGGTCAGCCTGGGCTATAGTGAGACCCTACCTCAAAAAAACAAATAAAAAAATCCGTACAGCACTGGGGAGATGGCTTGGTTAAGAAGATTTGCTGTTTACACATCAAGGTTTCTCGGCCAGAGACCACTGAATTCAACTCCCCAGAACCTATGTGTGATAGGTTGAATCAGGTGTCTCCCATAAACTCATGTGTTCTCAATGCTTGTTCCCCATCTGATGGTAACTTGGTAGGTGGAGCCTTATTGGTAGAAATATGTTGCTGAGGATGGACCTTGAGGTTTATTAGCCCTTAGCTTGCCAGTATTTGTTTGGTTCACTCTTTTGTTGCTGTTGTCTACCTGATGTTGGCAAGAAGGTGATGGCCATCTTCTGCTCTACCATATTTTCCCTGCCATTATGAAGTTTCTCCTCATGGCTAGACACCAAAATAAAATCTTTCCTCCTACCAGCTACTTTGGCTAGGCATGGTGGTGTATACCTTTATTGCAGCACTAGGGAGGAAGAGGTAGGAGGATTTCTGTGAGTTTGAGGCCAGCCTGAAACTACAGAGCCTGGGATAAAGTGAGATCCTATCTAAAAAAAAAGAAAGAAAAAAGAAATCAGAGCCTCCATCAACTGCTTTGTTGGGAGGTTTATTGGTTCCAGCCATGAGATGGTAACTGCAGCAGAAATTGAGACCAGTGTAGTGGAATCATTGCTGTAAGAATCCTAACTGTGTGGCTTTTGGACTTTTAGAACTGATTTGTTGGAAGAATGTGGAAGGATTTGAAACCTTGGTCTGAGAGACACCTTGCAGTGCTGAAGGCAGAGTTTGAAAGTTGAAAATCACAAAGGCAGAAAGAACTGAGGCTTGGCTTATGAAGGGAAGAAAGAACTTTGCTTGAATTTGGCTAGAAGTAGTTTGTGTGAGAGGCTTGCTGCATTCTGCCCATGTCATGACAACTTGAAACTTTTAACAGGGTTGAGTTTAGAAGAAATGGACTTGTGTAAGCAGATGGATAGGGCAGTGTCAAAGACAAGTTACAGGATGGGAGAAAAATCTTTGTCAGCAACATTCAAGATGGGGTTAATATCTAGAATATATAAAAATCTAAAAGAGACATGTACCAAAAGTAAAAATCACCAATAGACTAATGAACTGCACACACAGTTCTCAAATGAAAGAACAAAAATAACCAATAAATATTTGTTAAAGAATCTAACATCTGTATCCACCAGGAAATACAACTTAAAATGTCCCAGGTTACAATCTCACTCCAATAAAGAAAATGAATGCTGGTGAGGAAATGGGAAAAGAAGAGACCTTATTTACTGCTGTTGGCAGTATAAAAGTGGTGGTGGCACCATTATGGAAATTGGTATTTGGGCTTCTCAAAATACTATAAATAGACTCACCCTATGACCCAACTATATGACTCCTGGGCATATATCCAAAGGACTCTATATCCTACCAAAGACATACTTGCACTTCCATCATGGAGAAGGGCCTTTCACTCCAGATTTCAACAACCAGAAATTCGGAAGCTGCACTCAGGTGTCAAAATAGGCACACTGAGGCAGCTAAGAAGTTTATGGTTTGCACTGAGGTTTTTCTGTCGAGCTGCCTGGTTTGATCACAGCAAGGAATGGGGGCTCCTTTCTCATCTCATTAGTGTACTATAGAATCTATAATTTTTCTCCTTGGTCATACCAATTGTATTGTAAAGAGAAGTGGGCAATCCCCCTTGGTTTCAAAAATATCTGCCCTTAGTGATCTGTGTATCTTCCATGTTTTGATGTAGGACCCAAGTTTTCTTAACAGATATGAGAGCCTAGCACCAATGTCATAGTCACACCTGATGCTGACCAGGCACATTCTTCCCAGTAGCTTCTTGTACAAGAAGCAAAGTCCTCTAAGAGCAATAGGTGTTTTTTTCTGGGGTCATCAGGGTTGACTTTACTAAAACTCCTAAGAAGTTCCTCTCTTAAGTAATACTATTTCTCAGCAAATATACATGTATTCTATGACCCCTTCTTACATTCATCCAGCAACCAACAACCACCCTCACAAAGGTCTGTTGTTTGTATTGTCTTATTTTCTCATAAGTATTTTATGCTCTCTACTCTGTCAAGGAAAAATCTATCATCAACATTGGGAGGCCTCTTCTCTGCTCCCTGCATGGGATGGCAAATTGGCTCTTGCAAACATTGCATAGAATACCCTGGAAAATGCTGCAGATTTTTCCCTCAGACACACTTCAAATCTGGAGGATCTGTGTACATGGTATGCTCTTATGATGTGTCCAGGGACAGTATGTCATAGGAACATGGGCCAGAGTTTATACCCCCTATGACCTTGCTGCTCCTTTCACAGAGGAGAGAATTGTGATTTTCCCCTGAAGTATACTTTTGAACCCTGAGCAATGGCCTTTGCTATGACCACCTAGCTTCAATCACTAGACTGCCAACACTTTCCAGAACATTGCTGCACCAGCACAGACCAATTTTAACCAGAGTTTCCTCTGCTTAGTAACTTGAGATCGGCAGATACCACCAAGCTTCAGGTGTCTATTACCGTCAGGTCTTGCCCCCAAAACAGGAATATTGGTCATTTGGTTCTTTTCTCTACATCCAACTGTGCCAAACTCATTCTTCAATGCAATGTGAATTTTCATTCTATGCTTTAAAAGATCTCCTCCAAATTATCTGCTACTTTACCAATGTTTACTCTAGCTCCCTGACTTTGTCCCAGCAATAGATGATAACTAGATACCATTTAAAAACATTATTGCCGGGCTGGAGAGATGGCTTAGCGGTTAAGCGCTTGCCTGTGAAGCCTAAGGACCCCGGTTTGAGGCTCGGTTCCCCAGGACCCACGTTAGCCAGATGCACAAGGGGGCGCACGCGTCTGGAGTTCGTATGCAGTGGCTGGAAGCCCTGGCGCGCCCATTCTCTCTCTCTCCCTCTATCTGTCTTTCTCCCTATGTCTGTCGCTCTCAAATAAATAAATAAAAAATGAGTAACAACAACAAAAAATTTAAAGGAGTGCCACCACAGGTGGCTAAGCCTTTAAAAAAAAAAAACATGATTGCCAAGTTCACCTAACGACATTGTTACTTTGTAGCATTTTCAGCCAATGATTATCATGCAGTTCTACCCTTATGGCACAGAGCTGTGAGAGAGCAAAGATGTCATTACCTCAGCTTTCTAGATTCATGTAGCCCAGCAGCTATAGCTATAGCTCTACAGAAACATGTGGGTTCAAGTTCAAATCTGATGTTTTCATTTACCTATGTGCCTGGGCCACTGAATTCAGTCTTATAAGTATGTTTTTATTTATAAATTACCTTATTAACCTGTAATATTTGATTTCTGAGAGGAGCAAGCTTAAATGAAGTGATATGAAAGGTGTCTATTATTGGTGTTCCCAGGTACTATTTTTTTTTTTGTTTGTTTTTTCGAGGTAGGGTCTCATTCTAGCTCAGGCTGACCTGGAATTCACTATGTAGTTTCAGGTGGCCTCAAACTCACGGCGATCCTCCTACCTCTGCCTCCCAAGTGATGGGATTAAAGGCGTGCGCCACCACGCCCAGCCCCAGGTACTATTACTGTTGCTGTTTTCAGGTGAGTCCTCCACCACTTAGTAAAACCTCTTCTTCTCTGAAGAACATGACTTGCGGCCGCTACCATGGGCCTCATTAGAAAAGAACTAAGGATCAGTACGTAAGACGCATAAGACAAAAATCAGAATGGGGCTGGTCACTAGAACTTTTGATGGAAAAAGAAAGTCCCAGTTTCTTTCTGCAAGAGCGCCACCATGTGGTACAATGAGGAGTGTACGCCTGCACCTTTGAGAAGAGGCTGTGGTTCCACAAAGACACTTAAGAGGCATCTGGTGAAAAGTAGAAAGAGAAGCCATGCGCACTGGAATGACCAAAACGGGAAAAAGAAAAAAAAAAATGGAAGGAGAAACGAGAATCAAATGCCACCTTAGCAAGCATTTACCAACTGTCTCATTTATACTTATCCACCCATATCCATTTAGTCCATCATGATACATTTACTCACCACTGGCAAGGATCACCACAGGTTAAGTAGGCCACAGGCCCTGTCCTAAAAAAGCTCACAGGCCTGGGGTGGGGAGACTGGGAGGCAAGCAAACAAACGTCTATCATACATTAGTGCTCTCCAGTCAGCAGTCACCAGGAGCACACCTGTGTTTGAATAATTCAGATTTACTGTTCATTGTCACAAGGAAGCAGGTACCTCATGGATAACTGAACAGAAAGTAAGGGGTGTTAGAAAAGATGCACAGCATTTTAGCCAAGTTGAGAGTCACTTGAAAGTGGATGTGGCTAGCGATCAGGGCAAGTCTATGTCTGAGCATCATAGTAATTTTTTAAAGATTTTATTTTTATTTACTTATTTATTAGAGACAGAGAGAGAGAGAGAGAGACCGAGAGAGAAGGAAGGAGAGAATGGGCACGCCAGGGCCTCTAGCCACTGCATATGAACTCCAGATGCATGTGCCACTATGTGCATCTGGCTTACATGGGACCTGGAGAATCGAACCTGGGTCCTTAGGCTTCACAGGCATGCATCTTAACCACTAAGCCATCTCTTCAGCCCTATCAGAGTAAATTTTATTGTGGGAAATAACTCAAGGCTAGAGCTATATGTGGAAAAGCAATGGTACGTAACCACTAATTGTGGCAGGGAGAAGGGGAGTTTTGTATTTTGGCTGCTTTGTATAGTAACCATAGGAAGAGATCTTGTCTCTTACATCTCACTTCATCACAGTGGCCAAGAGGCTTTGCTTGGTGTGACTGTGCTATGAGACTGCTTAGTTTCAGTGGGAAAATATCGTGGCCTAGCCTTGTAAAGCCAGTGCCAGAATCCAGGGGCTGCTTTCCTCTTCCATAACCCCCACTTGGGAGGAGAAAGATAAAGATGCAGGACGTTCATCTGTGATATTGACATTCACACCCTTGCCAAGAGTTTGCTGATCACAATCTAGAAGGTTTCAGAGGACACAGACTGGGTTGTAGGATGAGGATGAGCTGTTGAGTTATTTAAATTGACAGTGGCTTCATACCTGCATTCTCCACTTCAGACAGGATGCACTGGTGAATGGCAGCAGGTGTTTAACAGGAATGAAGTGATTAGTCTTTGGCCAGGTCTCAAAGCCAGCAGGGCTAGATGCCATAGCCCAGGCAATGAAAAGACAGCTTGCATCCAGCTACATCTGTCAGAGAGGCCCATGGGGATATGACAGACTATTTACTTGTCCTGGAATATTTATGTGGATGTAGTGAGAAATGTTCACTACAGCACGAACTGTGCTGTAGATGGCCAAGGAGGAATCATGAGCGCTAATGAATTTAGAGGAAGTCTTGGGCTTGTGGCATGGACATTGTGTCATTTGTGACTTCGGGCAAGGAAAAGTTTTAGATTACTTTCTCCACTTGCAATATTTCTGCTGCAAGAATAAGGGTGAAATCTCTCCTGGGAATTCTCCCAAGGAACTATGTTCACATCATCCTGGAGATTTCTGGGGTTCCCCACCTTAGGAAACCATGGAGCGGTATTTGTTTTATTTATCTCCATGTCTCCATCAATTCTCCTAGTTGACAGGCTGGTGGTGGCCAGCAAGGGAAAGTGTGATGTCCAAGAAAGAAGTGGCTCAGTGTGTATAGGCAGTATAGGAAGTCCGATTATCACATGGCACAGCAGGTCAACTGAATTTTTGCCTCTTGAGGTGGGCACATTCCTTGACCTGGACAAGTATTGCTAGCAAAACAGCTGCAGTGTCTCTGACAGATATTTATTTTCATCCCGAGGGTTGAGCTTTTGCAGATAAGATAGTGATGACCTCAGTAGGAGCATTTTGTTGGCTGAAGTCAAGGTCCATTCTCACAAGACTAAAGGTTGGGGAGGAAAACACAAGTACAGGAAAGGACTTGGAAAAGAGAACTTGCCTTCTGAAGTGGTTCAAGAAACTGGTATTAAACTTTGACCAGTAAGGAAAGAGCAGTTGTACATCCAGAAATCATAAACTTCATAAACATACAGAAAAGTTTTGTTCTCCAATGGCCGAAAGAAACCATTAGGGGCAAAAAAGTAAGTAAATCTTATTAGTATTCTCTGGGGTGATAAAATGTAGCAGGCAAGGCTGGGTAGCAAAGGGACAGAAGAGAGTGCTGAAAGGCAGAAAATGAATGCTGGTCCTTAGTTTTGGGTAGGAGCTGCCCAGTTCCAAAGTGGGCTCTTTGCTCTTTTGTCTTGGGCTTGCAGAATTCCTGAGAATCCTTAGTTTGAGGTGTTGTTTGACAGGACAAAGCAATGTGTGTCATTCCAACAGGAAACGATTATTCCAAGGGTGAACATCTCATTGTTTTATTTTTGTGCCAGTTTTGAGAAGTGACTAATACTGTCTTCTCTACAGAGGTTCAAGGGTGGTTTTTCTCTTATGGCATTTCCCAAACACAAAAAGTCTGTGTCAGAGATGGTAAAGGAACTGCTGAAGTGGGATTTTGGCAGTGGAGCGTGTGCTTGGTGATACATCTGGAAGCATCTTTATGTTGCCTGATATTTCAACACATTGGCCTGTTGCATGGCAGGATCTGGGATAGGAAGTGCTTTGCAAATACCTACAGAAGTCTGTTAACTCAGAAGGAAACAATTTGCATCTGAGGGGAGATCAAGTGTATTGTTACCAAGGTCAATGACATTAGTTTGCTTTGTGGAATTTTGAGGGTTTTTTTTTTTTGAGAGCTCTGATAATTACAGTCAGGAATTCCTGTAGTTCATTATATGTTTACTGATAAACATAATAACGAGTGCAGAATAGAAGGTGTTTTAGTAACCATCCCGGTGAAATAGTGTATCCATGTCACTGCAGAATTAAGTTGGAGTTCTCCAATTATTGAATACAAAATCATGTAATTTACAAAATCATGACAGCCATAGGCCTCTTGCTAAGATAGTGCACTCATTCTAAGAATAGGAAACAATAATCAGAACATATTTGTGGGCAGCTCCTGAAGCTGGAGGGTGTTCTTGCTGTCCATCTTGCCTCACTAGAAGATGAGGTATGCAGCATTGGAAATATTACCAATAGCATCAAAATCACTCACCCAGTGTTGCAACGTTCAGCATACTTAGACTGCTGAATGGTGTATCATGAAGAATTTGTTTCACACTGCATTTTTGGTATAGGTATACGAAAAACATTTCAAAGGTTTAAAATTGTTCACCAGTTTCATAAAGATTCCTGTAATTTTTTTAAAATGCTGTCAAAGTAGACAAAAACATTTTGATAATCAAACTTGGTAAAGAATGTAATAGTGTAGCTGGAGAGATGGCTTAGTGTTTTAGGCACTTACCTGTGAAGCCAAAAGACCCAGGTTGGATCCCCCAGTATCCACATAAGGCAGATGCACAAGGTGGCACATGTGTCTGAAGTTTGTTTACAGTAGCTGAAAGCCCTGGTGAGCACACTCACTCATTCTCTCTCTCTCTCTCTCTCTCTCTCAAATAAATTAAAAATGAATAAATAAAATAGTTTTTAAAAAGAATATGATAGTGTGGCTGCTTTACAATATTGGAAGCCTTGGAAGTTATATAATGTCAGTTGAATAAACAGCCAGTATTTATTAATGTGCAAAGGGATGGAAATGAAGAAAAGACTGCTATATTGAATAAAGCAAGTATCCCTTTTAAGAAACAGTAGGAACAATCTCCATGTGAAGATTTATTCACTTCTTGTCTTTTTTTTTGTTGTTGTTGTTTTGTTTTTCGAGGTAGGGTCTTCCTCTAGCTCAGGCTGACCTGGAATTCATTATGTTGTCTCAGGCTGTCCTCGAACTCACTGCGATCCTCCTACTTCTGCCTCTCGAATGCTGAGATGAAAGGTGTGTGCCACCATGCCTGGCTTACTTCTTGATTCCAGATACCTCTGCAATGCAAAATTGATTTCATGTTGAAACACTCCTCAAAAAAAACCCATCAGTTAAATAATTTCCCTATTGGAATTGTGTCAGTTAAGGATGAGCACGCCTGTTAAAATTATGGTGAGGAAATGTGAGAGGTATTTGGCCTGGGAGAAATGCAGCTCTTGGTGAGATGTTATTCCATGAGAACAGTTTATAAAGATAGTACCTGTGTTACCTGGTGGCCATAGAATTTGGTGAAAAGCCAATTGTCCCTAGTCTGGGGCAAGACTGAACCAGCTGATTTTGGGCAGGTGAAACGATACAGATCATTTTTTCAGGGGCACAGACACAAGACTGTTGAGGTCCTTACGATATTTTGAAATGGCTACTTGAACAACATGTCTAAAGGATCTCAGGAGTCCTTCTGAGCTCCTCAGCCCCAGAGCTTGGCTTGAATTGACTGGGCATATGCCCATTTTCCTATATCATTATCTTATGGACAAATGACAGTTAAGACACTAGACTAGCAGGGGGATCATATGGGGATCTATTAACAGGCTGAAACACTCTCTTGCTAAGGACCAACACAAATGTGTTTGCATAACCAAATCAATCCCAAGGAGCCAATTCCCAGAAAATTAAACAAAACCAATGATAAAGATATTCAACAAACACCAAAGCAGGAGTCAGCATGACTTTCACCAGCCATGAGTCAGAATATGTGTGATGCACACTCTGATATCAAGTCTAACACAGTGAGAACTTCAGCTGACCTTAGGGAAATTCCATTGGTGTATATATATATATTTTTTTTTCCAGACAAATGTCAGCAGAAAGCCACTTGTAGTTTGAAAAAAAAAATGCAACAAAGGAAAATTTATGCCATGAAAAAATGTGGATCATCTCAGTAAGAGTTTTCTCCCCCACTTTTTAGCTCTTACAAGTGAAATGATTTTGAGCATTCATGCATAAGTGTCTGTTAAGATATATACCTTCATTTCACTTGGGTAAATAATCTAAGAGTACAGTGGCTGAATCATATGGTATGTATGGGCTTAACTTTTTAATTAACAGCCAACCATTTTATAAGTATGGCTCATCCATATTACATTCCCACCAGTAGTATCCTGGCATTCTAGTTTCCACCCATGCTAGAATTTTTTGTTTTAAATGGCATTTATGAGTATTTTATCATATCTTCATCTGAAATTCATGCATCTTCTTTGGAAAAGTGTCTCTAAATAATACCTAGGTATTTTTAAAACCTCAAATATCTTTTTTGGAAGTAGAAACTTTGTATGGCACATCATGTGTTGGTACCATCATTTCCCTCCTCCTGCCCTCATTCCACTCAGTTGGATTATTGGTATTCACTATGGGGTTGTGGGTTATGGATTATTAAAGCAGCAGTCAGTCATTGTGCGGGGAAGCAATGCCTCTGGATATTTCCTCCCACCCTGTGACTCTTACAATCTTTGTGCAAAATTCCTGCCCAGGATTTTCAATGGAATTCTTTCTTATGATTGAGCTATGAGAGTTCTTTATATATATTTTCTCTCTTTCTCTCTCAAATAAACAAAATATTTTTAAAAGGGGGCAGGGGTGTACAGTTCCATAGTAGTGTGCCTGCCTACCATGTGCAAGGTCATGAGTTCCTCTTCTAATCCCACAATTAAAGTAAAATATAGGGCTGAAGAGATGGCTTAGTGGTTAAGCGCTTGCCTGTGAAGCCTAAGGACCCTGGTTCTAGGCTCGGTTCCCCAGGACCCACATTAGCCAGATGCACAAGGGGGCGCAAGCATCTGAAGTTCATTTGCTGTGGATGGAGGCCCTGGTGTGCCCATTCTCTTTCACTCTCTGTCTGTCGCTCTCAAATAAATAGATAAAAATAAAAATATTTAGTTCAAAAAGAGATATATGCATTGAAAAAGATTCCTCCCCCCATGGCTTGCATTTCCATTTTGTTTTAAAACTTTTTATTGACAATTTAAAAATATTTTATCTATTTATTTGGCAGAGAAAGAGAGAGAGAGAGGACCTGTAATTCACTGTGCAGTCTTAGGCTGGCCTTGAACTCACTGTGGTACTCCTACTTATGCCTCTTGAGTTTTGGGATTAAAGGTGTGCACCACCACACTTGGCATATGACCCCCCTTTAACTTCTTTCTTTCTACTGATTCTTACTCTAGCTTACATATATCAAAAACTCTGAAGTTAGGATCCACATATGAGAGAAAGCCTGTGTCTTTCTGAGCCTAGGTTAAATCACTTAGTATTTTTTCCAGAGCCATCATTTGCCAACAAAATTCATTACTTCAATTTTATTTACAGTTCAGTAAAACTCCATTGTGTATATGTAGTACATTATCTATTCAGTTGATGGGCATCAATGGCTGATTCAATTTCCTAGCAATTGTTAATAGAGCAGCAATACACATGAGTGAGCAAGTATCTCTAGAAAAATGTACACTTCCTAGGGTATGTACCCAGGAATAGTATAGCTGGGTCATATGGTATATGTATTTTAAGATTTTTAAGAAACTTTTACACTGGTTTCCATAATTGCTGCACCAGTTTAGACTCCAACTAACAGTAGATAAAGGGTCATCATTCCCCACACATTCACCAGCATTTGTTGTTATTTGATTTTTAAAATATTTTATTTATTTATATAAGAGAGAGAGAGAGAGAGAGAGAGAGAGAAAGAGGCAGACAGAGAGAGAATGAGTGCACCAGGGCCTCCAGCCAACTGCAAATGAACTCCAGATGCATGCACTACCTTGTGCATCTAGCTTACATGGGTACTGGGGAAGCAAGCCTCGAACTGGGGTATTTAGGCTTCACAGGCAAGCACTTGACTGCTAAATCATCTCTCCAACCCCCCCTTTTTTTGATGATAGCCATTTTGACTGGAGTGAGATAGAATCTTAAAATAGTGTAATTTGTATTTCCCTGATGGCTAAAGTTATAGAATACTTTATTATTATTTATTTATTTGCAAGCAGACTACAGATGCATGTGCCACTTTATGAGTATCTGGCTTTTATGTGGATACTTTGGAATAGAACTCAGGTTATTAGGCTCTGCAGGCAAGTGCCTTAACCACTGAACCATCTCTCTAGCCCCAATATGGAATACTTTAAAAATATTTATCATCCATTTCTATTTATTCTTTTGCCTTATTGCTATGGCTAAGACTTCCAGTACTATATTAAATAAAAGTGAGGATAGTGGACACCCTTGTCTTGTTCCTGCTTTTAGTGGAAAAGCCTCCAGTTTTTCCCCATTTAGTAATATGTTGGCTGTAGGCTTGTCATAAATAGCCTTTATTATATTGAAATATGTTCCTTCTATTCCCAGTCTCTGTAGGACTTTTATCATGAAGGGATGTTGGATTTTGTCAAATGCTTTCTCTGTGACTAATGAGATGATCATGTGATTTTTGTCCTTCAGTCCATTTATATAATGTATTACATTTATCGATTTGCGTATGTTGAACCATCCCTGCATCTCTGGGATAAAGCCTACTTGGTCAGGGTGAATGATCTTTCTGATATATTCTTGTATTCTTTTGGCCAATATTTTGTTGAGAATTTTTGCATCTATGTTCATGAAGGAGATTGCTCTGTAATTTTCTTTTTTTGTTCTATCTTGCCTGGTTTTGGTATCAGGGTGATGCTGGCTTTATAGAAGGAGTTTGGTAGGATTCCTTCTTTTTCTATTTTATGGAAAAGCTTAACAAGCAATGGTGTTAATTCTTCCCCGAAGGTCTGGTAAAATTCAACAGTGAATTCATCTGGGCCTGGACTTTTTGTACTTGGGAGATTTTTGATAATTGTTTTTATCTCTATACTATTTAAGTGATTAATCTCATCTTGCTTTAATTTAGGTAGGTCATATAAATCAAGGTAATCACCCATTTTTTCAGATTTTCATACTTACTGGAACATATGTTTTTGTAGTATGTCCCTATGATTTTTTTGAATTTCTCTGGTGTCTGTTTTGATGTTGCCATTTTCTCTCTAATTTTATTAATTTGTGTCTCTTCTCTCTTTCTTTTGGTCAGATTTGCTAAGTGTTTATCAATCTTGTTTATCCTTTCAAAGAACCAACTCTTTGTTTCATTGATTCTTTGGATTGTTTTTTTTTTGTTTGTTTCTATTTCATTAATTTCTGCCCTAATCTTTATTATTCCTTCCCATCTAGTGATTTTCAGTTTGTCTTGTTCTTCTTTTTCCAAGGTCTTAAGGTCCAGCATTAGGTCGTTCACTTGAGACCTTTCTAATTTCTTATTATAGGCACTTAAAGCTATAAATTTCCCTCTTAGGACTGCCTTCATTGTGTCCCAGAGATTTTGGTATGTTGTGTTCTCATTATCATTTGACTCTATGATTTTTTTAAATTTCCTTCTTTATTTCTTCATTGACCCATTCAAACTATTAAACAAAATAGGAAAGAAAGGAATACTACCAAAATCCTTTTATTAAGTCATTATTACTCTGATATCAAAACCAACTAAAGACATACAAAAAGAAAAATATAGATCAATCACCTTCATGAACATAGATGAAAAATTCTCAACAAAATACTTGTAAACCAAGTGCAAGAACACATCAACACACCAAGAAGATCATTGTGGTTATTTGTATTATATGTACCACACAAACCCATGTGTTCTGGATGCTTGGTTCCCAGCTGATGGTAATTTTGGATGTGGAGCTTTGATGCAAGAACTTTGTTGTTGGGAGTGGGCTTATGGGTGTTATAAAGAGAATTCTATTGGTAGAATCTGGCTTATTGTCTTGCTTCTGTTTTCCATCTGATGTTGGCCAGAAGGTGATGTCCTGCTTTTGCTCTATATTTTCCCTGACATCATGCAGTTTCTCCTTGAGAATATAAGCCTTTCAACATACTTATAAGCTTTCTTTTGAATTTTCTGGAACTTTGTGTAGTTTACTCTCACTAGAGGCCATTACTGTGGGATTAATAATTTTTTTAAAGTTTTAAAAAAGATTTATGTTTATTTATTAGAGACAGAGAGGGAGGGAGGGAGGGAGAGAGAGAGAGAGAGAGGGAGAGAGAGTAGAGAGAATGGGCATGCCAGGGCCTCCAGCCACTGCAAATGAACTCCAGACACATGCTCCACAATGTGCATCTGGCTTATGTGGGACCTGGAGAATTGAACCTGGGTCCTTAGGCTTTGTAGGCATGCACCTCAATGGATAAACCATCTCCTCATCCCAGATTAATAATTTTTGACGGAATTTTGTTGCCTTTATTTTCAATGTTTCTTTTTGTGTGTTTTGAGGCAGGATTTCACTGTTGCCCAGGCTGACCTGGAACTCACTCTGTAGCCCCACAGTGGTCTGGAACTCCTGGCAATTGTTCTACTTCAGCTCCAGAGTGCTGGGATTAAAGGCAAGCACCATACCTGGGTCCATGTTTCTTTTATTACTGTATTGGGTATTTTTGCATCTTGAGTTCCTGTTTATCAACTGTATTCTTAGGCAAGAAGTTCAGAATACCTCAGTCTAGGAGCTCAAGGTGCTTGGTGTGGCCTCTATATTACTCCACGCATAGAATACTAACAGCAGGAGTGACCAAAGCTGGGGATATTCCTGCTATGCAAATATCATAGAATCAATTTAACAATGGTCCCTTTAATTACTGTTGGTGGATAAATGAGATAGGATGTATGGAGCATGCTAGGATTTTGATTACTTAAGGAGTTGAGGTAAATATGGTGTGTTAGGATTGGGACTATTGAAAAATATGGAGGTGGGAAAAATATCTGGGAATTTGGGTGAGAAAAAATATACAACAAGCCTAAAATCCAACTGAGCAATATATAGTGACAAACAAAATCATTATGGAATATATATATATGTAGTAATTGTAAAAAGACACTAAAGTTAAAATACATAAAAAATGGAAAAGGTGACCCTTACATGCAAACAGTATAAAATAAAAGTATATTAAATGTACATTCACTCTGAAAAGAAAGCTATTACACTGGCCAGTATTTCTCCCTTGGTGTGCTGGTTTATTTTTGTGGTGGTTTGAATGTAAAATATCCCCCATAGCCCCAAGTATTTGTGATTGAGCTGCTTACTTTGTCTCTAGCTGGTCAAAACTCAGAGATGAAGCCTTGCTGGAGGAAGTGTGTTGCTGGGGATGAACCTTGGTGTCCATATGTCCACCTTACTGGGGATTCAGAGATAGCTTTCTCTTTTTCTCCCTCCTATCTCTCTTTCTCTCCCCTCCTGCTGCTAATGTATGAAGATATGGGCCAGTTGCCATGTTTTCTTGGCTATGCTGAATCTCTCCCTTGAAACTATAATCCTGAAATAAACCTTTTTTTTCCCATCAGTTGTTTATGCTCCCAGTGGTGTGTTTCTGGTGTTTTGTCCCAGCAGTGAGAAGACTGCTACAGTTTGCAGTTGTTTCCTTTATCAACCTTCTCTGATACAGGGGGCAATATTAGCAATTTCTCTTCAAACCTATAGAACAAGATTTGGAGTATGTATTGCTCCAGTGGAGATCAGACCGATTACCTTTTAGAGTGAGCTTCTATGTTACCTATGCAGACTTGTAAAGACAGTACTCTTTTCCTTGGTGCATTTCCCCCTTGGCTTGGCACATGGTTGGTTGGCTCTGCTGCGCAGGGTTAGGTTCAGCTGGGCAGGTTTCAGCTAAGCTCAGCTGGTCTTGGTGCTGTGTGTGGGAGAGGAAATTGAGAGCCTTTGGCTTTCTTTGTTCTCCAGTGTTCTCCTGGTTGCTGGTGTATGGAGAAGTGGAGGTTGTGGAATGTTGCCTGGAGGTGTTTTCCAAGCTCAGCTGGTACCTTGTCCTCTCCTTTTGGTTCTTTTGATCTTACAAGGCTGGTGTATATGAGGGTAGAATCTCTTTCCCACAGTTTCAAGTACAGTACTTTCACTGCTACCAGCAGAACAGGGCAGTCATGTGCAAAGCAGTTCCCTCCTACTTCTCCATGGGGACCTCACCTGGCCTAACAAGTTTATTTTAAAATCTTGTCTCTTGCTAAAAATGAGAATATTGTGTATGCTCTTGCCTTTTTTGTTGTTGTTGTTGTTTTCTTTGGTTTCATTGGCAAGGCTTGTTTTGGCCATCTTATGTGTAATCTCCCTTAATTGGGTCCCTCAAAGAAGTTTTAATTCTGACACAGTTCAATTTATGGCTGTTAAGGTATTTCCTCTGGCTTTTTGTATACAATCATTGTTAGGTTAAGAAAATTTCATTATAACATTCATTTTCTGAGCATTTTGATTCATATACAGATGCTGTTTTTTCAGATGCATATACTGAAACAACGGACAGAATCACTTAGCAGTTTCCTTCAGCTTGTTAATTTGATGTATGGTATTGACTGATTTACACCCCACTCAATCACAAAGCTATGACTCAAGGGCAAAAATGAAGGGGATATGTAGGAAGTTGGACAACTACTACCAATATACAGTCACATAGTAGGAAGAAGTTGTAATTCTCAACCCCACAGCAGGGTAAATACAGTTCATGTTTTATAAAGAACTTCAAGACCAGGGATAAATCTTTCCAAAACATGAAATGGTAAATGCATAAGGAGATAAAAATGCTAATGTTACTATGATTGTATCTTTGAGAAGTGTATACATGTAGCAAATTATTACATTGCACCCCATAAATACGTGCAGTTGTGCATAACATTTACATTAAAACGTTTTAAAACCTTGAAAGAGATTAAATCTGTGATTGGACTTAATTGAAAATTGAATTTTAAAAAATTAATTTATTTTTATTACTAGATATGGACATATTTTGTATGTAAACATCATATGTTGGTATCATCCTTTCCCTCCTCCCTGCCCCTTTTCTGAAGGATACTCAACACCTACCAAACCAGAGATCCAGATGGTCCTAAGTGCCCATCACTGAAGTAGACATAAAATGCTCCCAGCATGGCTCAGGGAAAATTGAAATTTTAATGAAAGATTACTTTTAGCTTGTGGAAGACAAAATCTCTGTTTAGCTATTATTCCTCTTCAATGCTAACTGAGCCACACTTGTCTGATCCTAAAATGGACCAGATTTCATGGCATGTGATCCTTTAGGTAACAACCTCTTTTGACTTCGTAAGAGTTCTCCTAGAAGACAGTATCTCCAGAGAATGACCCTATTTCCTTCCTATGTTTAGGTTTTGTTGGGCTTGTGGGCAAATCACTGTGGCCTTTAAGATTAGGGTCTTTGGTAGCTGGTCCTCATTTGAAGAGGTCAGACAACCGGTGTGGAAAATTGCAAGAATTCTAGTGGATCTATAACTTTGCTTAACATCTGAAATGAGTGGTCTTTAAGCCCTGCACAAGCCAGCCAATATGCAAAGCACCTATTTTGTGTGACCATGCCTCAAAGGGAAGGTCATCACTACTGTCTTTTTTGAGTTATAAGTCATTAAAAAATTTTTTTGTTTATTATTTTTATTTATTTATTTGAGAGTGACAGACAGAGAGAGAAAGAGGCAGATAGAGAGAGAGAGAAAGAGAGAATGGGTGTGCCAGGGCCTCCAGCCACTGCAGATGAACTCCAGATGTGTGCACCCCCTTGTGCATCTGGCTAACGTGGGTCCTGGGGAATCGAACCTCGAACCAGGGTCCTTAGGCTTCACAGGCAAACACTTACCCGCTAAGCCATCTCTCCAGCCCTTATAAGTCATTTGGAAGGAGGACTCAGGTAGGTTATATTGGTTGGGTGGCCTAGTGGCCATCCCAGATCCCACTGCTTACCTATTATTTCAGACACAAAATAATCCCTTTAAATATAGTATTTCCTGTTTAAGCACTCTTAAAACAAAAATCACTGTAGATCCTGAACACACTCTCTCCATGTAGGCTTTCACTACCACTTTAATATCAGGAAAAATTATCTGATAATTGTAATTCATCAAATCTTAGGCTATTCTAGTGGTCCTCAAGTCCCTTTCATTTGGGACAAAACTTCGACCATTAACTCACAGTGGTTTGCCACTAATCAGCTAAATCAGCTACTTGAACTCCAATGTTATCCTGTAAAGCCACATAGGAAACATGGCCATGGTATTCCTGGTAGTGACAATTGGCATCTAGGTGGACATGGATTTATGCAACCCTGATGGTCCAGTGGTTTCCACACAAATGTCAACACCTTGTGGCCTTAACTGATGAAGATTCTCAAGTCATGTGGATTTCTATGGATATATCCAACTTAAACCCAGGGAAACACTTCACACTAGAGATTATAAGCCATGTAAGGAAGGTATATAACATGATCTGTTATGGTTTGACCATGTTATGTCCCCCATAAAAGTCTCATGCATTGAAAAGTTGGTGTGTAGTTGTTGGCAATATGTGAGGTTGATCTGCTATATTTAGGAGTTGGGATCAAACTAGAGGAAGTAGATCAATGAGGGAAAGTCATTGGGTAATATATTTTCCCTGGCTCCTTTCTCTGTGTTATTGATCCTTCCTGTCTGCCAGGAGGTATTGTTGCCTATACCTCATCTTCTTATTTCTACCATGCTCCGTGTCACCTTTGACCCAGAAACAAAGGAGCAGGTTATGATTGATTTAACCCTCTGAAACTATGAGACAAAATAAATGCTCCTCTGTTAAGATGTTTATTCAAAGCAAAAGTAATTAACACACCATTATAACCTATGCCATTGATATGACTTCTCTGTGTGATTTCACTCTAATCATAGTCCATGTAAATTGACTACACTGACAAATAGCATTGATGCTGTGACCCAAAGTGTAACAAGTTTTCATTAACCAAAAAACAAAAAAAAAAAAGAAAAGAAAAAAGAGCATGCTAAGTATGGTGCAAGCCAAGAGGGTGCCAGTTAATTTTCTACATTGATGGAAGTTGCTGAAACTCCAGTTAGGGACACCTTTGGACTACAAGTCATGGATTCCCAACTGTGACTTTCCATACTTGGAGTCCTTCTGCTCCATTCCTTTATTCTTTTCAATCAAGGCACAATCAACTAAAGAAATGATACCAGGACTCAGAGAAGATGATATACTGGGAGCTGCTGGCCATGCACGGAACACAGAAATATCCAGCACTCCACTTTTACTTTTCTAGACAGCAGGTGCTGTTGTGACAGGTTTAAAGGTTAGATAATGTCAGTCCTTTCTTGGATAGAAACAGAGATATTGGTACATGGACCAATGCTTACCACCATGCACATCTTGTAAAAAAGTGAAGAAGATTCCAAGCAGACACACTGGTGCTAGCACTTTGAAATATCATGCCTAAGTCTACCTATTCACCCTGTACAATACTGAAGTATGGGGTGCCCCTCAGATCCCCAGAATACAGGCAGCCCCGTTGATATAAAAGACACCCCAATGTCCAGACACTTCTCAAAGCTTGAAACTTGTTGTGGAGTTCTTTAGTTATCACTGACCTGGCTATGCCTCATAATGACTGATGGCTTGTCTCTACGGTATAGTTGGGCTGACTTAGTGCTAGCCTACCTGGTCAGTATTGCACCCACAGTAGCCAGTCTGTAGTGCACACCCATTCCTCTAAGCTGCCACAGCTCAAGCACACTGCACTAACCTGAATAGTCACAACGGTGAACAAGACACAACCGGGTTCTGTGTTTACAGTCCTTTCCTGACCTGTCTTCAGACTGGTTACGATGATTGACTTTCTGCTCTTGACAAGAGCTTCCGTGCCTGGGGTGTGTCTCAAGAATCATACCGGCCAACTGCTATACCCCAAAATATTACCATAGCCCAGACAATAGTCATACTTTAGGCTCCTGGATGGCATTCATCTGCATTTCATGCAGTAACCCCATCTCTGCATTCTCTGCATTGCATGCAGTATCACCATCTCACATAAAATATCCATTCCCACCTTAGAAGTGCAAATCTCATTCCCTCTAGAGCTTGTCCCTTTGTGCTTCCTGTTAAAAGGCTACTGTTCAAGGTTATCTCCTGGTCTTATCAGCATGCGCATGTCTGAGGCTACCCAGACCCACTGTCAGCAGGTCTGCTATCTATCTGCTCCCTTCTTATTTGTCACACGAGTCCAGGTTAGGCACCTATTTAAAAACACATGCCACAGTTTGGCTCCTCATGCCCACGTTGTATAATGGGCACTCCCCTTGCCTGCCTATGAGGGAATGTGAGTGCTATAAGACTCGGAGCAATCTGGTTCCCATGTGCTCTTCTCCTAGACAACTCCTTCCCGACATCCCATCTGCATATCCTCTCTCATAGCAACCTCACCTGTACACTGCTGACTCTGCCCTTCCTCTTCCACTTACCCACACTCCATAGACTAAGAGAAAATTGTTACTTCTCACAGCACTATTCAAAAATCTCAGTTTTCTGTTCTTTATGTATATCCAAGTGCTCCCCAACTCTCTATTCTATTCTCCTTCAGGGGCTCCCCTCATGTTGAATATGGTTAAGTGAGCAATAAAACACTGAATGACTTGAGGTTATTACTGGACTGGGCATGTGGGTGTGTTTGACACTGCTACATACCTTGAAGGCTAGCAAGCTACAGACCTGGCAACTGGCTAGGCCAGAAATAACATTGCTCTTGGGAGAGTAAACAGTCATCAACAAGAAAGAACTACAGATATACGCAGCATGAATGAACATAAAAAGTATCATGTTGAAAAAAAGAAGTTAGATAAAAGATCACATCTGGTTGTAGAATTGGCAAAACTAATATTTGGTGATGGAAACAAGAAAGTGGTTTTGCCTCAGGGAGGAGTGGGAATTGATTAGAAAGGAACACAGGGAACTTGATGGGGAGATGGGAGTTATCTCTGTTCTAATCAGTGTGATAGCTATGCAGTTGAGTGCATTTCACAAAAAAACCAGCTATTTCTATTTTTACCACCTGGATTTGTGGATTTTATTTTATGCGATTTATACTTCACTTTAAATGTTCTCAGTTTAAAAAAATCCCACACAAATTGCTAATTTTCACTTTTTAATTTGCATTCTGCTTGTGTTTATTTTTTAATAGAAAGTTTTAAAAATTTTTTTAAAATTTTTATTTATTTATTTGAGAGCGACAGAGAGAGAGAGAGAGAGAGAGAGAGAGAGAGAGAGAGAGAAAGAGGCACAGAGAAAAAATGAGAGAGAATGGGCACGCCAGGGCCTCCAGCCACTGCAAACGAACTCCAGATGCGTGAGAACCCTTGTGTATCTGGCTATCCTGGGTCCTGGGCAATGGAGCCTTGAGCTGGGGTCCTTAGGCTTCACGGGCAAGTGCTTAACCGCTAAGTCATCTCTCCAGCCCTGCTTATGTTTCTTGATTTGTTTTTTTTTTTTTTTTTCTGTGTGTGATACAAAACCTGCTGTATGTAGCACAGTAGACATTTTATTTCTGGTCAGGAGATTCAGAGGTTTCTGTCTTGCTACATTTTATTTCTGGTCAGGAGATTCAGAGGTTTCTGTCTTGTTACATTTTATTTCTGGTCAGGAGGTTCAGAGGTTCAAAAGGAGTGCTAATCTACCTGCATGGCATCATACAATAAAAGGAGGCAGGATGGAGACGTCTTGTTCCTTTTGGACTTTCCAGGATCTCACCTCACATGCCAGCGCTTCTTGAAGGTCCCTGAATGTCAGAGGAGAGGCTCAATGAAAGAAAGCACTTTGTAGGGGAAGGGCGGGGTGGGGGGGGGAGAGGCAGCTAAGTCAGGAAGTAACCGAAAATGCCGTCCACTTTGGGAAGGTAGATTATAATTAACAATAATTCTCTGGACTTTGTAGTGGAGAAATAACACACAAAAGGGACACCATTCTTGTCCCCGGAACAACTGGTCATAAAGAAAATCAGAAGAAGTGACAGAGGAGTACTCAGCACTGAAATTTCTCTGTCACATCATCCGAGGCTCAGGCTCCATTGAAGAAGAGGTGGCAAAAAGTATGTAAGAGCCAAAGGAAGGGTAGAACTCCTTACAACTGCTCCTCCAGACACAAAATGGCCTGGCTATCCATGACCTCAGTGCCTGACACTACCTACACAAGACCATCATAATAGGAAGAAAAGATGATGACATCAAAACAAAAGAGCGATTGACTGGGAGCGGGAGGGGATATGATGGAGAGTGGAGTTTCAATGGGGAAAGTGGGGGAGGCAGGGAATTATCATGGGGTATTGTTTACAATCATGGAAGATGTCAATAAAATAAAATATACCCGCCTATCTCTCCCCAACCACCCCCACCCTCGTGCCCATGTTTTCCACATGCAACCGGCTTCAGGGTACAAGCAATGTGTGATGCGGTATGATGTAATAACAAATGTGTGACTCTTCTCCATGTCATAATGAAAGAAACTCAGAGGGGTAGTTACTGACTGTGTGGTCTGGGCAGACACTCAGCAGCAAAGGCACTTCTCATGTCGGGTTTGTTGAAGAGGAAGCAGCAGGGCCTGCATCTGGAGAAATGTCTCCTGGTGGGAGCAGAGGCACCTGCTAGCAAACCTCCTCCTGCTGCTGCTGCTGCTGCTGAAGGAGGCCTTTCCAGATGCAGCGATTCTTCCTAGGCCTGGCGAACAGCGTTCACTAAGGGTTTCCTGTGTTGTGGGCCCGGCAGGGCGGGCCGCGCCGGGCCTGGAAGCTTCTGGTACCTTCCAAGCCTGGCATCAGTGGCCCCCACCTGTGTGAGCGGCGCCCCCGCATCCTTCCGGGCCCCAGACTGCAGTACCCTCCGTCACCGGCAGAGGCCGCGCGGGGCGGAGCTGGTGCGTTCTCGCAGCTGGAGGCAGACCTGGGCTGCGGAGGCTGCGCCCGCTCTCCTCCGCTCCCGGCTGCCTCAGTCCCCGGGTCCGAGGGGGATCTGAGGGCCGAGGCCTCGGACTCCAGAGCCCGAGGGTCTTCTCAGCGGCGGCGGCGGCCGCAGCATCGGCGGCGACGTCACAGTCTTCGCGGCCTTGCACGCAGCGCTCTGGCCGGTCGCCGAATGCCCGCGGAGGACGCGCATCGCATCTCCTCCCAGAGTTCCTGCTTCCTGGGCCAGCCAACGCCGCAGGTGAGAACATCCGCGGTAGAGGTGCCACCCGGGGCCTGCGGGCCCCAGAGGCCCCTGGCCTCCTTCTTCTCTCCTCCTTGCCCAGGAAGCCCCCCGCGGGGGCGCTCGGTGCTCCCCGGAGCCCCGAGAGCACGTCTTCTGAGCCACATAGCCCCCGCCCCGGTGGTGCTGCAAGTTCCTTTATGGACCCCACAAGCCCCTAGGGCTTCCCCCGCCGAGCGCCCCGCGGGCCCCACCACCCCTGGCGCGCATGCCCAGAGGCCCCCGGAGCTAGAAAGTAGCTGAGCTGCTGGCGCAGTACCTGCTGCTTAAGAACGCGAAGACTGTGCGCATCTAAAGGGCAGACGTGCTGAAGTATGTGACCAAAAGGTACAGGAGCGTCTTCCCCGAGATATTCAAGAGAGCCTCTGACCTCCCCGAGTTAGTCTTGTTGGGTCCCGGGTGAAGGAAGGACCACAATCCGCCAGAGCACCCACTCCTATGTCCCGAACAGAAAAATCCGTCCTGCCCTGCTCTGGGGCCTGACAGGCGACCAGGGCACACCAAAGACTGGGCTTCCGCTGATTACCCTGGACTTGTCTTCATGCAGGCCAGCTGTGTCCCCCAGGAGGTGTTCTGGGAGGTGTGGAGGGTGTTGGAGGTATGTCCACCTAAAAAGCATTTCGTCCATGGGGAGCCGTCACCAAAGCGCCTCACCAGAGCTTGTGCGCAGCCCAGGTTCCGGGCGCACGAGTAGGTGTCCAGCAGTCCCGTGCTCTCGGTATTCTTGGGGGCTCTCAAAGGAAACAAGACAGATGGAAGTCCTGGAGTTTGTGGCCAAAGTGAATGACACCCACCCCAGAGCCCTTCTGTGGCAGTAAATGAGGCGTTGAAAGAAGAGGAGGCAATACCTGGTGCCCGAGACGCAGCTGCTGGTGGTGATGTGACAAGTGCGAGTGTTAGTGCCAGTTCCAGTGCCAGGGCCTACGCCATGGCTGAAGCAAGCAAGCATCAGCACCAGTGCCCGTGCAAGTGCCAGTGCCAGGGCTAGAGTCATGGCTGCAGCTATGGTCAGTACCGGGGACAGTGCCAGTGCTGGTTGCAGTCTCAGGCTTAGCTTCAGGGAAGCCTCTGCTGCCTGCCACCTGGCATGGCTGAGGCCCAGGCTTCAGTGGCTTTGTTGTGGTTAGTCAAAGTAGTGCTGGAGCAGGGGCCCCTGGGGCACTGATGTATGAAGAACATAGGGTTAGCGCGGGGTTAGTGAGAACAGTCAGGGGCATTTTGCTCCAGTTGTATGTGTACTTCTTGGTGACTTAGCAAAGTTCAGTTTGTACATGCAACAGCCGTGCTTGCTTTCAAGTTAGCTTTCTTCTTCTTTTTCCATTGATAAACAACTTACGGAAAGAATACTAAGTAGTGAGGGCTGGAGATGTAGCTAAGGGGTAGAAGGTTTTTTCCCTCTCATGCACAAGGCTGTGGGATCGAGCCCCACAACCACAAAACAAAGCACAAACACAAACTCCTCAGTGCAGACAGAGTTAAATCACAGTCAAAGAAAAGTCATACTGTAGCGGGATTGCTTGTGGGGAGAGGGGAAGTAAGCTGCTTTCCCTAGCCTCTGAATCCCAGACTTTAGATCCTTGTCCATTCCAACGAAAACTTGAGGAAATGGATTCTGCAAAGGTTAAACTACAAGGTTGATTTGAGAAAATTGGTGTCCAGGAAAAGGCTGGAATGGTAGAAATTGAAAAAGGGGCAGAACCTTAAAGAAATACACACACACACACACACACACACACACACACACACACACACACAAAGCGGTGTGGGGGGGGAAATGGAGCTAAAAGGTTGTTTTCTTTGCACATTAGGTAAAAAAGCTAAGTAGTTAATTAGTAAGGGTCCCCTCCCCCATCTCAGCCCAGTTGGGCTGAGGTGTGGAAGGGCTTACCAGGGTGGAGACCTGGAAGTGTAGATGTCAGGAGAGATGAATGGCCAAGAAGGAAACCTGTCCACCCTCTTAGAGCTTATTTGGGTGGGCTTTATCTTCGGCTCAGGTGAGTTCTGAGAGAACTGATATGTTTGGGCTCAGGGGGCTGGCCCCCAAAAGAGGTCAGCATACCTGAGTGGAAGGATCTGTTGCTAGGCGATGTCACTGGTTCAGAAACTAAATTCCAATTCTGTTGAAGGAGGCAATGCGGTAACTCCTTTTGGTTCCCTCATTGGGCCCTTCCCTACTGGAATACTTTCATATATATGTACTACTTTGCTCCTTTTTCTCTCAATACCTAAATAGCCTTTCAAAACCCTTGCTTTTCTAGATGTATTATTAAATATGAGCCTCTAAGGTTATGAATGGCATTTGTCCAAAATTTTAGTGTTCTTCTTTAGGAGATAATTGCTGTCTCACAATGTGCCTGAAATACAGTAAGCTGCTTTCCGAAACTTTGAAAGCCTGTATGGTACAATGACTCCTCCTCCAATTTATTTTTTCTTTCGGTTTTTCAAAGTGGGGTCTCTAGCTCAGGCTGACCGGGAATTTACTATGTAGTCTCAGGGTGGCCTAGAACTCGTGGACATCCTCCTACCTCTGCCTTCTGGTGCTGGAATTAAAGGCATATGCCACCACGCCTAGCTCCTCCTCCAAATCTTAAAGGATAAAATAAAAATTTCTCAGCATGTGACATACAAGAAACAATGGATAGTTACTTGTCTTAGGTCTCTGGAATGTAGGGGACAATAAAAATAATGAATGAGTCACCTTGCTAATGTATTCATTTATTCAAAATGCCTTTAGTAACTATTTACTTTATTCAAAACACTGTGCTAAGCAATGGAGATTCAGGAATACACCAGTCTTGGCCTCTGCCCCATATCTGAGAATTTGGTTTGGGCTCTCATGTGATTAAGTCAGCCAGAGGTGGCAGCCAGATGTGACTGGGTAAGCATATGTGCCAGGTAAGGGAGTCCAGAGGAGAGGCCTCTTATGCTGGAAGCTAAACATCTGGGAGGCAGCAGGTTTCTTCAGAGTGAGGTGTCATCTTAGGTCTTAAACACTAGAATAGAAAGTACTAGGACTCAGGTGGAATAGTGTGGATAACTGAAGAACTCCATGTTGTTGCATGGAGCTAGGAGGTTAGAATTTGAGATGATGTAGTAAGAGCCACAGTGGACTTCAGGGCTGTGAGAAAAACATGGAGTTGAAAATGACTCTGAAAAGCAGAGATTCTTGATGAAACCGAGTGAAGACCCACCTGTGGCAGCTCTGCTGGCTGTCCTGGACTGGGGTCCCCAGCTGGTTGTACTGTGCACAGTCCAAGTCCTTTTCATTCATTATCTCTTAAGACTGGTGGGGTAGTAGTAAATGTCCACTCCCCAGACCTGAGGTTGCCTCCCACAGGCCTGGAGCACTGAGCAGAGGTTGATACCTGAGGCCTGGGAGAGAAATCTTAGTGTGTTAAGGGAAGTGGTATGATTGCAGGTACGTTTTTTTAAAACTTAGGAGTTAGCATAAATAAAAGATCCTGTTGATATGTGGGAAAACTGTTGGCAAAGATGAGAGATAAATCTGTAGTAGTTTGGAGCAGAGCTAGGAGGAGCCTTGATTGTGACTTGAGGCTTCAACCCAATTTTGTTGGGCTACAAAGGTATTATTGAACAGAAGGGACCTGATGAATGCTTCACCCTACCAAGTTGCTGAGCCCAGTTCGACATTATTTTTAAAGGATCAGCATTTTCCTTTCCTCAGAATAGCCCCTAGTAGGTATCATGATCCTAGTAACTGGCTTAAAATTACCTTTTTTGCTCACAGGGTGTAATAATACAGCTTTAAGTTTGCTGAGATGAACTTTCAGGCCAGGCACAGTTATGGAAGGAAGGGATTTACTGAAGTTTACAGATCCAGGGGAAGTTTCATAATGGCAGAAGAAACTAGCCCTGCTTTTACAGGTCCAAATAGATAGAGAAAAAACCACAAGCCAAAAGCCACACCACAAAGCACACTGTAGGAACTCCAGGTGGAACTAGACACTTTGAGTCTTTAGATTTTAAAATTCTAAAGGAATTTAAAAACTACCACCACACCTCCAGCCAGGTGGCTGTAGATCCACACTACAAACTTATAGATCACTGAATATATTGGGGGCCATTTGTTCAAACTACTGTATTTTGTCCCTGGCCCCAATAGATTTAAAATTATTACACATTGTAAATTGTATTTAGTCCAGTTTTTTTTTTTCATTTTTTTGAGGTAGAGTCTCACTCTAGCTCAGGCTGACCTAGAATTCACTATGTAGTCTCAGGGTGGCCTTACAGTGATCCTCCTATCTCTGCCTCCCATATGCTTGGATTAAAGGCATGTGCCACCACGCCTGGCTATTTAGTCCAATTTTTAAAGGTTTTTACAGTCTTGACCAACTTAAGATAGTTTTAAAGTCTTAAGTCTTTTTTGAGATTTAAGAATTTTTGGCTGGGAGTCCTGTAAAATCAAACAAGTTACATATTTTTAACATATAAAGGCATTTTCAACTAGTGTGAGGCATAGAAAGGAGAGACTAGAACAATGTAAACTCAACCATCATCAAACATCAAACTTTTGTACTTTAACTCCAGTGACTGGTAGTGTCTGGATTTTTCAATTTTGCCCCTCCAGCTGGGCTGAGTCACCAGGGAAAACTTTTATCCCTATCTGATAGCCTTTCTGGTAGCCCTTGTATAGTTCTGGTATATACAAAATGTCTTCAGATGTCCATGCAAACCATGGTCCATTTTCCAAAGGCTGTTGTAGCCTATCATAGTATCATGTTCTGCCTCATTTTGTATCTCAGCAGTGGCTTCTAGAACCATGTGTGTACTTTTTACCCACTTTATATATATTTTTATGTTTTATAAAACTAATACCAGATGTGTAGGATATAGCCATATTTTTAATTTAGGGACAAAGTAAATTGTAACCTGGAAAAACAGGTTCTTTTCCAATTAATTCTTTCCAAAAATAGTTTATATTTCTATCATAGTCTTTCTTCAGGCATCTTCTCCATTGTTTTAATGTAAAGCAGTTGGGCCATCTTCCTTAAGACTGTTAATGTGTTGACAATAGCAGCTTCAGTAACCTAAAATGAGTCTCAGTGCCTGTAATTTTAACTTGTTTGAGGTTTTCCAACTTAAAATCTTAAATCTTTTAGTCCAGTATATTTAGCCAAGCACATAACTCCATTACACAACCTTGATCAAACTCTCTGTGGGCCTGGGCAGCAGAACGCAGCCAGCCCTTATGCCAGTAGCTCAGTTCCAACAAAGTCCTCTGCAGTCTTTCCTTCCCCTTAGAAAGCTCATAAGTCAAGACTTGAAGTTCATTATTGTTTGCACTTAGCATTCTCAAACTCTTATCACAATAGTCCATATTTCTTGTCTTACCACTCCAGAAGGCATCTTCAGTTGCAAGCACTAAGTCCATGTCTGTTGCTCCAAAATAAAAATTCCAAAAGACCAAAATCCACATGGTCAGGTTCATCTTACCCCACTTCTGGTACCAATTTCTGTAGCAGACAGCTTTAGGTTTGCTGAGATGAACTTTCAGACGAAGCACAGTTATGGAAGGAGGGATTTACTGAAGCTTACAGATAAAAAGGAAGTTCCATAATGGCAGAAGAAACTGGCCCTGCTTTTACAAGTCCAAATATATATAAGGAAAAAAAAAACAACCCCACAAGCCAAAAGCCACACCACACAGCACACTTTAGGAACTCCAGGTGGAACTAGGCACTTTGTATATCTTTAGATTGGAATAAACCTAGCACCACACCTCCTCCAGCTATAGAATCCAAACTAAAAACTAACAAAACACTAAATATATTGGGGGCCATCTATTCAAACTACCACAGGGTGATAGGGAAATTTTGCATATGTGCTGGTCTGCCTAGCAAACTTTGTATCTCTTAGACATAAACTCCATGGGATGTAACACCTGTTCTCTCAAACCCACCCACAGAGTATGTGAAGTCCAGAGAACATTGCATTGAAACCCTTCCCTTGCTCATTTCTGTGCTGACATCAAAGGCTCCTGTTGGGGTTGGGGCATAGCAATACTGGCATGTGTAGTCTGAGGCAGATGAAGTGTGAAAATGATCTGTCTTCCTCTGGGGTTAGATTTCTCCCCATTTACCTTGAATACCCATTGTCAAGTGTTCACTAGATACTGTTTTTCTCATTCTTACATTTAGTTGTCCTTGAAGAAAACTATAGCCCACACTCCTAACAGGTATACAGAAACAAAACCTACTGTCTCATGACAAAGACCAAGGACATCTATTCATGTCTCTATGTCTTAATATCCTTCCCATTTTCAACTGCCAAGATCATTGAAACAAAAGATTTTTTTCTGAGCTGTAGAAATGATATTGACACAAAATCCAATAAAACTTTTGGATTTATTTCCATATTAATGGAAAGAAATGTGAAAGCTAATGTGGCAGCAAGAAGGGGAGGGTCATCCTGCTCCAGGGGTGGCTCCCCCAGAGTGGTGGTCTCCCCTTGGCAGGTAGAGACACTGATGCTGCCATCTGGTACAAAGTGAGGGCTTCTATCTGTGTGGTCCACTGGGATAAAGCACCCCATTCAGAAAGATGACAAACCAGAGTGTTTAGTTGGGCCTGTGGGAGGTCCAAGCCCCCATAACTCTGGTGGGATTTAATTGTACTGGACTCTGTAATTCTGAATGTTTCTAACAAGGCTTGCTCCGTGTTAAAATAAAGGGGTATTGGTCCTCTACCTTCCCTTACAGCATTGTGCCAAGGAGACTATGTTTTAGACATTTCAGATTCATCACAGGAAGACATGAATCTCTCATGACATGGAGAGGGACAATTTGTAATTGGAGACAAGGCTGTCTTATGGTGGAGACTTTGTTGTGCAGAGGAATAGGGGTACCTGGGGGCTGTTTTGTGAGCACTATAGCTGTTTTACAAGACGCAGTTTCCTCCTGCACAGGTGCCTGTCTCTCCCCCATATAAACACTGGCCAGGTTTTCGGGACATGCAGCATGTATGCACTGCAGGGGGAAGAGACATGCTATTACATCCTCATGGCTACATGCAAGTGCGCCCTGGGGGCCGAGAGCTTCCAGCTTTGGGAAATGCACTGATGGCTCATTGGTCTGTAAACTTTGAAAGCAGGACCCCTAAGAGGCAAGCAGCATTTCCTCAAGAAGGAGGATGGGGGCCTTCCAGGATTAAGGAAGATGCTAGATACCCCCTCCCCAATACCCACCACCACCAAAGCTGACACCCCAGTGCATCTGAGGTTGGTGTCATTGTAAAATGTAAAACAAATATCAAGAAGCAAAAGTAGTCAAACATGGCCACATTTATTCCAGGCTCATTGGACAAGGTACTCGGGTTGTGGTGTGGGGAGCAGGTCCAGGGGCAACAGGTCCTGGTCTCTATGCATGGCTCTGCGCCTGTGGCTCCTGTGATCTCAGTTTTGGAACATCTGGAATCTTCTCCTGAGAAGGAAAGCAGAGAGAAAAGTGGGCCCTTTGGAGGTCTGGGAACCTTGGCTATGTCCAGGGTTACCTTGGTGGGAGAAGAAGGGAGGCAGTCAGGCTTGCTGTGAGCAGCAGCCAGAGAGGCAGAAGTTGGGTCAGAGCTCTCACCTGAAAAACTTAGTCACACGTGCCAGCACTCTCTGGAATCGGCTCTTCCATGACCTTCGTGGAGGAAAAGGCGGCACGAGCCAGCCTGGGCCACCAGATGGATTCCCCATGATGCCAGGAAAGATGATATCACCTTCCTCAGATTCTTCTTGTAGGTCTCGGAAAGTCTGAAAAATAGTGGCCTCATTCTAATAGTCCCATCATGGCTGGCCTCCATTATCTCATTTAGTACCCCTAATGTGCATCCTGCACACTGGCACACCTGTCCAGATGCTGGGTGTGCAGAAGTAGGGTGACCTGCACTGACCAAGCCCCAGCTCCCAGGAGGGGGTTTCAGACAATGGGGGGACATGAAACTCACCAGTTGAGGAGGTGGGAAGAAGGGAGTGAAGATCATGCTTCCAGAAGGGTGAGATGTTCCCAGGGTGATCCGCAGGGCTTCCTTGAAGAGATCTGCCTTGTTCCAGACTGCGCAGGGTGTAGAGGCTGTGGCCCGCCCCCTCCACGTCCCTGGCCCCCGTGCTCCTGCACATCCTTCCTCCCTTTTACAGCCCAGCACATTCTGCTCCATATTGGATACATTTCTGGTATGTGCACTCCCCTCGATTTCTGTGGCTCTTAACTCCCACCCCTTCCATCTTCCTCCCTTCCTCTCTCCCTGACTGTCTCTCTCTCTCCTCTCCCACTTCCCCAACACTTTTCTCCTTCCCTTTTTGCCTCCCACCCTCCCTTCTCTCTCAGTCTCTGTCTGTATCTTTTGATTTCTCTCTGTGTTTCTTAATCTCTGTGTGTATTTCATTTCTGTTCATATTCCCTCTGGTTTATCCAGCAGCAGGATCTCAAGCCAGGTTTCTGAGACCCGCATTGTGAGAAGCTCAGTAGAGCTGCACCGTGGGGCTTCAGTGTGAACGAAACACACCAACTGCCCGTCACTCCTGTTGTGGTCCCTTGTGGTCCCAGTGCGTCTGAGATTATTCTTGACTTAAGTCCTATGTTCTTGTCTTATAATGTGGAAAATCCTCAGTATTATGCAAGCTGGCACACGATGTAGCACTGCTTCATGCAGACACTCCTGTCATATTGATCTAGTTTGTTTTTCACACGGTTGACAGTTAGTTACATCTTGTAGGTAAAATCATGAGTGATCCTGACTTGGAAGATGTATAATTTGTGAGTAACAGATGGGTAATGAAGGACTTTTATATCTTCAAAGCATGAATCTAAATGGAGGATGGCTCATTTGAGCTCTGAACACCTAATCTGTATAAACCTACAATTGCTCCTCAGCCATTACCTCTATTGCAGGACTGTTACCCTAGTGTTCTAGCAGGTCCCAGAGGGTTTGAAATAAGATGAAGGGAAGGGACTACCAAGGCTCTGACTTTGTAGGTGTGATTTTCCACATGCAGTCCTCCCCCCCAGTCATGCTCTCACTGGCTTAGAAGGTGTGCAAACTGAGCATGAGTGGCTGCTTGTATGATGTGTCCTCAAGAGAAGGATGCAAGTGGTCCCAGGAAACCCTCCATCTCATGGGATTCTATGCAAATCAGAGGTAAAAGAGCGCTGAGTATTCATATTCACAACCACCTAATTTGCAAGACGTTATAGGCAAGTTTTGCCAAATACTCAAACTCCTTCCAGGTGTGAATGTTTCACATCCTTGACATCTCCCTTTCCTCTCCACGAATCCAATGAGGTTTTATCTGACAGCACTTCACGAGAACTTAGCAGTTAGTTGGATGCGAACCAGTGGACATGTGAATTGATGTTTTTCAGGTCTATATATGGCTAGCTGTGTGAATTTAGTCACAGGTTTGTATGCTGTGTTTAAGTACCTAGTGGAAAACTAGGTTAAGATTATTTACTTGAAAATGATAATGAATAGAAATGAAGGCTAAAACTCCATGTCATTTCTATGCACAACTTTCATTCTCATCAAAAGCAAACTCGGTAAGTATGGCGTTTCCTCAAACACCTGGAAGGTCCACTCTACTCTCTGGGAGAAAGGTCCACCCTTGTGCACTTGCGGTTCTTATTGTGCACTTGTTGGTATCCTGAAGTACCACCAGGTGGCAGAAGATACCAGAACACGGTCCTTGGGAGAGACCTTTCACCCCTTATGCTGCAGTTTTTTTCAGGGACCAAAATTAGTTCTAGGGGCCCATCCCAAGATCCTGCCCACTGAGGTGTTAATAGCCTTTGGGGCCTGGTCTGGGGTCTTGATGTCAGCAGTGGTGCTTTAGGCAGTGGCACTGGTGGACAGGATTGTTTTTCCCACTTCATTAGTAAAACTGGGATGTGGAAGCTGGCTACTTTAGACAGAATGAGGCACCTGTTTTATTTATCCCATCTCAAGGAAGTCAGGTCTATGATTTGGACAGCAGGGTTATCGAAAGTTGAAGGTCAACAACAAAAAACCTTTGTCAGTGTCTATAGACTGAATCTTGTCCCCCCATAATTCATATGTAGAAGGTTTAACCCCAAATCTTCTTTGGAAGCTAGAGCCTTTAGATCAAAATTAAGGCTGAATATAGTCCTAAGGGTGAGATCTTTATTGATAGAATTAATGTCTTTATTTGAAGACACTGGAAAACTTGCTCCCTTACTCTCAGAATGCATCCAAACTTTCTGGAAAGTCCACGTGAAGACTTGATGTAAAAGAGACAAAAAATAAGGCCCTCCACAGAAACCAAGCCTGAAAACACCTTGATCTTGGACGTGCCAGCCTGCAGGCCTATGAGATAATAAATTTCTGTTGCTGTAATCATTCAGTCTCTTGTGTTTTGTTATGGAAACATGAGCAGCAGACTAGCCCCACCTTGAAATTTCTGGAAGACACTATTGTGGGATGGGGGTGGATAGGGGCACTGTTATATTCTGTACTGTGGGGGAACGTTTGCATTCCACATTGTAGAAAGGAGTCTGCATGCACATGTTAGTTTAGCACATACACAACGTCACTGGCTTGCTTGTTCTGAGTTAGCTGTCTGTCGTCATCTGCAGAAATGCGGGATTGATGCTGGCAGACACTAGCTAGGATCAGCATTCCAAGCAGTGTCTGAGTCCAGACAGCCAGAGAAGGGGGAAAGAATGCAAGAGATGACAACTAGAGAGGAACTGATATCATAAGTCTCAGAAATATTGTTGACCACCTCACCAGCTAGGCGAGACTGTGCTCTAGCTTTGCCCCCTTTCTATAAAGCCTGCTGGCTGGAGACTGATGGAATGCAACTTTTATGGTGTTTTTTAGGGTGTCAACATGCTGCCTTCTTTGGATGCAGGCTGTCTGAATAATGCACAGCTTAATGATTCAGTTCCCATTTTAGCTCTCTTTGTTTTGGTGACAGGCAACATGAGCTCCAGCATTCACCTTATGAAATGAGTCTGGGGTTGATATGGGTGGTCAGGCTGTTTATTCGGTGGGTGACAAATTCAGGGTGAATCTGCAACCTTGCCTGGTGAATTTTCTCTTTTTGATTCACCATATAGAATATATGCATTCTCCCTATAACAGCCTGGATGCTACACAGAGAATTACAGTGTGAGTCGGAAAGACAGTGGGTGATGTCAAGGAGAGTTTTGCACTGTGGTGGGATTCACACGAAGGAGTACTTTTCATGCTAGCCCCAAGCTTTATATGATGCTTGGATGAACAAGACTGTAGAAAATCAAGAGAAGTGAAATTTTCAGTTGGAGTGACTACTGTAGAGAGGAGAGGCAAGCTGGTTCCTGCCATCCCTGAGATTCAACTGGAAAAGTTACAGGTAATTATGGTACATGTGGGGAATCTCAACGTTTTATCTATTTGCAAGCGGACGCCCACTAAAGTCTGAAAATGGCAAGTCATTATTGCAAACCATGACAGTTCTTTTTATAAAACCCTCTAGGATGAGGCATGTCACCTGTTGTACATAGTTTTTCATCTACACAAACAAAATCCTTGTGAATATTCTCACCATGAGCACTGGAACAATAACAGATTAATGGGCTGTGGATCCTGTGCCATCACCATCCCCTTCACCATCACTTACGTGTGTATCTTCAAGAATTCTTCAATAATGTATTTATATATCAACCTTCCTCTGTGATTACACATGGTTCTGACTTTCCAGAAACCAAAGTACTGACTCATGCTGCACAAAATGTAAGGCATGTGGATTTTGCATTTTACATGAGATTGTCTTAGCTTGTAGAATGCTAGGGCCTTATAATTTTCAGCATCTGGATAGTGTTTGAAATGTACGTAATATATGAAGCTTCATTGACACACATAAGGACCTTTTTCAGGCTCTTTACAATTTTTAAGTTTTCATACGTTTCTCAAGTATCCTTGTTTGCAAGAGCCTGTTTTTGTTTTTGTTTTTTAGTAATGATACATGGGAATGGAATTTGGGAGCAAAACCCAGTATACATTTAAGGATCAAGGAACCATTGGTAAATGCATCTTCAAGGAAGTAGGAAAATTTGTTCCCTCAGGAGAGACTTAGATAATAATCATTCTCCTTCACCATTGCTCATGATGATGTTGGGCCCTTTGATATTTGACAGTTCAATGAATATCATATGAGCGGCATTGAGAAAATGCATTTTTTTTTACCTAAATTGTGACAGCCCATGGTGGGTCTTTGTGCAGAGCTGGCCTCCAGGACATTTGCTGGAAAGAGGTCAGGAAAATGCAAACCCAGGGGAGAGAGAAGGAGAAGCTTTAGGGATTGATAGGACTTTCTCATGCACTTCACTCATCAGAGCTGTGGGGTTAATGGAGTCATTGATAATTTCTGGAGGATTACATACCTGGAATGAATTGGGAAAGAAGTTAGACAGGGAAAGGGTTGTGAAGGAAGAGATATGGGAGCATGAGAGCGGGCAATGGAGGTGACTTTCTGAAACATCATCATCAGATCTATGTTGTTCTGTGCACATGTAGACGTGAGCATGGCTACTAGGAAGCAACACAGAAGAACAGCTCATGTCACACAGAAAAAAAAAAAATGAATCTTGAGGGGAAGGGTCTTGGCTGGGAACTAGATTGTGTCCCAGTGTCTAGCTCTTAAGGTTTTGCAGGTCTTGTTCAGCCATGGCCTTGGTTTTGTGAAGTCTGTCCTGAGAATTCTGGGATAACTATCTCCTAAGGCCCTGGCTGGGGATATTTCTCAGTCCGCCCTGTTGTAGCACTGGGCTTTGAAAAATGACAACCTCTTTCAGTAAGAGAGGCCCGGCTAGCCTGATGTTGTGTCTCAGCAGATGGTATCTGGGAGGCCTCATTGGATATATAGCCCGTAGGGGATCAGTTTCCTTGGGGGGTCTTGCAGCTAACCTTAAGGTGGGTACAGAAGGCCATTGTGAATGCACATTTGCCAGTTCTATGTATGGGATCCTGCCATGTGCAGATGTGCAAGGCATTCACTGATCTCTCAGTTGAAGATTGCATTATATAGGTTGGGAAGTGGGAACACCTAAAGAAATACCACTGTACTCAAGTCACCAAGAGAGAATGGATCACCAAGGCGAGACAGTCAAGCAAAGAGACTGTGCTTGAGGTGAAGATTGACAGATGGAACATGTCATTCCCTAGAGCAGAGACTGTCCAGAACCAAGGGAGAGCAAAATGGTTTATCATGGCAGAGAGTATGTGAGGAGGATCATGGCATCCAGGACTGGCACCAAAAACTGTGGTGTTCTGCCAAGGCAGTGTGTGGCTGTGCCCCTGTAGGGTGGGGATAGCGGTTCTGGCCCATGCTTTCTTTGTGTTCGGGGTGCAGGGATAGAGGTGGGCTCTCCCTATCATGAAGCCCCACTCTATTAATCTCCTCCATTGTCACTTGCTGTGTGGTCTGTCATGCCTCTTGTTTACACAGCTCATCAGTTGAAGATCAGTGCCAACCCAGCCAAAGGTCTCCCTCCCAACACTGTCCTGAAAGGAAGGTGGGTGAAAGGGGACTTCAGAAGGTAGTCCCTTGGTCCTAGGATTCTAAAGCAGCAGCAGTAGTAGCAATGCACTGCTATGTGTCCCACACAGTGCCCCTATCTTCCTAGACCAGGTCCATTTCTGGAAGGCCTAAAAGCCTGAACCTCCAAGAAGGCGCTCTCTCTCACACACTGCAACCATCCAGCCTCTGCTGGGTGGGAGTGTGTGGGCTCAGTGTTGGAGGAAACAAAAGGGAAAATGTTCACCCTTGTCACAGAGCAGAAGCTAGGCTCAACAGTGCTGTAGTAGACATGTGCACATTGTCTGATTTTGCCTATAAATATGTACCACGAGTCAGGTTGGTTGTTCCTGGACCATCAAGGCAGTGCTCTGCCTCAGAGTTGAGCTTCTGAGTGGGGACAGTCATGGCAATGGCTCTACCAGAGCTCACTGGTGTGCAGAATCCTGGATGGAGAAGAGTAGAGTATACTGTGTGTGTGTGTGTGTGTGTGTGTGTGTGTGTGTGTGTGTGTGAGAATGTTCATTCATGTGCATGCTCAACAGAAACACATCATGTTCGCGAGGACTGGAGTGGTCTAGGAAGAAGGGAGTAAAGAATGAGTGAGGTTGGAGGGATAGGGAGAGGGAGGACACAGGAATGGCAAGGAATGAAGAATGGAGGGGGCACGAGACCAAAGGAGAGCAGTTCTCTCTTTTTTCCCAAGATACAGCCTCATTCTCCATTCTAATGTGGTTCCATCCCCCAAACCAGAATTCTTTAAAAGTATCCACTCAGACATGCCTCCTCTCCAGGAGAACAAATGCCTTTGTGCTTTGTGCTGGGAGTTTTTCTTGCACAGTTACTTTTTGAACATCAGAGATCCAGAGAACAAGTGAAAGGCATTGTATGGGAATGGCATTTCCAAAGGAGAGCCAAAGTGAGAAGTTCCCAAGACAGAGCAGAATGGAAAGTTCTCTTTTGGGGCTGAAGGCTAAGTTTAGATATGTTGTGCAGAAAGCTGGGGCTGCAAGACAGGAGCAGAGTCAAGATGATCAAATGGAAAGTGTGTTGTGAAAGGCAAGGTCTCATATGGAATCCATCTCCTTTTGATGTGGGAGAAAGCCATGTATCCAGCGCACCTTCTCTTTTGCATATATGACCTTTTAAAATTTTTTTTTAAATTTATTTGAGAGCGACAGACACAGAGAGAAAGACAGAGGGACAGAGAGAGAATGGGGGCGCCAGGGCTTCCAGCCTCTGCAAACGAACTCCAGACGCGTGCGCCCCCTTGTGCATCTGGCTAACATGGGACCTGGGGAACCGAGCCTCGAACCGGGGTCCTTAGGCTTCACAGGCAAGCGCTTAACTGCTAAGCCATCTCTCCAGCCCTCCTTTTAATTCCACAACCTCTGGGGATTGGTAGGAGAGTTTGCAGTGATTCCTCTTAGAACAGTTCCCCCAGAAGGCAGCTTCCACATCTTCTGTGGCTTGGGGGAAGTGGAGATGAGCACCGAACTGGGACATCATTATCATGGCAGAGATTCCATGAGGAGGATCATGGCATCCAGGACTGGCACCAAAAGCTGTGCTGTTCTGCCATAGCGCTTTATTTACGATAGCAGCACAGCAGCATAGTAAGGGCTGGGTTTCCAGTACATGTGAAATGAGGGACAAGAAGTAGAATTATGGGGGCAAAATTTAGAGCTTAAGCAAGTGAAATATAGGAAGTGGCAGAGGGAGTGGGGCGAAGAGAGATAAAGCAATGAGATAAGAAAGAAAGGGAGAGGGAAGAAAGGAAGGAAGAAGGGGAAGAAAACAGGACATTTGACATTTTGTCTAAGCCATATGGCCTCCTCCTGCATTCTGAGAAGGTTTCCTCACACAGGAATTGTTTACAAAAGTTTCCTTTCTGAACTGGGGAGATGACTCAGTGGATAATGCAAGTGTGAGGACCTGAGTTCAGATTCCTAGCAGCCAAGTGCATGCCAGATAGGGAAGGAATTTGTCTCTAATCCCAGTGCTTGGGAGGCAGAGACTAGGAGCCCTTGGTCCAAGCTGTGAAGTCAGACTAGCTGAAATGGTGAGCTGTGGGTTCAAGTAAGAGACCCTGTGTCAGAAAATATGGTGGAGATCCACCAAGAAGTACACCTGATACCAACGTCTGGCCTCGGGTGCACCAGCACAGAAGTATGCACACACACATGCACATGAGCTGCTCCTAGCTCTCCTGACAAAACAGAGAAGCAGCTTGGATCTCTCTCTGAGGCAGGGCCTACCTCAGGACCGAGAGAGGTGTGAGAAAGCTAGGCTCTGGAATGTTGTGCAAAACTGTTTGATATCCTTGCCTTTCCCTCTAGCATGCGGCTCTAGTAGGGAGCCTCCATGCATATAGGCAAGAAGGGACCTCTCAGGCAATGTTAGGTACCCATGGGAGGAACCCAAATGGAGAGCCGGTGAAACTGCATGGAGGCTGGGTGTAGGCCGACATCCAGGGTGGGGACCTTCTCCAGGGAGCAGAGGAGGTCTTACAGATGGGAGTCATTATGTGTGTCTACAATATTTGCCTGAAAACCACAGGGAGAGCTCAAGCCCTTATGGTGAAGCAGAATTTACCAAGCAGTCCTGCATGCTGCCTTGTTCCCTTTGTTCTTTTATGGTTTTGAAATATTGCCATTGGAAAATGTTCTACATGTGGGTCAAAGAAGGCAAGGTGGAGCTGTCATGGTCCCTACATTCTAAACATCCCCATTGCATGTCAGAGCCAAAGGCATGAATCTGGGGTGCTTAGCAAACTGATGCCATTCCTAGGAACCCAACACATCCATTAAGCATGAGGACCAGGACCCTGGGACCCTGAATCCCTTGTCACATTCTTAGCCCAGAGTCAACCAGACCCACACCAGGTACAGGGATACTGTGGCATTTCTCACTACCTTGGAGAAGACAATGACATTTTGCTCTTGCTGTTTTGCTGCAATTCTCACAGCTTTTAAGGACCAGTATGTCACAATAGGACATAAAAATCCTGAGATGATGGATGTGGTCATGGAGTGTTGGGACTCTTGTGAGCTATAGTGGGGATTATGGTAATCAGAAAACAATCTAGCCCCTCCTCCAAGCCTCATGTCTGGATTTGGGGACATCTTTCTTCCTACTAACCTAGGCACCATGGTTGTCAATCCATAGATCTCTTTTCCATCTCTGCAGCTGTCATTCATTCACTGCATATGAGCCTTCCACAGTGAAATGTTGAAACCAGAATGTTCTCCATCCACAGAACACAGTGCTGTCCCAACTGAGGCACTATTGCTGTAATTCACAGGAGTACCCACCCAGACGTCTAAGTACTATGATGTGTTTTGTGTCCCTAAATCCCTCAACGCCACCTTCACCAAGACACACAACCATTTACACAGGAGGTGGACTTTTCTGTTGACAGGGACTCAATATTGCACAACAAAACCACTGGTGCCTGCTTAGTGCTTGAGATACTGAAGGGGTGAGGACCGGGAGTAGCAGAGCGGACTTGGTTACCATCTATGATTCTCTGGCTCTGCTGTTCTCTGAGCGTGTTGTAACTTCCCTTGGGAAGGAAGCACAGTGGCCAGTTGCCCTTGGACACCTTGGTAAATGGAGGTCTGAGCTGGCTTGTCCTGGTGGGACAGGCAGGTAGGCAGGCAAGCTTGCTAGGGGCAGGAAGAGTGGCAGAGGCTAGCTCCAAGTTCTTGTGTCAAACACCTGGTCACATGTGTCATCACCCTTTGGAACAATGTTCTTAAACTCCCTGACAGACCATAATGCTTTGTGGGCAAACTGGTCCTTCAGAAGTGTTCTCTCTGGAACTGAGAAAAGAGCATGATGCCTTCAGCTGAGTCATTTCCCTTAAGGAAAATACAGGCAAACTCCTATAGCTAGGAGCGACCTCATTAGACCTAGGTATGAGGCCAGCCGGGGCCAAAGACCAATCACACTATAGGAAAATCAGCCCGAACAGGTCCCTGAGTTTTCTCATCCCTGTGAAGGGTGAACCTTTGAGCTGACCACTCTCCAATGCCAGGGTTTTCCTCTGGGTAGGAGTTTTCGGGGAAGGCCATCTTTCCTCATGTAAGAAGCCCATGTCTCAGCTTCAGCTGGATGCAGGGAATTTTAGGGTTTCCACAAGCATTGTATGTATTGGTTGTCTTTAAGGACTCACTGTTCAGAGCTCTTAATCTCATTTTGCTTAAAGATACAGAGGTTCAGTTCCCTCCGTGAATCTTCCTCTTGGTGTCCCTGGCCTAGATTTTCACCACCCCTTCTACAGATGAGAATCTACCCTCCAAGTAATTGTTACATTCTTGTTTCTCCCTTAAACAAGGAGATTTGATTTGTGTCATTGTGTTTCTTCTTCTCCTTCATTCCACCTTGAGTTCTAACCACGCCTCCTTTCTCAGTACCCTGCATTAAGGTACATGACTAAATGACTTATTGAAAGTGCAAGCTCCTATTTTGATGATCCTTTGTTGATGATTATGAAGGGACAAAGCCTTAGCAAAAGACAAACTTTTTCATTAAATGTTAAGCTTTACATTCCCATGTGCATGGCAGTTATATCCTTTCAGTTCCCTATGAACACTATGCTCATGTCAACAATTTCAGAGAGTAGACAGAGAGGCTCTACTTGAGCCCATTGCTGGCCTTATGTTTCTATTGACTGCAGCCTCAGTTATGCTACAGATTCATGATAAAAATTCAGGTTTATCTTTCATGTATCAAATATAGAAGGAAACACAGAGTCAGAAACTCTCTCCCAAGGACTCTGAAGCCTTTAGATGAATATCTTCATGTTTTTTGCAGTAAACATACTTTGTATTCTTATATTTTGGTTTAAATGGCTCATTAAAAACTTTTTATTGAAAACTTCCATAGTTATAGACAATATCCCATGGTAATTCCCTCCCTTTCCCAACTTTCCTCTTTGAAACTCCATTCTCCGTCACATCCCATCCCCCTCTCAATCAGTTTCTCTTTTATTTTGATTTCATTATCTTTTCTTCCTATTATGAGGGTCTTCTGTAGGTAGTGTCAGGTACTGTGAGGTCATGGATATCCAGGCCATTTTTTTTTGTTTGGAGGAGCATGGTTTAAAGAGTCCTACCCTTCCTTTGGCTCCTACATTCTTTCCAATATCTTTTCCTCAATGGACCCTGAACCTTGGAAGGTGTGATAGAGATGTTTCAGTGATGAGTACTCCTTTGTCACTTCTTCTCAGCACTATGATGCCTTTTGAATCATCCCAGAAGTTATTGCCATCTAAAAAGAGAAGCTTCGCTAACCAAAACTTAGAGTAGCATTAATATATAGGTATGAACATTAAGAGAAGTGCTTACCAGGCAGTTTGGTGAGCATAATATATGCATTTACCTAGACACTGGCAGGCATTACACTCCATGGATTCATGACTTCCCCTGTCATAGGCTTTTGACTAGGTTTTCAGTACCAGGCATGTATCCCCTCCTGTGGGTCGGACCTCCAGTCCAATTAGTGAGTTTTTGCTTTCCCCTATAACAGACATGCCACTCTTGCACCCATTGGCTCATTTGGCCCAGCTAGCCAAAATTAAGGCTTGCAGTGTCCACTCTTGTTTATCTCCATTAATGACTTCTTTCCCATAGAGCTGCATGCAGTGTAGCTTTTTCCAGCTTTCTGTCAGCTAGTCAACAAGGAGGAGATTTTCAGCTCAGCTCCAGCAAAATTTCTCAGTGATCTTGCACCAGTAGAGTCTTATCATCTATTCTTGGTGGAAAACTAAGAGACTTGGCAATGGCCTGTAATGTTTTAGGGGCATCAGGGACCTCCTGGCCAACACTCACTGGCAGGTATCACATCCCTGGCACTGAAATTTTTCTAGTAACAATCTGGCTTCTGGGTGTGTCATTGTCCTTAAAAGTCAGTTATCACATGACATATTCATACTGGTGCTGCTTTTTAAAATTTATTTTGAGAGAGAATGATCATGCTAAGGCCTTCAGCAGCTGCAAACCAATGCCAGACGCATATGCCCCCCTTGTGCACATGTGCAACATGGTGTGATTGCATCAATATGTGTCTGGCTACATGGGACCTGGAGATTCAAAGATGAATTATTAGGCTTTTCAGGCAAGCACTTTACCCACTAAGCCATCTCTCTAGTCCCTGGTACTGTTTTTAGCAGTGAGATTTTATTAACTTTTTGTTGTTATTGCTTATTGAAGTAGGGTCTCACTGTAGCCCAGGCTGACATGGAATTCACTATATAGTCTCAGGGTGGCCTCAAACTCATGCCAAACACCATTATTTGATTATGTAAATAGTTATTTATTTATTCATGAGAGAGAGTGAGGGAGATTGGGCACACTGGGGCTTCCAGCCACTGCAAACAAACTCCAGATGCTTGTGCCACCTTGTGCATCTGGCCTACATGGGTACTGTGGAATCAAACCTGAGTCCTTAAGGCTCTGAAGGCAGGTGCCTTAACCACTACACAACCTCTGCACTCCAATTTTATTTATTTAGTTATTGTTTTTTGATGTAGGGTCTCATTGTAGCCCAGGCTGACCTGGAATTCACTATGTAGTCTCAGGGTGGCCTTGAACTCACAGTGATCCTCCTACCTCTGCCACACAAGTGGTGGGTTAAAGGTGTTTGCTACCATGCCCAGCTCCTGCTTTTTATCATAAAGATTTTATTTATTTATTTATTTTGCATGGGGAGTACATGTGGTAGTCAGAAGACAAAGTGTTTGTGCTTTTTGTTTCATCATGAAACAGAATCTCTTACCACTACAAATGAATGCAAGTCTTGCTGGCCTGGGGGCATTAGATTATCTTTCACTTTGCCTCCCCTTGTTATAGGTGTGTTGGGATCACAGACACATGGATCTTTACATAGGTGCTAAGGAAGTGAATTTGGGTTGGCAGACTTTGCAAGCAAGCACCTTTAACATTTGAGCCATCTTCCTAGCCCCTTACTTTTTATTTATATTTAATTAATTTATTTATTTGAGAGAGAGGGAGGCAGGTAGAGAGGGATAGAAAATGAGAACATGTGCCAGGGCCTCTTTACACTGCAAATGATCACTAGGTGCATGTTTCACCTTGTGCATCTGGCTTTACGTGGGTTCTGGGGAATCAAACCTGGGTCCTTTGGCATTGTTGGCAAGCACCTTACCCACTAATCAATCTCTCCAGCCCCCTTTACTTTTTATTTATTTATTGAGGTTCAGATAGAGAGAATGGGAGCATCAGACCTCTAGCCCCTGCAAATGGACTCCAAAAATATGCACCATCCCATCTGGCTTATATGGGTACTGGGGAATTTAACCTGGGTCCTTAAGCTTCGCAGGCAAGCTCCTTAACTGCTAAGCCATCTCTCTAGCCCTACTTTATTTATTTATTTGTTTTTATTTATTTTTAATTTTTTAATTTATTTGAGAGCAACAGACATAGAGAGAAGAGGGAGATTGAGAATGGGCACGTCAGGGCCTCCAGCCACTGCAAACGAACTCCAGATGCGTGCGCCCTTTGTGCATCTGGCTAACGTGGGTCCTGGGGAATTGAGCCTTGAACCGGGGTCCTTAGGCTTCACAGGCAAGTGCTTAACCACTAAGCCATCTCTCCAGCCCTATTTATTTTTATTTTTAATTATTTTGGTTTTTCGAGGTAAGGTCTCACTGTATCCCAGGCTGAATTAGAATGTACTATGTAGTCCAAAGTTGGCTTCAAATTCACAGTGATCCTCCTACCTCTGCCTCTGGAGTGCTGGGATTAAAGGTGCATGCCACCGTGCCCAGATAGGCCTTGAACTTTCTGTCTAGCCTCCTGAGTAGCTGGGATTACAGGCCTATGTAAATGGACTCATTTTATATAAGTTTCAGTTTCATACATTTTCATTCAAGTATATAATTTTATATAGTACTCACTTTCATTCAAGTATATAACTGTTTTCCCCATAACCCTCCATTACCTTTTCCTCTTCTAACTCTCCCACTAGTCCCTTTCATTCTAGTTGTCAGTTTCAATTTTACTGTCATGTCATAAACAGGCCCATATTATTTTATGCATCATTATAAAATGTAGGATCAACAATTGTGCCAGAGTCTGACTTCATTCACCTAAAATGTTAACATCCAGTTGTAGAAAAATGAAATTACATTCTCTCACTCTTTTTCACAAAAAAAAAAACAACCCAAATGCATGGGCTGGAAAGATGGCTTAGTGGTTAAGGGGCTTGCCTGTGAAGCCTAAGGACCCTGGTTAAATTCCCCAGTACCCATGTAAATCAGGTGTGCAATGTGGAAATTGTGTCTGGAGTTCATTTGCAGTGGCTGGAGGCCCTGACATGCCCATTCTCTCTATATATATGCCTCTTCTGCTCTCTCACAAATGAATAAATAAATAAAATATTTAAAAAATCAAATTCAAATGCATCAAAAATCTTAATCTTAAATCTCTGAAACTGATATTGGGATAAAGGCATAGCCAAGGATGCAAGTAACTCAGGAAATAATACAAACAATGAACAAATGGGATTTCATGAAATTAAAAACCTTCTGCACAGAAAAGGCTCTGTTAAATGAATAAAGTGGGGAAAAATTCTGTGCTACTACACATCTGACAGAGAATAAAAATTAGACTGTAATTCTTGAATCAAACTTAGTCTTTGGGAAACTCTCAAAGGTCATCATTTTGAGGATACTCTAGAGAATGAATGCTCCTAGAAGTAAGCGTACCAGACCACAGTGATGGGTCTTGATGTCACATTTGAGTTTTAAAGCTTTGGACTGGGAAACAACAGGATTTTTTTGTGGGGGGTGGTGGTCCTATTTTTTCCCTGACTTGCTTTGCACTCAGAATCCTTTTACCTCAGCTTCTTTGGTGCTGACTTTATATGCATGGGTTTATGTGGTCAATAGAAATACCACTTTTAAAAAATACATTTTTGGGGGCTGGAGAGATGGCTTAGTGGTTAAGCGCTTGCCTGTGAAGCTAAGGACCCCGGTTCAAGGCTCGATTCCCCAGGACCCACGTTAGCCAGATGCACAAGGGGGCACATGCATCTGGAGTTCATTTACAGTGGCTGGAGGCCATGGAGCGCCCATTCTCTCTCTCTCTCTCTCTCTCTCTCTCTCTATCACTCTCAAATAAAAAAATAAAAATTTTAATTTTTTAAAAAATATATATTTATTAATTTATTTGAGAGAGAGAGAATGGGCACACCAGGGCTCCTAGTTGCTGCAAACGAACTCCAGCTGTATGTGCCCCATTGTACATCTGCTTTACACGGGTCCTGGGGAATCAAACCTATGTCCTTTGGCTTTGCAAATGCCTTAACCACTAAGACATCTCTCCAGGCAATGGAAGTACCACTTTTAACCAACATGCTTTTAGTTTAGTTCTGACTAGTGGCAAAAGAAAGGGTCTTGAGATACACAGTATGTGAAATATTTTAAAGTAGAGGGATGCTTACAAAAGGCCATTCCAAAAAAAAAAAAAAAAAACCCCACAATCTTTCTCATTGTAAGAACAAAACTTTAGTGTATGATACCAATTTGGTATAATTATAATTTTTAGTGCTTGTCAATTTTTAGCTGGAAAAGAGGAAACTGGTTCTTATGTTATTTCCATCATTACTTTTGATATGGCACCCCTATTTTTGATTGGCCAGTTAATTTCTATGACAGGCCTGCTCAAATTCTTTGCTACATTTCTGTTGTTGATTGTTCTTATATGTGTTTCTTGACATGATTCACCAGAGTTTTCTGTATGCTGCAAGCATATCTGGTATAGTTGAAGATCATTTATATTGGTTATTTTCTCATTGCTGCAACAAAATACCTGACAAAAGTAACTTAAGGAAGAGCTTATTTTGACTCACACTTGGAGGGCACAATCCATCATGATGGGGAGGTATGGTCGCACAATCTTGAGGCAGCTGGTCACATTGTGTGCATGGTTAGGAAGGACTGATGAATGCTGGTGCTCAGCTAGCTTTCTCCTTTTGAATTCAGTCCAAAACCTCAGTCCATGGAATGGTGCTATTGATAGGGTGGGTCTTCCCTCCTTAGTTTCCCTAATCTAGAATATTCCTTAATGTCATGCCTAGATAGTTGTCTCATAGGGGATTCCAGATCCAATCACATTAACAATATCAGTTAACCACAACAAGTCCACTCCTTGTCAACTGAACATCCAAATATTTCACTTTCAAGGCACAACCTTCTCGATTCCATGACCAATTGGCTCACAGCTATTATGTAATGCAAAATGCATTCTGCACAACTTCACTGAGACACAGGCAATTTAGCTGTAATCCACTGTTATATCAATAATAATGGAACACAGTAAATATTCCCATCTCAAAAGGAAGAAATGGGACAAAGCAAAGAAATGTCAGACCAAAGCAAGAATAAAAGCCATCAAGACAAAATCAAATCCTGCAGCTCTGTGTCCAGCATCTGGGGCACATGATGGAACCATCTGCAATACAAAGGACTTGGGTAGCCCTGCATCTCCAGCTCTGCTGACAGCAGTGCATGTAACTTCTATATTGAGTGAGCTACACTCTGTAAATGAAGCTTTTCTTAGGGGCTGTCACATGGTCCTGGCATCTTCAACATTCTGGGGTCTCCATTGCAATTATGAATTCAAATTTACAGGTGCATGAACAGACTTCTCAGTGCCTCTTTGCAAGGATACCAACCCAGTCATACATTGTCTAACTTTAGCAGTGCTCTGAAACCATGTTGCTATACTCCATGATCCCTTAATTGTATATCTTTCATGCCTGTAAAAGCAATATCACATGATCAACATTGCCAAGTTCTGCTGCCAGCTTGAAATGTAGCCTGACTCCTTAGGATCACAGTTGTATTGGTCTCTGTGTGCCTTCCAGAGTAACAACTTCTCTTGATGGTTATTTTTTGTTTGTTTTGTTTGTGTTTGTGAGATAGGTCTCATTCTAGCCCAGGCCTCTAAATCACAGCAAAACTTCTACCTTGGCCTCCTGAGGGCTGGGATTAAAGACATGTGCCCCTGCACCCTGCTTGGTGGTTATTTTCAAGTGTGGAATCTCTCCAGGGGCATTCTTAGTTTAGGGTCTCTCCTTTCAAATATATTAGGATTTTCACAAGATGGAGCCTTTGACGAGTGAGGCCTTGTCCTCAGAACACCTTTATGATTGTCCCAGTCAGAGTACTTGTTTTCTCTTTATCATTGCTAATCTCCTTCACAATTACAGCTTCCAGGGCTGGACAGTGGAGCAGATGAGAAACACTTCACATACATGGGTGAGGCCTGGAGTTCAGACATACAGCACCAACAAGTACTAGGTGGGTGTGGCAATCTGCCTGTATTCTCAGTGGTATGAACTGGAGACAAGGGATCCTGGTAGGAAATTGGCCAGCTGGAATAGCTGGATTGAGTTGTGTGTTCAACTGAGAGACCCTATTTCAGTAAATAAATAATGATAGAGTAAGTAAATAATGATAGAGGAAGACCCTGGATATCAACCTCTGGCCTCCCAATGCACATGCACATACATGCATGCATGTGACCATACATTTGTGGTCACACAATACTCCCACACATATATACCCACATGTCCTCCCCCACATACACATGAAAAACATTCTGCCAAACAAATTGGTACAAATTGAATTTAGTCCCATGTAGATTCTCAGATCCTGGACAGAAGGCAGCCAGATTCTTTGTTGTTGTTGTTTTTCGAGGTAGGGTTTCACTGTAACTCAGACTGACTTGGAATTCACTACGTAGTCTTAGGGTGGCCTTGAACTCATAGCAGTCCTCCTACTTTTGCCTCCTGAGTGCTGGGATTAAAGGTGTGTGCCACCACACCCAGCCAGATTGTTTGTGGTAACATCATGTGAACTGCCCCCAGCTCCATTCCTGATAGAATCCTTGTTCCCCTCTTAAACATCATGAGCCAGACTTCCACTGCCCATGTTGATCTAGTCCTTCTGATCTTCCAAACTGCCAGGAGAAGGTCCCATTAAACTTTCCTGTGAGCAATCTAGGGGTATTCTAGCTCAAATTCCCAATATTTCTCCCACTAACTAATTCTTCCCACATTACTCCTATAAACCAGTTCCAAAGGCTCCCAAACCACACAAGTTAATCACAGCAATGGCCTTACTTCTTGGCTACAAATTTCTTTAATAGTTACTTTTATCATTACTGTGATAAAATACCTGACAACAGCAACATAAGGAAAGAAAGGGCTTATTTTGAATCTAGTTTGAGGATATATAGTCCATTATGGTGAGGCAGTCATGATGGCAGGAAGTTGTGCAGCTGATCTTACTGTGTCCACAGTCAGCAAGGAGAGAAAGATGAATGCTGGTGCTCAGTTACTTTTCTCTCTTTTTTTTAAAATTTTTTAAAATTTATTTATTTGAGAGCGACAGACACAGAGAGAAAGACAGATACAGGGAGAGAGAGAGAATGGGCGCGCCAGGGCTTCCAGCCTCTGCAAACGAACTCCAGACGCGTGCGCCCCCTTGTGCATCTGGCTAACGTGGGACCTGGGGAACTGAGCCTCGAACTGAGGTCCTTAGGCTTCACAGGCAAGCACTTAACCGCTAAGCCATCTCTCCAGCCCTACTTTTCTCTTTTTTTAAAAATTATTTTTAGTTATTTATTTATCTGCAAGTAGAGAGAGAGAGAGAGAGAGAGAGAGAGAGAGAGAGAGAGAGAGAATTGGTGCACCAGGTTCTCCAGCCACTGCAAACAGATGCATGTGCCACTTTGTGCATCTGGCTTATGTGGGCACTGGAAAATTGAACTTGGGTTATTAGCTTTTGCAGTCAAGCACCTCAATGGTACCTTAATGGATAAGCCATCTCTCCAGCCCAGTTTTCTGTTATTTTTTTAAAAAATATTTTTTGTTCATTTATTTATTTATTTGAAAGTGACAGAGAGAGAGGGAGAGAAAGAGACAGATAGGGAATGGGCGCGCCAGGGCTTCCAGCCACTGCAAACGAACTCCAGACGCGTGTGCCCCCTTGTGCATCTGGCTAACGTGGGACCTGGGGAACCGAGCCTTGAACCGGGGTCCTTAGGCTTCACAGGCAAGCGCTTAACCGCTAAGCCATCTCTCCAGCCCTTTCTGTTCTTTTTATTCAGTGAAGAGCCCAGTCCATGGAGTGGTACCACCAACAGTTAAGGTGAATATGTCCACCTCATTAGATTACCCTAATCTAAAACTTCCTCACAGCCTTGTTCAACAATTTGTCTCTTAGGTAATTCTAGGTCCATTCAGGTTGACAATGAGATGAACCATAGCACTATATTTTTTTTCCTAGCTATTCATCACTACCTATGTCTTAACTCTTCTTTTGAGGATGATTTTCACTTGGAGGTGACATCCTAGCTGCTGTAATACTCTACACAGCCTATAAGGCTGGCTAGATTTATTCCAGTTTTCTGGGGCAGAAATCAAAGGTCAAAGGAGGTTTGGGTTGTGTCCTCAGATTCTAACATGACATTGTGATCTATGTGCACATGCCCTAAGATGCTATGAAATGAGTTGGACCCATGGCAGGCTGGATATCAACAGTAAGTCCTCTTCACATCTATCTCTTCCCAGAAGCAGGGAATAAAGCACATAGCATAAACTTCCTCCTTAAACTGCCTGTGGTGGTGAATATTTGTCACCTTATTGAGGCAGGACTATTGTGAGTTAATGTTTGCCCTGGGTTACATAGTGAAATGAAGGCTGCTGTAAGATACACGATGAGGTTCTATCTTAAGAAAATAACAATTACAAACCAAAAGAAAAAAAAACCCAAAATACCAGAGCTGGCCAACAAATACATCATCAATGACAAACATATCCCAACTCATTATTAGTTTTTTTTTTTTTAACTAACCAGGTCCCCCACACCCTCATGAAAGTGTGTCAAGTACAAACCCCACATGACAAGATATAGCAGAAATGGCAGGAGAATGTGGGTCTGCTGCAAAGGGTATTGTGATGAGGGTAAGGAGACCTGTGAGCCAAGGCCAAAGTTCTCATAACTTGTGACTGTCACATACACACACGAGTTGATAGAAGAAGACATCAGGTACTGTGGTGGTTTGAATAGATGGCCCCCAATGCATTCAGTTTTTAATTTGTTTGTAGTTTGCATATGCAGCGACATGGCTGGATGCAGTGTCACCGGGTGGATCTTAAAGTGTGGTGGAGGGTTTCAGATTTCAATCTAAAGATATGCAAAGTGTGCCTAGCTGGAGTTCCTGAAGTGTGCTGTGGCTTTTGGCCTTAGGCTTTTCCTTCTCTATGCGTGCTTGGTCCTGTGAAGTCAGGCAACTTCTGCTATTAATGGAACTTCCCCTGGATCTTTAAGCTTCAATAAATAGCCCTTCCTCCATAACTGTGCCTGGTCTGGAAGTTCATCTCAGCGAACCTGAAGCTGTCTGTTACAGGTAACCTTGTCTATCTCTCTTCCACCCTGTTTCTCTGAGATAAGGGCTCTGACTTAACCTGGAACTCACTGTGTTTTTTTGTTTTTTGTTTTTTGCTTGAGTGGCTGACCTGTAGAGGTCCTAGAGATCCTCCTGTCTCCATTGCCCTCAGAGCTGATGTTACAGGCAGGCATAGCTACATCTGGATTTTTACATTGGTGCTGGGGATAAAATCCAGGTCCTTACTCTTGCCCACTAAATTCTCTTTCACCTTGAGCTAGCTCTCCACCTCTAAAGTTAACAACTCTTGTACACTGTTGTTAGAAGCAACTAAAAAAATTAGCATGTATATGTCTCAGAAAAATTAGAATTAGTATTACCATGAATATCAGCAATAACTTTTTTCTGAAAATAATCAAGGAAATTAAATCATCTCCAAGAGAAAGCTGGAGTCTCATATTCACTGAAGCTTTACAATAGCTGAGCAGGGGCAGTATCTATCATTGGATGAATAGGTAAAGAATATAGCTTGAATGTCACACATGCCTGTAATCCCAGCTACGTGGAAGGCTGAATTAGGATAATTGCAACTTCAAGCTTGTTTAAAAGCAGCATGGGACAACTTAGGAAGATTTGGTCTCAAAAGTATAAAAAAAAAAAAAATTTAAAGGGCTGGCCATATAGCTTGGCAATAAAATGATTAATAGCAAATGCAAGGTTCTATATTCATTCTATAGTACTACTAAACCCCCCTTCCTTGAGGAGCAAGCAGCATTGCCTCAAGAAGGAGGATGGGGCCAGGTGTGGTGGCGAACGCCCTGAATTCCAGCCCTTGGGAGGCAGAGGTAGGAGGATTGAGGTGAGTTTAAGGCCACCCGGAAACTACATAGTGAATTCCAGGTTAGCCTGAGATAAAGCAAGACCCTACCTCAAAACAAAGAATGAGGATGGGGGGACTTCCAGGGCTAAGGTCCCTGCTCCCCAACACCTACTACCACCAAAGCGGACACCCCAGTGCATCTGAGGTTGGTGTCAGTGTGGAATATGAAACAAATACGAAGAAGCAAAATTAGTGAAGGATGGCCATCTTTATTCCAGGCTCATTAGACAAGATTCTCGGGTTTTGGTGGAAGAGGGGAGCAGGAGCCTGGGGCAGCAGGTCCTGGTCCCTATGCATGACCTTGGGCCTGTGGCTCCTGTGACCTTAGTTTCATAAGATCTGCAATCTCCTCCTGAGAAGGAAAATAGGGAAGTTGGCATTTTGGAGGTTTGGGGAACTAAAGTATGGCCAGGTTAGCTTGCTGGGAGAAGAAGGGAGGCTCAGCGATCTCACCTGAGGAGCTTGATCACATGTGCCAGCACTCTCTGGAATTGGCACTTTTATGAACTTTGTGGATGGACAGGGTGCATGAGTTCTCCATGGTGTCAGAAAAGACACCACTTTCCTCACAGATTTTCTTGTAGGTCTCTCACTGCGAGAAGAGTCAGTGACCTCATTGTAATAGTCCCATCATGCTGGCCTCCATTACCTCATTTGGCAGGTGGGATGCGCACCTCACACACATGTCCAGGTGTTAGATTTACAGAGGTGGGGTGACCTGCATTAACTACGTCCAGCCCCCAAGAGGGCGTTCCAGGCAATGGAGGGAACTGAGATTCCCTGATTGAGGAGATGGAAAGAAGGGAGTAAAGATCATGCTTCAAAGGGGGGGGGGGGAGGGGTGAGATGTGCACAAAGTGACCTACAGGGTTTTTCAAAAAAAGAGGTCTGCCTTGTTCCAGACTGAGCTAGATGCAGAGGCTGCAACCCGCCCCCTCCACATTCCCAGCCCCTCTGCTCCTGTGAATCCTTCCGCCCTCCTGCAGTCAAGTACATTCTGCTCTAGCAGTCGATACATTTCGTGTTAGGGGAGGGAACGGTAGTTTTGTGACGTGCACAAGGTTCCTGTGTCTCTTAACTCCCACCCCTCTGAACTTTCTTTGTTTCTTTTCTTTTCATTTTCCATCTGGCTACCTAGTAGGCTGAAGCCAGGGTTCTGTTGGCTGAACAAAAAATGAAGAAGTCTTCAACCAGACGGTGAGTCTATTTTCGTGGGGTTGCCACAGACAGGAGTATTCGTCAGTTCCCTCTCTCCTGGTTGAATTCGCAGTATGATGGCTCTCAATGCGTTCAGTAGTCTCAGGGTATAAATCATTAAAACTCAGAGAGGGAGTTGGGGGAGGTGTCCAGAGCCCAGTCCTACTCAGATTTTCCCCTCCCAGGGTTTTCTTTTTGGATGGTTCTGTGAATATTTGCTCCTGCATGTCAGTCAGTATCTTGTGGATGGTGGTCATGTGACTGGGAGTTTGGAGGGCTTGAGAACCATGCCCCACAACAGACAAAGGTCCAGACTGGTTTCCATAGATTTAAAAATTTTAGAAACTACACTTAAATCTATGATTTATTTTGAGCTAGGGTATGAGCTATTGGGGTTTGATTGAATTTTTTCTTTAAGAACTTCCACTGTTCTCAGTACTGTTTCATATATATATATAAATTTTTGTTGTGTTTTTGAGGTAGGGTCTCACTGTAGCTCAGGCTGACCTGGAATTCACTATATAGTCTCAGGGTGGCCTCGAACTCATGGCAATCTCCTTATCTCTGCCTCACAAGTGCTGGAATTTAAAGGTGTGTGCCACCTTGCCCAGCTCTTTTTAACATTTTGTTTATTTATGAGAGGGGAGAGAGAGAGAGAGAATGGGAGCACTATGGCCTCTGCAAATGAACTCCAGATGCATGTGCCATCTTGTGCATCTGGCTTACATGGGTACTGGGGAACCGAACCTGGTCCTTTGGCTTTGCAGGCAAGCACCTTAACTGCTAAGCCACCCCTCTAGCTGTCACTACTGTTTAACTTAATTATCTTGGAGCATTGATAGTAGTTTCTGGGATTTCTGTTGTATCCACTGGTCCAGTGATTTTTTTCCCAATGTGATACCATACTGTGGTGATTGCCACCAAATTGTGGGAAAATCACACATTTCCAGAGTATAATCATTCCTTCCAATTTTGTCCTCCGCCAAGTGGGCTTAGCTGTTCAGCATTCTATGTATTACCATATAACTCTGAGATATAACTTTATCTTCAATGATGATTAAGTTGAAACAAATGAAGAATCTTGAGTAAGTGGATACCCCAACTTTTCAGTCTTTATATGAAAGATCATTATGCTTTCCACTTATTTAGGCCTTTAATTTCTCTCAGCATGATTTTAAAGTTTCCTCTAGACAGTTCTTTCATATGTTGTGTTGAAATTCTCAACATATAGTTCATTTATTTTATTTAAAATGTCATTCAAAGACTGGAGAGATGGCTTAGTGGCACGTGCCTGTGAAGCCTAAGGACCGATGGCCAACTCTTCAGGTCCTACACAAGCCAGACTCACAAGGTGATACAAGTGTGCACAATGGCACATGCACACAAGGTAATGCATGTGTCTGGAGTTCAACTGCAGTGGCTGGAGGCTCTAGCACACCAACATTTTCTCTCTCTCTCATAAAAAAAGACATTCAAGAAAATTTCCATCTTTTAAGAATTTGTTCCAGATGTATAGAAATAGGGTAGTTTATAGCCGGGCGTGGTGGCGCATGCCTTTAATCCCAGCACTTGGGAGGCAGAGGTAGGAGGATCGCTGTGAGTTCGAGGCCACCCTGAGACTACAGAGTTAATTCCAGGTCAGCCTGGGCTAGAGTGAGACCCTACCTCGAAAAACCAAAAAAAAAAAAAAAAAAAAAAAAAAAAAAAAAAAAAAAGAAATAGGGTAGTTTGTGCAACCCTCTATCCTACAATCATACTAAATCACTTCTGATACCCAGAAAATTACTTTCTCTGGAATATGGATTTTCTTCTTCTCCTCCTCTTCCTCCTCCTCCCCCCCCCCCCCGCCTCCTCTTCTTCTTCTTTCTTCTTTTGGTTTTCTGAGGTAGAGTCTCACTCTACTGAGGCTGACCTGGAACTCACTCTGTCGTTCCAGGCTGGCCTTGAACTCCTGGTGACTCTCCTACCTCTACCTCCCAAGGGCTAGGATTAAAGATGTGTGCCACCACACCTGGTCTGAGTATTTTTAAAAATATTTATTTATTTGAGAGAGTAGGTGAGAAAGAAAGAATGAATATGGTTATGCTGGGGCCTCCAGCCACTGCAAATGAACTCCAAACACATGCACCACCTTGTGCATCTGGCTTTACATGGGTACTGGGGAATTGAACCCTCGTCCTTAGGCTTTGCAGGCAAGTGCCTTAACTGCTGATCTATCTCTACAGCCTTGAATATTTACTTTTATCACAATATATTGTTATTTATTTGTTTGCAAAGATAGAGAGAGGGAAAGAGAGGAGAATGAAAGAGAGGCACATGTGCTACTTTGTGCATCTGGCTTCATGTGGGTACTAGGGAATCGAATCCAGGCCAGAAGACTTTGCAAGCAAGTGCCTTTAACAACGTAGTAATCTCCCCCAGCCCAAATGACTTTCTTTGGAGTATGGAGTATTTTCTTTGTAAACGAATATGTTACTTTTAAATGAAGGAGTTGTTTACTTCCTCCTTTCTAATCTATATATGTTTCATTTACCTTCCTTGCCTCATTGTGGAGGCATGGCCTAAAGTATAATGCTGTGTGCATATGATGAGAGTTTCAACATGAGTATCCAAGCTTTCTCAATGTCATATTTTCTGTCCTGTGCACAACCCAATATCTATGAAATCAAAGTGGAAGGGGGACTGTTTGTGGGTTGGAAGTAAACTATAGATAGGGGAAAATAACAGCAATAGAGTGAAAATATTGACAAGTATTACATGTTTCTAGATTCATATATATATATATATATATATATATATATATATATGTAGATATATATATACATACATATATATGTATGTACTATGATGGAAAAGTAGAAGAAGGGGGACTATTTGCTGGGAGGAAGGGAACTAGATAGATGGGGAACAAGACAGGGTAATGAGGTTGAATATGCACAAAGTATAGTGATATACATGTGTGAAAATGACAGAATAAAACCCATTATTTTATATGATAAATTGAAAACTAAAAAATTAAATTGAAAATTAAAAAATAAGAAAATTTATTAGGGCTTCACCATTAAATATTTTGCCACTGGTAGATTGTTTTCTAGTAGATGGACTTTATTGTGTTGAATTTATTTCCTTACATTTCAAAGTTATTAAATTTTCATTTAATTTTTATCAGGAATGTTTTTATGTCATTAAATTTCTTCTCTGTCACACATCTTGGCAATTATTGTTCTTTTCTTTTATCCCACTAATACTGTTAAATTCATAGGTGGATTTCTTTTTTGAGACAGATTGGCACTCTGTAACCCAACATGTTCTAGAACTCACTCTGTAGCTCAGGCTCTCGTCATGGGGTGATCCTCCTCCCTCTGGCTTCTTAGTGCTGTGATTATAGGTCTGTATCACTATGCCTAACTTTACTATGGATATTTAAGTGTCAAGATAAATTTGTATTCCTAGGCACAACTATACTTGGTAGCATATGATGTTTTCTTTAAAAATTGGCTTCATTTTATTTATGAGAGAGATAGAGGTGGAGGAGGGAAGGGGGAGGGGAGGAGGGAGGGAGGGAAAGGGAAAGGGAAAGAGAATGGGTGCACCAGGACCTCCAGGTACTGTAAGAGGACTCCCGATGCGTGTGCCTCCTTGTACATCTGGATTACATGGATCCTGGGGAATTGAACCTGGGTCCTTTGTCTTCATAGGCAAATGCCTTAACCAGTAACCTGTCTCTCCAGCCCATATATAATTTTTTAATACACTTTTGGATTCAAACTGCTAAAATTTTCTGATCAAGGTTTGCATCTGTGCTGATTAGGAATACTCATTCTTCTTGTGTTAGGAACACTAATACTTGTGTTGCCTTCTAATTGTTTTAAAAATAAAAGTAATGCTGAGCTTCTAAAAGGAATAGAAAATGCTCACTCTTGTTTTTTGTTTTTTGTTTTTTTTAGAAATGTTCTTGTTAAACTGCTCTAAATTTGCTGTAAATATTTGATGCCATCCATAATGAAAATGTCTAGGTTTGCTTTATGAGAATATCTTGAATTAAAACTTAATTTTTAAATTTTTATTTATTTATTTGAGAGAGAGAAACAGGCAGGGGGAGAGAGAGAGAGAGAGAGAGAGAGAGAGAGAGAGAGAGAGAGAGAGAGAGAGAAAAGAGAGAAGAGAGAAGTGTGGGAGAGAATGGGCACACCAGGGCCTCTAGCCACTGCAAAGGATCTCTAGCTGCATGCACCACCTTGTACATCTGGCTTATGTGGGTCCTGGGGAATCAAATCTAGGTCCTTTGGCTTTGCAGGCAAGCACCTTAACTGATAAGCCATCTCTCCAGCCCCTTGAATTAAAACTTTTTTAAAAAATTTTTTATTTATTTATTTGAGAGCGACAGACACAGAGAGAAAGACAGATAGAGGGAGAGAGAGAGAATGGGCGCGCCAGGGCTTCCAGCCTCTGCAAACGAACTCCAGACGCGTGCGCCCCCTTGTGCATCTGGCTAACGTGGGACCTGGGGAACTGAGCCTCGAACTGGGGTCCTTAGGCTTCACAGGCAAGCGCTTAACTGCTAAGCCATCTCTCCAGCCCAACCTTGAATTAAAACTTTTTTTTTTTAATTTTTATTTATTTATTTATTTGAGAGCGACAGACACAGCGAGAAAGACAGATAGAGGGAGAGAGAGAGAATGGGCGCGCCAGGGCTTCCAGCCTCTGCAAACGAACTCCAGACGCGTGTGCCCTCTTGTGCATCTGGCTAACGTGGGATCTGGGAAACCGAGCCTCGAACCGGGGTCCTTAGGCTTCACAGGCAAGCGCTTAAGCGCTAAGCCATCTCTCCAGCCCGAATTAAAACTTTTAATGACATATTTACTTTAAAAGTTTTCTTTAGAGGATGTCATCACTTAATTATATAGTTGCTAGCAGATTGTTATTAGAAAAATTCTCCAGCTTTGATGATCTTTTTTGAAAGTGTCTCTTAGCAGTTTTTTATTGGTGTCATCAATATTCTGCCCTCATGTTTTCCTCTCCAGGTGTCACTGGGTCTATGGTCTACTGGCACTTTGCTTGTTCCTGGGAAATGACCCTGGGCATCCACCACTGCTTTGTGTGGCTTCTGGCCTATGATCCAGATAACCCAGATTTTCTGCTTGTTAAATTCTGTTCTTACTTATTTTTTTCCTTCTACTTACCTAGATCTTACCATGCCTTCTGATCTTTTATTTTAGCCTTTTAGAAGGGAATGTTAGAACATTGTTTCATGCCTTTTGTTCTTTTTTTAAAAAAAATATTTAATTTTATTTATTTATTTGAGAGCGACAGACACAGAGAGAAAGACAGATAGAGGAAGAGAGAGAGGATGGGCGCGCCAGGGCTTCCAGCCTCTGCAAACGAACTCCAGACGCGTGCGCCCCCTTGTGCATCTGGCTAATGTGGGACCTGGGGAACCGAGCCTCAAACCGGGGTCCTTAGGCTTCACAGGCAAGCACTTAACTGCTAAGCCATCTCTCCAGCCCCCCTTTGTTCTTTTACAATACAGTCATTTAAAAAACTCATTGAGGGTTGAAGAGATGGCTCAGTAGATAATACTGCTTTCTGTGCAACCATGAGGACCTAGTTTGAATCCTCAGCACTCAACATAAAAATCTGGGTGTTGCCTTGTGCCCCTGTCACCCCAGCCTGCGAGGGAGAAGGTTGGAGACAGGATGATGACTGGGGCTTGTTAGCCAGTAACCTACCTGGTAAACGGAAAGCTTCTGGGTCAGTGATAGACCTTTTCTAAAAGGAGTATGATGGAGAGTTATAGAGCAGAATGCCCAATGTCATCTTCTGGCCAACACAGGAATAGGAGCATGAATTTATACACACACACACACACACACACACACACACACGGATAAACCTCACACACAAAGTAATTCATTGATTAATTTTAATGTTTTTTTTCTGATTTATGTTTTATTTATTACAGACAGAGAGAAGGAAAGAGGGGGGGGAGGGAGGGAGGGAGGGAGGGAGGGAGGGAGGGAGAGAGAGAGAGAGAGAGAGAGAATGAATGGGTGTGCCAGAACCTTTAGCCACTGCAAACAAACTCCAGATGCATGTCCCACCATGTGCACATGGTTTACATGGGACCTTAGGCTTCACAGGCAAGTGCCTTAACTGCTAAGCCATCTTTCTATCCTCATTGATTAATTGTAATTGAAGAGCTTTAGCTACATTTTATAAATGCTAATGTAGTGCTGAATTTTCATTCCTTTAACAATCTTTTCTCTTGGGCTGGAGAGATGGCTTAGCAGTTAAGACGCTTGCCTGTAAAGCCAATGGACCCATGTTAAACTCCCCAGTACCCACATAAACCAAATGCACAAGGTGGCACATGTGTCTGGAGTTTGTTTGCAGTGGCTGCAGGCCTTGGCATGCTCATTTTCTCTCTCTGTCTCTTTCTATGTCTCAAATAAATATTAAATAAATAAATAAATATTTAAAAAAATCCTTACTTTTTCCTGTGTGATTTCTTTCTTGACCTGTGGGTTATTCAAAGGTTATTCCTGTTTATCTCCCAAATAATTTTAAATTTTTGGTTGAGATTTTATTGTCAAGTTTGTCATTCGGTTCTATCCCAGACAGGGAACAATTTGTAGGACTTTGATTTTCTTTTAAAAATGTTCAGTTAAAGTCTCACCTTGGCTTCATTTCAAATATGTTTGGGTTTTTGTTTTTTGTTGTCAACCTAGGACAAAGATATAACGTTTTAAGGTGCTATAATAATATGTTGAATTAAAATTGTGATTACTGAAACTTCACAGGCAAGTAGGGTGAGGTACAGTGGGAGTGCATTAGCTTGGCAGAATGAGATACCCTACTTCTCTTGGAGAAATAGACACAAAATGTAAAATGTTTTCATACCTAATTTTTGTTGGTTTAATCAGAGATTAGCATTTTGCTCATAGGTGTAACACTAGTTATGCTTCAGGCATGTGCTTAGATAATGAATGTGTTGTGGCATTTCAGTGAGCCAAGGGTATAGTGACTGGTGTAACTTGTGAGATACAAATTGGCCCCAGAAGAGCTATAGGTTGCTCTGACAGCTGTCACAGCCATGGAATCACCATCAATACCAAGGGTAAACAGTTTCTGCCTCTTCTAGGTTTGGGAGGGTTGGAATTGCATCTTCTTTTCTTGAGTATAGTGTCTGGAAAGTTTCCTCTATATGTAACTTAACATTAGGTTTTCAATCTCTTATTCTAGGGAACAGCATAAGGCTGTGCCTTCTGCAAGAGCCTTGAAGAAGGAGCAGGGTACACAGGTAGAGAAGCACCTGGTTCGAGGACGGAGAAAGACTATGGCTACTGCCCCTAAATCCCACATGCATGTCAAGAAGATGGCTGTGGAAGGAGTTCCCAGTGAGTGTCTCTGATTGATCACAGAAGGTGCCTGAGTTTGGGTAGAGCAAGCATGAGCAGTTATATCATCATTTCCATCACTGAATGGCAGTGTGTTCTTGGGCATTAACTCTGTGGACATTGGCGGATCCATGTAAGAATATCTTACTAAAGTTAGGTAGAAGGTTTGTGACTGATGTTGAAAGGTCTATGGAGAGTTGAGACCACAGTACAGGGCTGGGGCATTTTGGAAAATGGCTGTTAGGAGAGGAAAGTTCAGTCAATCTATGCCTGCTCTTTTACAGCTGGGAAGAACAGTGCAAACCAACCTCAGGCCCAGGTCTATGCAGCCACCCAGGAGGTAAGGAAAGTGTACCTGTGGAGGATGCTTCCATAAGCTACTACCTAGGTCCTTTAACTATGTCCGAAAGACTCAGTTTCCACCTCTAGCCGTACCACAAACTTCTCTTGTAACCTTGGGGGAAAGTCATTTTTCCATGGTCTGCAGTATCCCCAAATACAAAGTGAAAGGTAAGACTTGGTGGTGTTCAAAATCTTCAGAGCTCCTAATTCCGAATTGCTGTTCTCATCCTAAAACATACCATCCCTTCTCTCTCCATGACCAGCCAGGCGCATGACCCTCACTTGTGATATTTTTCTCCTTTAGGAGACCTTCCAAGGGCCTCTGCTGCTCAGCAGCCCCCTGGTACCATCACCTGGGCCCCAGGTCCCAGTTACTATGGGGCAGCAATTGGCAGTTCCCCTTTCTGGGGAGCTCTATGGGCCCTCCGCTATGCCGAACATGTAAGTATGATGAAACAAAAAGTGTCTTGTATTATTTGATATCCCACCTGTCCTCAGTGCCATGGGAGGTAGAGGCTAAGGGATAGGGGAAGGGGAAGGTGGCACCTCAGTCTGAGAAACAAGGTCAGGACTTTTAACTTTGACAATTTCTATTCATGAGAGTTTGAACAAGTGACTTTATTTTTCAAGGTTCTGTTTTCCTAGTGGACATGCTGGTGAAAATGTTCCATACCTAGAGCATTGATAAGACCAATGCAAGCTCTGACACACAGTAGGCCTTCCACATTTGGAGACTGTTAATTCTTATTTTTTGTTAATTCTATTTAAAATATTTTTACTTATTAACTTGCAAGCAGAGAAAGATAGAAGAGAGACAGAGTGAATGCACCGGGGCCTCCAGCCACTGCAAGTGAACTAACTCCAGACCCATGCACCACTCTGTGCAGCTGGCTTTACGTAGGCACTGGGGAGTTGAACCAGGGTCCTTAGGCATTGCATGCAAGTGCTTTAACTGCTGTGCCATCTCTCCAGCCCTTGTTGTTAATCCTTATTGCAACACATAGATGAAATAAAAGATCTTGGGCTGGAGAAATGGCTTAGCGATTAAGGCACATGCTGGTGACGCCTAAGGACCCTGGTTCAGTTCTCTAGGTCCCATGTAAGCCAGATGTACATGGTGGCACATGCGTTTGGAGTTTGTTTGCAGTGGTTAGAGGCCCTGGCGTGCCCATTCTCACTCTTTCTGTGTCAAATAAATAAAAACTTAAAAAAATACAAAAAAAAAGGTCTTGCTAAAACCTGGGGTGATGGTGGAGAAGGCTGCAGAGATCCAGGGGAAAGGCCAGAAGCTAGCAGAGAAAACTGCCTGAAGAGGCACTATTCTTGTATTTCATAAGCCATGGAAATTGGGCAAAATAGAGGTGAGAACCACACACCGAAAAGAAACAGTAATCACATCTGTCCAAGTGCTTTGAAGACTAAAGCATAGACACTTGTGATTGTCCATCATCTTTACTGTAGCTTTGGGCAGAGAAATCTTTATAAATTAGTGTCTTGGGAAGGATGTATAGGAGAAGGGAGGTATGTAATAGAAAACAAGGGGAGGAGCCTGTACAGACCACAAGGACTAATGTGTTCACAGACTTTCAGATTCCCCTACTCTGATACTGCAAAAGCCTCTTCTTCCATGTGTACTGCTACTGTGTGCCCATCAGAAGGCTTAATTCCTTGCCTCTCCTCTCCTTGTTTCCAGGTACTCTAGTGTGATTCTGCAGCCATGTGTCACCCCTGGACCACTTCTACTGCCGCCACAGGTCCTGGTAAAGGAACAGGGTTCACATCTCTGGAAGAGATGAGTGGATAGGAAGAACAGCAGGCCTTGGAGTTGGGTGGTTGCTGGGGAGAATTGGGCACTGAAGAGTCTCTTGTCACAGGGGAGGACATGCAGTCTTCATTCCACCACACTTTTCCCTTTCAGGGTCCCAATGTGTTTGACCAAGCTTCGGTGTCTACTGCCTTAGAGTGGCAGGAGATGCTGGAGGCTGCTGAGGCTCTGATGACTCTGAAGAACTCTGCACTGACCCGGAACCGGAACCAGCTCCACAACATGCCAGGTAGCTGGTGATACTTGGGGAATAGGAATCTATGAGATAAGCCGTTGTAGCTGAGCACCCAGGGGTGTTGGTTTGGACCACTTAGATGCCAGACACTGAAGTTCTTCGATCTGATTTGTGAGATAGCACTTGAGGGCTGCTTACTGAATCTTCAGGTTATCAAGTTTTTTTGTCAAAAGCCAATGGCCAGTATCCTGATGTCATGAATGATAGAGTTTGGGGTTTTTGAGGTTGGCAGGGACTTTCTCTAAGGCAGATAAACTTATCAAGTGGAAGTGAGGTTTCCTTTTCCTGACTTCCAGCCTATGGATATCTCTTCTATACACTGTAGCCTGAAGTACCTGGGAAGACATATATAATTGATAAGGGCCTAAAGTGGAAGGATAATTTCAGGGAGTTTTCCATGTAGATAATGGAGCCTGGATACCTTCTTACACTGTGTTTTCTTGTTATTTTTTAAATTAATTATGGACATACTTAGTATGGATACATAATGTGTTGGTACCATCCTAACCCTCATCACTGTCTCCATTGCATGTTGACACTGAGTCTCAATGGCATGCTTGGGGAAGAAGGGATTCATGAGATCAGAAGATAATTGTACTGCTGGGGAAGGAAGGCTATGGACAGGGACTGGTGTATGAATGACAATGTACACCTAGGTAGAGGGAAACTTCTGGAACTGAAGGGGCTGAATGAAGCTCAAGAGGTTGCTAGTTACAGAGAGAGGTCTAGCAAGTTGGCTAACATAGGCTAGGTCAGAAAATGTAGCTGCTGGGCTGGCGATATGGCTCAGCAATTAAAGATGTTTGATTTCAAAGCCTAATTGCCCAGGTTCAATTCCCCAGTATCCATGCAAAGCCAGACGCACAAAGGGGCGTATGCCTCTGGAGTTAGTATGCAGCAGCTGGAGGCTCTGGCACACCCATGTGCTCGCTCTCTCTCTCTTTCTTAAATAAAGAAATAAATAAATTAATAAATATTTTTTAACAGAAGGAGGTATAGGTGATGAGAGGCCAAGGAACTTTCCTGATGCAAGGAAGAATATAACCAAAGACTTAGGGCTTGACCAAAAGAGTTTGGTTGCTATGATGGAAGCATGGGAGAAGGCAAAGACTGGAGATGAAAAACTCAGGTGGAAATAGGACTACTCACTGCTCTCAATGACAAATATTAGATTATGTGGGACAGCAAAGTATGAGGGAAGACCTGGCGGATGCTACAGATAGATCTGGTTCTAGCCCTATCCTTTCTGTCTGCAGGTCCTGCTGGAGAAAGAGGATTGCAGCCTCCCAATCCCTCCGTGCCACCCAGGGCTGCCAGCTCCTCGTCACTCTCTACTGGCCATCTGGATTGCTTCTCCCTCTTGACTTAAGAGTCCAAACTGGGAAACCTCACTAGTGTGCTGCCTGTTTGGTATCTTGTTTCTGAGTTAGCAAAATGGTTCTTGCTCAAAGTGCTTAATGTGATTTTTTTAGCCTTCAGGTATTTTATAAGCTTTCAGATCCTTTTTATGATATAAGGCATTCACTTAGCTTTCATTTATTCTTCACCTCTGTCCCTTATTTCTTTGGAAGCTGGGGCTTTTGATGTTTCTTATATAAAAGCTTTGTGCAATTTAATATGGTCAGTGCATCAATGGGATTTGGAGTGGCATTGTGCCAGTGATTGCATCTATGTACAATTGCACACACATCTGTGCACCTCTGTATTTACTCATACATGTAGAAACTTGAGGTTTTTTACATTGCATCTAGGTTTGTGTGTGTCTGTAGGTAACCAAAAATAAATATTTTTTGTAAAGCATCAAACAAATATTGTTGGTTGTTAAAGTAATATAAGCTAAACATCAGGGAAGACTACCTTGTCTTTGCCAGAACCTGTTAGGAATTATTTTTTTCTTTCATTAAATCATCAAATGAGATATTCAAAACTCAAAATTTCAGGTATCAGTCACAACATTGCAGCATGAGAGTGAGCTAACACTGTCTCTGACACCCCTAAACCCACCCCCAACAACACCTCCTCCATCAAGGCCCCAAATTGCCACCACCTGAGGACCTAGCAATCAGAACATATGTCCTTATGGGGGGGCACCTAATTCAAACCATCACATACCCATACGTATGTGCACCTGCACATACACTTGCTTCCACATGCATACAAGCACATGCATTCACACAAGCCATACGCATATACACATGCAAAAAGTTCAATGTCCAGAATAGAGGAAGAAGTACAAATCCAAACCCACTTAAAGAGACAAGAAATTGGAAAATGAGCTCGACAATTACCAGAGAAATGAAAATCAATATCATAGTGTGAGATCACCTCATATCCAATAGGATGATGACTCAAACATGCTCAGAATAGAATATGGAGAAAATGGAAGCCTCAGGTATTGTTGGTGAAGGTGTAAATTGGTGCAGGCACTGTCAAAAACAGCATGGTGGTTCCACAAAATGTTAGAAAAAAGTACCTCTTCGTCCTCAAATAGCCCTTCTTATTATATAGCTCCCCCAATTCAAAGTAGGGCATCAAAAACTTCTCAGAAAGACATGGTTATAGCAGTATCATTACAGCACCCTACAGTTGGAAATAATTCACATAACCAAGCAGAGCTGAATGAATATATAAAACATGGTACCCACATATAATCCAATATTATTCAGCTGTAAGGGGAAGAACATTGGGCTGAGGAGCTTGCAACTCAAATGCCAAATTCAGATCCTTAGACCCCATGTAAAAGCTGGAAGCCATGATGGGCTTCTGTAGTCCCAGCATGGCCTACTGCTACTGATAGTTGAGAGGTAGAGACAGAATTTCCTATAAGCTTGTGGACCAGATAGCCTGGTGAACAAGGCAGTTGACAATGAGAAAGAGTGCCTCAAAAAGAGGTGAAAGAAGAAGCTGACACCTGAAAGATGTCCTCTTAACTCCACATGTGGGCACAAGCACTCTCACACATAAACACATGCACACACATACATCATATATGCTGTGTTATATATGCATCTTGGTATGTGGAATAGGGCAGATGGAAAAGGACTAATACTATATGATGCCACCCTGTGAATTATGCAATACACTCAATTTCACAGCCATAGAATAGAATGGTGGACACTGTGGGTGTAGCAGACATCTTCAGGTTCGCTGAGATAAACTTCCAGACCAGGCAGAGTTATGGAGGAAGGGATTTATTGAAGTTTACAGATCCAGGGGAAGTTCCATAGTGGTAGAAGAAGCTGGCCTGCCTTTACAGGCCCAAACAGACACAGAGAGAGAAGCACAAGCCAAAAGCCAAAAGCCTCAGCACACTTCAGGAACTCCAGCTAGGCACACTTTGCATATCTTTAGACTGAAACCTGAAACCCACCACCACACCTTAAGATCACCCAGTGACATTGCCTCCAGCAGGTGGCTAGCAGATGCAAACTACAAACAATAAAGAACTGAATATAATGAGGGCCATCTATTCAAACCATCACAGTGGGTAAAGGAGAGGGGTAAAGAAAATCGTTTTATGGTTATGGAGTTTCTGACTTGCAGAATGAAAAGCCTGAGAAATTTGTTTCACAATAGGGTCACAGAATCAATTAAAAATTATCACTGGGCTGGAAAGATTGCTCAGTGGTTAAGGTCCTTGCCTGCAAAGCCTAATGACCTAGGTTTGAGTGCACAGTACTCACATAAAAAAAGAAAACCAGATGCAGGCTGGAGAGATGGCTGAGCAATTAAGGTGCTTGCCTGCAAAACCAAAGGATCCAGGTTCAATTCCCCAGTACCCACATAAGCCAGATGCACAAGGTGACACAAGTATCTGGAGTGCACTTGCAGTGGCTGGAGGCTCTGTCATGCCCATTTGCACTCGCTCTCTTTCTCAAATAAATAAATAGTAAAAAATATTTTTAAATATATATTTATTTGAGAGTGTGTGTAAGAAAGAGAAAGGCATATGGTGAGGGGGGATGGGCATGCCAGGGCCTCCAGCCACTGCAAACGAACTCCAGATGCATGAACTACCTTATTCATCTGGCTTATGTGGGTCCTGGGGAATTGAACCAAGGTCCTTTGGCTTTGCAGGAAAACTCAACTGCTAACCCATAATTTTTTTTTTTAAAGCAAGATGCACAAGGTGGTGCATGTGTCTGGAATTCACTTGCACCAGCTGGAGGTCCTGGTGCATCCTTTCTATCTCTCTCTCTCCTTGCAAATATTTAAATAAAATATTTTTTAAAGGTTATAATGATAAAGTTTATGTCATGTAATTTTTTTTTTTACCAGAATTAAAGACCTTGGCTTTCTTGTCATGACCATTGTGAGCTCAGTCCACTGACTATTGCAGGAAAAGTTGTTCGCTTTCAGGTTTTCTGCCTTTTCCTAGAAAAGATGAAATTGAAACATTCCAACCATTTCTATACCATGCCTTCCTTTAATTACTGAAATCCAATGGAAACAATTTCTTGAATTTGTGATCAATTATGATTTAAATAAGATATTTCAGCATAAGTTTAGATTTATATTGGCATCAAAGAGTAATGGAGTGACTTCCCAAATCCACTATACCATAGTGATACCATTAGATACCACTATGCATTTATGTCACAGTGTTGAAATAATAGTGACACATTTTCAGCCATGGTTTTCAATCACTCTACTAGCAAACTCTGGATTTTCCCCAAATGACATAAAGCAACATCACACTATCTCCAGATAAATGTACATTTTAAATTGTTAATTGAATATAGGGCATACAAAACAATATTTCAAAATAATATGGGTTAAAAATCCATATTGCTAAGAAATTCTCATTTTGAAAGAACACATACAGACAAAACTGTAGACCTAAAACTATGGACATGTGAACCAAACGGAATCAATGTGGAACTAAAAGAAGAAAGAGGTCTTGTAAAGTTCAAAGATGACACTGTCCAACAACCTGGCTTTAATTCAATTTTCAACTTTTTTCTTTGACAAGATTCTTTTTCTTTACTAAGACTTTTTATTGTGAACTTTAAAGTAGGAGCATGTTGCAAATTGGTTGCATTTCCATCAGGTTATCCCTTATTTCCCATCTTCCCTGTCTCCATTCTTCTAAGGGCCTTTCTCAGTGGGATATTCATAATCACTGTGGAGTCATGAATGCATCAGTCAGTTTCTGTGAGGACAGTGCCTCACAGTACACATTCCCATCCTGTGGCTCTTACATTCTTTCCACCTCTTTTCCTCAGTGATCTCTGAGCCTTGGAGGGCATGTTGTAAGTCTCCTTTAGTGTTGAGCTTTCAGAGCCTCTCACTTTCTGCTTTGCTGAGTTTTGAGTCTCCTCAATGTTGACTGCCATCTCCCTGCCATCTCTGACTAGCCATGATAAATAACAGTGCTCATATTTAACATTCCACTTACTCTGTAGTGTTTCATGGGGCACTGGCAAATGTGATAGAAATGCCTTGTCTCGTGCTAGGCACTCAGCTTTCTCTTCTTATCATTGTGATTGGTCATTGGTGTTCCCAGTTTTCATTGGCATCTGTATAAAGCAGGTTCTGTAAGCAAGAATAAGTCAAAGGGGTAAACATTTACATTAAGAAGACCTTTTCATAGACATGACTCCTCCATTTAGCCAAGTAACAATGGAAGCTCCCCTCTAAGGTCTATGATCTTTCAAGCCATAGTTTTCTGACTTGGTTCTCAGTACCAGGTATGAATTCGCTCCTATTAAGCATGTCTCATAGCTAATTAGAGAGCAGTTGATTACCCCCATAACTTATGTGCCACTATTGCACCAGTGGGTTCATCTTACCTAGCTGGTTGCATTTGTAGCTTGCAGGAGCCACTGCTTGTTCAAACTGTTGGTGAATTTTATCCCCTAGCAGTTTGAATAGCACTTTCTAGCACTATAAAGCTAGCCAGCAGGGAACTAGTTTCAGTTTAAGTTCCAGTTTGATTTCTCAATGTCCTGCAACCACAACCTATCAACCTTCAACTTAAAAAAAATACATTTAGGGCTGGAGAGATGGTCTAGTGGTTAAGGCACTTGCCTACAAAGCCATAGGACCCAGGTTCGACTCCCCAGGACCCACATTAGCCAGACGCACAAGGGAACACATGTGTCTGGAGTTCATTTGCAGCAGCTGGAGGCCCTGGCATGCCCATTCTATTTCTCTCTCTCTCTCTACCTGCCTATTTCTGAGTGTCTCTCTCTCAAGTAAATAAATTGAAAATAAAATATTAAAAAAAACACATTTATTTATTTATTTACTTGTTGATTTATGAGAGAGACAGATGGAGAATGGGTACTCCAGGGCCTCTAACCACTGCAAACAAACTCCAGATACATGTGCCACCCTGTGCATATGGCTTTACATGGGTAGTGAGGAAGTAAACCTGGATCCTCTGTCTTTGCAGGCAAGTCCCTTCACAGCTAAGCCATAGCTCCAGCCAAGCTTTCAACTTTTGAAGCCATGGGATTGGCAGGAAGGGGCATAGCCCATGCACTGAGTCACTAGTGTCACACTAAGGTGACTGCACTGGACTGGTGCTCTAAACCTCCAGAAGCAGCAACTGAAAATCTCTAGGAAAACTGAATAAACAAGCAAATATTCAAGTGACATGACAAGCCTTTTTAATTATTCATTATAAGTTATTTAAGAGCTTCATCAACATACTCTTGCAACTAACAGTTTTGAAAACATCAAGATATAAACTTTCATTGCAAATTAAAAATGCAATTCTTAAAAATCTCAGCTTGATCAATGCATCTAAAAGGTGTATTGAAAAAGACATAACTAAGGGCTGGGAAGATGGCTCAGACAGTAAAGTAATTTCTGTGCGAGCTGTGATCCTAGAACTGAGAAGGTGGAGATAGGGAATCCTTGAACTTTCTGGCTAGATATTCTAACCAAACTAGTGAGAACTGGGTTCAGTAAGAGAGATCCTGTTTCAAAAAATAAGGTGGAGAGTGATTGAGAAGACACCCAACATTGACCTCTGGTCTCCACATGCACATGCACATGTACCACCCACACATATGCATGCACCCATATGCATAGAAGCATATATGTACATACATACACAAAGAACATACACATACAAAACAAATATAAAATTGTTTTTAATTACCAAAAAGAGACCTTTAGATAAAAATATTAAAAAGCCCATGTTGCATAGATAGTATACACAGTGCTAAATATTTTGTCAATAGAAAAAAAACCCCAAGCCTATAACATCTTCAGCTCTAATCTTTCATCCATTTCATCTTGTTGGAATTGTATATTTACTTCATAGTACATTGCCTAGCTGAATGATGATAGAGAGGTCAACCCAGAATTTTCTTAGCTCTGCTTGCTCAGCCTTGGCATCTTATCAATGCCTAGAGGGTGGATGGGCTGCTGTTGTCTCTTTGCCATCCTGTACTTTCAAGTTTTCTGGGCACCAGAATCAGTAAATAAAGTTACAGTGGTTTTGACCTTGATTTTCCTTCATGTCTCCATTGCTGTTCTCTCTAAGCTTTCTCTTTCTCTCTTTATGTGTGTGTGTGTTTGTGTTTGTGCCATTGTGGTCTATAACTCTGATGTATATCCTGTCTCATTGGTTTCCCTCACTCTCTCAATCTAGTTGTCAGTACCATCCATCACTTCTTCCTGAATCAGAGTGTCTCTCTACACATAGTAAGATGTGCCTTTGACAAGTACAACATTGTTGAGACAGATCCCTCATTCTTTTCTTTACTATTCAAGTATACTGCTGGTCGTTGTGTTGCATGTCTGTATTACATAAATAGGCTCTAAGATGATTACTGTGAGCTTCTGGTTGACTGCTTTAAACTGGGGATCTGCTGCCTGTACATCATTTTCTATGTCAACAGTGTCAAGGTTCTCAGTCTCCCTATCCCCGTACACTGAGAAGGTAGCCCAAACAGGACTGAAATTTGTAATCCTCCCAACCTAAACACCCTCAGTGGCTAGAACTATGGGCCAGGCTTGATGTTCTTGTGTACTGCCCATGCAAGGCAGACTGGTAGCCTCCCCCTTTGCTACTGGGGTTGCTTGGGCAGCAGTGAGAGTATTGGCAGGGGGAGGCAGCTGGTTTTCAGCCTTCCTGCTTACAGTTGAGCTCGTACTGACTGAGGCTTACTGTGGGAGCTGGGCCTCCTCGCATAGGAACTGAACTGGCAACAGAATGATGCTGCTCAGGGACCTCTGTTCCTGCTGTTTATCTTCAGTTCGTTTCCAAGCCAAACTACCCACCAACACTTGAATAGATAGATGTTTGAAACGAGGAGAAATGATTAATAACACAAGTATATGACAGATTTAAACCCCACAGAAGTACCAAGTTTTGGAATGTCTGGTTGCAGGGAAGAGCGAGAGAGAGAGAAAGAGAGAGAGAGAAGAAGAAGAAGAGAAGGAGAGGAGAGAAGAGATATTAGATAATACCAACTTAATTTCAAATATTTGCCCATTGTAAAGCTTCACATCTTGATTATTGGTGACATTATTGTCATAAAATTACCACTTCATATCATTGAAGCTTATCAAGACAGATTTATAATGACTGCATTAGGCAATATTGTCCTTTAACCAGAAAAATAAGAGTTCATACAACAGATTCCTATGCTGGTATATTTATGTTTAGTAGTATGCTAATGCTTCAGTACTCTAATTGCTTCATGGGAATTTGAGATACTTTATTATTTCAGAGACTCACATTTAATATTTCTCATAGGGAAGTTCTGCCAGTGATAGTTTCCCTCAGATTTGCTTTATGAATAAATACCTTTATTTCTCTGAGACCAGAGGACAGTCCTACTGTGAGTACATGAAGCCCTTCCTCCTTGAGAATGCCATAGAGCTTCTGTGGCAAAAGATGGTGTAGGAAGGCATCTGGAATCCACATCTACAAGGAAACTCATTGGAGTTATTTACATGGTCTATTACATTTCAGGCCTTTACCACCTGTGTGTGTCCTTCCCAGACCACTTCAGGCTGCTACAGACTACAGCAAGAGTCTTGGGCTGGCAGCCATTACAGCTATTTCTACTTGTTCCACTTGATAGGGTACCTGCCTGGGCAAGTTCCTGCCATGCTTGGTTATCACAGTCTACTTCTATATGTATGCCAGCAATCTGGCCATTTGCTGTTAGGCATAAAACATAGATTTGTATGTGTACAGCATGTACAAGTATATGGTCTGAAAGATGTCTTTCTGTGGATATTGATGTAATGATAAAGAACTCCTTGGGGCTGGAGAGATAGCTTAGCAGTTAAGGCACTTGCCTGCAAAGTCAAAGGACCCAGGTTCAATTCTCCAGATGCACACATAAGCCAGATGCACAAGGTGGCACATGTGTATGGAGTTTGTTAGCAGTGGCTTGAGGCCCTGACATGCCCATTCTCTCTCTCTCTTTCTCAAATAAATAAATAAATAAATAATACTATTTTTTTAAAAAAAGAACTCTTTGAACTTTTACTTTGGCTTGTATCAGAGAAAAGATTGTTCTGAGATGTTGCAATTACCTTTGTGTTGCTGGGACAAGTACCTGACCAAAAGCAGCTGATGGTAGGAAAGATTTTACTTTGGCTTACACTCTCACAGGGGAAGCTTCATGATGGCAAGGAAAAGATGGTACAGCAGAGATTGGACATCACCTCCTTGAAAACATCAGGTGAACAATATCATCAGGAGAGTGAGCTGACTCACACTGGCAAGCTAGGGGCTAATAAACCTCAGGTTCCACTGTAGCAACACACCTCCTCCATCAAGGCTCCACCTCTAAAATTACTACCAGCTTGGGCCCAAGCATTAAAAACACCTGAGTTTATGAGGGACACCTGATCCAAACCACCATCCCAGCTTTACAATGACAATATTGAAGGAGTGTCTGAAAGCTTTCTTTATGACAGATAGGGATGGTAAAGAATTACTCAGTTTGAAATCTTTGTAAGTCATGGCACATTCACATTGTTGAACATCATCAAAATAAATTTGAGCAGTGCAACAACTCACTTGGAAAAATGTTTACCTCATAAGTATGCAGAACTGAATTCAGATTCTCAGAACCTATATAAACATGTTGGATGTAGTGGCATGTACCTATCATCCCTGCACTGGGAGTTGGAGACAACCAATCCCTGGGACTATTTGGCTAGCTAGTCTGGCTGAATTGATGAGCTTCCAGTTCAACAAGAAATTCTGCTGCAAAGAATAAAGAATAAAGCAATCAAGGAAGACCACTGACATAGACCTCCTGCTTCCACATATATACACACACTCATGTATGCACATGTGTGCCAATACACATGCACCCACCCATATACAACATGCACACACCCACCCCCCACACATGCAAAAAGAGGGAAAAAAGTATATTTCAGTAACTGCATCACAATGAGAGCTGCAGCTGCTCTAGGAGGCCCCAATGTTGTTGCTTAGCTGGCATGAGATCACCAAATCTTAGTTCATGGAAAGTGTGGAGCTGCTGTTGGAATGGTAAACCTTATCACTCTACGTATGGTAGAAAACTGCCTTTCAGAAGAAGGGGTGCAAGAAAAAAACCTGGATATTTGACACAAAGTGTTTTTAGGTAAAGGGCAGGGTGCTAAGAAAGATAACTCTCAGGAACCCTGGGCTGTCCCAGCCTGAGAGAGCATTTGTGGTGTTTTTGAAGAGGCAGTAAACATACTGAAGCCTTAAACTATGATTGGCATAGGAGTTTTACTTCCAGTGTAATCAAAGCTATGGCCTGTGTCAATGAAAGGCCTGTAGCTTTGTGTCAAGTAATCCTACAGCAAAGGTTAAGTGCACGTCTGAAGAAGCACATACACCAACAGAGGGAAGCTGTTGATCTGCCACTCACTGCTCCTTTGGGTCACTGAAACTGCAAATTGGGTGAGTCCTCACACCACGCCAAGAAATGATTTATGTGCATATTTGTTTTCAATATCTGTTACTCTCCGACACACCCTACATATCAGTGACATTGTTTCCCTAGAAGCTGCAAAGTGCAAAGGCACCAACTGAGCAACTGGTAGCTGAAGTGTTAAACCAAGAGGATTTTACTCAAGTCTTTGGAATTAAAGGCCATTATCACTTGAACTGACTCAATTGTATTCTGGTTTGTTTGTTTGTTTGTTTTTGCTCCAGAGCTTGTTCTTTCCTTCAGCATACCTGCTTTGAGACTGGGCTTGTGTCAGTCTGTTATACATAATATGATATATAAGATTAGGTTACTTATATGGAACAAAAATGATCTCTCAAAGTTCCTGAGGCTGGGGAGTCCAATATCAAGGTGTGGCATCTGGTGAGGGCTTCCTTGCTGTATCATAAGAAGATAGGGGGCATAACCAAGTGAGAGAGTGGGATCTTATGAGCTCAGGTCTCTCTTCTCTAAAGATGAAGCCACTGATCCAGCCACGAGGACCCAGTCCTCATTATCTTAGCTAATCATAAGTAATTCCAAAGGCCCACCTCTAAACATGATCAACACATTAATTTGGGGAATAAGTTTCCAGCTCATAAGATTTAGGGGACATATTCAAACATTGGCACACTCTGTAGTCCTCAATTCTATATCCATTGCAACATCAATTTCCAAGTGAAATTGTCTCACAGAAATCAAAGCCAGGATCATGTCCTGAGCTGTTTGCCATATCCACATGCAGTGGAAATGAGAAGGCTTGCTCCTAGACTGCAGATCATACTTGGCAGTAAACAAATTTTAACAAGCTGGGTAGCAGAATGACAACCCTGTGTATTTATCGGCTGCCCATCTGGCTACTCTTCTGAGCTTCCTTGTTTGTTTTTTTGTGTGGGTCTCTCTCTCTCTCTCTAGAAGTGCCAAGTCCTTTTGCTCAGACTCAATCATAGATAGAAATAGAAATGGATGAAAAATGGAAATCAACAATGGAGCCAAGTGTCAAACCGGGACAATGGCTGGAACAGGTTAAATAAAAGACTCCACATTCCCTTCAACTGTTGCAATTAGCACTAGGTAGGCAAAATGTGGCAGCATGGGGCAGGGATAAGGGAACACTGATTCTTTTTAATATTTATTATTATTATTGTTGTTGTTACTAACAAGATGTTTTATATGGATACATCATGTGTTAGTACCCTCTTTTCCCTGGTACCCTCTTTTCCCTCATCCACACCCCCATTCTTTTTGGGATGCTCCTCAGTAGGGTTACAGGTATTCCCCATGGGGTTGTATTTTGTGTGTTGTGAGAGCAGTAGTCAGTTATTTTGGGGGGATAGGGAATACCTCTGGGCATAATGTCTCAACCTGTGACTCTTATAATCTTTCCGTCTCCTCTTCCACAAAATTCCCTGAGCTGTGGTGGGTGAGTTTTAAGTCTACTTCAGTGATGAGCTCTTAGGAGCCTCTAGATCTCTGCTTTGGTAGGTGTTGAGTATCGTCAGGGTCTGTCTCCTACAGCCTGGCGCTGATTATTAGGAAAAGCATGGAAGCAGCACTCTTGCTGTCTCCCCATTCCTCTGTAGGTTCAGCTGTGGCTTGGCTGAAGTGTGAGGGGTAGTTTGTCTCCTTCAGTCTCGCTACCTCCTGAAAAAAAAAAAAGTACACATTCTCCAATGGAGAGTAAAGTCAGCATAGTTTAAATAGTATAAGCATTATTAATTTAGGGAGAATTTGATGTATATAACCCCTCTTTTAGCCAAAGACTAGTGAAAGCTTCACACTGGAGAACATAATTTTGTCTCCATAGGATTCTGATCTGGTTCCCAATTCCCAAATATGGGTTCCTTTACACTGAGCAGATCTCTTAGCCAATCAGAAAGCCATTGGGGGCTGGAGAGATGGCTTAGCGGTTAAGCGCTTGCCTGTGAAGCCTAAGGACCCCGGTTCGAGGCTCGCTTCCCCAGGTCCCACGTTAGCCAGATGCACAAGGGGGGGCACGTGTCTGGAGTTCATTTGCAGAGGCTGGAAGCCCTGGCGCGCCCATTCCCTCTCTCCCTCTATCTGTCTTTCTCTCTGTGTCTGTTGCTCTCAAATAAATAAATAAATAAATAATAATAATAAAAAATTTAAAGAAAGCTATTGGTTACCCACTGAGGCTGTGTTCCAGTATTGCACTGGTGTTTACATCTTGTCAGGGTGTTTGCTTCTGAGTAGCTTGGACCTCTGGTTGCTCAGAACATTGTTGGCCACTTTCTTTTTTTCTTTTTTCTTTTTCATTTTTTGGTCTTTGAAGGTAGGGTCTTGCTCTAGCCCTGGCTGACCTGAAATTTTCTGTGCTGTGTAGTCTCAGGATGGCCTCGAACTTATGGCAATCCTTCTATCTCTGCCTCCTGAGTGCTGGGATTAAAGGCATGCTCCACCACGCCCAGCCATTGTTGGCCATTTCCCCCTGTAGTTCATGTAGCACTTTCCAGGACTGGACAGGCTTTCTAGGGACTGGTTTTCTTCTGAATTTCAGCCAGGTCTTTCCATGGTCTGTGTTAGCAGCATGTGGTGTCTTCAAAAATAGGGTCTTAGCTTTTGCCTCAGGTGGAAAATCAAGTGCTTTGACAGAAAGCTCTCTTGATTTGGGGACCTCCTCCCAGGTCTCTCCAATAAATAGCTCAAGGTGGGTGGCAACTAATCTCTGGTACAGGGAGTTACAGGTCAGAGACAGAAAAAAAATCCTCTTAAGCTTAGGCTTCATCCCACCCTCACTAGAGCCCTACTTTTCAGGTGCTCCCCCTTACTCCTTTTGAGGGTTATATCTTTAAGGCTATCTCAAAGGATAAAGGTTTCTATGGTATCAGCTTATTTTTGGTTTAATTTTGTGTTTGTTCCCATAGCTCCCCTTCCCCCTTCCCTCAAACCCTTCCATCCCTATTGTCCACTGAGTTGTCTAACAGGTATTACAGCAACTCGGGCAGGTCCAGGTTAGGAACCACAGATAAGTGACAACATGTGGAATTTGCCTTTCTGTGATCATACAAGTTCACTAAGTATAATCTGTTCCACATCTGTCCATTTTTCTACAGATTTCATGGTATCATTTTTTTTTTCTTACTGGTGAGTAGAATTGCATTATATAAATGTACCACAAATTCATTATCCATTCATCCAATGATGGGAATCTGGGTTGATTCCAGTTCTTAGCTAAAATGAATTGAGCAGGTCTCTGTGTTGACGCATGGAACATTTAGGATAAATGCCCCGTAAGGGAATAACTGGGTCTGTTGGTAGTTCTATGTTCATCCTTTTCAGGAATCTCCAAATTGATTTCCATAGTGGTTGTACAAGTTTACATTCCCACCAACAATGGATGAGGGTTCCTCTTTCAGCAAATCCTTACCAACATTTATCTCTGTTAGATTTTTTTAATGATTGCCATCCTTGCTGGAGTAAGATGGAATCTCATGGTTGTTTTAATTTGCATTTCCCTAATGGTTAGGGATGTTGACCATTTCTTAAGTGTGTGTTAGCCATTTGTAATTCTTCCTCTGAGAACTCCTTATTCATTTCTCTGTCCCACTTTTGGAGTGAGTTGTTTAATTTTTTATTGTTTAGTTTTTTGAGTTATTTGTAGATTCTAGACATTAGGCTTCTGTCAGTGGTATAGCTGGTGAAGATTTTTTTCCAATTCAGTCAGTAATCTATTGGCTTTACTTATGGTGGGTCTTTCTGTGCAAAAGCTTTTTAGCTTCATGAGATCCCATTGGTTGAGTGATTGTTTAATTTCCTAGCTATTGTTCAGGAAGTCTTTCCCACTCCTATATCATGGAGAGTGCTTCCTATTTTTATTATAGTAGGAGAAGACTATCATGGCTTACATTGAGGCTTTTAATCCATGTGGGCTGCATTTTTGTGTATATAGAGATGAGTGGGTCTACTTTCATTTTTCTACATATGGTCATCCAATTTGCTCAACACCATTTGTTGAAGATGCTGTCTTTTCGCCAGTCTACATTATTGGCTCCTTTGTCTAGTCTCCAGTAGTTGGTGGAGTTCTTGATTAGTTTCTTGTTATTGATTTCTAGCTTTAAATCATTGTGGTCTGATATGATGTAGGAAATTACTTCAATTTTCCTGACTTTATGGAGGCATGCTTTGTGGCCTAATATACGGTCAATTTTGGAGAAGGTTCCATGGGCTTCTGAGAAGAATGTGTATCCTGTAGACTTGGAGTAGAAAGTTATGTAGATGTCCATTACATCTACTTGATCTATGGTGTTGTTGAGCTCTGTTATTTCCCTGTTGATTTTCTGCTTGGATTATCTTCTTATTGATGATAGTGGTGTATTAAAGTCCCCAACTATGATGGTTTATTTCTGTTTTGTTTTCAAGCAAATTTTGTTTTATACACTGTGGTGCACCTGTGTATGGCACATAAAGATTTGTTATTGTGAGGTCCTCATGTTGAATCATTCCCTTAATGAGTAAGAAATGACATTTTTTGTCCTTTTTTATTACTTTTGGGTTGAAGTCTATTTTATTAGATACTAATATAGGAGCAACTGCTTGTTTTTTTACTTCCATTTTCTTGGAATATAATTTTCCATCTTTTCATCCTGAGGAGGTATCTATCTTTAGTGGTGAGGTGGGTTTCTTGGAGACATCAGATAGAAGGGTCCATTTTTTTTTTTGATCTACCATGATAACTTGTGTCTTTGGACCCTGAACCTTGGAAGTTGTGATAGAGATATTTCAGTGCTAAGCACTCTTCTTTCACTTCTTCTCAGCACCATGGTGCCTTCTGAATCATCCCAAGGACACTACCATCTGAAAAGAGAAGCTTCTCTAACCAAACGTGAGAGTATTATTGATATATGGGTATGAACATTAAGAGAAGTGCTTACTGGGAAATTTGGTGAGCATAGTATATACATTTAGCAAGGCACCAGGAGATGTTACACCCCTAAGGCTCATGACTAACCCTGTTGTAGATTTTCAGTACCAGGGATATATTTCCTCCCATGGAGTGGGCCTCCAGTCCAAGTAGAGAGTGGTTGGTTTCCCCCATAACAGATATGCCACTATTGTACCTATTGGCTCATTTGGCCTGGCTGGCCAAATTTAAGGCTTGCTTGCAGTGTCTACTGTTGAGTATCTTCACTGGTGATTTCTCTCTCTCCCATTGAACTGCATGCAGTGTAGCTTTTTCCAGCTTTCTGTGAGCTGGTCTACATGAAGGAGGTTTTCAGCTCAGCTCCAGAAGGATTTCTCAGTGACTTTGCAGTCCAAATACATGGAGTCTTTAGCAATAGGGTCTTACCATCTATTCCTGGTGGGAAACCAAGGGCCTTGACAATGGCCTGTAATGTTTTGGGGGCACCAGAGACCTCCCTGGCCAATGAGTCACTAGTAGGTATCCTGTCTCAGGCAATGAAATTTTTCTGGTAACAATCTTGTTTTCTGAGTGTTGTAATATCCAAAAAAGTAGGTTTCTGTAGAACTTATTTATATCCTCTTAGATTTTGATTAGCCCTCTCTCTACTTTTCCTTTACTCAATCTCTTCCCCTGACCTCACTTAGGCCTTTACACCCCCATTAATCTGTTCTTCTACTAACATATATATAATACCATCCTATTAAGCCCACCCTTCCTCTCTTTCTGTTCCTTTTATATCTCCTTTCTAGCTTACTGGCATATGATATGAGTTTTATTCCTACTCACATGGAAGTCCAATCATTTGTAGCTAGGATCCACATATAAGAGAGAACATGTGAGGTTTGGCTTTCTGGGTCTGGGTTACCTCACTAAGTGTACTACTTTTCAGATAAGACCATTAAAATTTAAGGTTATTATTTGTGAGCTTTCTGTCATGATGAAGTGTTTTATGGGGTTTGGCACTTCCTTGTGGTTTGTACTTTTCTGAGCCTTGTCTACTTTTGGTTATTGTGATCTTCTTCTAGTTGGCTCTTGAGATTGGTTGTTTGAACCTTCTATGTGGAGTATTCCCTGAAGTATTCTCTGTAGATTTGTCTTTGTGTTCACATAATCATAGAGTTGACTTTTTTCATGGAAAGTTTTTCATTTCACCATCTATCATCTATTATCTATTGCTGGGTACAGTATCTTGGTTTTGAAGCCATGGTTTTTTAGTCTTTGAGGTTTTCCATTCTAGGCCTTTCTGGCTTTCAGTGTTTCCATTGAGAAATATGACATAATTTTGATGGGACTGCCATTGTATGTTGTGAGTTTTTTCTCTCTTGCTACTTTTAGCACTCTCTCTTTGTTTTCATTGTTAAGAGTTTTAACTATTATGTGTCTTGGAGAGTTTCTTCTTTGGTCCTGTCTATTTGGTGTTCTGTGGGCTTTCTGTATCTGGGTGGGCCACTCTTTTGTGAGATTGGGAAAATTTTCTTCAATAATATTGTTGAATATGTTCTTTATGCTTCTGGTCTGGATTTCCTCCCATTCTGGTGTACTCATGGTCTGGGTTTTTGGTCATTTTAGGGCATCTCACAGTTCCCTCATATTTTATTCACTTGATTTTTTGAGCTTAGCAAAGTTTTTGGCTTCCTGGTCCATTTCTTCTATCTTGTCTTCCAGGTCAGAGGTTCTATCGTCCACATGAGTGATTATGTTAGTGAGGGGTTATAGAGAGGTTTTTATAAGCTCTATTTGAATTTTGTTTTCTTTTGTGTTATTTTGCATCATGCACATCTGTTTTTTGAGGTAGAATTTTAGTTTGAGTTCTGATTTTCTTGATGCTTCCTGGAATTCATTCTTACATCTGATCAAGTCTTCATTAAGCTTAATCAATCGTTTATTGAGATCACCCATTTCTTGACTCACCTTCAATTCATTCAGATCTCTTCTTAGGGTTGTAACATTTTCTTCAATCAAGTTAAGCCTACTATCAAAAGATGAATGCGCTGGGTGTGGTGGTGCACGCCTTTAATCCCAGCTCTTGGGAGGCAGAGGTAGGAGGATCACCATGAGTTCAAGGCCACCCTGAGACTCCATAGTGAATTCCAGGTCAGCCTGGGCTAGAGTGAGACCCTACTTCAAAAAACAAAAAAAAACAAAACAAAACAAAAAAAACCAAGATTAATGCTCTAAGAGATGATTCTGTTCAATTTCATTGATATGATTGTTGGCTTTTGATGGTTTGCTTCCAGTTCAACAATTCTTTTTATAAGGGTCTCACTGCTTATTGTGTTTTCATTTTGGGATTAAATTTCTGTTTATTTTTCTATGGTTCCTTTGGAGGCTTTCATTGTGGGACTAGGCATCCTTGGTGGAGGTATGTCAGTTTTCTGACTTTCATTGGCTTTTTTTGCATTGTTGTCTACCCATCTTGGGGAGTCCCTTTATTCTATTGAGGAGGAAGCAAGTTTGTGTCCTTGTAGGATCTTCAGAGGGTGTTCTGTTTTAAATGTGAACTGGATTGGGATCCTGGTGTATTATGGGATTATAACCACAGATGTGAAGATTGTGGAGATTGCAGGTACATCAACATTACCTGGGGAACTGGGAGCTCTGGTCTACACACTACACTTGAATGTACTCTTCCACACACAGGAATCATTGGTTGGGGAACCAGGCATCAGGAACATGGAGAGCCAGTGGCAAGAGGCCTGCTCTTACAGTGGCTCATGCACCCTCTGACTCAGGTGAATAGGGATGTGGGTATCCATGGGCCTGTCAGGATACCAGAACAAAAATCTTGTTTCCACATCCCTCACACAGGGGCTAGGCTTCCCCAAGCCAGAAGCAGGGGGACCTATAGGGACCAGAAAACTGGGAGAATCCCTGGGGATCAGGGATCTGGCCTACTCACCCTGTACCTGCTGAGCACACCCTCCAGTGCAGGGTATTGTGGAATGTGGACTCAGGGGCACTTCAATAAAGAAGGTGGAGCAAAGAGCCTACTTCTGCAGGAAGCTCACATTGTCCAAGTAGACTCCAGCCAACTGCAGGGGACATTCCTGGACAAGGAAACTTGGGAGTACTAACTCCAGGCCCAATGCCTGTACCTTCCAGCACATGGTATCTGGGAATTGGGGCTAAGGGCACTTTAACCAGGAAGGTGGAGCAAGGGGCATACTTCCACAGCAAGTTTTCAAGGTCAAAGCAGCCACAAACCAGCCACAGGTGGACCTATGTGAACCAGGAAACTGGGAGAAGACTGGGGGCTCAGGGATCTGGCCTACTCACTCTGCACCTGCAGCACGCATCCTCTGACACAGGGTTCTCAGGAATCTGTATTTTAAAAAATAATTTAGACTTCTGGTTAAGATGGCAGCATAGGTACCACACTACAACAGCCTAAGGGGGAAAAGCCAAAAAGAGAAAACCCCAGCAAAATACACACTTCTACTAAAAAGTGAGGTGTATAGGAAATTGAAATGGCAGCAGAGAAGTAGGAGAGGTACAGAGCATCCAGAGCCCACACAGGCCAGCAGAAACAGCTCCAGCATGTACACAGGACCACAGTGGTTGCATGCCAGCCAGCTGCCAGGCTCGGCTTGAGCCGCAGGAAAAGACAGGTGAGGGGATTTTCTACTCACACCAGAACTCTCCACAAACTCAAGAAACGTGAAGGGAGAATGGCAGTGAACAATGGAGGAGCAGATCACAAGGTAGTAGAACATTTGGAACAGTGAGAGAAGTAGAGCAGCATTGACAGCCTCCCCTCCCCCACTGCCAGTGCCCAGCTCCAGCGAACAGAGCAGCGATCCGGGGGCCTGGCCACACCTACTTGAACCAACAGTGGGACTCAAGCAGGAGCAGCATAACTGAGACCCAAATCATCCCAAATGGTAACTGGGATTACACCAGGTCAGTAATAGCCTAATAAACCTGGTATATAGGCCTGAACCAGAAGTTCTAATTGCACCTTCCATATCAGGATAAATTATATGTCAAATCATATGGATGGTCAGATTGGCCATTCTCAAATAAGCTGTATTTTTGGCTTGTTATTTTTTGCTTCTTGATTTATACTGGCTTTGTTTCCTCTTCTGTTGTACATTAGGGAAGGGTCTCACCTGGTCACAAGATGACATGGAACCCTCTACAGACCAGAAATCTTAACCTCCTTGTTGTCAGGATTAAGGGAGTGGGTGAAGCACCACACAGCCTAAGGGACAGACAGAGGATCTGGTTGTCATAATACCTACTCTTGGATAAATACTCTGTGCTGTTTACATTGAATGTATACATTGTTTAGCTAAATTTAGAAACTATCAGTATTTGGTTACACTCAGCCTACTTGAATACTCTCATAGCAGGCAAGCCCAACACCTACATTCACTTTTGTAGATACTCTGAGAGTCTTGAGAGCCACACCTAGCGCCTTAAGCTCCTACCCTGAAGATATATAACATCAGATTGATTGAAACATCTATTAATACCCAGATAACTAGAAAATCCAGTCATTAAATAATCCAGGATGCAAAAATATATACATTATAACACAAGAAACACCAAAAATCAAGACAATATAAATCCACCAAAAAGTATTAATGCATCAGAAATGACCTCCAATGAGAATGAGTTAGAGGACATGCCTGAGAAAGATTTCAAAAGAATGATTATAAATATGTCCAAAAAATTCAAAGAAGAAATCAAAGGAATCAAAGAAGACACAGGACACAAATTTAATGAAATAAAGAGGTCAATACTAGACATAAATAAGGAAATAGAAATAATAAAGAAAAACCGGTTAGAATTACTAGCAATAAAGAACACAGTTAATGAAATAAAAAAACTCTGTAGAAAATCTCACCAGTAGAATAGATGAAAGAGAAGACAGAATATCTAAGATAGAAGACAAGGTGGCAGATCTAACACAGTCCAACAAAGATAAAGACAAACTTATAGAAAAGTATGAGTGGAAATTTCAAGATATTTGGGAAAGATCAAACATAAGAATTCAGGGCATAGTAGAAGGAGAAGAATTTCACTCAAAAGATATAGTAGGTGTCTTCAACAAAATCATAGAAGAAAACTTCCCCCAAATTGGGAAAGAGGCACCAATGCAGATCCAGGAAACCTTGCATTCTATCTGACCACAGTGGAATCAAACTACAAATCAATAGCAAGAAAGGCTATAGAGAATACACAAAATCATGGAAATTAAACAATACACTACTAAGTGATGAAAGGGTCAATGAAGAAATCAAGAAGGAAATTTAAAAAATTTATACAGTCAAATGATAATGAGAACACAACATACCAAAATCTCTGGGACACAATGAAGGCAGTCCTAACAGGGAAATTTATAGCTTTCAGTGCCTATATTAAGAAATTAGAGAGCTGGGCATGGTGGTGCATGCCTTTAATCCCAGCACTTGGGAGGCAGAGGTAGGAGGATTGCCATGAGTTCAAGGCCACCCTGAGACTACAGAATTAATTCCAGGTCAGTCTGGACCAGCGAGACTCTACCTCGAAAAACCAAAACAACAACAACAAAAAAGAAATTAGACGGGTCGCTAGTAAATGACCTAACGCTTCACCTTAAAACCTTGGAAAACTAAGAACAAGGCAAACCAAAAATCAGTAGATGGGAAGAAATAATAAAGATTAGGGCAGAAATTAATGAAATAGAAACTAAAAAATCAATCTGAAGAATCAATGAAACAAAGAGTTGGTTCTTGGAAAGGATAAACAAGATTAATAAACCCTTAGCAAATCTGACCAAAAGAAAGAGAGAAGAGACACAAGTTAATAAAATTAGAGATGAAAAAGGTAACATCATAACAGATTCCAGAGAAATTCAAAAAGTCATAGGGACATACTATAAAAGCATATACTCCACAAAGTATGAAAATCTGAAAGAAATGGATGATTTCCTTGATTCATATGACCTACCTCAATTAAATCAAGATGAGATTAATAACTTAAATAGACCTATAACAAGCATCAAAAATCTCCCAACTATAAAAAGCCCAGGCCCAGATGGATTCACTGTTGAATTTTACCAGACTTCAGGGAAGAGCTAACACCATTGCTTCTTAAACTTTTCCATAAAATAGAAAAAGAAGGAATCCTACCAAACTCCTTCTATGAAGCCAGCATCACCCTGATAGCAAAACCAGGCAAAGATAGAACAAAAAAAGAAAATTACAGACCAATCTCCTTCATGAACATAGATTCAAAAATTCTCAACAAAATATTGGGAAACAGAATACAAGAATATATCAGAAAGATCATTCACGCTGACTAAGTAGGCTTTATCCCAGAGATACAGGATGGTACAACATACAGAAATCAATAAATGTAATACATTATGTAAATGGACTAAAGGACAAAAATCACATGATAATCTCAGTAGATGCAGAGAAAGCGTTTGACAAAATCCAACATCCTTTCATGATAAAAGTCCTATATTGACTGGGAATAGAAGGAACATATCTCCATATAATAAAGGCTATTTATGACAAGCCTACAGCTAACATATTACTAAAAGGCCTAAAGTGAGGTCAAGGGAAGAGATTGAGTAAAGGAAAGGTAGAGGGAGGGCTAATCAAAATCTAAGAGGATATAAACAAATCATATGGAATCCTCTGGTTTTGGACAATGGGACACTCAGGAGCCATAGATCATTGCTAGAAAATTTTCAGTGCCAGGGATGGGATACCTTCCAGCGAGTTGTTGGCCAGGGAGGTCCCTGATGCTTACAAAACATTATAGGCCTTTGCCGAGGCCCTTGGTTTCCCACCAGGAATAGATGGTAAGACCCTATTTCTGAAGACTCCACATATCTGGGCTGCAAGGCCACTGAAAAATCTTGTTGGAACTGAGCTGATAACCTCCTCCATTAGACCAGCTGATAGAAAGCCTGAAGAAGCCGTTCTACATGCAGTTCAGTAGGAGAAAAAGATACCACCAGTGAAGGCATTCAACAGTGGACACTGCAAGCCTTATAATTGGCCAGCCAGGCCAAATGAGCCAATGGGTGCAATAGTGGCACGTCTGTCATGGTGGAAACCAACTGCCCTCCAATTGGACTGGAGGCCCGCTCCATGGGAGGAAATACATCCCTGATATTGAAAACTTAAAACAGTGGTAGTCATGAGTCCTAGGGGTGTAACATCTGCTGATGTTTTGATAAATGTATATAGTGTGCTTATCAAACTGTCCAGTAAGCACTTCTCTTAATATTCATACCCTTATATTAATGCTACTCTCACTTTGAGTAGAGAATCTTCTCTTTTCAGATGAAAGTGACCTTGGGACGACTCAGAAGGTATCATAGTTCTGGAAAGAAGTGACTGAAGTACTGAGTAACATCTTGATCACACCTTCCAAGGCTCAGGGTCTAATGTGAAAGAGGTTGTGGAAAGAATGTAAGAGCCAAGGGAAGGGTCGACTCCTTACAACATGCTCCCCCCACACATAAAATGGCCTGGATATCTATGACCTCATAGTGCCTGACACTACCTACACAAGACCATCATAAGAGCAGGAAAAGATCATGACATCAAAATAAAAGAGAGACTGATTGAGATGGGGAGGGGATATGATGGAGAATGGAATTTCAAAGGGGAAAGTGGGGGGAGGGTTGGTATTACCATGGGATATTTTTTACAATCATAGAAAATGTTAATAAAAGTTGAGAAAAAAATTTTAAAATATTTTTATTTATTTATTTATTTGAAAAGAGAGTGGGAATGAAGAAAAAAAATGAGAGAGAGATGGAGGAGGGGCAGATATATGTAGAATGGGCACACCAGGACCTCTAGCCACTGCAAATGAACTCCAGACACATGTGTCACCTTATGCATCTGGCTTATGTTGGTACTGGGGAATTGAACCTGGGTCCTTAGGCTTCACATGCAAGCACCTTAATTGCTAAGGCATCTCTGTAGCCCTCATTTTTATTCTTGTCTATGTTTTCAAAGTGTTATGCACTGTTAGGAATAGTTGTTTTCTTTTATATAGTTATTTTATGGTAGTAAAAGGAAAGTTTAATTTTGTGGCTATTAAGTCAGTATTTTCAGAAAAATCTAATTTTAATGAAATCCAAAGTTTGTCAGTATGTAAAACTCACCTTTTATATCTTGTTTGTTTTACATTTATGTTCTGATATTTCTTCATAGTAAACAGACTCAAGGAAATATAAAAATGTTTTCCACATTGGCGATATGGCTCAGCAGTTAAAGGCACTTGCTTGCAAAGCCTGATGGCCCTGGTTCAATTCCCCAGTACTCATGAAAAGCCTCATGCACAAATTGGCACATGTATCTGGAGTTTATTTGTGGTGGCAAGAGGCCCTGGTATGCCTATACTCACTTTCTTTCTGTCTTCCTCTCTCTCTTAAAAAAATAAATGTGTATTTTTTAAAAAGCTTCCCAACTTACTTTGTGTAACTAAATCAAGGCTCAACTATGGCATTATGGCAGAGTAATAAGAAGTACTACTACCATCACACAAAGTGAATATAGCTGTGCAACAAAATCTAAAAATCACTTTTATTTAATAAAAGTTACACTATAAATTAAAAATATATGTTTGAGACAGGTAAAGGAATTTAAATATAGACTGTCTATAGATTTGGCTAATACTCCCATATCATTTTTTAATTTTTTTGTGAGATCATGTCACTGTTCATTGTCTGGGAATTCAACTTAGTCCATAGGAGATATGTGCTAAAGTAATTAATAAGAAGAAGAGTTTCAAACTATTAAATGGTTCAGTGAAACTATGACTACCTCAGGAGACTTGAGGGATAGAGCAATGTAATTATATGAATGTAGGCAAAACTGATTATTTTATTTCTCCTTCACCTGTATCTTTTTCAACTAAAAATTTGAGGGAAGTGCGTTATTTCTCCTATTGTAGAATGGTACGTGGATAAGCCTAATGGAGTTTTTTTCAAAGTTATCTTTAAATTAGTGAGAGCAGGGAATATGTATGAATGATACTGGCCCTGAGTTGTGAAAGGTGGCAACTGCAAGCTGGGTAATTACTGTCTTCTGTCCTGCACTGGCTCTCTAAACATTGTCCCTCACCTCCCAGAAGATCCACCAGAGGCAATAAGAGAAAGGAAGTTGTAAAAGACAAAACTCTGATTCACACCACAGGTGTTTTAATCTGAGACTAAGAGTATGTAGTTCAGCAATCTGTGTTTTAAGTAGCCCTGTGAGGCAGATGTGATGGTGTAAGCCTTTTATAGCCATACTGAGGGAGCATGATGGCAGTGAGTTCAAGTTCAAGACTAGCCTCAACTACAAAGCAAGAACATGTCACAAAATATCCACCAAAGATCTAGCAGTGGCTTCACGGTTGTAAAGCCAGTATGTCTGGAGCTGAGGTGGATGACTTGTTTAAATCAGGTTGGACAACACAATAAATCGTAGGACAGATGAGCTATATAGCAATACTCTACCTTCATAGAAAATTTAAATCACAGTCTCAAATGCAACAAAAACAAAAATCCAGCCCAAATCAATCCACTAACTAAAAATGCAAAAAGAACAACAACCTCAACAAACACCCGAGAAGCACAGTGGATGGCTCTGAAGGAAGTGAACACTTAACTCTAAAATAATGAACCTGGAGCTTCTCTGGTGGGCTTGCTTGTGTGCAACCTCAATTTGTATCCACTTGAAATTTTAGAAACTACATCTTTAATGAAGAAAACACATATGATATTTTCCCCATAGTTGATATAGTGGTGCAATATTTAAGTATAGTACAATATTTTAAAAAACAGTTTATGGTAGGAAAAATGTGTTCTTACACAAATCAGCTTATGAGGTAATAACTGTGACTGTGGAACCAGGTAAGGGTAGCAAGTGGAAAAGAATCATCATGTCCATACCCCTCATGGACACAAGACAAAGAAAACTTGGCAAAATGTTGGCAGAATAAAGCTCCCAGCTTGTACAAAAATCAATGCTACATTTATCTCAACAGATCAATGAACAACTAATATTAGAATCTGGATAAGGAACAGGACATGAGGGAGACTTCTGTGTTGTCAACACATTCAATTTCTTGCTCTGGATGCTAATTGCATTGTATGAATCTCCAAAGGGTATGATATTTCCTGTTATATAGACTTTGCCTTAAAAAGTAAATTAATTGAAGGCATTGAAAAAAAAGTCTCAATAAATGTCAGGTGCTGTGTTCACAGGTGGGGTGAGTAGAGCTGTGAACAATTCCAAACAGTGAAAATCTGTTTGTGAGATTTGAATGGGTATTTGAAATGAGTGTAAGGGACATTTATTTATTAATCATTAAGGGGATGGAGGAAGGAATGATCAAGAGAGGAAGCAAAGAATGAAAGTAGAATACAAGGACAAAAGGGAGGTAGATAAAGGACGGAAGGATGAGGGCTAGATGGCAGGTATGTTGGCAGGAAATAGGGTGTCTTCTGGTTATTTTATCCCCATTCTTTGAAAAAAATGGATAAAAATAAAAAGAAATAAAAAAATATAAAGCAATAAACAGTTACTATATGAAAAGTAGGATGTCAAATCCCTACATGATTTTAAAAGCCGGTAGGAAGAAAAATGTAAACAGGCTAAATATGGGCTAAAATTGTTCCTCAGCTGGCTACTGCCATAGTGTGCCTCCAAAACTAAACATTACAGAACAAATGGATAATAAAATGAAATATTTGTTAGTTTCAAAGTGTTAGCCTCTGGGAATTTAAATGATAGCCATTTATTCCCAAGTTTTCCTTATTTTTTTTGTTAGATAGCACACTGTACATAGATTTAGGTAGTAAATTATCATAAATGCCTCTCTGGCATCTAATACCATAGCAACTGGAGAGTGTGCCAAACACTGGCATGGGGAAACTGGCTACAACACCTGTAAGCCTGCCCCCAACAATACACTGCCTCCAGAAAGCATTAATTCCCAATCTCCATCAGCTGAGAACCTAGCATTCAGAACAATGGAAACACGAAAAGCCAGAAGGGCCTGGAATGGAACACTTCAAAGTCTAAAAAACTATGGCTTCAAAACCAAAATACTGTACCTAGTGAAAGTATCACTCGTAATAGATGGTGAAAGGAAAACTTTCCATGAAAAAAATCAACTCTATGATTATGAGAACACAAAGCCAAACCTACAGAGAATACTTCAGGGAATAATCCACACAGAAGAATCAACCAACTGATCTCAAGAGCCTACAGGAAGAAGATCACAATAACCAAAACTAGAGGTGGCTCAAAAAGTACAAATTCAAGGAAAGCACCAAACCCCATAAACTCCCCATCATGGCAGGGATTAAATGGAACCTCATAGTAATAACCTTAAGTATTAATGGTCTTAACTCACTCATTGAAAGATATAAGTTAACAGAGTCAATCAGGAAAATGGATCCTTCTTTCTGCTGTCTTCAAGAAACTCACCTCACCACTAAAGACAGACACCTCTTCAGGATGAAAGGATGGAAAATGATTTTCCAAGCAAATGGAAGTAATAAACAAGCAGGTTATATTAATATCTGATAAAATAGACTTCAAACAAAAGTAATCAAAAAGGTCAAAGAGGCCACTCCTTATTTATCAAGGGAATGATTCAACATGAGGACATCACAATAATAAATCTATATGCATCAAACACAGGTGCACCACAGTTAATTAAACAAAATATACTTGATAACAAAACAGAAATACACACCAACACCATCATAGTTGGGGACTTCAATACTCCACTATCATCAATAGACAGACCATTGAAGCAGAAAATCAACAGGGAAATAATAGAGCCCAACAACACCATAGATCAACTAGACCTAACAGACATCTACAGAACTTTCCACCCCAACTCTACACAATACACATTCTTCTCAGCAGTTCATAGAACCTTTTCCAAAATAGATCATATATTAGGCCATAAACATGCCTCCATAAATTCAAGAAAATTGACATGCCTTCCTGAATCATATCAGATCACAATGCTTTAAAGCTAGAAATTAACAGCAAAAGATATATTGGGAATTCCATAAGCTCCTGGCTACTGAACAACACACGTTTAAAATGAATGACTTGTGGAAGAAATTAAGACAGAAATTCTAAAATTTCTATAATTGAATGATAATGAAAACACAATCTACCAAAACTTATGGGACACAATGAAAACAGTTGTATTAGTTAGGGTTTTCTAGAGGAACAGAACTAATAGAAGGAATTGTATTCAAAGGGAATTTATTGGATTAGTTTATTTGTTTGTTTGTTTGTTTGTTTTTTTGAGGTAGGGTCTCACTCTGGTCCAGGCTGACCTGGAATTAACTCTGTCATCTCAGGGTGGCCTTGAACTCATGGCAATACTCCTACCTCTGCCTCCCAAGTGCTGGGATTAAAGGCGTGCGCCACCACGCCCGACTTGGATTAGTTTATGACAGGCCTGAGAGTCAAGGAACCTGGTAGCTGTTCAGTCCATGAGGCTGGATTCCTCAGCAGTTCCAATCCTGCACTGAAGGCCTGAAGGTGTCCTGGAGAGACACTGTTCTTCAGTCCATGCTAGTCTTCAGTCCACACTGGAAAGCAGCAAGCAGCACTGGCAGCCAGGTGGGAGCGGAGGAGAATACTTTTCTTTCCAGAGCTTCTTTTGATAAAGCCTTCCACTCTGAGGGAAGGGCTCACCCTGGAGGAAGGATTCCTCCTTTAGTTAATATTTCCTGGAAAAAACTTCAGAGACGCACTTGTGAGGAATGTCTGTGGATTCCTAAACAGATCAAGTTAACAAAATCTTAACCAGCACAACAGGTCTAAGGTGAAAATTTCTAGCACTAAATTCCATGCCTTCATAACAAAGATGGAGAGATCCCAAATTAACAACCTGACCATCACCGCCCTGCAAAGGCATTGGAAAAACAAAAAGAATCCAACTTTACGAGCTCCAGACAGAAAGAAATAAGAAAATCGATGAATGAAGTGTTGGTTCTTTGAAAAAGAAATAAACAATATTGATAAATCCTTGGCCAACTTGACCAAATGAAAAAAGAGAAGTCTCAAATTATCAAAATCAGAAGTGAGAAGGAAGTGGTTACAGCAGACATCAATGAAATTGGAAGAATCATCAGGAAAAACCTCTTCTCCATAAAATTGGATAATCTGGAAGAAATGGATGAATTCCTAGACACATACCACCTACCCAAACTAAAGTAAAAGCAGGCTAATGTCCTAAACAAACCTATTATATTCATTGAGATTGAAAAGGTAATAAAAAACCTCCCCCAAAAGTAAAGTCCAGGACTGGATGGCTTCTCGGCAAAATTTTGAAAACAATCATTTCAGTTCTTCAATGAAGCTAACAGAAACCTTCATTGAGGAACTGAAACATTTTTTTTTCTAGAACTGTTCCACATAATCAGAGAACAGAGAATCCTCCCCAACTACTTTTATGAAGCTAGTATCACCCTAATACCAAAACCACACAGAGATCCTTGAAGAAAACTGTAAGTCTATATCCCTGATGAACTTATATGCAAAGATCTGGAACAAAATCCTAATAAAATAAATTCAACAACACATCAAAAACATTATCCACCTTGATCAAACAGGATTCATTCCAGGGATGGGGGAATGGATCAACATACAAAAATTGGTCAACATAATGTACCACATAAATAAACTTAATTTCAAAAACCACATGATCATTTCAATATTTGCAGAGAAGGCCTTTGACAAAATACAACATCACTTCATGATCAAAACACTGGAGAGAATGGGCATGGACTGCTATTATCTCAGTGCAATAAAATGTATATATAAAGCACTGAAACCCCAAATAATACTTAATGGGGAAAGACTCAAGGAGTTTCCATTGAGATCAGGAACAAGACAAGGGTGCTCACATTTACCACTGTTCTTCAGCCTAGTACTAGAAGTCCTAGCCCTGAGAGACCAAAAAGAAATAATGCATAAATAATTAAACAATGACACTGCCATTGTAGGACAAATCATTGTGAAAAAAGGAGGAGCCCAGGCTCGGCTCAGATAAGGAACTAACTGACTATCATACTGACCTTTGCTTCTGTAACTCATGCTTGCTTGCTTAACAGGACATTCCAGAAATACTTAGCTGTGGAAGCCTCTGGCCCCTTGCAAAAGATAGGATCTGCAAGCAGTCTGCTGACCAGAGATGAGCAAGTAGAAATGTTCCCGCGCACGCCTTCTTGGAACCAATCATTTTAAAAGATGCAATGTGATGTGACCCATTTTTCCCCTTCCCACTCTTTTCCTTTATAAACCCCTACTTTTAGAAGGTCGGGGCTCTCTCCCACTCCTGCTGCATCGGTCTGTGTGGATTGAGTCCCTGCTTAAGCTTGACATTAAAAGAAACCTGTTGCTTTTACATTCAAGTGTCTCGGCTTCTGTGGCGGTCCTCTAGGTGACTCCTGGGTGACCGGGGGTCTTGGCTCCTGGTCAGGGGTCTTGGCACAACAGCCCAAGCAGTCAAATAGGGGAAAGAAATAAAAATGATACAAATTGGAAAGGATGAAGTTAAGTTAGTCCTATTTGCAGATGACATAATCCTATACATAAGTGACCTGAAAGTGTCCATCTCAAAATTTGAAAAGATGATTAATTCCTTCAGCAAAGTGGCAGGATACAAAATCAACACAGCAAAATCAGTAGCCTTTTTATATGCAAAGGACATATGTACAGAGAAAGAAATCAGCAAGACTTCCATTTTTAATAGCCACGAAAAATTCAAAGATCCTGGAATAACACTAACCAAGGATGTGAAAGACCTATATAATGAAAATATAAAAACACTCAAGAAAGACATTGGGGAGTACTTGAGAAGATGGAAAGACTTCCCATACTCCTGGAGAGGTAGAATTAATTGTAAAAATGGAAACTCTACCAAAAGCAATATACAGATTTAACGCAATACCAATAAAAATTCCAGCATCATTCTTCACAGAGATAGATTAAAAAGGATCTCAAAATTCATATGAAATGGCAGTAGGCTTCAGATATCTAAACATATCCTCAGCAAAAGATGCAGCTCTGGAAGTATAAACATACCCGATCTAAAGCTATACTAAAAATCCAGTAACAAAACCCGCATTGTACTGGCACAAAAAATGAAATATATGTCAATGGAACAGAATTGAAGACACAAACCTTAGGTACAAGTAGCTGTAGCTACTTTGTCTTTGACAAAGATGCCAATAATGTAGACTAAAGAAAAGACAACATCTTCAACAAATGGTGCTGGACAAATAGGATAGCCACATGTAGAAAAATGAAACTAGATCCACTGTTGTCAGATTACACAAAAAAACAACTCCAAATGGGTTAAAGACCTCAACATAAGACCTAAACTCTTCAATTATTTGAGGAAAAAATAAGAGGCACTCTCCATGATATAGGAGTGGGAAGGACTTTTTGAACAATATCCCAGTAGCCCAGTAAATTAAATAATCTCTCAACCAATGGGATCTCATGAAGCTAAAAAGCTTTTGCACAGACAAACATACAATAAACAAAGCCAATAGATTACCTACAGAATGGGAGAAAATTTTCACCAGCTATATCATTGACAGAAGCCCAATATCTATAATCTACAAGGAACTCAAAAAACTAAGCAATAAAAAAAAAATCAAACAACCCACTCCAAAAATGGGTCAGAGAACAGAATAGGGAGTTCTCAGAGGAGGAAATACAAATGGCTAACACACACTTAAGAAAATGTTCCACATCCCTAACCATTATGGAAATGCAAATTAAAACAACTATGAGATTCCACCATACTCCAGTAAGGATGGCAATCACTGAAAAATAAAATTAAAACAAATGTTGGCAAGGATAGAGGGAAAAAGGAACCCTCCTTCACTGTTGGTGGGAATGCAAACTTGTACAACCACTGTGGAAATCAATATGGAGATTCCTGAAAAAGATGAATATAGAACTTCCAACAGACCCAGTTATTCCCTTATGGGGAATTTACCCTAAATGCTTCATGCTTCACTATAGAGATATTTGCTCAACCATGTTTATAGCTGCTCAGTTCCTAAGAGATAAGAACTGGAATCAACCAAGATGCCCATTATTAGATGAATGGATAATGAAGTTGTGGTATATATACACAATGGAATTCTACTCAGTAGTAAGAAAAAAAATGATACAACAAAATTTGTAGGAAGGGCTGGAGAGATGGCTTAGCGGTTAAGCGCTTGCCTGTGAAGCCTAAGGACCCCGGTTCGAGGCTCGGTTCCCCAGGTCCCACATTAGCCAGATGCACAAGGGGGCGCACGTGTCTGGAGTTTGTTTGCAGAGGCTGGAAGCCCTGGCGCGCCCATTCTCTCTCTCCCTCTTATCTGTCTTTCTCTCTGTGTCTGTCACTGTCAAATAAATAAATAAAATTATTAAAAAAAATTGTAGGAAAATAGATGTACTTTGAACAGATGAACATACACTATCACAGAAAGAAAACCACCTCATATTCTCACTCATCTGCGGTTCCTGACCTCAATCAACTTGAGTTCCTTGCATAGCAGATAGGCACCTTGAGGCCCAGACAATAGGAATGTATGGGTTTGGGTGGAAGAGGATGGGAGGTTGGTAGGGAATCAACACAAAACTAAACCAAAAATGAAATGATACCATAGAAAACTTTCTCCTTGAAGGTAGGCTAAAAGATTTAACCCTCAACAGGGGTATATGGGAAATGCCCCCGGAAAGGGCCCTGGAGAGGGTGGGATGAAGCCTAATCTTAAAAAACTCTGGCTCTGACCTATAATTCTCAGTACCAGAAATCAGTGTGATCCACATTGAGCTGATGATTGGAGAGACCTATGAGGTTCCCCAAACAAGTCAGGTTTCTGTCAAAGCATTTGATTATTGGCTCCTTTAGGATCTAAATCCATACATAGCCCAAGAGAAATTCATCAGGATAAGATGTGTCTGACTTAACTTCTTGGTGGTAGTGCATGCCTTTAATCCAGCACTCGGTAAGCAGAGGTAGGAGGATCACTGTGAGTTTGAGGCCACCCTGAGACTACATAATGAGTTCCAGGTCATTCTGGGTTAGAGTGAGATCTTAGCTGGAAAAACCAACTCCACAACCCCCTCAACCCCTCCCAGAAAAACAAAAAAAATTAAAAAAGGAAGTAAACAAAGGAGTCTTGGGAACAATTTGAATAAATTCTTCAAGTAATTGTAAAGCAAATTTATATTTTTCATTTGCAAATGAACCCAAGGCTCTGTGAAATTTTCATTGAAGGTTCTTGGGATCAGTAACAATGGCTTTATTTAGGGTATCCAAAGTTGTCTCAGATTTTTGACTGCATGCTGAACAACTCCAATGTGGCAAAATAAAATTGAACTTTGAGGGTTGATATCAAGTGGGTTTTTTTTTTCTTTTGGAAATGCATACCTGCAATGCTGAATTGTTCTTTCTTGTTATGAATCATTCCTAAGCCATACCATTGATTATAATGCCTAGGATTTACTCTGATAGCATTTGGAAAACATCTCAATGCTTTTGTCTGTCATTTCAGTTAACACAAACTCATGCCCCAACAGAGTATAGGAATAATTGGATTTGCATAATGGGAATCAACCTGGATAGCTCTCAGGAAGAATTTAATTGTGATGTCACCTTCACGTTGCAGACTGCAACAATTCCCTACAGCATACCAAACCTCTGGTGAATTTTTATCCATGTATCCATGCCTATTAATTTTTTTAATTTTATTTTATGAGGGAGAGAGGATGAGAATTGGCATGCCATGATCTTCAGCCACTGCAATGGAATTCCAGATGTGTGTGCCACCTTGTGCACATGTGAAACCTTGTATGTTTGCATCACTTTGTGCATCTGGCTTACATGGAACCAGGAGAGTCGAACATGGGTCTTTAGGATTCATAGGCAAGTGCCTTTACTGCTAAGCCATCTCTCCAGCTTTTTAAAATCTTTCTACATCTTTCTAAAGGTGCCAAAGTGTTATAGAGTAGATCTCCACACCTTCAACTCTGTAATTCTCAGTCCTCCTAACTTCTGAGACTATTCTTTCAGTTTGCATGCATTCTAAAAGTTCAAAATAAGCCCTTCCAATTTGGCACAACACCCGACCAGTATTGTAGTGGTGAGAAGGAAGGTGGCTCAGAATGTTTATAGCTTCTTTGCAGTTGCATTAACACAAAGCTAAATAACCTTTCCCCATTTCATGAAGAAGGTGCATCAAATCTTCTGCTGCTGCTTTTTGTAGGTTAAATGCCTGCATTTGAGGTGTGATTGTGGATATTTTCCCTTCTGAAATGATGAAAGAATCAAGTTTTTAAATTTCTAAGCTATAATTTATGTTAGGTTGAGTTATTCCTCCTTTATTAGTTTTGCTCTTTGTTTTTCTGTTTGGGATTTTAGGTGGAAATTCCATTTTTAAGTTTTTGCTATTCTCTTTGGTTGTAGAGCTGTCACTAGTAAAAAGGTGTGACTTTGGGGGAGATGTAATAGTAGGACTCAATAACTGAGATGGTGTACTTGTTTGTGGGCCAGAACTTTATGAAACAAGAATCAGAGTGACCTCTTGACTATTTCCACTCTGTGAGAAGACAGAATTGGTCCCAGTTTGCCTCATCCTGGCAACACACTTGGGGTTAATGGGCTAAGAAGAGCAGTTGGTCCTCCTAATAGACATTCATAACTTTTTGGTTCATTTTGAACTGTTTAGATAATATGGAAGTACACATACAGAGAGGAACAGTATCTGGTGAAATTATAGCTGAATCAATATGAAACACTAAGGAATCTGTATTCAGGGTACATTGAATTGGAAGATTCTAAATTCAATCTGTTTAATTCAATTGTGTCCTGGTGTGTTTCTGTAAGAACTGTCTTAGCCTGCCTATGAGATAAACTATGATTGGTGTGGTGGTTTGATTCAGGTGTCCCCTATAAACTTAGGTGTTCTGAATGCTAGGTTCTCAGCTGATGGAGATTTGGGAATTAATACCTCCTGGAGGCAGTGTATTGTTGGGGATGGCTTATGGGTATTATAACCAGTTTTCCCTTGCCAGTGCTTGGCACACTCTCTTGTTCCTGTTGTCCACCTTATGTTGGCCAGGGGGTGATGTCCACCCTCTGCTCATGTCATCACTTTACCCTGCCATTGTGGAGCTTCTCCTCGAGCCTGCAAGCCAAAATAAACCTCTCTTCCCTACAAGCTGCTCTTGGTTGGGTGATTTCTACAAGAAATGTGAACCTGATTGCTACAGTAAAGTGATACAGAGGAGTGGGATTGCTGCTAGACATCTGACTGTGTGGCTTTGGCCTTTTGGAGCTGATTTTCAAGAGGAATGTGGGAGGATTTGAAACCTTGGCCTAAGAGATGCCTTGCAGTGCTGTAATTATAGCTTGATGAACTATTCTGGTCAGAGTTGAAAGGCCTGGATGCAGTAAGAACTATGGACTGTTAGGTTTGGTTTATGAGGGTGAGAAAGAGCTTTGCTTGGACTGGGCTAGCAGTTTGTGTGAGAAGCTTACTCTTATGCCTGTGTTGTGAGAAGTTGTGTAGGGCTGTTTTGCATAGAAATTAACTGGTGTGAACAGAGAGTTATGGCACAGAAAAAATGAAGTCTTTGGGTGAACTGTTGCCTATTCAGCTGCAACTGAGAGATTACAAACTTGGAGATTGGGCCAGCTGACCTGTACTGGGGCAACAGGAAGAATGTAGATTCTTTTGGAGGGGCCTGAGTGCTCAAGAAGTGTCCTGTTCTTCAAAGTCTGCTTTACTCCCCCTATGGTTAACAAACTCTACCTGGTATTGTGAAGAACAAGAAATGCAGGAGGGAGAGGATCATTGAGTTTGCAACATGGTCTTGTGTTTTGGAAATGGCCATGGGCAGCATGAAGCAGGATTGCCTGCATGGAGACCCGATGGAGTCATGAGGATGAACTGTGGGTTGCAGTGGGAACCCAGTGGAGATGCTATGACCACAAGATGGCTGCCAAGAAGAGCTTCTGGCCCTAGGAGAAGTTTTCCAGGACTGTGAGTAGCCTAGCTGGAGGGGTGGAATTGGAACTCCAGAGACTTATTGGTGGTTTGAATTATTGGACTTGAAGATTTGTCACTGGCTAGAGTTGTTGGACTTGAAGCTACAGAGTTTGATGTTTCCCTGATTGCTTTAAATCTTGTATTGGATGAATATTTCCTTGCTATGCCCAATACCATTTTTGCAGTGTGAATGTTTATTCTGTGCCATTATGGGTTTTTTGCAGTTATTTTTTGGTACTATGGCTCAGTTAAAAGATCTTGGATTATGGGGATATATTAACATCATTGGAATTGATAAAAACTTTGGGGACTTTTAAAGTTGGCTGAATGCATTGCATTTTACATCATGTATGGTTATCAGTTTATGGGGGCCAGGGGCAGAATGTGATGGTTTGATTCAGGTGTCCCCATAAACTTAGGTGTTCTGAATGCTAGGTTCCCAGCTGATAGAGATTTGAGAATTAACACCTCCTGGAGGCAGTGTATTATTGGGGCAGGCTTATGGGTGTTATAGCCAGTTTCCCCTTGCCAGTGTTTGGCACACTCTCCTGTTGCTATTGTCCACCTTATGTTGGCCAGGGGGTGATGTCCATCCTCTGCTCATGCCACCACTTTGCCCTGCCATTGTGGAGCTTCCCCTTGAGCCTGTAAGCCAAAATAAACCTCTCTTCCCCACAAGCTGCTCTTGGTTGGGTGATTTCTACCAGCAATGTGAACCTGACTGCAACAATTGGATACTAGTGCAATACAAGAGCTGGGAAGACAGTTGCTAAAATTCTGTATAGATTCTTACTTAAATGTTTGGTCAGGATCTGGATTCTCATCTATTTCACATAATGAATCAAAGGGAGACCAAAGGAAAGGCTTTAAACTAAGACTCTTTTGGTAACAATTCTGATCCTTTGGCAAGCCGATCTGTATTGCAATATACATGTCCCAACAAGGAAAAAGTAAAGCAAGCTGAATCAACAAACTCAGTAATAATCATGCATGGCGTTTTTGGTTATTAAACACTCCACCAGATAAGATTTGTTTCCCTTCTGCAAGCTTGCTGAGATCAACACATTTTGCAAGCAGTTATTTACACTGTGATGTGGTACAACTGTGTCCTTTCAAGAATTTATATGCTTTATATGCCTTTCCTGAGTGATTATAATAGGTTGCCAGTAAAAACAAGGCTGCTTCTGAATGTACTTCTGAGTACAGTCATTCTGCGAGGAAAACTGCATCTTGGTAAGCGTCGTAGTTTAGTGATTGACATATAGCAGCCTGGACAGCTTCCTGCAGCACTGTCATCCTTGAGGCTCAGGCTCACTTTCTGCAGTGCCTCAGCACTGCCCCCCCAACACCACCACTGAAGCAGCTGTGGCCCCGCCAGCCAGCCTTTCCTCATTTAAACTCACCAGCCACTATTAACCAGAGAATGGGGAAGACTGAGGCTTGCTGAATTTTGAAAAGGGAAGTTAAAGCTCGACAAGTGGATGATTTGAAAAAGTATCCACAAAGCATATTTCACATCCAATGGGAGGTGATTCTGAGTAACACTCTTAAGAGAGCACAAAGCTCAACTTTCCCTCCTGAACTATTCAGCAGGGATATGAGCACTAGTGACCACTAGAGGCCAGTGGGCGCTACTACAGAATGTGGGCAGAAGTGGCTCTAAGAACAGCCACTAGGTGGCAACAGAGAGCGGGCATTAAGCATATTTGAAAGCTCATTGGTCACAGAAGCAGGGCATAGAAGAAAGAACTGCCAGCTCATTGGTTGTTGTGGAGGCTAAGGAAACGGACCAAGTGGAGCGGATGGCTAAGCGAGGGAGGGAACTACAGCTTCCCAACGACTTTTCTGGTTTATGCTGACCTGCTGCTGGAAATTGAAGTAAAACACAGACCTCAGGAATAGGCATCGTGAGTTCAGTGCTTCTTATTCTTCCTCACTCAGTACTATTGTTGAGATAATCAATTCCTTGTCCATTTTGCCTCAGATGACGCCAACTGTCTTCAATAGTGTTCTCCCATTTTATCCCTGATATACCTGATATGCCAGACTTCTGTACCCTGTGCTCTCAGAAGTGTAACAAAGAGCTTGAGACAGAAATGGGGCATCAGGGAAAATAAAAACCTGTGCTTAAGCACATGTATCAACGTGTGGGGGCAAATCTGGAAGATGGGAAGGGGAAGTGTGGGTTTGATGAAATGGGAGAGAGTATGTCTGACAGAAAAATCAGTCCACTGGTCGAGTAGCTGTCTATTGGCTAGATCTGGAACCAGCAATATGATGTGGTTTCAACAAAAACCCTTTGCTGGGAAAGATTAAAGTTTTGAACAAAACTAAAAGTTGAAGATGTCTGGAATTTAGGAGAATAATATGTTATTATTTCTTGATATAGGGTCTCCCTATGGTAGACTATGGTGGCATAAATCTTATGACACTCCTGTGTTTGGGGCCTTCAGTCTTTATTCATCTTCCCTGGATTACGAGAGTAGTGAGATATCATGGGGAGCAGTTGAGCAGTTAGGTTTTGGTTTTGTGTGGATGTGGTGTGGATGCATGTGTATGTATGTATGTGTGTGTGTGTGTGTGTGTGTGTATATGTTTGCATGCATGTGTACATGTGTGTGTGCAAGTGTGAGAGGAGGCCTTAGTTTGACATCAGTTATACTCCTGAATTGCTACTCGACTTATTTTTGTTGATACAGGGTCTCTGATTGAACTCAGGACTTAACAATTGGGCTAGACATGCTAGCTAGCTAGCTAGCCCCAGGGATCCTTCTGTTTATGTCTGCCCAGCCCTGGGATTACAGGGACACATGTCATTTCCATGGATGTTGGGTGTCCAAACTCATATTATTTTGCTTGTGTGCCAAGTACGTTATTGACTGATCCATGTCCCCAGCACGTGTAAAGGAGAATCAAAGGAATAATTGATGTGGTGTGTTTTAAATAACTTAATGGATGATGAAGAAAAATTGCTATGTGATACTCACTGACACAAAATCCTATGCGATTAGTGAATGAATGTTGGGCTTGCAGAAGACAATTAAATGTTGAACTGGATGCCAGGAGTAGTAGAGATTGGCAGAGTGCAGGATGATGCAAAAGAAAGGGGCATAGTGATTGTTAAAGGAGGTTTGGGAATGCATTTGTATGTCTGAAAACAGGATGTGTGGATTCAAGGAAACATGAAGAACCATGATCATGTTGTATTTCTTCTGTGGGCTCATATGAAGAGGTTGTATGGGGGGCAATGTGTGCAGAGAAGGAGACTGTGACTAAGGAGGTACGATGAAGGTAAAAGAAAACCATGAGAATAGAACAAAAGAAAAATGGTGTCCAGTAGTGCATAGGATGTAGGAGAGGAACATTCTAATAACCATTGACAGTGTTTTCTGGGAGAAGAGCAGGTACCTTGAATGAAGAGATGCAGAATCTATTCTGCTGTCCACTCCTTACACTAGAACTATGGAAGACGAAGACACTCCTGCTGTTACCTGCTGGCCTTCTGACTCCAAAGGTAATACAAGGCTTGAGACTGGGGCTCCAACAGGGACTGAATCTAATCCCAGAGGTCCTATGATTGGTTCTGACAGCAGCCACAATCATGGCATCAGGCTGCAGACTGAGGATGAAAAACAGATGTGCTTCTCCCAGGCCTGCAAGTATCCCAGTTGTACTGCTTTTGTGTGAGTATGGTGTTGGGTAGGGAAGGGGTCAGACCTCCTCAAAATTGTGACTAACATGAGTCCTTCATACCAATACTTTAGGGAACACAGTGGGGCTGTGTCTGCTCTGAGTTCCAGGAAGAGAGAGCGAGGTGAACAGCAAAAGAAGAACCTGGATGGAGGATTGAAAAAGACTATGATTGCTACCCCCAAAGTTGAAATTATTCCTGCCAAAAAGTTGGCCATAAAACAAAATTAGGCAGTGAGTGTCTTGGGCCAAGGAATAAGCCAAATTTTTGGAGGAGGAAGCGTGAGTAATTTTGTTATCATTCCTATCTGGGAATTACAGTGTTGATCTTGGGCAAGTACTCCCTGTGCCTTAGTGGGTTCAGGTATAAAATATAGCAAGGTTAAACACCAACTGTTTTTGGAAAGGAAAGATCTTGGGGTTGGAGTTTGTAAAGGTCCACAGTGAAATGAGTCTTCAGAATGGGGGTGGGTATTTGGGAATGAGGTTGGAAAGGAGAGTCTTACCCAATTTCTTCATGGTATTTTACAGCTAAGAAAGAGACAACCAAGCATGAGCCTGACGTCCTGCCCCACACTATTGTGAGGGAGGTAAGGAGAATCTGTTTCCAGAAGGGGAGGCTGTCCAGACCCTTTCAATGTATCCTAAGCCGGAACTCCACCTCCAATACTACACACCACTTGAAGTGAAACCTTGGGAAGATTACTGCTGTTTGGTTAGGCCCCAGTATCCCCAGTTACATAAAGAAAGGTAATAGCTGACTTTCATGTTACACAGAGCACTAATATCCTGGGTTGCTATGTGGCTTTTATCCTGAAACATGTCCATCCCTCATGTCTCTATGATCATACTAGTATCTGATCGCCATCTGTATGATCTCTGCCCCTGCAGGAGAGCTCTCAATGTTCTCTGATGTGCCCCAGGCATCCAACACTACCAATGCTGCCTTTTAATACAGCAACCTTGGGACGGAGAGTGGCAGTTTCTTTTCCTTTGGCACCCCATCTGTCATCTACTGTGCCCTGCTTGTGAGTACAATAGCTACCACAGAGCCATTGCGACCTGTGTTAATATGTATCCAACCTTGTACTTGGTGCTATGGGAGGATTAGCAGTGGGGGAGAATAAAAGGATGGGAAGGAGAACAAAAAGGGGTAGGAGGGGGACAAAGCAGAATCTTAGTGTAAGCAAGTAAGGATAGGAAAATCACAGACTTAATGTGACATTTTAGTAACATTTTGGACAAGTAAGAATTTTTCTGATCCCCCATTTTACAGTGGGCATTCTGAGAAAATATTCTATGCTGAGAGCTTTGAAGAGAGGACTAGTCAAAATCCTGTTATATATTGGCCTTAAGAATATTGAGTGTTCATGCACATTGCAATGGATGGACGACATAGAAGGTCCTGATGGGGTTATGTTGGGAGGACCTCAGATGTCAAGGGGAATGAACATGGGTCAGGCCAAAAAAGCTCTTTAAAGATGAACCAAGCTTGTTCTTTGTGACTTCTGAGAATTGAACAAATTGAGGCTGAGCCACACACTGAAAAGGGACAGTAACCACATCTCTCCAGGTGCATGCAGACTAACACACACACACACACACACACACACACACACACACACACACCTGTGACTGCCCATCATCTTCACTGTATCCCTTAGAGGAAAATACTTTATCAAGTAGTGTCTTGGAAAAGAGGAAGAGACATACCCATGTCACAAGGACTACTGTATTCTCAGATGTGCAGATTCCCCCACACTGATACTGCAGAATCTTAGTCCTGCCTATATACTGGTGCCATGTGTCCACCAGAGGCCTGCATACTCAGCCTCTCCTCACCTTGTTTCCAGGTACTCCAATGTGATCCTGCAGCCCAGTGGCACCCCTGGCATTCTTATCCTGCAGCCCAAGGTCCTGGAAAAGAAGTGGGGTCCAGGTCCCTGTATGGGATGAGCTTAGTAGATGGGATCAGAAGAACAGAAGGCCTTGGGGTTGGGTGGTTGCTGGAGGGAATTGGGTACAAAAGGTCCCTTGTCACACAGGGACATTTCTGGGTATATTTCTGCAATCTTCATCTCACACACTTTCCTCTGCAGGTGTCTAATGTCTCTGAGCAGGAGTCGGTTGCTTCTCCCCAAGACAGTAAGGATGAAAAAGAGGCCGCTGAGGCTCTGATGATGCTGAAGAACTCTTCTGGGTGGTGGAACAGTACCCACAGCTCATCAGGTAGTTGGCTCCCCGAAGGAAGAATACAGAATGGAGATACCTGGGATATCAAGGAGTTTGGGGGGCTGTGGTAAGCTGTATGTAGCTGGGAAAATCAGGGTTGGTGCTTTGAAACACCTTGGAGCCAGGCATTCATATCGTTCAGTCTTATTTAAGAACTGCTCAGTGAATCTTACCATTATTGGTTTGTGCTCGAGCAAATAGACAGTGCCACATGTCAAGAGAGATGAAGACCAAGGTCCTAGAAGGCGGCTTGGACTTCCTCTATAGCCAGTAGCATATTAAGTGGAAGAAGTAAAACTGGGTGTGAAGATTGTCAGCCCTTGGGTTCTTTTCCATATGCTCTGCACCTTGGGAGCAGAGAGCAGGGGTGGGCCAGGAAGGAAATGCAGCGTAAGTGATAAGGGCCTCAAATGGAAGGTACCACATCTCAGACTTCAGGGAGTTTTCCTTGTAGATGTGGACCCTGGATGTGTTTCCAAACTGTATTGTACCCCCATAGCTCACTGGCATGCTCAGAGAGGAAGGGCTTCATGAGCTCAGAAGAGAATTATGCCACTGGAGAGGCTGGGAGGAAAAGGGGGGCATTGCTGAGGAAAAAAAGGCAATTGGGGACAAGTGTGTGAGGAGGCTTCCCTGGCTGGCACTGTTGAAATAAAAGGCATTCAAGGATGCTGGAGCTGTGGCTGATCACAAAGGTCTTGTCAGGTGGACAATGTAGGCTAGGCCACCAACTGTGGGTATGGAGGGACTGGGAAACGGTCCTGATGCAGGAAGGTGCATATTCACTGACCCAAGGCAGACACAAAGAGATTGCTGGCTGTGGTGGAGGGATGAAGGAAGACAAGTTTGAAGATGAGAAACCCAGGAATAGGACTGGTCTTACTGGTACAGTGAGAAATGTTAGATGGTGTGGGACAGACAGACCTTTGTGGGGAGAGCTGGATGGTGGCTTCTATGTGACCTGGCTTTGGTCCTCTCCTTTCTATTTGTAGTTCCTGCTGGAGATACTAGACTTCCACCTCCCCAGCCCTCTCTGCAGCCTCCAAGCCCCACTCCACTAGAAAGCAAGATCAAACCTCCCTCTTGTCCGAGGAGCCCAGAAGAGGAGGCCTTATAAGTGCAATGTGCATTGGATTCCTGTTACTGAATTTGCAAAATGATTCCTGTCCATGATAATTAACTTGTTTGTTAAGCCTCAGATGCTGTATGAGCTTTCATCTTGTTTTCATATTGTGTGATAAAGGGCCATTACTTGACTGAAGTTGTGTACTTGAAACTCCAGGCCTTAGTTCTATGGAAGCCTTGGCTTTAAAAAAATTAAGTCTATACTTTGTATGGACATATCATGTGTTGGTATCATCATTTCCTTCCTCTGTGTCCTAATTACACCAAGGTCCCTTCTCAGTTGGATTGCTGGTATTCCCCACATCATTGTGTCGGGGTTGGGGGCAATGCCTTTGGACATTCCCTTCTGATCAATGGTTCTTAAATCCTTTCTGTCCCCTCTTCTTCAAAATTCCCTGAGCCTTGGTGGGTGTGTTTTAAGTCTATTTTAGTGTTGAGCTTTCAGAAGCTTCTGGATTTGTCCTTTGATATATGTTGAGTATCATCAATGTCTGTCTCCATCATTCTGATAGAGGTTGTTAGGCTTTCCATGGAAGCAGCACTTTTGCTTATCACACAAATTCTTCTGTAGTCCCTTAGGCTTTGTAAGCAAGAGCCTTAGCCACTAAGCAATCTTTCCTGCCCCATGTTTGTTTTTGTTGTTTTTTTTTTTTTTGGTAAGTGCTACAAGGAGACATTTATTACTATTCTATTGGTTTAGTACAGTAGCCAAAGTGAATAATTACCACTTGAGTAAAAAGCATATCATTCTAGCATTATAACTCATAGGTTTTTGTCAACTTGTAGTAAAAGCAAGTAGTAAAGTATTTTAGGGATCATCTCAAATGTTGCCAAGCTAATCCTTTCTTTTCTCCTAGTATCTAGTCCTTTGGCTCATACAGGGTCTAAAATTACATCTTAATAACCAAGCTGCATTTGTCGTTGTCATTTCTGTTTTTACATTGGGTACACTTTAGAATATTTGGTCCACACAGAAGAACTAAAAGGTACTGTGACTTTTTTGGGGAAAAAAAACTATACAAAATGTATTGCCTAGTTACTTAACAGTTGACATATATCCTGATCACCTCTTAGATATATTTTTCAATATGATTTTAGGTTTTCCATGTTCTTACCAGTGCTACTGATTAAATTTATGGATTAGTTTGAATGGTAAATATGGACTATTAAAACATGGAGTCACAACAAAGATTTGTTTTAGTTTTAAATGTTTTAAACAAATTTATTTATTTATTTGAATGCTACAGAGAGGGGGGGGAGGGAGAGAGAGAGAAAGAATGGGCACGCCAGGGCCTCCAGCCACTGCAAACGAACTCCAGATGCATGCACCACCTTGTGCATCTGGCTTACGTGGGTCCTGGGGAATTGAACCTCAAACTGAGGTCCTTGGGCTTCACAAGCAAATGCTTAACCGCTAAACCATCTCTCCAGCCCAAAGATTTTTAACTTTTGCAAAACTCCTTCAAAAAAACATTGATACATATCTTACCCTAAATTATTTTTCATTGAGGATGAGGAGGAATAAAGCAAGATTGGACCATACTGTCTATCATCACGTGGTTCATGCTATGTAAAATGTCTAAAAACAATATAGAAGACACTATTATCATATCACAGACTTGATTGCAAGAGGTTTTGCAGACAATGACCACTAATTCATTGATTACAGAATTCTGTGTTAACATGAAAATCACAAACTAGGCAAAAGAGAACTGGTATTTTCTTTTCTTAAAATTTATTTTCATTTACTTTTTTGAGAGAGAGGAGAGAGAGAGAGAGAGAGAATGAGAATGGACATACTAGGGCCTCTAGCCACTGCAAATAAACTCTAGATGCATATGTCACTATGTGTATATGAATTATGTGGATGCTGGGGAATTGAACCTGGGTCCTTAGGATTTGCAGGCAAGCACCTTAACTGCCAAGCCATCTCTCCATGTCTGAAAACTGACATTTTCAACAGCCTCTTACTTTCTAAAGCAGATGATTACTCTTTCTTCATCTTGACTCCATTGGTGCAGGTATTCTCTTGTTTTTGAGAAGAATTCAAATATGCAGAAAGACCTTGGCTAGGAACCATTTTTGGGAGGAGAGGAAGAAATCATTTAAAATGATAGCTTATTCTATAAACAGACTTCAAATCATCTGTTTGTAAACATGATAGCTTAAAAATATGATCTTAATATTTATCTGTATTTTTAAATGTATTTTCAGTGAGAACTTTAATATATGCACATAATGAAAATTGGTCATATTCCCATCAGGTTATACTCTTATGTTCCCCATCCCCATTCCATCAAGGACCCTTCACTGTGAGGTCATGAATGGACCAGTCACTCTGTGTGTGGGGGTTGGACAATGCCTCACAGTATACCTTCTTATCATGTAGATCTTACATTCTTTCAACCCCTTCTTTCATGGTGGTTTCTGGGCCTAGGTGAGAATGTTAGAAGTCTGCTTTAATGTTGAGATCTATGTCGCCTCTTTTTTTTTCTTTTTCTGCTTTGATGAGTTTTGAGTCTCCTCAGTATCTACGGCCTTCTCCCTGGAGTAGTTTCTTAGGCTAGCAGTGAAAGAAGCCCTCTTAACTTCCACTACTTCTTCTGTAATAGTTCCTTGGCCCTATCAGATGTGTTAGAGATGACATGTCTCATGCTAGACAGTTGGCTTTCTTTGTTGTCACAATGATGTGTTTTGGGTTGCTGTAGTGTCCACTGCCATCTGTAGAAAGCAGATTCTCTAGCCAAGAGTGAGGGCAGCATAAATCAAAGAAGATAAACATAAATATTTAGAAAGTTTTGACAGGCACACCTATCCTTTTAGTTAAAGAATAGTGGAAAATTCCCTCTAGGGTCTATGACTTTCCAAGTCATAGGCTGATAGGTATGAATTCTCCCAATAGCCTGTGTGCTACTATTCCACCAGTATGTACATCTTGTTTGGCTGACTGATTTTGTAGGTTGCAAGATCCACTGCTTATACACACTGTTGGTGACCTTTATCCCACAATAGCTTACTTAGCACTTTCCAGCCCTATGGGAGCTAGCCAGCAAAGATCTGGCTGCCATATCCATTCAAGCTTGATCTCTCAACATCTTGCAACTGCAACATGTTGTATCTTCAGCAATAAGAACTTACTGTTTAGACCTGGTGGGTCCCCAAGGGTTTTGGCAATGGCCTACATTGTTTTGGGGCCTCATGGGCCTCCTTAACCAATAGCCCACCTTGCGGGGGGGGGAGCCCAATTCTGGCACTGGGATTTACTAGCAATAGCCTATCATAGGTTAAGGCAAGGCTTTCAACACCCCTACAGAGTGCTTCTGCCCAAGCTATCCCCTTTTTCTCTTATGAAGAGCATTATATATTTTAATTAGCTAACTAAGAGGAAAGTTCCTACAGTACAGATTCATCCCATCATTAGTTTTTTGTATCTTCCCCCCTCCTCCCTCCCTTCCTTACCTCAGTTTCTCCACACTCTTCCACTCCATGTATTCTGTCTCTCCACTTGTCTGTCAAGTATTTCCTCTTCCAATACCTCCCTGTTTCTCCTCTTTCAAAGCCTCATTCTAGCTTCCTCACCAGTACTACTGATACTACTGATATTCCATGTTAGGATCTGCACAAGAGACGGAACATGTGGCATTTCTTTCTGAACCTGTATAACCCTGCTTGGTATGCTATTTTCCAGATCCATCCCTTTTCCTGAAACTTTCATAATTTCATTATTCCTTACATAAGTAGAATTTCATTGTGTATATATACTACATTTCATCTCATGGGTTCAATTTCCTTGAATAAAGAAGCAACAAACACATGAGTTAGCAACTATAGTAAAGAGTAGAGTCTTTAAGGTTTATGCTTGTGAGTGGTATAGCTGGGTCAAATGGTAGATATATTTTAAAAATATTTTTATTTATTATGAGAGAAAGAGAGATAGAGGGAGGGAGAGAGAGAATGGGCATGTCAGGACCTCTGGCCACTACAAATGGACTCCAGAAGCATGTGCTGCCATGTGCATCTGGCTTACATGAGTTCTGAGGAATCAAACTTGAGTTATGAAGCTTCACAGGCAAGAATCTTAACTGCCAACCCATCTCTCTAGCCTTAGATCTATTTGTTTTTATTTTTGAGGAACCTCCATATTGATTTCCACACTGGCTGAACAAGTTTGGACTCCCAGCAACAGTGGATGAGGGTTCCTCTTTTCCCACACCCTTACCAGCATTTGTTATCATTTGATTTTTTTGATGATAACCATTCTGACCAGAGTGAGATAAAATATCAAAGTAGTTTTAATTTGCATTTCCCTGATGGCTAAAGATGTTGAACATCTTTTCAGATATTTATTGGTCATTTTTAAAAAAAAATTTTTGTTCATTTTTATTTATTTATTTGAGAGTAACAGAGAGAGAAAGAGTCAGAGAGAGAGAGAGAGAGTGAGAATGGGCGCGCCAGGGCTTCCAGCCTCTGCAAACGAACTCCAGACGTGTGCGCCCCCTTGTGCATCTGGCTAACGTGGGTCCTGGGGAGCCAAGCCTCGAACCGGGGTCCTTAGGCTTCACAAGCAAGCGCTTAACCACTAAGCCATCTCTCCAGCCCTTATTGGTCATTTTTTGAGGCAAATCCAACAGACTGCTTTTTTAAATGGGAGAGACAGAGATAGAGAATTGATACTTCAGGGCATCCAGCCACTGTAATCGAACTCCATATGTGTGCACCCCCTAGTGTACTTGTGTCACTGTGCATCTGGCTTACATGGGACCTGGAGAGTTGAGTATGAGTCCTTAGGTTTCACAGGCAAGCACCTTAACCACTAAGCCATCTCTCCAGGCCTGTTCCATCAATTTTTATTGCTGTTTTATTAATTTCCAATTCATAGATTTCTGCCCTGATCATGAGTATTTCTTTCCATTTGATATTTTGGGGTCTGGATTGTTTTTATTTTTCCAATGCTTTCAGATAGACCATTAAGTTATTTGAGATCTCTCTATTATTGTAATATAGACAAACAGAGCTATAAAATCTTCTCTTAGCATTGTCTTCATTGTTTTGGTATGTCATGTTTTCATTGTCATTCAGTTCTAATATATAATGTATTGGGCTGGAGAGATGGCTTAGCGGTTAAGCACTTGCCTGTGAAGCCTAAAGACCCCGGTTCAAGGCTCGGTTCCCCAGGTCCCACGTTAGCCAGATGCACAAGGGGGCGCACGTGTCTGGAGTTCGTTTGCAGAGGCTGGAAGCCCTGGCGTGCCCATTCTCTCTCTCTCCCTCTACCTGTCTTTCTCTCTGTGTCTGTCACTCTCAGATAAATAAATAAAAAATAAACAAAAAAATATTTTAAAAAAAATAATATATAATGTATTGTAGTGAAGGTTACATGATCTGCTGAGAATCATGTGAATTCTGTAGAGTTTGGGTAGAATGTTGTTTTTTTTTTTTTCAAATGTAATTTTATTGGCTTATCTTATAAGCCAAAACGAACCTGGATCCAGGGCTCAAATGATACCTTTAGGACCAGGTCACACCATTGTTTGGGTCTGTTTTATTCAGTTATGGCTTCATTCAGATCAATTCGTCCTAAAGTGCTGAAGAGAGTCACTATCACTTCCAGCTAATATAGAATCACTTCAGTAACCCCAACAAAGAGAAAACTTTAATATTCCATCATCATCATCACAATGTTAGCATGTATGCAGACATTTCATTGGGCCACACTAGGTCCTTTGATTAATCACTATGGCAATGGAGTATGATTCACTAGAGTTGGGTCACATGATTATTCCTAATGCTGATCATCCTCCAAAGCAAAATCATTATCTGTTACAATGAAGGGAGAATGACAACAAGGGAATGGAAAAGCTAAAGCTGTCCACAACAGTCTGAAATATGTGTATAAATAAGTGTCTGTGTTGACTTCATAAAACATGAATGAAAGTTATCACAGAAAACAGCTGATTAAGCATAAGAATAATAGAGGCAAAAGGGGGATTAGCATATGTATAAAGGGTACTCTTGTTATATGCATGTAAAAATGCCCCAATGGGATTTAAAGGAAATGAGTTATGGTTTTTATTCTGCATTAGGCTTTTCTTTGCTTCCTAGACTACATAGAAAGTAAAAGATCTCATTTTATTATCATTTGCATGAAATAAGTTAATGGAATTTGGTATGAGATCCCATATTCAGACATTAGGCTCATTCTTGGTGGTATAGCCATGGACAAGATCCTGAAAGGCCCAAGAATTCAGAAGCTCAGAAATACTATCACGCTCCAAAGGGAGCTTAAGCGGGCCCCCTGCATATCTCAAACTCCAGGCTTTACTCTCTGTTAGAAGCAAGTAAAGAATCCCTCTTCTCATTATATCAGAGCCCACTCCTAATATAAAACTAGGTAAAAAGGGCATGAGATAGCCCTCAAGGATGGGAAATGAGTAATAAAGTAAACCACTTATTTAGTTTCTGTAAATAGCCTGCACCATAAGCCTTAACAGCCCACACTGTAAGCCTTAGTAACTTGCACTATAAGCTGTAGCAGCCTGCCTCAGACCACCAAGGCCATAGGAGGCTGATACCATACTCTGTTACCCCCACCTAAGGAATTGCACAAGTGCTGACCTCCAAGGTCACAGGAGACTGGTACCACACTCTGCTACTCCCACCTAAGGACCTGCGCAAACGCTGACCACCAAGGTCATAAGAGAGTGATTGGTCCATGAGGGGCTTGAGCAAAGTAAACTAATTGGCTTAGAAACTGTGGGGTGGCACAAACTGACTGGCTAACACCCTGCAGGGGCTCCTGATATTAAATAATGATTGGTCTAATACACAGGCTTTGTCCTCTACCCCTGTGAGGTGTATGACTATGGGCCCCAGCGCGCTTGGAATAAAATCCTCTTGCAGTTTGCATCAAGACCGCTTCTCGTGAGTGATTTGGGGTGTCGCCTTATCCGGGCAGAGCGTGGGGGACCCCCTGCGGGGGTTTTTTCCTACAATCCCATAGTCAATCTAAAGCAACAATCAAACAATTTGTGAAGGCTTGTGTTAGGCATTAATTTTTTAATAGTTTTTTGCATGATGCCTTGCATTATGGCTTCTGCCTCTCTAGTAAGCTGTCTATGTTTTCCCCCTGCAGAATTCTAGCACTGTTCTATTATGGCACTTATCATGGTCTATTTTGAATCATAGTTGGCTATACATATTTCTGTTTCAATAGTAAGGAAATTAATTGATAGAATGTTCTTTAAATGTCTGTTATATCCACTCAATCTATGGTGTTGTTTAGCTCCATTGTTTCTGCATTGATTTTCTGTTTTGACTATCTATCTATTAACAGTAGTGGGGTATTATAGTCACCAATACAAATAATTTGATACAAATCACACTATTATGAATGTGTTGGAATTTATTTCTGATTTAATGTCTAGTAGATTTTCGTTTATAAGATTTGATGCATCTGTGTTTGGTGCATATATGTTTATGATAGTACATCCTCTTGTATAATTGTTCTCTTGAAGAAAATAGTGTCTTTTTTGTCTCTTTTTTCAGGAAATATTTTTGTAAGTTTTTTATTTAATGTATTTATTAGCAAGGGAATATGAGAATGTCAGGGTCTCTAGTAAATGAACTCCAGACACATGTGCCATCTTGTATATCTGGCTCATGTGGGTACTTGGAAAGTAAACCTGGGTCTTTTGGCTTTGCAGGCAAGCGCCTTAACTGCTAAGCCCTCAGGAAATATTTTTAAGAATTACAAAGAACTCTGGTCCCATGGAGATTTTATAATGTTTCTGGCATATTCTGAACATTTACATAATTGAGAAATCCTCCGAGAGCCAGGAGAAAGCCTAAAATCAGTAGCTTCCATCACAGCCAGGATTGACCAGGATGTGTCCAGAGAAACAAGTGGAAAACCTAACAATCAGGATCCACATAATTTGAGAAAGACCAAATTCTTGGAGGGCCCCATCCTGCAGCTGAGGTGCTCAGACAAAAACAGAGTAAGCCATATCCAGTTAAAGGGGAGTGCCAAGAGAAACAGTGCCTTGAAAATCCTACCATTGTTTAGCCTCAGCTGGTCAACATTATCAAGCCATTCTACCCCACAGTGTACTTATCTTGTATAGGAACATAAATGGTCTTGGCTTGGGCCAAGGTTCCAGAGGTTTCATTAGAACTCAGCAGTGCTTGGGCCATATTGTAAGACAGAGGGTTTGGAACTGATTCTGGTCTGAAATAAAAGTATGTTCCTGGTCCTGGCTGCTGCTTCAGGCAGAGTGTATAGCTGCTGTTGCCAACATGACTTACTGGGAAGCTGGCTGTGGGGAAAGCAGAGCTATCCAGTGATCCAAAGGGACATGGGAGACCAAGTGGGTGCAGCTCTTGTGGGTCTCTGGGGTGGCCACTCCCCTTCTAATGCTTTCCTGTGTGCTGTTACTGCTGTGGCCAAGGCCCCACCACAGCCCCTGGGAAATGAGGCAGAGAACACCAATCAAATATATCTTTCTTGCCTGCCAGCATTTATCTATTCTCTTCTGTTCTCAAGAAGTGAGGAAGTGGAGATCCTCACCAAGCCTAGAGTAAGTGTAACTGACTCACCTGGATAAGAGCTCTTGCCCAGGCTGCTGACTCCCTCCTTCCTCCCCATCTCTGTTTTTAGCCACACGTCATTGTTATTGTAATAAAGAAAAACCAGTTAAAATTACTAGCAATAAAGAACACAGTTAATGAAATAAAAAAAAAAAACCTCTGTAGAAAATCTCACCAGTAGAATGGATGAAGGAGAGGACTGAATATCTAAGCTTGAAGACCAGGTGGCAGATCTAATACAGTCCAACAAAGAGAAAGAAAAACTTATAGAGATATGAGTGAGAATTTCAAGATATTTGGGACACTATGAAAAGATCAAACATAAGAATTCAGGGCAGAGTAGAAGGAGAAGAATTTCACTCCAAAGGAATAGATTTTTTCAATAAAATCATCGAAGAAAACTTCCCCCAAATTAGGAAAGAGATGCCAATGCAGATACAGGAATCCTTTAGAACATCAGCCAGACAGAACATGGAAAGAACCTCTACTTGCCATATTATAATCAAACTACCAAATATAGAAACCAAAGAAAAAATATTGAAAGCAGCCAGAGAGAAAAATCAAATTACATACAAAAGCTTGTCTATCAGGATTATAGCAGATTACTCAACACAAACTCTAAAAGCCAGAAGGAATTAGAATAATGTATTCCAAGTTCTGAAAGATAACAACTGTTAACCAAGGTTGCTTTATCCTGCAAAGATATCCATTCAAATAGATGGAGAAATTAGGACATTCCACAACAAAAGTAGGCTAAAAGAACATTTGAATACAAAATCAGCTCCACAAAAAAATACTTGAAAGGATCCTCCATGCTGAATAGAAAGAAAAGCACACATATAAGGAACCTGGAAAAAACAAGTCATACTCAAATAGTATTTAATACAAGAGAGCAAAGGTAAAATTGGAAGAACTACAAAAGAAGAAAAATTTTAAAAATAAACACACACCTTTCAATAATAACTCTTAGTGTCAATGCGCTCAATGCCCCAACCAAAAGACATAGGTTTGCAGTCTGGGTTCAAAAGCAGGATCCTTCAACTTGTTGCCTCTGAGAAACTCCCCTTTATATAAAGGATGGACACTATCTTAGGGTGAAAGGTTGGAAAATGGTGTTTCAAGCAAATCGTCCTAGAAAACAAGCAGATGTCACTATCCTAATACCAGGCAGGGTAGACTTCAGACCAACATTAGTTCGGAAAGATAAGGAAGGTCACTTTATATTGATAAAAGGCACACTCCAACAGGAGGACATTACAATCCTAAACATATATGCACCTAAAATGGGGGCTCCTGATTTCATCAAACAAATGTTATTAGAACTAAGGTCATCAATAATACCAAAAGCAGTTGCAGTGGGTGACTTCAAAACCCCACTATCATCAATTGACAGATTAACCAAGAAAAAAAATAAATAGATATGCATGTGGATTAAATGAGGTCATAGGACAGATGGACCTAAGAGGCATATAGAGGAAATCATACAAATGCAGAATACACATTTTTTTTTTCAGCAGCACATAGAACCTTCTGTAAAATAGATCATGTATTAGGACACAAAGCAAATCTTAACAATACAAGAAAATTGAAATGATTCCTTGTACTCTATCTGATCACAATGGTAGCAAACTACAAATCAATAGCAAGAAAAGCTATAGAGCACACAGAAAATCATAGAAGCTAAACAATACACTACTAAATGATGAATGGGTCAATGAAGAAATCAAGAAGGAAATAAAAAATTCATAGAATCAAATGATAAAGAGAACACAACATACCAAAATCTTTGAGGCACAATGAAGGCAGTCTTAAGAAGGAAAATTATAGCTTTAAATGCCTTTATTAAGAAATTAGAAAGGAGCCGGGCATGGTGGTGCACGCCTTCAATCCCAGCACTTTGGAGGCAGAGGTAGGAGGATCGCTGTGAGTTCGAGGCCACCCTGAGACTCCATAATGAATTCCAGGTTAGCTTGGGCTAGAGTGAGACCCTATCTCAAAAAAACCAAAAACAACAACAACAACAAAAGAAATTAGAAAGGAAATCAAAAAATTCATAGAATCAAATGATAATGAGAACACAACATACCCAAATCTTTGAGGCACAATGAAGGCAGTCTTAAGAGGGAAATTTATAGCTTTAAATGCCTTCATTAAGAAATTAGAAAGGATGCAAGTAAACAACTTAATGTTTTAGCATAAGGTCTTGGTAAAAGAAGAACAAGGCAAACCAAAAGTCAATAGACAGGCAGAAATAATAAAGATTAGGTCAGAAATTAATGTAATAGAAACAAAAAATATCCAAAGAATTAATGAAACAAATAGTTGGTTTTTTGAAAGGATAAACAAGATTGATAAACCCTTAACAAATTTCACCAAAAGAAATGGAGAAGAGACATCACACCAGGTGCTGGAGAAATTTAAAAAATCATAGGGACATATTATAAGAACTTATACTCTACCAAGTTTGAAAATCTGAAAGAAAATACTTGGGCTGCAAGGCTACTGAGATTTCCTTGATTTCTATGACCTACCAAAATTAAATCAAGATGAGATTAACTACTTATATAAATCTATAACAAGTATGGAGAAGCAAGCAGTTATTAAACAATTTCCCAATTAAAAAAAGTCCAGGTCCATATGGATTCATTGGTGAATTATACAAGACCTCATGTAAGAACTAACACCAATGCTTCTCAAAATTTTCCATAAAATAGAAAAGAAAGGAATCCTACCTAACTCCTTCTAGGAAGCCAGCATTACCCTGATAGAAAAAAAGAAAATTACAGATCAATCTCCTTCATGAACATAGATGCAAAAGTTCTCAACAAAATACTGGCAAACAGTATACAAGAATATATCAGAAATATCATTCACCTTGACAAAGTAGGCTTTATCCCAGAGATGCAAAACTCTGGTACGCAAATTGATATAACAAAAACAGCATGGTACTGGCACAAAAACAGACATGTAGATCAATGGAACAGAATATAGGACTTAGATGTAAGTCTGAGTAGCTATAACCACTTGATCTTTGACAAAAATGCCAAAATGATCATTGGAGAAAAGATAGTTTCTTCAGGAAATGGTGCTGGGAAAGCTAGATATGTATCTGTAGAAGTATAAAAATAGATCCTAATCTCTCTCCATGCACAAGAATTAAAAGTCCAAAATGAATTAAAGACCTTAATATTAGACCTGAAACTGAAACTTCTAGAGGAAAAAGTAGGGAAATCATTTCAACATATTGGTCTTGGCAAAGACTTTCTGAATATAACCCCAAATGTTCAGGAAATAAAACCACAGATCAACTTCTGGGACCTCATGAAGCTTTTGTACAGCAAAGGACACTATGAGTAGAGCAAAGAGGCAACCTACACAATGGGAGAAAATCTTTGCCAGCTATGCATCTGACAGAGGATTAATATCTAGGATATACAAAGAACTAAAAAAAACCCCTAAATAATAAGAAATCAAACAACCCAATTAAAAATGGGCCATGGAATTAAATAGAGAGTTCTCCAAAAAAAAAAAAATACAGATGGCATATGAACATCTAAAAAAAATGTTCTACATCCTTAGCCATCAGGGAAATGCAGATTAAAACTATGTTGAGATTCTATCTCACTCCTGTCAGATTGACTACCATCATGAAAAACAATGACTATAAATGCTGGTATGGATACAAAAAAAAAAAAAAAACTGTTGATGGGAATGCAATCTGGTCCAGTCATTGTAGAAATCAATGTGGAGGTTCCTGAAACAGTGAAAAATAGATCTACCATAAGACACAGCTATAGCACTCCTAGGCATATATCCTAAGGACTTGTCTCAATACCTTGGAGATGCTTGCTCACCCATGTTTATTGCTGCTGTATTCCCAATAGCTGGGAAATGGAACCAGCCTAGTTGTTCTTCAACTGATGACTGGATAATAAAGATGTGGCACATTTACACAATGGAGTTTTACTCAGTGGTAAAGAAAAATGAAATCATAAAATTTACAAGAAAATGGATGAATCTGGAAATGATTATACTTAGTGAGGCCCAGAAAGCCAAATGTTTCATGTTCTCTCTTAAATGTGGATCCTAGCTACAAATGATTGGATTTCTATGTGAGTAGGAATAAAACTCAGTAGCAAAGGCCTATAAGATAGCAATGGCATATAAAGGAATAGAAAGGGAATGAGGGGTATTGTATGTTTTCTTCTTGTAAGTGATGAGGGAAAGAGCAAGGTCAGATAAGGATAGATGAGAGTAGAGAGGTGGGAATAGTTAGAATTTTAGAGTTTACCTTTAGTTCTGACATAATCCCTAAAATTTTCTTCCTAACTTCCTATTCATCTTAACCTGCCCTTTTAACTTGGGTACATGTTTTTAAAAGATGTATTAATTTTTTATAAAGTCCTAATTCCATCACTTTTCTTTAGATACTTTTATATTTTAAATAAGATTGTCTGCACATTTATGATCTTTAATTTTGTTGCCTAGAAGTTTTAGTTAACACTAAAAACTCAACTTAGAGATATTATATATTCCTTAGTGAAAAAACATTAAATCATTATCTTTATTTAGACTTTTATTTTTTCAAATACTTGTAGGCTGAATTAACATAATTATCAACCACAAAACCAGCTAGAGCAGGAAATGGCAGTTTTCTCTAAACATTTCCTCCTTTCTTGAGATCTTATAGGAATAGCAGAAAAAAAGCCTATACTAGCAAATTAACAAGCTGGATTTTCTAAAAACAAACAAAAGTAATCTAGATACTGTTATTCAATGAGTTATCCAACCAAATAGGATCCTAGTGATCAGTTCAGGAGATAACCATTGACTGTTAACCAAACCAAGGGAGATATAAGCTCCCAAAAGAACTCACCAACATCAATCCAAGGAAGCAATATTGGTGCCTGACAACAATCTAGGTGACTCCCCCTCCACTGAAAGTAGAATGTCCCTGGGGCCTAACATAATTGTTAACACAGCTCTTGTCTGAAAGGAAATCAGGAGGCAGTTTGTTCTGGAGTCAATACATGTTGGGAATATAGATACAGGTTATTCTTCCTCCACCCTCAAATACCATTTATACACATGGTAATGGTTTCATGAAGTTTTTATAGTAATAGAACAAAGAATGGTATTGTATATATGTAAGTAGAAAGACAGATTAATGGGGGTAAAAGGCCTAAGTAAGGTCAGGGCAAGAGGTTGAGTAAAGGAAAGGTGGAGGAAGGGTAATCAAAATCTAAGAGGATATGAATAAGTCATATGGAAACCTACTTTTATGGACAATGAAACACTCAGAAGCCACAGATTTTACTAGAAAATTTTTAGTGCCCGGGATAGGATATAATATTAAAGTTGGCCAGGGATGTAACTGATGCCCACAAAATATGACAGACCATTGCCGAGGCTCTTAGTTTTCCACCAGGAATAGATTGTAAGACCCTAATGCTGAAGACTACATACTTGGGCTGCGCAATCACTAAGAAATCCTGCTGGAACTGAGCTGACAACCTCCTCAATGTAGACCAGTTGACAGAAAACTGTAAAAAGCTATGCTGCGTGCAGTTCAATGGGAGAGAGAGAAGTTACCAGGGGAGATACTCAACAGTGGACAATGCAAGCCTCAAATTTGGTCAGTCAGGCCAAATGAGCCAATGGGTGCAATAGAGTCATGTCTGTTATGGGGGAAACCAACTACTCTCTAATTGGACTGGAGGCCTGCTACATGGGAGGAAATACATCCCTAAATCTACCACAGGGGAGGTCATGAGCCCTAGGGGTGTAATGCCTTCTGGTATTTGGCTAAATGTATATACTTTGCTCACCAAACTGCCCAGTAAGCACTTCTCTTAATGTTCATACCCATATATTAATACTACTCTCACTTTTGGTTAGAGAAGCTTCTCTTTTCAGGTGGCAATGACCTTGGGATGACTCAGAAGGCACCATGGTACTGAGAAGAAGTGACAGAGGAGTGCTCAACACTAAACTAGAGAGTTTTTATAAAGTAATAATTTATAATCAGGTTGTTAATATTAAAGTAATTCAGGACAAGTGTAGCAGTTACCTTTTCATTGCTGGACCAAAACGTCTGGCCAGAAATAGCTTATGGGAGGAAAAGGTTTATTTCAGGCTTACAGTTGCAAAGGGAAGTGTTACTATGGTGGAGAAATCATGGTATCTAACATCTTCATACATCAGCTGCAGAGTAAAAGAGCAGAAAAAATGAGCAGGTTCTGAATACCCAGTGGACTGGAGTAAGCAACCCCAAGGATTGTTCCTAGCAACATACAACCTCCAGGAAGGTTCCACTTGCCATTGCCACTGCAAACTAACTCCAGATAGATGTGCCACTTTGTGCATCTGGCTTCACATGGGTACTAGACTTCACCAGCTGGGGACTCAGTAGGAAGCTTAATCAGAAGCAGCTGAGACTATGAGGGACATTTTACATTCAAACCAACACATTCTACACTGGGCCACTATAGCAGACAGCTTTAGGTTCGCTGAGATGAACTTCCAGAACAGGCACAGTTACGGAGGAAGGGATATTTATTGAAGCTTACAGATCCAGGGGAAGTTCCATAATGGTAGAAGAAGCTGGCCTGCCTTCACAGGCCCAAGCAGAAAGAAAGAAGAAGCACAAGCCTAAAAGGTCAAAAGCCACAGCATACTTCAGGAACTCCAGCTAGGCACAGTTTGCATATCTTTAGATTGAAATCAGAAACCCACCACCACACCTTAAGATCACCCAGTGACATTGCTTCCAGCCAGGTAGCCAGCAGATGCAAACTACAAACAATAAAGAACTGAATATATTGGGGGCCATCTGTTCAAACCACCACAGCCACCAAAATCTCATGACCATCTCACAGTGCAAATTGCATTCCATCCAACTTTAAAAGTTGGATTCTTTACCAATCTTTACCAAAAATTCTTTACCAATCCTAACACTGTTCAAAAGTCCAAAGTCTAAAGTCTCTTCTGAAGTTTAAGACAGTCTCTTAAACTGAGCTCTGTAAAATCAAAATACAAGTTACATACTTTCAACACTTAATGGCACAGAGTAAACATTCCTATTGGAAAAAAAGAAGCCTAGTAAGGAAAGATTGGACCAATGCAAGATCAAAAACCAACAGGACAAACATCAAATCCTACAGGTCCATATCCAGCATCTGGGATCTGTGATATCCATTGGGCTCCAAAAGGTCCAGCTCTACCCCTTCATTGTGTAGTTTGCTTTCTGGGCGGATCCACTCAAGCCAGTGTGAACAGCTTTCCTAGGTGGACATTCAATAGTTATGGCATCTCTAAAATCTTAGGATCTTGATTGCAACCCATAGTTCATTTTCACAGTTCTATACAATAACCTCACAGGGCTCTTGTTTAGGGATCATGACCCTTTTTCACATTGCCTCAGCAACTGTGGTTGCACTCAATGACTATATTTCCTGCATTTGTCCTACTTTCTTTTTTTTTTTACAGTTCCATTTTATTGTTATGTATCTGTTATTCTCTATATAAAAGCGTTTGTTTAAAATTCTAAGAGCATGTATCAAGTGTTGGATGTTTTTTCTTTTTTGTCCTGCTGATTAATATCTTTTAAACTTTCTGAAATGAATGTCTACTACTCATGTTAAATTTGTTTCTAAATGAATTCATTGCAGGTAGAGAAATGCTTGAACAAAATGAATAATTACAAAACACTTATTAACAATTTCATGCTGATTCTGTTCCTGAGGGCTCAGCCCCAAGCCACTAAAGTGCAATAGATAATATGAATTTTAAAGAGGGTAGATGAGGTTATTCTGTCTTTTTTCTACTTTGAAAAGACTGATATGAAAAAGGACATTGTTTTTGATTTGGGATAAATTAAACTTTATAAGAATATGAGGAAATCTATGGCAAAATGTGAATACACATATCATGGGGTAATTTTACAACATTGTTTGTCTGGTTTTGAAAATACATTGCAGGTTAAAAAAAAAACCTTCTCAGCTAACCAGATTGCCTTTTTTTAAAATGTTAACAACACACAAAATGTCTCTATGCTAACAATGAACAATTAAATTAAAATAAAACCCACCATTGTGGTAGTTTTGAGTGGATGCCCCCCAGTAGATTCTGTTTTATTAAAGCTTTTTAGATTTCCAGCTGTCTGGCTGAAGGAGGTGTCACTGTGGGTGGATCATAGGGTCACTGTTAGGAATGTTATGGGTAGATTGTTTTTTCTCCACATGAAAATAACCACAAAAAACAACTATCACAAACAAATAATGCAGAGTGTATACTTAGTAAAACAAAGTAAGGACATAAGAAAGACCTTATGAAAGGGAAAAAAATCAAAAGTGAAGCTTGTTATACTGAATCATATTTTTTTTTCTTATTTATGAGTTATCCAACACACTCACACTTATAATTGGGAAATTTTAATAAAGTATGAGATGTCTTTTTTTTGGATTTTATACCACAACAGGCCATAACAATCTTTCCCTTTGATATGAAATGTTTTGTTCTTGTAAGTGATGAGGGAAAGAGCAAGGTCAGATAAGGATAGATGAGAGTAGAGAGGTGGGAATAGTTAGAATTTTAGAGTTTACCTTTAGTTCTGACATAATCCCTAAAATTTTCTTCCTAACTTCCTATTCATCTTAACCTGCCCTTTTAACTTATGTACATGTTTTTAAAAGATGTATTAATTTTTTATAAAGTCCTAATTCCATCACTTTTCTTTAGATACTTTTATATTTTAAATAAGATAGTCTGCACATTTATGATCTTTAATTTTGTTGCCTAGAAGTTTTAGTTAACACTAAAAACTCAACTTAGAGATATTATATATTCCTTAGTGAAAAAACATTAAATCATTATCTTTATTTAGACTTTTATTTTTTCAAATACTTGTAGGCTGAATTAACATAATTATCAACCACAAAACCAGCTAGAGCAGGAAATGACAGTTTTCTCTAAACATTTCCTCCTTTCTTGAGATCTTATAGGAATAGCAGAAAAAAAGCCTATACTAGCAAATTAACAAGCTGAATTTTCTAAAAACAAACAAAAGTAATCTAGATACTGTTATTCAATGAGTTATCCAACCAAATAGGATCCTAGTGATCAGTTCAGGAGATAACCACTGACTGTTAACCAAACCAAGGGAGATATAAGCTCCCAAAAGAACTCACCAACATCAATCCAAGGAAGCAATATTGGTGCCTGACAACAATCTAGGTGACTCCCCCTCCACTGAAAGTAGAATGTCCCTGGGGCCTAACATAATTGTTAACACAGCTCTTGTCTGAAAGGAAGTCAGGAGGCAGTTTGTTCTGGAGTCAATACATGTTGGGAATATAGATACAGGTTATTCTTCCTCCACCCTCAAATACCATTTATACACATGGTAATGGTTTCATGAAGTTTTTATAGTAATAGAACAAAGAAAGCCAAAAATTAAGATATGCTTCAAATAAATTGGTGGAACTAGCATGTACACTAGGTATAGTAAAGTGGGGAAATCTCTGCTATCAGTCTCAGATGCTATCTGATGATATTCATAGCCTTTGAGTTGGTGGAGCATTAGGGAGAGGATGGTATAGGGGGACATTGATTACATCATAGAGATATGCAGACCTCTCCAGAATGGATCATCCACAATGTCAAGGTCAGTGTTAGGACTCTTACCTGTGGGCTTCCCTGGCTTCTTAGCAAGTTGAAGGGTCTTTGTAGATGTCCATAAAGGTCTGTGTATACGACACTTCTAACCATTTGTCTTGTTCACTTGAAAGTAAGTCTAATTATAATATGGTGTTGTAATTAAGGCTGTAATTACATGGTTGTCACTTTAGGTCATCCAACTTATACTGTGGGCAGGCTGTAATATGGGAAAAATAAGTTGTTTTCTACATGTTTAGGTTGTCTCAGTTAAACATTTTTATTTAAGGACACAGGCATGTGGTGATTCCAGCAGGATTGAGAGAATTTCCATGGTATTCTAAAAGAAAGGAAAAGGGAGATAAAGTACAAGAAGTTAGAGGTCCTTAGAGGTCTTAGTGTCCCTCTGTAAGTGTCCCTCTGAGAAAACTTTGAACCTTAGTTAGAGTCTTTTGGGATATCCCTCTCAATGACTTAGTCTTAGATTGCCAGGGATCTCTGAACATTGATGGGTATCACTGTCAGTTCTCTGAAACCAATGTAGGATGGATGGAAGTCTAAATTGATGCTCAGCATCTCTTTTCAGCCATTGAACTCACTCAACTGACTAGGAGTTTGTTCTAAGTCCCTTTTAGGGGGACATCCATGGCTCCCCTCTTCCCTCAGAGACAGAGTCTTGCCTCCTTTGCCCTGTCTTCATCTGTGTAGCCCCACTCTCTTGGAATTCATCTCTCTGAGCTTCAAGGAAGGGTCTGCTAGGGCCACCTATTGGCCCTAATCTCAGACTGAGATTTCCCAAGGGACAAGGAGTGGGGCACTGTCTCTGCAGTAAGGGTTGGGGCCACAAGCCATGTCATACTATGTATTGAGACTTTGAGAAACAAGAATTAAAGAGTAGCCTTTTACCCTCAACAGGTTATGTGTGTGTGTGTGTGTGTGTGTGTGTGTGTGTGTATGTATATGCAGCCTGATGATTTTCTGACAATGTGGTCTTGCCATAGGTATCAGCTGCCAAACTATTAAGTGTGAAAAAGAACTGGAGAGAGTGATAAGGGAAACTTGCATTAGAAACACAGAAGAGGATTCACTGTCTTATGTCTGAACTCTCCATGTAAGCTGCCACAGTGGGGTGCAGGGTTTTTCTGTGCCATCATGTTCAAGTTCCCTGTGCTTCCAATGAAGAATTGAGCAAGAATCAAGGCAGCAGTGGAATCATTCACTGGAAGTGAAAGTAAGTCCATTCACAGAGCAGGAGCCAGCTTGAATAAGCATGTGGCTTAAGAGCCTGCTTTTCCAGGTTATGAGGCTGTCCATTACAAAAAAGAAGTTAGAAACCTGGGCTCATCCTAGACTCTCTCTTTTTTTTTTAAATTTTTTTATTAATCTATTTATTTGAGAGCGACAGACACAGAGAGAAAGACAGGTAGAGGGAGAGAGAGGGAATGGGCGCGCCAGGGCTTCCAGCCTCTGCAAACGAACTCCAGACGCGTGCGCCCCCTTGTGCATCTGGCCAACGTGGGACCTGGGGAACCGAGCCTCGAACCGGGGTCCTTAGGCTTCATAGGCAAGCGCTTAACCGCTAAGCCATCTCTCCAGCCCTAGACTCTCTCTTTTCTTACCTTTAATGGTTAATTGCAATAGTTCCCTCTCTTCCTTTTCACCTCCTGGCACCCCTGGGAGGTCATGCCTGATCTGACCTACAGAGATCCCAAGAAGATTGAGAAGGAGGAGCAGGCCACTGCTGAGAAGGCTGAGACCAAGGAGGAGTTCCAGGGAGAGTGCCCACTCCCTAGTTCACTGCTGCCCAGCCTGAGGTGGCAGACTGGTCAGAAGGTGTGCATGTGCCCTCTTTCCCTATCCAGCAGTTCCCGATGGAAGACTGGAGTGCTCAGCCAGCCAATGATAGAATGGGTGTGCTAGGGCCTCCAGCCACTGCAGACGAACTCCAGACGTCTGTGCCCCCTTGTGCATCTGGCTAACGTAGGTCCTGAGGAATTGAGGCTCGAACCAGGGTCTTTAGGCTTCACAGGCAAGCCCTTAACTGCTAAGCCATCTCTCCAGCCCCAAGTTTTATATCTGCTTGATCGCTTTCCTGAGCTGCATTTATGAAAATAACTAAAGCATGAGCAATACATCAGCAACTGCCCATAGTACACCGCCCTGCCTTTGCACATGGGTGGCAGTGGCAGGGCTGTAACGGAGGGTAGACACTTCTAAAAATCTGCTTTGCTCCCTTTAAGAGATGCATAGATTTGATTTTTGACTGTTATTATCCTCTGGGCCATGAATATCTTTCATGTCACTTGAATGTGTTTTCACCATCCTTGAAAATCTTGAGACAGAGGGAATGTATGCTCTACAGTCTTAATACTGGCCCATGAGACTTTCTAGGTAGAGTAGTTGCATTAGCTTCTAATGCAAGCTGTGAGGGGTGAAATAATTCAGGTTATACATCTTTGCTGCCTCTTTGCTAAGGTAGACAGCAGGCATCTTCTATAGTCTATCTCTAGGAAAGAGCTCTGATCAACAGTGGAGAATGACCTTCTGCCACTATAGCTTTCTTTCTGCACTTCATTCCCTATTCATCCTTTACAAATATTGATATAGAAGCAGCATTTTATCTGAACAACACAGGGATGATTTTCTTATGGGAAAAGGAATGATGATAATTTTTGTATTATGTACAGTCACATACATTCAGGAGAAGCACGTCCATGGAAGAACAGTAGAAGCAGTATGATATCTGAGCTCTAAACATGCACCATGTGCATGCACTCACCCTGGTGAGTGAGCTGTGTGTTGGTCTAACTGTACTTCCTTCCCTCTCAGCAGCACTTTGTCCAGTGTCCTCTTCAAGGTTTCTGTCAGTATGGATTTGTTGTTGTTGTTGCTGTTGCTATTGCTTGTCACTCACTGTTTTTCCACAAGGATTGAATATTTTTGTTTGGTTTTGCCTTCTCTGTCCATTAAGCACCTGCACCCCCCCCCATATGATAGAAATCTTAATCATTTCATGTCTTAGAGAATTAAATATTTCTTCATGGACCATTTTTTTTTTTCAGGAGAGTTTGATGTGCCTGTTTTGAATGTTTTGCACACATCTGCTGCTTCCTCACTTTTGTGTCCAAGAAAGACAGATATTATAAGAGAACATGAGGCTTTTCAGTATGTTTGAAAATATATGTGCCAGGATTTTCTTCACACACAGGAACTGGAGCTTTGGGTGCTCCCACTCTCTCAGTCTAGTTCTAGGGCCACTTCAGAATGTCAAGTGCCTGGTGAAGGTAGGGAATGAGAAGGAAGAAAACTTCATTTCAGTCTGTGGGTTATCATTACCCCAGATTGCATCTCCACCTTTAGAACAGATGAGGATGACAAAGGTATTCTGAAGTTCATTGCAGTGAAAAGCTTTCTAGTTCATCCTTTACTGTCTGGTCAACTCTTAGGATAAGAAAAGGTTATCGTAATTATTATAAAGTCCATTAATTCATTATTTGTAAGTGTACAGTTCTAATCAGCATTCCTGGGCAGAATTAGCATGTGGTTATGAGGACAGTCTAAGAAGTTGAGTAAGTTGTATCTTTTCTCAAGTATCAACCCAGCTAACACTGGGGCACACAGAATGGCTGAGCACTTCTGCCCTCTTCAAAGGTGATGTTAACATTGGTCACTATTTCCAGACAGTTGAGTTTCAGTTGAGCTATTCTTTCAAGGTACTAGATGTGTAAACGAACAAATAGACATTTTCATAATTCTGAGGAAAGCTTTATGTCTTGTAGCAATTTCTCCATAAGAAGAGTACCTCATAGTGCCAAGCTAACACACTCCTTCTACCTCAGTCAACATGCCTGGGAAGTTTTAATATAAACAATTTTTACTAATTATGCACCTTATTTTAGAATTATTTAGAGATGTTGTCCTTGTCTTCAGCTAGTAATAAAGGAACAAACTTATATTTGAACTTAAGTCAACCGGGCCTTTAAATGAACATTTCGAAAGGCTGAAAGCCTACAATGTATTCTGTGACTATGTCAGAATTAAATGACAAACTGATGAGAGAAACTTATCCAAAATTCCAAAATTATTTGGAAATTGAACTAGAAAGTTTACAAAAAGACACGTTTACTTGAGAAAGAGAGAATGGGTACACCAGGGCCTCTTGCAACTGTAAAGGGACTCCAAATGGCATTGCAACTTTGTGCATCTGGCTTTATGTGAGTACTGGGGAATTGAACCCAGGCCTATAGGCCTTGAAAGCAAATTCCTTTAACCTCTGAGCAATATCCCCAGCCCTAACCAAGAAAAACTTTTCAATAACCCACTTACACTAAATTTCCCAAAAGTAAAGTACCTAGGAATAAACAAGGATATAAAACACATGTATAAAAACACCCTTTAAGACACTAAAATATAAATAAAATAAGATATCAGAAGATCAGATTAATGGGGGGTGAAAAGGCTAAGTGAGGTCAGGGGAAGAGATTGAGTAAAGGAAATGTGGAGGGAGGGCTAATCAAAATCTAAGAGGATATAACTAAGTCATATGGAAACCTATTTTTTTGGATAATGGAACACACAGGAGCCATAGATTATTAATAGAAAAATTTCAGTGCCAGGGATGGCATACCTTCTAGTGAGTTGTTGGCCATGGAGGTCCCTGATGCCCCCAAAATATTACAGGCCATTGCCGAGGCCCTTGGTTTCCTACCAGGAATAGATGGTAAGTCCCTATTGCTGAAGACTGCACATACTTGGGCTGCAAGGTCACTAAGAAATCCTGCTAGACCTGAGCTGAAAACCTCTTCCATGTAGACCATCTGACAGAAAGCTGGAAAAAGCCACACTGTATTCAGTTCAATGGGAGAGAGAGAAACCACCAATGAAGATACCTAACAGTGGACACTGCAGGCCTTATATTTGGCCAGCCAGGCCAAATGAGCCAATGGGTTATAATAGTAGCACGTCTGTTATGGGGGAAACCAATTCCCTCTAATTTGACTGGAAGCCAGCTCCATGGGAGGGAATACATCCCTGATACTGAAAACCTACAACAGGGGTAGTCATGAGCCCTAGAGGTGTAACATCTGCTGCTGTCTGGATAAATATATATACTATGCTCACCAAACTGCCAAGTAAGCACTTCTCTTAATGTTCTTACCCATATATTAATGCTACTCTCACTTCTGGTTAGAGAAGCTTCTCTTTTCAGATGGCAGTGACCTTGGGATGACTCAGAAGGCACAATGGTGCTGAGAAGAAGAGACAAAGGAGTGCTCAGCACTGAAATATCTCTATCACACCTTTCATGGCTCAGGGTCCATTGCGGAAGAGGTGGCAGAAAGCATGTAAGAGCCAAAGGATGGGTAGGACTCCTTACGATGTGCTCCTCCAGATACAAAATGGCCTGAACATCCATGAGCTCACACTGCCTGACACTACCTACACAAGACCATCATAATAGGAAGAAAAGATTATGATATCAAAATAAAAGAAAGACTGATTGAGATGGGGAGGAGATATGATGAAGAGTAGAGTTTCAAAGGGGAAAGTGGGGGAGGGAGGGAATTATCATGGGATATTGTTTACAATTATGGAAGTTGTTTAAAAAATGATAGCAGATGAAACCTCCCATGCTCTCATACTGGCAGGATTGATATTGCTACAATAGCTGTATTACCAAAAATAACCTTCAGATTTAATGCATTTCCCATCAACTTTCCGTGATATTCTGTGTAGAACCAGAAAAAAAGCCATCTGACAACTCATTTGTAAACACAACAGTCCACACATAGGCAAAGCAAACCTCAGCAGAAAGAATATTGTTAAAAGTATTGCTAAAAGTTCAATTGCTGAACTAAAATGATACTATAGAGCCATAGTGACAAAAACACAAGGGAATAGAGTATTTATAAATAAAATCACATAGGTCTAATTTTCCACAAAGACATCAGAAACATACACTTGAACAAATCCTATACAACAAATATTTTTGCCAAACTCAATATTTACCTACAGAAGAGTACAAAATAGTACCACTTTTCAAACCCTGCATAAAACCCAATTCAAACTGGCTTCAAGACATTCATTTTAAAAAACCAGAAATGCTAAAACTACTGGAGAAAAACATAAGAAATACACTGTAAGTTACTGGTAGGTAAGAACTTTCTGAACAAGACTGCAATACCAGGCATTAGCACCGGTAATAAACAAATAGGAATACATGAAGTTAAAAACTTTTTGTACAGCAAAGGAAACTATCATCAGAATGAAGAGAAAGCCTGAAAATTGGAGCAAATATTTTTCAGCTCTTCCTCATACTGGGAGATTTACGCCAAGAATATATAAAGAACAGCAAAGCAAAAACAAAATACCTACCAATTGAAACTGGGCTAATTAGTGCTGGAGAGATGGCTTAGTGGTTAAGGCGCTTGCCTGCAAAGCCAGAGGACCCAGGTTTGACACTCCAGGTCCCAGGTGAGCCAGTTGCACAAAGGCGAGGCAAGCTCAAGGTTGCACATGCCCACTAGTGGCACAAGCATTTGGAGTTCAATCACAGTGGCTGAGGCCCTAGTGCACCAATCTTCTCATTCTTTCTCTCTGTCTCTCTTACTCTTGCTAAAAAAATGGGTTAATGAAATGAAAAGACAATTCACAAAAGAAGAAGCACAGATAGCCAACAGATTTTTTTAAAGGTTCAACATCTGTAGTAATAATTGAAGTAAAAATTAAAACTACACTGAGATTTCATCTCACCCCAGTCAGATTGGCTGTCAAGAAAACTAATGACAACAAATGCTGGCAAGGTTGTTGGGAAAGGGGAAGCACTGGTGGCAGGAGTGTAAACTGGTATAGCCACTATGGAAAACCATATGGAAATTTCCCCAAAAGCTAAAGGTTGAAGTACCATGTGACCCACTGTAACACTCCTCAGTATATACCATTCCCAAAGATACTTTCATATCCATGTTCATTGCTGCTGTACTCACAATAGCAAGGAAATGGGATCAACCTAGGTGCCTTTCAACTAATGAATAGGTAATGAAAATGTGCTTCTATACACAATGGCATTTTACTAAACAATACAGGAAAATGAAATTTGCAGGAAAATGGATGGATCTGGAATGACCTGTATTAAGTAAGGTGATCTAAACTCAGAAAATCCCAAACAGATGTTGGGTGCACGTCTTCAATCCCAGTACTCAGTAGGCAGAGGTAGGAGGATTGCCCGTGAGTTCGAGGCCAGCCTGAGAATACAGAGTGAATCCCAGGCTAGCCTAGACTAGAGTGAAACCCTACCTTGAAAAAGGAAAAAAAAAAAAAAAAAAGAAACAGAAAGAAACAAAAGAAAAGAAAATCCAAAACAGCAAGCTGTCTCCTGTATGTAGATCCTACCTTGTAATATTTATACTCATGTCTGTAAAAGGGAGCAAACATAGGTGAAAATAACAACAAAAAGATAGAATGCGTGGGGGAAGGGCAAAAGGACACATGTGGCATGTAAACACAAAGAAGGGAAAGAGGATACAAGGGAGCATATGGGAATGAGAGAAATGAGTAGAGAGGGTAATCAACTAAAACAACTTGTGCTTAAAACTCTCTATTCTAACTAAAAATTAAAATAAAATAAAAATATGACCACTGAAGACTAACAGAAGGAAGCCAGAAAGGCTGCATAAGTGTGTGTGTGTGTGTGTGTGTGTATCATGACAATAAAGAGTAATTCATGATCGAACAAAACCTCATAAATTTATTTGAAACTGTATTAGAGCAAAGGGATCTTTTAAAAATATTTTATTTGGGCTGGAGAGATGGCTTAGCGGTTAAGCGCTTGCCTGTGAAGCCTAAGGACCCCGGTTCGAGGCTCGGTTCCCCAGGTCCCACGTTAGCCAGATGCACAAGGGGGCGCACGCGTCTGGAGTTCGTTTGCAGAGGCTGGAAGCCCTGGCGCACCCATTCTCTCTCTCTCCCTCTATCTGTCTTTCTCTCTGTGTATGTCGCTCTCAAATAAATAAATAAAAAATTTAAAAAAAATTTATTTATTTATTTGACAGAGAAAGGGGAAGAGAGTGAGAATGGGTACACCATTGCCTCCATCCACTGTAAATGAACTCCAGACGCGTGCGCCCCCTTGTGCATCTGGCTAACGTGGGACCTGGGGAATCGAGCCTCGAACCGGGGTCCTTAGGCTTCACAGGCAAGCGCTTAACCGCTAAGTAACATATGTTTTAAAAAAGTTATTTCGCTGTGTGTGGTGGCACACAGCACTTGAGAGGCAGATGCAGGAGAGTTGCTGTGAGTTAGAGGTTACCCTGAAACTACATAGTGAATTCTAAGTCAGCCTAGGCTAGAGTGAGACCCTGCCTCAAAAAAAAGGTTATTTTAAAAAAATGGAGTTTCAAAGGGGAAAGTGGAGGTGGGGGAGGAGGGTATTACAATGGGATATTTTTTACAATCATGGAAGTTGGTAATAAAAAATACATCAAGTGTCTTAAACATGAACCTTGTTGGATGCTGTGGTGGTTTGATTCAGGTGTCCCCCATAAACTTAGGTGTTCTGAATGCTAGGTTCCCAGCTGATGGATATTTGGGAATTAAGGCCTCCTGGAGGGAGTGTATTGTTGGGGGCGGGCTTATTGGCTTTATAGCCAGTTTCCCCATGCCAGTGTTTGGCACACCCTCCTGTTGCTGTGGTCCATCTTATGTTGGCCAGGGGTGATGTCCACCCTCTGCTCATGCCATCGTTTTCCCCTGCCATCGTGAAGCTTCCCCTCGAGCCTGTAAGCCAAAATAAACCTCTTTTTCCCAGAAGCTACTCTTGGTTGGGTGATTTCTACCAGCAATGCGAACCGGACTACAACAGATGCTCAAAGCCAATTACCAAACACAAGATGCTCTGGTCCAGCTGTTCAGTAGGAACCTTGATGGAGCTGGTGGCCAGGATTGCAAGTAGAGTCTGGTAGGCATCAGTTACTCCAGCTGAAGTAGGACTCAAAGGCAGAGGGATAGCAGATAGGAAGAGGACAGCAGATCATGGCAATCATGATGGGATCTCCCCATTTCTTCTCTGTTCTCCTACAATCTAAGATTTCTCACTGAGACCAGAGAACAGTCCTACTCTGGTCTGATATCCCTATCTGCAGTCTTGCTTCCCCCATCCCGCAATCACAGCCACCACTTCTCTTCTGATGAAGCTCTGGCTCTCCAAACATGTTCTTCATTGTGTGAGGGAAGTTCTCCTGCCCCTCACCATGCACCCTGGCTGACCTAGCCACCTTTCTGGACCTCTGTGTCCAGCAACCTCTCCAGATTCATTCAGCCTAAACTGTTCCAGAAGTTCCACCTACGTTTACATCACCAGTCACACACCAGTTCCCAACCACAGCTTTCCCTTCCAGCCTCCTTAGCAGCGCTATTCTCCTGGGGGGTTCATGAAGCCCTTCTCCCTGAGCATGCCATAGAGCTTCAGTAGCAAAAGATGGTGTGGGAAGACACCTAGGGCCCACATCTACATGGAAACTCACTGAAGTTACTGACATGGTCCATTACATTTCAGGCCTTTACCACCTGTCCGTGTTCTTCCCAGACTCCTTCAGGCTGCTGCAGACTAAAGCAAGAGCCTTGGGCTGGCAATTATTACAGCCAATTCTACTTGTTCCACTTGATAGGGTGCCTGCCCTAGGGGAAGACCCTGTTACACTTGGTGATCACAGTCTACTTTTATCTTGACATTAGGGCACTGGCCATAAAATTCATCTTCGTATGTGCACAGGGTGTGTAAGTATATGGTCTGATAGATGTCTTCCTGTAGGTATTGCCACCATAGTAACAAACTCTTTGAAGATATTTTTACATTGGCTTGTCTCAACAAAAGATTGTTCCCAGTTTTACAATAAGACTAAGGAGAGTGAGAAAGCACTTTCTGACAGATATGAGTGGAAACAAAAACACAAAGAAAAAACTCAGTTTGAAACCTTTGAAAATCACAACACACGTTGAGTTTCACATTCTTGAAGAAAATATCAAGAAACATGCAATGGCTCATTTGATCAAGTGTTGGCCTCACAAGTGTGCAGACTTGAATTCAGAGTCTCAGAACCCATATAAAAATGTTGGGTATAGTGGCATGTACCTATCATCCCAGGCTGGGGATTTGGAGAGAGTGAATCCTTGAGGTTATCTGGCTAGCTAGTTTGACTGAACTGATGAGCTTCTGGTTCAGCATGAGACCTTGCCACAAGGAAGAAAGAAGAAAGCAATCAAGAAGACCACTGACACAGACCTCCTGTCTCAACACATATACACAAACACATGCACACGTGTGTGCCAACACAGTGCACCCACATATATACAATATGCACACACACAAACACAAACCCATACACCACACACACATGCAAAAAAGAAAAAAAGTATTTTACATTTTAATAATATATCAAAATTAGAGCTACAGTTATGCTAGGAGTCCCCAATGTTGCTGTTCAGCTAATGTAAAAACACCATATCTTAGTTCATGGAAAATGTTGAGCTGCTCCTGAAATTGTAAGACTTACAGCTCTGCCTATGGTAGAAAATAGCCTTTCAGGGGGTATAGCTCATTGGTAGAGCAGTTGACTGCAGAAAATGGCCTTTAAGAAGAAGGGGTACACCTACTGAGGAAGGCCCTCAGCAGAATGGGGGCATAGAGGAGGGAAAGGATGGTACAAACACATGATGTGTGATACTAAGTATATTATTTTTTTCTATTTTTTATGGGGTGGGGGAAGAAAGAAGGAGGGAGAATTGGTGTGCCAGGGCCTCCAGCCAGTAAAACTGAACTCTAGATTAGTGCATCACCTTTACCGCATGTATGACCTTGGGCTTTTGTCACCTTGTGTGTCTGGCTATGTTGGATCTGCAGAGTCAAACATGGATTATTAAGCTTCACAGGCAAGTGCCTTAACCAGCAAATCATCTCTCTAGCCCCAAAGTATATTATTTTATTTATTTATTTATTTGACAGAGAAAGAGGGAGAGAGAGAATGGGCACACCAGGGCTTCCAGCCACTGCAAATGAACTCCAGATGCGTGCACCCCCTTGTACATCTGGCTAACGTGGGTTCTGGGGAATCAAACCTGGGTCCTTTGGCTTTGCAAGCAAATGACTTAACTGCTAAGCCATCCTTCCAGCCCCCAGAGTATATTATTTAAAAAAAAATAATTTATTTCAGAGGCAGAGAGAGAATAAGCATGCCAGAACCTTCAGCCACTGTAAATGAACTCCAGGTGCATGTGCCACCATGTGCATCTGGCTTATTGGGGGCCTGGGGAATTGAACTTGGGTCCTTTGGCTTCACAGGAAAACGCCTTAACTGCTAAGTAATCTCTCCATCCCCCAAAGCATATGCTTAATAATAAAAAATAGAGAGAATAGAAGAGGAAGGGTACAACAAAAATTCTGGATATTTGAAAAGAAGTGTTTTTAGGTAAAGGGTTCTCAGGAACCCTGAACTGGCCCAGCCTGAGAGAGCATTTGTGGTGTTTTTGAAGATACGGTAAATATACTGAAGCCTTCAACTATGATTGGCATAGATGTTTTCTTCCAGTGTAATCAAAGCCATGGCCTGTGTCAATGAAAGGCCTGTAGCTTTGTGTCAACTAATCCTACAGCAAAGGTTGAATGCACATCTGCTGGGCTTGATTATTTGCAAACTCTATTTGTAACTCTTCAAAATTTTATGAAGCTATTTTTTAATGAAGAAAGCGCATATCATAGTTTATTTTCCCATGTTTGTTAAAGTGTTCAGGCACATACACACAATATTCAAAATACAAAACTCTTTTTGACAGGAAAGAAGTATTCTTATCCAAGTCAGCCTATTATGTAATATTTTTGACTCTGAAACCTGACATAGGTAGTAAATGGGAAAGAATAATTATGTCCACATCTTTCTTGTAAAAAAAAAAAAAGACACAAAAAGCTTAGCAAAATGTTGTCAGAACAATGTGCCACAGTGAAGTTACATTTATTCCAAGAGAGCGATGCTCATCTAATATTAGAAATCTGCATGGGAAAGGGGATTTGAGCTGGTTTCTGTAGAGGCTAATTGCATTGTATGAAACTCTAAAGGATATGACATTTCCTGTGATATAGACATTCCTTATAAGGAAATTAACTCAAGATATTGTGGAATAGCTGATAAATGTCTGGCACAGTATTTATAAGTGAGATAATAGAACTGAGGAGAATTCCAAACAGGTAAAACTTATTTGTGAGTATAGAGATGGACATTTGAAATGAGTGTAAGGGACATTTCTGAATGCATTATGGGAAAGGAGGAAGGAATGATCACGAAAAGAAGCAAAGAATAAAAGTAGAATGTAAGGAAAAAAGGAAAGTAGCATGAAAACAAGGAAGGAGCCATGGAGGGATGGTGGGTGTATTGTAAGGAAGTACTGAAGGGATACTTCAGTACTTGGGGATGGAGGAAAGAAGGCATGATGCACAGAAAGGCAAATCAGGGAAAATATTATCATTTGAAAATGTTGACAACATTCTAAAAGCAACAACCACCCAAACAAGATCAAATTTCCCATCTCTCTTAGACTGTCTACTGGCTAAAAAAACCAGTACTAATAGAATCACATAAACATAAATATATTTCTTTATTTTAAATTTTATTTACTTTTGAGGAGGGAAAGAGAGTGGAGGCAGAGAATGGGTGTACCAGGGCCTATAACCACTGCAAGCAAACTCCAGATGCATGCATAACTTTGTGTATCTGGCTTTAAGTGGGTGCTGGGGAATTCAACCTGGATCCATTGGCTTTGTAGGCAGTTGCCTTATCCAGTAAGCCATCGCTTCAGCCTTAAATACATTTCTAATAAACACAGATGCAGGAAAAGCCATAGCATCTATGTATGTACCTTACAATAGAAGGAAGTTTAATATAGTGGCTGACATAAAGATACCAGTTACCAAATTTCACTGCTGCCCTTGACCTTAGCCATCTTAGAACCCAAAGTGATTAGTTTCTTTTGCCTTGGATCCCACTCAACCATCTGTTGTGCCCTGCATGTGAGTTCAACAGAGACCTGAAGCCAGATGAATACAGTGTTAATATGTGTCTAACATTCTGTGTGATATCATGTGAGGATTAGGGGAAGTAGGAAGAGGATAGGAAGGAGGACAAAAGAGAGCAGGGAAAAGAGACGGAAGTCCAAATGGTAACGACAAGACACTCACGAATTTAATATTAATGGTGGTTGATGCTTTAGATAAGTAAGAATTTTTTCTGAGCCCGTGTTTTACAGTGGGCATGCTAGGAAAACATTCTATGCTATGAGCTTTGAAAATGGACTAGCAAAAGGCCCAAAACATAGCAGCCTTAAAAATGTTGACATAGTTCATGCTCTTTGCAAAGAATGGATGGCATAGCGATATACAGGATCCTGTTGAAAGCCGGGGTCTTTCCCATTTGCCTAGGGAAATATTCAGAGAATAGCTGAGAAAGTTGCCTTTTGAGACAAGCCCAACCGACTAGTCTTTTTAATGAGATAGAGAGATAGAGATAGAGAAGGAGAGAATTGGCACACCAGGGCCTACAGCCACTGTCATCAAACTCCAGGACCACCTTGTGTGCATGTGTGACCTTGTCCATGCATCATCTTGTGGGTCTGGCTTACATGGGATCTGGTGAGTTGAACCTGAGTCATTAGGCTTCATAGGCAAGCACTTTAACCACTAAGCCATCTTTTAAGCCCTGAGAAAACTTCTTGAAGATGAATCAGGCTTGTTCTTCATGACTTGTGAGGACTGAGAAAAATAGAAGACTCACACTCTGAATAGAGAGTAATCATATATCTTTAGGTTGTGTTTGTCCATAATCCTCACTGAAGCCCTGGGACAAAAAAAAATGTATTAATTAGTGTCTTGGGAAATATGTATAGGAGGAGGTGTGGACTGGAAAACAGGCCAAGAAGGGAAAGCAACATGCTGAAGCCACAAGACCTAATGTGTTTACAGAAGCTCATATCCCCACTCCCCAAACTGATACTGCAAACCACAGTCCATATGTACTGGTGCCATGTGTCCACCAGAGGGCTGCATGCTCAGCCTCTCTTCTCCTTGTTTCAGGTACTCCAGTGTGATCCTGTAGCCCAGTGGCACCCCTGGCATTCTTATCCTGCAGCCCAAGGTCCTGGAAAAGAAGTGGGGTCCAGGTCCCTGTATGGGATGAGCTTAGTATATGGGATAGGAAGAACAGAAGGCCTTGGGGTTGGGTAGTTGCTGGAGGGATTTGGGTACAGAAGGTCCCTTGTCACACAGGGACATTCCTGGGTATATTTCTGCAATCTTCATCTCACACGTTTTCCTCTGCAGGTGTCTAATATCTCTGAGCAGGAGTCGGTTGCTTCTCCCCAAGAGAGTCAGGATGTAAAAGAGGCCGCTTAGGCTCTGATGACGCTGAAGAACTCTTCTGGGTGGTGGAACAGTACCCACAGCTCATCAGGTAGTTGGATCCTCGAATAAAGAATACAGAATGGAGACAGCTGGGATATCAAGGAGTTTGGGGTGCTGTGGTAAGCTCTATGTAGCTGGGAAAATCAGGTACCACATCTCAGATTTCAGGGAGTTTTCCTTGTAGATGTGGATGTCTTTCCAAACTGTATTGTACTCCCAAAGCTCACTGTCATGCTCAAAGAGGAAGGGCTTCATGAGCTCAGAGGAGAATTATGCCATTGGAGAGGCTGGGAGGAAAGGGGGCCATTGGTGAGGAAAAAAAGACAATTGGGGACAAGTGTGTGAGGAGGCTTCCCTGGCTGGCACTGTTGAAATAAAAGGCACTCAAGGATGCTGGAGCTGTGGCTGATCACAAGGATCTTGCCAGGTGGACAATGTAGGCTAGGCCACCAACTGTGTGTATGGAAGGACTGGGAAACTATCCTGATGCAGGAAGGTGCATATTCATTGACCCAAGGCAGACACAAAGAGATTGCTGGCTGTGGTGGAGGGATGAAGGAAGACAAGTCTGGAGATGAGCAGCTCAGACAGTAACAGGACATGTCTCATTGGTTCACTGGTCTCATTAACAAACCTCAGGTTGTGTGGGACACATTGTGTTGAGAAAGCTTGATAGTGGCATAGTTGTGACTTGCCTCTGGCTTTTTTTTTTTCTATTTGTAGTTCCTATTGGAGATAGTGAATTACAGTCTCTCAGCTCCTCTCTGCAGACTTCCAGCCATACTAGTTTCTGAATTTGCAAAATGATTCTTGTCCACAATAATTAATTTGTTTACTAAGCTTTAGATGTTTTATAAACTTTCACACCCTTTGTGAGATGTATGGCAATTACTTGACTGCAGCTGTGTACTCTTGGACCTCCGTGCCTTAGTTCTTTGGAACTGCTAGAAGCATTGTGCAGTGTATTATGAGTTGTGTGTTAGTAGGACTCTGAGTGGGTTCCTGTGCTAGTATTTTCCTTTGCCTTGTGATGGTATACATACCTGGGCATTACTGCACGCATACATATAAGTGGAAATGTGAGGATTTTTCACTTTGTGTCTAAGTTTGTGTGTGAACAGCAATAAACTTTTTTATTGTTGTTAAGTACTGAGAAACATGGGTCGATTTTTAAAATAGGATAAGCTAACCAGGTGAGAAGCCAGTTTCTGTGTGTTTGGTCCTAAGTTAGCTAATCATGGCAGGTTGAAACCCTGAAGTAGCACACATCAGTTGGAAAGCTTTTTCAAAAATGTACAGCCCCACATTTCCTACCTAATTTAGCTATATGCAGCAATACAACAGATATTTTAAAGTACTAGACAAGAGACATCTTCTACTGCTCTCTTGTATTTACTCTTCTAAAAGAACCACCAAAGTGTCACTTGAGTAGAAAGCACATCATTCCAGCTTTATAACGCATTGAAAAATCAAGTAGTACGTTATGTTGAGGATCATCTCAAAAGTGCCAAGTTAATCCTTTTGCTGCATCTAGAACCTAGTCCTTTGGGACTCCTATCACATAACATCAAGAATCACATCTTAGTAACAATTTGCATTTGTCTTTGTTATTTTGAGTTTTACACTCCTACATATTAGAATCCCTTGGTCCATAACAAAAAACCAAAAACGTAGTGGCAAGAGGCTCTGGAATGCCCATTTGTTCTTTCTTTACAAAATAAATAAAACAAAATATGATATTTTGATCACACCATAAATTACTTTGTATTATGAGTTTTGCTTGACTGTGTTCATACCTTTGATACTGAATAATTTCTAGATTATCTTAATGGTAAATATGAATTGTATCCAAAAATGCAGTCACAACAAAGATTTTAAGTTTTGACAAAATCCTTAAAAACTAGTTGACACTTATACATATCTAAACCTAAAGATTTTAATTCCAGTTTTGCTTAGGGATGATGAAAGAATGAAGCAAGACTGGCCACTACTGGCTAGAACCACGTGGCTCAGGCTATTTAGAAAGTGTATGATTATATAGAAAGCACTATTAATATATCACAAACTTGAGTGTACAAGCATTTTCAGACATTAACCACTAATGAGTCAATGATTACCAAATGCTGCATTACATTTAAAATCATAATCCAGGCACAAAGGGAGAGAATCTTTTTCAACAGCCCCTCATTTTCTAAAGCAGGTGAATATTCTTTTTGCATCTTTCTCCATTCATGCAGGCGTTCTCTTGCTTCATGAGATGAATTCATAAATAAGGAAGAATTTGGCCAGGAAACATTATTTTATATGTAGTGAGAGAAACAGAGAGAAAGAATTGGCATATCAGGGCCTCAGCCACTGAAATTGAACTCCAGATGCTCATACCACCTAGTGGGCATATGTGACCTTGCTCTTGCCTCACCTTTGTGCATCTGGCTAACGTGGGATATGGAGAGTACAACATGGGTCCTTATGTTTCATACACAAGTGCTTTAACCACTAAGCCATCTCTCCAGCCCCAGGAAACATGTTCTAAAGAATTCATTTTTTTATAATGCTTAGTGTTGAACCTAGGCCTTGTACATGCCATGCCAGCACTTTACCACTGAGCTACATTTGTGGGCTTTTAATTTTTCTTAAAGAAATATTTATTTATTTATTTTTGTTGTTATTCATTTTTATTCATTTGAGAGCAACACACAGAGAAAGAGGCAGAGAGAGAGAGAGAGAGAGAGAGAGAGAAAGAGAGAGAGAATGAGAATGGTCCTGCTAGGGCATTCAGCTACTGCAAATGAACTCCAGCTGCCTGCACCTCCTTGTGCATCTGGCTAACGTGGGTCCTGGGGAATTGAGCCTCGAACTGGGGTCCTTAGGCTTCACAGGCAAGTGCTTAACCACTAAGAATCTCTCCAGTCCAAGAAAGATTTATTTTATTTTATTTGAGAGTGACAGACAGAGAAAGAGGCAAAGAGAGAGAGGGAGGGAGAGAGAGAATGGGCATACCAGGAACTCCAACCACTGCAAAAAAACTCCAGATGCATGCCCCAACTTGTTCATCTGGCTTACGTGGGTACTGGGGAATGGAGTCCCTAACCAGGGTCCATAGGCTTCACATGTAAGTGCTTAACCACTAGGCAATCTCTCCAACCCACTTTTTAATTTTTTAATAATACTTATTTACTTACAAGGGCAAGAATGGGCATATTGGGGCCTCCTGTCATTTCAAAAGAGCTCCAGATATGTGCCACATTGTTCATCTGACTTTCATGGGAACTGCGGAATCAAGCTTGGGCCAGCAGGCTTTAAAGGCAAGCACCTTTAACTGATGAAACATCTCTCCACATCCCTAGGAAGCATTTGAAGAACTAAAAAGAACTCAGGTGCTGGGGATATTTGAGAAGGTTTCTGGCATGATCTGAACATTTATGTACTTGAGAAATTCTCTGAGAGCCAGGAGAAAGACTAAAACTACAAACTTTCACCAGAAGAAGGGGAAACAAGTGAGCCAAATGGACATGGTTGCTGCAGCCTGGAACCTCACGGAGACCAAAGAGAGAACCTCTTGGGTGAGTCTCTGGGGTGGCCTTTCCCCATATAATGCTCTCCTAGGTCAATATGCACTGCTGCCATCAAGTTTTCACCATAGTCACTGGAGAGGAGGCAAAGGCCACTAATCAAATAGATCTTTCTTGCCTGCCAGCATTTGTCAGTTCTCTTCTGATGTTCTCAAGAAGTGAGGAACTGGAGAGCCCCACCAAGCCTAGAGGAAGTGTAACTGACTCACCTGGATAACAGCTCTTCCCCAGGCTGCTAACTACTTCCTTCCTCCCCATCTCTGTGTTTAGCCATACATGACTATGATTGTGGATATGACATTCAATCCTGCAACTCCTTTAGTATCTGAGGCCCTGAGAGGTCTGGATTATTGTAATCTTCCTCTGATGGAGTTGAAAGATACTTGAAACTTGCTTCATTGGGGTTGCCCTTCTTGCTTTGTATCTTCTGTCTGTGCCCATTTGTCCCTCCAAAGTTCTACTGTAGTAGAAAGCAGCACGAGGTGTTAGACTTCCCAGACCTCTGCACCATAAACCAAAATGAAGTTTTTCTTTGTATAAATTTTATTTTTTAGACAGGATCTCATGTAGTACATGCTAGCCTTGAACTCACTATGAAGCCAAAGATGACCTTGAATTTCCTATCCTTTTATGTGCACTTCTCAAGGGCTGGAATTGTAGCCACATACTAGCACACATCTTGTTCAAAACAAACCTATTTATTTCGCAGATTATCCAGTTTCAGATATTTGTTATGGCAACAGAAGGTAGACTATAGTAGAAACTTGGAAGTGAGGTTGTTCCTATCAAAATACCTTTTGAGGATCTGGGTAAGAGTTAAGAGGTTGGCTGAGTTTTCAGGTGAGACAAGCAAAAACCTATATTACTGTGAAGAAAGAAACAATGAGCAGGGAAAAATGACAACTTCCAGAATGAAGAGAGTATTTACAATCCATTTTTTTTCTAAGATGGGGCTAATATCCAGTATGTGTGAGTAAAGGAAGCAACTCAATGGCAAGTAAATAAATACCCTGATTGAAAATTGACAAAAGACCTGACTAGTCATTTCTCCAAAGGTTCACACAAATTACCCATGGTTATATGAAAAGTGTTCAACATCACCAGCCATCAGAGAAATGTAAAGAACCACAGTGAGATATGGCCATACATGTGTTAGGATGAGTATTTTCAAAAAGACCAAAAGCCAACAAGTGCTGGTCCTGGAAGTGGAGAACCTAGAACCTTTGAAGAATGTTGTGGAGAATGTAAATAAGAGAAGTCTACATAGGATTCACAATGGAGATTCCTCAAATATCCGAACATCAATCTACCATATATGATCTATTAATCTCACTACTGAGAAGTGAACAGAAGTGAAAGAAAATGAAATCAGTATGCTGATGGTGTCCTCCCTGTTGTCATGTTCATGCAGCACTGTTCACATTAGACAATGTGTATGTGGTAGCTCATCTTCATTACCAACTAGAAGCTTCTAGGAGATGAATAAAGTCATCTCTGAGTGTTTTTATTAGGCCATTTGTAGGGTGTTCATAAAATATGTAAGACTCATTCTGAATGTAGGCAATCATCTTTCTCTCTCTGTTCCATAGTAAGAATGGGAAATATTTTAAAAGAAAAATACTTTGAAGTAACAATGCTGAAGGTTCCCTGTTCCTCAAGGTCAGGCTTAAAACCTTGGCAATATCACCCATGTCATACTGGATTCAAAAGCATGACAATATGCAAGAAAATGTTGTCATTTGCACTATAGTTCCTGAGAGCTTCTGAGGTCAAGCAATATGAACCAGGATTGAAGTCCCTGCAAAGAAACCCTGTGAGCCCATTGCATGAAGTTGTAAAAATGACCATAGGTTTCAAAGGAGACCCTGGGGTGTTCAAGATGCCAGGACCATGGGATATCTACCAGGAAGAGCTCTGGGACTGGAGCATATGCTTCCTGGTAGAGGGGCTATATGCACTACAGCTTGAGGGGCAGAACTACCCAAGCCTATTAGAGCCTATATTATTTCATCAGGAGCTACAGATACTAGAGATGGAACAACAGGATTTAGTGTTTGCCTAGCTAGGTTTGAGCCTTTTGTTGGCCCAAATTTTCCTTGCTATGTCAAAGTCCTCCCTTTTGTAATAGCAATGCTTACTCTGTGTCATTATATGTTGGAAGTATGTAACTTGTGTTTTGATTTTACAGGGCTCACAGTTAAATGATTGACTTAAGTCTCAGATGAGATTTGGGACTTTGGACTTTCAATGTGCTGGGGCTGATAAAGACTGTGGGGACTTAGAGTTGGATAAAATGCATTTTGCATCATTAGGTGGACATGAGTCTATGGGAATGAGGGATGGAAACTGATGATTTGCATGTAAAATGTCTGCCATAGATAAATGAAAATGGATTGTAAATAGTATCTTCCATTCTAGCAGTTGTCATGTGTTTGAAAGCTTAATCCTCAGTTGGAATCTCTGGTATGGAAGGTTGTAGAACCTTTAAGAGGTACAGCCTTGCCAGAGGAAGTGTGTACTGAAGGTGCACCTTGAGGTATTATAGCCTAGCCCTTCTTGGTCTTACTACTTCCTCCCTGCTGAGGTGGTGTTGTGAGCCAACTTCCTATTCCTGCCATGTTTTTCCTAACATCATTAAGTGTCTCCTCAAAACTATAAGTCACAATAAAGCTTTTCTTTCCATTAGATGCTTCTGATTTGGTATTTTATTCCAGTAACAAGAAAGTGGCCAACACACAAGGTACTGGGATTCTCTTTTTCTTATAATCTTCGGTATTTTACCAGATCTCTATCTCTCTGTTGTTGAAAATCAGTGCTATCCCATAGGTCCCTCACCTCCACATGCAGCTATACAACCACTACTTTTGTCCTGGTCCCATAGAAGAACTTGTGAGTGATAGCTTCTTTTATTATACCATCTTGAGATGAACTCCTGACTTTTTGATTATATAAAAGAATACCATTCTTTTTAGAAAGTAGAATCAGAGCTATTTTGAAGCGATTGAACACTCATTATGCAATTTGTTCTCAAAAAGTTCAAATTGAGACTGTGTGTATGTATATATAGATTGATAATATGGATACATATATAAGTAAATGAGGAGAGACACATAAGGAAAACCATGAGAATGATAAATTGGCCTAATGTACATAAGACACACTTAGAGATCTGTATGAATGTGTCATAAATTGTGTTGTCTTATCCTTGCAAAGCTTCTGTATATACAATTTAAACATTTTAATTTTGAGGAAATAATGTTATCAATTCCTGGTTGAAAAAAATAAAATAGTCTATATATAAATATGTGGGCAGAATTTCATGACAATCTACATGTAAATTTTTATGGTATGTTTGAAAAAAATATTTTTCATTAAAGGTGAGATAGCTGCCTTCATATGGTAAAGAATATCTCTCAGAATTTAGAGACTTAACAGACATTCACCTGTGTTTTTGACATATTCATATGTAAATCCTTAAGATCACTATTGAATTAATTTTTTTCTGGGAGACATGACCAATGTCTATTCATACCAGATGGGGCACTAGTGCCAAATCAAAGGGACAATGCCAGCCAAGTCTAGTTTGGTGAACCAATGAGTACAATTGAGGTTACTTATAGGACCAGAGATAAGGGATTATCTACAGGAGCACGGCTACTTTGCAGGTGACTACTCCTACTGAAGAAAATTCCCCTGATCCCTAACAACAATTAGCAGCTATATATTCATGGATAGAGGCAGGGTATGGTTCACTTACTATCCATGAGAGCATGTTAATGGATCCCATCTTATGTGGATAATTACATTGCTCATATTTCAAGAGAGAAATGGGTATGTCACACCCAGAGGAAAGCATTTCACCACACCCTATCATTTCCTCTGGCTACGATATTCCTTCTGTCTCTTCTTTCTTAATGTTCTCTGAGCCTTAGAAGAGTGATATAGATTACTGATGCAGGACTGGACATTCAACAATCACTGTTCTCAGAACTTCGACCAGTTATGAGTGTTTGCACTAACCACTGCAAACTGTAAAAAGAAGCTTCCCTGACCCTAGCCAACAGCAATAATAATCTATGGCTTATAAGTGTCCAAGAGGGCTAATGCTAAGGTTCAGAATTGTCTTTATCACTTTGAGTGCAAATTTAAGGAGCTGAAGTATGAAATGATCCCCTTACAATTTTCAGAAGTTAAAATATTTTTACTATAGAAAATGTAATGGTAAAAAAAGGAAAAAAAAAGAGCATGTAATGAACACTCTCCACTGCTTTTCAAAATTCCATGATGCCACGTGGAATTATCACAGTATTGTATAAATTTTAATTTGAATATATTAATTGTACAAAACAACGAGTTTTCTAACATTATTGTGGTGGTTTGATTCAGGTGTCCCCCATAAACTTAGGTGTTCTGAATTCTAGATTCCCAGCTGATAGAGATTTGAGAATTAATGCCTCTTGAAAGCAGTGTATTGTTGGGGGACACTTATGGGTGTTATAGCCATGGTCCCCTTGCCAGTGTTTGGCACATTGTTGTCCACCTTATGTTGGCCAGGGAGTGATGTCCACCTTCTGCTCATACCATCGTTTTCCCTTGCCATCATGGAGCTTCCCCTCGAGCTTGTAAGTCAAAATAAACCCTTTTTCCCCAAAAGCTGTTCTTGGTTGGGTGATTTCTACCAGCAATGTGAACCTGACTGCAACAATTATCATACATATAATGTACCTTGGTCAAACCCACCTCTATTATTTCCTTTTGTTAGGCCCCATTCATTACTCCTGTGCCTGTTCCTCTTTCCTAATGCTACCCTTTCTGTTTGCATGATTTTCACCCACTATTTATTGTATCTGTGATATAATGCTTCTCCAGTTCCACCAACTTCACTACAAACATGATTTCCTTCATGTCTAAGCCTGAATAAAGCTCCATTGTGTGTGTGTCCACCACATTATCTTGTCTATCAGCCATCACTGATCTAGGCTGATCATGTAGCTTGACTGTTGAGAATAGTGCTGCAAAAATCCACATGTACACATATCTCTAGGGAATGTCAATTTGCTTCCTTTGGGGGTCATATACCAGAACTATAAGGTAACTCTACATTTAGTGTTTTTATAAACATCTATACTGATTTCTATAGTGGCTATACTAATTTACATTCCCACCAACAGGTTATCAAGTTTCCTTTTCTCCACATCCCTGCCAGCATTTTCTGTTTCTTTTCATAATTGCAGTCTTTCTAACTGGGGTAAAATAGAATCTCAATGTAAGACTGATTTTCATTTCCATAATCACTTATGATAGTCAAGCTCTTTTCATATATATATTTTTAAATTTTGGGGGGAATTTTTCTATTATTTATTTGAGAGATAGAGAGAAAGAGAGAGGTATATAGAGAGAATGGGTACATCAGGACCTCTAGCCACTGTAAATGAACTCCAGACATGTGTACCACTCTGTGCAGCTGGATTATGTGGGACCTGGAGAATCAAGCCTGGGTCCTTATGTTTTGCAGGCAAGTGCCTTAACAGCTAAGCCATCTCTCCAGCCCCTACTTTTCATATATTTATTGGCCATTTTTTCCCATTAAATTGTATCTGTTTTACTCTGTTAAATAAATATTTGGCAAAGATTTTCTGCCTTGTCCACACCAAACCTAGCACCAAAGTCAGCAGTAAATACACATGGAAAAGAAGTGAGACAACGGGCAAGCTCAGCATTCACCTTGGGTTTGAACCATTGGATATTCAATTACTGATGCTGATGTCCAGAAAACTCCAATACACATGAGGGTAGATGGACAATAGCAGCACACCCACCATCTGGGGATGAGTAAGATACCAAGGCTGAACAAAGCAGAGCTGAGCATTTGCTGAGTTACCATGTCTGCCATCATGCAACTAGACCATGCACCAAGAGGAAGTTACTATGTAATTCCAGCAATAGGAAATGAAGGAAAGATTAGAGCTGAAGACCTCAGGGGCTTGCATTTTGACCGTTGGTCACTTACCTAGAACTTTATTCAAGAACTATATAGTATGGCCTTTTTATTATTCTAGCCTAAAGGCATCTCTTGTGCTAATGAAGAACAAAGATTTGTGTTTTTTTAAATCTGGATTTCCAGGTAGAATAAGGCATGTAGAGTTGACATTTGCAGACACCAGTTGCAATGCAAAGCAGGGCAGAGATGAACTGAGCTCTTTATTCCAGTCACAGTGTGCTCATATAGGAAGTGCATGCACAGGTGCCCTCCATAAAATGCTCTCATCTGCATGAAGGGTGCTGAATCTAGTTATATAATATGCTTTGGTCATTTTGTATGCCTGTATGTTTGGCCATAAGTCAAACATATAAGAGGTATATGCCCTTATACCTGCTTTCTTAGAGTCCATGGCTTCAAAGGTTGATAATTAAATTAAGACAGTTCTTAGTTTATTGCACGGTGTAATTTCTGAACTTTGCAGAGTCCCTACATTCTTTTACTCATTTATTCCCCTAGATGGGCAAAAATATTGGCACAACAATTCTGAAGGAGATTGCACAGTAATGAGCAGGTAACTATGCTTCACCATTTAAGCAGCATGGTACATCTAGGGAATCAAGAGCACATCACTGATTTAAAATGTATCTAAAGATGATGCCATGACTCTCTTTTTTGCTCTATATTTCTGTCTAGAACTCCAATGTGCTATCCATTGTGCCACAGACCCTTTTGCTCTCTATTTCTAATAACAAGAGAAGAACCATCAAAGTAAGCTTTGGCTGGCAGGCTAGTTTGAATGTATGGCCTCCATAGACTCAGATGTTTTGTTTAAGAATTGAGGTTGGGGGCTGGAAAGATGGCTTAACAGTTAAGGCACTTTCCTGAGAAGCCTAAGGAACCAGGTTTAATGCCCCAGGACCCATGTAAGCCAGCTGCAAAAGGGGGCACATGCATGTGGAGTTTGTTTACAATGGCTGGAGGCCCTGTTATTTCCATTGTCTCTATCTGCCTCTCCCTCTTTCTAAATAAATAAAAAAATGTATTATAAAAATTGAGGTTTGGGGCTGGAAAGATTGCTCAGTAATTCAGTTGCTTTCCTGCAAAGTCTAAGGACCTAGGTTCAATTCCCTAGTACCCACATATAGCTAGATGCACATTTTGGCATATACATCTAGAGTTCATTTGCAGTGGCTAGAGGCCCTGGCATGCCCATTATCTCTCTCTGCTATTCTCTCTCTTAAATAAATAAACAAATAAATATTATAAAAATAGAATTAAGCTTGTAACGTCAGTCTCTAGCAGCCATCTATGGGAGGTGTCCCTGGGGGAAGATTTTGGAATCCAGCCCTAAGATGGATCTTTAAGTCCTTCCCTTAGTTGTGTGGATAGCAGTTTGGAACTCTGGGTGTTGGTGCTTGATGCTTGCTGCAATTGTTTCTCTCTGTTTGGGTGTAGAAATAAGCTAGCCTCTTCTGCCATAATGGTGTTCCCCTGGAATTTGCATTCCTGAAATAAACCCTTTCCTCCTATAAGCTGTTTTTTGGTTGGGTGTTTGTCCCAGCAACACGAAACTGACTGTAACCATCAGTTGCCACAACAGATTACTATACTCTAACTGTTGAAAAGAATGAAGTCTTTCTCTATCGATCACTATGGAAATATCTCAAGAATATTTTTCTCACTTTTAGCAATTTAATTTATTCACTGTGTGTCTTATATCATGGATACCACATCTATTCTCTGAAGAGATAGCATTTTCAATTCAGAGCACAAGTCAGTAGGACACATTTTAAGGTGTAAAAGGGGAAAAGTGGGGTATTCTTGCATTACATAGCATTTATATAGTCAGGAGGAAAAAGAGCAAGAAACCTACTTCTCTGTGTCTTATGAGAGACACAGATACAATGACCAAGTGTATAAGTTACTTTCTCATAGGTGGGACAAAACCCCTGACAAAAATCAGTTTACTGGAGGAAAGGTTCAACATACACAATCATGTTATAGCCTGTCATGGTAGACCAGGCATGGAGGCAAGAATGCAAGAAAACTGGGCATACTGAGCATGGTGAGGAAGCAGAGAGGGATGAATGCCGCCGTTCAGCGAGTCCTCACCTTTCTCTATAGTCCAGGACCCCAGCGCCTTGAGTGCTGCCACCACAATGAAGCCTGGTTTTCCCACTTCAATTAACCTAATCGACATAATACTTCACAGGTGATTCTAGGTCCTGTCAAGGTGACAGTTGAAGTATACCATCACACCAAGTAATTACTGTTGACCCCATTTCCTTATCCTTTTAGAAATCTGGCAAGTGCACCCGTGGGTGGGCTTTACTAATTCTAGTATTGCTTCTATTCACTTCTACCCACTTTGGCAAGATAATAATTTTTGTGTCATCAAACTATTTTTAGTAGGACACATAAAATAACCCCAATGGTGTGGGGGTACAAGTAAATTGCCCTGCATTCTTAAAAGGGTCTGAAAATTTATGAACCACAAAGGCTTAAAAGAACAAGTATCTTGGACACGGACCTTGTTGGATATTCAGAACCAAATACCAAGAACAATGTCCTCTGGTCCAGTGGTTCAATAGGAAGTTTGATGGAGCTGGTGGCCAGGAATGCATGGAGAGGCTGGGAGACTTTTGTTCTCCAGCTGAAGCAGGACCTAAAGGTACAAGAATGGCACACAGGAAAAGGACAGAGCCAGATCATGACCATAGCCTTCTCATCTTGGATCTTCCCCATTCTTTTAAAAATATCTATCTATCTATCTATCTATCTATCTATCTATCTATCTATCTATCTATCTATCTATCTATCTATCTATAATCTATCTATCTCTATCTATCTATCTATCTATCTATCTATCTATCTATCTATCTATCTATCTATCTATCTATCTATAATCTATCTATCTCTATCTATCTATCTATCTATCTATCTATCTATCTATCTATCTATCTATCTATCTAATTTATCTATCTATTTGAAAGAGACAGAGAATGTGCACACCAGGATTTTCTGCCACTTGAAATGAACTTCAGAAACATGGGTCACTCTGTGCTTACTGCTTTGTATGGTCACTGGGGAATTCAACCAGAGCCATAAGGTTTTGCACAAAACCACCTTTGACTGCCAAGCAATCTCTCCATCCTTCTTATCCTTTCTTTTCTCTCCTCCCACAATCTAAGATTTCTCATTGAGACCAGAGAACAGTCCTACTCTGGTCTGATATCCCTATCTGCAGTCTTGCTTCCCCCATCCCGCAATCACAGCCACCACTTCTCTTCTGATGAAGCTCTGGCTCTCCAAACATGATCTACATTGTGTGAGGCAAGTTCTCCTGCCCCTCACCATGCACCCTGGCTGACCTAGCCACATTTCTGGACCTCTGTGTCCAGCAACCTCTCCAGCTTCATTTAGCCAAAAGTGTTCCAGAAGTTCCACCTACGTTTACATCATCAGTCACACACCAGTTCCCATCCACAGCCTTCCCCCCACCCAGCCTCTTTAGCAGTATAATTCTCCTGTGAGTTCATAAAGCCCTTCCTTCCTGAGCATGCCATAGAGCTTCAGTAGCAAACATGGTGTGGGAACACATCTGGGATCCACATCTACATGGAAACTTACTGAAGTGACTGGCATGGTGCATTACATGTCAGGCCTTTACCACCTGTGTGTGTCCTTCCCAGACCCCTTCAGGCTGCTGCAGACTAAAGCAAGAGCCTTGGCCTGGCAGCCATTGCAGCCAGTTCTACTTGGGCTGGTAATCATTACAACCAGCCACTTTGTAGGTTGTCTGCACTAGGAAAAGTCCACAATCTACTTCTTTTTTTCATTTTTTAAAAAAATATTAATTTATTTACGAGAGAGAGACAGACAGAAAGAGAGAGAGAGAGGGAGAGAGAGAGAGAGAGAGAGAGAGAGAGAGAGAGAGAGAGAGAGAGAGAGAGAACAGCATGCCAGGGCTTCTTGCCACTGCAAACAAACTCCAGAACAAGTGCCACCTTGTGTATGTGGCTTACGTGGGTATTGGAGAATCAAACCTAGGTCCTTAGGCTGTACAGGCAAGTGCCTTAACTGCTAAGCCATCTTTTCAGCCCCTACAATCTACTTCTTGCTTGACATCAGGGAATTGGCCATTTGCTGTTAAGCATAAAATTCAGCTTTGCATATGTAGAGCATATGCAAATATATGGTGTGATATCTTCCTAGGGGTATTGACATGATGGTTAAAAACTCTTTGAAGGTACTTTTACATTGGCTTGTATCAGACAAAAGATTGTTCTCAGTTTTACAATAACACTAAGGAGTGTGTGAAAATATTTTATGGCAGATATGGATGGAAAGATATTCAACTTGAAACCTTTGAAAATCACAGCATACACTATGTTTCACATTCTTGAAGAAAATATCAAGAAATGTGCAATGGCTCATTTGATTAAGTGTTGGCCTCACCGGGCGTGGTGGCGCACACCTTTAATCCCAGCACTCGGGAGGCAGAGGTGGGAGGATTGCTGTGAGTTCGAGGCCACCCTGAGACTCCATAGTGAATTCCAGGTCAGCCTGGGCTACAGTGAGATCCTACCTCGAAAAACCAAAAAAAAAAAAAAAAAAAAAAAAGTGTTGGCCTCACAAGTGTGCAGACAGACTTGAATTCAGAGTCTCAGAACCCATATAAAAATGTTGGGTATAGTAGCATGTGCCTATCAGCCCAGGCTGGGGATTTGGAGACAGTGAATCCTTGAGGTTATCTGACTAGCTAGTCTGACTGAACTGACAAGCTTCTGGTTCACCATGAGACCTTGTCACAAGGAAGAAAAAATAAATCAATCAAGGAAGACCACTGAAACAGACCTCCTGTCTCAACACATATACACAAACACATGCACACGTGTGTGCCAACACAGTGCACCCGTATATATACAACATGCACATAAACACAAACCCACACACCACACACACATGCAAAAAAGAAAATGTATATTATATTCAATAACTACATCACAATGAGATCTGCAGCTGCTCTAGGAGGCCCCAATGATATCGCTTAGCTGGCATGAGATCACCAAATCTTAGTTCATGGAAAGTGTGGAGCTGCTCTTGGAATGGTAAACATTATCACTCTACGTATGGCAGAAAACTGCCTTTCAGAAGAAGGGGTGCAAGAAAAATCCTGGATATTTGACACAAAGTGTTTTTAGGTAAAGGGCAGGGTGCTAAGAAAGATAACTCTCAGGAACCCTGGGCTGTCCCAGCCTGAGAGAGCATTTGTGGTGTTTTTGAAGAGGCAGTAAACATACTGAAGCCTTAAACTATGATTGGCATAGGAGTTTTACTTCCAGTGTAATCAAAGCCATGGCCTGTGTCAATGAAAGGCCTGTAGCTTTGTGTCAAGTAATCCTACAGCAAAGGTTAAGTGCACGTCTGAAGAAGCACATACACCAACAGAGGGAAGCTGTTGATCTGCCACTCCACTCACTGCTCCTTTGGGTCACTGAAACTGCAAGTTGGGTGAGTCTTCCAGTCACATCAATAAATAAAGTACATGTATATTTTTTTTCAGGTCCTTCAGTATCTGTTAGTCTCTGATAGACCACATGTATCAGTCATGTTGTTTTCCTAGAAGCTATAAAAGGACTAGCAGAGTAATTGACAGAAAAAAGTATGAGACCAAGCAGAACTTCACCCAATGAAGTTGGGATTACAGGCCTGCACCATTAGGAGTGGTTCAAGGGTACTCTTGTTGGTGCTTCAAAACTGCTTTTATGTATTATTATGAGTAATTGTCTTGCTTTTCTTAGATACTTTATGGTAGTAAAAGAGAAATTTACTCCTGTGAATATCAGTATAGTACTTCAGAAAAATCAAATTTCAATAAAATTCAAGGAAAAACTGTCAGTATGTAATTTATACATGGTTCATTTTAGTTTCATACTCTGAAATTCCTTCATAGTAGAGAGAATAAAAAAATCTTTCCTATTTATTTTCTGGAACTAAATCAATGCTTAACTACAGCATTATGGCAGAATAATAAGAGGTACTGCAAACTATGCACAAAAAAAGTCATTTCTAACAATAACTAAAAATCATTTTTGTTTACTAAAAGTTGCAATGTATATGTTATAAGGACAGGTAAGTCAATTTCAATATGGAAATATGGACTGCCTGTGGAGTTGGCTAATACTTCTACATCATTGTTAATTTTCTTTGGTGAGATCATGTCACTGGTTGTCTTTGGAAACAATTTGGTTTTAGGAGACATATGCCCATATGATTTGGGGATCATGTTTCAAACTGTTAAAATGCCCAGTGAAACAACCATGCCAGGAATCTTGAGGAATAGAACAATGTAATTATATGAATGTAGGCAAAAGTGATTACTTTACTTCTCCTTCACCTATGTGTTTTCTTAAAAATTTGAGGGAAATGGATTCTTCTTCATATTGTAGAGCTTTACATAAATATTCTCAATGGAATTTTCTGGACAATAGGAAGAGCAAAAGATATTATGAATGTAGATTGGCACTGAGTTTTTAAAGGTGATAACTGGAAGATGGGTAATTATTATCCTTTGTCCTGCACTGGTTCTCTACTTGTTTTCCTCCATCCCGGAGAAACACTACCAGCAGCCATGGTACCAGCAGCCATGGTACCAGCACCAGCACCAGCACCAGCACCAGCACTAGCAATAGTAGTGGCAGCAAGAAAAGAGAGGTTGGTTGTAAAAGACTAAACCACACATCTTCTGATCTGAGAATATTAATGTGTAATGTTTTAAGCAGCAATGTACAGCAAGTATGATGGCAAAAGCATATAATCCCATCATTTAGGAGGGTAAGGCAGCATGATTAAAGCAAGTCCCCAGCCAGTATGGGCAACATAGTGAGTACAAGGCCACTTTAGTTACACAGATGATCCTGTCTCAAACTACCAAATGAATAACAAAAAGTGACTTTGCATGTTTGTAAGGCCAGCATGTGAAAGGCTGAGGTAGGAGGATCACTGCAAATTTGAACCAGGCATGGACAACATAGTGAATTGAAGCACATATGGAGAAGTTATACAGCAACATCCTATTTCCAAATTAAACTTTAACTCCCCTAAAACAAATTAAGTCAAAACACATGAACCACCCAACCAAAACAAACAAACAAACAAAATAATTAAATAAAAAAAAAACAACAAACCCCCCAACAATAACAGAATACCAATAAGCCCTGTGCAGCTAATACTCAATTATAATAATGACCATGGAGCTTCTCAGCAGAGCTTGTGTGCAAACTCTGTATCTGTTTGAAATTTTATAAACTATATATGTATATATATATATATATATATATATATATATATATATATATATATGTATTTTAATTTATTTAATTGAGAGCAACAGACACAGAGAGAAAGACAGATAGAGGGAGAGAGAGAGAATGGGCGTGCCAGGGCTTCCAGCCTCTGCAAACTAACTCCAGACACATGTGCCCCCTTGTGCATCCGGCTAACGTGGGACCTGGGGAATCGAGCCTCGAGCCGGGGTCCTTAGGCTTCACAGGCAAGCGCTTAACCGCTAAGCCATCTCTCCAGCCCTATAAACTATATTTTTAATGCAGAAGGAATATGTAATATTTTATTTTCCCCATGTTTGCTAAAGTGTCCAGGCACATAAGCCCAACAGTTAAACCAAAACATTTTCTGATAGGAAATATGTATAGTTCCCCAATTCAGTCCATAAGGCAAAAACTATGACTCTGGAACCAGGTAATGGTTGTGTAGTGGTTTAAATGTGTGTTCCCATAGAATCAGTATTGAACCATGAGTCTCCAGTTGGGGGAGCCCTACTGGAGAAGAGGTATGTCACTGGGTGGGGGGGGTGGATCTTGGAGTCTAGCCCAAAGGTGTGTTTGGAGGCAGACCTTAACTCCAGCCCTAAGGTATTTGGAAACTAGTGTTGGAGCTCTTGCTGTTCATGCTTTTTGCTTTGGCTGTTTGATGGTGTCTATATGCTAGGCATCTATGGAAGTATGCTGGTTACTTCCAACATTAACGGTATTCTCCTGGAATTTGAAAGCCTGAAATAAATCCCTTTCCTCCAATAAGCTGTTTCTGGTTGGATGTATGTCCCAGCAATGGGAGCTGAGTGTAACAGGTTTTACATGGGGAAGAATCATTACATCCATGTCCCTCAAGGGCAAAACACACAAATATGCTTGACAAAAATGTCAGAAAAAAAGTTTCCTTTACATACAAAGGATAATGTGCCACCACTAAGTTGCATTTATTCCAAGACAGCAATGCTCCTCTAACAGTAGCAGTCTGCATAGTTAAGGGGACTTGAAGAAATCTGTGTTATTTAAAAATCCTTGCAAACCAAATCCAACAACACATCAAATGCATTATCCACCTTGACCAAGTGGGATTCATCCTGGGAACACAAGGGTGGTTCAACATATAATGTAATGCACCACATAAACAAGGTTAAACATAAAAACCACATGATCATTTTGATCGATGCAGAAAAGGCCTTTGACAAGATACAACATCACTTCATGATCAAAACATTGGAGAGCATTGGCATGGTTGGCTCATATCCTAACATAATAAAGGCAATATACAAAGCTCCTAAGGCCCAAATAATACTTAATGGAGAGAGACTGGAGGAATTCCCATTGAGATCAGGAACAAGACAGGGATGTCCACTCTTACCTCTGCTTTTCGATATAGTACTGGAAGTCCTAGCTCAAGCAATTAGACTGGTGAAGGAAATAAAAGGGATACAATTTGGAAAGGAAGAAGTTAAGTTAGCTCTATTCACTGATAATATGATTGTGTATGTAAGAGACCAGAGAGACTCCATCCCAAAACTACTGAAGGTGATTAACTCCTATAGCAAAGTAGCAGGATACAAAATCAATGCACAAAAATCAGCAGCATTTTTATATGCAAATGACAAAGATACAGAGAAAGAAATGAGGGACACAGTCCCATTTTCAATAACAACAACAACAACAAAAATACCTTGTAATAATGTTAACCAAGGAAGTGAAAGATCTATATAACAAAAACATAAAAACACTCAAAAAAGAAATTGAGGAGGACTTGAGAAGATGGAAAGACCTACCATGCTCCTGGACAGGCAGAATTAACATTGTGAAGATGGCAATCCTACCAAAGGCAATATACAGATTTAATGCAATTCCAATTAAAATATCTACAGTGTTCTTCACAGAGATAGAAAAATGATCTCAAATTTCATATGGAAAGTCAGAAGGCCTCGAATATCCAAACATATACTCAGCAAAAGAAATACCTCTGGAGGCATCACCATACCTGATCTAAAACTATATTACAAAGCCATAGTATTAAAAACAGCATGGTACTGGCATAAAAACAGGAGTATAGACCAATGGAATAGACTTGAGGACCTGGACTTTGGGTCAAGAACTATAGCTACTTGATATTAGACAAAGGCCCTAACAATATGGGCTGGAAAAAAGACAGCATCTTCAACAGATGGTGCTGGAAAAACTGGATAACCATATGCAGGAAACTGAAACTTGATCCACACATTTTGCCAAGCACTACACCCAAGTCCAAATGGATCAAAGACCTCAATCTCATACTAGAAACTCGAATACTACTGGAAGAAAATTTAGGAAGTACTTTCCATGGTATAGGAATGGAAAAATACTTCCTGAACAAAACCCTAGTAGCTCATGATCTTAAACAGTCACTCAACCAATGGGATCACATGAAACTGAAGAGTTTCTTCACAAAGAAGCATACAATAAGCAAAGCCAATAGATTACCCACAGAATGGGAGAAAATATTTGTGGGTTATCCAACTGATAGAGGCCTAGTCTCTAGAATCTACAAAGAACTCAAAAATCTAAACAGTAAGAAGTCAAACACCCCACTCACAAAGTGGGGCAAAGAGCTGGACAGGCAATTCACAGAGGAAGAAATACAAATGACAAACACACACTTAAGAAAATGTTCATCATCCCTAATCATCAGAGAAATGCAAATTTAAAAACTATGAGATTCCACCTTACCCCAATAAGGATAGCAAACATCAAAAAATCAAACAAAAATAAATGCTGGCAAGGATGTGGAGAAGTAGGAACACTCATCCACTGTTGTTGGGAATGTAAGATGGTATAACCACTTTGAAAATCAATGTAGTTACTCCTAAAAAAGCTGACTCTAGAGATACCAACAGACCCAGTTATTCCCTTACTGGGCATCTATCCTAAAACCTTCAAACCACAGGCCAGAGAGATTGCTCAACCATGTTTGTAGTGGCTCAATTCGTAATAGCTAAGATCTGGAATCAACCCAGATGTCCATCACTAGAAGAATGGATAACTAAGATGTGGTATATGTACACAATGGAATCCTATACACTAGTAAGAAAAAAAAATGACACAATGAAATTTGAGGAAAAATAGTTGAACCTGGAACAGATCATTCTCAGTGAACTTACCCAATCACAGAAAAAAGCACCACATAATCTCACTCATCTACAGCACCTAACCTGAATCTACCTAAGATACCTTACATACCCAGCAATCATCTCAGGGACTAGACACTAAGATGGGTGGGGAGGGAGGGGAGGGGAACTGAGGGGTAGGAAACACAAACCTAGACCCAAACGGCAATGGTACCATAAAATGCTATTTCCTAAAAGGCAGACCAAATGACTGAACCTTCCCCAGGCCCTTAGAGGGAACACCTGAGCCACAAGACACTGGAGAGGGTATGATGAAGACTAACCTTAATCTTCTCTAGCTTCCTGCCCTCCCTCTGCCTCCCCCCCCCTAGATCTTGTATATTAATTATCTTTTTCCTCTTTTTTTAGTGAGCACTGTTACTCCCAGTACCAGCATGTGCCTATCATCCACAATGAGCTTTTGATCAGAGAGACCTACAAGGTTTCCTAAAAAGATAGATTTCTGTCAGAGTACTTGATGACCCACCAAAGGAAGACACCTTATGTGGTTGACGCGTAAAATGGAATGGCATGGCTGGAAGCTGGAATAGAGTCAGTCCCCAGACAGTCAGCACGTCTAGTGCCAGAAGGTGCTACATGGGCGGCTGGGGGAAAATGACCAATATCTATCCAAGCAACTCATGGTCTAACCTACTTAGCAGCAAATAACCTGTTGTGATGCCCACACAAGTGCAATTGTGGCACACTGCCATGGTGGGGAACCAACTGCTCTTGATTAGGCTAACTGATCCCCTCAGTGGTACGGGACCCATAGCTGGAACTGGGAAACAAGTCAGAACCATATCCAAACGTAAGCCTGTTCTCCATTATCAAGCTACTATCAATCATGGGTAAAAGATGGCCTACACCTATTAAATTCTCTATAAAAAAGTAAGGGTTATCTCATTTGTCCTCGTGCTAACTTACTCTCTGTTGGAGCATCTGCTTCTCTTTTTCAGATAGATGTAGATCCTAAGAGGAGAGCCACCCCTTAATACCTCAAAAGAGTCCTGGCTGAAACTAAGAAAAATTGGTGAAACAAGCAAGGGTGCCATTTTCTTGGTGAAGCAGATACCAGCACAAGGGGGAAGGAGATCAACATGGAGAAAAATCAACTCCTACCAAATCAGAGAGCCAGAGACCCAGAGGCTCCCAACACTTCATCACTGAAGCAGACCAAAAATGAACCCTACATGGCTCAGGGAAATTTTGCAGAAGAGGGGGTGGAAAGAATGTCAGAGCCACATGTTGAGTCATGATATGCAGAGACATTTATCTTACCCATAACTGTGGGCTAACTCCACAATGCATGACCCATATACCTCAACAAGGAGGGGCCAAGGGGAGGGGGTAGGTCACGGATGAGCCCAATAATGGTACCAAACTGACTGTATTTGCTGAATACAAAACTAATTAATAAAATATTTAAAAAATAAATCTGTGTTATTTAAACAATCAATTGTTTGTTCTAGATGCTAGTTACATTGTATGAAACTCCAAAGGGTATGATATTTCCTGTGATAACAGACTTTTTATTATTAGGTTAATTAACTGAGGCTATCTGATAAATGTCAGGCACTGTGTTTCAGTTAGTCTCTCATTGCTGGAACAAATACCAGAACAGAAGCAGCTTATGGAAGGAAAGCATTTATTTCTTGGTTACAGAATCCAGATAAAATTTTATCATAACAGAGAAACTGGCTCACTCCCACATCCACAGAGGAGATAGAGATTGAGAGAGAGAGAAAGAGAGAGAGACAGAGAAACCAACAGCCAGAAAATACGAATAGCCAGAGCTCAAACTGGCTCCGAATACACCTAGTAGAGCTGAATTACAAGATCAGCCCACAGTGATATATCTCTTCCCCAGCAGGATTCCACACACTACAGACAGAAGTTATGAGCTCAATCTTAGTCAAAACTCCCTGAAGCTGAGGTACTTCGAGGTAAGATGGCAACATAGGAGCCACAACAAACCAGCCTAGGGAGGGATTTAATCAAAACCACAGCAAAATAAACTCTTCTTCTGAAAAGTAAAGGAGTATAGGTTATTCTTAGATAGAGTAGAGAAGCAAGAGGGTCCAAGATCCACCAGAGAGGAGGAAGATGGCCAGAATCCCACTGTGGTACTTGCAGCCCACTGATCCATGCACCTGCCCGGCACCATCCCACCAGGAGCTCCAAGCAGAGGCAGCAGCAGAGACCAAACAAGGGGCTTTTCCAACTTCATCAGCCTCTTCAAAGTCAAGAAACCTGAAGGAAGCCGGGCGTGGTGGCACACGCCTTTAATCCCAGCACTCGGGAGGCAGAGGTAGGAGGATCACCGTGAGTTTGAGGCCATCCTGAGACTACAGAGTTAATTCCAGGTCAGCCTGGGCTAGAGTGAGACCTTACCTCAAAAAAACAAACAAACAAAAGAAACCTGAAGGAAAGACAACTGAGATCAATTAAGGAGCTACTCAAATTTATACAGGTAGGACTGTGTGAGAAACTCCAGGCTTTCTGCACCCTCCCATCCCCCAACCATCAGAACCACCTCTGGCATTCAGTCCCTGGTTGGCAGCACATCCAGCACAGCTGGTTAGAACTCCTGCTCCGCAGTATAACTTGGAGGGACTGATGTGAGCACTCAGCATTGGTGAGATTGGAAGCCACCCCAAAAGGTATCAAGGCCAACTGACAAACAAAAAAACAGGTACATGGGCCTGAATTGGAAGAGCTAATCTCTCCATGTCAGGGCAGGTTATGGGTTACATATTCTTAGTTGGCTTTACCATTTTCAAATAAGCTGTATTTGGGGATTGAATATTGTTGCCTTTCATGCTTTCAGATTTATAGGGCCTTTGCTTTTACTTCTGTCATTATTGGGGGCAGATCCAGATTCAGATCCAGGCTGACCCGGAACCTAATTCAGAACAGAAATATCTGCCTCCCAGCTGACAAGATTAAGGGTGTAGAGCCACACACCCTTAGGGATTTTGGCTTTATAAGACTATCTGTTTGGGGCTTAAGGGATACTTTAGCAGTTAAGCTATTTACCTGCAAAGCCAAGGGACCCAGGTTCAATTCCCTAGGACCCACGTTAGCCAGATGCACAAGGGGGCACATGCATCTGGAGTTCATTTGTAATGGCTGGAGGCCCTGGCATGCTCTCTCTTGCTCTCTCTCAAATAAATAAATATATATATATATATTTAATTTTATGTATGTATTTTTAAAAATTTTTATTAGCATTTTCCATGATTATAAAAAGAATCCCATGTTAATTCCCTCCCCCCACCGACTTTCTCCTTTGAAATTCCATTCTCCATCATATTGCCTCTCCATCGCAATCATTGTACTTAAAAGACTACATGTTTGTTTTAATCCCCACAATTGCATACTCTGTGCTTGTTTTTATTGAATGTGTGTATTGAACTGAACTTTAGAATTTACTAATAAATTGTTCCTCCCAGTCCACTAGAATGCTTGCTTACCAAACAAACTCAACATCTAGGATTGCTTCTCTGGTTGGATTGGGGTACAAGAGCTACACCTGGCACCTTAAACTCATATCCTGAAAGTATATAAAGGTGGATCACCACATCTAAAACCACTGCAGATAAGAAATCCCAAGCACCAAATCAATTCAGGATGCAAAATTCGCTACATTATAATACAAGAAACACAAAGAATCAAGACAATACAATACCACCAAAAATCATAAATACATCAGAAATGATCACCAATGAGACTGCTTTAGTTGAATTGCCTGACAAAGATTTAAAAAAAAAAGAATGATTATATCTATACTCAAAGAAATCAAAGAAGAAAACAAAGGAATTAAAGAAGAAAACAAACTCCTGAAAGAGAACACAGGAAACCAGCTTAATGAAATAAGGAGGTCATTACAAGACATGAGAAAGGAAAGAGAAATACTTAAGAAAAACCAGGCTGAAATTCTAGCTCCGAAGAACACAGTCAGTCAAATAAAAAACTCTGTGGAAAGTCTTACCAGTAGAATGGATGAAGGAGAGAAGAGAATATCTAAACTAGAAGACCATGTGGGAGACCTAATACAGTCCAACAAAGAGAAAGACAAGTTAATAGGAAGGTATGAATGGGAATTTCAAGATATCTTGGACACTATGAAAAGATCAAAGGAAGAATTCAGGGTGAAGTAGAAGGAGAAGAATTTCAATCCAGAGGCTTAGTGGGCATTTTCAATGAAATCGTAGAAAGAAATTTTTCCAACATTGGGGAAAAAATGCCAATGTGTATGCAAGAAGCTTTTAGAACACCAACCAGACAAAACCTGGAAAGAACCTCTTCTCATCATGTTATAATTAAATTACTAAACATGCAGACCAAAGAAAATATATTGAAAGTAATTATAGAGAAAAAGCAAGTCACCTACAAAGGCAAGCCCATCAGAACAACAGCAGATTATTCAACAAAATCTTTAAAAGCCAGAAGGGCTTGGGATGACATATTCCAAGCAGTTATAAAAAGTCTTCCAACTAAAAAAAAAAAAAGCCCCAGCCCAGATGGACTCACTGGTGAATTTTACCAGACCTTCATGGAAGAACTAAAAACAACTGCTTCTCAAACTTTTCCATAAAATAGAAAAGAAAGAAATTCTACCAAACTCCTTTCATGAAGCCAGCATCACCCCGATACCAAAATCAGACAAAGACAGAACAAAAAAGAAAATTACAGAGCAATTTCCCTCATGAACATAGATGCAAAAATTCTGAACAAAATATTGGCAAACACAATACAAGAATATATTAGAAAGGTCATTCATGCCAACCAAGTTGGCTTTATCCAAGGGATTCAGGGATGGTTCAACATACACAAATCAATAAACATATTACATTATATAAATGATCTGAAGGACAAAAATCATATGATCATCTCAATAAATGCAGAAAAGGCATTGACAAAATCCAACATCCTTTCATGGTAAAAGTATTATAGAAACTGTGACTAAAAGGAACATATCTCAACATAATAAAAGTTATTTATGACAAACCTACAGCCAACATAGTACTACATGGGGAAAAACTTGAAACTCTTCCACTAAATTCAGGAACAAGACAAGGGTGTCCACTGTCCCTACTTTAATTTAATATAGTGCTGGAAGTCTTAGCTATAGCAATAAGGCAAGAGACACTCATGAAAATGGTATAAATTGGAAAGGAAGATATCAAATTATCATTATTTGCAGATGACATGATTCTATACATAAAGGACCCTAAAGACTACCAGAAACTGTCAGCACTGATAAACACTTTTAGTAATGTAGCAGGATACAAAATCAACACATAAATCAGTAGCTTTCCTAAATGCTAAAAACAAACACGCAGAGGATGAAATCAGGGAATCTCTCCCATTCACAATTGCCTCAAAATAAAGTACCTTTGATTAAACTTAACCAAGGAAGTGAAGGATCTTTACAATGAGAACTTTAAAACACTCAAGTGAGAAATTGCAAAAGACACAAGGAAATGGAAAGACATCCCATGTCCTTGTAATAGAAGAATCAATATTGTGAAAATGGCAATCTTACCAAAAGCAATCCACACTTTTAATCAATCCCCATTAAAATTCCAATGCATTCTTCACAGAAATAGAAAAAGCAATACTAAAATTCATTTGGAAGCATGAAAAACCTCAAACAACCAAAGCAATTTTGAGCAACAGAAATAAGGCTGGTGGTATTACCACACCAAATTTTAAGCAATATTACAAAGCCATAGTAACAAAAACAGCATGGTATTTGCACAAAGACAGACATGTAGATAAATGGAACAGAAAAGAGGACCTAGAAGTTAATCAAGGCAGCTGCAGCCATCTGACTTTTTACAAAAATGCCAAAAATATTCATTGGAGAAAAGACACCTCTTCAATAAGTGGTACTGGGAAAACTGGATATCTACATATAGAAGGATGAAAATAGATCCTTGTCTTTCTCCATGTATAAGAGTCAAATCCAAGTGGATCAGGGCCCTTAATATCAGACCTTAAACTCTAAAATTGCTAGAGGAAAGGGTAGGAGAAACCGTTCAACATATTAGAATAGGCAATGACTTTCTGAACCCCAATTGCTCAGGAAATAAAACCACTAATCAACTACTGGGATCTCATAAAATTACAAAGCTTTTGTACTGCAAAGGACACTGAATAGAGCAAAGAGACAACCTAAATAATTGGAGGAAACCTTTGCCAGCTACACATTTGACAGAGGATTAATATCCAGAATATACAAAGAACTCAAAAAACACAACAATAAGAAATCAAACCACCCAATTTAAAAAAAAATGGGCTATGGGGCCTGGAGAGATGGCTTAGCAGTTAAGCGCTTGCCTGTGAAGCCCAAGGACACTGGTTCTAGGTTCGATTCCCCAGGACCCATGTAAGCCAGATGCACAAGGTGGTACATACATCTGGAGTTCATTTGCAATGGCTGGAGGCCCTGGTGCATGTATTCTCTCTCTCTCTCTCCCTTTTTCTCTTTGTCTGTCTGTTGCTCTCAAATAAATAAAAAAAATGGGATATGGAACAAAATAGAGAGTTCTCAAAGGAAGAAATACAGATGGTATATAAGCATCTAAAAAATGTTCTACATCCTTAGCCATCAGGGAAATGCAAATTAAAATTACTTTGAGATTCCATCTCACTCCTGTCAGAATGGCTACCATCAAGAAAACAAATGACAATAAATGTTGGTGAGGATGCAGAAAAAGGGGAACCCTTCTACACTGTTGGTGGGGATGTAATCTGGTACAGTCATTGTGAAAATTCATGTGGAAGGTTCTTGAGACAGCTAAAAATAGATTTACCATATGATGTAGCTATAGCACTCCTAGGTATATATCCTAATGACTCTTCTCACTATTTTAGAGATACTTGCACAACCATGTTTATTGCTGCTCTATTCACAATAGCTAGGAAATGGAACCAGCTTAGATGTCCCTCCACAGATGAATGGATAATAAAGATATGGTACTTTACACAATGGAGTTCTATTCAGTGGTAAAGAAAAATAAAATTATGAAATTTGCAGGGAAATGGATGGATCTGGAAAGGATTATACTAAGTGAGGTAACCCAGGCCCAGAAAGAGAAATGTCACACGTTCTCTCTCATATGTGGATCCTAGCTACAAATGTATAAGCTGGAACCAAAAATTGGTAGCAGATGCCAGTAAGCTAGTAAAAGGCCATAAGAGAGGGAGGAGAGGAACGGCCTTAAGGTGATGGTATTGTATATATGTAAGTAGAAGAACAGATTAAGGGAGGGGAAAGGCCTAAGTGAGGCTAGGGGAAGATATATATAAAAGAAGGGCGGGGGGAGGTTCAAACAAAATTCAAGATATTCTGAACAAGACAAAGACATATGAAAGCCAGCTGTTTTGAATGATGACACATCCAGAAGCCATAGATTGTTATTAGAAAATTTTCAGTGCCAGGCATGGGATACCTTTCAGTGAGTTGTTGGCCAGGTAGGTCCCTGTTGCCTCCAACACATTACAGGTTCTTGCCAAGGCTTACCTTGAAAACAGGTGGTGTGGTGGTTTGATTCAGGTATCCCCCCCACAACCTTAGGTGTTCTGAATGCCAGGTTCCCAGCTGATGGAGATTAAGGAATTAATGCCTCCTGGATGGAATGTATTGTTGGGGTCAGGTTTATAGCCAGTTTCCCCTTGCCAGTGTTTGGCACACTCTCCTGTTGCTATTGTCCACCTTATGTTGGCCAGGGGGTGATGTCCACCATCTGCTCATGCCATCGTTTTCCCCTGCCATCATGGAGTTTCCCCTCAAGTCTATAAGCCAAAATAAACCTATTTTTCTCTCAGGCTGCTCTTGGGCGGGTGATTTCTAAAAGCAATGTGAACCTGACTGCAACAGTAAAGTGGTACCGAGGAGTGGGGTTGCTGCTACACACCTGACAGTGTGGCTTTGGCCTTTTGGAGCTCATTTTCAAGAGGAATTTGGAAGGATTTGAAAGCTTGACCTAAGAGATGCCTTGCAGTACTGTAAGTACAGCTTGATGAACTGTTCTGGTCAGAGTTGAAAGACCTGAATGTAGTAAGAACTATGGACTGTGAGGTTTGGCTTATGAGGGTGAGAAAGAGCTTTGTTTGGACTGGGTTAGCAGTTTGTATGAGAAGCTTGCTGTTGTGCAGGGTTGCTTTGCATAGAAATTAACTGGTGTGAGCAGAGGGATATGGCACAGAAAAAAATCTTTGGGCCAAAACTGCTGCCCATTCAGCTGCAATTGAGAGATTACAACCTTTGAGATTGGGCCAGCTGACCTGCTCTGGGGCAACAGGAAGAAAGTGGATTATTTTGAAGGGGTCTGAGTGCTCAAGTAGTGTCCTGTTCTTCCAAGTCTGCTTTATTCCCCCCTGGATTAACAAATTGGTACCCTACCTGGTATTGTGGAGCATAATAAATGCAGGAAAGAGAGGGTAATTGAGTTTGTAACACAGTCTTGTATTTTGGAAATGGCCATGGGCAGTGTGAAGTAGGTTTGCTGGATGCCTGCATGGAGACCCCATGGGCCATGGGACCATGAGGATGAGCAGTGGGTTGCAGTGGAGACCCAGTGGAGATGGCAGGACCACAAGATAGCTGCTATAGAAAGCTGCTGGCCTCGATTTCCAGAACTGTGAGTAGCGTAGCTGGAGGGGTGAAATTGGAATATCAGAGACTTGTTGCTCGTTAGACTTATCAGACTTGGAGAGTGTTAACTGGCTAGAGTTGTTGGACTTGGAACTACAGAGTTTGATGTTTGCCCTGTTTAAATGTCATATTGGTTGAATATTTCTTTGCTGTGACCAATGCCATCTTTTGCAGGGTGAATGTTTATTCTGTGCCATTATGGTTTTGGGGGGGGATTTTTTGGTATTATGGCTCACTTAGAAGATCTTGGACTATGGGGATGTATGAACAACATTGGAATTGATAAAAACTATGGGGACTCTTAAAGTCATACTGAATGCATCATATTTTATATCATGTATGGATATCAGTTTATGGGGGCCAGGAGCAGAATGTGGTGGTTTGATTTAGGTGTCCCCCATAAACTAAGGTGTTCTGATGCTAGGTTTACAGCTGATAGAGATTAAGGAATTAATACCTCCTGGAGAGAGTGTACTGTTGGCGATGGGCTTATAGCCAGTTTCCCCTTGCCAGTGTTTGGCACACCCTCCAGTTGCAATTGTCCTCCTTATGTTGGCCAGGGGGTGATGTCCACCCTCTGCTCATGAAATCATTTTCCCCCAAGCCTGTAAGCCAAAATAAATCTCTTTTTCCCACAAGCTGCTCTTGGTTGGGTGATTTCTACTCGCAATGTGAACTTGACTGCAACAGATGGTAAGGCCCTATTGCTGAAGACTTCACATGCCTGAATGGCAAGGTCACCGATAAATCAAGCTGGTGTTGAGCTGAAAACGTTCTCCCTATAGACCAGCCAACTGAGAGCTGGAAAAAGCTGCACTTTATGCAGCCCTACGGGAGACAGAAGTCATCAGCAGTGAAAATAGTGGACACCGGAAGCCTCAAGTTTGGTCAGACAGACCAAATGACCAAATGAGTGCAATAGTGGCATGCCTGCTCTGGGGCAAACCAACTGCTCTCTAATTGGACTGAAGGCCCGCTCTATGGGAGGGAATGCATGCCTGGTACTGAAAACCTAATCAAAAGCCTATGGAATTTCAAAGGGGAAAGTGGTGGTGGGGGAAGGGGGGTGTTACCATGGGATATTTTTTATAATCATGGAAAATGTTAATAAAAATTGAGAAAAAAACTATGGGAGTGCTGGAGGGATGGCTTAGTGGTTAAGGTGTTTGCCTGCAAAGCCAAAGGACCTAGGTTCGATTCCCCAGGACCCACATTCGCCAGATACACAAGGGGGGTGCATGCGTCTGGAGTTTGTTTGCAGTGGCTGGAGGTCCTGGTATGCCCGTTCTCTCTCCCTCTTTCTTTGTCAAATCAATTAATAAATAAAAATTAAATATTAAAAAAAGAAATCAAATGACAGGCTGGGGAAAATGGCTTAGCAGTTAAGGCATTTGCCTGTGAGGGCTAAGGAACCCGGTTCGATTCCCCAGGACCCACATAAACCAGATGTGCAAGGGGGCTCATGCATCTGGAGTTAGTTTGCAGTGGCTGGAGGACCTGGTGCACCTGTTTTCTCTTTCTCTCTGCCTGCCTCTCTCTCTCTCTCTCAAATAAATAAAATAAAGCAGTTTTTAAAAATAGAGCCAGGCATGGTGGCGCATGCCTTTAATCCCAGCATGTGGGAAACAGAGGTAGGAGGATTGCCATGAGTACAAGGCCACCCTGAGACTACAGAGTGAATTCCAGGTCAGCTCTGAGCTAGAGGGAGACCCTACCTCGAAGCCCCCCCCCCCAAAAAAAAGAGTAAATAAATAAAATGACAGTAAGTGCTGGTGAGGGTGTGAAAAAAGAGGAATGCTTTTACAGTGTTGGTGGGAATGCAATCTGATACAGCCATTGTGGAAATCAGTCTGGAGCTTCCTGAGACAGCTAAAAATAGATTTACCATATGACCCAGCCACAGGACTCCTAAGCATATATCCTAAGGACTCATTGCACTACCTGAGAGATACTTGCACATCCATGTTTATTCCTGCTCTATTCACAACAGCGAGGAAATGGAACCAGCCTAGATGTCTCTGTACTGATGAGTAGATAATGAAGATGTGGTACATCTATGCAATAAAGTTTTAATCAGCAGTAAAGAAAAATAAAATTATGATGGCATTTGCAGGGAAATGGATGGATTACACTTAGTGAAGTAACCCAGGCCCAGAAAGCCAAGCACCACATGTTCTCTCTCACATGTGGATCCTAACTACAAATGTTTAGACTTGTATGTGAGTTAGAATAAAACTCAGTGGCAAAGGCCAGTAAGCCAGAAAGGGGATATAAAGGGAGAGAGGAGAGGGGAGTATCAAAGGGGAAGGTAAGTAGAACAGCTTAATGAGGGTGGAAAGGCCTAAGTGAGGTCAGGGGAAGAGATTCAGTAAAGGAAATGTAGGGGGAGGATTAATCAAATTTAAAAGGGTATGATTAAGTCATATGGAAATGTACGTTTTTGGACAATGGCATACGCAGAAGCCATAGATTGTTACTACAAAAAATTCATCGCCAGGGGTGGGATACCTTCCAGTGAGTTATTAGCCAGGGAGGTCCCTGCTGCCCCCAAAACATTACAGGCCACTGCCGAGGCTCTTGGGTTCCCACTAGGGATAGAGGGTAAGACCCTATTTCTGAAGACTCCACAAGTGTGGGCTGCAAGGTCACTGAGAAACCCTGCTGGAGCTGAGTTGATAACCTCCTCCACATAGACCAGCTGACAGAAACCTGGAAAAAGCCATTCTGCATGCAGCTCCAAGGGAGGGAAACAAATCATCAGTGCAGATAAACAACAGTGGACTCTGCAAAGCCTTAAGTTGGCCAGCCAGGCCAAATGAGCCAAGGGGTACAATAGTGGCATGTCTGTTATGGAGGAAACCAACCGTTCTCTAATTTGACTGGAGGCTCACTCCACGGGAGGGAATACATGCCTGATATTGAAAACCTATAACAGGCAGGTCATGAGCCCTAGGGGTGTAATGCATACTGCTGTCTGACTAAATGTATATACTATGCTCACCAAACTGCCCTGTAACCACTTCTCTTAATGTTCATACCTATATATTAATGCTACTCTTCCTTTTGGTTCGTGAAACTTCTCTTTTCAGATGGCAGTGACGTTGGGATGACTTAGAAGGCGCCATGGTGCTGAGAAGTGACAGAGGAGCGCTCAGCACTTAAATATCTCTATCACCTTCCAAGGTTCAGGGTCCATTGCAGAAGAGGTGGTGGAAAGAATGTAAGAGCCAAAGGAAGGGTAGGACTCCTTACAATGAACTCTTCCAGATACAAAAGGTCCTGTATATCCATGACCTTGCAGTGCCTGACACTAACTACACAAGGCCATCGTAGTAGAGGAAAAGATGATGACATCACAATAAGTGAGAGACTGATTAAGAAGGGGATGGGATATGATAGAGAGTGGAATTGTGAAGAGGAAAGTAGGGGGAAGGAATTACCATGGTTTACTGTCTATAATTATGGAATTTGTCAATAAAAAATTTTTTAAATATGGCAAGGGAGGTCATGAGCCTTAGGAGTATAGAACCTACTCTCACCTGGATAAATGTATATATTATTCTCACCAAATTGCCAGGAAAGCACTATACTTAATGTTCATATTCATATTTTTTAAAGATTTTTATTTATTTATTGGATTATTTGAGAGTGACAGAGAGAGAAAGAGGCAGATAGAGAGTGAGAGAGAGAATGGGTGCGCCAGGGCTTCCAGCCACTGCAAACGAACTCCAGACGCGTGCACCCCCTTGTGCATCTGGCTAACGTGGGACCTGGGGAACCGAGCCTCGAACCGGGGTCCACAGGCTTCACAGGCAAGCGCTTAACTGCTAAGCCATCTCTCCAGCCCTCATATTCATATATTAATGCTACTCCCACTTCTGGTTAGATAATATCTTTTCAGATGGCTGTGACCACTGGGATGATCCAAAAGGCAATGTAATGCTGAGAAGAATGTACAGAGGAGTGTCCAGCACTGAAACATCTCTATCACATCCTCCATGGCTAAGGATCCATTGCAGAAGAGGTGGCAGAAAGAATATAAGAGCCAAAGGAAGGGTACCACTCCTTACAATGCAACTGTCCAGACAGAAATTGGCCTAGATATCGATGACCTTACAGTGCCTAGCAATATTTACACAAGACCCTAATAATAAGAGAAAAAGATGATGTCATCTAATTAGAAAAGAGATTAATGGAGAGAGGGAGGTTATATGATGGAGAACAGAGTTATGAAGGGGAAAGTGGGGGAGGGGAGGGAAATATCGTGGTTTATTGCCTGTAAGTATAGAAGTTGTCAATTATATATATAATGCCTGAGGCTACATAGAACATACTTTCACATTCAAACCACCACACACTGTATTCACAAGTAAATAATTAGAGCTATGTACATTTGCAAATGGGGAAAAATCTTTATGTGAGATTTGGAATGAATATAAGGGACATTTTTAAAATTAATTTTATATTTAGTGAATACAGTCAACTTGGTACCATTGTTAGTTTCTTCCCTTCCTTCCCCCTCCACAGGGACCCTCCTTGTTGGGGTATATGGGTCATGCATTGTGGGGTTAGCCATCAGTTTTGAGTAGGAGGAAATGTCTCTGTGTATCATGACCAAACGTGTGGCTCTGACATTCTTTCCACCCCCTCTTCTGCAAATTTCCCTGAGCCGTGTTGGGCTCATGTTAGGTCTACTTCAGTGATGAGGTCTTGGGAGCCTCTGTGTATCTGGATATCTGGTTTGGTAGGGGTTGGTTGTTCTCTGTGTCTATCTCCTTCTCCCTTGTGCTGGTACCAAGTTCACCAAGCAAACAGCACCCTTGCTTGTTTCCCCAATTATTTTTAGTTTCAGTTAGGGCCTTTTTGAGTATAATGAGGTGGTTCTGTCCTTAGGATATGTGTCTATCTGAAAAAGAGAAACAGATTCACCAACAGAGAGTAAAGTTAGCACCAGATAAATGGGATAAGCATTATTTTTTAGAGAGAGTTTAATAGGTGTAGGCCCACTTGTAGCCCATAATTGGTGGGAGCTTGATCATGGAGAGCTGGCTCATTTTTAGATGTGGTTCTGACTTGTTTCCCACCTCCAGCTATGGGTTCCATTCCACTGAGCACATTAGTAAGCTAGATAAAGGGCAGTTAGTTTCCCACCATGGCTAAGTGCCACTATTGCCCTTGTGTGAGCTTCACATCAGGTTGTTTGCTGCTAAGTAGGTTAGACTATGAGTTGCTTGGAAAGATATTGGTCATTTCCCCCAGTCACCCATGTAGCACTAACTGTCTGGGGACTGACTCTTCCAGCTTCCAGCCATGTCACTCTGTGTTATGTACCAATAACATATGGTGTCTTCAGAAGTAGACTCTTACCACTCACCTATGGTGGGTCATCAAGCTCTCTGACAGAAATCTGTATTCTTTTGGGAAACCTTGTAGGTCTCTCTGATCAAAAGCTCATTGTGTATGATAGCCACCTGCTGGTACTGGGAGTTACTGGTCAGTGCCCAAGAAGAGAAGGAAGAAAAAGTTAAGTAACATAAAAGAGATAGAGAGATGAGGGAGAAGGAGAGAAAGATGGAGTGTGAGAGAGAGACAGAAACAGGAGGAGACTAAGGTCAGTTTTCATCATACCCTCTCCAGGACCTTGTAATTCAGGTGTTTGTTCCCTCTAAGGGCCTGGTGAAGATTCAACCATTTGGTCTGTCTTTTAGGATGTAGAGTTTTATGGTACCATTGCCGTTTGGGTCCAGTTTTGTGTCCACCACCCCCTCTGTTACCATTCCCTCCCCACACTCCCTATTCTCTGGTCCTCAAGATGCTTGCTAGGTATGTTGGCATCTCAGGTAGATTCAGGTTAGGAGCTGTACATGAGTGAGACTATGCAGCGATTATCTTTCTGTGATTGGATGAGTTCACTGAGAATTATTGGTTCCAGGTTTGATCATTTTTCTTCAAATTTCATTGTGTTATTTTTACTTACTGCTGTGTAGAATTGCATCATGTAAATATACCACATCTTAGTTATCCATTCGTCTAATGATGGACAAAAGGGTTGATTCAAGTTCTTAGCTATTACAAATTGAGCAGCTATAAACATGGTTGAGCAGATCTCTCTGAACTGAGGTGTGGAGCTTTTAGGGTACATGCCCAGTAAGGGAATAACTGGGTCTGTTGGTAACTTTATAGTCAGCTTTTTAAGGAGTCTCCATATTGCTTGCCAAAGTGGTTGTACTATCTTACATTCCCACCAACAGTGGATGAGGGTTCCTATTTCTCCACATCCTCACCAGTATTTATTTTCACTTGATTTTTTGATGTTTGCTATCCTTATTGGGGTAAGGTGGAATCTCATAGTTTTAAAATTTTATTTCCATGATGACTAGGGATAATGAACATTTTCTTAAGTGTGTGTTTGCCATTTGTATTTCTTCCTCTGAGAAATTCCTGTCTAGTTCTTTATCCCATTTTGTGAGTGGGTTGTTTGACATTTTATTGTTTAGGTTTTTGAGTTCTTTGTAGATGCTAGAGATTAGGCCTTTACCAGTCGGATATTCAGCAAATATTTTTTTCCCATTCTGTGGGTAATCTATTGGCTTTGATCATTGTAATCATTGTATGTTTGTCTGTGAAGAAACTTTTCAGCTTCATGAGATCCCATTGGATGAGTGATTGTTTAAGATCCTGTGCTACTGGGGTTTTGTTTGGGAAGTCTTTTCCCATTCCTATATCATGGAATGTTCTTCCTCCTACATTTTCTTCCAGTAGTAGCTGAGTTTCCTGTGTTATATTGAGGTCTTTGAGCCATTTGGACTTGATTGTTGTGCCTGGCAAGATGTGTGGATCAAGTTTCAATTTCCTGAATATGGTTATCCAGTTTGTCCAGCACCATTTGTTGAAGATGCTTTTTTCTAGCCTATATTGTTAGGGCCTTTGTCAAATATCAAGTAGCTGTAGTTACTTGACCCAAAGTCTGGGTCCTCGATTCTATTCCATTGGTCTATACACCTGGTTTTTATGCTGGGAAAAAGAGGGAGAGAGAAAGGCGGGGGGGAATGGGCGCGCCAGGGCTTCCAGCCACTGTAAATGAACTCCAGACGTGTGCACCCCCTTGTGCATCTGGCTAACATGGGTCCTGGGGAATCGAGCCTCAAACTGGGGTCCTTAGGCTTCACAGGCAAGTGCTTAACCACTAAGCCATCTCTCCAGCCCCCATACTGTTTTTATTACTATGGTTTTGAAAGATCTATACAATGAAAACATAAAAACACTCAAAAAAAAGTTGAGGAGGACTTGAGAAAATGGAAAGACCTCCTATGCTCCTGGATTGGCAGAATTAACATTGTGAAGATGGCAATCCTACCAAAGGCAATATACAGATGTAATGCAATTCCAATCAAAATCCCATCATCGTTCTGCACAGAGATAGCAAAAATGATCTCAAAATTCATATGGAAAAACAGAAGGCCTTGGATATCCAAGCATATCCTCAGCTAAAGAAACACCTCTGGAGGCATCACCATACCCGATCTAAAGGGAGATTTCTTCCTTCCTTCCTTCCTTCCTTCCTCCCTTTCTTACTTACTTTCTTTCTTTCTTTTTTTGTTTTTTCGAGGTAGGGTCTCACTCTAGCCCAGGCTGACCTGGAATTCACTATGGAGTCTCAGGGTGGCCTCGAACTCATGGCAGTCCTCCTACCTCTACCTCCCAAGTGCTTGGATTAAAGGTGTGCGCCACCACGCCTGGCGGGAGATTTCTTAATGCATTAAGGAGAAAGAGGACTTAATTTTTCAAGAGAGAAAGAAAATAATGAAAGTAGGATGCAATGAATAAAGGAAAGTAAGTATGGAGGATAAATTGATGAAGTAAAGGAGACAGGAAACACAGAAATGGAAAACAAAAAAAATATTATCATTTGAATATGTTGGCAACATTCTTTTTAAAGCAACAACAGCCCAAATAAGCTCAAATTTCCCATCTCTCTCAGACTGTCTACTGGGTAGCCAAGCCAGCATTGATAGAATCACATAAATATAAATTTATTTCTAATGAACACACATGAAGGGAGAAATCTCAGAATCTGTACACATACCTTCCAACATACATAAGTTTAATATGATATCTTACATTAAGATCAAGATACCAGTTAAGAAGTTAAGTACATTTCCATAAATTAGATTCAATAAATTTTTTATTGCAAGTAGATACCAAGCACAATAGCAATGACATACTAGACTATGCTGGCATTAAAAAACATCAAAAGGCATACCAAATTTAAATGTATGAAAGACAAACCAAAAAATAAATGGAAAGACAAAAACACTGCACACCTACACGAAGGGGGAGACATTCCTAGCTAGTGACTATGAAGGATAGGTATTCTTCAAATAGCCAGTTCTCCATTAATTTACCCTCAGATCAGTCAAAAATGCAATAAAAACCTGTTTGGACCTCATTTTGAAGGATGTACCCATACAAATTGTTATGGTAATTTGTAAGAGAAAACGACAAAGAATGGAAATGTGCTTGGATACGAGGAACAAGATCTAGGGACAGTTTCTAGCCAACATCAAATGATGTTATAAAGTTATAAAAGTTACAGAAGTGTAGTACTGGCCAGGAAACAGAGAGGCATTTAACCATGGAACAGAACAGTAAGTTCAGTGGTTAAGGCTTAGTGGTTAAGGTGCTTGCCTGCAAAGCCAAAGGACCCACGCTTGATTCCCCAAGACCCCCATGACCCAGATGCACAAGGTAGTGCATGTATCATTAGTTCATTTGCCATGGCTGAAGGCACTGGCATGCCCATTCTTGCTCTCTTTCATTTTCTCTCAAATAAATACAATGCAATAAAAGAAAAATATTTTAAAAGAAGAGAAAGCTCAAATACAGGTGCACACATCATGGAGCCCATGGTCTCCAGCCACTGGCACATATTCCCTTGGTGTATGATATGGAGGCTGAATGAAAAATCCTCACATAATATTGTGGGTCCACCTTAAATTTGAATGCTGAATCTTGAACAGGGAAATTGGAGCCTGGTAAGTAGATGATGTGAAAATTCGTGCACATGGCCCATTTCACATCGAAAGGGAGGCAATACTTGAGTGACACCGCTAGAGAGCACAAAGCTCAATTTTCTCTCCAGAGTTCCTGTCAGGCTTAGTTAAGTGAGCACTAGTGTCCACTAGAGGACAGAGGGCGTCACTGCAGAGCGTGGTGGAAGTGGTTCTCAGAGCGACTACGCAGAGGTGACACAGAGAGCGAGGGCACCAATTTGATCTGACAGCTCACTGGTCACAGAAACGGGTGGGTGATACAAGAAAGTGCTCATTGACTGTTGTGGAAATGGAAGGAACCCTTAAAAAGTGAGCTGAGAGCTGGAGATATGGCTTAGTAGTTAAGGCGCTTGTGCGTCTGCCTGTGAAGCCTGAGGACCCATATTTGACTCTCCAGGTCCTACAGAAACCAGACATCCAAGGTGACGCAAGTGTGCAAGGTTTCACAAACACACAAAGTGGCACACACATCTAGAATTTACAGTGGCTGGAGTTCCGGGCACTCCAATTCTCTCCCCCTCTCCCTCTGTCGCTCTTGCTCCCTCTCATAAAAAGGGGGCAGTCTGTTGAGCTTGACTCGAGAAAAAGTAAGCTGAAAACTGACTGAGGAACAGCTTCCTATCACTACATAGGGTTTATTCTTAGCAGCTGCTGGAGTCTGAGGTAACAAACAGTTCTCAGGAATAGGAAGGGCCTGCATATTCCATGCTTCTTGTCCTTCTCCCCTCACTATTACTTTCTTTTTTTTTTAATTTTTTTTAAAATTTATTTATTTGAGAGCGACAGACACAGAGAGAAAGACATATAGAGGGAGAGAGAGAGAATGGGCACGCCAGGGCTTCCAGCCTCTGCAAACGAACTCCAGACGCGTGCGCCCCCTTGTGCATCTGGCTAACGTGGGACCTGGGGAACCGAGCCTTGAACTGGGGTCCTTAGGCTTCGCAGGCAAGCACTTAACTGCTAAGCCATCTCTCCAGCCCTCACTATTACTTTCTGATCACCCAATTCTGTGACCTTTCTGCCTCCTCAGATGAAACCCAGCCATTCCCAGAGCAGTCCTCCTCCTTCCTGTTGCTGGCATACCTATTTCAAGGTTAGAGGACTGGACTTCTGTACCCTACACTCTCAGAATTGCTAGATGAACCTTGCAGCATGGATGGGGTGTCAGGGGAGACAAGTGCCTGTACTGAAGCACACATGTCAAAGTGTGGGGGCTAGTCTGGAAGATTGGAGAGTTGTGTAGGTTTGATGAAATTGGAGAGGATGTTTTCACCTGAGGGAAATTTAATCCACTGGGTGAGTAGCTCTATATTGGTTAGAACAGAGCCTGGCACTAATGGTGGGGGTTCAACAAAATCCTGTTTTTCTTAGAATGCTGGAAAAGATTAAAATGGTGAAGAGAAAAGTAGATTCTTAAGATGACCATTTTCAGGCAAGTAATATATTATTATTTCTTGATACAGGGTCTCCCTATGGTAAATTACAGGAGTATGAAACTTATCATCCTTCTGCATCAGCCTCCTGTATGTGGCAGTTTCAGGCATGACTCATCTACCTTGAATTAGGAGAACAGTGATATTTCCTGGGGATCAATTGGGCAGTCAGTTTAGAGCTTTTGATTTCTGTGTGCATATGGGTGGGGTGTGCATGCATGTGTTTGTATTCTTGTGAGTGTTTGTGTGTTTGCGGGTGTGTATGTATGGAGGCCTAATATTGACATCTGGTGTCTTCCTCAAGTGCAACTTAACTTATTTTTGAGAGATAGAGGGGGGGGGGAATAATTAGTTCACCAGGACCTCCAGACACTACAGTCAAACTCCAGATGCATGTGCCATTGTGCTCATGTGCAACCTTGTGTGCTTTTGTCACCTTGTGTGTCTGGCTTACATGGGATCTGGAGAGTTGAACATGAGTCCTTAGGCTTCACAAGCAAGTGCCTTAACCACTAAGCAATCTCTCCAGCCCTCAATTTATTTTTATTGATACAGGATCTTTGACTGAACACTGAACTCATAGAATGGATTAGACAAGCTAGCCAGCACTCCCCAGAGCTCCTTCTTTCTGCCTGGCCAGCCTGCAATTACAGGCGCTTTTCACATAGGTATTGAGTATTCAAACTCAGGGTGTCTGGCTTGTGTGGCAAGCACTTAACAAGTTGAGCCCTGTTCCCAGCCCCCATAAATGGAGATCAAAGAAATAATTAAGGTGGAGTATGAAGAAAAAAACTTAATAGAGGGTGAAGGGGAATGGCCACATGGCATTCAGGAGATTACTGCATGAGTGCATAGGGCATGAATTCCCTTGTGGGTAGTGAATGAATATTGGACATCCTAGACAATTAAATGTTAAAATGTATGCCAAGAATAGTAGTTGAGATTGGCAGAGCACAGGATAATGCAAAAGAAGGGTGGTTGGCAATTTTTAACGGAGGTGCAGGAATGCTTGTTTATGGATGTGAAGATTGAAGGTAAACATAGGGAATCATGATCAGATTGAATTTCTATAGGGCTAATGTAAAGAAATTGTTGGGCAGTTGACACTACCTACACAAAACCATCATAAGAGGAAGAAAAGATCATAGCATCAAAATAAAGGAGTGACTGATTGAGATGGAGAGGGGATATGATGGAGAATGGAATTTCAACAGGGAAACAGAGGGCAGGGAGGGTATTACCATGGGTTATTTTTTATAATCATGGAAAATGCTAATAAAAATTGAGAAAATAATAATAAAAAAATAAAGAAAATAAAAAAATAAATTGTTGAGCAGAGACAATGTAAGAATATGACTTGCTTGGAAAGAAACTGTGTAAACACAGAGGTGAGATTCAGTAAAATAAAGCCATGAGAACAGAATGGAGGGGAAATGAGATTAAATATCGTTCAGGTTATTGGAGAGAAAATTTCCAATAACTGAAGAAAGAGTTTTCTGGGAGGGAAGCAGATACATTAAGGGTAGGGGATGCAGGGTCCTCTCCCTAGAGCCAAGGAATACAAAGACACACCTGCTATTCCCTGATGACCATCTGACTCCAAGGGTAACACAGGGAATAATACTGAGGCCCATGCAGGATAGAACCTAGCCCCAGCTGACCTGAAGCTAGTTCTGATAGAGGTCTCAAGACCTCAGACAAAGAATGAAGAAATGGCCTTTCTATTCCATGCCTGCAGATGTTCCAATTGTACTGCTTCTATGTGAGTATGGTGTTGGGGTAGGTGAGGGGTTAGGCCTCCTCTACATGTGATGTACATGAATACCTCACACTCATACTTTAGGGAACACTATAGGGCCTGGTCTTCTTTGAGTTTTGGAAAGAGGGAACAGGGTAGACAGCTAAAGAAGAACCTGACTTATGGACTGATAAAAGACTATGTCTGCCTCTCCCAGATCTCTTATTCTTGTCAAGAAGTTGGCCATTACACTAGAAGCCAACAGTAAGTGTCTCGGGCCAGAGAGGGAGCCAGTCTTTGGGTGGAGGAGGCATGAGTAATTTTGTCAACAGCCCTGTTGGGAATTGCAGTGTGACCTTGGGCAAGTACTTCCTGGATCTTTCTGAGTCCAGGTAGAAAATAGAGCAAGCATACACACAATATTTTTGTAGAAAGAAGAGACATTTGTGGTTGAAATTTGAAAGGTCTACAATGATATGAGTTCTCAGAATGGAGGTGGCTGTTTGGGTATAAGAATGCGAAGCAGAACTTCAACCAATTTCTCTTTGGTCCTTTACAGTTGAGAAGAACCTGGACAGTCAGCCTGAGGAGGTAAGAATAATCTGTTGCCAGATGTAGAGGCCCCAGTAGTCACTGCCCAGACACTTTCACATTTCACATCTGTCCTAAGCCAGTGCTCCACCTTGAACTTTACATACAATGTGACACGTGACTTGGGAAGATCACCTCTCCTTGTACCCCCATAACCCGAGTTGCAAAAGGAAAGGTAAGAGTAGTTTGACTTCATGTTATTCAGAGATCTGACATCCTGGCCTGCTGTGTGGTTCTCATTCTAAAACATGCCCATTCCTCATGTCTCCATGGCCAGGCTGGTACCTACTCACTTCCTGTGATCTCTGCCCATGCAGGAGAGCTCCATCATTCTCTGCTGCTCCCCATCTCACAAGCATTGTCATTGTTGCCCTATGCTGCTGCAACTTTGGGACAGAACATGGTCGTTTCTTTTGCATTGAAGCCATATCATGTCTTTGCAATGCCTTGAAGGTGAGTACAGCAGGGACCATAGAGCCAGCTGTGTCCTATGTTAATATGTGTCCCATTTTGTGCACTATGCCATGGGAGGATTAGCTGGGGGAAGTGGAAAAGGATGGAAAGGAAACAAAACGTGGTAGGGGAATGATAAGGCAGGATCTTAGAGTATGGGACTAGGCCAGGACACTCACACATTTAACATTTCCTGTTGATAATATTTTGGACAACTAATATTTCTGAGTCATGTTTTACAGTGGACATGCTGGGAAAATGTCCTATGCCAAAAGTATTTAAAAGAGGACTAGCCTAAGTCTTTATACATAGTGGCTTTCAATATATTGTGACTGTTAATGCACTTTGTAATGGATAGGTGGTATAGAACATCCTGCTGCAAGCTGGAATCATGATGGGAAGGGCCCGGGGAATTTTAACATGGGTCAGACCAGAAAGCTTCTTGGAGATGAGCTAGGCTCGTTCTTCATAACTTGGAAAGATTGGGCAAAATGGAGGTAAGAGCCAAACACTGGAAAGGGACAGTAATCATGTATCTCCAGGTGCACTTCAGAGTAAAGTACAGACACCTGTGAATACCCATCATCTTCACTGAAGCCCTGGGAGGAAAAAGCTGTTTGAATAGTGTCCTGGAAAGATGTGTAGGAGGAGGTATGGAGTGGAAAACAAGCCAAGAAGGAGAAGAAACATTCCCAGACCACAAGACCTAATGTGTTTGTAGAAGTTCAGATCACCCCCCTTCTAATATTGCAAACCATCGTCCATATGTATTGGTATTAGGTCCACCAAAAGATTTCATACTTGGCCTCTTCTCTCCTTGTTTCCAGGTGCTCCAATCTGATCCTGCAGCCCAGTGCCACCCTGGCACTCTTATCCTACAGCCACAGGACCTGGTAAAGAAGTGGGGCCCAGGTCTCTAGAGGTAATGAGCTTAGTGGATGAGATGAAGGATTTGTGGTTGGGTGGTTGCTGGAGTGATTTGGGTAGGGATGGTCTCTTATCACAGGGGAGGAAGTATATTTCTACAGTCCTCATTCTTTTTTTATAGTTTTTTTTTTATTAATTTTGTATTCAGCAAATACAGTCAGTTTGGTACCATTATTAGGCTCATCCGTGATTGACCCCCTCCCCTTGGCTCCTCCTTGTTGAGGTATATGGGTCATGCATTGTGGAGTTAGCCCACAGTTATCTACAGTCCTCATTCTGTCTCACTTTTTCCTCTGCAAGATTCCAGTGCCACTGGCCAGGAGCCAATTGCTTCTCCCCCAGAATATCATGACATAATGGATGCTTCTGAGGCTCTGTTAGCTCTTAGGAATTCTTACCACACCTGGGACTAGACTAGTAGCACATCAGGTATGTGGATCCTAGAAAGAAAGAGTATATTGTGGGAATGGTTGGGAAATGGGAGAGTTTGTGGTTAGCTGCTTTTACTGGGACCCTGGGGTTGGTGGTCTGAGCTACCTTGGGGTCAGGAAACCATGTTCTTCATTCTGATTTGAATGCAGATCAGCAAATATTCAGGTTATCAGTATTTATGCTCAAGAGAAAATGGCCAGTGCCATGATATTAAGAGATATGTACGCTAAATTACCTGATATTAACATATTAAGAATCAAGAAGCATATTAAGCCAGTGGCCTATTAAGTAGAACAAGTGAAAACAAGATTTAATGATTGTCAACCCAGGAGTCTATGCTATATGTGCTACACTACCCCATGTGAGCAAAGAACAGGAGGGGACTGGGAAGGAAATACACAGAGGTAACAGGGACCTCGAATTTAAAGTATCACATGGCAGACTTCCGAAAATTTGCCTTGTAGAGATGTGAAACTCAAACTGGAATAGGGTTGTTCTCACTTGTCCACTGGTCTCACTGACAAATGTCAGATTGTGTGGGACACATTGTGTGGGGAGAGCTTTGCAGTGTCATAGATGTGACCTGGCTCTGGTATTTTCCTTTATATCTGCAGTTTCTGCTGAAAATAGTGGACTGCAGCCTCTCAGCCCTGCTTCTCTGCCTACTGGAAAGCAGGATTGAACCTCCTTCTTTCCCTACAAGCCCAAAAGTGGAGGCCTTGCTAGAACACCGTGTTTTGGATTCCTTTTATTTGAATTTTCAAAGTGATTCTTGACCACAATGATTACTTTGTTTACTAAACTTCAGTTGTTTTGTGAGCTCTCACACCCTTTTGTGATATATGGCAATTACTTGACTATAATTGCATACTTTAAAAATTATATTTTGTGGGCTGGAGAGATGGCTTAGCGGTTAAGCGCTTGCCTGTGAAGCCTAAGGATCCCGGTTCAAGGCTCGATTCCCCAGGTCCCACATTAGCCAGATGCACAAGGGGGCGCACGCGTCTGGAGTTCGTTTGCAGAGGCTGGAAGCCCTGGCGCGCGCCCATTCACTCTCTCTCCCTCTATCTGTCTTTCTCTCTGTGTCTGTCGCTCTCAAATAAATAAATAAATTTTTTTAAAATTATATTTTGTTTATTTATTTGAGAGATAGAGAGAAAAAGGAAGAGACAGAGAGAGTGAGTATGGACACATCAGGGTGTTTTTTTTTTTTTGTCACTCTAAACAAACTCCAAATGCACATGTCAGTTTGTGAAACTGGCTTTATGTAGATTGTGGGAAATTGAACTCAGACATTCAGGCTTTGCAAGCAAGTACCACTGAACCATGTTTCTAGACGCCCCTTCCCGGTTGTGAACTGATGAACCTCCACTCCTTGTTTCTTTGTAACCCTTGACAGCACTGTGCAATGTATTATGAATTGGGTGTTAGTGGAGTTCTGAGTAAATTTCTGTGCCATTGTATTTCTTTGTCTTACAATGGTATGCATACCTGGGCATCATTGCATGCAGACATGCAAATGAAAATGTGAGGATTTTTCATTGTGTGCCTGGGTTTGTGTGTGAATAATAAACTTATATTGTTATAAAGCATTGAGAAACATGGATTACTTGTAAAAGCCAAAAACTTGAGAAGATAGCTTTCATTTGTTAAGTACTAAGTTAGCTAATCATTCATTATTTCTTTTAAAAATACATCATAGGAGATATTGAAACCCTGAAGCAGCAGACCTCAAATGGAAGGTTTTTCAAAGGTGCATGGCCCCTTTAATTCATATTCAATGTAGCCATATGCATTAATCCATTTAAACTTGTTTTTTAAGTAAGTGCTTTCACAGGAGACATTTCTTTCTCTTTTCTTGTAGTTACAGTTTTAATTAAATGGGGTCACTGCCCAAGCTAGGATAAGACTTCATGGTATGGCTGCTTTAGGGGCTCCATGTTCCTGTAAGTAACTCCTCACCCTGCTCTGCATGTAACCCCATTAAACTCATTGGCTTACCAAAACTGGTTCTGGTGTAATTGTGCTTTGGTTTGTTGTCTGTGTCCTCTCTGGGGTGAGTAGACATGTGTGTTTGTCTACCCAGAAAAGTGTCACACAACAGTGACAAAATGGGAGCTATAAAAATCATAACTACTCCTCCTCATTTCAGCACAGATGCTTAATTCTGTGCCCAGTTCCTTGTGGCACCCATCCTCAATCCTGAGGCCATCTGCTCTACATAGTAGCTACTCTCTTCCCCAGTTTGTGAAGGACCTTACTTCTTTGTAAGGACCTTTGGTTCCAGTGAATGATGATGAGGGATGACACGAGGTAGACAGATCATATCTGGCAATAACACGAGACTGAAGATAATACCTGCGTGAAAATGCACCACCAGTAGCAGAGATCATCAGGGTTTTTCAATTCTAGGGTCTGGAATCTGAAGTACTATGGAGACCTGAGCCATTGTGACTTTGGATATGTCCTTGCTTATGCTTGGTCTGTTCTCCTTTGAACACGCCTTTTTGAACATTTTCCCCAAGACATTAATTTGTACAAGGTTTTTCCTTGTACACAGGTGTCTATACTTTAATTTTAAAAATGCCTGGGGAGATATGCTTGCTATCTGGTTCTTACTAGCATTTTGCGAGTCACCACAGATCATACAGAACAAGCCTGGAGGACTACAAGGAAGCTTTCTTTGCTGGCATCTGGGCTTTCCCATGGGCCTCTATAGCTCTCTCCATCTTGATTCAAGGTTTCAGCAGGACCATCTATCTTTTCCTTCTGTTGCAATGTGGATGAACAGTGCAACGTGTTGAAGGCATACTATATGGCAGGTCTTGTGTGGGTCATCTTTTTAATGTGATTGATAAGTGTGGAATATTTTCTTCAAAATGACAACTGGGAAATAGATGCTTGTACAAAGGCTCAGGACAGGGACTGCCGACACAGAAAATCCTGTTATTGTCTCTTAGTCAGAGATGCAGCCTTCTCCTCCTAACTTTTTTCCACTTCCTTTACTATCACCACCTCCTCCTTCAATTTTTTCCACTTCTTTCACTTTCTCCTCCTCCTTCCCATGCCACTAAGTGCAAAAATGGGCATACAATAACACAAGAAGCAGCTACCTCAATAATCTTTGTTATACTCACTTGCTGGGCATGTCAAGGGGTACATGGAACTCCATGGAAGGAGAAACTGATAGTTGCTGCCCTAAGGTCACTGAAGGATAGGGCAGAAGTGAAAGTCCCTATGGCCAACAGAGCAGCAGAGGCCCTTGGGAGCTCTCCTGCAAGGACAGAGATCACAGCTGTTAATCAGGTACCAGCCCGGACATGGACACATGAGTAATGGACATGTTTTAGGATGAGAACTACAAAGCAATACAGGATGGCAGACCAGCTACTTTGACTTCCCTTTCATAACTGGGAATACTGAGGACCAAGGAGGAGTGGTCTTTCCAAGGTCACATTGGAAGTTTGTACATAGGGTTGTAGGTAGATACACTTGGAAAGGGTCTGGGCAGGACTTCTGGAGCATCCCCCTCTGGCAAAAGACTCTCCTTACTTCCCATATAATAGTGTGCAACAGGACCTCAGACTGGTGCCCAGTGGACATGGCTGTAAAATGTCATGGAAAATTTCTTTGAGGTTCTGCTCCATATCCTCATCCCAAAACACCTACCTCTATTCTGAAGACTCATATCACCAAGGACCTTTTCAAATTCCAACCTCACCTCCAAGATCTCTCTGCAAACCCATGGTGTCTTACATTGCTATATTTTATACCTGGACCCACTAAGGCTCAGGGAGTATTTGCCCAAGATCACATTGCAGTTCCCGGAAAGGAGTGGTAGAAAACTTACTCGTGCCTCCTCTACCCAAAGTCTGGCTCTCTCCCTGACCCCAGACACTGCCTACTTCTGTTTTTTTTTTTTTTTTTTGGCCCATTTCTTGCTATGTATAAGGGATTTGAGGGTGACAGCAGCAATAATTTTTTTTTCAGTTCTCCACCCAAGTGCTTCTTTAGCTGTCCACCTTGATCCCTTTACCTGGACTTCAGAGTAGACAAGGCCCCATTGTGTTCCCTAAAGTATGGGCCTGAAGAATTCATGTCAGTCACATGTAAAGGAGGCCTGAATCGTCCCTTATCCAAATACCACACTCAAGCAAAAGCAGTGCAATTGAGACAGATGCAGCATAGAAAAGACAGGCCTTCCCATCACCCTTCCTCTGTGTCATGATGCCATGCTTGTGTCCACCGTCAGAACCACAGGTCCTTGGGACTAGGTTCCATCCTGAGTGGTGCCTCATTCTCATGCCTTGTGGTATCTTTGGAGCCAGTAGGTCAGCAGGCAACAGCAGGTGTGTCTTTGTCTCCCATAGTTCTAGAAAGTAGTAAGTGGAGACCAAAAAGGTCACAGGTCCTCTATACCAAGAGTCCTTATTCTTCCCTTTGAAAACCCTATCTCTGGTAGTTGGAATCTCCTTCTTCATGTCTCCTTTTTAATTTTATTTGAGGGAGAGAGAGAGAGAAAAAAAATGGGTGCTCCAGCATCTCCAGCCACTGCAAACGAACTCCAGACACACGTGCCACCTTGTGCATCTGACTTGTGTGGGACCTAGGGAATCAAACCTGGGTCCTTTGCCTTTGCAGGAAAGTGCCTTAAACACTAAGCCATCCCTCCAGCCCTCCATTTTTTAAAACTTTCATTGCACCTGTTTACTTACATGGTCTCTTGTTGTCCCACTCACTCATTACCTTCCACCATCAACCTATTGGCATAAGCTTTCTTACTCATGTAATCTGATCATGATTCTCTATGTTTACCTTCATTCCATACATTCCATTTTCAGGAATACACAAACAGTCCCACACTCCCTCAACAATCACTACACTCCCTTCTTTAATATCCCCCATACTTTTCCAAACCTAGCTACTATTGCCAACACGCACTTCAGTGATTATTTTTCTCATGGGCTGAATTTGTTCATATGACATGCGGGATTACTCTCCCCCCATTTATGTAGTGTGAATACATGTATGTTTGTGCAGGTGTGCAATTATGTGGAAACCAGAGATCCACGTTGAGTATTCCCCTCAACTGATCTCTACCTTTTCCCTTGAGACAGTGTCTGTTATTGTATCAGCTAGTGATCCCCAGAGTGACTCCACCTCCTCAGCAATGGGATGTCAGCAGTGTACCACCATATCCAACACTTTTTTGTTTTGGTTTTATGAGGTAGGGTTTTATTCTAGCCCAGGCTGACCTGGAATTCACTATGTAGTCTCAAGGTGGCCTTGAACTCACGGCAATCCTCCTACCTCTGCCTCCCAAGTGCTAGGATTAAAGGTGTGGGCCACCATGCCCTGCAATCCAACATTTAAAAAAATATTTTATTTTTATTTATTTGACAGAGAAAGGAGGGGACAGAGAGAGAGGGAGGGAGGGAGAAAGAGAGAGACAGAGAGAGTGAAAATGGGCACACAAGGTCCTCCAGCCACTGCAAACAAACTCCAGACGCTTGTGCCCCCTTGTGCATCTGGCTAATGTGGGTTCTGGGGAATTGAACCTGGGTCCTTTGGCTTTGTAGGCAAATACTTTAACCACTAAGGCATCCCTCCAGCCCACATCCAACATTTTTATATGCTTGTTATGAATCCTTGTTCAGGTTCTCATTCTTGTGGAGCAAATACTTTACCCACTGAGTCATGACCTCAGGCCCCCTCCCATTGGCTTTTATGTCTAAATACTCAATCATAAACCCATGGTTTCAATATAGTCACTTTTTCTTTCACTGTCCATTCAGACTTTTTAAAAATCTATTCATAAACTTAATTATGCTATTGTTCCCCCTTTCAACTGATTACACTCTTGTCCCCCCAAGCAGAAGATACAAAGATAGAAAGAAGGGCAACCCTACTGGAGCAAGTTTCAATTATCTTTAACCTCCATCAGAGGAAGATTACAATAATCCAAATTTTCCAGGGCCTCAAATACTAAAGGAATGGCAAGATTGAATGTCAGTACCAGAATTACAATCATGCATGGCTAAAAACAGAGGCAGGGAGAAAGGGGGGGGTCAACAGCCTGGGCAAGAGCTCTTATTCAGGTGAGTCAGTTACACTTACTCTAGGTTTGGTGGGGTTCTCCAGTACCTCACTTCTTGAGAACAACTGACAAATGCTGGCAGGCAAAACCGAACTCTCTGATCCGTGGTCCTTGCCTCCTGCCCAGGGGATGTGGTGGAGCCTTGGCAACAGCAGCACACATACTCTAGGAAAACATTACAAGGGGAGTGACCACCCTAGAGACCCATGTGAGCTGCACCCCTTTGGCCTCCCTGAGACTCCAGGCTGTACAGGCTGCTTGCGGTGGAGTTGCCTTGGCAACAGCAGCAGTGCACTCTGTCTGGAACAGCAGCTAGGATCAGCAACATACTTTGACTTCAAAACCTCCATTTTACAATGTGGCACCAGCACTATCCAGTTATGATGAAACTGTGGGAACCATAGCTGAATCCAAGACCTCTTATGTTCCTGTAGGAGGTGAGGACTTTGTGAGTCAGGATGGTTTTTATGATACCTATCAACTGAGGCTAAGACATGGTAGGATTTTCATGGTAACTTTTCTCATGGTATTTCCCTTTAACCGGATGTAGTTTGCTCTGTCTTTTTGCCTAAACACCTCAGCTGCAGGAAGCTATGGGGTCCTCTTAGGTTTGGTTTTTCTCGAATTACGTGGATTCTGATTACCAAGTTTTCCACCATTCCTGCTTCGTCCTAGTTGCAATGGGAGTTCCTGGTTTTTGGCTTTCTCCTGACACTCAGAGGATTTCTCAATTATCCAAATGTTCAAAACATGTCAGAAATGTTCTCAAATCTCTCCAGACAAGAGTTCTCTTTACTTCTTTTAAAATTTATCTGGCAAAGTCCTTTCTGTGTTTCTGAATTCCTGTCAAAAAGCAAGAGCACGTCTGCACAAATGGAATGAAGATTCAAGAGTAATTGCCTGCTTTAGAAAATAAATTGAGGGTTGTTATCTCTTTGTGCCTAGATTACAATTTTAAAGGCACTGAATCATTCTGCATTTTAAAAAATTATTAGTGGTTAATGTCTGAAAAAGCTCTTGGACTCAGGTCTGTGACAGATTATCAATGCCTTGTATTTTTAAATATTTATTTATTTATTTGAGAGGGAGAAAGAAGCAGAAGGAGAGAGAGAAAACAGGCATGCCAGGGCCTCCAGCCACTGTAAACGAACTCCAGATCATGTGCCCCCTGTGCATCTGGCTTACATGGGTCCTGGAGAGTTGAACCGGGATCCCCTGGCTTTGCAGGCAAATGCCTTAACCGCTAAGACATCTTTCCAGCTCTGCCTTGTATTTTTTTAGTCATTTAAAATAGCATGAGCCAAGTGGCTATATCTAAAAGGAGCAATCTTCCTTCATTTATCCTTCAACTCAAAGAAAAGGTACATTCTGATTAAGAATGTACAACCTCAGCCAAGTAACTACCCCACATCACAAAAAGGGTCTGAAAGCTCATAAAACATGAGTCTTAACAAGCACATTAACCATCAGGGACAGAATCATTTTGCAAATTGATTTTACCCTAAAATATTTTATATATATATATATGACATATTCATATATATAATTTTAAAGGATTTTGCCAAAAGTTAACATTTTGTTGTGACTGCATTTTAGATGTATTTTATATTTACCATTAAAAATAATCCAGAAATTTATTCAGTAACAGTTATGTGAATATAAAGAAGCAGAAATCATAATGGAATATACACTTAAAGTAAAATAAAGCATATGTCAACTGGAAAATAAGAATTAATTTTTATAGTTTTGTCAAAAAATTGTAGTACCTTTTTGTTCTTTGGTGTGGACCAAGGAATCTTAAAGCATACCCAGTGTAAAACAGCAAAGACAAATGCACATTGGTGGCTAAAATGTAATTCTTGGCCCTGTATGATTAGAGTCCCAGAGAACTAGGTTACTAGGAGCAAAGAAGGATTAGCTTGGCACTTTTGAGATGATCCCTAACATATTGTGCTACTTGCCTTTAAAACATTTTGATGAAACCCTATATGTTATAAAGCTAAAATGATGTGCTTTCTACCCAAATGAGTTTTCACTTTGGTTGATATATTAAAACTGTAAATACAGCAGAAAAGTAAGAAATGTCTCCAATGTATCCTGAGCAGAGTGAGACAGGAGTATAATAAGTTTTATGCCACCATATTCTACCACAGGGAGATCCTGTATCAGAAAATAACAACAGGGCTAGAGTGATGGCTCAGTCATTACAGGCACTTGCTTGCAAAGCCTGACGGTCTGGATTTGACTCCTCAGTACCCACATAAGCCAGATGCACAAAGTGGCACAGGCATCTGGAATTCATTTGCAGTGGCAAAAGACCCTAGTGTGTCCATTCTCTCTCTCTCTCTCTTCTTGAAAATAAACAAACAAATAAAATAATTAAAAAATAACAGCTGGAGAGATGTCTCAGCGGTTAAAAGCATTTGCCTGAAAAGACTAAGGACCCAGGTTCAATTTACCCATGTAAAGCCACATGCACAAAGTGGCACATACACCTGCAGTTCATTTGCAATGGCAAGAGGCCTGGGCATGCCCATTCCCTCTCTCTCTTTCATTTTTTCTCTCAACTTGTAAATAAATATAAAAATATTTTTTGAGAAATAGCGAGAGAGAATTGGCATGCTAGGGCCTCCAGCCACTGTAATCAAACCCAGATGAAAGTGCCCCCTTGTGTGCTTTTACGACCTTGCACAAATGTGAGTCACCTTATGTATTTGGCTTATGTGGGACCTGGAGAGTTAAGTGTGGGTCCATAGGCTTTTCAGGCAAGTGCCTTAACCGCTAAGCCATCTCTCCAACCTTGAACAAAATATTTGAAAATTGTAACAAAAATTTTTAATATATTATTCTCTTCAACTCTGGCCTTCTTCAGTTTCTATTTTTTTTAAAATTCTCTATTTGAGAGAGAAACGTAGAGAATGACATAGACAGAAAAAGACATAATGGGTACCAGGACCTCTTGCCACAGCAAACAAACTCCAGACACATATACAGCCTTATGCATCTGGCTTTATGAGGGTACTGGGGAACTCAATCCAGCTGTAAGGCTTTGTAAACGAGTGCATTTAATCATTGAGCCTCCTCACCAGCCACAGTTTCTATTTTATTTCACCTCTTTAAACTTTCCCAGAATTCTATGGTCAACACATCTCCCTCTCTCTCTCTCTCTCTCTCTCTCTCTCTCTCTCTCTCTCTCCCTTCCTTCCCGCCCTCCCTCTTTCCTTCCTTCCTTCCTTCCTTCCTTCCTTCCTTCCTTCCTTCCTTCCTTCCTTCCTTCCTTCCTTCCTTCCTTCCTTCCTTTCTTTCTTTCTTTCTTTCTTTCTTTCTTTCTTTCTTTCTTTCTTTCTTTCTTTCTTTTGTCTCCCGTCAGAGTATCAGAATGCTGATTTAGTGAACAGGTGACTACTCAACCCATGGGCTAATTTTTCTGTCAGACAAACACAGTTCTCCCATTTAATCAAACCCACATATCTCCTTTCCTCACATTCTGGAAGAGGAGGTTAGGGTGAGCCTCTTGGGAGACAATGGCTGGGTTTCATCTGAGGAGGCTGAAAGGACAAGGGATTGAGTACTAGGAAAGGGAGGAAGAACATAAAGCGTGGAACATACCTGTCCTATTTCTGAAAACTGTCTATTAGGTATAAACCCAATGTCTCCTTCAGCAATTGTAACTCAGCTTCGTCTCCATAACAGCCAATAAGCAGCCAGTACTTTCTTTTATCTCCCACTCTTGTTCCTCTGACCAATGGACTTTAAATTCAAATTGGCATGCTCTGGCCCTGAGTTGTCCCTTAGTGACTGCTCTGAGAACCATTTCCGCCCACCTTGCAGTGGCGCCCTTTGGCCTCTAGAAAACGCTGGTGCTCACTTATCTACGCCTGACAGTAACTCTGCAGAGAACATTGAGCTTTGTGATCCCTAGTGATGTTGCTCAGAATCACCTCCCTTTGCAAGTGAAATGTGCTATGTGCATGATTGTCACATCATCTACTTGCCAAGCTCTAATTTCCCTTTCCAAAATTCAGCATGCAACTTTAAAGTGAACCTACAATACTACGCCAGGTTTTCTTATTCAGCCTTCATCCTGTACACCAAAGGAACATTTGCCGGTGATAGAGACCTTGTGCTCCATATGTGTACACCTCTTTCTATTCTGTTCCATGGTTAAATGTCATTCATTCTCTTTCCTGGCCAGTACTATACTGCTTTAACATTTATCATTTCCTAACATGACTGGGTACCTGCTAGGGAATGTCCCTAGATATTATTTCTCATATCAAAACACATCTTCCACTTTTTTGTCTTTTCTTCTTCCACATTGAAATCTCATTCTCAACAAGTTTGGATTGCATTTTTCACTTACTTGAAGGGGAATTACTATCTGTAGGAGACCTATCTTTCTTAGTTGTCAGCTTAGAATGTCTTCCCTTCAGTGTAGGTGCTCAATGCTGTCATCTTTTCATTTCTATCATAATTTTATATTTCCTACATTTGTATGTGGTATACCTATTATTATTATTTTTTAATCCAGAAGAGTCTAGAATGTAGTTGTTCTTGTGTTTGGTATCAGCTTACGATGAAAATTTATATTAGAATATAATTGACAGAAATGCATTTGACTTCTTAACTGATATCTTGATCTTAAGGTAGGCACCACCCTAAATTTCTTTATATTGGAAGATACATGCCAAGAGTCTGAGATTTTCCATGCTTCTGTGTTTATTAGAAATATATTTACATTTATGTAAGATTGGCTATCCAGTAGACAGTTTAAGAGAGATGTAAATTGGTGCTTGAGTTTTTGCTGTTTTAAGAAAGAATATCACAAATATTGTCAAACAATAATATTTTTCTTTCCTGTCCTTGCTGCCTACATTCCTGTGGTGGTTTGAATATATGGTCCTGTTGTAGTCAGCTCCATGTTCCTAGAATGAGCTTCAAAACCAGACAAAGTTTATAGGAGTTATGGGATTTTTCCCAGGCTTTCTCAGACCCAAGGGAAGTTCCATAATGGCAGTAGAAACTGGCCCTCATTCACAAATTCAAGCATAGAGAAAAGACCACCAGCCAGCACACATCAAAAGCAAGCACAAATGGACAGCAAACAGCAGGTATCCAGAAAGAGCTCAGATCACTCTGCATGCCTTTGGGCTGGGAATTCAGATCGACCCCATGACCATCCACAGTTACACCTCTTCCAGCCAGACATCTCCAAATCCAAGTTACAAATCTTAATAATACATCTGAGTCTATGGGGGGACATACATCCAAGCTACCTACCACATTGCACCCTAGCCTTCAATAGACTCATGACCATCTAACATTGTAAATTGTATTCAGTCAACTTCAAAGGTAACCAGAATTTTTACCAACTCAAGATTGTTCCAAAGTCCCAAGTCTTATCTGAGAGTCAAAAGTGTATCTTTATTTTATTTTTTATTAGAGAGAGAGAGAATTGGCACACCAGGGTCTCAGCTACTGCAAATAAAACTCCAGACATTTGCACCACCTCCAGTTCAGCTGAGTAGCCAGGGAACACTTCCATCCCAAGTCAACAGGACTCCATGTTCGCCCTTTCACAGTGCTGGTGTATCTAAAACATATTCAGGTCTCCTTTGCAAACAAAAATCCATCTTCACCTTTATACACTGGCCTTTCCATCCATTAAAATGATTATCCTGTTTCCAAAGCCTCATCTCAGCAGAGGCTCCTGAAACCATGTGCACTTCATAACTTCACTTCCATGCATTGTCATGCTTCCAAAATCAATGCCAAGTGTGCAAGACACAACCATGCTGTTGATTCAGTGATGAAATAAATTGTGACCTTGAAGAGGAGGTTCCTTCCTTACAACATAGTTTGTATTTCTACCATTTAGTCTTTCTCGGGTAGAATCACCTCAGGTATCTTTTCCATTGCTTCGATGTAAGGTAGCTAGGCAATTCTCTAAGGATATGAATGTACTGAAAAATACCAGATTTAGTAACCTAAAACCAGTTTTTGTGCTTGTAATTTTGAATTTGCTTGTATTTTTCAGACCTAAAATCATATATTTCTCAGTTCCATGTCTTCTGCCAAATATCAAATTACTTTCAAATTCAACCTCAGTTGAACTCTATGGGCATGGACAACAGAATGCAGCCAGGCTTTATGCCAGTAGCCCAGTTCCAGCAAAGTTCTCTGCAGTCTTTCCTTTCCCTTTGAAAGTTCATAAGCAAAGACACTAAATACAATTCTCTCATTTAGAATTTTCAAACTTTCATCAGAATAGCCCATTAAACCTAGCCTACCTATCTGGAACTCATCTTCAGTTGCAAGTACCAAGTTCTGTCCCATTACTCCAGCACAAAAGTTTCAAAAGACCAAAATCTGCATGATCAAATTCATCTCAGCAATGACACCACTTCTCTGTATCAATTTTTGTTGTAGTCAGCTCCATGTTGCCGGGATGAGCATCCAAACCAGACATGGTTTATGGGAGTAATGTGATTTATTTCAGGCTTACAGATCCAAGCAGAGATAAACCATCACCAGCCAGCATACACCAAAATCAAGCACAAATGGACAGCTAAGAGCAGGGATCCCTGTAGAGCTCAGACCACTCTGAATACCTTTGGGCTAGGAATTCAGATCCACCCCCAGCACACCGTAGGGCTGGACCCCAGGATCTGCCCACAGTAATAACTCTTCTAGCCTAGTGGCTGGAACTCCAAGTTACAAGCTTTAAAAAATATCTGGGACTATGGGGGGCATACATTCAAACTATCACAGGACCCAAAGACTTAGGCATTTTTAAAACTAAGATTGAGCTTGCAACTTGTCTCTAGTGGACAGAGTCCTACTGCAGAAGAGATATGTCACTAAGGGCAGATTTTGTAGTCCAGCCCTAACATGTGTGGAGAGTAGTTCGAGCTCTGGTGGTTCTTGTGGCTGGCTGTTTGTATTGTTTGCTGGATGTTTGGTGATGTCTGCTGCTTGGATCCATGAAAATAAGCCAGCTTCTTTCACCATTGGTGGTGTTCCCCTGGATTTTGTAAGCCTGAAATAAGCCCTTTCTCCCATAAGCTGCTTCTGGTTCATTGTTTGTCCAGCAATATACAACTGACTGCAGTAGTTACATTGGCACCAGAGAAATGGGCTAATTGATGAAATGACTCTCACCCTGTGGGTTTTATGTTTTGAGAACTTGTGTCCTGGAGGAATGTGTAAGGACTTGGTACTTGGGCTTTAGAAAGCTCTACAGTGTGATAACCAAAGCTTTATGGGCTATTCTTGTGAGAGTTTGAAAACGAGAAATTCAGAGACAAATGTGAACTGTGAAGGCTTGACTTAGTGAACTTTCAATGGGGAAGCAGGGAACCTTGTTGAAACCTGGGTACTGGTGGAAAAGCTGTCTATATTCTTCCCCAGCCTTAAGAATTTGAGCAACGTTAAATTTAAATGTAATAGTCTGGTGTGCTTGATGGAAGGTATAGAACAGAGAGATATGAAAGATGTATGGTTTGTCACAGGAAAACTTCATAAAGTTTAAAGTTACAGATACAGAGACTGCTTTTAAGTTACTGAATCTGCAATTGTTGGTTTGATTACCAACATTAAGGGTGGACTAACTGCTTTACATTGGAACAGTAGAAAAGATGCCTGTAGACAGCTTCGGGTTTGAGATGAACTTCCAGACCAGGCACAGTTACGGAGGAAGGAATATTTATTGATGCTTACAGATCCAGAAGAAATTCCATAGTAGCAGAAGAAGCTGGCTCCCTCCTAAAGGACCAGGAAGAGAGAGAAGCCACAAGCCAAATCCTAAAACCACACCAACAAACAAGTAAACTTGAGAAACTCCAGGAACTTCACATATCTTTAGATTGGAATGTCCAATCCACCACCACACCTTAAGGCTAGAATGCCCAGTGACACCTCCTCCAGCCAGGTGGCTGGAAATCCAAGAAGTTTTAATAAGCTTCTGAATCTATAGGGGGCATTTATTCAAACTACCACAATGCCTGAGGATGAAATACACCCAGGAAAGGTTCAAATGAGTAAGAATACAAATTCTTTTACAAGGAAGTGACTTAAAGGAAGAATTCTAAAGAAGTAGCTTGCTATTCAAGATCAAGGTTAATCCCCTCTGGATTTATGAAATTGGCTATGCCTCTGCTCATTTGGTAATGATTTTGAAAGCATGAAAAAATGCAGAGGCTATGCATGATGGTACATACTTTTAATCCCAGCCCTTGGGAGGCAGAAGTAGAAGGAGCACCATGAGTTTGAAGCCATCCTGAGACTATATAGTGAATTCAAGGTCAGCCTGAGCCACAGTGAAATTCTACCTTGAAGAAAAATGCAAGGAAATCGGTTATGAAGGGCAAAAGTTTCCAGGATCTGCATGAATGCCAGTGTAAAGCTAGGAGAGTCCCTGTGTCAAGGCCCAGTAAGGCCATTGTATGAAAATAATCAGTTCCAGGAGCTACTGCTAAGATGTATCAAGGTGAAACAGGGTAGACATCCTTTTTTGGAGGCAAAATAAGACCATTGTATCGAGGTGTGAAGATGGACCATTGTTTGCAGTGCATATTTTGAATATTCCAGGACTGTAAAAAGGCTACTATGGAGAGCTGGTAGCTCACGACAGGATTGTTGTCTGGGCTGCAGCCAGCTCAGTTGGAGGGGTGGAATTGGAATCCAGAGACTTTCATCGCTGGTTATGGTGGTTGAACTTGGAACTGCAGATGTTTAATGTATACCTGCTGGTTATTGACTTGTATTCATTTGGTCTCTCCTGTCATGCATTATTGCAATAGAAATGTTTATTCTGTGCCCTTATGTGTTGGGTATAATGTAGCTTGTGTTTTCGTATTACAGGGATCTCATTTATGAGATAGCCTTTAATCTCAGATGAGACTTGGAACCTCTGAACAATGTTAAAGTTCTTAAAGATTATGGGTATCTTTTAAGTTGCACTGAGTGCAACTTGCATTGTGAGATGGTCATGTGTCTATGGGGTCCATGGGCAGAATGTGGCAGTGTGAATGTATGGCCCGGTCAACTCAGGCATTTCTTATTATTAAGATTGAGTTTGCAGCTTGTGTCTTCAGGGACAGAGCCCTACTGGGGAAGAGGTCTGTCACTGAGGGTGAATCTTGTAGTATAGCCCTAAGGTGTATGTAAAGCAAAGTGATCTGTGGCCATTCTTGGTGCTGGATGTTTGTCGTGTTTGCTGGATATTTGGTGATGTCTCTCTGCTTTGATTTATGGAAGTGAGCCAGCTTCTTCCACCATTGTTGTGTTCTCCTGGATTTTGTAAGCCTGGAACAAACCCTTTCTTTCCAATAAACTGCTTCTGGTTGGATGTTTGTTCAGCAACCTGAAACTGACTGCAACAATTCCTTCACTAACCCACCCACTTAGACTCACTATTTCTTTCCAACATACATGCAAATCTCTCTATGTCCTACCTTCTTTGTGATCTGGTAGCCTTTTTTCCTTGCATCCTGCTTTCATTCTTTGCTTCAACTCTTAACAATTTTTCTATCTTTTTCTTCAAACCATTAAAATATTCCTTATATTCACATTTCAAATGCCACAAATAGATTTTCCTTCCTTGGAAATATTCACGGCTCTATTCACTTACCTTGAACATAGTGTCTAATGTCTAGTCTTCCCCAATATTTTGAGTTAATTTACTTTGTACAGGAAAGTCTGAACCACAGGAAATATACCCTTTGGAGTTTCATACAATACAATTAGCATCTAGAGCATATTGAATGTGTTAACAACACACACCTACCCCTTAAGTCCTATTCTCTATCCAAATTTCTTTTAGATGAGGATTGTTCTCTTGGGATAAATATTGGGATAAATATGACTTAATTGTAGCCAGTTGTCTTTTTATGTGTTGGGAGCTATGTTCTGACATTTTGCTGAGTGTTTTTTGTGTCCTGTCCATGCAGGACATGGGCATGATGTTTACTTTCCACTTACTACAGTTACCTGATTCCAGAATTACAAGTATTCCCTTATTGGCTAACTTGGGTAAGAATACATCTCTCCTATCAAAAATGCTTTTTTTGGTTGCAGTTCCAGAGTTCCAGCTCCCAAGTATGGCTGTGACCCTGACTGATCAGCTTTGTCTCACCTTGGCTGTAATAAACTTTTTTCCTGTTATTTTTTGTTGAGCTTAAGCAGTCTCTGCCTCACTATTTGCATGACTCCTGACACAACACATAAGCCAGATGAGCAAGGTGGCACATATGTCTGGAGTTCATTTGCAGTGGCTGGAGGTTCTGGCATGCCCATTCCATTCTATCTGCTTCTTTCTCTCATTCTCTCCAAAAAAATAAAAAATAAAGCTATAACCAAAAAAAGTCCCCCACAGGCTCGTGTGTTTGAAATTTTTGTCCCAGCTGGTTATGCAGTTTTAGAATATTGTGGAATCTTTGGGAAGTGAATCCTAAGTAGGGGAAGTGATGCACTACAGGGTGGGCCTTAAGCGTTTTATTCCAGCCCCACTTCTGGTCTCTTTGCTTCCTGGGCCCCAGAGATGTGAACAAGCCACCACATCCTTCCATCCTCATGAAGCTACCCACCACCATGCATTCCCTACCATGAAGGGCTGTGTCCTACCAAACTCCAATCCTAAATAAATCTTTCATCCCTTAAATGGATTCTTGTCAGGTTTTGGCCACCACAATGATAAAAGAAATGAATAAAGTGCTGGAGAGAGATGGTTTAGTGGTTAAGGCACTTGCCTGCAAAGCCTAATGACCCATGTTCCCATGTGAGTCAGTGGGACAAAAGTGAGGCAAGTGCAAGGTCCCACATGCCCACTAGGTGATGCTAGCACCTGGAGTTCAATTTCAGTGGCTGAAGCCCTAGTGCACCAAATCTGTCTCTCTCTATATATAAATTTAAAACATTAAAAAGTAATGAATAAGCTGGGCATGGTGGAAAACACCTTTAACCCCAGCACTTAGGAGGCAGAGTTCTGGGGATAGCAGTGGGTTTAATGCTACCCTGAGACTACATAGTGAATTCCAGGTCAGCCTAGGCTAGAGTGAGACCCTACCTTGAAATACCAGAAAAAAAAAAAAAGTAATGAATACAGAGACTGCAGTTAGTAAAGTCAGAAACCTTGACTCAAAAAAGTAGAAGTCACTATTTAATGAGGCATACAAAGGCTCTGATATTTCAAGTTAAATGTGCTCTTAGTGAAAATGAGTAATAAGATACATGGACCTTCTGACAAAATAATGCTTTAAAAAAAATTGTGCTCATGCGCCTGAACACTTCACCAAGGATATAAAATAAAATATCTTATGTGCTTTCTGCATTAAGAAATAAAGTTTGGGGCTGGAGAAATGGCTTAGCGGTTAAGCGCTTGCCTATGAAGCCTAAGGACCCCGGTTGGAGGCTCAGTTCCCCAGGTCCCACGTTAGCCAGATGCACAAGGGGGTGCAAGCGTCTGGAGTTTGTTTGCAGAGGCTGGAAGCCCTGGCGCGCCCATTCTCTCTCTCTCCCTCTATCTGTCTTTCTCTCTGTGTCTGTCGCTCTCAAATAAATAAATAAAATTGAAAAAAAATGTTAAAAAAAAAGAAATAAAGTTTGTGAGGCAACCTACAGAATGGGAAAAAAATCTTTGCCAGCTATACATCTGATAGAGGAATAATATCTAGGATATACAAAGAACTAAACAAATTAGGGCTGGAGAAATGGCTTAGCGGTTAAGTGCTTGCCTGTGAAGCCTAAGAACCCCAGTTCAAGGCTCGGCTCCCCAGGTCCCATGTTAGCCAGATGCACAAGGGGGTGCACGCGTCTGGAGTTTGTTTGCAGTGGCTGGAAGCCCTGGCGCACCCATTCTCTCTCTCTCCCTCTATCTGTCTTTCTCCCTGTGTCTGTCGCTCTCAAATAAATAAATAAAAAATGAACAAAAAATATTAAAAATAATTAAATATTAAGAAATCAATCAACCCAATTAAAAATGGGCTATGGAACTAAATAGAGAGTTCTCAAAAGAAGAAATATGGGTGGTATATAAGCATATAAAAATGTTCTACATCCCTAGTCATCAGGGAAATGCAGATTAAAACTATGTTGAGATTCCATCTCATTCCTGTCAGATTGGTTACCATCATGAAAACAAATGGCCATAAATGTTGGCAAGGATGTGGAAAAAAAGGAACCCTTTTACACTGTTGGTGGGAATACAATCTGGTCCCGCCATTGTGGAAATCAGTATGGAGGTTCCTGAGACAGCTAAAAATAGAATCTACCATAAGATCCAGCTATAGCACTTCTAGGAATAAATCCTAAGGATTCATCTCATTACCTAAGAGATACTTGCTCAACCATGTTTATTGCCACTCAATTCAAAATAGCTGGGAAATGGAACCAGCCTAGATGTCCCTCAACTGATGAGTGGATAATGAAGATATTTATACATTTATACAATGAAGTTCTACTCAGTGGTAAAGAAAAATGAAGTTATAAAATCTGAAGGAAAATGGATGGATCTGGAAAGGATTATACTAAGTGAGGCAACCCAGGCCTAGAAAGCCAAGTGTCACATGTTCTCTCTCATATGTGGATCCTAGCTACAGATGATTGGGCTTCTGTGTGAGTAGGAAGAAAAGTCAGTAGCAAAGGCCAGTAAGCTAGAAAAGAGATATAAAGGGAAGAGAAAGGGAGGGAGGGGGCTATTTAATAGGATGGTATTGTATATATGTAAGTAGCAGAATAGAGTAATGTGGGTGAAAAGGCCCAAGTGAGGTCAGGGGAAGAGATTGAGTAAAGGAAAGGTGGAGGGAAGGCTAATCAAAATCTAAAAGGGTGTAAATAAATCATATGGAAAAGTGCTTTTTTGGACAATGGAACACTCAGGAGCTGTACATTATTACTAGAAGACTTTCAGTGCCAAGGATGGGATACCTTCCAGTGAGTTGTTGGCCACAGAGGTCCCTGATGCCCCCAAAACATTACAGGCTATTGCTGAGGCCCTTGGTTTCCTACCACGAATAGATGGTAAGACCCTATTGCTGAAGACTCCACATACTTGGGCTGCAAGGTCACTGAAAAATCCTATTGGAACTGACCTGAAAACCTCCTCCATGTAGACCAGCTGACAGAAAGCTGGAAGAAGCCATTCTGCATGCAGTTCAATGGGAGAGAGAGAAATCACCAGTGAAGATACTCAACAGTGGACACTGAAAGCCTTATATTTGACCAGCCAGGCCAAATGAGCCAACCAGTGCAATAGTGGCACATCTGTCATGGTGGAAACCAACTACCCTCTAATTGGACTGGAGGCCTATTCCATGGGATGGAATACATCCTTGATACTGAAAACCTAAAACAGGGGTAGCCACAAGCCCTATGGTAGTAATATCTATGGCTGTCTGGCTAAATGCATATACTATGCTCATCAAACTGCCCAGTAAGCACTTTTCTTAATGTTCATACCCACATATTAATGCTACTCTCACTTTTGGTTGAGAACCTTCTCTTTACAGAGGATGGTGAACTTGAGATGACTCAGAAGGCATCATGGTGCTGGGAAGAAGTGACAGAGTAGTGCTCAGCACTGCAATATCTCTATCACACCATCGAAGGCTCAGGGTCCTTTGAGGAATAGGTGGCAGAACGAATGTAAGGGCCAAAGGAAGGGTAGATCTCCTTACAACGTGATCCTCCAAAATGGCCTGGATATCCATGACCTCATAGTGCCTGACACTACCTGTACAAGGCCATCATAATAGGAGGAAAATATGATGACATCTAAGATAAAAGAGAGACTGATTGAGAGGAGGAGAGTATATGATGGAGAATGGAGTCTAAAAGAGGAAAGTGGAGGGAGGGAGGGCATTACCATGGGATATTTTTTATAATCATGGAAGTTGTTAATAAAATAATAAAAAAAGAAATACAGTTTGTAAAATGTCAAAGGGATACAAATAGAAGTTTCCCATAAGTAAGTCCATCAGTTAAGCTGTAAGTTCATAACATTAGAGTTAATATGACCTTCTGAGACTTCCACAGGGATCCTGCAACTTTTGTGATGGCAGTTGTTTTTGTGTTTTTTTTTTTTAATTTTTGGTTGGTTTGGGTTGAATTTTTGAATTTTTGGTTTGTTTGAGGGGGATTCTTTTTTTTTTTTTTTTTTTTGTGGAGACAGGTAGTCAATGTGTAGCTCATCTATATAGCCTACAATTCACTATGTTGCCAAGCTGGTTTAAAGTTGCAGTGATCCTCCTTCCTCGGCCCCCCTCCATGTGCTGGATTTACAAGCATAGAGTCACTCCTAAATCTTTTTGGTAGTTTGAGACAGAGTCTTGCTATATAGTCAAGATGGCATGGAACTCACTATGTTTCCCATACTCACTTGGTACTCACTTTAATCCTGCTGCCTCAGCTTCAATTCTGGGATTACAGAGTTTTGCTATCATCACACTTGCCTCATATGGCTATTTAAAACACTGATTTCTAAGCTCCATTTTCTTAGTTTAAGATTAGATGATTTGGATGATTAGATGACTTTTCTGTTTTTACTGTTCTTGGTGCTGCTTCTGATGGTGCCAATATTGCTGGTGGGTCTTCTCAGGGATGGGGGCAACACATAGAGTACAAGTGTAGTGCAAAGGACAGTAGTTACCCATCTTCCAACTACTATCTTTAAATACCTTAGTACCAATCCACTTTCATACATATCCTTTGCTTTCCCTATTTTCTAGAAATGTCCACTAAGAATATCCATGCACAACTCTACAATATGAAGGATAATGCATTTCCCAAAAAACTTTGTTTCAAAGCACACAGGTGAAGGAGAAATAAAGTGATATGTTTTGTTTATATTTGAATAATTATATTTCTATATCCCTCAAGGTTCCTGAGGTGGTTGTAGCTTCACAGAACCTTTCAACAGCATGAAACATTTCTCCCAATTACATTCGCATGTGAATCCCAAAGACTAAATTGTTTTCCCAGACAACTATAGTGCCATGATCTCACCAAAGAAAATTAACAATGATTTGTATCATTCAAATCAATAGACATTCCATATTTAAATTTCCCTACCTGTCCCAACCATATTTTAAAAATTTATGATGTAACTTGTATTAAATGAAAGTAATTTTTAGACATCTTTTGCAAAATACTGTTGTATTTGTATAAAAGTAACACTACTACTTATTACTCTGTCATAATGTCATGGTTAGCTCTTGATTTAGTTCCAGAAAATAAACTGGGTAGTTTAATTTTTTCACTGTGTCTACTATAAAGGAATTTCAGAACATAAATTTAAAATTAATCAGTTATAAAAGGTTGCTTTTCCATAGAAACAATTTTTCTTTGGTTTTCATTAAAATTTAATTTTTCTGAAAATACTGTCATGATATGCACAGAAATAAATTTATTTATTACTACCCTAAATTAACTAGGTAAAAGAAGTAATTACTCAAAAAAGAAGGCATTTACTCATAACAGGACGTAACGAACTTGAGCCAGTCCTCATTGTGTAGGACTATAATCCCAACTACTTATGTAAAGTCCCTTTTGAACTCATACAGCATCTTTCAATCCCTTGTTGATGCCTTCCAGCTTCTAGGAAAACAATTCCACTGATATATGGAGTTTGTCAGAAGGCACTAGATATTGGAGTGCCTGCAATGATACATACATATATTCTTGATGTGCCTGTGTCAATGTTAGTTTGGAGCTTTAGTGGCCCAAAGGGACAGGGAATGGCAGACCAACAGCTTCCCTGTCTTATGTATGTGCTTCTTTAGGAGTGCACTCAACTTTTGCTATAGGATATAATTTTCAATATTGTAGGCCTTTCATTCACACAAGCTATTGGTTTGATTATATCAGGAGAAAAAAATCTGTAGTGGTTTAGATGTTAAATGCCCACCCCCCCCATAGTCTCAGAAGATTGTGATTAAGCCTCATATTTATCCCTAGCTGTTGGAGCCTTTGGAAAATAGCACCTTTTTGGAGGAGGTGTGTCATGGGGGGCAGGTCTTTATTTGTTCAGATCCCACTCAGCTCACTATTACTGTTTCCTCACTGTTAATATGTGATGCGGTGAGCCAATTTTATGTTCCTGCCATGCTTTCCCCACTATGACGAGACTTCTTGAAGCTATAGGCTGACATAAACTCTTCCCTTTCATAAGCTACTTCTAATTAGTTGTTTTGTTCCAGCAACAAGAAGGTTACTGCTACAAAAGCTAACTGGAACTTGCTACTCCATTTGTAGTTCAAGGCTTCAAAATGTTTGCTGCCTCTTCAAAAATATTAGGGATTCTCTCAGGCTGGACAAACACCCGGTTCTTGAGAACCATCTATATTAATACTTTGCTCCTTTCTTATCTTGTCAAACATCCAGGGTTTTTATTGTGCCTCTTCTTCTGAGAGGCCATTTTCTATGGTAGGCATAACTGTAAGGTTGACCATTCCAAGAGTAGTTGCTCCTCCATGAAATGATAATTGGTGTTCTCAAATCAGCTACCTAATAATGTAGGGGGCTGGGCTATGAAAATGCCTGTCAAAGCAAGCACAGCTGTCTTTCCACTATCACTGTAGAAGGTCCAATATTTTGCTTGATATTTTCTCAGCAACCTGAATGCATTATCACTGCCAAAGTCTTAAAATGGAATCAGTATATTCTAGCCATAGCTATGTTAACACAAAACAGCTCTCATCTCAAAAATAGTAAAAAAAAAAAAAAAAAAGTTCATTCTCAGAAAAATATGAGTGTTCATGTTCCTGGGAATATTAATTCTGGTTACTCTACATAATATTTTTTCATAAGGAATCGGTTACATGAAATTTTATATACAGAGAGCAAAAAAAGTCATAAATCACAGCATTTGCCAAGTATATTGGTGGAGATATCAGGGAGCTCAGTTATAGCAAGCTGGGAAATCTGTTTAAATGATCACAAATTATCTGATGGAACTCTTAGCTTTTGGACTGGATAAAGCTAATGGTCTGTTACTATACTCCAAAAGTATTACCTGATAGTTAATACATGTTAGAACAGATACAGATGGGTCAATAAAAGTGGGTACTAAAGGCACTAAAAATCTTCCAAGATAACTTTGGCTCTGAATCTACAACATTTCAACTCTCCACAATGATGAAATTCTAATTAGTTTTTTAGTTTTATATAATGTTCAATATATTTGACTTTTTCTGGAAACTTTGGTTCACATGTATTATAAATTGTTTTAATAAATTCCTTAATATTATCATCTTAAAGTTGTGAATGATCTTGTTTCTGATATGCACTAATATAAAATGTAACTTCCAAGATTATTTTATTATTGGTTCCCAAATAAATACACACAGAACGGCAGCTTAGGCCACAGTCCTGCATACACTGATATAAACAAAGTCTTCCTACTGGATTCTCCATTCTATAGATACCCAAATATGTACAAACATTGCTTTTTTATGCAAGAGTGAAAGAGAGAGGGAGGGAGTAAGAGAGAGAATTGGTGTGCCAGGGCCTCCAGCCATTGCAATTGAACTCCAGATATGTGATCTCATTATGTGCATGTGCAACCTTGCATGCTTGTGGCACTGTGCATAGGGCTTCTGTGGGACCCCAAGAGTTGAACATGAGCCCTTAGGCTTTGCAGGAAAGTGCCTTAACTACTAAACAATCTCTTCAGCCTGCAAAGGTTGCTTTTTATCAGGTATTTGGTCATAACTAACCACAAAGAAAATACTACAAGGACAACTTCTTTTCTCACAAATTCTTTTTCCTTCAGTTATCAAAAGTACCTGAGAACAGTTTTCTGTCATTCCAAATTGATCTAACATGATGGATATCTGATACTGAAATAATAATCACTCATATCTTCTAAGGATATGTCCACCTTGGGAACCGATAAACTAACTATTGATATGTGTACAATTGACAATAGACTTTTCATATCATCTTGTAGTATATTATAAATCAGTTAATCAATTCTTTCTTGTATTCCCATTATATAGATCTGTTTTTACAAACACTGGTAAGGCTTTTTTTTTTTTCTTATGTCTCTATTGTAGGAGGTAAAAAATCTCTTTTCCTTTTTCTTTTCTAGGATTCAAATTGAGTACCTTGACTTTCTTTGTTCTGTGCAAAGAAGAATTTACACAAATACAAGGTGTGGCAACTTCTCTTTATCAAGTATGATGGTTAATTTACATTGTCAACTTGATTGGATTGGGCTGGCAAGATGGATCTGTCAGTAAAGTGTTTGTCATGTAAGCATGAGGACTTAAGTTTAAACCCTAAGCACTCACATAAAAGCATACACCATTTCTGGAGAAGTGAAGACAGAAGGATTCCTGAGACTCTCCATCTAGCTAGTCTAGCAGAATTAACAAGTTCTAGGTTTATTGAGAGAACTTGTCTCAAAAAATAAGGTTGAAAGTGATGGAGGAAGAAATCTCATATCAACCTATGGCTTACACATGCCACACGCACACACACACACACACACACACACACACACACACACGTGCACACATATGAACACTTTCATAAGTACAGTCACTCACACCAGCATGTGCGCGTGCACACACACACACACACAAAAAAAAAACCTTGACTGGATTAATAAATTAATGAGACACACCCTTTGATGTATGTGTAAGAGTGTTTTCAGAGAGGTTTAAGTGAGGGTGGAAAATCTACACTTAATGTAGGCAGTACCATTCCATGGGCTGGAGTACCAGTGTCAATAAAAAGGGAGATGAAAAAAGCCAGTTGAAAGGCCTCACCCTTTCTTTGCTTCCTAGTGAGTGCCATGGACCAAGCCTTTCCCATCACCAGGCATGATATACTGCACTCTGGTCTGGGAACCAAACTAAACCAACCCTTTCTCCTTTAAGTTGATTTTTGTCAGTTACTTGGTCATAATGAACAACAAAATAACATACAACTAGGATAACTTTTTTTTCTCACCAGACTCCTTGACTCTCTACTGTTGGAGTTGTGTTCTGAAAGGCTATAACTGCCTCGCCTGTTGTTCATTTAGTAAGTTTCCTGATCTTGCCCTCCCTAACCCCTCTGAAATCAAGCTCCACATCAGGGCTTTCACTGGGAGAAGGGATGTTGCCATGTTTGGGCTGTCTAGGTGTTCAGAAAAGAGGTCCAGATACTCCAGTAAGCCAGAACCATTTGATGAGGGATAGGTTTTCAGGCCAATGGGAGGTAAGTTGTTGAGTTGGTGGGGTTTTTCTCCAAGTGTTGGGGCTCTACTGTTCAAAGGCTATAGTTCCTCTCTCTGCCACTGATGCCTAAACACCTTCTTCCCAGTTCCTTGAGGTTGTTTTGAGATTTAGTCTTGCCCTATGGACAAGTGCTCTCTTGTGGATATGAACCAAAACAAAGGAGAAAGGTTGTGCTTTGTAGGAACAGTTCAGAGATATTCCACTTCATGAACTAGCAGAGCCTTACATACTTACCCCACCCAGCCATTCAAGCATAAGAAGCGTGTCCTGCCCAATATTAGTTTTAAAAGATTATTTTGGAGAGAAACAATCTAATGAAGTGAAACACATCACATTCACTTATGACTTTAAGATGATGTTGAATTAGCAGAGCATGGTGGTGCATAACTTTAATCCCAGAACTTGGAAGTTAGAGGTAGGAAGATCACTGTAAGTTCAAGTCTAGCCTGAGACTACAGAGTGAGTTCCAGGCCAGCTTGGGCTAGAGTGAGACTCAATCTCGACAGGTTAAAAAAAATGAGTTAAAGGTATTTCTTGATAAAGGAAAGCTGGAGGAAATTATCACTAGTAGAACTTCCCTATAAGAAATACTCAGGAGAAATTTCAGAAGACCATAAAAAATAATTCAAATTTTCATGAAGCAGTTAGAATATGCCAGCATTGACAAAAGGCTATAGGAATATATTGTGGTTTGTAATACTTTTAATTGTCTGCCAAAATCTTATGTGTTAAAGGCTTGGTCCCTAGTGTAACAGATTCAGAGTTGGGGCCTTTGTAAGATGATGGACCTGCGAGGGCTCTAACCTCATGAGTTAATCTATTCATGAATTCATAGCTTGACATGCTACTGGGAGGTAGTAGAAACTGTAGTCATTGTGAAGTAATTGGAAGAAATATGTTATTGAGGGTATGTCCTTCATGGGCACTTTTTGTCCCTGTCCTACCCACCATGAAATGAGCTGCTTTATTCCATCATATGCCTCCCCCCAGTATGATGTTCAAATGTAGGTAAGACATTTTATTTTAAAGATCACTTATAGATCAGTAGTAGGAGCACAGAGCACACCCGAGATTCTTGATCATCTCTCACACTTCTGTCAGTTTGGTTACCTAGCCAAAGTGTAAAAGATTCCAGGTATCACAACCAGCTTGAGTCAACACGACCTCAACTGTGGGTAGCAAGGCCAATAAAAAGCACGTATCTTTTCCCCTTGGCTTCCTTGTTACCCCCTTTGCTTCCTATGTGAAAGCTAGCACCAGGAAAATGTACTCAGGTGGCACCCCCTAGGCATCACACAGAAAGATCACCGCAAGCCAGGTGTGGTGCCTGTAATCTCAGCTATTATGGAGACTCAGTCAGGAAGATCACAATTTCCAGACTTACAAGGGCTACACTGAGACTTTAAGACCAACTGGACAACTTGGTGAGACTCTGTCTCAATTTTTAAAAAATCACAGCAGAGAAAATTTGGGGCAACAGTAAAATTAATGGTTCAACACTAGAAACCAAAATGTTTTGATTAGCGTGAATGACACCAAAGAAGATAGATATATTTGTACACCTGACTTCCCTATAAAAAGGCTAACCCCAAACAGTATATGCCCACTGTAAGAGTTGAAAAAACTGGAGTTCAAAGTTGCTGAAAGAGAAAAAGATTTGAGGCAGTTGTTTTGAGCTTTGCTGGAGTATCATTTTAAGGCAATAAATAGGAATAATACAGTAAGCATCTTAGATGCAATCAACATCATAGCAATACTACCATAACCACCAGAATTGTAATAATGAGGAAAGGAATGAAGGTTTAGCCCAGCAATACATGTGGATACTCTTCAGGCACCAACTGTAGAATTTCAACACTTGGATGCTGAGACAACTGATGGAGGGTGCTGAAACCAGGGCTCAGGACAACAAAATAGACCAGTGAGACACAGATGTATCAGGGTTATGGACCATGTTTGCACAAACACAAAGGCACTCTAGAGAAGACTGCAATGGAGAGGAAAAGGAAGTTGAGAGAATTCTGGGTTAACATCTCAACCACCATCCAGCAAACAATATGCCAAAAGGAAATGAATATGCAATTTCAGCAAGAGGAAATAAAGAAGATATTGAAGCTGGAAACCTTACAGGCTTGTTTTTAGAGCATTGCTCATTTATCTAGAATTATGTACATTTGCTATGTAGCATGGATTTTTAAATATTTTATCATAAATTGTATTTTTTTATATAAAACCTATAGTGTTTTTGTTTCTTTTTCTTTCTTTTTCTTTACTTTTTTTTGAGGTTAAGTCTTGATCTAGCCCATGCTGACCTGGAATTCACTATGTGGTCTCATGCTGGCCTCGAACTCACAGCAATCCTCCTACCTCAGCCTCTTGAGTGCTTGAATTAAAGGTGTGGGCTACCATGCCTGGCTAAAGCATAGTTTTAAAAAAGTAGTTTTATTCATTTATTTGAGAGAGGATGGGCATGCCGGGACCTCTAGCCACTGCAAATGAACACCAGATGCATAAGGTGGCTTATGCATCTGGCTTAAGTGGGTCCTGGGGAATCAAACCTGAGTCCTTTGGCTTTGCAGGCAAGTACCTTAACCACTAAGGCATCTCTCCAGCCCCAAACATAGTTTTTAAATGTGCTTTTCCTCAATATATTTAAAGGTTTTTTGAACTTTTCAACCCTGGTCAAGTTGAGATTTTTACAAATCATGCTTTTAATTTGCAATGAAAGTTTATTTCTTGATGTTTTCAAATGTGTCAATTGCAAGACCATGTGGATGAAGTTCTTAAATGATTGCTCATGAATAACTAAAAATGGCTCATAATTATTGTTTGAAAATACACTTCCTTTTAAGATTTTTTTCAGTTGCTGCTCCTGGAGGTTTAGAGCACCAGCCCACTGCCATCACCTTAGTGTGACATCAGACCTGTGAGACTTACATCTTGGGATTCCCTGAGATTCCCCAGGGCTGTTGCAGTGCATGGGCTGTGTCCCTTACTGCTCCCTGCTGCAGACTAGAGCACAGTGTACCACCCTTGCCAGCCTCTTAGACTTTCCTTTGTCATGTTGGCCTCAGGAGGGTGCAAGAAGACACAGCTCACACTCAGCATTCTCCCAGTAACTTGGCAAATTTTGACCATCTAATACTAGGCAGACCTCTCTGTCTGTACCTCTTTAGCATCTTGGCCTGGTAGTTTCTCATCACTTGCCTTGTGATTTGGGAGATGTTGGTATCCTTGTATGTAGGTTGTTTCAGTGGAATCTGAATTATGTAGTCCACTGGTGCTAGATCAGGAAGTTCATTTCAAGATTTTTCATGTATTTTGTGTGTAGTGTGTGTGTACATGTGTGTGTGCGCACAGTGTATACATATACATGCACCTTGATTACATGTATGTGAAGGCCAGAGCAAGACATCAAATGTCCTCCTCCATCACTCTTCCACCTTATATTTGAGACAGGGTCTCTCACTGAACCTGAAGGTTGCTGTTTTTCAATCAAACTGGCTGACTAGGAAACCTCACCACCACCTCAGCATTGTGGTTACAGACATGCACAGACAGTCATTCATGCCTGGCTTTTGGAGGGGGGAGGGTGTGCTGGGAATCAAATTCAGGTCCTCATGTTTGTGCATCAAGAGCTCTTACCTGTTGAGACATCTCACCAGCTCTCTTTTTTTTATTCTTTTTTTTTTTTGAAACATGGTCTCATGTTCCCCAAGCTGCCTTCAATATTACTAGTAAACAAGGCTAGCCTTGACCTTTTGATTCTCCTGAATCTACCTCTAAAGAGCTGAGATGACAAGCATGCACCACCATGCCCACCTCAGTTTAAGATATTTTTGGTGTTTGCTTTCTTGGATTTCATGGTTTCAAATGTTGATGGTTAAATTAAAGCCAATTCTTGACTTGTTGCAGAGTGTCATCTTTTAACTTTTCTTTCTTTTTTTTTTTAAATCAGTGTGGTGGTTTCTTTCTTTTTTTTTTTTTATAAATTTTTTATTTTATTTATTTGAGAGCAACAGACAGAGAGAAAGACAGGTAGAGGGAGAGAGAGAGAGAATGGGTGCGCCAGGGCTTCCAGCCTCTGCAAACGAACTCCAGACGCGTGCGCCCCCTTGTGCATCTGGCTAACGTGGGACCTGGGGAACCAAGCCTCGAACCGGGGTCCTTAGGCTTCACAGGCAAGCGCTTAACCGCTAAGCCATCTCTCCAGCCCCTCTTTTAACTTTTCAATGCCCCTCCCTTCTTCTTTAAATTCACATTTTATTGACATTACCACTTTCTTCCAGGTTCATGTGTGTAATTTCATATCTGCAGTTTTGTCTGTATGTGTTCTTATGAAATGAGTATTATTTAGCATAATGAATTTTAGCCCACATATTTGGAATGGTATATCTCAGTATTTTGTACCACTTGCTTTCAGTGGACATTAAACTTATCATTTCAAATGTGCTTTCATTTGGAGATAGTCTGAGGTTATTTTGTCATTTGGGAAAATGGAAAGATAACAGGATTTGTTGGCAGAGTGATTGAAAAACATAGGTGAAAATGTTTCAACATCATGTCAAAACTGTGATACAAATGCATAATAGTATCTTATGCAATCAATATAGTACAGGGGATTTGAGAAGTCACCCTACCATCCTTCAACTCTGATGTAAATCTAAACTTATTCTGAAATAGCTTATTTCAATCATAATTGATCATAAATTCAAGCAATTGCTTCTAGAACAGTAATTTCAATACTTAAAGCACACTGAACACATAAACAGCTTCAATGTTTTTTGTTATGTTGTTCCAAGAAAAAGGCAAACTGAAAATCCAAAAATATGCTTGAAGCAGGCAGATGACTAAGGTTACCAGGATCACAAACTGTCATCCTGAAATCTGAGTTCTATAAATTAAAACAATTTACTATTGTTGCATACATAGAATAGAAAATCCAAAAGTAAATTCCCATGCACAAGCAAGTTTTATGCATGACAAAGATGACATTTCCAATTAATGAGGCAATATGTAAATTTTTCACTTGTGTTATTGTAGAGTAAAAACACATAACTTAAACTTTTCCATCTTAAATTTTATAAGTGGTCAAGCTCAGTAATACTTACACATATTCACATGATTATGAAGCAGATTGTGAAGCTTTTATCATGAATTCTGGAATACTGTGCCCATTAAACAACAAATTATTTTCTCCCTCTAAATAGCCCCTGGTAACCATCTTTCTACTCTCTTACTCTATGAATTTAGCTACTTCAGATAACTCATATAAATGGAAACTGATAGTTCTTGTTTTTATTTATGGTTTCTTTCACTTAGCATAATGCTTTCAAGGTTCATACACATCATTCCATGTGTCAGAATGCCTTTTCCTTTTAAGCCTGAGTAATATGTCCTTATGTGTGCAGACCATATTTAGCTTATTAATTCATATTTCAATGGAAATTTAGGTTATTTTCAACTCTAAGTAATTGTAAATAATGTTGCTACACTCACATCTGTGCAGATAAAATCCTTAGTAGTGTGCTTTCAATGGGGGCAGGATATGTATAACCAGAGAGGGATGTCACTTCTATATTTAATTTTTTTTGACAAACCTCCATTCTATTTTCCACAAAGTCTGTTCCAATATACATCTTCACCAATAGTACCCAAAATGTTCAATTTCTTCACATCCTCACCAACGCCTATATCTGCATTTGTGGTAATAGTCATCCATTAGGTGTGCTGTAGTCTGCTGTGGTATTGAGTTTCATTACAGTAGTGATTAGCAATGTCACCCATCTTTCCCTATGTTTCTTGGCCATTTGTACATCACTTTTTGGGAAAAATCATTTAGGAACTTTGCCAGACTTTTTAGTGGGTTAAGATATTTGTTGTTGCATTGCAATACTTTTTCAATTTTAGACATTAACCCTTGATCACATACATGGTTTGGAATTATTTTCCCATACACTGCCTTTTAATTCTGTTGGCGTGTTCTTTGACGCAATGATAAAATTTGAAGTTTCCTGCAATCACATTTCCCTGATTTTGCTTTTCTTGTTTTAAGTTTATTCTGTCAATCAATCTTAAACAATTTTTTTCTTTGTTTTATTTTATCATTTATTTGACAGAGAGAGAAAGAGGCAGATAGAGAAAGAGGGAATGGGTATGCCAGGGCCTCTAGCTATTGCAAATGAACTCCAGATGCTTGTGCCCCCTTGTGCATCTGGCTTACATGGGTCCTGGGGACTTGAACCGGGGTTCTTAGCTTTCGCAGACAAGTGCCTTAACAGCGAAGCCATCACTCCAGCCCCTCTCAATCAATTTTAAATAAATGCTTCTATATGATGTGGAGAAGGTTCTAATTTTCTTCTTTGCCTGTGATTTTCCCAACATGTTTTGTTAAAGAGGCTATCTTTCTTCATTAGGTAGGCTTGGTACCCTGCCAAAGGTCATTAGACTATATGAATGAGGGTTTATTTCTAAACTCTGTAGTGTGTATCCTTAGCCTATGTGTTTTTATGCCCATACCAGAGTATTGTGATTACTATAGCTATATTATATGGTTTAAAGTCAAGAAAGATGAGTCTTCCATATTTTAGTCTTCTGTTTTCTTTTTGTTGTTTTGAGGAATGTTTTGGCTATACACCTGTGTTTTCATTTAGCTTATTGGATGTCTTTTTAAACTTAATGTATAAAATAATGCTCTTTCTTATATCTATAGATTGTATTTGCTTCTACAAACTCCCATCTTACTTCTTCTTCCTCCTTCATTGGTACATCTCTCTATATATGATCCTCCTTCTACCTTCATACTAAATAAGCCAATCTTGTAACCTATGATAAGTCCCATTCTACTTGCGCTACACACATACATACATACACACACACACAACTGTGTGTGTGTATTTAATCTAAACTCTACATATGAGAGAAACATGAAGCATTTGTCTTTCTGTGTCTGCTTTGTTTTACTTAACATGATGATCTCCAGTTCCATCCACTTCCCTGTCAATGCCATAGTTTGACTGTGCTTTATTGCTGAATAAGATTCATCATATATATAGTATTTTCATCTTGGCTGATGCTACACCTTAACTATTATGTTTATGTAGGGGGTTTTGTTGTTGTTGATGGTAATGTATTACTTTTGGGTTTTTTTTGTTTGTTTGTTTGAAACAGTCTCATGTAGCACAGTCTGGCCTAGAATTCCCTATGTAGATAAGAATGACTTTGGACTCCTGATCCCCTTGCATCTACCTCTCAATTGCTGGCATTATAGATATATGCTACCACATTTGGCTGACTACTGTGACTGGTGCCTCAATAAACATAGATGTTCAGTTAGTTCTCTTGTGTTTTGATTTAGAGTACTTTGGGTTTATACCCAGAAGTGGTATAATAAATTATATGGCAATTTTGTTTATATTTTTTGAGAAAACTCAATGCTTATTTCCATGTAGCTATACAAATTTACATTCCCACCAAGAGTGTATATGGCTTCTTTTCTTCTATGTCCTTTCCAATATTTGTTGCTGCTCATTTTTTACTAATCTCCATCATTATTAGATGATATAGAATATCAATATAGTTTTGATTTGCAAATACATGATTGCTACAGATTATGAGCATTTTTCACACATTTATTGGCCATTTGTCTTTCTTTTGAGCACTTTTGTTCAGTTTATTTGCTCAGTTATTGATTGGATTACTTGGGCTTTTAGTGATGCTTTGTGGGGGTTAGTTATAAATTCCAGATATTAATCCCATGTCAGATGTATAGCTGTCAGATTTTTCTCCCATTTTATAGGCTATCTTTTCACTACATTGTTTCCTTTGCTGTGTAGAAACATTTTAAAATTTCATGCAATTCTAATGATAAATTTTTGCTATTATTTCCTGGGTTATTCATATCCTTTCAGAATGTTCTTGCCTATATTTATACCTTGATGTATTTCCTCTATATTTGCCTCTGTCAGTTTGGAAGTTTTAGGTCTTACATTAAAATCTTTGATCTATCTTGATTTTTTTTTAAACATGGTGAGAGATAGAGGTTAAGTTTCATTCTTCTGGATGGATACTCTTTTCCTATGGATATTTTTTCTGCAGCACAATTTGTTAAATAGGCTTTTTTCAAGAAAATTGGTTTATAGTTTTCTTTAATGTCATAGTTTATATAGTTTTGGTATTGGAGCAATTCTGACTTCACAATTATTTGAGGAGTAATGCTATTAATTCTTCTTAATAAACCTTGGACAATTTTTCAATAAACCTGGTCTTGGGCTTTTCTTTTTCAGGAGATTTATTTATTGCTGATTTGCTTTCATCATTTATTAATCTGTTTTATTTTTATACACTCATGTTTTAATTTTGATCAATCATATTTGCCTGGGAACTTATGCATTACTTTTAGAAATAGCATAACTTTGAAAACCACTCCTTTATTATCCTCTGGATTTTATTTCTATTGTTGTAATGGACTCTTTCATCTCTATTAGTTTGACCTTCACTCTCTTTAAAACATTTTATTTGTGGGGGAGAGAGAGAAAAAAAAAAACAAGCAAGCATGCCAGAACCTCTTCTTCTTGAACCTTACAAAGGTACTCCAGATCCATGTACCACTTTGTGCATCTGGTGTTATGTGGGTTCTATTGAATAGAACCAAGCCAGCAGGCTTTGCAAGCAAGTGATTTTAAACACTGAGCCCTGTGCCCTGCCCCAAACCTTCACCCATTGTATTGGATAAGGACTTATCAATTTTATTTATAGTTTCAGAAGACCAATTGTTTGTTTCATTAATTCTTTGTATTGCTCTTTAAGTCTTTGTTTCTCCAGTTAGGTTTAAAGAATAGGTTTTGGGTTGGGGAGATTGCTCAGTGGTTAAAGGGACTTTCTTTGAGGATAACTTTCATGGATATAGTAATTCTGGTTGGTAGTTTATTTTCAGGGCTTGATGTATATCATTCCATGCTGTCATGGAATTCAGAGTTTCTGCTCAAAACTCTGATTTTATTCTGATGGATTTACCATTCTAAATTAGTTGGAATTTTTCCCTGGGAGCTTTTAACACTGTTTCTTTGTTCTTTAGTATTACAATTTTAGATATGATGTACAATCTCATATTTTGGTAAAAAATAACATTCTACATGTCATAATTGTGAAAGACATTATCTTTCCCTAGATTTGGGGATTTTTCTGTTATAATTTCACTGGGTATGTTTCTTATGCATTGAATGTATATCTCAGATACCACTATCTTATGAAATTTTTGTTTTAATCTCTTGATCTTGTCTCACAGTTCTTGAAAATTGTGGTTATATCTCATTTTTATTGCTATCTGAATGTAGTATTTCCTCAATATTGCCTTCCATCCTTCATTTTATTTGTTGGTAATACTTTTCAAACTGTATTCAGATTTTAAAAGAAAGAAAGAATGAATGAGTGAGTGAATAATGTAGAAATGGACAAGATAGAGAAGTTCACATTCCCCACACAGCATTTGTCTACACATGAGGATGGAACATAAAAATGTATCTCTGTTTAAGGAGAGACATGGTTACAGTGGTGAATGTGCTAATTTAATTTTGATCATCAACGGGTTTTTTAAATATTATGGAAACAAATTTCTGGTTATGTCTGTGACGGGGGTTCTAGTTTAGATTAATTGAGGTGGGAAGATTCAACCTAACTGTGATGAGCACTGTTCTATGTGCTGGGAGTCTAGAGTGAATGAAAAGTAGAAAATGGGGAGAGTATAAGCATTCATCCCTCTCTGCTTCCTCATTGTGGATTGTATGTAACCAGCTGCTCCATGCTTCTGTTAGCATGCCTTCCACACCAGTATAGACTATACCCTTGAATTATAAGGTAGAATAAATCCTTCCTCATTTAAGTTGCTTCTTGCCAGGTATTTTGTCATAGAAACCAGAAAAATAATAGAGAAAATTGGTACTATGAAGTGAGGCCATTGCTATGATAAACCTGACCATGTGTGCCTAGGCTTTTTGAACTGGCTTGAGGGACGAATGTGAAAGCATTAGGATGTTTAGGTTAGAAAAGCTCTAGAATGCTGTAAGCAGAATGTAATGAACATGCTGGTGGCAGCCAGAAGACCAGAATGCAGAGAGAAACATGGACAATGAAAGTTTGGCTCAAGAGTAAGATTGGGGAACTACTCATCGTTCTGATCCAGTTCTATTGTGAAAGGAACAAATGGAAAAAACATATTAAAAATGTGTCACTAGAAGTGTAACAGAGGAAGTTTAGAGTTACAAACAAGACTGGAGCTGAGAAAGCAGCTCCCGTTGTTAAATAAATCAGTGCCATTAAAGAGAAAACTCTTGCACTGTACTGAAAGAATAAGAAAAGTACCCTAAGGGCAAGACCCCACCCATTAGACACTTCATCTTATGAAAGTCCAAGCACCTTTGAAAGAAGAGAACCTAAACTGAGAAGGCTATGGAAAGGATTCCCTCCTGGAATACAGCTGCCTAGAGAAGTTGTTTCCCAAGGCCAGCATAGAAAGCACACAGAGACCAATGAAACTGTGATTGCAGGAAACCAGGCTTTCTCAAGCTGGTAGCAGAACTTGGCAGCATTGTCCATGTGATTCTGCTGTTGCAGGCATGAAAGTTACAAGATTGAGGGTCTTATGGAGTCTTATACCATCGTTCCAGAGAGCTGTTGATACTTGGAAATATATGGCAGAGCTGAAGTCTCTTCAAGGAGGCTCCAAGAAGCCACTGCATAAAGTTGTGAAAGTGGTCTAAGTTGCTATGGATACTTCAGGATGTTGGAGATGCCATAGCCATGAGATGTACACTGAGGATAGCTTTATGCACAGAATGGAGCTGGATCAAGAGAGAAGCTATGGGTGCTATAGGCAGCAGAGCTGGAGGGACAAGACTATGCAATCCTTTTGGAGACCAAATAATTCCATCACAAGCCCCACATATCGTTCGTTGAACTGGAGTGTGTTTTCTTGCTTAGTTTTGGTGCTTCTTTAGACTCATCTTTTCTGGCTATAAATCCATTCTTCACATTTGTCATGGAAACACTTGCTCTGTGCCATTATATACTGAAAGTATATAACTTGTTTATTAACTTTATAGGGGCTTTAAGTTAAGCAATTGCCTTGAATCTAAGAAAAGACTTTGAACTTTTGCACCATGTTGAGAATGTTAAATATTTTGTGGACTTTTGAAGTTGACTGAATGCATTTTGCATTGTGAGATGGCCATGGGTTTATGCAGATTAAGAATGGGTGGTTGTGGCTTAAAAGTGACATGTTTGGATATCAAATTTAAAAGGATTGAACTTGTGATAGTGAAGGAGACTTAGGAGAAAGCTAGCTTCTTTTAGACAGTTTCAGTTTGGGATAGGAGTCCAAAGAGAGAACCAGAAGATGTCACCTTGGCAGAAATGGGACATGTGTCTGATCCAGTTTCATCCACAATGGCTGAGGCACACCCTGATGCCTCCACAGTCCAGCACACTACCTAAATTGGCTGGCCATTGGAGTCCACCCCTTAACTCTTCAAACAAATTAGGTCTTCCTTTTTCTCTTTTCAGATGGCAGTGACTTTGGGATGTCTCAGAAGGTATCATAGTGCTGGAAAGAAGTGACTGGAGTACTGAGTAACATCTCGATCACACCTTCCAAGGTTCAGGGTCTAATGAGGAAGAGGTGGTGGAAAGAATGTAAGAGCCAAAGGAAGGGTAGGACTCCTTACAACGTGCTCCAACCAGACATAAAATGGCCTGGATATCCATGACCTCACCATGCCTGACACTACCTACACAAGATCATCATAAGAGGAGGAAAAGACCATGACATCAAAATAAAAGAGAGACTGATTGAGATGGGAAGGGGATATGATGGAGAATGGAATTTCAAAGGGGAAAGTGTGGGGGGAGGGAGGGTATTACCATGGGATACTTTTTATAATCATGGAAAATGTTAATAAAAGTTGAGGAAAAAAATAGGTCTTCCTGAAAAAAAATCCATTTTTAATCTGTTATAAAGACTTGTCTGTGCTGAGCTCTGATCTCTCTGTGCCCTGTGATGTCTGTCTGGACATGTGTAAGCCTGCCTTTCCCCTGAGTAGGGGAGAGTACTATTTCTTGGCCTGTGTAGTTTTCTGCTTGCCTCCCTCTGTTATATGTTTTGAAGTAACCTCTCACTTTAATTACAAGTATGATTTTTCTCTAACCTCTGAGTCTACCACATGTATACTTCCTTTACATTCTAGATCTACCATGTAGTTATTTCCTCTAAATTTTGGGCCTGCTAGTTTTGTAATTTCTCTAAACTTGGGTAACCATGGATGTAACTATCTTTACTACCCATTTCTCATCTGAATTTCCTGTTTTCTGCTTTTGTACTTTCCCTCTCCTATTCTTCCTTAAACCATCACCACTTGCTCTCTTAACATTCTTCCATGGGGAAGCTCAGGGCAGATGTTGTGCCTTCCACATGAGTGCATGTTTTTTTTTTTTAAATTCTCCCTACATAAGCTTCTAGGTCCTATCTTCCATATGCTTATTACTCTGCTCTGCCTTCTTTCTAGACCTCCATTTCTCTTAAATGAACCTCAGGAACTATGCTGTGCCTTCCACATGAGTGTGTTTTCTATCTTCCACATGCTTGTGACTGTGCTCCAACCCTTTTCTAGATCCTGATTTCCTGTCAATAAACCCCACAATTTGTGAATATCCCTAAATAAATTCAATAATTCAAACTTCATCATTGAGTCCATTTTTATCAATCCTCAGTTAAATAGTATAAGGGCCCAAAATTGGGGTTCATAAGTTTTGGAGACCCCTCATGAACCCCCAAATCCTGAATCAATAGTTAAATTGTGATTTTTAGACATGACAAGATCAAGAGTAACCTAGGACACACATCTCTGGGCATATCTGTAAGGGAGGTTTTAGATTAACATAATTGAGGTGCCTACCCTACCTGGATGATACCACCCCATGGGCTGGGATCCTGGACTGAATAAAAAAGAGAAAGTTAGCTAAGCACTAACATTCATGTCTCTCTACTTCCTGACAGCAGATAGAATGTGACCAGCTGCTTTGTGATCCTGCCACCATGCCTTCCCTACCAAGAACTGTATCCTAAACTGCAAGCCAAAATAAATCCTTCCTTCATAAATTTGTTTTCTTTTGAGGTATTTTGTCACATCAGCAAGAAAAAATTAACTAATGCAGTGATATAATGGCACTTACCTCTGTTAAACTTTAAGAAAGTTAAGTGGACTTTGCCAACTCTAGTGTCCCTACCACTTAATTATGTACAGTTTGGTCCTATTTAGTAATGTACATTCCAACATAAAAATTGTTTATTATTTGTGCTGCTCAACATTAATAATAAATTCTTGTCTTTTGGTAAAAATGTATACTATTACAAAGGTTTTTAATTGTCCTTGGTCTTGCAATGCAATGTTGAGGGAACCTTCTTTGGAAGAATTGTTTTCCTGGACAAAAGGGGAAAGCAATGCCTTCCTGAAGCTGGTATTTCCTTGACCATGAGAGCCAATTGTTAAATTTTCAAGCATTTACAAGCACTTCCTACATATAGTCAATTAATAAAATCAAACTATATAAACTAACAATCACATCTGCTATACTGTAAACAAATATCATGTATATTCAAAATCCATCAATCCCTAAATCATTTGTCCATATCTCACTGTTACCTATGCTCATGAAGTAACTTAGTTACTGCCTGAATGATAGAAAAATATTTCTTTCCAATTTGGTTTTCACTGACATCACTTTGATATTGTGAATTCAGCAATTGGACAACATAATGAATTTTCCTCAACATTTTCTTCCCAGAGAACTTGTGTTGGGCACTAGATAGGAAATGTACATTCATTTGCCATAACACTACTTGTTGCAATTGATTCACTCTAGAGATGTTCTGAAATGGTGGGTATGATCAGACCTTATCAATGATGTCACATAACATATGAAATTCAAAATATAACTCACAAAGGTTAGTGTTTTAAACCCGTGAAGTATGGTCATACATGACAAAGGTAGACATACCAAAAAATTTGATACTGAACATTTACACAGGTATCTGAAGATACCCAAATATGCCTGATAAAGACATTTTTGAAAGTTGTAAAGCACTGAGAGAGGGCAGTGTCTGGTCTGAAAACATTTAAATAAAAAGTCAATAGGCCTCACAAACATCAAAGGGTCCAGGGAGAAGAATCTCTCCTTTACCCAATACCTATAATTTTATTTCTCTTTCCTCTCTCTTCTTGTGCCACATCCTTTAACCAAAACTTACTTCCCCCTTTACCCAATGCAACTGTGGGACTACATACAGCTGCAAGAACATGAGACTATGTTTATTTACAGGATAATGGACTTTGGGATCATTTATTCATGTTACAAATCAGAAAGAGGAAGGGTGAAATAAACTTCAGTTCATCTTCATGTTCCAAATTCTCAGTGATTTTATGTATTTTTTTTTCACTGTCAACAGATAGAGAATGTAAGAATTCTGACTTCTCAGCTACTCAAAAAGAAAACACTTGTGGTAATTGGATGTCATTACCATCAAACTTGTGTTATTAAAAATACAGACAGAAAGCCAGTCATGGTGCAGTATGTGGAAGGCTGAGGCAAAAAAGTCACAAGTTATTTTGAAGGCAGCCTAGAAAACACAGTGAGGTCAAGGCCAGCCTGCACTACATAATGAGTAGTCCATATCTTTAAGAGGGGATAAATAGAGGCAAGGAAGTAAAGAGGGAGATATCAGAATGGGTAACAATCTGTGTCTAACCATGTCCAGGTGAGCTAGCTGTCTGACTGGTGAGGTCTGCAATTCTTCATATGTTTGTAACATCAAGAAATGGTTCAGAAACAGGCAAATCAAAAAATTCTTATTGATTACCATATGTGTTAGCTTGGGTAGCAACTAAAGGTAAAGGGGACTGAAGACTTTTGAAAAAGTCTTCTGATTGATGTCTGCTTCATCAGCCAATACACTGTCTAAAAATATTCATTTAATGCTTTAAGCAAAAATTAAATGATGATTCACTAACTTAAGGCTTGGTGAAGGCAAGGCAGTCTTCCAAGATGTTTGCCTTATACAGTTTTAACAAATAATCCATATTTCTCAGTGCCTACAACAACAAATATTTATTATTTGTTCACACACACATATGCCTAGACACAAAGTGAAAAATCCTCATGATTCCACATAAATGATTATGTATAGGAGTGTGCAGATACATGTGCAATCACAGGACAAATGAAAACACTGGCATACAAACCACTCAGAATCCCATCAACTGATCACATTAGATTAAACAATACTGATTTTATAAGAAACATAAAAAAGCCAAAGCTTCCAAAGAAATAAAGGATAGAAGTACAAGATCCAATCTCAGTCATGTAAATGCCCTACATCAAAACAAGAGTCTGAAAAATTATAAAACACCTGAAGACTTAAAAAAAGCCAGGCATGGTGGGGCATGCCTGTAATCCCAGCACTTGGGAGGTGGAGGCAAGAGGGCTAGGAGTTCAAGGACATCCTTGGCTACATATCAAGTTTGAGGTCAGTCTAGGCTACATAAAACCTTGTCTCAAAAAAATAAAGACATGTTAATCATTTTAGATATGGACCATTTTGTACATTCATAAACAGGATACCAAACAGGCAGTGCTCTAGCAAGGCTTCCCATTCTGGGCTCTTAGGTCAAGAGGGAGATGCAGTCCAAATGTCCAGTAGGCAGTGAGGCAGAGTTGGCAGGCCTAGATGGCACAGAGGGGCTGGACAGCTGCAATTCTGTATCTCCAGCAGGACCTATAGTCAGGAAAGAAGGTGCAAGAGCCAAGTCACATCCATGTTACTGCCCCAAACTCCTCACATTATTTTGTAGCCCACATAATCTAACATTTGTCACTGAGATCAATGAACTAGTGAGACCAGGGCTATTGCTGTCTGAATTTTCCATTTCTACTCTTGCCTTCCCCCATCTCTTGGTCAGCCCCCTGGGTCTCTGAATATGTTCCTTCCCATATCAGGAAAGTATCTTCCCCTCGCCACCCACAGTTGCTGGCCTAGCCTATGATGTCTCCTCAGCCATACCTCTGTGATCAGTAACAGCTCCAGCTTCATTCAGTTTCACCCAGCACTGCTTCTGCGCACACACACTTGTCCCCATCTGATTTTTTTCTCAGCAATTCCTAGCCTTTACTCACAGCCTCCTCAGGGATGTAATTCTCCTCTGAACTCATGAAGCCCTTTCTCTCTGAGCATGCTATTTAGGTTCAGTGGCAAAATGCAGTATAGGAAGGCAGCCAGGCTCTACATCTACAAGGAAGACTCCATGGAGTGAGCGTTATAATCCCTTCTATTTAAGGTGCATATTACCTGGTGTGTCCTTCCGAGACCATCTCAAGCTACAGTGGACTAAGATAGCCCTGGCCTGTACGTTATTATACCCTGTTGTGGTTTGAACTTAAAATGTCCCCCAAAGTCCCATGTGTTTGAAAACACATGAAGTTTGATCCCCAGCTAGTGGCATTTTTTGTGTAGTTTGTGGCTGTGGCATCTTTATGAGGTAGAGCTTTGCTGGAGAAAGTTGTGTTAGGTCAGGATGGGCTCCCAAAATGGAGCCACCAAGGACAGCAGAATGGTGACCCAGACTTATCCACATTCCTCAAGAAACCACCCAGCAATTATCCCTTCCTTGCCTAACAATGCCCCAGGTCATGATTTCCTGCCCCCTTATCTTATAAGTCACCTGCTCACTGTTCTGGTCTCACACTCTAGCTATCTGAAGTGGCTAATGTAAAGAACAAAGGAGTCCTTTTCCCTTCCTTATCTTCCCCCAACTGAAGAAGCCTTATAAAGAGCAGTATGTGGAATCTCAGGTTGGATGTGATCAACTCTTGAGAGTCAGTCCTGGCAGCTTGTAGTTTTCCTGAATAAATGCTTTCATCTTTGCATAGCCTCCATCAATTCTAAACCTTACATCTGGTGCCCTGACTTGGATAGGAGGCTTTCAGTTTTCCTCTTGGATGGCCAGACCTCCTTTCTCCTGACCAGACCACTGAGTTACCATTTGACCCTCTGAAGGCTTTGTACCATCTCTACCTGGTATGGGCTTTCACACCCACCACAATCCGGCCTCACTCTTCTTCCTTTCCTCATCTCCTTCCTCCTTTTTGGTAAGTGTCCCTCTTGGGTTCACCTGCTCTCAGATTTAATCCCTCCTCGTGGAAGCCATGTAGACAAGCCACGCTACACCCCTCAGCCATTTTTGGGCCCCAACACCAGGTCTCAAGAAAGATGCAGTCTTGATACTTTGGGTCTCTTGCTGTCTGGTCTACCATACCCTAAAGGGAGCCTTTTTGTTCAGTTGCACTATCATGGAACACTCTCCTCCCTCTCCCTCCTGAGGTCTCGTTTTTCACTGACAGCCATTTTCGCCATTGGGAGAACAGTCACCTGCCTTTCCCATTAACAGGCTAAAAAGCTGACAGTTGCGACCTGTATGGCCTCTGTCCATGTGGGAAGTGCAGGTCCTGTTCACCCTGATGAGTCAGGGCGTTCATATTGGTGTTCTGTGTAAACCTAATTTAAGCCCTGGTTCTTCTCTCTCACTCTTGTTTTGCTTTTTCCCTGTCTCTTTAAGAACTTAAAGCCTCTACAACTCTTGGATGACATCTTATCTTTCACTGAAATTCTGGTTGGCCATAATATAAGCTGGACAATGGGTCCAAATGGCCTGGTAATAGTACTTTTGATTTCCAAATTCTCACTGATTTAAAAAAAAATTCTGCCAACATACAGGCAAATGATCCAAAATATCCTATGTTCAAGCATTTTTCACTCTGCATGCACGGGCTTCTCTCTGCTCTACCTGCTCTTCTCATCAGGTCCTTCTAGCCAAGGTCTCAGGAATGTGCTCTCATTCAACCCCTCCCCCATACTCATCCTCACTGTCTGCTTTTGACCCGGATGCCATAGATAACCTCACCCCAACAGCTCCTGTGGCTCTTCCAGCTCCCTCAGCCTCTCCTGACCCCTGCCTGGTAACAAGGTTTGATTTTAGTCTCCAGAGTTGTAAATATAATAGAAATTTAAAATGGGAATTAACAGCTTCTGAATAAATAAATAAATGAATGAATATGTAAAAGGGAAATGGTTGTCTAGAGTCTATATGAAAAGCGCACTTAAAATGAATGTGTGTGTATGAGTATGTATGTGGCTCACAGCCCTAACGCTGCAGAATGTTTTCTGTTCTGAGCAGTGCCATTTCATTGTGGTGGGATGTTCTCCACCAAGCCCACTGTATTAGATGGCATAGCCAATTTTTACTAGTTGATTGTTCCCCAGAAGGAACACTAAAAGTAATTAATATCATAGTTTTTTAAATTTTTATTTATTTATTTGAGAGCGACAGACACGGAGAGAAAGACAGATAGAGGGAGAGAGAGAGAATGGGCGCGCCAGGGCTTCCAGCCTCTGCAAACGAACTCCAGACGCATGCGCCCCCTTGTGCATCTGGCTAACGTGGGACCTGGGGAACCGAGCCTCGAACCGGGGTCCTTAGGCTTCACAGGCAAGCGCTTAACCATAAGCCATCTCTCCAGCCCTAAAAATATTTCTTTTTGACTGAGCAGTTAGACTGCTTATTTACAAAGCCAGATGCACATAGTGGAGCATACATTTGGAAATTGTTTGCAGTGGCAAGTGGCTCTGGCATGCCCATTCCCTCTCTTTTCCATGAGACTTGTCTCCTTTTGTCATTAGATCATGGCAGTTTAGTCAGTTTCTCTATTCTTTGGGTATATTAGATATAGCTGAATTAATTTCAGAAACTGACTTACAGATTGGATGGGCATTTTATTTAGCTTTTAAAAGTGCTAAATCTCCTCATAATATATACATACACCATATATATATATTATAAAATATCCCAATTCTGATAAGCTTTAAAAATTGTAAAACTTTTCATATCTTTATATTTAAGCAAAAAATGTTACTACATAACATAGATTTCTTATTTATTTTCAGTTATGTTAGCAGATCTTTTGATCATAGTTTACTCTCTGTAACCTCATGTGCCTTAAATATGTGAACTGTACTTTTTTCAATATGGGACTTTTCCAGATATCAGAATATTGTAATTTGGTTTATACAAAGTCCATGATGCTTGGCCATCAATAAGCATACATCACCATTCCTGGCTAAAACTATAATTTTAAGATGATTCTTGTCTTGTTCATGCTGGTTTTGCTGGATGAGGTTCACTGAGGTTATCTAAGTCTTATAAAAACTGACTTATTGCAGGGCATGGTGGTGCACACCTTTAATCCCAGCACTCGGGAGGCAGAGGTAGGAGTTTCACCATTAGTTTGAGGCCACTCTGAGACAACATAGAGAATTCCAGGTCAGCCTGAGCTAAAGTGAGACCCTATCTCGAACCCCCCCCCAAAAAAAACTGACTTATTGTGATTTTGTTCTTAGAAAAACTGCAAAAGCTCACCATGTCTTAGGAAAATCCACTATATACAAACAACATTAATATAGTTTCTCTACGCTTCATGTAACAGTCATAAATATTTCTTTAGTTAAACCTTAAAATTGTTCAATGGTAAAAGGTACTTATTTAAGAAATTATTTTATGTCTGTCTTATTGTCTCTAATGTATGTTAAAATTGGGCTTGCTTAACAATGACCAGATTTTATTTTATACTTGAGCTATGTATAAACAGTCTCAGTCAAGGTTTCACTTAATTAATTGTCTCATTTATGGTATATTAAGTTAATTGCTTATAAAGATATTGATACTTAAGACATGTTTTCTGCCCTAATAATATAAACTTAAATTGCTATTCTGCTTTCAGCTTGGTTGGTGGAGGAGGGTAATTGGTTCTTACATTGGTATATAGACTAACCAAAGTTGTTTTCAAACACAGACGTGAAGTTTATATACTGTCTTGTCTTTTTTCTGGCATACAATTTCTAGATTAAATCAATTGCCTTAAAGTTATTGATAAAAATATTTGATGAGATATTGTTTTCATGCTATTAAAATGTTCTGTCTATACTTATAAGTGATATATACTTAAAAGATAGAATTTGGGGCTGGAGAGATGGCTTAGCGGTTAAGTGCTTGCCTGTGAAGCCTAAGGACCCCGGTTCGAGGCTCGGTTCCCCAGGTCCCACGTTAGCCAGATGCACAAGGGGGCGCACGCTTCTGGAGTTCGTTTGCAGAGGCTGGAAGCCCTGGCGCGCCCATTCTCTCTCTCTCCCTCTACCTGTCTTTCTCTCTGTGTCTGTTGCTCTCAAATAAATAAATAAATAAAAACTTTAAAAAAAAAGATAGAATTTGTACGCTTTCTATGTCTAAGATTTAGCTTACACTATCATCTGACAATTAAACTTAAATATTAGTCCAAATGATCTTAAACTATTGTGTCATTCTCTAACCAGATCTGCTTTGCTAACCATTTGCTAACCAGATATGTTCTGTACCCTTTTTAACTAATCTGTTTTGCTAATCAGATATGTACAGTCTCTCTGAGTGATTACTAACCATATGTAGAAGCCAAAATCAATTGGAAGCATTGGAGTTTAAAGGATAACCAATATTTTGGTTCCTGCTCCCAGGTCAGAAGGCCACAGGAGATGATGGTAAACTTGAACTTCTAGCCTCTGATAAGTTACCTGTCTTCTTGATCAAGAGGATATGGAGACCCACAAATGAATTCCAAGTCAGAGTATCTGCAACAGGAGAGTCACATCGGAGGAAAATCAGTCCTCCAGGCCTTCCAAAAGAGAGAAGGCCACTTGGTCAGCATGGCCTTGACTTATCCTAGTAGATCACAATGCTGAGAGTCATAGAACTCCTCACAGGTCCCCAAAGGTCTTTTTTACAGCACCATTGTTGACCTCCAAAATATACAGTTAATTCTGACAGCCTACATGGACTTAATCACCCAGTAAGAAAAATATAGCTACAATATAAACAAAGATTCAGACTAATAGGCTCCCTGTCTGATGCTGACTTACAGTATTAGACTCTAACATTAACTTATGCCTTCTGCCTCAGCTGTCCCTGATTACTTCTGAACTTCACCTATCCTGGCTCCAGCTCCTCCCACTTGCCTTAGCCAGAATCAGAGGTATTTCTCAGGCCCCCTGCTTCCTTAGCTCTTAAACCTATCTCATCCAGGGATAAGTACACTGCCACCCCAATGGACACTCTCAAACTTAAACTCTTTTGTGTTCTTACTCTTATCCTGATCCCAAAATGCTCCTCTTGATGATCAGGGGCTTCCTGGTGCCCCTCTGCCTCCTCTTTCTTGCCCCAAGCCCTCTATCCCTCACCTCTGAATGCTCATCCTCCCTTTATGCTTGGTGTTTTATTTTTATTTTTATTTACTTATTTTAAAGTGTCAGACAGAGAAAGAGGCATAGAGAGCAAGAGCAAGAGAAAGAAAAAGAGAATGAGCTCTCCAGGGCCTCTAGCCACTGCAAACAAACTCCAGATACATGCGCCCCCTTGTGCATCTGGCTAATGTGGGTCCTGGGTAATCGAGCCTTGAACCAGGGTCCTTAGGCTTCACAGGCAAGTGCTTAACCACTAAGCCATCTCTCTAGCCCTACGCCTGGTGTCTTGATGTTGTAGCTGTTGACAAGAGTAACAAACAACTTAATTTTCCCTTCTGTTTTCTCATGGGGTGCACAGGGCCCATCTCCCTCACCTTCTCTATAACAGGTGTCACCAGCGACTGCCTAGAAGCCAGCTCAATACAGGGATGGTATGAGAGAGGTCTCTGTTTCATTCAGGACCAAGTCATAACAATGTGCTACCACTCTGCCATCTCTAGCCACCATGAAACTGCCTCCTCATCACCTGCCTTAAAGAGAGACCCATCGATTGCATTATCCAGCCTCTCCCGTAAGAACTCACTGCCCCTATGGTCAGCATGAAAAAATTAACCTTCGTCTCTTGTCATTAACAACAGGCAGGAATGTTAGGTCGGGATGGGCTCCCAAAATGGAGTCACCAAGGACAGCAGGATGGCAACAGAGACTTACCCACATTCCTCAAGAAATTGCCCAGCCATTATCCCTTCCTTGCTTAACAATGCTCCAGTCATGATTTCCTGGCTCCTTATCTCATAAGTCACCCGCTCACTGCTCTGGTCTCACACCCTAGCTACTTGAAATAGCTAATGTAAAGAAAAAAGGAGCTCTTTTCCCTTCCTCACCTTCCCCCAACTGAAGAAGCCCTATGAAGTGCACCATCTGTAACCTCAGGTTGGCTGTGCTTTGCTCTTGAGAGTCAGTCCTGGCAGCTTGTGTTTTTCCTGAATAAAAGCTTTCATCTTTGCCTCAGAATGGTTTGCTTGGTCTTGGTCACTCCCGAACCTTACAGCGGATCTTTGGAGGTGGGCCTTAAGGATTTATAGCATGACCTCACTTCCTGTTAGCACTGCTTTCTGACTGGCTGCAATGTGACCAGTTGGCCTTCTGCTCTTGCTGCCATACCTTCCCTACCATTATGGAATGTATCCTCTAAAATCTGTAAGCCAAATTAAACCCTTTCTTTCCTTAAATTGCTTCTTGTCATAAGGTTAGTCAAAGTAATAAGTAAACAAGCTAACAGAGAAAATTGGTCCTGAGAAGTGGGTCCATTGTTGTGATAAACCTGATCATGTACTTTGTAGGCCTTTGGAACTGCTTTGTGAGACCATGGAAAGAGTTTGGAGCTTTGGGCTAGATAAATCTACAATGGGGCATTCTGGTGGCTCAGTTGCTTAGCAAGCTGCATTATTTGTCAGGAGGTTATTGGTTTGAAAAGTCTACAGTGCAAGCAGAGTTTAAGGAGCCATTCTTGTGTGGGTTTGGAAGTCCCAAATGTGGAGATAAACATGGAGAGTGAAGGCTTGACTCATGAGGTTTCAGAGGGGAACAAAGATTTTATGTGCAACTGGGTTGAAGACAGTTCATGTTATATTATGGCAAAGAAACTGGCTGAATTCTGCTCGTGTCCTGGTAATTTGAATAAAGATGAACTTAAAAGTAACGGACTTTTTGGAGGAGAAAATTTCAAAGGAGAATAGCATCAAGCCCATGGCATGGTTTTTGCTCACTGCTCTGATTTCAGGTCTACCTTGAAAGTACAGGGCAAAAAGATATGAAGAATGTGTCATTTGGAGAAGAAAGGAGCAAGTGTAAAGTTCCCCACAATAAGCATACTGAGAAAAAGAGAAACCTATTGTTCTGTGTTGGGACTATAAAACAAATTTGCCATGAGGATACTACCTTACCAATTGAAGGCTTTAAGTTGTAAGAATGCAAATTCTTTAACAACAGAAAATATAATGCAGCTCAAAAACAATTGCCTAATCTGTGTTTTCAGATTTAGGAAACTTTGTACCTTTGGTCCAAAGGGCAACAGAAATTAGCAACATCATTCGCATGGTACTAGTTTGGTAGGCATGAAAGACTGAGAAAGTCATGGTGCTTTGTTTCATGGTTTTAGAGAGCTGCTGAAGCTGAGAAATGTGAGGCAGGGTCATTGTCCCTGCAAGGAGACGCTGGGATGCTATTTTGTGACATTGTTTAGATTAAGCCTAAATAACAATGGAGATCCCAGGATGTGGGAGATACCAGGACCATGGAATATCTGCCAAGGAAAGCTATAGGCTCAGAAAAAAAGCCAGTCAAAGACAGAAGCTGTGTGTGCTAAAGACCAAAAAACGTGTGGGTTGGGGCTATCCAAGCTCTTTGGAACCTAGAGGATTCTATAGTAATTTCAAGCTACTGAACATGGACATGGAGCTGCAGTTTGTTATTTGCCATGCTGAGATTTGGTCTTGCTTTGATCTGGTCTTTCCTAGCCATGTGTCCATTCCTTCCTTTTGGAATAGGAATGTTTGCTCTATTCCAATATATGTTGGAAATATATAATTTGTTCTAATTTTACTGGCGTTCACAGTTAAGAGATGTATTGATTTGAATGCAAATTGTCTCCCATAGCCTCATGTGTTTATGGTTAATCCTTAGTGTGTAGAGCCTTTGGGAGGTGAAATCTTGCTGGAGGAGGTGTGTCACTGGGAGCAGGTCTTGGGATGTTATAGTCCAGCCAAATTTTCCAGTGCAAGACAGCCCAATCCTTTTCTTTCCTGCCTGATGATGTGAATATGTGATGCTATGATGTCTGCTCTTGCTATTCTTTCTCTGCTATGATGAAATTGTTTTAGGTACTGGACCTGGTTTGTGGGAGAAATACAAAAGGATTTAGAATTTTGAGCTCCCGAGTCTTTATAATGCTATGGGAAAAACTTAATGGATAGTTCTGAAAGATCAAAATGTAAACAGTACCATGGACTGTCTATGTTAGTTTAAGAAGTTGTTTTTTTGGGGGGGAGGACTTTGTCAGGGACTGGGAAATAGGCAGTTCATGTGGTGTACTGGATGTGTCCTTCCCATGTCCTAAGAACTTGAGCAAAGATAATTTTAAAAGTAATAGAAAACAGGGATCCAGAACCTACAGAGAAACACTAAATCAGATCTCTATCATGCTTACCAAAGCTCAGGGAATACTGTGGAAAAAGGTGGGGACTGTAAGAGCCTCACAGTGGGTGGGAATAGCCTGAGACACCAAGTTTACCCCAACCACGCAGTGACTGATTGAGGTCTCTTGATCCTGACAGTGAATACCAATAATCCCACTAAAGACACTCAGAATTGGGGCAGGGGAGAAAGGGTCGATGGATGCAACCTTTTTATTAAAACCTCATGGGCTGGAGAGATGGATTAGCAGTTAAGACGCTTGCCTGCAAAACCAAAGGACCCAGGCTCAAGTCTCCAGGACCCACATAAGACAGATGCACAGGGTAGCACATGCATCTGGAGTACATTTGCAGTGGCTAGAGGCAATGGTGTACCCATTCTCTCTCTCTCTCTCTCTGTCTGTCTTTCTCTCTCTTCTCTCTCTCCCTCTTTCTCTCTTTCTCTCTGCCTCTTTCTCTCTTTCTTAAATAAAAAATTTTAAAATAAAATAAATAAAAGTAAAGGACTGGTGTGTTTGGGAGAGGAAAATATAGAGCCCAAACATATGAATGTTGTAAAATTTGTCACAGAGATAAATCAAAGTCTCAGGTCCTAGAGATTTTGGCTGCTTCAGTTGCAATTGTTTAAGAAATAGCCACCACTGAAAATGGGCCTGCTGTTTTGCATTGAAACAATAGGAGAGATGCCCTGATAGCAAGACCCAAGCCATTGGAGGCTTGAACTAGGAGGCATGCTGAATGGAGGAAGCCTGAAGAATGAATGCTGAAAGAAGTTCATGCTCCTCCATCAAAATTTATCTTCCTTGGATTAACGAATTTGATAACATTGCCCATGCAGTACTGATTTTAGAAGTAGGACAAATGCAAAAAATACAGGGACACTGGATTGCAACCATAATTCCTGAAGCTGCTGAGGCTGTAATATATGGGGCATGGCTAAGGTTCCTGCAGGGAAGCACTATGAGGTCATTGTGTGAAACTGAACATTAGGTTGTGGCAGAGACTCCATGACTGAATACAGCTGCCAAGAATACCTGCTGACTCAGGGAGGCTTGTGCTTGGGTTTCAAGCATCACAGCTACAGGTGTTCTTGGCAGACCAGAGAATTTCATCATTAATACTAGATGCTGGAAATGGAGCTACTGTGGATGTTTGACTTTCAAACACTTTTGGAGACTTTTGACTTTGGACTGAATATATTTTGTGTCATGATATGGTCATGAACTTATGCAGGCCAAGAACAGAGTGCTGTGGTTTGCAAAATATGAATGTAAAATGTCCCCCATAAGTTCACATGTGTAATACTTGATTCTCAACTGATGGTACTGTTTGGAGAAGCTGTGGAGCCTTTAGGAAGCAGTTTTGCTGAAGGAAGTGAATCACTGTGGATGGGCTTTGAAGATGTATATCCCAGACTCACTGCTTGTTTTTTCCTCAGCTTCCTGACTATGGCTGCAATGTGACCAATGGTCTTTTTCTCCTGCTGTCATGCCTTCCCTACCATGATAGTATGTATTTTTAGAAAGTATAATCCCAAATAAATCTTTTCTTTCCTTAGTCTTCTTCCTATCAAATAATTTGTCATAGAAAATAGTAAAGGCATTGATACATACCCAGTTCTATTTGAGCCACTTAATAGTCAGCCTTTGGAGGCCACAATCTACTTGTATCTTTTTTATTTATTTATTTATTTTTTTTTTTGGTTTCATGAGGTAAGGTCTCGCTCTAGCCCAAGTTGACCTGGCATTCGCCATGTAATCTCAGGGTATCCTTGAACTCATGGAGATACTCCTACCTCTGCCTCCCAAGTTCTGGGATTAAAGGTTTGAACCTCCACACCTGGCTTCTACTTCTATGAACATTAGAGCTGCAAACATTTGCTGTGGAGCACAAAACCCAATAACTTAAAGAATCACTGATCCTCCTTCAACTACTAACTCAGAAGTCAGACTAAGGAGCTTGAATGCCCAAACCCAAGGTGATTCAAACCACAATTCTCTATTTCCAGCTATAATCAGCTTATCACAACCCCTTCAATTTCCCAACTATCTCTACCCTATGTTCCACCTTCAAGACACCAGCTACCTGGTGGACTGTCAGACTGTTGAATGGGCATGGAGTCAGTAGGAGCCTGAGAAGAGTTTTTCAGAGCCAGCAGAGCCTCAGCAGCCTCTAGCTTCCGCTGCCACTCTAAAGCATCAGAAACAGAATCCTGGTTGGAGGCACTAGAGACCTGCAAAGAAAATGGTGTCAGAGAGTGGGGACTGGCAAACCATACCTCCTCCCACTTGCACAGGTGATCCTTTAGTCCCCAAATCCCTCCAAACCCACCCCCACCCCCAAGACCTTTTGTTCTTCCCATCCACTAAGCTCATCCCCTCCAGGGACCTGGACCCCACTTCTTTGCCAGGACCTGTGGCTGCAGTAGAAGAGGGCCAGGGGTGGCACAAGGTTGCAGGATCACACTTGAGAATCTAGAAACAAGGAGAGGAGAGGCCGGGGGATTAAACCCTCTGGTGGACATATACCACCAGTACACATGGAGGGCCAGGGTTTTGCAATATCAGGATGGGGGATTCTGAATGACTTTTAACACATTAGTCCTTGTGACATGGGCATGTCCCTTCCCTTCTTAGTCTGTTTTCCTTTCCATTCCTTCTTATATACAGGTTGCCAGGGACTCTAATTTATACCAGCTTTTCTCTCTTAGAGCTACAGTAATGATGATGGGGAATCACAATAGCCATGTTTTAATCTGCAAAGCATCTGGAAAGACATGATCACCATCCCTTCTTGAGGCCTGGCTCTTGCCTCCAATTTACCCAGTCCTCACAGGTCATGAAGGAAAAGTATAGTGCCTCTCCAAGAAGCTTTTTCTTCTGACCTCTGGACTTGAGCTGTCCCTTGGACTTCTGTGGCCCTCCCTATCATGATCTCAGTTTTCAGAAGGACTTTCTATATCATCTATCTTTTACAATGTGGAATATCAGTCCAGGCATACTAAAGGCCTGCTATGTGGCTAGTTTTGTCCCCTTTTCAATATTATAGCTACATAATGCTTTTCCTCCATGCCCACTGGGGGAAAAAGAAAACTTGGAAAAAATAAAGTCACTTATCCAAACCCTCAATATTAGGAACTGTCAAAGCTGAAAGTGTCCTATCCTTACTCCTCCTTGTGTGATGCTGCCTTCTCCTTTGCTTACCACTTTTCCTACTCCTTTCTATCCACTTGCTCTTTCTTTTCCTACTTCCCATAACACTAAGCCCAATGTTTTACACAGTAACACAAGACACATCTGGTTCCATTTCCTCATTCTACTCACCTATTGGGCCTGACACAGTGCCCGTGGTGCTCCCTGGAAAGAGAAGCCATCTGTTGCTGCTCTGTGGTCACTGGAGTATAGGACAGAGTTTGAGATTCTCGTGGCTGGCTGAGCACTAGGGGTCCTTGAGAACTCTCCTACAAGAGCAGAAAATACAGATGGGAATTGTGTAGCAAACCAACCATAAAGAAAGGAGGGATGGGCATGTTTTGGTATGAGTACAGTAAACCGGAATGTCAGACCCTGAGCTAGGCTTACCTTTAATTTTCAGTTCATATTGAAACTCAGGGAGAAGTGATTTTTCCCAAGGTCACATGACACTCAGTGGTTATATTTGGAGGTGGAACATATGTCATTGGGACACAGTGCAAAGATTCTAGGTAGTGGCTACTGGTATCATCTCCCAAAGGCAACAGACTCTCCTTACCTCCTGTGAAGCTTTTCCAGGCCTGGCCTCTGGTGAGTGCACGGTGCCTTCCTTCCTATCTGAAAAACATTAGATGAGATTTGGATGAGCTTTACCATTAGCACCATTCCAAAACCCCATCCCTTCTGAGGTCTTACATCATTGTAGATCTTTCTAAGCTCCTGGATCTCTTTTTCCTGACAAATATTTGGTGCCTAACATTGATATGATGTTTCATGCACAGACCAGCTATGGTCCAAGGACTGTTTGCCCAAGGTCACACTACAATTCTGTAACAGGGATGGTGATAGAATTACTCATGCTTTCTGCATACAAACTCAGGCTTCCTCCCTGACCCAAGATACTCACTGAGGTCTCTCGTTTCAATAGTCATCATCTTGACATGCATGCGGGATTTAGGGGCAACAGCCATATTCTTTATCAGCAATCGAGCCAGATGCCTCTTTAGCTGTGCACGCTGCTTCTTCTTCCTGGAGCTCACAGCAGGCAAGGTCCTGTGTTGCTTCCTAAATAGGGGATTGAAAGCCTAAGGTTAGTCAGATGTAAAAGAGGACTGACCTCTAACATATCAGACATGATACTCACAAGAAGTCAGCACAATTGTGACACTTGGAGGCCTGGAAGGGGCAGAAATGCTTATCACACCTAGGGTAGTGATGCCATGGTGATTGTAGCTATCAGAGTCACCTATAGATCTTTTAGAGCCAAGGTCAATCCTCCATGGAGATCTGGTCTCATGCCCACTGTTGCATATAGCATCAGAAGAGCAGCAGAGTACAGCAGATATGTCCATGTTTTCCATGTTTCTAGGTCAAGGATTGGGGGTCAGAATAGCCACTAGATTTGCTGCCCCTAGTGTACTTATGCTGCCCCTAGAAAACCACATTTGTAGTGAGTGGAATCTTCCTCTCCATTCTACTCACTGCTGGAATAAGTTTTCACTCCCTTATTCTCTTATGCCTTTCCCAATATTTATATGACTTCTTTACTCACACAGTCTCTGTCCCAGCAAATCCCAGTCATACATTGCCTCCCTCATAGAAATTCAATCTTATCATGATTCTCCATGTTTACCTTCAATGCACACATCCCGTTTTCAGACATACATAAGAATTCCCACACCTCCTTCAACAATCACTATATTCCCTTCTTTTGCATCATCCTATGCTCTGTCAAACCCAACCACAATTTCTGTCAAGCACTTCAACATTTAATTGTTTTCCTAAAACTCTGCATTTATTCACTCCCCATGTAGGATTTTCTGTCCAATGCACCCAGTCAATAGTCTTGTGAATGCCATAAAGCAGTCTCCCCTTCCCCTCTATTGTTTTTCTTCATATCCTACCTTAATAATTCCCTTGATCCCTCTTCAAACTGACTACCCTCTTGCTCCCCGTAAAATTATATTATTCTTCTGGCTCAAGGGTTGTGGCCCAAACCTTAAGTCTCAGTACTGGAAAGACTGAGGCAGGAAGGTGTGGAGAAATCGGGAAGATTCATTACATGTGATAGTGAGCAAAGTACTGTCTCCAGAAAAACAACAAAAGACTAAAACTCAACAACAAAAATAACCTACATAATATAAGCAAAGGATTTAAACAGACATTTCTCCTAAACATACCAATGACAAAGAACTTCATGAAAAGACAGGACATGAAAATCAAAACCACAATGAGGAACCAACTCATTCAATTAGGATAGATACTCTCTCCAAAACATAACAAACATTGAAGAGGATGTGGAGAAATTGGAGCCATTCTGCACTGTTGGAGGCACCAAAAGTTGATGTAATTACCAAGGCAGTGTCTCAGAAAAATTTATTGTCCTAAATCTTTGACTTCTTCCAGTTATTAGTTTTCCTCAATTCTTTATTCTTTCACATTATTTTTCATCTAAAATGTTTTTTGCTGAACTCCCTATAGAATGTCAGGGCCTGGGTCTAGCCAATTGACCCCTCATTGGGGACAAACTTTTTTTCACATCAACACATCCTCTCAGCTTTCAAGCAAATGTTCTTCCATACTTCTTCCATAGCCTCCCACCAATCTTCCAAACTTCTCTAAACTTCAACAACTGTGCTTGTCACACCTTCTTCATCTCCAATTATCTCCTTCTTGCCTAAAGGGGACCATTTTGCAAGCAGAAGAGATGCCTTCTCCTGAGGAAGCCTAATAATTTTGTTCTGCCCTACTTTGGAGTCAAAGGCAGGGTCATGAGATCTATCCCAGGATTCAGAGGTTGGAGATTCTCACAAAGGGAGAATCACCAGGGGCAGGGACTAATGAGATTTTCAGTCAGTGGTATTATTCCATTGAGGCAGTAGAAAGGGGAAGTGATTGGCTATCTGGAGAAGGAAAGATAACAGGAAGAAAAAAAGGTATGTAATATGAGAATGATATACCCAATGCCAGTCCTCAGCTACCTCAGATGCCATCAGATTTTAATCAGGCAATTAAATTCTCAGGAAATATCTAGTTCCTTCTCCCACAGTGTCTCCTGCTTCTTTACATGGCTATCCACAAAGGCCAATGAGCTGCTAGCACTGCCTTGTACTTCTCAATGGTAAACAGTGAGCTGAAAGGCCCATTTGCATCCCCATATTGTGGAGTTTTCACCCTTTTACCTGCCACTGTAGGGTTGGATTTACTTAACTTGGCCAAACAGTAGCCGTGAAGGGTAAGTTGAGCATTGTGCTCCCTAGAAGTGTTTCCCCAAATTGTCTCTTTTTGGGTGTTAAATACATTTTGTACATGCATGTTCACGTTAAATCTCAGAAGTCTATACAAATAACTCAAATCCCCATAAAGAAAATAGAGCATTATCAAAGGTAACTGTACCGGCACTGACAAAAGGCTGCCGGAATGTATTGTGGTCTGTAACTGTTTTCTTCCTCTATCTTTTATATATATATAAAAGATATAATTTATATATATAAAGGACAATTATTGTCTGAGGAAGACCTTGTGAATCTGTCTGGATGGATTTTTATCAATATGTAGTGATATTATTACAGTAATAGCATAAACAGGGTGGTCCCATGCTTTACATAAGGTTCAAGGTTTTGTATAGTATTAAATTTAATTTGCTGTTAATCTTAGCTAAATTGTATTAAGTTAACATGTTAATTGCCATATGTGGGGAAACTACTAAAAAAACCTGAAAATTATAGTAAGAAAATGTTGTGGTTTGAAAATTAATGTACTCCAATATCTCATGTATTGGAAGCTTGGTTCCCAATGAACATAGGGTTCAGAGGGAAATGCCTTTGGGAAGTGACTGGTCCATGAGGGCTCATGCTTCAAGAATGGATGAGTCATTTACAGAGTCATTAGTGGTATATTAGTAAGTGGTGGCATCTTTATGAAGTTAAGCCTATTTGATAAAGTGGATCACTGGGGACATTTTTTGTCACTGATGTCATTCTCCCATTCTTTCCCTGTTTGCATGAAAGGAGCAACTTTGCTCCAACATGTACTCTCCACCATGATATTCTACCTCAATATAGACAGGATACAGTGAAGCAAAACAACCATGAATTGAATCTTCTAAACAACTCATCCAAAGTAAATGTTTTCTCTTTAAGTTGATTTTCTCAAGGATTTTCTTATATGGCTGGAAAACTGACAAATGGATAATAGTACTAAGAATTGAGGTCATTTATGTTGAGTACACCAGACCTTATGGTTGAGAAGCCTTTGGAGTTGGTTTGCAGGAGGAGTTTGGAAGTTTGTAGGAGTAGGCTAAAAAGCCTGAAACTCCCTGGTATTGCAATATTAGGCCCCAATATAAACTATCCCCCAGTGGTTGTTTGTCTACTCCATGTCCTTGAGAATAGCAATAGAATGGGTAACATGATATATTAGCAGTAGCATCAGCAGTGTCACTGACGCAGCAGAGAAACTTTCTGTAGGAGTAGTAGCAGCCATGGAAGGTGACGTATAGCAACAGGGGCAATGACAACAGCAGTTACAATAACAGCAAAGAAGCAGCTTCAGAAATAACTTGAGGAGATGGACATAAATAGTATGAGAAATGGTAGATGAAGAAGGACTTTGGAGATATAGAAAAGTTAAAAATGCAAAGCTCCTTAACAAATGTGATGAGAAGAATGATTATCCATATATAGATTGAAATTTGACCCATATATTTCTTATGTACAAAAATCCACTCAACATGGATCAAAAGCCTTTGAGTAAGACCTGAAAATTTGAGGCACAAAAGAAACACTTTAGGATTTTGACACAGGTAAAAAAAAAAAAAAATTCTAAGAAAGGGACACAAAAGCCCAGGAAACAAAATCAAAATCAAAACTTGACAAATGGTAGTATATCAACTTAAGTGTTTCAGCCCAGCAAAGTAAAAAAGTCAACAGAGTGAAGGGACAACCTAAAAAATGGGAGAAAAATCTTCATTAGTTATTTCTATAACAGAGGATTAATAACAAGGATATACAAAGAATTAGAAACCTAATAATCCAAAAACTGGGCAAATTATCTGAATAGGCACTTTATAAAAGAAGAAATATAGATGGCAATACATATGTGAGGAAATTCCTCAACATTTTTACCATCAGGAAATGCAAATCAAAACTATGAGGTTTCATCTTAAATAAATAAATAAATAAATATATATATATATATATATATATACACACACATATACATAAATAGATAGATATAGATATATCCATAATACACACATAGGTGTGTGTGTGTGTGTGTGTGTGTGTGTGTGTGTGTGTTTGTGTTGGTCCAGATGTGCTGGCTCATACCTGTTATTCTAGCACACAAGAGGCAGAGGCAGGAAAATGCCATATTCAAAGACAGTCTAGGTTCCTTAGCAAATTCTAGGCTATCCTGAGATACTTAGTGAGCTGCTGCCTCTATAAATCAATAAGAGAAATAAAATTTAAAATCTAAAAGACATCTGGCAAGGAAGTGGAGAAAAACACATTGCAGTGGGAACATAAAATAATATAACCAGTATGTGAAACACTAGGGACATTCACTAAAAGAGTAAAAAATAGAACCCATATTTCCCATTCTTTAGCACATATACCAAGAACATGCTACCAGCACACAAAAGAAATATCCACATATGTCTATGATGCCTATCTCAGCTCTGAGTCACCAATGAAACTAGGCATGGTGACACAGACCTGTAATTGTAGCATTGGAGAGGCTGAGGAAGGAGAAGCACCTCATATTTGTCACCAGTCTGGACTAAAAATTCATTTCTAGGACAGTTTGGGTTACAGATTAACGATCTGTCTCAAAAGAAGAAAATCTACCAGTGAATTTAATGGTATGAAAAGTATAAAGGAAAAGAATAATAATTACCAATATGTGTGACATAAAAGGCATTATATACCATAAAATCCCATTTATAATAAAAAAAATAAAACCTAAATTGAGATAGCTTTGAAAGAGAAGAGAATATACTCAACCCAATAAGGTATATCTACTTTAAAAAAATCTACTGGTAGCCAAATTCTTAATGATGAAATGCTAAATAAAACTTTCTTAATTAAAATATTAATATACTTTTGGGCTGGAGAGATGGCTTAGCAGTTAAGCGCTTGCCTGTGACGCCTAAGGACCCCAGTTCGAGGCTTGACTCCCCAGGACCCACGTTAGCCAGATGCACAAGTGGGTGCACGTGTCTGGAGTTCTTTTGCAGTGGCTGGAGGCCCTGGCGCGCCCATTCTCTCTCTCTCTCTCTCCCTCTTTTTCTCTGTCTGTTGCTCTCAAATAAATAAATAAAAATAAACAAAAAATAATATACTTTCAAAAATATTTTTTGTTTTATTACTTATTTGAGAGAGAGAGAGGGAGGCAGATAGAGAGAATGGGTGTACCAGGGCTTTCAGCCACTGCAAACAAACTCCAAAGACGCATGTGCCACCTTGTGCATCTGGCTTACGTGGGACCTGGGGAATCGAACATGGCTACTTAGGCTTCAGAAGGAAGCGTCTAAACTTCTAAGCCATCTCTTTAGCCCTAATATAATTTTTAAATAATTTTTAAATTTAGCATACAGAATAACAGATTTTATTATGGCATTTTCACACATTTAGATCATTGTACTTTGCACATTTTTATCCCTATTACCCTCTCTGTTCCTGATTCATGTAGTTCCATTCCCACAAACAGCCCTCCCTCTATTCTCATTTCACATAATCAAGATTGTGCATATGAGATAAAGCATATGATATTTGGAAAGGCTGAATATTCTTGTCAAGACATTAGGGATAAAATCTCTCTTTCCACAGATTCTTATCATTTGCATGCAGCATTATTATGATGAAAAAAGGTTAAATGCAAGACATACAGATTGAAAAGGAGGAGGTAAATGACTTTCTTCATTTAAAAGTGACATACTAGGGCTGGAGAGATGGCTTAGCGGTTAAGCGCTTGCCTGTGAAGCCTAAGGACCCCGGTTCGAGGCTCGGTTCCCCAGGTCCCACGTTAGCCAGATGCACAAGGGGGCGCACGCTTCTGGAGTTCGTTTGCAGAGGCTGGAAGCCCTGGCGCGCCCATTCTCTCTCTCTCCCTCTATCTGTCTTTCTCTCTGTGTCTGTCGCTCTCAAATAAAAAAAAAGTGTGGGGGAGGCACACTTCTTTCTTAAAAGTGACTTACTAGTTTACAAAGAGAATAGGCCATATTCCAGAGAAAGTAATTTTATAGATATCAGAAGTTACTTAGCATAATTAGAAGATAGAAAGTGAGTTGTACAAAACTACTCTATTTCTATACACCAGGAACAAATAATTGGAGATGGAAATTTTCTTGAATGACACTTTAAATAATAAAATAAATGAAGTATATGTTGAGAATTTCAACACAATAAATCAGAGTTGTGTACAGAAATATTTAAAATAATGCTGAAAGAAATTAAAATCCTAAAAAAATGGAAGTACACATTCCTCATTCGTTTCACCATAATCATCACTGAAGGTAAAGTTATATCTCAGAGCTCTATGCTAATATATATAACACTGAACAGTTAAGCCTTCTTGGAGGAGGACAAAGATGGTAGGAATGCTTACACTCTGGAAGTGTGCGATTTTCATACAATGTGGTGGTATTCATTACAGGATGGTATCACATTGGGGAAGACCACTGGGCCAGTGGATACAATGGAAGTCCCAGAAACTACTACCAAGGCTCCAAGATAATTAAGTTAAGAAACTGTAGTGAGGGCTGGAGAGATTGCTTAGTGGTTAAGGCACTTGCATGGGAAGCCTAAGCACCCAGGTTTGATTCACCAGAACCCACATAAGCCAGATGCATATGGTGCATGTGTCTGTAGTTCCTTTGCAGTGACTAGAGGCCCTGGTGTGCCCATTATTCCCTACCCCCACCCCCGCATCAAATAAATAAATAAACAGTACTGAAAAAAGCAATCAAACCTTAATAGCCTAGAAAACAATAAGTCATACCCTAGTAAACATTAACTCAAAATAAATCATTGCTTTAAGTGTAATTTATAAAGTTTTAAAATCTATGGAAACCAGTCTGGACCTTTGTCTGTTGTGGGGCATGGTTCTCAAGCCCTCCAAACTCCCAGTCACATGACCACCATCCACAAGATACTGACTGACATGCAGAAGCAAATATTCACAGCACCATCCAAGAAGAAAACCCTGGGAGGGGAAAATCTGAGTAGGACTGGGCTCTGGACACCTCCCCCAACTCCCTCTCTGAGTTTTAATGATTTATACCCTGAGACTACTGAACGCATTGAGAGCCATCATACTGCGAATTCAACCAGGAGAGAGGGAACTGACGAATACTCCTGTCTGTGGCAACCCCACGAAAATAGACTCACCGTCTGGTTGAAGACTTCTTCATTTTTTGTTCAGCCAACAGAACCCTGACTTCAGTCTACTAGGTAGACAGAGAGCACAGGAAAAGAAACAAAGTTTAAAGGGATGGAGGTTGAGAGAAACATGGACTATGGGCATAACATAACAGAAATGTATCCACTGCTGTAGCAGAATGTGCTAGACTGTAGGTGGGCGGAAGGGTGTGCAGAAGCAGAGGGGCTGGGACCGTGGAGGGGGCGGGTCTCAGCCTCAACATCCAGTTCAGTCTGGAACAAAGCAGATCTCCAGGAAACCTTGTGTGGGTCACTCTGGGCACTTCTCACCCATCTGGAAGCATGATCTTCACTCCCTTCATTCCACCTCCTCAACCGGTGAGTCTCATTTCCTCCCATTGTCTGAAATGACTTTCTGGGGACTGGATTCCCAATGCAGATCACCCTCCTTCTGCAATGCAGGATGCACATCAATGCTGCTAAATGAGGTAATGGAGGCCAGCCTCAATAGAACTGTTAGAATGAGGCCACTGACTGTTTTGCAGACTGTGAGAAACGCGCAAAAAGAATCTGAGGAAGGTGATATCTTTCCTAACACCATGGAGAACATGGAGAACTTCTCCAGTGGCCCAGGCTGGCTCATGCTGCCTTTTCCTCCACGAAGGTCATGGAAGAGCAGATTCCAGACAGTGCTGCCACGTGTGACCAGATTTTTCAGGTGAGATCTCTGACCCAGCTTCTGCCTCTCTGGCTGCTGCTCACAGCAAGCCTGACTGCCTCCCTTCTTCTTCCACCAAGGTAACCCTGGCCATTCCTCAGTTCCCCAGACCTCCAAAAGGCCCACTTTTCCCTCTGCTTTCCTTCTCAGGAGAGGATACAAGACATTCCGTGACTGAGACCAAAGGAGTCACAAGCACAGAGCCATGCATAGTGACCAGGATCTTCTGCTGCCCCAGGCCTGTGCTCCTCCAAGTATGGTGTTCAATGAGCCTGAAATAAATGTGGCCATGCTTGACTACTTTTGCTTCTTGATATTTGTTTTACATTCTACAGTGACCAACCTCAGATGCACTGGGGTGTCAGCTTTGGTGGTGGTGGGTATTAGGGAGGCAGTATCTAGCATCTTCCTTAATCCTGGAAGGCCACCCCCATCCTCCTTCTTGAGGCAATGCTGCTTGCTCCTCAGGGGTCCTGCTTTCAAAGTTCACAGACCAGTGAACCATCAGTGCATTTCCCAAAGCTGGCAGCTCTCGGCCCCAGGGTGCACTTGCATGCAGCCATGAGGATGGAATAGCAAGTCTCTTTCCCCTGCAGTGTACATAAACTTCATAACTGAGAAAACCTCACTGGTGTTTATATGAGGGAGGGGTAGACACCCATGCAGGAAGAAATGCATCTTGTGAAAGGGCTTTAAGATCTTAGGGCTCACAAACAACTCCCAGATACCCCTACTTCTCCTCAAGGTAGTCCCTCAAGGAGACAACCTTTAATTACAGATTGTCCCTTGACATGTCATGGGAGATTCATGTCTTTCTGGGATGACCCTGAAATGTCTGCAACATAGTTTCCTCAGGACAAGACTGTAAGGGAGGGTGGAGCAGACATGGCCCATTACCCTAATGTGGAGGAAGCTTGTTAGAAATTCCTATACCAGTGGGCTGGAGAGATGGCTTAGCTTGCCTGCAAAGCATAAGGACCCAAGTTTGATTCCCAGTGCCCACAAGGGCCACATGCACAAGGTGGTGCATGCATCTGGAGTTTGTTTGCAGTAGCTAGAGGCCCTGGTACACCCATTGTATTTGCCTCATCCTTTCTCTCCCCCTCCTCTCTCAGATTAAATAAATAGAAAAAACAAATTCCTGTACCAAGTCGTGTCACCATCACATGGGATGTATTTTTTTTCTGTCAAATATCCTAAGTGCTATGTAGATATAGACATATAAAATGATTTTTCCATTTATGTAACATAATCTCCTCTACCAAACAAATACAGTGAAAAAAAATTCTTAACTTGGGTTTGCTGTGGGAATTCATTGACTCTTTGCTGAAAAGAACAGTGAGAAAACTCAGTAGTGCAGGAGGGGGTTAGGCATGAAGCAGCATTTCAAGTCTCAAGCCTTTATCGTGTGTGTGTGTGTGTGTGTGTGTGCATATGCACATGTGGGGGGACAGATATTTACAATGTGAATATTTGTCGAAAATAGAAATGATCTGATGAGGTTTAGTTGAACTCAGTGGCCTCAACTGAAACTCAGAGGCAGAGGTGTGGTCAGTGCAGCTGGATAGCCTTGTAAAGAGACTTCATATTGGCTCTTCTCCCCAGTATAGACACACCCTGTCTAGAATACTCCAAACTAACTCTAACCCAAACCAAAACTATCTATCCACTGTCCACCACCCAACCTTCACATTGTCTCCTGAAAGGTATGTCTCTGCTGCTGATCTGACCTCTTGCTACATTCACCTACCTTCATTCTCCATGGCTTTGATGGACAAGCAGATCTGCTTTCTCCTCTGTGGACTCCCAGCCTTATAACAAAGGTTGCTTACCTCTTCTGTGTACACTTACCAGCAACAGTGCTAGTCTCTCAGCCTGGGAGACCCTGAGCTCTGAGCCCGACGGAGGACAATATTATCTCCTCTCTGGACTCAGCATGTACAGAGCTTTTTTGCTTGGGTTTTCAACAAGTCACCTTCTTTCTCCTGGCTGTGTGGATGTTTTTCCTCTTAGCCTTCTTGAGGAGTAATTCACAAATAAAAACTGCATGTATTTAAGGTGTACAAGTTTGACAATTTGATGTATTAGGCATTGTGAAATGATTGCCATGATCAAATTAAATAATACATCTATCACCTCAGAGTCACCATTTTTCTTTTATGGTGACAACACTTAAGATCTACTTCCAAACTAAAGGTGTGTGTTATAGATACATAATTTTGTATTGCTATATAAGCCAGATAGTATACATTGTGAATAATGTATATATTGAAAATGTGTTATATACAGATAATATATAATGTTTATTATTTGGTCATTCTATGGCATGTATTAAATCTATACCTGGACTTACTGTAAATCATGACGACCATGGCACATATTACGTTGTATTGTGTTTATCTTACTAACAAAAGTTTGTGCCCTGTTGTAAACACCTTCCCATATGCCTTCCCTATCCCTGAGGTACTGGCAACCACTGCTTTATATGATCCTTCTCTTGATTGAGGCTGTTTTACATTTTTTCATAGAAATCAGATAATATAGGATTTGCCTTCAAGTTTCTGGTTAATTGCACATAGCCCAATGCCATTTACCTTGTTGCAAATGACAGAAAATTACTGGGATTTTTGCCATTTGTGTATAACATTTTGCCCTTTCTGTTCTCTCTCTCTCTCTCTGATTTTTTCTCTCTTTCTCCAAGGAAGGTGTTTTTGTTTTTAGTGGTACAGGGGATTGAATGTAGGACCTTGCACTTGTTAGTATACATTTTTTGATGACCACTGTAGCATCATCTTAATGACAATCTAACATGTGCTGATATTTTAAACTTTTATTCATTTATTTATTCTAGAGACAGAGAGAGAGAGAGAGAGAGAGAGAAAGAGAGAGAGAGACAGAGAGACAGAGAGAGAGTGAGAATTGACACACCAGGCCTCAGCCACTGCAATTGAACTCCAGACACTTGCACCACCTAGTGGGCATATGTGACCTTGCACTTGCCTCACCTTTGTGTGTCTGGTTTTGTGGGATCTGTTGAGTCAAACATAGATCCTTTGACCTCACAGGCAAGTGCCTTAACTGCTAAGTCATCTTGCCAGCTGGTTGTTAAACATTTTATTGCTAAGCTATATCCCCAGACCTTTGAAATTTTTTAAATATTTTATTTACTTGAGAGAGAGAGAGAGATAGTGTGTGTGTGTGTGTGTGTGTGTGTGTGTGAGAGAGAGAGAGAGAGAGAGAGAGAGAGAGAGAGAGAAAGAGAATGGGCACACTAGAGCATCTACCCATTGTAAATGAACTCCAGATACATGCATCACCTAGTGTGTCTAGTTTTACTTGGTTTACTGGGGAAATGAACCTCAGTCCTTTGGCTTTGCAGGAAAGTGCCTTTAACTGCTAAGCCATCTCTTCACCCTCCTTTTGATTTTTTTAACTTTGAGACAGAATCTCACTCTTGTCCCAGGCTGCACTTAAGTCTTGAACTTGCAATCCTCTTGTCTCAGCTTTTCCAAGTAGCTGGGATTACAGACCTGTGCCACCAGGTCAATCTATAGTCTTTATCTATTCACCCATTGACAGACAGTTAGATTACTTCCACAACACAATTGCTGTAATGCTTCAGTGAACATGAGAATACAACTATCTCTTGGAGTTACTAATTTCATTTCCTACTGCTATATATCCAGAGCAGTTATTGCTAAAACTTATGTTGTACTAATTTTTTGAGTCACAGACATATTGCTTTACTTACTTGCTTCCAAAAATAGTGCACAAGCGTTGTTAACTTTGGGGCAGGTAAGATGGGTCACTGGGTAAGGGCAGTTGATGGGAAGGATGAGGCCTGGGTTCCAACCCCAGCATCTATGTGAAAGGCCAGGTGTGTTCATGTCTATAAAGTCAGCACTGAGGGCAGTGGAGACAGGAGGATATCTAGGACCCACTTGGTCAACTACTGTAACTGAAAAGCAGTGAGCTCTAAGTTCAGTGAGAGTCTCTGTCTCAAGCTAACAAGGTGGAAGACTGATAAAGGAGGATACCCTATGTCCTTTCGGCTCTACACAAGTGAATATGTGTGTATATCCACACACACATCCCAAAGAAGTTAACTTTACTCCTCACTTTTTCCTAATATTTAAAAACTTTTTATGAGGGACAGTGTGAGAGATAGTGAAAGAGAGAAAAATAGAGCGAGAGACTGAGAGAATTGGCACACCAAGCCTCCAGCCACTGCAATTGAACTCCAGACACAAGTATCACCATATGTGCATGTGTGACTGTGGACTTACATTACTTTGTGCATCTGGCTTATGTGGGACCTGTGGAGTTGGACATGAGTCCTTAGGCTTCACAGGCAAGCACCTTAACCACTAAGAAATCTCTACAGCCTACTTTTTCTAATTTGTATCTTTTATGTTTTGATAACTCTAGCCCTTGTGAGATAATATCTAATTATGATACTGATTTTCATTTTCCTGATGATTACTTTTCGAGTACTTTTGTCTATACATGTTGATCTTACTGTGTCCACAATCAGCAAGGAGAAAAATATGAACATTGGTGCTCAGTTTTCTCTCTCTCTCTTTTTTGTTTGTTTTTTTGAGGTAAGGTTTCACTGTAGTCCAGGCTGACCTGGAATTTAGTATGTAGTCTCAAGGCGGCCTCAAACTCATGGTGATCCTACCTCTGCCTCCCAAGTACTCTCTTCACAACAGTGTCTACTGAGGTCCTTATTCTATTTGTAAACTAGGTTCTTTGTGGATTTACTTTGCAATTGAGGTGTGTGACTTTCTTATATTTCTGGATATTACTACCTTATAATGTCTGTATGAAAGACATGACAGTAGCAACCTACTAGGCTTGACACTTTGCCAGA